>NC_064617.1:732397701-733647701 GCF_023898315.1 Schistocerca nitens
GTCTTCCGAAGTAGAAGTGATTTCAGGTGTACCGCAGGGAAGTGTCGTAGGACCGTTGCTATTCACAATATATATAAATGACCTTGTGGATAACATCAGAAGTTCACTGAGGCTTTTTGCGGATGATGCTTAGTATATCGAGAGGTTGTAACAATAGAAAATTGTACTGAAATGCAGGAGGATCTGCAATGAATTGACGCATGGTGCAGGGAATGGCAATTGAATCTCAACCTAGACAAGTGTAATGTGCTGCAAATACATAGAAAGAAAGGTCCTTTATCATTTAGCTCCATAAATTATCTGGGCGTAGGCATTAGGAGTGATTTAAAATGGAATGACCATATAAAATTAATCGTGGGTAAAGCAGATGCCAGACTAAGATTCATTGGAAGAGTCCTAAGGAAATGCAGTCTGAAAACAAAGGAAGTAGGTTACCATACACTTGTTCGCCCACTGCTTGAATACTGCTAACCAGTGTGGGATTGTAAGATGGCAAGAACTATGCCCCTTACATGAAGTCATTAAAGATTACCTAACTCACGTTGAGCGAACAGTAGGGCTGAACAAAAATGACTGACAAGGCACAATGCATCTTGTAGAGGGTATAGTATGGACGTATTGGAATAATTAATGTTGGGTGATGGTTTTAAAGTAATTCACACAACATGAAAACTTTGTGGAAACGCATTGATTTACTGGAGGCTAGCTTATCCCCAGGAAGTATTCGAATTGACCACTGTGGCCGGTGGGGGAGCGGCGAAGGGAAGCGACAATAGGCAGCATAGATCGGCTCAAGCTCTGAGAAAGTGGTAACGGGGCACGGCCTCCAGCTACCTTAAGATGAGTGACAGTGAGTGGGTGGTTGACCCCATGCTGGTGTACTGGGAAGCAGACGGAGAACTTGTACACCTGTTGATAAATGTCCATCGTCCCGTTTTCAGTGAAACATGCGAGAAAGCTGCGCAAAGCTACAGTGGAGCGGTCAACAGAGGTCAAAATATGCATGTTCGTGACTATAGCAACTTCACGCTGAATTCACGGTCTGCAGAGTCTGAAGTAAATCAGGTGATGAGCGACAGAATGAAATATGCCGGCCTCCGATGGGAAAATAGGACCAAGGAATTTGAAGTACTCTCCTGGGAGTCAGAATTCCGGAAAAATTGGTGTTTCTGCAGATGCTAACCTTGATGGGTGGCCTGGGAGGAGCTAAATAGCAGAAGTTGAGAGGAAGGGAAATTTTGTGGGAATTTGTTCACTTCCCAGAGCAGGCATTGGTCGGTGCTGGGAAGCGACGCATAATTAATGCAACTTGCGCTGCAATTGGCGTAAGTGATTTTGCTGGAGGGGAAACCGAGGCGAAGAGCAGACTGGGAGAAGTCCCCATAGAGGTCTTCCATTCTGAGCTTGCCTAGAGTGCAGACGTGCCGTTCTTTACTCAGCTTGCCTGAGAAAGAGTGAGCATCTCTGCAGTTTAGGTCTTAGCAAATGGAACGATTGAGCTTGGAGATAGGAAGTTTTGGTTGAGCTATGTACTGAGCAAGATAGCTAGGAGTGAATAGATGAGCACAGCCTTGCAGCACCACAAGGTCGGCTGATGTCCGCACAACGATAGTGCTCCGCCACGCTGTATTCAGGAGTCACTGGGCCTTATTACTTTCTTTGCATTATCCGACATTGCGGCAGTTCTGCACTCTCTGTTGATCTGTTAGTCAATTACCTGGGGTGAACTCACACCAAAACCAGATAAGTGATGGGTGGGGTGTTACAGGATCAGCACCAGATAGGGTTGATAGAAGAGATAGAGAAAAACGGAGAGCAGCGCGCTTCGTTACAGGATCATTTAGTAATCGCGAAAGCGTTACGGAGATGATACATAAACTCCAGTGGAAGACTCTGCAAAGAGAGACGCTCAGTAGCTCGGTATGGGCTTTTGTTGCAGTTTCGAGAACATACCTTCACCGAGGAGTCAAGCAGTATATTGCTCCCTCCTACGTATATCTCGCAAAGAGACCATGAGGATAAAATCAGAGAGATTCGAGCCCACACAGAGGCATACCGACAATCTTACTTCCACAAACAGTACGAGACTGGAATAGAACGGAGAACCGATAGAGGTACTCAAGGTACCCTCCGCCACACACCGTCAGGTGGCTTGCGGAGGACTGATGTAGATGTAGAATCATATTTCTGCTACTCCTCATTATTTGAGGATTTCCTTGTCTTACTCTCTCAAGTAGACTTCGTTCATTAGACCATTCCTTTCAATAGGTCTTATAATCAAAAAATTTTCACCTTTGGCCACCCCTCTTTCTCTTTAGCTTCCCTCTACTTTCTATTGATTTCATTCCCAAGTGACTTATATTGCTGTAAACACTTCTTGAATTTTTTGTACTGCCTTCTCCCTGTGAACAACTGAAATATTTGTCTGTTACCCAAGATATTTCCCCCTCACTTCCATCCTGTGTGACTGACCTTTTGAAAGACATTCATTCCTCTTCAACTGAACTGCTTACTGATGTATTCATTATCGCAGTACCTACAGTCTCAGACAACTTCAGCATCCCGCTACTTTTCGTATTGGTTCACCCTACTCTTTATGAGCACTAAATTGTGATTTCAGTCTACTCATGCTCCTGGGTACTCACCATGGACAAAAACTAAAATATATAGTTACAAAAGTTATATGAAGAGAGGCAATAAAAATGCGAAAACTTTCATGGATATCTCAGATATTTAACTGCTATCAAAACGTACAGCCTTATGCTTCCATTTATTGCCTGTTTCATAGCTATCATTTACGAATTAATTTCACAGCAGAGTACTTATTTTATTAGCATGGGTAGTGATGCAATTCACATTAGAGTTTGATTTTTTTTATTCATATATACCTACAACTCATATTTTAAAAGGCGTTTTTCTTCCTTCACATGCGATATATATATTCGCATTTATGTTGCTGCTTTGTTTTCGGCAATGAAATAATAATGAAAGACAAATGTATAATGTTGTTTATTAAATTAAAAAATAACAAATAAGTATGACATAGTTAGACACCGAGCTTTTTTTAAAGTTACAGTCCTCCGTTTTACGAAAAATTGTTTGTATACGTAACATGTTGTAACAGTCGTATTCCAACTGAATAGAATTTTTTCTCTGTGAATAGTGACCAGAAACCAAAATTAGTTTTTGTGGGATGACAAAGAACTTATGAAGTAAATAGTACTAATATATCCGACAAAGCACTCGCGAGGAATGCAGAAAGCACACGCTAACGTTAAACTTCTAGCATATCTGGAAGTTAATGTTTGCACGATATGTTTGGCTGCCGATAACCCATATCAGAGCGGTTTGGGTAGCAGTCGAAGAATGTAAATAAGGTCGTCTAGTGTTCGAATGAAAGCTAGTGACGACCAGAAACTGCTTGGAGGAGAACAGTTCATACATCGTTTTCATGCGTCTGCAATCGTACCGCAATAAAAGAAAAATTTGTTTATGGATTCTTGTATATTCTTTTCAAGAACAATAACCGAGTTTCTGTTTTAGGAAAAGATGTGCCTTATTGATTGAAAATAATACGCCGCTTTTATTCAGGAATTCAATTTAATGAGACAGCGTCGACAATTTTCTTGTGCAAGAGCTGTCTACTCAATAAAATGCTTCACAACTTTATTTTTTTTCTCTGCTGTGAAAGATATCTATGGATGTAAATATTTCTATAGTTTTCTGTTATTCTATTTCAGTTGATAAAATATTGATTAATATGAAAAAATTCTGTCGTAGCTGTTTTGGGATGAAGAAAAATGATTGATATATTCAGTTATTCTTTCTGTATCCTCTCGTGACTGGTTTAGAAACGAATGGTCTCATTATGTAATACTTTCATCGTGCTTTCCACAATGCGACAGATGTAAAATACCACGTAATAAATTACTTGTTGCTTTGTGGAATGTATGATTATGAAAATACGAGAACGGGACCTCTCGTCATGAAAACAGTTAGGAAATAATAAATAGCCCAAAGGGGAAAAAGATTCATATTAACCTAAATCCAGCTATCGGCCAGAAAAGAGCCATTAAAATTTAAAGAAATCATGCTATTGTTCTCATTTGTTGCCAGATGTTGTGCATAACCGGTTTATAACTAGTGAAACGTTCTTAAATTTTAAGGGATACCAACCTTTCATCTGTCAATGAGCGCTTTCAGTTGAAATTACAGGTAAAAGAAAAATAGCTATTGAATTGTATGTTTTAGCAGACCGTACATTCTTTCCTGTTGAGTAGACAACAAGGTACGTGAATACCATGGCAAGCTGTCTGGTGCCTAGGTACGATACTACGACAGTAATTGCTAGTGACGAATTTGCTTAAAAAGCAGGACGGGAACAGATTTCAGCACGAGAAACGTTGAAAATAAGTGCAGACGTCTTTGCATCTTTTATTCATCAGCACTCGTAAAGTAATACCCAATGATCATCTTTGTCTTAATTTACTTTGTATTTACAAGTTAGTAACGTATTTACGCTGAGTGTTCCGCAGTATTAAATTGCGTGGAAATAAAGTTAAAGTAGAACATTTCGTTGGCGTCAAGTACATCCAGATGTACAAAATATGGAATGTATACAGTATAAAGTTACTGGTTGGTGTGGTGTTGCAGTTTTATTTTTGTTGCGTTGCGGGCTTGAATGTACATAGGGCCAATTACCACATGAAACTGGAATTTTCTGTATATAATTTTCTGAAGGGTATTTTGTTCTGTCGTTGCAACTACAAAAATGCGTGTTTTTTTTCCACCAGACACGCTTCGCTGTATTGAGCTGAAGTGTCATCACTGGTCCGTAATCAAATTATGTACATTTTGATTTGCTTTAAGATCGAAAAAAAGTTCGTTAACACTCTCAAAACAAATCAGAATCTAAATAACTTAGTTCTGTAGCTTATGATGCTTCACCTCAATAAAGTGAAATGCGTCTGGTGAAAAAAAACATGCATTTTTGTAGTTGCAACGACAGAACAAAAATACCTACACGAATTGTAAAGCAACTGTGGAAAATATGGCCACACAAATGAAGAATTTCTGTATATGCACCTAGGTGCAGTGTTTAATGAATGCAGTGCTTTGCATACAGCTATTTTCTTTTTATTCCAATTCAGGATATCTGCTGGCCGATACAATTAATTTTGCTGCTGTAACTATAATGTAAATGACCGCATAGGTAAATATTCTTGTACGTTACTGTGGTCTATACGAATGCTGCAACGCCATAAGAGTGCAGGGTAATACGGGAAGCTGGCCGAAGTGGCCGTGCGGTTAAAGGCGCTGCAGTCTGGAACCGCAAGACCGCTACGGTCGCAGGTTCGAATCCTGCCTCGGGCATGGATGTTTGTGATGTCCTTAGGTTAGTTAGGTTTAACTAGTTCTAAGTTCTAGGGGACTAATGACCTCAGCAGTTGAGTCCCATAGTGCTCAGAGCCATTTGAACCATTTAATACGGGAAGACGTGTAGAGGATCTGCGATCGGTGCAGGGACTGACAGTCGACAACGTAAATAAATTTAACGTTTTCCACATAAATGGGCGAAGAGGCTCGTTACTATTATATTACGGTATTTGTGATGAATCGCTGGATGAAGTAAACACCGTAAAATATGTGGAAGTAACCAAAAGTGCAATGACGACGTAATCCTAATTGCAGTAAAAGCAAATGCTACGCAGAGACTCATAGGAAGAACCTAAGGAAATGTAATTCATCTACGAAAGAACTGGCTTACAAAATAATCATTCGACCGATTCTACAGAATTGCTTGTCGTTCTGGGACCCTTACCAAGATGGTTTAATAGAGAGAGTCAAGATTTAATGAAGAGCAGAGCGTGTCATCACAGATTCGTTTGATAAACGCAAAGTGTTATGGAGAGGCTTACTTTAAAAATTTAGAGACTCCGGCTGCGTATTACTTCCTCTTACACCCGCCTCGCGAAATGACCAAGACGAGAAAAAATTAGACAAATGCGGAAGCTTCTCCGACATCGTTTGCAAACGTAATAGGAACGGGGCAAAAGATATTGGCACCACATTGTCCTCTGCTCCCACACAGTAAGGTACGGTAGGGAATAAATGTAGATGTATAAAAGATTTTAAATTTTATACATAATTGCAGTCTAATATACGTATCTTTTATTTTGTTATAGGAGATTCTAGCAATGAACTTTGTTTCAAAACATGTCTAGTAAATAAAATAAAAGTGTAAGCTGTAGCGAGAGCGCTGACGATGGTGTTGTTACTATACTTATTACAGCAGCAAGACATGGATCGAACAAAAATTTACGAATTGTGTGCTAGGACACAAGGAGTGAAAGGGTATCTGCGACTTTTAGAGATACCAGACTGCAGTTACGAAAGCTGAAGGACGAGAAATGGTAACAGGGTTTGAGGAAGAAGTGAGATAGGGTTGTAGCCTGCCCCCATGTTATTTACGTTGTACAAGGAGTAGTCAATAAAGGTAACCAACGAGAAATTTAGGAAGGGAATGAAAGTTCTCGAAGAAGAACTTAGTACATTTTGTCTAACGAAAAAGGAGCTGGTAGAGTAGTTGAACGGAATGGGTAGCGTCTTAAAAAAAGAGGGCGTAAGGTTAATAATAACAAAGGTAAAAGAAGGGTAAAGGAAACTAGTCGAACTGAAACCGTCGATAACGATAGATTTAGATTAGGAAATCCTACACTTGAAGTAGGAGATGGGTTTTACTATTTACGCAGAAAAATAACTGACGATGCCCTGGGAAAGGGTTTAAGATGAAGTCTGGCAATAATTTTATATCATCGAATATAAATTTGTGTTAGGAAGCCTTTTGTGAATGTATTTCAAAACGATAGACAGTTCAGAGAAGAAAATAGCTTTTGAAGTGTGGTGCTTCAGAATAATGCTGAAGATTAGGTGGGTAGATTGAGAAATTTGCAGCCGGCCGGAGTGACCGAGCGGTTAAAGGCGCTACAGTCTAGAACCGCACGACCGCTACGGTCGCAGGTTCGAATCCTGCCTCGGGCATGGATGTGTGTGATGTCCTTAGCTTAGTTAGGTTTAAGTACTTCTAAGTTCTAGGGGACTTATGACCACAGCAGTTGAGTCCCATAGTGCTCAGAGCCATTTGAACCATTTTTGAGAAATTTGCGAATAGGTACTTAAACGAACTGAGGAGGAAAGTTTGGTGCTACAACTTAACTAAAGGAAGTATTTGGTTGATAAGACATATCCAGAGACATCAAAGAGCCCTCACTTTGTTACTGACAAGTGTTGGAGATAAAAACTTCAGAGGATGCACAGGGCTTGACTATAGTAATTCGATCCAAGTAGATGTAGCCTACAGCAGTTATGAAAACACGAAGAGCCTTGCACAGGACTGACTGGAATGGAGAGTTGCATCAAGCCACTCTTCGATCTGAAGACCGCATCAGGAAACCGAGCGAGATGGCGCAGTTCAGCGCAATGGACTCGCTATTCGGGAGGACGACGGTTCTAATCCCCGTCTGGCTATCCAGACTTAGGTTTTCCGTGATTTTCCTAATCACTTCAGGCGAATGTCTAGATGATTCCTTTGAAAAAGTTACGGCCTACTTGCTTCCCCATAGTTTCGTAATCCGAACTTGTGTGCTCCATCTCCAATGACTTAGCTGTCGACCGGCCATTAAATACTTATCTTCCTTTCTCTCTTGCTACACGTCAGTAAAGTGTTAGGATCCTGTTATTTCCGGAAATCCCACTCTTGTTATTATCCTTCGTAGTTTTGTGTAGTTACAATTCCTCTGGAAACTAGGCTGGTACTTCGTGGATGCAAGTACTGGGAGACTCATATAGCGAGCTGCTGGCGACGGTCTGCCGTACAACACGGGAGCAGGCGGTCGGTGTAAGAGGAACCCGTGCCAGATGCGACCGCAGATAATCCTGGCTATCAAGGCGTCTCTCTATTCTGCTGCCCGGCTTAGGCCGCTAGCGCCATGCCTCCAGCACGGCTTCAAGGGATTTCTTATTCGATTAAAGCTATGCCTACCCACACTCCTTCCACTCAAGCCACATCTCTCTCTCTCTCTCTCTCTCTCTCTCTCTTTCTCTTTCTGTGGTTTGACGCGGCCCCGGTACTGTTACCGACGACTGTGCCGCTAAAGCGGAGTTATTGAACCCAGTTTTCCGAAATTCCTTCACCAGGGAAGACGAATGGAATATTCCAGAATTTGAAACACGAACAGCTGCTAGCATGAGTTTCTTAGAAGTAGATACCTTAGGGGTTGCGAAGCAACTCAAATCGCTTGATACGGGCAAGTCTTCAGGTCCAGATTGTATACCGATTAGGTTCCTTTCAGATTACGCTGATACAATAGCTCCCTACTTAGCACTCATATACAACCGCTCGCTCACCAATAGATCTGTACCTACAGATTGGAAAATTGCGCAGGTCGCACCAGTGTTTAAGAATGGTAGTAGGAGTAATCCATCTAACTACAGACCTATATCATTGACGTCGGTTTGCAGTAGGGTTTTGGAACATATACTGTATTCAAACGTTATGAATCACCTCGAAGGGAACGATCTATTGATACGTAATCAACATGGTTTCAGAAAACATCGTTCTTGTGCAACGCAGCTAGCTCTTTATTCGCACGAAGTAATAGCTGCTTCGACAGTGGATCTCAAGTTGATTCCGTATTTCTAGATTTCCGGAAAGCTTTTGACACCGTTCCTCACAAGCGACTTCTAATCAAGCTGCGGGCCTATGGGGTATCGTCTCAATTGTGCGACTGGATTCTTAATTTCCTGTCAGGAAGGTCGCTGTTCGTAGTAACAGACGGCAAATCATCGAGTAAAACTGAAGTGATATCAGGTGTTCCCCAGGGAAGCGTCCTGGGACCTCTGCTGTTCCTGATCTATATAAATGACCTGGGTGACAATCTAAGCAGTTCTCTTAGGTTATTCGCAGATGATGCTGTAATTTACCGTCTAGTAAGGTCATACGAAGACCAGTATCAGTTGCAAAGCGATTTAGAAGATATTGCTGTATGGTGTGGCAGGTAGCAGTTGACGCTAAATAACGAAAAGTGTGAGGTGATCCACATGAGTTCCAAAAGAAATCCGTTGGAATTCGATTACTCGATAAATAGTACAATTCTCAAGGCTGTCAATTCAACTAAGTACCTGGGTGTAAAAATTACGAACAACTTCAGTTGGAAAGACCACATAGATAATATTGTGGGGAAGGCGAGCCAAAGCTTGCGTTTCGTTGGCAGGACACTTAGAAGATGCAACAAGTCCACTAAAGAGACAGCTTACACTACATTCGTTCGTCCTCTGTTAGAATATTGCTGCGCGGTGTGGGATCCTTAGCAGGTGGGATTGACAGAGGACGTCGAAAGGGTGCAAAAAAGGGCAACTCGTTTTGTATTATCACGTAATAGGGGAGAGAGTGTGGCAGACATGATACGCGAGTTGGGATGGAAGTCATTAAAGCAAAGACGTTTTTCGTCGCGGCGAGATCTATTTACGAAATTTCAGTCACCAACTTTCTCTTCCGAATGCGAAAATATTTTGTTGAGACCAACCTACATAGGTAGGAATGATCATCAAAATAAAATAAGAGAAATCAGAGCTCGAACAGAAAGGTTTAGGTGTTCGTTTTTCCCGCGCGCTGTTCGGGAGTGGAATGGTAGGAAGATAGTATGATTGTGGTTCGATGAACCCTCTGCCAAGCACTTTAATGTGAATTGCAGAGTAATCATGTAGATGTAGATGTAGATATCTCTCTTCCGCAGACCTTTTCATCTCAGAATAACACTTGCAGCCTGCATCCTCAATTGTGAATCTTAGCGTCTCAGTGACTGTTCCATTAAATCTCGGGTGTGAAGCCACATAAATTGCGCCTCCTCTTCTAACATTTCGGCTATACATGAGGCAGAAAATATGACACATATACACATATTTTTTATCCAATTCAGGTTACGCATCAAGGGATCTCCGCTGACCGATTTTAAATTTTACATGTAATTACAATGCAGATAACATATGCAAGTTCTTGTGTACACTCTCTCTCTCTCTCTCTCTCTCTCTCTCTCTCTCTCTCTCTTAACACGTTTGCTGCCATCGGCGCACCAGCGCGCCCGGCCGATACTGGTGCACATGCCGTGGACGCACCTGCGCGGCGAGAGACAGCTGTTGCGAGGCACCCACGGTTTAGTCGGGCACAGCCGTTTGGTGTGTTTATTGCGCAGGCTCTCTAAGAACGTATTGTTTTCAGTTTTTACGGGTGCGGTTCGCGTTTTTTCCCTACAGTTTTTCTCTGTTGTGGGACTGAAAATTGAAAACAATCATGACACGGCGGGCCCTTCAGAGCCTAAGAAACATAAAATACGGGACACAATAAACGTACAAAAACTAACGGATGCGGAATTATTACGAATATTAGAAAAAGCGATTCGGAATTGGAATTGGCCAGTGGGGAGGACGGGTGAGAATCCAGTGAAGAGTCTGACGGAGCGGAGTTTGCTTTAGATGAGACTGCAGAAATGGTTGTGAATCCAAGCGACAGGAAAAGGGCAGAAGGAGTGGTAACAAGTGGTAACGTAGCTGATACAAGTGTTACATGGGAAAGCGAGCCAGTTGGAATGGTAAATTGCCCGTTTATAAAAAATGAGAGACTGCTAATTCAACCAACGAGAAACACTCCCTTAGATTATTTTCGTCTTTTGCTGACGGACGAATTTCCATTGAAAGTTGTAGAATGAACAAATCGAAACACAATTGAATTATTCCTTTCTGTGGGAACCAAAGAGCAATCACGAATAAACTGTTGGAAAGATGTGATGGTTGGCGAACTGTTAGTGTTCTTGGGAATTTTTCTGCACATGGAAAATGTAAAGATGAGGAAGTTGCAGGACTATTGGAAAAAGGGCCTTTTATTTCACGTGAAAGGAATTGCCGATAGTATTTGACGAAATCGTTTTCTTCTAATACTACGTGCATTGCATTTTTTTTGAAAATCCAAAACAGGACGAACCAAAACCATCCGACAGATTGTGTAAAATACGTCCAGTTATCAATTTTTTTCAATGAAAGAAGGTGCCAAGTGTACTAGTCTGGACGGGAACTGTCACTGGACGAATCAATGATCCTTTGGTGTGGAAGATTACTTTTCCGCCAATACATCAAAAATAAAAAGCACAAATATGGCATAAAGCTATATATTCTGACAACTCCCACTGAAGTGGTCCTAAAATTCGCGGTATACGCTGGCATGCTGGACGATTTAGGAGGTAGAGGCCATGCGCAAAAAATTGTTCTTCATTTACTGGATGAAAAGTTGAATGCTGGTCACCACGTGTACATGGACAATTATATTAATAGCTTCGCACTGGCTAAGTTGCTCCTGGATAAGGAGACTCGCTGCACGGGAACTCTGAGAGCGAATAGGAAGGATACACCCAAGGAAATACAGAAGGCAAAATTACGAAAAGGTGAAGCCATTGCCAGATTTGCGGAAGGAGTTATGACAGATAATTGGCGTGATAAGAGGGAGGTTTGCTGCAATTCTAATGCATTTACAAATGAAATGGTTGAGGCTGAAAACAAAAGAAAGGAGAAGAAATGTAAGTAACTACAACAAATTTATGTCGGGAGTTGATCGGCACGATCAGATGTTATCATATTACCTCTCGGAACGAAAAACCATACGCTGGTACAAGAAAGTTTCAGAAACTATATGATGCTCACAAACGCCCATGCCATGCACGATAAATATTCTGGCACAAAAATGCCCCTCCAAGAATTCAGATCAGTATTATAAGAGCATTATTGCCACAAAAGCAGGTAGAACGGCCAGTCAGAAATCCCCAACATGTTGTGGTAAAACGAGAATCAGAGTATCAACTGGAACATCAAAAACACCGAGAAAAAAGTGCATATCATGGGCCAGCCGAGGACAACGAACAGACACGATTTAAGAATGCCCAGATTGCCCAAATAAAGCAGGGTCTTGTTTGAATTGTTGTGTTATTCGCCACCTCTAAAGGCAGATGGCACATTCGTTGTTCTTTCATTTCTCGGCAGTTACGTGTAAGTACTATTCTTGAACTTCGTATTTATTTTATTTGTTTGAGTGTAATCGGTAAAGTTCTTGATTGTATCTTTTCTGAGATTTGACATACATTGTATTTCAGATGTTTCTTCAAGATCTTGCGTTTGTTTTTGAATGCTGTTTCTACAATATTTTTTGTTCAATAAATATGTCGTTTGTCAGAAGGATGTTTCGCTTTATTTCTGAATATGAAATAAAAATGTAGTACTCTAAACTGTCACAATTTTCAGGAAAAATAAACGAGACGCACTAGCGCGTCCATGGCCACCCGCTACAGAATGTGGCTTAATATGCCACTGACACCTTAGTGCGCAAAAAAAAAAAAAAAAAAAAAAAAAAAAAAAAAAAAAATTATTCACGAGAGTAAATTATATCTTTTACTTATAAAATAAATACATTTTATATTACTTTTAGCAATACAGTTTGAGATTCTATTAAAAAAATAATTGGTTTAATTGGTTACGTGGCAACGCAAGGCCAATTACAGTAGCATCGAACGTGTTAATCAATTTCTATGTACGCTCTTTTCGTAGCACGAAGGATATCCAAGCGATATTTCAACTCCACCCATTTTTTGGTCAACATTTCGTAAGGGATGGACGTTATGTTGTGGCGTAACAAGACAGCCACCCCACTCGGATGTAGCCGAAAGGCACGCGTTACTGACGCAGGCTAGAGATAGGTCTGGCGGTGACACCACACGTTATGTCGACACTAACTCTGCACCGTACCCTGCGAAGCCGTTGACTGGTGTTTGATAAAACTCGTCCGACGTAACCCGAAAGACAGGAATCCAGTCATGTTATGGTCGCTGATTGCGGAGGCCAATTGATGGTATCACAACGCGAGGACCATCTTCCCGGAAACATTGTCCGCAAATAGTCACCAACATCTAATTCCTTCCCCCATGAGATGGCGAACCATCTCGTTGAAAAATTAAGTCCGGAATGTCCTGAATCTGTGGTGCAACAAATAACTGTGGCATATCAAGAGAAGTATTGGCTGTTATTGTCGTTTCATTGAACAACAAATAACTGTGGCATATCAAGAGAAGTATTGGTTGTTACTGTCGTTTCATTGAAGAGAAAGGTCCTAGGATTTTATTGTGCATAAGCCCACACAAGTAATGAGGAGAAATGAGAACAGCGATAAACATCAGAATTAGGGATCACGAAGTTTGCTACGTAGGAAGCAAAATAACCCATGAAGGATGGAGCAAGGAGGACATAAAAAGCAGATAACCGCGGGCGAAAAGGGCATTTCTGGCCAAGAGAAGTCTGCTAATATTAAAAATAGATCTTAATTTGAGAAAGATTTAGAGAATGTACCTTTGGGACACAGCATTGTATGGCAGGTAGACATGGACCGGGAGAAAGCCGGAACAGAACGGAATCGAAGCCTTTGAGGTGTGGTACTACGGAAGAATGTTGAAAATGAGATGGACTGATAAGGTAAAGAATGATAAGGTTCTCTGCAGAATCGGCGAGGAAAGGATAACGAAGAAGTGACAGGATGGTAGGACGTCTGTTGAGACATCAGTAGATAACTTTCATCGTACTGGGGCACCTGTAGGGGGTAAATACTGTAGAGGAAGGCACAGTTGGAATGCATTCAGCATTTAACTGAGAACACTAAACGTTCAGCTTAGAGCTGTCTCTGAAGCGAAATGTGACATCTGAGGAAAGCGCACGTTTCAGATAGTCATCTTTCTGAATCCCAGCCAGCATGGCAACAGCAAAGCTATATCGAGCACTGTAATCCGTTGTTTGGAGGGACTGCACGATCTGGAAGTTTGTGTAGAATGCGGTGCACTGGTGGTTTCGGAATCTGCAACTCACGTGAAACACAGGGGACTGATTTCTTGGGACTTCTCACGAGGGTGTCTGATTGTCTGCGTTCTAGGTCCAGACCTGCCTGTTCTAGGGAGATCACAGACGCCCCCTGTTTCCTTAAACTCCGTGTACCTCATTTTGATATTTTTAACATCTGTTGGTTGTCTGTGACATGCCATCAGGAATTTTCTTTGAATTGTTTCTTGTGACTGTCTCTCGTGGCACCAGAGGACACATTGAGCTTTCTCGTGTTTTGAGTACATGTTATTTGTAGATGGTGTTCGATTCCGCTGTTATGTCACTGGGCCTGTAACAAAGTAACAGTATGTATGTATGTATGTACCAAAATCTTGAACGTTACATGCAATTCAAGATAAAAAGGATTTATCTATATGTTTTATTTTAAGCCTTAAGAATGTTTGTAATCAGGGAAAGAAATCTGCGACACCAGTTATATCGTTCAGGGACTCGTCGGTGAAAGAGGCACTTGACATTCGTGCGGTGACGAATCTAATTAATGCAGATAGCAGTTTTAATTTGGATAAATAATAGAATCTGGCACTTTCTGTAGTAGACTTACAAAGAGGTCTCTACAATGCCGCTCACAGTGGTACACGACACCCCAGCGTGAATCGACCGCGCAATTACAGACCTAATTCATGCATACTGTATTCCTTTGGTGCCGATTAACGTCCCTGGAGCCTGTGTGTCCGAGGTTGCATGCTCAATGGCTAGGTCCACTAGTTTAACAGGACGGAGTGCGACATGGAGTGTCAGTCTTTCGGCACACACTGAAGATAGCTGAACGACATACAGCCGAAATATTAGGAGAAGCGGAATTACGTTGTTGCACTCCCTAAATTTGTGGTACGTCCTCAATTATTTGTTGGACACATTCCAGTCTTTATCTCCCCCCACAGTTTTTACCTTCTACAGCTGCGGCTGGCATCCTGGAAGTTATTCCGTGGCGTCTTAACACATGTCCTCTCATCATATCCCTTCTTTCCGTCACTGTTTCCCGTATACTCCTTTCTTCGCCGACTCTGCTAACCTCATTCATTATCAGTCCACGTAAGTTTAAACATCCTTCTCTAGCACCCAGACTTCAAATGCTCCGAGCTTCTTCTTTTCCGTTTTTCCCCACACAGTCCGTACATTGCTGTGCTTCGTACATACATTCTCAGAAAATTTCATCCTTAAGCTAAGGCCGATGTTTTATGCTAGTAGACCTCTTCGTCCGCCTTGTGTTATTTTGCTTCCAAGGTAGGAGAATTTCTTACATCTCCTTCGCGTTCATCAATTCTGATATTAAATTTAAGTAGACTTACAAAGAGGTCTCTACAATGCCGCTCACAGTGGTACACGACACCCCAGCGTGAATCGACCGCGCAATTACAGACCTAATTCATGCATACTGTATTCCTTTGGTGCCGATTAACGTCCCTGGAGCCTGTGTGTCCGAGGTTGCATGCTCAATGGCTAGGTCCACTAGTTTAACAGGACGGAGTGCGACATGGAGTGTCAGTCTTTCGGCACACACTGAAGATAGCTGAACGACATACAGCCGAAATATTAGGAGAAGCGGAATTACGTTGTTGCACTCCCTAAATTTGTGGTACGTCCTCAATTATTTGTTGGACACATTCCAGTCTTTATCTCCCCCCACAGTTTTTACCTTCTACAGCTGCGGCTGGCATCCTGGAAGTTATTCCGTGGCGTCTTAACACATGTCCTCTCATCATATCCCTTCTTTCCGTCACTGTTTCCCGTATACTCCTTTCTTCGCCGACTCTGCTAACCTCATTCATTATCAGTCCACGTAAGTTTAAACATCCTTCTCTAGCACCCAGACTTCAAATGCTCCGAGCTTCTTCTTTTCCGTTTTTCCCCACACAGTCCGTACATTGCTGTGCTTCGTACATACATTCTCAGAAAATTTCATCCTTAAGCTAAGGCCGATGTTTTATGCTAGTAGACCTCTTCGTCCGCCTTGTGTTATTTTGCTTCCAAGGTAGGAGAATTTCTTACATCTCCTTCGCGTTCATCAATTCTGATATTAAATTTATATTTTATAATTATTTTCGCTTCTGCTACTCCTCGTTACTTTCTTCTCGGTTTCTTCCTTTCACTCTCGATCCACATTCTGTACTCATTAGATTGTTCATACCATTCAACATATCCTGCATTTCTTCTTCATCTTTACTGAGGATAACAATGTCATTAGCGAATCTTATCAGTGATATCCTTTCCCCCTCTCTTGAACATTTCTTTTGTTTCCGTATTAGTTCCTACAGTCCATAGAACGAGTGGTAAGGGCGGAAGACTGCATTCGAATGAAACTTCCTGGCAGATTAAAACTGTGTGCCGGACCGAGACTCGAACTCGGGACCTTTGCCTTTCGCGGAGGAGGGGCTGTGAGGACGGGGCGTGAGTCGTGCTTGGGTAGCTCAGTTGGTAGAGCACTTGTCCGCGAAAGGCAAAGGTCCCGAGTTCGAGTCTCGGTCCGGCACACAGTTTTAATCTGCCAGTTTCATATTAGCGCACACTCCACTGCAGAGTGAATATCTCATTCTGGACTGCATTCGTGTCTTACATACTTTCTATAGGCCTCTCTTGTTACCTGTGCATATTGTATTTAATCAGCCGGCCGAAGTGGCCGTGCGGTTAAAGGCGCTGCAGTCTGGAACCGCAAGGCCGCTACGGTCGCAGGTTCGAATCCTGCCTCGGGCATGGATGTTTGTGATGTCCTTAGATTAGTTAGGTTTAACTAGTTCTAAGTTCTAGGGGACTAATGACCTCAGCAGTTGAGTCCCATAGTGCTCAGAGCCATTTGAACCATTTGTATTTAATCCGTCTTTTTCTATAGCTTACTCCTATTTTTCTTAGGAGTTAGAACAAATGGTTCAAATGGCTCTGAGCACTATGGGACTTTACATCTATGGTCATCAGTCCCCTAGAACTTAGAACTACTTAAACCTAACTAACCTAAGGACAGCACACAACACCCAGTCATCACGAGGCAGAGAAAATCCCTGGAAGTTAGAACAACTTGCACAATTTTACATTGTCAAATGCTTCGTCTAGACGGAAAAATTCAAAGAACACGGTCTCCCTTCTATCGTCATAAGACAGAAACATAACACCAGGCTATACACATATTAGTCACCAACTCTCAACAAATACACACAAGATTCACGAGGAAAGAGGCCATTATGCGAGGGAGATGAAATCCTTTTCGATTATGAGGTTCCCAGCCTACAATGCCATATCGCTTTTTCTTTTCATTTTATTAAATATTACATATCTGTGATCACTACATAAGCCATTTCCATAAATATCTATCGCATTTAATGGACATCCACTTTGCTGTTACAAAATAAAAAAAAGGCAATTTTCAAATAGTCCACCAAGGCTGCACTCAATACGAAACCTTACACAAATCAATGGATTGTAACTACACTTATTGAACCCAGTGGTAGACAGATCTGTGCAGAATGTCTGATAAATAGTAATTATTCGTTCTGCGTAAGTTTGCTTAGCACAGGGCTTAACAGGTATTGTGTATAGATTTGCTGTCATTATTGCTAGCAGTTTCAGCACATCAATTGGTTACTGTCTAGTGATGTTTCCGTGTTCATTATTTTTCAGTTGGATTTCGTACCTTCTGTTGACTAATGTGCGTAGAAGACAGCACTTACTCTTTCTGTGCAATGCCGCTCGACTGTGTGATTTCTGTTTTGGACTTTGTACCTGAAGAAGGTTTACAAAGTTATACAGTGTGCCACGCACTTAACTGATAAAATTGTAACATAATACGTCTGTGAAGACGCCTGCCTGATATTACAATACTATCTCATTAATAAATGGCATGACTTGCAGCCTTAATGAATGATGAGACAGAGCACTGTGACTTTGTTATTTCGGTGTTCATCATGAACATTCTCAGTTGCTGAGTTGAATAATTACATGGAAAGTACTGTGGAATCGGTCTAGGGCTAGTTAACGAATGTATTCAAACAACAATTGAAAACATTAGGTGGAGGAGGAGAGGGGACAGATTAAGAAAACCTCATCGTCAGGTATGCGGAATTTTTTGTGTTAACCCGACAGATAGGCTATGTTTTTTTTTCTTTCCAACTTAATTTCTCTCAGCAGCTATACGAACTTGTTTCTCGCTCCACTAAAGTGATTGCGCTGCCACTTGCGAAAGCTGGTCTGGTGCACCCCTGCACCTGCCGTCTTCAAGCCGCTGTCTGGGCTTTCTCTGACCCTACCTCAACCTGCTCCACTACCCACGCACCCTGCCTACATCTTCCACTGTCCGGTGTCGGGAGGTTAGTAGTTTCATACACATCTCTGTAATACTAATATGGACTGCTTAAGAGTACAGTCTACTTCAGTGATTGCTGAGATGAAACGGTTTACGATTTCATGTCGAAAACAAGTAAATGCTGTTGCAGTCACGCAAGCTACTTTTTCTTTTCGCGCATGCAGTGAGGCGTCTGTATGATAATACCTTTATGTTGTTGCTTTTGATAACAAGTGGATCACTATATGCTGAAACACTCTTTACTCTTATAAAAACGATAAGGGAGTGTCTGGAGTTCCAGTGTGGAACTATGGTAAAGGGAGTCTGTGTGGCAAAACAATATTCAGAAGCATACTCTCATCTGTTCCATGTCTATTTCTTAATTTCTTTAAACACACCGCGGATCATAAGGAAAACAAATTGAAGGAAATTGCTTAGTTCTGCAATAAGGAAATCCTTAGCAATTCACGTAAAGTACTTATCACGCAGAAACCCGTGGAAGAACGTGACTCTCGTTTCTATTTGCAGTAATATCATCGCTTATCTTATAGAGATTTCGTTTCAAGAACCAAACATTTATCCTGTTTTATTACAGATTTGACCTTCCTTGTATGAAAATTGAGACCAAATGGTCATTATCGAAATGATGGTTAGTGGTCTGATGATAACCCTATAAATTGATCCTTGTAGCTCAATGAGAACATTCCCTGAGCAGCTGTCGGCAATACGAATTTCCAGTCTATTAAGGTTCTGAAATTTACAAAAAGTAACTGCTAATTTATGCATACACGATCCATATTTTCTTCATTGTTCTTATTTTTAAAATGAAAAATTTTACAGGAAAAGTTTCAGCGTACCTAGGTGTACGTGCAGAAGTGGAAGAAGCATTGATTCGGTCGTTGTCTAGATGCAACATCAAAATATAGAAATGATCAGAAGCTACAGTTCCTGTTATTCTCTCTTTGACTACCTTGTATCCTCATCTGAAGAAGAAAATCTGTGTAATGCTTCTCTGTCTGAATCAGTAGTAGAATGGCTAATTTGCCGATAGACTTCACTGTTACTCTTTCATGACAAGCTCGGCTGTGTACACGTTGCTAAAATAGCAAAACAGCGGGGAGTTGGAAAGGGGATGGTTCTAAATATGGTACCGGTAGTTGAAATAAAAATACACGGTTCGCTCGTGGCAGTATTACAAGAATCCATTAGTATAGAGACTGCAGCCCCTTATGATATGAATTAAGTGTGCAGTTATCTGTGGAATGGTTGTCGAAGAATGAAAAATACGAAGTAAACTTCTATTTAAACATTCTTAATAACGAGAGAGCAAGTAGTATTATATTTAGTAGTATATTCGTCACGAGAAATAATTGTAGGTTTTTCGCAAGCAGAATCACAAATTTCAGATGATCGTTCTGCCAGGTATTTGCCTACAGTTACCCGCAAGTGTTAGAAACTTCGTCCATTCAAAACCCCGCAAGCAGTAGTTCTGTAAACAATTTGAGAGAATTTTTATTTTCAGCCTTGTTAACAAAACTCTGAACGTAATGTTGACAATAATAAGTTCACTTTACAGATGTTTGTATAAAATAATGAAACACGTAGTAATTACAGTAAGACCACATTTTTTAAAACATCGTCAGGTATAACAAAGGGTTTCAAAGGGGCGCTTTAGTGTACTCTTTGAGTAAGTGCTCTACGTATGATATTGGGTTGTACAAAAGAAGTTTTTATTTTTTTTTTATTTCTAGCTATTGTGCTTTAATTTCACTCTTCAGTTAATCGGTGAACCATCCAGCTATATTACATGTCGTGGATTCCCGGCGCTGATTCCTGCGATCGGGTGGTGTAGGCGAAAACATTAGGTTCCTAACATTAACATAGGGGCTATGCGAATTAGAAAGTATACAGTATACCAGTCCTACCCCTGCCGCCCCCCGTTCAAACGTCTGATGACTTTACGTATGAGTTATCGTGTTAAATAATTGACTTCAAGCATATGGGTGAGGAAAAGTTCAGAAAGGTTTGAAATTATGTTTAAAGTTCGTTGGAAGTCGCTAAGTGCTCTCATTATTAAACACCAGGTGAGTGTATGCGAGGTCATTTGCGCTCCGTTTCAAGCGAAAGCTACAGTAGTCTAAATAAATGTCATAATGGGGAACAATACTGATTAGGACAGCATTTTGAATTTTTGTTGCTCCTGGAAGTTGCTAGACATGTAACTTCCAACGGTGACTACGTCCCTTATTAGACGTTTAGTAATACACAGTGGATGACACTGACGCGAGTGACTCTGTAGAGGTATTAAGCGGACGGCGCTGTGGAGCCCTCCAGTTCTTCCTGTTTGTAAAAGGAACACTCTGATTTGTTAGGTCTTTTTGTCTCTGCCAGATGCCTCCGTTGGCGACGATTCTTGCTAGAATGTGCATCGAGTGACAGAAGTGATCACGCAGTGGCTGTAGCGCCCTCTATTTGTGGGTAGCCACCGTCGCTCGGAACTGTGAAAGCTACTCTGCCTTGCATATCTTCAGCAGGCAGGCAAAAACCTGCACCTGGATCCACAAGCCGAGTGAGTTGTCTGCTACGAGGCGGCGACTGGTATCAGCCGTCACGTAAGATATTTACGGTGTCTGCACATACAGAACGCTGACCTGCCTGCAGCTGCTCCAGCAAACCATTGACACAGTCAGTATTAGTGTTCTTATCAATCTGTTCTTATTTTGTTCTTCGCACATCACGGCAGCAAAGAAGCAATAACCAACCATTCACAAACGGTCTGCTTTCATCACTCTAGTAGCATTTTTGATATCTCTGGTACTTAAATCTGATAACTACGAATGTGTTTCAGATGAAAATTGTTTTTTGACCACTCTATGGAACCTCATATACTTATTTATTTCCAAAATCTTTCATCTTCTGATAAGAAATTCTATTATTACATTCCCTTGCACCGATCACAGTTCCATCCTTGTGACACTAAGCTGATATTAACACTGCGTTCCACGACAAATAACTTGTTACCGAATTTTATTGCAAAGAAAGACAGTTTTGATGTTACTGATCAGACATACATCAATATCACGCACTTCTTTCTGAGTACACTCCAGGGCAATTGACTCTCAAACACCTATTTAGTAGCGTGTCGCATAACCTCTTGCTCTGATAACAACCGCGAAACATCGTGGAAAAGACTGATGGGATGTGGCGAGAGTGCCTGGGAGCAGTGTTAATCTATGAACACTGGTCTGCCTTTACTCAGGTGATCTCGCAAAGATTTGGGAGCGGGTTGCGACTGCACACACGCACTTTCAAGTGCGTCAGACACAGTTCAAAAAAATGGTTCAAATGGCTCTGAGCACTATGAGACTCAACTTCTGAGGTCATTAGTCCCCTAGAACTTAGAACTAGTTAAACCTAGCTAACCTAAGGACATCACACACATCCATGCCCGAGGCAGGATTCGAACCTGCGACCGTAGCGGTCTCGCGGTTCCAGACTGTAGCGCTTAGAACCGCACGGCCACTTCGGCCGGCGACACAGTTCCGATGCGGTGGGTGGCCTGTTGTCTTCATAAGAACACAATTTCCCAGCGGGGTGTTGTAAACATCGACAATAGTTGACGAGGATGTCTTTAGAGCAACAATGGTGTCCCCCTCCCCCCCCCCCCCTCGGACTCATTGCGATTGTTCCTTACGATCCCAGAGCTTTTCGGAAAACGGAATGTTCTGCACTAAGGGGCTATGGTAACCAAATGAAGGCAGATTAGTCTGATGTCCATTTCAAAACTGAGCTTATTAGAGAGGGTAACATAGACTGTAGCATTTTTTAACTTTCCTGTTGCTTAAAAAGTGAATGAGCAACTACAATTAAAAAAAAACCCTTAAGATTACTATCTCGCTTCTTATACAAGCTTCACCCTCTGATTGCTTGCTCTCAAAGTGGAAATAAATCGATTTAATCATGTATGACATAGCAACTCCTGCCTGGATATTGGCCACAAAGGCCGAATGTCATCAACTGTGAACATTCGTAGCACCCGTCACGCCCACTGCGTATGCTTCTTTTCAATCTAACGAATCTACAATATATGATTAGTGTTGTACTTTGTGGGAGTCAATATTCGGCTAACATTGTTCTTAATTTAAAATCGCAAACTGGGGTACATTATCTGATTAAGATGTTATCATGTGCCAACATGATAACATGTGTGATAAATGGCTGCAGCCTTGAGTGAAGAAATGAATGACATTTTACTGTTTAGTTCTATCAATGTAAGAAAGGATGTGGTGTAGTGAAACTATTTAAATTGAAAACAGGCATAAATTTTAAATGTTTTGTTGCCAGTAACTTATAAGTTGCTTATGCTACACACTATCATCTATGGAAACCACCGCTATCTAAAGAGAACGACACGTAGAATGTTGCCATCATTACTGTCGATGTAGCATTATCCCGTTACGTTCAAATGTTCATTAAATGAAAATATGGCGTTTTTGTATGTGCATTTGCAAACAGCGCTTAAAACAACACACCCATTTTTGGCTTCATGACTTCAGTCAATTTTGACAATCAATGCTGAACCTCGGGATAACAGAAATATCATAAAACGCTGAAAATAATAATAAGTTTTATTTTGTTTCTTTTAATACATGTATAAAGTGACAGCGTTTTTTCTAGAATAAAATTTAGCCTCATATATATCTTGAAGCATCGGGCGCTGTTTATAATAATATTTTGATGCCGGTTACTAATTCTGGTGTTAGAGTATTGACCTTATATGGTTGAAATGGTTCTGAGCACTATGGGACTTAACTTCTGAGGTCATCAGTCCCCTAGAACTTAGAACTACTTAAACCTAACTAACCTAAGGAAACCACATACATCCATGCCCGAGGCAGGATTCGAACCTGCGACCGTAGCTGTCGCGCGGTTCCAGACTGTAGCGCCTAGAATCGCTCGGCCACTCCGGCCGGCATTGACCTTACAGGAAGTGGCTCTGAATGTGAAATTTACAAAACGCGCTTTAGAAAGCCCATGTTCTCTTGAGTTAGCTGGCACTGTAAGGGTTTCTGTTACGTGAACTTCAGACTTTTCTGTAACACTGTTGTCATAAACAAGTTGATTAATGAGGCACATTCTGATTTGAAGACCACGGCGATGTTTCCGAGGATCACGTTACTGTTTTCCACTTTTCATTTGAGACAGCTGCCTGGTGTAGTATGAAACATTTAATACTGCACTCTTAATTTTTACTACACGACTTTCTGACAATCAATGTTGAAATTCAGTTTTCTGTTTTTTATGTGAACCAAGTGATATTTTAAAATTCTTTGTAAATTTTTAATAAATTTGGCGATACCTCAGCTTTTCGACACTTTGAGAAATTACGTAAACACAACGAAAATAGTGTCCATGTTGTTACAGGATGAGACTCAAGTCACTATAAACACAAACAAACCCATGGTTTTCGAATGTTCCATGCACTCCGTTGGAATGTGCCGACCATGAGATATACTCCTTTGCAGTTGCAATCCAGCGTAATTAATGGCCACATTGAGCTGGAGATCAAACACACTGGCTGACTTTTGATTAATTTCCGTGCGTTACTGACCTGTAACATTTCCCGTTCCAGTTCCTTCGAAAAAGGAGAAACAGTGTGTAAACTCTTTGCGGATCACTAGAACTCCGGAAACCTAACATGGATATGATAAAGAACCACCTACGGCATGGCATGAGCGGCGAAAATGGTGTCGAATGCGCAAAAGCTTCACGATTGGACTATATAGAGAAGTAGCAGAATCAGTTTAATATCTCATGTCTCCAAGCTACCAACAAGAATAATACACCGACTAATGGAAAAGAAAAATGACGGTATCTCAGATGACGTCTATGGATTTAGGAAAGGTAAAGGCACAGAGACGCAATTCTGACATGAAGCTTAATAATGGAAGCTAGACTTAGGAAAAATAAAGACTACTTCATAAGATTTGTCGGCATAGAAAAAACGTTAGACAGTGTGAAATGGTCCATGATATTCGAAAGTGTGAAGTCCGAGAAAAGTTTGTTGACTTAAAGGGAATGACGAATAACCCAACAAGCGCCCGTATGAAACAATAAAAATGGATGATTCGCTCGTAATATAAAAGGGCGTAAGACAGGGAAGGAGTATTTGTCACGTACTGTCTAGTCTCTACATCGAAGAAGCGATGACGGAAGTAATGGTTCAGGAGAGGGCTTAAAATTTACCTGTAAAATATATCATTCATAAGAGACGCTGACAACATTGCTGTCCTCAGTGAACGCGAGGATGGAAGTGTCTAATGAGTACATACACTGAAAGTAAACCGAAAAAAGATGAGGATGAGTATACATGAAATTAGCGATACGCGTATCAAATTTCAGAACCGCTAGGTAGACGAAGTGAAGGAATTCTGCTACTCTGCAGACAAAACAGCACATGGCGGATGAAGCGAGGTGAACATAAAAAGTCGATTAGCCCTGGCAAGGAGATATTCCGGCCAAAATAAGTCGACTAGTGTCATTGGCCGTAATAATGACGAAATTCCTAATAATGTTCGCTTAGAGCGGAACATTGTATGGAATTGTAGAGTGGACTGTGAGGAAACCGGAAGGGAAGAGACTGAAAGCGTTTGAGATGTAGCGCTATAGAAGGATATTGAAAAATGGGTGGACTGATAAAGGAAATGAGGAGGTTCCGCGCAGAATCGACGAGATTGCCTATTTTTAGATTTACTGAAGGCTTTCGAAATCATACCTCGCAAGTGACTTCAGATGGCGTCTCAGTAGTGTGATTCTGTCAGAAAGGTCGCAGTTCGTAGTAATTGACGGAAAGTCATCGAGTAAAAGAGAAGAAATACCCGGAGTAGTAAAACAGAAGAAATACCCGGAGTTGCCCAAGGGAGTGTTACAGGCACTCCGCTGTTTCTGATCTATATAAAAAAGATTTAGGAGACAATCTCAGTAGTCCTCTTGTATTGCTTGCAGAAGATGCTGTGTTTTACCGTTTTTTAAAGTCGTCAGATGATCAAATAAATTGCAAAATGATTTAGACGAAATATTAGTTTGGTGCTAACTGACTCTAAATAATGAAAAATGTGAAGTCATCGACATGATATCAGTAGTTCTGCATACAGGCTGTCTGGATCTCAATGGTAAAAGTCAAACATTTGGCAAAGAATTATATTGTTGCTCGTACGACGCGTTTCGGAATTTATACGTCATCAGATGTCCTATAGCTATTGCTACATGTAGGTAAGTTTTCAATTGAGGAGCGCCGGAACAAAACCCGATGTATCCGCTTTTGCTGTATTCGCGTGTTTGAGCTGTAGGGAAGAGATACGGGAGTAATACATGCTGCCACAAAATAATTTTCAGCACAACGCGACATCAAGATGTGTTTTATGGTGTGTTTCTTCTTTTTATAGCTTGTGGAGCCATTTAGAGATCACTGTTTGTTACTTTCTGTATTAACAGCAAATGCGGATTTATCGGTTTTTGTTCCGGTGCTCCTCAATTGTACATGAAACAACCATTCGCAGACTAGTACATGTATCTACCTGCAGCAATAGCAGATTAGTCTGCGAGTGTTTGTTTCAAGTACAGCTAGAAATGCGTGCAACAATAGTTCCTTGGATATTCAATCATGGATAAATTCCGAAACGCGTCGAATGAGCAATAAAGTCAATGTTTGACTTTCACCATTGCGATCCAGTCAGCCTGTATGCAGAACCACTGATTATTATAACAATGATCGCCTACCTTCTGCATGTCATTGCCTATATGGGCCTTGCTGCAGATTGGCCAGCTCCCGCACGGACATTGAACGTTCGTCCACTGAGGTAAGACTCTATGAGGCGGACGTGTGGCGTCGGTACCCCCAGTGTGAACAATTTGTAGAGGAGGCCCTTGTGCCACACGCAGTCGAAAGCCCTGGAGACATCAAGCAGCACGGCTCCTGCGTACTGTCGACTCTCCAGGGCACTCATCGCGTCCTCCACCAGACGTAGCAGCTGTTGCTCGGTGCTGTGTCCGCGTCGGAAGCCGAATTGTTTCGGCGGGATCAGCTCCTCCGCGTTCACATGTAGCATTAGCCTTTTTAGAGTATAGGCGCTCAAATACCTTCGAGATTTCCGGCAGAAGGCTAATTGGCCTGTAATTCTGCGAGAGCATGATGTCTTTGCCCTGTTTTGGAATGGCAACCACCTCTGCATGTTTCCATGAAGAGGGGAAGTTGCCGGGCTGAATAATTTGATTGAAAATGGCGGTGATGGAGCGAATGGCTGTTTGAGGAAGCTGAATTAGTATCGCGTTTTCTAGCTGGTCGCACCCACCGGCTTTCCTCGGGTTTAACTGCTTCAATTGTGCCTCTGCTTCTTCCTCTGTGAAGCTTTAGATATCTGCTACTGCTTCCTCCTCGAAGAAGACTGGGAGACGTTGTGCTCCTCATCAGTGGGGTCCTCTACAGTTGCCAGGCACTTAATTGTGAATTGCAGAATATTCATGTATACGCAGAATAGGACCAATTGGAAAACATTGATGGCAGGATGATACTCCTGTTTAGACATCAAGGAATAACTTCTATAGTATCCGAGGGAGCTGTAGAGGGTAAAAACTATAGGCGAAGATAGATTAGTGTACATCCAATAAATAATTAAGGACGACGGATGCAAGTGCTACTCTGAGATGAGGAAGTTGGCGTAGGAGAGTAGTTCGTGGCGGGCCGCATCGTACCAGTCAGAAAACTGGTGACTCAAAAACCGTAGAGAAGTAGGGAACAAACGAAGACTCTACTTTTTTGTGGTATTGTGAATAAATGACTTAATGACGAGTCATCTTTCACTTTTCGATTAGTCAGCGTCGTTTCTGAGATATCACTTCGTTTCACTGATGGTATTCAGTAAGAAAAATAAAAAAATAGCGAGCGAGACACTGCTGTGGTTAGCACAATGGACACGCATTCGATAGGGCGACGGCTCAAATCCCCTTCACTCCAGGTAAATGCCTGGATGGTTCCTTTGGAAAGGTCACGGCCTGTTCGTTTCCCCATTCTTCCTTGAACCGAGCTGGTGCTCTGTCTCTGATGACCTCGATGTCGACCGGACACTAAAGACGAATCTTCTTTTCTACCTTCCTCCGGGAAAGAAAAATAGACCCTTACGCGGAGGTTTGCATACAATTGCCAAGGAGCTGTGTAAATCTAATCTGTTTATACGAAATGTGTTCGGCATCACCGTTTCAAGCACGATTTCTATCCAGTCGTTGGCGTGGGAAACTCCTCTCAGACTTCGAAATGAAGAAACGTTATTATGAACATTCTCAACTCAAAACGCTTATTTTCGAATAATTACGTTTAGCTGAAGACCTTGTTTTAAGTATTTCAGAGCAGCGTAAATGTCTATAGCTTAAACGGAGAAAAAATGTTACGTCGCTTTCAAAGAGGAATTAATTTACACTCGTATGTGTCCGGCCAAGGCCTCCTTGCTACCAGCGGCAGCCGGCGGCCTTGGAGGACACGAACGATTTACCGGTTTGCGATGCGGAAACGCCCTCTGGAGACAGCAGGTGAGCCACTGCACCACACAGCATGCTCCGGGCATGAACCGAGGCACGGCCTCCGGAGAAAGCCACGACCGGCAGAGAAAGCGGCGAGGCAGTCAGCCAGTGGCGAGCTATCCCAGAAAAGTATCGAGACAGCCTTTTAATAAACAATCGTGATGTATATACAGTACTGAAGTACAGAAAACGACCACCTGTCACTTTCCAAATATGCGCACAGACTGGAGTTTTAGCCGCACCGAACATTTTTGGCTTTGATCCATACGTCAACCTGATTTTGATCCAGCTGTAAGGTATGCATGTTGTTTTGGCCACTCTGTAAATTCTGTTTCTTTCGCAAGTATCGATATGCGTAGCTTACACAGAACAAAACCATGTAGCTGAGTAATGTTTGACTACTGCTACAATATCTTTGTGTTGCTACAGTGCCTCTACTTGAGAGCGCTAGCAAAATTACAGGCTTTCTAAGTAGAACAGCGTTGAACTTCAGACGTATTTTGAAGAATGGACAGGAAATTTTCTTTGTAGTGTGATATGAGATTGGTAGAATTGGAGTATGAATACTTTTTTGCAGCTCTAGAGAGAGAAGCTAATGAAATTATTTGTGAATTTTTCTGGAATGTTGAGAAACTGAGGTAGGCACGCAAGCGTGTAGCATTGTTTCGCGTTGTTGAAGCTCAGATAGCAGTTGTGTTAAATGGATTGCTCTGATAGGTAGATGAGGCACCCATTGCTTGGAGATAGTTCTTAAAGTCACAGTATTTAAATACTATTGTGAACATTAAGCTGATTTTTAAGGAATTACTTTGAATATAGAGTTTCATTTGAATTTTATCAGAAGTAATTTCTTACCAGTTAAAATTCCGACCCGTCATTCAAAAATATTCAAATGTATGTGAAATCCTAAGGGACCAAACTGCTGAGGTCATCGGTCCCTAGACTTACACACTACGTCAACTAACTTATGCTAAGAAAAACACACACAGCCATGCCCGAGGGAGGACTCGAACCTCCGGCGGGAGGGGCCGCGCAATCCATGACATGACATGACGCTTCAAACCGCGCGGCCGCTCTTCGTGGCGACCCGTCATTCAGTTTATTACGTACGTGCACTCATTGTACTTTGTAATACGGAATTTTTAGTGGTAGTTTTTGAAGTTGGTTTGCTGCTGTATGCTCTGCGCTGCTTCCGAGAAACCTCCAAAAAATATTAAGACAAGAGGTAAGTGAAAATACAGCTTCGGACGAGGAATTTCTTTGTAAGTTCTGTTGCCCATTTATTTCAGAAGTCAGATTACATTCGGGGTAGCATTCTATTTTTATAGAAACAGTTAACTTCAGTTTTTAGACAGTTTTGATCAAATCATACAGTCAGTGCAGTCAGAGTTTTTCACAGCACACGAGTTTAAATCAGGATTTAAACGTTTTGGTAGACAGTTTTAAGAAGATTCCTTCAGATAGAGAGAAGCAATCAAGAGGTTATGTTATGCAGTGACGTACCGCCTTGCAACGGTTAATTAGTTGGACTGACAAATAATGTTGGGTACCATGTTCAGGGCTACTTTGTTCTCATGATTTTGTTACATGTCACCTGAGGATATTGTTTTCAGTGCCACGAAGCTGGTTGTGATCTGATAATGAAACGATTAAATACAGCTGAAATGGTTTCGTAATCACCGAGATGATTACTCACAACGGTGGTTTCCGTGTCTACAAGGTTTTCTAAATGTTTGTTTATTTCCATAATAAACTTTTCAAGCGTTTTCTTGCTCATCTTCACATGGGGGATACAATACATTGAAAGGGTACAGTACCGCCCGACATTGAAAATAGGTACAACATACTTCATTATTTTTGTCAGAACAACACATTTTTTTTGTAAAATAACTCAATTTCAATTAATACAGCGAAGCCGGATACCAGTGTGGGAAGGAATGACAATTTATTTATTTAATTGATCACATGTGCACTCCCACAAAGTAAATCCCTACATCCAGTTTGGTGAGATCTGTGAAATGAATGAATGTATGGTCGTCTGCTAACCGCAGATAGTGAATGTGAATATATCATCATCTTTGAGACGATCCTTTGGCCACCTTTGGTGGGACCAAAGAGATGAAATTTACCTGAGCTTTGAGCGCCTGAAATGTGGCTGACCAATACGGTAGCAAGGTGCTCCCCCACTTCGACAGAGGTGTGAGAGGACCTAGAGAACGGCCATGTTTCAGCACTCTGCCGCTGGATCTTGTGCTGTTAAGACCTGTTTTAGTTGTGCTCCGTAATGACAAAAGAGTGGAGACATGGTATGCATGTGGAATACTTAAGAGTAGTTTAGAATAATAATTTCTCTATTTCAGGAACTTTTGTGGGGAGAATTAAATGTCAGGCAGGTAATATTAATGGGATTGTAGTAATCTTCGGAAGTGACCAACGGTCACAATGAAACCACGTGTAGCAATAAGTTGAAATACTTCCGTGTGCTTAAGTTAAGCTGAATTACTAGCGTGTGTACAATAAGTTGAAATATTTAAGAAATAGCGTGTGTACCATAAGTTGAAATATTTAAGAAATGGCGTGTGCAGGACTTGAAATTAGAGACGAGTACTTCCACGTGGTGAGTACTGTGTGAGTCTCAAACTGTGTATGAGACAAAAGATAAAGAGAAGTACTCGTCCATGGTATCAGTTGAGAACTCGCGTGTGTGATGAATACATTCCTAATATTACTTTGCGTGATATGATTCCGTGTGACGCTAGATTCAAACTCTGAGATAGAAGCAAGGTGAGTCGGCCGTCTATCCAGCAACGCCACTTGGCTTGCATTGCACAGGAAGACGTGCATATATCTCCAGAGTTCATAGTAGGAAAGTAGAATTACGAAGTGGGGCAGTGTCGTGTGAAACTGGGATAAATATTAATTGAAGTGGGAAAGCTGAAAGTGATAATGTTGTGACTATTCTCTGTGTAGTATTTCATATTGTAGTGTGGTGTATGTCATGTAATTTGGGTATGTGTGGTTTGCATGGGAGAGTAGCGAGGTAGTTTCAAAAGATTAGTGGGTTATGCTTGTTCCTTCTGTACTGCTCGGTCTGGAGGATAGTTTCGTGATGATGATTGTGAGAGTCGAAGTGTGAGAAATAATAAAAGATCCACCATCCTATCCAGAAAGTGCACTGTAGCGTTAAATAATTACGAGACCATAATATAGAGATTCACCAATGTAAAGCCATGCCCACTGGGCGGAATTTCTCATGTGTTATTGTTGTAGGTTATAGAATTTGTGTGTTTAGGTTAGAGAATTTATCGGAATAAATAAGATAGTGAAAAGATAAAGATTGGTGGACTTTCCCTTCGAATTGTATGTTGTCATAATGTCCCGAATTTATAATGTGTGCGCCATTCATATTCAGTGCGGTGGCCACGTGTTGACAAAAGCCGTTAAATAAAAATAGAAAGAAAATGTGGTATTGCCAGTGCGTAGTGTACAGTCAGAGTTCTGTAAATTACTGATAGTCAGATGCGTATTTCCGTTGCGTATTAATCATATAGGAGGATAACTTGTAACTTAATTGTGAGTACGAGAGTTCATGTTACTCGATAAATAAGAATGAATCCACTCGCTTGGCAGACCACTCATCTTGCAGGCCTGACTGCTTGATGCCACAGTATGAGCAAGGCATGTGGGTGCCTCTCAACATGCTGCTAAAACCTGACATCTTAGGACGGACACACAGCGAACTGTATTGCTCATTATAAATTTTAATGATCTTCATCTCAATGTAACATAAGAACAAACAGATGATAACCGGTTTCGGTTAACTAATCACCATTCTCATACTTACGTAATCAAACAAGAAAATTGACTTTCAGTTAGCGTAGAAACCTCATAACAGTTTTTAAAAACATTTAAGTTTTATAAAAAAAAATTACACAATAAAAACTTATCATGCTTGTATTATAATATTGATTCCTAGGCGCTTCAGTCAGGAACGGCGTGATCGCTACGGTCGCAGTTTCGAATCCTGCCTCGGGCATGGATGTGTGTGATGTCCTTAGGTTAGTTAGGTTTAAGTAGTTCTAAGTCTAGGGGACTGATGACCACAGATGTTAAGTCCCACAGCGCTCAGAGCCATTTGAACCATTGATTCCTAATTAGTGTTGACCAACATGACGCCAGTACTATGCCTAACTTGTCAGTACTGAAAGACTGGCAACACCATATCCATTGCCATATAACACCAGTAGGAGAATAATCTTTCTGATCGAACGACGGTTTTCAACCAAAATGTGAGAAATTTACTAAAGAAAAATACTTATAATAGATGAAGTTAAAAGTACGATGCAAGTGGAGATTCTCAATACACTATCTCCTGGTGGAACGCGAAAGGTAGTGCTATGTGTACGTTTTCAGCTAATGGTCCACAATATTTGGGCGCCGTATAAATAATGTTTCCTATAAGGCACTAGTATAATTTATAAATTGATCCGAAGTGGCTGACCGTGTTGGACCAGACCATGAGCTGACAACGATACCGCACCATATTCATTCACAAATCCACGAAGGAAAAGAAATCATAGATAGTGAGTAATCAGGAATTTCTAATTACAAAACTTATTTGTAGAAGACTGGTATAGTCTCACCAGAGTGACCGTATCTATATTTTTAACGTTTTCTTTGCTGTAGAATAATTACAAGTCACTCGACACTAAATGGCTGTCTTACAGCCATTAAATTACGTCTTGTATCGGCAGGCGATAAAGAAGAACAGAGACAATGTAACTGCAGACTTTAGCATGAATCTAATCATCTTAGAAAGAGGTAATGACTCTACAACGCACGCTGGCACGTAACTTCTTGCTTAAACATATTCTCTGACTAACATGTGGCGAAAAAAAATGGCTCTGAGCACTATGGGATTTAACATCTGAGGTCATCAGTCCCCTAGACTTAGAACTACTTAAACCTAACTAACCTAAGGACATCACACACATCCATGCCCGAGGCAGGATTCGAACCTGCGACCGTAGCGGTCGCGCGGTTCCAGACTGTAGCGCCTAGAACCACTCGTCCACCACGGCCGGCCATGTGGTGAAATACGATTCATAAGCGTTAGACAGCCGGACACGGCAAATTATTGTTAGGGTGTGCTACATCTTGACAAAGTTTTTGTCAATTTATGAATGCATGCCAGCTGTTATCCACACCTGTGCACGTAGTTTTGTTATTATGGATGATGGTGAGTAAGGAAGCTGTTGCATGTGCAATAACGTCAGCTGTCCTCGCGTATCTGCTTGTTCGTAGATCGTGATGTGCGCTCTGGTGTCCTCAGAAGCCAGAAGGGCGTACCAACATCTGTAGTTGACCACATGGCTTAATGATTTTATGATGTGACCAGCAAGAAATCGAGTATAGTTTTATGCTTACAGTGCGTACAATCACAGGAGCGCACATGCACGCAGTCCACAGAGATCGCACCGAGTGACATGTACACCATCCATCCAAAAAGTTCCGAGGTTGATTTTATTCCTGGCGGGTAAGCGACATCAGCGCAGTAACTACTGTAGCAGTTTGAACTAACAACTGTAAACAACAGATCTGCATTCGACCAATCACTTGTGAGGAAGCAGTATTTCAGTACCTGCGCAACACAATAAAAGGATCACATTTTCGATATTCCGTAATTATCTGCCACTGCGACGCATAAGGTTGAAGTTTGGCTCATAGTGGCCTACGACGTTCCTCTGTAATAGTGTAAAAGGCTGGCGCCCTACGACATCATCCTCGGGCTCGGAGACGCTTCAAACAGAAAGGTATCGAAAAGGGCGAAAAAAGGGCCACATCTCAGAAATTCATTTGAGGCGTAAGGTAGGTTAATGAAGTCACATTGGACCAAATTTCACCAAATCGCTATCCAACGCCTTCGTGGACACACAATAGGAATATCGACACCCCACGTAAGTGATCTTGAAGAGATGGCCTACCATCAGGCGCTAGAGCAGCCGCGAGGCGCTCTATCGAACTCTCTGACAAACATTTTTTTGGTGTCCAACAGAGGTCGTGGATGTCAACAAGCGTGTTGTTGAACTGCTGGGGAAAGGGGTGGTCTTAGTAACCGTTTGCCGTTTTATTCTCGCACATTTTAATGTTGCATCCCACCCCTCCCCCAAGATTATGCGACAGAAGCGGACGAAACGAGTCATGGACTGTGCGGCTGGTCCCGGCGGAGGTTCGAGTCCTCCCTCGGGCATGGGTGTGTGTGTTTGTCCTTAGGATAATTTAGGTTAAGTAGTGTGTAAGCTTAGGGGCTGATGACATTAGAAGTTGAGTCCCGTAAGATTTCACACACATTTGAACATTTTTTTGGCGCGAAACGTGAGGGCTGAAAGAGCGCAAGCATCTTTTGCTGCTTCGGATCACGTTCAAATTTCGTCGAATGATTTTGAGCGATCCCCCGTGGTTCCACCCTGTATACCAGAGTAAACACTGTGGTTGCTCTAACTACATTCCAAAGGGATCAGATCACGTTCAATAGGGTTGCAGCCCTACGGTGTCCTTAGAGTTCATCCAGGGGGTGGCTACAGTATCGAACGTTGTCAAGAACGTCGTCCTATTGCTTATCGCTCTGTGAATGAAGTTTTCGACAGTGAAATGTGTGGGTATGAACGCCCCAACAGCAGGGGAGCTTTCATTGACGCCCGTTATGCCACCTCTCGAGAGCTTTTTATGTCTATTCTGATCGGCGGCGGTGGTATGAAATATTTCCCTGGGGCATGCATGAGAGGACCGCGTGATTTCATCGTTCTGTTCCTCCGTCGCAGAGGCGTCAAAACAAGGAGTGAAATGTGGGTAAGAGGGGGTGTGACGATCTTCCCATCATGTGAGACAACCACGAAGGCTTGTGGTGAAATTTGGTGTCAATGCGACATTAGTAACACGTCTTACACTTCACTTGAACTTCAGAGCTGTGGCCATTTTTTCGCATGTGTCGACGTCTTACTATTTGAAGCGTCGCTGAGCCCAAGGGTGACGTCTCAGGGCGTCACACTTTTGTACCAGTATCAGAGGAAGTTGAAGGCAACTTTTAGCCAAATTTAAAAATTATGAGTCGCAATGGGAGATAGTTACGTGGTTTCTAAAAAGTGATTCTTTAATTTTGTTGCGCTGTGTAGTAGATTGTCGGCCGTAGTCAAGAAAAATGGATGACAAAAATTCGTGTTACCAATACGAACCTACCCCAAACGACAAAGTATAGAAATTCGTAGGAAGGGTCAATGTATCTGTGACATAACCAACACGGAAGCCAGTGTGACGCGCGAGATGAACAACATCGCAAAGGTCTTTTCAGCTAGTTTCACATGGTTGTATGAACTTTCTGTGCTTTCTTTTTGTTTTGTTTCTCTAAAGTGACGGCAGTCTGAATAGAATACTGAACCATTAAAGCGCCATCTTACATTGTCTCCATTTTTATTAGCTCAGTCTCGAAACTTTTGGACTGACGGGGCATGATATGCATAGCACAAGAAACTTTAATGAAATCTGTTCGGATTACCATCCTAACTTCTTCTTGTCGCAAAGTATCGCCTGAAGATGACGAATAGGGCACTCCTCGAAAATCAGTCACGTCACGGCTCAGTTGATAACCCGAAAAGATATCGACAGTGAAATTCGGCGAGAAAGCCTGCGTTCCCAAGCGGGATGAGAATTTGTTTAGGATGCCTCTTCAACAAATCCATGGCTCTGTGCTCCACCCGATATAGGCAGTTGATGGAATCCTTACCGAGTCCGTTTCTTAGCAGCCCTCACTCCGTTCGACTTGCAGTTTTTGCCGCGCTACTGCCTCTGCAGCTCTTCCAGCAGGGCCCGCCTGTGCCAACCAACACTGCTGCCAGAGGCGTCCGTCGCTCGGCATGTGGCCAGCGCACACCCAACCACGGCTGCTCCGCCAAGTCGCGCCCACTGCCTGCGCCGCCGTAAACTAAACTGCTGCTGACGTCATGTCTAGTGCCGATCCCATTGACAGTGTCACCATTTCACCTATTTAGATTTCTTCACCGTACGTAAAATGGTATTAACTACTGAATATGCTACAGCAATAGGACACCCTATAGCGAGAAAGTGGTTCGGGATGACTCACGAAGTCAATCCCAAAAGGGTTCACTACCGTCGTCAGGACGAAAGCAAAATTCTGTCGAAGTTACATTCCTGAGCCAAAACATTATGACCAATTACTTAATTGTGTATTGGTCTACCTTTGGAACGGTATGCAGCAGCGATCCTGCGTGGCACACTTCACGCAGTTCCCATTAATTATGGGCCAGTGGTTTGTGGCCGCAGAGCTCCCGCACGATAGCATCCCCATTGGGTTCATATGAGACGCATTTGGTGGTCACAAATTCAACGTGAGTTCACTGTTATGCTTGTCAAACCGTTGTAACGCGATTCTGGTCTTGTGACACGGATAGTTAGCCTGATGAAAGATACCGTCACCGTCACGGACGACATCAATGTAAGAGGATACACGTGGCCCGCAATAAAGTCTCTTGGTCCACAGCTGTCATGGTGCCTCCAGTTCCTAGCACTCCTTCCATAGGAGCCGATAGGGCCTGCATTCGTGATGCAGAGCATGTTTGGAGCAGCTATTCCCCTGGATGCGTCGACTCCAGATATGACCACTGACAACAGTGGGTGTAACATGGGACGCAATTCATCGAAACAGGCGAAATGTTTCCATTGATCCACGGTCCGTTCTCGGTAACGCTGTACTCACCACAGTCGTAATAACTGATGTCTTCGGGTCAACAAGGGGACATTTAAGAGTCACTTGCCTGCAGAACCACATGTTCAGCACTGACACTGAACACGGGCACTGAACAGTGTGTTCGAAATACTCACACTTGCACAAGCATTGTTCTGTCATCAAATGTTCCACATATCTCCAACTATCATGCTTCTCTCAGCGCGCTAACCTCAACGTTGTGACTAGACGTGGATGTCCAACACCTTGTCGTCTACTCGTGGTATCGCTGTTCTTTGAACGCTTGAAATAGATGATCACGACAGTGGCACTGGAACAACCAACTAACTTCGCCGTTTCCGAGGCGCTATGCCATAATAACTTGTTCTTCGTCAGAGTCGCTTATGTCAGTGGATTTTCCGATTTAAGTCTCCTGTAACGCTAGAATGATTCCCACACGCCTTTATTCGTTTTTATACTTGATCGATGAAAGAAGGAAGTACAAAAGTGTTCACGGAAACTCAGGAATACCGAAATATAAGTCGCTGAGGAATGAAATAAATGGGAAGTGTCAGTTAGACCGTCAGCGAGAGCGCATCGCTAGCTCCTGCTACTACTAAGGCGAGTACACCGTTTGCTTCTTACATATTTTACAAACAGCAGCGACTTATTTTCAGTTATCTGTGTAATTACTAGTTTATTTTTGTAATTTCTTGCGTGTTCGAGTGCTTACTAGGTAGAACCTTTTATTTCAATAACAGTGTTTTTGTACTTATTTGCTGCGCTTAGCTTTTAAATAGTTTTTCTGGGAAAACCTAGCGTAGTTTTCGCGTCTCGTATTTCAGTGAGTGTTTCTTGATTATCAGAGTAGCTCATCAGAAGATTATCTTGGGAATTTGTCACCGTATAAAGTAGGGTAAACATAGTCATGTGTAGGGACTGTGGTTGTTGTGAGCGGACGCAAGGAGAATTGGCCACTCTTCGGGGACAGGTGGAGGCTTTGTCTGTTAGGCTCATCGAGCTCGAGGCGCAGGCGTCGGCTCGTAGTGGAGTTGGGGCAACTGTGGTGAGACCTATGCCTACTTCGGTGGCCTTGGAATCACATGGAACCCCTGATGTCGCTGCGTCTTCCGGCAGTGAGCATCTTACCGGTCAGCCATCACTCCAGGGTGAATGGCGGACAGTGGTGGGCTCGCGCGTGCCTGGCCGAAAGGCGAAGGTGGGATCTGGCCGCGTGGCGGCTGCCTTACCCCTTTCCAACAGGTACGGGGTGCTTCCTAGTGGTGATGACATCGTTTCCGAGCCACCACAGGATGCCTCGCCTGTTGGGCCAGTGGCCGATTCTCCGGCAAGGTCCCGACAGTCACAGAGGGCGGGCCTATTAGTTATAGGGAGCTCCAACGTTAGGCGGGTTATGGAGCCCCTCAGGAAAATAGCGGGTAGGTCGGGGAAGAATGCCAGTGTGCACTCGGTGTGCTTGCCGGGGGGTCTCGTCCGTAATGTGGAGGAGGCCCTTCCGGCAGCTATTGAACGCACTGGGTGTGACCGGCTGCAGATAGTAGCACATGTCGGAACGAATGACGCCTGCCGCTTGGGTTCTGAGGCCATCCTTGGTTCCTTCCGGCGGCTGGCTGATTTGGTGAAGACAACCAGCATCGCACGCGGAGTGCAAGCTGAGCTTAATATCTGCAGCATAGTGCCCAGAGTCGATCGCGGTCCTCTGGTTTGGAGCCGTGTGGAGGGTCTAAACCAGAGGCTCAGACGACTCTGCGACTATAATGGTTGCAAATTCATCGACCTCCGTTATTGGGTGGAGAACTGTAGGGCCCCCCTAGACAGGTCAGGCGTGCACTACACACCGGAAGCAGCTACTAGGGTAGCAGAGTACGTGTGGCGTGCACACGGGGGTTTTTTAGGTTAGAGGGACCCCCCCTTGGGCGAAACGATAAAATACCTGACGGCTTACCAGAGAGAACATTATCATCGTTGATAAAGAACGTCCGTCCTCAGAGACCAAAAACAGGAAAAGTTAACGTAATATTGGTAAACTGCAGGAGTATCCAGGGCAAGGTTCCTGAATTAGTATCTCTTATTGAAGGAAATAGTGCGCATATAGTATTAGGAACGGAAAGTTGGTTAAAACCGGAAGTGAACAGTAACGAAATCCTAGACACAGAATGGAATATATACCGCAAGGATAGGATAAACGCCAATGGTGGAGGAGTATTTATAGCAGTAAAGAATTCAATAATATCCAGTGAAGTTATTAGCGAATGCGAATGTGAAATAATCTGGGTTAAGTTAAGTATCAAAGGTGGGTCAGATATGATAGTCGGATGCTTCTATAGGCCACCTGCATCAGCAACCGTAGTAGTTGAGCGCCTCAGAGAGAACCTGCAGAACGTCGTGAAGAAGTTTCGTGATCATACTATTGTAATAGGGGGAGACTTCAATCTACCAGGTATAGAATGGGATAGTCACACAATCAGAACTGGAGCCAGGGACAGAGACTCTTGTGACATTATCCTGACTGCCTTGTCCGAGAATTACTTCGAGCAGATAGTTAGAGAACCAACTCGTGAAGCTAACGTTTTAGACCTCATAGCAACAAATAGACCGGAACTTTTCGACTCCGTGAATGTAGAAGAGGGTATCAGTGATCATAAGTCAGTGGTTGCATCAATGACTACAAGTGTAATAAGAAATGCCAAGAAAGGAAGGAAAATCTATTTGCTTAACAAGAGTGATAGGGCACAAATCGCAGAATATCTGAGTGACCACCATCAAACGTTCATTTCTGAGGAAGAGGATGTGGAACAAAAATGGAAAAAATTCAGAAACATCGTCCAGTACGCCTTAGATAAGTTCGTACCGACTAAGGTCCAAAGCGAGGGGAAAGATCCACCGTGGTATAACAATCATGTACGAAAGGTACTACGGAAACAAAGAAAGCTTCACCATAGGTTTAAGAGTAGTCGAATCATAGCTGATAAGGAAAAGCTGAACGAAGCGAAAAAGAGCGTAAAGAGAGCAATGAGAGAAGCATTCAACGAATTCGAACATAAAACATTGGCAAACAATCTAAACAAGAACCCTAAAAAGTTTTGGTCATATGTAAAATCGGTAAGCGGATCTAAATCCCCTATTCAGTCACTCGTTGACCACGATGGCACCGAAACAGAGGACGACCGAAGAAAGGCAGAAATACTGAATTCAGTGTTCCGAAACTGTTTCACTGCGGAAAATCGTAACACGGTCCCTGACTTCAGCCGTCGCACGGACGCCAAAATGGAAAATATTGAAATAAACGATATCGGAATTGAAAAACAACTGCTATCACTTAGTAGCGGAAAAGCATCCGGACCAGACGAGATACCCTTAAGATTCTACAGTGATTATGCTAAAGAACTTGCCCCCTTTCTATCAGCAATTTATCGTAGATCTCTGGAAGAACGTAAAGTACCTAGCGACTGGAAGAAAGCACAGGTCGTTCCCATTTTCAAGAAGGGTCATAAATCAGATGCGAATAATTATAGGCCTATTTCACTTACGTCAATCTGTTGTAGAATAATGGAACATGTTTTGTGTTCTCGTATTATGACGTTCTTAGATAATACAAATCTCCTTCATCATAACCAACATGGATTCCGCAAACAGAGATCATGTGAAACCCAGCTCGCCCTATTTGTCCAAGAAATTCACAGTGCCGTAGACACTGGCGAGCAGATTGATGCCGTATTCCTGGACTTCAGGAAGGCATTTGATACGGTTCCGCACTTACGTTTAGTGAAAAAAATACGAGCTTACGGAATATCGGACCAGGTTTGTGATTGGATTCAGGATTTCCTAGAAGAAAGAACACAACATGTCATTCTTAACGGTTCAAAATCTGCAGATGTAGAGGTAATTTCGGGAGTACCGCAAGGAAGCGTGATAGGACCTTTATTGTTTACGATATACATAAATGACTTAGTTGACAACATCGGTAGCTCCGTGAGGCTATTTGCAGATGACACGGTTGTCTACAAGAAAGTAGCAACATCAGAAGACTCGTACGTACTCCAGGAAGACCTGCAGAGGATTAATGAATGGTGCGACAGCTGGCAGCTTTCCCTAAACGTAGATAAATGTAATATAATGCGCATACATAGGGGCAGAAATCCATTCCAGTACGATTATGCCATAGGTGGTAAATCATTGGAAGCGGTAACGACCGTAAAATACTTAGGAGTTACTATCCGGAGCGATCTGAAGTGGAATGATCACATAAAACAAATAGTGGGAAAAGCAGGCGCCAGGTTGAGATTCATAGGAAGAATTCTAAGAAAATGTGACTCATCGACGAAAGAAGTAGCTTACAAAACGCTTGTTCGTCCGATTCTTGAGTATTGCTCATCAGTATGGGACCCTTACCAGGTTGGATTAATAGAAGAGATAGACATGATCCAGCGAAAAGCAGCGCGATTCGTCATGGGGACATTTAGTCAGCGCGAGAGCGTTACGGAGATGCTGAACAAGCTCCAGTGGCGGACACTTCAAGAAAGGCGTTACGCAATACGGAGAGGTTTATTATCGAAATTACGAGAGAGCACATTCCGGGAAGAGATGGGCAACATATTACTACCGCCCACATATATCTCGCGTAATGATCACAACGAAAAGATCCGAGAAATTAGAGCAAATACGGAGACTTACAAGCAGTCGTTCTTCCCACGCACAATTCGTGAATGGAACAGGGAAGGGGGGATCAGATAGTGGTACAATAAGTACCCTCCGCCACACACCGTAAGGTGGCTCGCGGAGTATAGATGTAGATGTAGATGTAGATGCAGGGAGCTAACACGAAATGGCTCCAGGAAAAATTTGAAGAAATCGATAAAGAAAGGATACTCGCAAGGACAGACTAAGCATACAGGAAAGTCAAAACAACTTTCGTTATCATTAAAAGGAAGGGTGATAACGTTAAGAGTGCAACGGGAATCCCACTGTTAAATACAGAGGAGAGAGCGGATAGGTGGAAAGAATACAATGAAAGCCTCTATTGGGGAGGGGGGGGGAGATTTGTCTAATATCAGAAGAAACAGGAGTCGATTTAGAAGAGATACGGGATACAGTATTATAATCAGAATTCAACAGAGCTCTCAAGGACTTACGATCAAATAAGGCAGAAGGGATAGACAACATTCCATCAAAATTTCTAAAATCATTGGGTAAAGTGGCAGCAAAACGTCTATTCACTTTGGTGTGTAGAATGAATGAGTCTGGTAACATACCATCTGACTTTCGGAAAAGCATCATCCACACAATTCCGTAGACGGCAAGAGCTGACAAGCGCGAGAATTATCGCACAATCAGGTTAACAGCTCACGCATCCAAGTTGCTTACAAGAATAATGTACAGAAGACTGGAAATGAAAACTGAGGATGCTCTATATGACGATCAGTTTGGCTTTAGGAAAGGTAAAGGCACGAGAGAGGCAATTCTGACGTTGCGGTTTTTAATGGAAGCAAAAGTAAAGAAAAAGGCATTATGTGCCCACACTATTGAATCTCATGGTGGGAAGTACACATAAGATTTTGGGTCATCAGTGTGTAATACCAACTCATCAAAATCATAATGCAGGTTTCACATCAATAAAGTTACTTCGCTAGATAAAGAACGCAAACTACATCTGAAGCAACGGTCAATTTGTTTTTGCAGACCTAGACTAAAATTTCTCTTCCTTTGTAACTCAGTGTTCAGTTTTTAATGTTCTGTCGATTAAGAAGGATGCATCGAGACGTAATTTTGGATGTGTTAGTCATTTTCCTAAAGTTTTCTGCTAATGCAATACTTACATTTCCCCAAACGATGCACCCATCAGGATCAAATGGCGGCTGGGAAATGAGTGAACGTCGTGCTGGGCGGCGATCGGATGACCATGAAACACAGATGTCCCTTCTAAACTAAAAAACAAAAAAAAAAAAACTATGAAGTGGGTGACTCAATGCTGTGGCCAATGTGAGTGGAGAGAATATCTCTTATTTCACGAGAAAACGGCGAACGTTGCAGAAACTTGCCACTCTTAGTGTGTCGACTTATTCGTGCCAAACTTGTTGGTGGGACGACTCATTTGTATTGGGTACAACAAAGATGATAGATGTTTTTGGCTCTCTTCCAAATTTTCACATTCAACACACGTGGTTCCAACGGGATGCAGCCACCTAATATACTGCCTGACTGTCTACGGCTACAGTGAAACGTTTGTTTGGCGATTGCATAACTTCAAGGAATGCTTCAGAAATAAACCACTTTCAGCTGAATATGAACTTTTACAGAAACGCGACTGGTTTCGTCATGTCAAATCACATCTTCAAATGCACATCTAGAAGGTAGGAAACGTATAATCGACATTATTATGAAAAACACAAATATCTATCGTGATAATGTATGCTCTATGACAGCCGGTATAAATACTCACATGTCAGAAAAACTTTGAAGACCTGATAAGGGAAGAGCGTCACTGTTCAAATTGTCCAGCTGAAAAACTGACATGTTAAAAACACATTTGCATACAATCAAAAGAGAAAACTGAGAAAACAAGGAAGATAAAAGCCTGCAGCTAGTAAAACTGAAAGCCCGTGGTTAAGAAAATACTTCATACCACGAAGCGGCGGACAACAACCCTAAAACCGCCTCGCCATGCGGTCCACACTGCTAGTCAATGTGCTAATGTGTGTCGCGGTGGGGACTAGCGCCATCGTACACATAGCGGGGGAAAATTGCGAACATTATCGCGAGTGTCCAAATATCATGCGAATGATTGAGGGCCTTATATCAGTACTTAAATGTTTTACTGGTCCAAATGGCTCTGAGCACTATGGGACTTAACATCTGAGGTAATCAGTCCCCTAGAACTTAGAACTACCTAAACCTAACTAACCTAAGGACGTCACACACATCCATGCCCGAGGCAGGATTCGAACCTGCGATCGTAGCGGTCGCGCGGTTCCAGACTGAAGCACCTAGGACCGCTCGGCCACACCAGCCGGCTAAATGTTTTACTGACGGGTGAGTATTTCATGTTGCTTGTCAGAGCATATATTATTACGGCAGATATCTGTGTGTGTGTGTGTGTGTGTTTTTTTTCTTCTTTTTTTTATCGTAAAATTTCCTGTCTTGTAGATGTACATCTGATGACGTGGTTTGTTCCTGGAACATGGATTCTTTCAGCTGTTGTTCTCAACAGAAAACTATTTTTCAGGGCCGCCATGATCTCCAGAATTCTGTGATTACGTTTCATGGGGATACTAAACAGCGTTGTATACCTGACTAGGGTATCAAAACTTGCCCAGCTGAACACTCAGATTGCATAAACTTTTGCCGACATCACGGAGAACACATTGAACCGTATTGTGCAAAGTCTATTGAATCGACTTGCTGAATGTGTACGGTGAAATGCACGGCAATTAAGTGGCGTGACTTTTAAAAAGTTATGCCTAACGAAATTTCCATTCTTTCAGTATCAAATAATGTTTTGTTAAGTTTCCCTCAGTTTCAAATTTTCCGTTTTTCCGCGCCATCCTGCTGCGGCATGGGAGAACGTATCGATTACGCACTCCTGAATCCGTGAACAAAGAAGTGCAGAGCAGCACCTTTGGGAATGAGAGCCTCACGCCGAAGTGAGGTGGCCGGAGGTGTGACGGCTGGTGGCAAGAAGCGCAGACCGCAGGCAGGGTCAGCCACGCGGCCACAGTGGCAACAGGGAGCAGGGCGCCGCAAGAGGCTGCGGGAAACGCAAGCCGGTCGTTACGCGCCGCGCCGCGCCGCGCAGTGTCGCGCTCCGCTGACCCACTTTGTGGCGCCCCGGTACAAAGGTGGCCGGGGTGCTCCGGTCATAAAATACGTGTGAGAACCGCCTCCTACGTGGGCAGCCAGCTGCCGGTGCACGAGACCTTTTCCCAGGTGCCACTAACAGTCTTTCGGCACGCAGTGCGATACGCGTTTTTCTCGCCGCTCAACGTTTCATCTCAGAGTAGCAATTACAATCTACGTCCTCAACCATTCGCTGGATGTATTCGTCTACAGACTTTACCCTTTATAGCACCCTCTAATATCATGGAAGTTATTCCCTCATGTCGTACGTTGTCGTATCTTCCTGCCAGTTCCTTTTGTCAGTGTCTTCCATATATTCCTTTCCTCGACGATACTGCGGAGGATAGCCTCATTCCTCATGTTATCAGTCTACCTAAGTATCAACATCCTTCTGTGGCACCACATCTCAAATGTTTCACTACAATACAATGCTGTGCTCCAGACGCACATTCTCGGAAATTTCTTCCTGAAATTAAGGCCGATATTTGATATTAGTAGCCGGCCGGAGTGGTCGAGCGGTTCTCGGCGCTACGGTCTGGAACCGCGCGACCGCTACGGTCGCAGGTTCGAATCCTGCCTCGGGCATGGATGTGTGTGATGTCCTTAGGTTAGTTAGGTTTAAGTAGTTCTAAGTTCTAGGGGACTGATGACCTCAGAAGATAAGTCCCATAGTGCTCAGAGCCATTTGAACCAATTGATATTAGTAGACTTCTCTTGGCCAGGAATGCCCGCCCCACTTTGCCAGTGCCAGACTGCTTTTGACTTCCTCCTAGCTCCGTCCGTCATTGGTTATTTTGCTACGTAGGTAGCCTGATACTCAGTTTATTGCCGTTCTCATTTCTGCTACTTCTCATTGCAAGTAGGCTGTTTAGGTTTTTATCTTGGTAACGCCATGTAGAGCTCTGTATGAAAATCACTGACTGTGCTGTGTGCAGTCTGTAGCTGGTTGGACTCATTGTTGGAATATTCGCTTGTGTAGTATTGGGCAGTTGGATGTGAACAGCGCATAGCGTTGGGCAGTTGGAGGTGAGCCGCCAACAGTGGTGGATGCCAGTGTTTTGAGAGGACGACCTGGACGTGTGTCCGCCAGAAAAAGAAAATTTGTAAAGACGGATGTCATATATATATGACTTTTGAACATAATTAAGGTAAATACATTGTTTGTTCTCTATCAGAATCTTTCATTTTCTAACTATGCCTATCAGTAGTTAGTGCCTTCAGTTGTTAGAATCTTTTATTTAGCTGGCAGTTTTGGCGCTCGCTGTATTGCAGTAGTTCGAGTAACGAAGATTTTTGTGGGGTAAGTCATTCATGAAAGGTATAGGTTATTGTTAGTCAGGGCTATTCTTTTGTAGAGATTATTGAAAATCGGATTGGTCAGATTGCGTTGCACTAAAAATGTTGTGTGTCAGTTTAGTGATGATCTGAATAAGTAAAGAGAGAAATGTCTGAGTACGTTCAGTTTTGCTCAGCTGTTTGAAAATCAAATAACATAAGAGGTTTTCCAGCACTGTCATTTTTATGTTTTTCTAAGGGGACGTTTCATCATTACTTTCGTCTTTCTTCGATTTACTCTCAAATCATATTCTGTACTCATTAGACTGTTCATTCCATTCAGCAGATCATGTAATTCTTCTTCACTTTCACCCAGAACAGCAATGTCATCAGCAGATCGTATCATTGATATCCTTTCACCTTGCATTTTAATCCCACTCCTGAACCTTCCTTTTATTTCATCGATGCTTTTTCGATGTACAGATTGAACAGTAGGGGCGAAAGACTACATCTGTCTTACACTCATTTTAATACGAGCACTACGTTCTTCGTCGTCCACTCTTATTATTCTCTCTTGGCTCTTGTATATTACACATCTGTCCCTATAGCTTACACCTATTTTCCTCAGAATTTGAAACATCTTGCAGCATTTCGCGTCGTCGGGCGCTTTTCCCAAGTCGACAAATCATATGAACGAGTCTTGATTTTCTTTCAGTCTTACTTCCATTTTTATCCCCAACTTCAGAACTGCCTCTCTGGAGTCTTTACCTTTCCTAAAGCCACACTAATCGTCATCTAAAACGTCCTCAACCTTTTCCAATCTTCTCCACATTATTATTGTCAGAAACGTGGATGCATGAGCTGTTAAGTTGACTGTGCGATAATTCTCGCAATTGTCAGCTCTTTCTATCTTCGGAATTGTGTGGATGATGTTTTTCCGAAAGTCTGATGGTATATCGCCAGTCTCATACATTCTAGACACCAAAGGGAATAGTCGTTTTGTTGCCACTTCCCCATTAAAACAAAAACATCGATACCTTTCGATTAAATATATCGCATAGGGTCATTCGTATTATGACAATGTATAAAATAATATATCGAAGTTTGCAGAACACGACCGTTTTTCATAGTTGAATACGGAGCTGCTTCTTCAGCCTCATCCTTGCCTTGTCCAGTTATCCTAAGAGATATGTATGGTTATATGAGCCGAAGCAATTCTCAGTGACATGGGATGGCTGCATCCCATTTTTGACGCTACCCCTCCTCCCGCGACGGAATTCGTGCACCCCACTTGTCTGCCTCTAGAGTAAGCACATATCTGAACATATGAGATCGTTTATGAAATGTTTGCATATCATGTAACGGAAGCGTGACGAGGGAATCAGACGGACCAGCACAGCGACCTTCGTCGCTAATTCACTGGACGGAAGAGTTAACGCACTCGTCAAACCATGCCAGCACGATTCTGGTCTTGTGACACGGGCAGTTCTCCTGATCAAAGATACCCGTCTGGTAAGACAGAGAGAAGGGATGCAGGGACCCCATAATTATGGCCGGCCAGAGTGGCCGAGCGGTTCTGGGCGCTACAGTCTGGAGCCGAGCGACCGCTACGGTCGCAGGTTCGAATCCTGCCTCGGGCATGGATGTGTGTAATGTCCTTAGGTTAGTTAGGTTTAAGTAGTTCTAAGTTCTAGGCGACTGATGACCTCAGACGTTAAGTCGCATAGTGCTCAGAGCCATTTGAACCAACCATAATTATGTTCACGTAGTCCGCAGCTGTCGCGGTGCCTCAGTTTCCTAGCACTGTTCCATGGCACCTCAGGTGATTGTCACCCAATGATGCTGTCGAACTGGCTGGGTCTGCTTGCCAGACATAATCTTCACACTCAAGATATGTTATATATATTCTCTCTTAATACGTAAAGTGTTGCTAATTATTTGTATTGCCTTCAGTTTTGCTGTAGTCTCGCTAAATGTATTTGACTCTGTGGTGAGGTTTATAGTTGTTATTTGCAAACAACACACCTCAGTAACAGCAACTACTTTCGGCGGTTGTAGTTTCTCTTCCTGCCACACTTATGTTCGCCACCAAAGATTATTTCGTGAATACGACTCTTTTTTTACGACAGACTTTCTTGTGCACGTTCTCACTTCGGGTATCTTTCCTTCGCCTGCTCGCTCGATAAACATATTGACGCAGTCTTATTATTCATTAATTCCGTTTTTCCAAATTATACTAAAGGGCGTTTGTACATTTATTATTTGTATTTGGTTTAATCTTTACCCGCTGCGTCGACCTTCACAGTGGTTTGCAAAGTACAGATGCAGGTATAGAGGAATCATTTTTACGAATTACGCACATATTTCGTTTGACCTGCTGGTGTTGTAATCACTCTGGACTGTACACAATGGTGTGTGGTTATTTAAATCTTGAATTGGGCTAAAATTATGATCCATACATGTAACAAATGACGCGGGTAGATACAGAGTGTGATTTAAACATTCATGTGAAGTTTGACATCCAGAAAGCGAGCCTCATCAGCTTATCAAATGGTATTATTTGGAACTAAACATGGTGTTCACACAGCCTCTTCAACACAGTTCGTATTTGTGGGCAAAGACAACACAATTATAACTTTCTGAAAGTAATACCAAGATTCAGCAAGATTCTATCTTTCAACTCCCTTTTTATTTTATTTTTATTTTTTGATTACCGCACTAGATTGGTTCAGTGATCATCATGTTATGCTTCACGAAACGAACGCCGCGCGGGGTAGCCGCGCAGTCTAGGCCGTCCTGTCACGGTTCGCGCGGCTACTCGCGTCGGAGGTTCGAGTCCACCCTCGGCATGGGGGTGTGTGTTGTCCTTATCGAAATTTAGATTAAGTAGTGTGTAAGCTTAGGGACCGATGAGATCAGCAGTTTGGTCCCATAAGATCCTACCACAAATTTCCAAAGAAACTAAACGAATGAATGTTCATGAGCCATGTCTCGTGCCCTCTCAGATGACAAAAATTATTTAATGCAACAACAGACGGGTTTGTCCAGTCGATGCATTGAATAAAGGAACGTAAATGTATCGAAGTGTCAACAAAACGTAAGTTCATTTCGATGTATCATTACTACACATCAGTGTACAGTATGTCATCCATCCTTAGTGGTAATAATTGTTTTGTAATACAAAGGCTGTGACGTTACTGTCACATATCGCTACGTAATTCGTGGTTAACTTTATGTTGAGTGAATTGGGCGTATTTGATAGGAGAAAAGCATTGCCTTTTTATAAATGGGAAGATGCCCTCCCGGTATGGTTTCTAGATCCACTTTGTCGGCAGGAGGCAGTCAGTGAATCTCATTAGGAAAGGGAACGTCCGCTGGAAGCTGGGCACTTTTCACGGAAGTAAGGTTATGGCGTCCTCCATGCTTTTGTCGACAGTGCCGGCTTCTCTCCTAGCCCTGAGTGGAAGGCGCCGTGTAGTCACTACCATCCCCAGAGAATAGCTGAGCACGACATTTCTGCCTATTTTGTTCAGACATCAAAGCACGAGACACTGAGACACCATCCGACCACAGTGGGGGTCCGTTGCTTTCACATAGCAGAGCCGCCTCTATCCCTAAAGAAGTAAAGATCTACAACCCCATGACAGAACACTGCACACCATACAATAGCTTTAGTAGTGCGTAATGAACGCTGGTGAGGCGAAGTAGGATTTGCTTGGTCCCACTAACGCATGTTCCGCTAATTCATGTATCTACTTAAGTGAAAAAAGGGTCCCAATTGACATCCAAAAGTATTCAGTGAAGACAGCACTTCATTGATTTTAGCCAACAGGTCCTCATAAAATTATACACGCAATACAGAATCATTAGGTTTTAGTTCTTGAACAATCTGTAGCTTGTAAGGATGAAGTTGAAAGCTATGGTGTACTCTTTGCACGCTCATACATCCGAGCGCCCATGATGATGCAGGTTTTTGCACCGAACGACGAGGCCTCCTTGCCACTGCAGATTGCACAGCATCAGTATTTTCTGGGGTATGTGCAGTCGATACACGCCCACTTGGCTGTTTTTTTCCAAAGCCGAACCAGTCCCTTCAAAGTTATGAAGGCACGTTTTGTCGGCGTGTGAAGAAGAAATTTGTCCGTGGGCCGGACCTCTTATACTGGTTCCAAAACACTCCCTGCCACTTGTCACACAGTTACCATAGTGTAATATGCACTCACAGTGACCGCGCCGCTCCATTGCAACTAAAATGTCCGTTACTGCTCGACACTTTTGCTGTTTCTTCCCACCCACTGAAAATCCGGCACGTTGGACATCCGCAACCGAGAAGCATGTTAATTTACTTAGAGAGATCCGCTTCAGTCGTATTAATTTTTATTCAAACCAGGACAGGTATCGGGATTTTAAAATCCCATATTGAGGTGTATGAAATTATGAGTTTCGCATATTGAGGTGTATGAAATTATGAGTTTCGGCCTCCGGCGTGACTTTCCACACTGTAGTAGTTGGCGTTCCTACCGTGCGACTGCCCGGCGGCAGACAGTTTCCACCAACGTGCAAAGAATGGAGCTCTAGCACTGACTAGGCCGATCGCTTTTTATGTGTTACCAAATACAATAATTTCGTACACCTGAAGATGATATTGTAAAATCACGAAACCGGCCGTGGTTTGAATAAAAGTCAGTACAACTGAAGCAGATCTCTCTAAATGAATTATTGAACATGAACTATGTTTCCGACAACAACTTCAAACCCTGTGCTAACTGTTTTGTTTGAATTACTTCTTCACTCTGTTAATTGTTACTAGCGACTGTGGCTGAGTCTTTCACATATTTTAACCCATGACAGTCACCTAAGGAATTTGATTGAAACTGACCTCAGACAAAAAAATCCATCGTTTACTACTGGTACTAGTATAGTTCTTCTCCTGACTCCACAAGCAATCTTGTGATTGGTAGTGGTGGCCACTTCTCCATTTCCTGTTCCTTTGACGAAGGTGCATAGAAATAGTACCATTGTTAAACTTTTTTTAGAATCTCACTACATAATAGTAATAGTAATAGTAATAATAATAATAACATAGCATGATACAACAGCTATCAATTTAGCTGATCAAATCACCTTCCTGATAGAAGCCGCTGCGGTATAATCGGACACCGGCATAGGTCCAGACAGAAAGGTACTTACGCTGAACAGTGACAGAATATAAAATTGTTGAGGCTTTCGGGGGTACTTGTTGATTTATTGCCTATTGGCTTTTGTCTCGCGACCTTCGGCCGACCTTTAATGGTATACTGACCTTTCGCCATACGAGTGGCTGGCATTGTCGGTCACCATCCACTTCTGGTAGCAATGCAGGGTGAATCTTTGATAATGCCAGCAACTCGTGCTGTCGAAAGGTCAATAAATCGTTAAACGTTGACCGAAGGTCCCTAGATGGAAGCTAATGGGCAGTATGTCTTTTGCAGACTAGTTCGTGGTGATCTTGGAGAACGTAATTGGTTTAATTATCATTGTATGGCATCACCGCCAAGTAAAATGAGTGAGGCAGTGGAGAACAGCAGCAGCAGCAACAACAATAGGAGTAATAGTAGTAGTGGTGACATCAGGTTTATAATAGTCACCACGATTTTAATTGTAACATCTTATTTTGTGATTCGAGAAAAAGATCTGGGTCTTTTGTACTTGAATGAAATCCGTGAAGTGTCAGTGTGTCTCGTTTGCTAATTTCTCACGTTATTTCAGACGTGTCTGCCGCCAACGTTTCGTGTAGCATTACTCTTTTTTTTATGTATGACAGATACCGTCGGCAAGGATTTTAATATATTCCAAACTTGCGGATGTCCAGTAGGTATTTTACGTTGCCAGCTCCGTCGCTCTGGCCTCAGACGGGCCAGTCGAAACCGACCGACCGCCTTGTCATCCTCGGTTAGTGGCGTCATTTGGACGTGGTTTGGAAGGGCGTGGGGCCAGAAAACAAATATTTCTGATTCAAGTAACTCCTCAATTAGTACGTTGCCCGGGAGCGAATTATGTTGGGGACAGTATGGAATTATATATCGCGACTGATGCTTTGCACTGAGGCCGATCCTGACGACAGAATGTTATTTTACTTGTCTATATAATTCTTCAAAATGCAAAGCACGCTTAACATTTGCAGCCATTACCATCTGTACCACATAAATCATATATTGCGCTTCCATTCTCTACAACTGTCTGACATAGCAATATAATTCTTTGTCTACAAGAGGAACGTCTCGAATAGTAGGGCCTGTTCATGGCTTACGTCATCTGTTTGAACTGCACACGTTTCCACGTAATTTTCTGACTCCAGGAGAGCTGGCGCAATCACTTCCGCCGACCGCTGTGGCCGAGCAGTTCTAGGCGCTTCAGCCCGGAACCACGCTGCTGCTACGGCCGCAGGTTCGAAACCTACCTCGGGCATGGATGTGTGTTATGTCCTTAGGTTAGTTAGGTTTACGTAGTTCTAAGTTCTAGGGGACTGATGACCTTAGATGTTAAGTCCCAAAGTGCTCAGAGCCATTTGAACCATTTGAACCCACTTCCACCCCCTCCCCCTACCCTGTCAGCATGCTTTATGTTTTCAGGCCTACTCTACGGGATTTTATAACTGAATCCGATGCGGGCCTTCTACTTGGTGGAGGCCTTGGAACATGTTTCAGGCAGTGTGTCATTGAAGTATTTTAGAATCAATGATAACTCCTGCTGCTTGACATGTCCGGTCGGTCGCAACAATGACGATCAGAATTACCAGCTCGCACATAAAATATGATCACAATAATGAATTGGTGGTATTGGTTTCACCACACGTTTTAGTTCAAGCCTCAGTTATTTTTTTAATTAATTTATTTTATTGGCCTTCGGTACATGCCCATACAGCCATATCAACAGTCTACTGTCAGATATGACAATAGGAACGTAACTACAACACGACATTCAGTCTCCGAACGCGGAAAATGTCCGATCCGGTAGGAAATCGAACACGGGCCCCTTCGCTTAGCAATCTGCCACGCAGCTGCCGAGGCGGACAGAGTTCTTTTTTTTTTCTTGATCCACAAATGGAGAAGCTCGTCGACTACTCTTGGTTTCACCGTTTTTCAACCATTTTCCTTAGATGTTCACGATAGCAACATACAGCCGACCAGCTTCATACTCGTTCTCAGGCATCGAATCATAATCTGAAGTTTGTCAGAATGTTTTTCAGTTTCTCGGCCCGTATTATCGCTAGAATCATCATAATGTTTTGGTTAGTCACTGTGTGTGGTCATTATCACTTTTTCCCATTTGTCCACAATTTGTTGAGAATGGGAATCCTACATTTTCCCACGTTGACCAACGACGTTGTCAATTACGATTGCAGTGGGAACGGGACCATCGAGATCGCACAGTGGGAAACGTCTCACCTGGTCGGCTGAATCACGATTATTGTTACACCAGGTCGATGGTTCTCTCTGGATACGCCGTTATCCAGGCGAAGGAATGCTGGAAACGAGCACAGCACCACGGACGGATGCCGATGGGGGCAGTAGACTGCTATGGAGGACATTCACCTCGGATTCTACGGGACCAGTGGCAGTAATCGAAGGCACGGTGACAGCTTTGGACACTGAACATTACTGGGCATCACCAGCATCCGTTCATGTTTGATGTCTTCAAAACTGGACACAATCTCGACCGCAAAGAAACATATATTTTGTGGTAACCGGTTTCGGTCAGATTTGACCATCTTCAGACCTTCATACCAAAATGGTATATTTTGTGGTAACCGGTTTCGGTCGGATTTGACCATCTTCAGACCTTCATACCAAAATGGTATACGGTTTTGGTGAATGGAGAGAGTTATAACTACACGAACGTGAACTGCTGAGTTATAACACCCGCTCCATTCACCGCCACCGCCTACCATCGTGATATGGAGATCTGAAGATGGTCAAAAATTGACCGGAATCGGTTGCTACAAAATAAATGTTTTTTCGGTCCAGACTGTTTGTGTCCTGAATGAGATTTTCACTCTGCAGCGGAGTGTGCGCTGATATGAAACTTCCTGGCAGATTAAAACCGTGTGCCAGACCGAGACTCGAACTCGGTACCTTTGCCTTTCGCGGGCAAGTGCTCTACCAACTGAGCTACCCAAGCACGACTCACGCTCCGTCCTCACAGCTTTGCTTCTGCCAGTACCTCGTCTCCGACCTTCCAAACTTTACAGAAGCTCTCCTGCGAACCTCGCAAGAGAGCTTCTGTAAAGTTTGGAAGGTCGGAGACGAGGTACTGGCAGAAGTAAAGCTGTGAGGACGGAGCGTGAGTCGTGCTTGGGTAGCTCAGTTGTTGGTAGAGCACTTGCCTGAGAAAGGCAAAGGTCCTGAGTTCGAGTCTCGGTCCGGCACACAGTTTTAATCTGCCAGGAATGTTTGTGTCCCTTTTTAAAATAATTTTTCCCATACCACTGTACATAATGAGAATTGTTCTCAAAAAAAATACTTGATGCCTTCTCCTTCTTCCAGCAAGATAGCTGCTCATGTCCATAATTGTGATGCAATGGTTTGAGATACTTGAAAGTGAGCTTACATGTATGTCTGGGCCACTAAATCCGCCTGTCTGAACCCAATGAAACAAATTTGGGACGGTATCGGACGCCAACTCCGCCCCCACGGTCCACGTGCCCGTAATTACCGGAAGTAAGTGACCGGTGCGTAGACATCTGATGCCACATAAACCAGAAACCTACTAATGACTTGTCGAATCCGTGCTACGTCGAATCGCTGCTGTATTGCATTCCGAAGGTGGGCTAACACGCTATGGGCCAACAAGCTGTTAAGCAGGTGGTCTTAATACTGTGGCTGATGAGTGCATAATTTGTAACGGTCGACTAGCCAAATAAATTTGACCTTCAGAGATCATCGAGTGTATTGAAAAAATTGTTCAAAGATACTGACAGCTTTCTCATCCACCCAAAATACAACCTCATTACTTTTGCTACTAAGAATGTGACAGTATATAATGCAGTTTTATGTTTCACTACCTATACCCGGCCACGCGCTACTGTGACTCAGAACTAAAAGAGGGAGCGCGTCTCAGTCTCCTCCTCCTCCTCCTCCTCCTCCTCCTCCTCCTGTCTCTGTCCATATCCTCCTCCTCCCCCTTGTCTTTGTCAATCTCCTCCTCCATACTTCCCCTCTCTCTCTGTCCATCACCTCCTCCCACCCTCTCTTTGTTAATCTTCTCCTGCCCCCTCTTCATCTCCTCCTGCCTCCTCTGTTCCTCTCCTCCTTTCCGCTCCCTGTGTCAATTTCCTTCCACCCCTCTATCAATCTCCTCCTCTCCTGTCCTCTCTCACTGACCTTTAGCCTCGTTTATTGTTATCGCAAATTCGGATTCCGTTGTCTGAACGTTTAGTACAGTGCAGATTAAAAGTTGAATTATATCAGTCAAAAACTTTTCAAGATGTTTGCTAACAACTTTTCTCCATATGTACATATTTGTCCAAGTTGCTATAGTAACGTGTGAAAATTTGAAGTAAATTGGTCAAGAACTGATAACAACGTTTCCCCTTTGTATATTACATATTTCTTTACATATTATATGTACGAAAAATAGGCATACGAAAACGCGCACGTATTCGAATGCAACGTCGTGTCAGACTTTCAAGTCAATCGACAGAATTTTTCGAGTACAAACAAATGTAGGCTGAATTTTTATACGTAAAGCTCAGCTGCCCATAAACACCACATCGCACTGAAAATTATTTGTGGCAGAGTTAGATGATGTGTGAAACAGTGGAATAAAAGTTTTTAAACACTAACGTGATTTCCAATCTAAATTCTAGAATGTCTGATTAAAATCAACTTCATGTCTGCTTGTACGATTCAATAAAGTTTCTTCCTGTTCCACTCGCTAATGGAATATGGGGTCTTGTTCACCTCTGTAGGAGATACATTAGTCTACTTTTATCTTCATGGTCACTGCAGGATCAACTTCCTGAGGACTGAAACACTTGTGCAGTTTCCAGCCTGAAAGATGGTCGTTGGAATTTAATAGGATGTTTTTCGCAAGAAATACGTCTTTCTTCTATTGCTTTCCTGGAGCGCGGAGTTATCTGTCGTGGTGAGCTTTGGACGTCTTGCTCTCACTTTATACGTGGCACTGCCACAGCAGATGGTAATACGGCTATCACGCTTCGCGTCAGTGTCACCTCGCAACAACTCGAGCAGATAAATTGTTTATATCAGCGTCAGAGAGGTGCTACTGTTTAAATTGCTTAAGTACACGCCGAAAGGTGCACGGTAAATATTTGTCAAGTCCATATTTCCATCAATAACATAAACGATATAATTCTCTTTTAGCTATCTGTAAATAGCGTTTCTCTAAGGCCTAGTTCTAGGTGTAATACTTTCCTTCGGGAAAACAGACCTTGGTGCTGTAATTACCATGCGGCGAAGCAGGTTTTTCTAGCACGCTCATTGGCCGCCGTTCTGCTGATTACTTAGGAGGCACTTTTCCAAGCTGAACCTGTATTCAGAAGTCTACCGCAAACGCGAAAAAAGGCAAAATCGTGACCAAGTATAGTTGGATATGAGAATCACTGCTTAGCCTCAACAGAATTAAGGTTAAAGAATTTGTTCTTCTTGCAGGTCCGCCATCTTCCTCTTTCCCGTCGCCGACGTTTACTTCAAGGTATGTACAATAATTTGTTAACAAACTTCCGGGAAAAATAACAATTTATAGCGTCTGAATATGTTATTGTTGCAGAACCTGAGAATCACTCTAGTACAGGATTACGTGCAATCGAATGTGAGATATAATTTAGTATATATTACTGAAGTGATAATGTGCGTCTATAGTTTATTCTCATTTTGTTCACGAATAACATTGATTACAAGTTAAAATTTACATCATCTTTGCAACATGTATGTCACATGTCTTTTATTCGCCTCTGAATGTATGGTTGAATACTACTTTAGTATCAATTTTGACTTGTAATGTGTTTTTATTGGGAAGAGAGACAGATGAAAATGCAGATGGAGTTATAGGAGGAACTACCTGTAAACCATAGCTGTTGCTACACGAAAAATGTTACTGATGATTCCACGACACTGGTGAAGCACACTTGCTTAGACGAAAACGATTATTGTAATAAGACCGGAAAGTATTTGTAGTGAAAAACGTATATTGTCGGTAACGCCAGAGAAACAGAAGAGAAGGAAGAAAAGCAGTAATTTGGAATGAAATAATTGTGGATACAATGGTTTCTCCAAATAAGATTTCAATTGCTTGCGACTGAGAGATTTATAGGAAGAGATAACTATAGTATTTGGAAGTTAGGTATGCGAACTTACGAAGAATGTGATTGCGTCACCGCTAAAATAACGATTTCACTACAGCGCACACAACAAGAGCAAAAATTATGTTTCCCGTCCACCTATCGATGTTTTTCATCTGTCCGTCACCACTACAAGTAAAGAAGTGCGGAGCAAGCTAAGGCACATCTACGTAGATTCTGGCTTGTTTCGACGAATATAATTATTGAAGAAACTACCGAAAACCAGCCTCGAAAATTGTTCGTCAGTAGAAAACTACATGTCAAAGATAATTTTAACGTCACAAGAATTAAGCGGCTTGAGCTCTGAAGGAGAATGGATTGGGCGTGGTCTACTTTCAGGGCTCTCAGACAAATATAAATCCATGATTACGAGCTTAGAAAATTCAAACTGGCCAGGCACGGGAGACTCCTCAAAAAAATAAATTTCTCCACTGACATAAGCATATGCGACTCAGATTGTCTTAAGTTGCTCTAGTTCTTGTTTGTGAGCGGAAGCAGTGGATATCAGTCGGAGTCGCGCCAGATAGATGGCTGGTCCAGTCTGCTCTGGATGCAACGATGCGCGCGATGACTGCCATCTGCAGATGCTGCAAATTCCATACACACAGCGTGGAAGCCACGCGATGACTGCTGCTGCCGTATGCACACACACACACACACACACACACACACACACACACACACACAGTCTGTCAGCCTGTCAGCTTTCTGTTTGTCTCAGTCAACAGTTAATGGGGACAGTACAAGGCGCCATCAAATAGGCACCTTCGAAATGATTGCCATTGTATCCATCATCCGTCCCCCTCATTTCCGAAGACAAAAAGCTCCGATAAGAGACTGGCAGAAGTGCCGCAGTAACCTTCGATTACACATACATCAGCAACTGCAATCTCCAGAAATCAGCGAGACTGAAATCCAGAAACTCACCATGGAAACTTGGTAAGAACCTCCTCAAACCAAATTTCACCGCTGATCAGACCTTGTGTGAAGAATGGGTCTCTTCAAATTCCACCTGCCTGGGTTTACTTAAAAATCAATGCAGAGCTAGGTCTGTTAACAACTTACCAAGATCGGAATGGCTATCATTAAAAAGAATTAGAACACATCACGGAAAATGTAAATTCCAGTTTCCCAAGTGAGGAAATGCTGAAAAAACATTCTGCGACAGTGGCAATGTGCCACAAACCATCCACAACTTAGATACGGAGGGTCCAACAAGTAGATTTGAATGAGCAACGCAAAATGTTCACAGTGCTACCGACGATGATATGAATTGGCAGCAAACACTGGACCGTGCCTTTTAACTAACCAAAATGTTACCTACAGTGTGATATGTAAATATTGTATGTAAGTTTTTGTTAAGATGTACATATTTCGAATGTACTCATACACTCCTGGAAATTGAAATAAGAACACCGTGAATTCATTGTCCCAGGAAGGGGAAACTTTGACACATTCCTGGGGTCAGATACATCACATGATCACACTGACAGAACCACAGGCACATAGACACAGGCAACAGAGCATGCACAATGTCGGCACTAGTACAGTGTATATCCACCTTTCGCAGCAATGCAGGCTGCTATTCTCCCATGGAGACGATCGTAGAGATGCTGGATGTAGTCCTGTGGAACGGCTTGCCATGCCATTTCCACCTGGCGCCTCAGTTGGACCAGCGTTCGTGCTGGACGTGCAGACCGCGTGAGACGACGCTTCATCCAGTCCCAAACATGCTCAATGGGGGACAGATCCGGAGATCTTGCTGGCCTGGGTAGTTGACTTACACCTTCTAGAGCACGTTGGGTGGCACGGGATACATGCGGACGTGCATTGTCCTATTGGAACAGCAAGTTCCCTTGCCGGTCTAGGAATGGTAGAACGATGGGTTCGATGACGGTTTGGATGTACCGTGCACTATTCAGTGTCCCCTCGACGATCACCAGTGTTGTACGGCCAGTGTAGGAGATCGCTCCCCACACCATGATGCCGGGTGTTGGCCCTGTGTGCCTCGGTCGTATGCAGTCCTGATTGTGGCGCTCACCTGCACGGCGCCAAACACGCATACGACCATCATTGGTACCAAGGCAGAAGCGACTCGCATCGCTGAAGACGACACGTCTCCATTCGTCCCTCCATTCACGCCTGTCGCGACACCACTGGAGGCGGGCTGCACGATGTTGGGGCGTGAGCGGAAGACGGCCTAACGGTGTGCGGGACCGTAGCCCAGCTTCATGGAGACGGTTGCGAATGGTCCTCGCCGATACCCCAGGAGCAGCAGTGTCCCTAATTTGCTGGGAAGTGGCGGTGCGGTCCCCTACGGCACTGCGTAGGATCCTACGGTCTTGGCGTGCATCCGTGCGTCGCTGCGGTCCGGTCCCAGGTCGACGGGCACGTGCACCTTCCGCCGACCACTGGCGACAACATCGATGTACTGTGGAGACCTCACGCCCCACGTGTTGAGCAATTCGGCGGTACGTCCACCCGGCCTCCCGCATGCCCACTATACGCCCTCGCTCAAAGTCCGTCAACTGCACATACGGTTCACGTCCACGCTGTCGCGGCATGCTACCAGTGTTAAAGACTGCGATGGAGCTCCGTATGCCACGGCAAACTGGCTGACACTGACGGCGGCGGTGCACAAATGCTGCGCAGCTAGCGCCATTCGACGGCCAACACCGCGGTTCCTGGTGTGTCCGCTGTGCCGTGCGTGTGATCATTGCTTGTACAGCCCTCTCGCAGTGTCCGGAGCAAGTATGGCGGGTCTGACACATCGGTGTCAATGTGTTCTTTTTTCCATTTCCAGGAGTGTATTTTGCCTCACGAGATATGGGTGATATGTCACGTGATGGAGAACGAGTCTTGTTTGAGACACATTGTTCACCGACTCTTCTGCGACGCTGGGCGGCAGAGTAGCCTTTTGCGTCGTGTTTATTCATTGTGTGTTCCGTATAATCCAGTCACCTGCTCCGTGAGAAAGGGGGTAGACCTTGCAGAATTAAAGTTCCTGGCTCGCTTCTAAAATATCTTTCTCCGCTTAGAAACACTCGTTATTAATGTGATCTTGTTGAAAATGTGGTGGGGTAGGCAGTTTGCAGCACATCTAGTTAGTAGACCTTGCAAGTTTGGCGAAATCTTGTCGTCCCAGGGCTGGCAAATATTCAAGGACGCCCAGCGTCGCTGCGAAGCGTCAGCGAACATTTTATCTCTAAGAAAGTTTTCCCCGCGATGTGATGTATCACCCCTAGGCAATTGATGCCAATACTTGAAAAATGGCTCTGAGCACTATGGGACTTAACAACAGAGGTCATCAGTCCCCTAGAACTTAGAACTGCTTAAACTAACTAACCTAAGGACATCACACGCATCCATGCCCGAGGCAGGATTCGAACCTGCCGAACGCTATCCTTAACAAAAAGTACACTGCAGTACAGACAAGCATGCTTAGACGCTGTGGATATGCGGACTCTACAGCAATGAATTGAGTGTCTTGAGGTTACCATCTCCTGAGACTCCTCATGTTTATTAAAACAGATGTGATTAATATTTGACATAAAATTAATATTTGCATTTGGTCCCGGGCTATCTGCTCCAATGATAACATTCTTTGATTGCAATAGAATCGTGGATTGTTCAAAAAAGTAAGTTTCGTGTTTGTCAGACTATCGCGTGAGACAGGCAGTTTCTGCTACTGTGGATCCATGAGTGAAGTTCACGAGTTCGGAGCTGAAAGAGAGTGGAGAAGCCGTGCTAAGGGTACGTCATCGGAGCAGTCGGAAGGCGGCGATAACGAAAAGGGGTAGAAGAGAGAGAGAGAGAGAGAGAGAGAGAGAGAGAGAGAGTGATAGGGGGGGGGAGGCTGCAGAGGCCACAGGGAATGGGGTGCGAATGCGGTCGGGGCTGTTTGACAACCTTTTTTTCCTTATGAGTTTGATACAGCTCGCCACGAATTCCTCTGATACCATGGAAGTTATTCCCTGATGTCTTAACTGACATCTTATCATCCTGTATCTTCTTCTTGTCAATGTTTTCCGTAGATTCCTTTCCGCGCCGATTCTGCGGAGAACCATCTCATTCCTTACTTTATTATGTCCTCGTGATTTTCAACATCCTTCTGTAGCATCACGTCTAAAATGATGCGATTCTCTTCTCCTCCGGTTTTCCAACGGTCCATGTTTCACTGTCACACAATACCGTGCTCCAGATGTACATTCTCAGACATTTCTTCCTCAAATTAAGGCCTATCTTTGATACTAGTAGATTATCTTGGACAGAAATGTCCTATTTCCAGTGCTAGTCTCGTTATTATTTTCTCCTTGTTCGGTCCGTCATAGGTTATTGTTTTACTAATTCTGATGCCAAATTTCTCGCTATTCTCGTTTCTGTTACTTCTCATTAATTTCGTCTATCTTCGATTTACTCTCAATCCATATTTCGTACTCATTTGACAGTTCGTTCCATTTAGCAGATCTTGTAATTCTTCTTCAGTTTCTACTGGGGATACAACGTCATCAGCGAATCTTATCACTGAGATTGTTTCACGTTGAATTTTAATTCCACGCTTGAACTTTTATTTCCTTCATTCTCTCTTCGATACACAGATTGTAGGGGCGAAGGCCCGCGTCCCTGTAATTCACCCTTTTTAACCCGAGCACTTCATACTTGGTCTCCCACTCTTATTATTCCCTCTTGTTTCTTGTACATAGTATAGGCTTACATTACCCATCTTACCCCTAGTTTTCTCGTAATTTCGAATATCTTGCACCATTTCACATTATCGACTGGTTTTTCCAGGTCGACAAATCCAATGAACGTGTCTTGACTCTTTTTAGTTTTGCTTTCATTATCAACCGCATCGTCAGAATTGCCTGTCTGGTGCCTATACCTTTCCTAAAGCCAAACCGATCGTCATTAAACACATTATCAATTCTCTTTTCCATTCTTCTGTATAGTATTCTTGTCAGCAACTTGATCGTTCGATAATTCTCGCACTTGGTAGCTCTCGCAGTCTTTGGAATTGTGTGGATGATGTTTTTTCCGAAAGATAGCTGGTCAGCAGACTCAGTCTGTCAGATGGTATATGGTTCAAATGGCTCTGAGCACTATGGGACTTAACATTAGAGGTCATCAGTCCCCTAGCCTTACAATTACTTACACCATCTGACGGGCATGAATGTGTGTGATGTCCTTAGGTTACTTAGGTTTATCACGGGACTCATACGTTCTGTACACCAACGTGAATAGTCGTTTTGTTGGCACTTCCCCCAATGATTTTAGAAATTCTGATGGAATGTTATCCATCCTGTGGTGTCACCGCTAGACACCACACTTGCTAGGTGGTAACTTAAATCGGCCGCGGTCCTGTAGTACATGTCGGACCCGCGTGTCGCCACTGTGTATTCGCAAACGTAGCGCCACCACAGGGCAGGTCACAAGACACGGACTTGACCTCGCCCCAGTTGTACGGACGACATAGCTTGCGACAAGACGTATCACGTCTTCCTCTCATTTGCCGAGAGACAGATTAAATAGCCTTCTGCTAGTCCATCGCTACTACCTAGCAAGGCGCCATGTGTATCATTGCTAATTGCTTACTACTATGCAAGAGATGTATTTCAACAAGAACAAGACTACATTAAAGTTAAGTATATTAAAATCTCTCTTCTTTTCTTTATAGTTTTCATCCAGTCTCCTGTTTCAGAATTTACGCCCGTCTGCGTTAGTTTCGCGTGCACCTAGCCACTCATTGTGTCGAGACCTTAGGGAATCGACACAACAATATTTTGGCGACGAGGTGTGGTGCCGCGCCCACGTTGCAGTCTTTGTGTTATACTTGCTCTAATTTGCTTGTGTCATGGCTTCGCCGCATTCTCCAGATGTACTGTCCGAATTTTTTCGCTTGCAGAATCAGCAGACGCAGGCGTTATTGGAAGCCCTTGGACAGCTCGTCCAGGGTCAACGTGCGCTGCAAACCGATGCGGCGGCAGCCGCTTCATCGCTACCGCAGCCACACAACGCTGTCGCACCGCCATTTAGGCCCTTTGAGGCCCATAACGAGAGCTGGACTGAGTGGGCCGATCAGTTCCGGTTCCACCTCACAGCTTATGGAATTCAAGGTAAAGAGCGGCAGCCGTTTTTGCTTTCTTGTGTAGGTGTGTCTACCTACCGTGTGATAGTGAAATTGTTTCCCCGACGCGACGTCGCAACTCTGTCCTACGAAGAAATTTTGTCTGCTTTGGATGCCTATTTCAAAGAAACAGTTAATGTTGTTGCAAAACGGTATACGTTTTTTCGTACAAAACGTACGGCCGGTCAGACTAACAGGGAGTGGGTAGCAACTTTGCAAGGCCTTACTAGAGACTGCGCGTTTGCCTGTGAATGTGGCCTCCCATATTCAGATACTATGGTGCGTGATGCAATTGCACAGAACGTTTCTGATGTTCGCATAAGGGAACAGATTTTGAAGCTAGTTAATCCCTCCCTGCAACAAGTGATAGACATATTGGACAGGCAAGACACACTTGACTTTGCTCAGGAATCATTTGAAACTTCGCCAGCAGTGTGTCACATTAATCGGCCCGCCCGGCCCGCTGCACGGGACGCTAAGCGGCCCTCGCGCCCGACTTCGCTGCGGCCGCCTCGCTTGCAACCACGTGCGCCGCGTAAGCAAGCAAATGCAGTGAAATCTTGCCCGCGGTGTGCAACTAGACATTCGCGTGAAAATTGCCCGTCACGCCAAGCTATTTGCTTTTACTGTCAAAAGAAAGGACATGTACAAAGTGTTTGCCAGAAAAAGTTAAGATCGGACAATCACACAAATTCCAGGCCCTTTGTTTCGCGCCGGAATCGAACCCAGGACAATCAGGCTCGTGGACCTTCGCCCATGGACATTAATGTAGTTCATTCCCACCCGTCCAGTGACACTTTAGCTAACAGTGACTGTGTTCGTCCCACCCAAAGTGTGCGTCGACGTCGCCGGAAATCCCGTAAAGTTGCAAGTGCTTCTGGACCTGTATCGGTTCAAATTGCACGAGACAGTCGCTCTTGTCGTCAACAAGACAATAAACTTTTTGTGGACTTAGACTTTGCAGGAAAAGTGATCCCATTCCAGCTCGATACCGGAGCTGCTGTTTCATTGCTCAATCACGACACGTACAAACAACTGGGCGCCCCGCCATTGCGTGCCGCAAATGTTAAGTTAACTAGTTACTCAGGACAGCATATACCTGTGTTAGGACAGTGCAGCCTTATTGCAACATACAAGGGACAGTCAAAACTTGTATCATTTTACGTTCTTCGTTCCTCTAGTGCAGTGAACTTGTTTGGTTTAGATTTGTTTCAATTGTTTAATATGTCTATTGTAAATCAGGTCCTATCAGTGAATCAGACTGTGCCTTCCGCCAGTGTTTCTAGTCTTTGTGAAGAATTTGCAGACATTTTTGCACCGGGCCTTGGTTGCGCTAAGAACTATGAAGCGCATTTGGAACTGAAAGACAACGCGCAACCGAAATTTTTCAGAGCGCGCAATGTTCCCCACGCATTGCGTGATGAGGTCGCAAGAACATTAGCCGAATTAGAATCTCAAGGTGTAATTGAACGTGTGCAGGCTTCTCTCTGGGCCTCACCCTTAGTACTTTTGCCAAAACCTTCCGGAAAATTGAGACTTTGTGTGGACTTCAAGGCAACTGTGAATCCACAACTTGTGACTGCTACTTTTCCTTTGCCCCGCCCGGAAGATCTTTTTGACAAACTGTGCCCGGGAAAATATTTTTCAAAATTGGACCTAGCAGATGCGTACTTGCAAATACCTGTGGACGAAGAATCCCAGCGCGTCTTAGTGGTAAACACGCATCTTGGCTTGTATCGCTTCAAAAGACTGCCATTCGGGTGTGCATCCGCCCCTGCTTTATTTCAGCAATATTTACAAACTATTTGTGCGTCGGTCCCTACTGCTGCGAACTATCTGGACGATATTGTGATCTCAGGAAAGACAGAAGCCGAACATTTGCAGAATCTCCGAACATTATTTCAGGTCTTGCGTCAGAATGGTCTTCGCTTGAGGAAGGACAAATGTGTGTTTTTTGCTCGTGACTTACCGTACCTGGGGCATGTCATAAATGCCCAAGGTATACATCCGAGTCCAGAGCACCTTCGTGCCATTCAGGACTTGCCGTCACCGCAGAACTTAAAACAGCTACAGAGTGTGCTGGGTAAGGTAAATTATTATCACCGATTTGTGCGCAATGCTTCTTCCATTTCAGCTCCGCTTCATCGCTTACGCCGTAAAGGTGTTCCGTTCGTCTGGACGACGGAATGCGAACGCGCCTTTCGCCAGTTGAAATCGGCGTTACTTTCCAATACTTGCCTGACGCCATTCGATCCCCGAAAACCCCTTTTGTTGATGGTAGATGCATCGGATTTCGGGATCGGTGCTGTGCTTGCGCACAAAGATGGCTCGCATGATCGCCCTATTGCCTTTGCGTCCAAATTGCTCTCATCTGCGCAAAGAAATTATTCACAAATAGAGAAAGAAGCTTTAGCTCTCGTGTTTGGTGTTACCAAGTTCCATGACTTCTTGTATGGTCGTCACTTTACAATCATCACGGACCACAAACCTTTGACATCGCTTTTTCATCCGAACAAACCTGTACCTCCACGTACAGCGCAGAAATTCATTCGCTGGTCGCTTTTTCTCTCGCAGTACCGCTACGATATCTTGTATCGGTCCACTGCTAAGCACGGCAACGCTGATGCGTTGTCCCGTTTGCCTGTTGCTGAGGATAAAGCATTCGATTCTTCCGAACTTGCTTGCATGTTCATTGATTCGGAAACCGATGACGTGGTCGCATCGTTTCCGATTGATTTTCGTCGTGTAGCTATGGCCACAGCTGCTGACCCTGTCCTTGCTACTGTTTTGCGTTTTGTTGCTACGCAATGGCCCTGGTCAAAGTCACGGATCGAGGATCCTTTGGTTCGCCGTTTTTTTGCTCACAAGGAGAGACTTTTTGTCCGGCGTGGGGTTTTGTTGTTGCGTTCCGATAATGATCAATCCCGAGTCGTAGTCCCACGTTCGTTACAGTCCTCTGTCTTACGGCTTCTTCACCAAGGACATTGGGGTATAGTGCGAACGAAACAACTTGCTCGACAGCACTGTACTTGGTTCGGAATCGATGCTGCGATTACGAATATGTGCTCCTCTTGCGTGGCGTGTGCCGAACAACAATCCGCACCGCCGCGGAAATTCTTTGCATGGCCGAAAGCCACTTCCCCTTGGCAACGCTTGCACATAGATTTTGCTGGTCCGTTCTGGAATGCTCGATGGTTGGTTGTGGTCGATGCTTTCAGTAATTTTCCTTTTGTTGTCCGGATGTCTTCCACGACGTCTTCTGCCACAATCCAAGCCTTGTCTGCTATCTTTTGCATTGAGGGTCTTCCGCAGACTATTGTTTCCGACAATGGCCCACAATTCATGTCCGCAGAATTTCAGTCATTCTGCAAGGCCAATGGTATTCAACATCTGACATCCGCGCCGTTTTCGCCTCAGTCAAACGGTGCCGCTGAACGATTGGTCCGGACTTTCAAGTCGCAGATGTTGAAGTTGAAAGAGTCGCATTCTCGGGAGGACGCTTTGTTGCTCTTTTTGTCTTCATATCGCTCTCAGCCTCGCGATGGTCGCTCGCCGGCTGAATTGCTCCATGGTCGTCCTCATCGAACTCTGATGTCTTTGTTGCATCCGCCACATCAGGTTCCTGTGCAGCGGCAGACTCCTGCTTTTGCTCCTGGCGACGTTGTCTATTATCGCAACTATCGCGGTTCACAGCGTTGGCTCGCAGGGCGCATTCTTCGCTGCCTCGGCCGCGCGATGTATTTGGTTTTGGGGGCCTCTGGTGAGGTGCGTCGGCATCTCACTCAGCTGCGCCTCTGTCGTCGCCTGGGTTCTGCCGCTCCCCGTCTGCTTTCAGCGACGGAGCCGTCAGGTCAGCGCCCTGGGGACCCATCTACTGGCTCGCCTCATCCCCAGGTGTTACCGACGATGCCTTCCATTTTGCCTCATGGCGTCGCGCCGCCGCAGCCGCCGCCGGCGCCGCCAGCAGCGGACGTTTCGCTGCAGCCGCCTCGCGCCTCCCTGGGTCACGCGCCGCCGCTTGCTTCCCGTGACCAGCCGTCCTCCGCCATGGACCTCTTGCCCGCTCCGGACCAGATGTCGTCTTCGCCCGTCGGGTGCTCCGACCACATGGAGGTCGACCCCGCGGCTCCTCTTATATCATTCCGTGCGCAAACACCTCATGTTGACGTGCACCCTGGACTAGGTTTGCAGGCGTTTCCTAGCTCCCCTCGGACCGAATGGCCGGGTGCGGGTGGCACAGCCTCGCCTGTTGTTAGGCTCCCCACCTCATCGCATACGTCAACATGGGGTCCTCCCCACGGCGGGCGGAAGCCTTATCTCACGACCGTTCGCCGATTTGCGGGGGAGGAATGTGGTGTCACCGCTAGACACCACACTTGCTAGGTGGTAACTTAAATCGGCCGCGGTCCTGTAGTACATGTCGGACCCGCGTGTCGCCACTGTGTATTCGCAAACGTAGCGCCACCACAGGGCAGGTCACAAGACACGGACTTGACCTCGCCCCAGTTGTACGGACGACATAGCTTGCGACAAGACGTATCACGTCTTCCTCTCATTTGCCGAGAGACAGATTAAATAGCCTTCTGCTAGTCCATCGCTACTACCTAGCAAGGCGCCATGTGTATCATTGCTAATTGCTTACTACTATGCAAGAGATGTATTTCAACAAGAACAAGACTACATTAAAGTTAAGTATATTAAAATCTCTCTTCTTTTCTTTATAGTTTTCATCCAGTCTCCTGTTTCAGAATTTACGCCCGTCTGCGTTAGTTTCGCGTGCACCTAGCCACTCATTGTGTCGAGACCTTAGGGAATCGACACAACACATCCCTTACGCATTATTTGATTTTATGTGTTCCAAAGCTCTTTAAAATTCTGATTCTAATACTAGATTCCCTTTCTCTTCTACAACGACTCCCGTTTTTCTATCAAGTCATGTCCTCCTCCCCATAGAGGCCCTTTATGAGTTCTCTCCGCCTGTCTCCTCTGTCTTTTGCATTTAACAGTGGTATTACCACTGCACTCTTAACGTTGGCGCCCTAGCTTTTAGTTTCGCCGAAGGAGGATTTGACTTTCCTGTATATTGAGACAGTCCTTCCGACAGTCATTCGGTTTTCGATTTCTTCAAATTTCTCATTCCTAAGTAACTTGTATTTCTGTATCCTGAATTTCCCTAACTTTTTTTTGCTTCCTTCTTTCTTCGATCAACTGATCGGTTTCTGCTGTTATCCGTGGTTTCTTCACAGTTACCTTCTTTTGTACGGACTATTTTCTTTCCAAATTCTGTGATTGATCTTTTTAGAGATGCCCATTCCTCTTAAAGTGAACTGCCTGCGAGTTGTGCCTTATCGCAGTAAGTATAGCCTCAGCCTCGAAAACATTAACAGTTGTGAAACTCATGCACATGCTGCACAGCGTAACGTTGTTCACAAAGATGGTGCAGTTATGTACTAACGGTTGGAGCGGAGAATATGTGATTAATAATAAGTGATGATTGGTTGCTTAAAACGAATACTATCATCGGCTTCTTATTTAGTATAATCATTTAGCACGAATATCACGACAAAAATTTATAGTGACGTCACCAACATAGGAGCGAGGCACATTATGATTATGATTATGATGATGGTGGTGATGATGTTTGGTTTGCCCAATGTTGAGTCAGTCCAGTCTCGCCACTTTCATGAATGATGATGAAATGATGAAGATAACACACAAGCAACCAGTCTCCAGGGGGAGAAAATCCCCCACCCGGCCGTGAATCGATCCCGGGACCCTGTGATCCAGAGGCAGCAACGCCACCAGACGACGCGCTGAAGCACTTGCTTAGGGTTCGCCCTCAAGATACGGGATAAGACAGAGCACGTTATTGGCATGGTCCGGGAACAATCACTGCAGATGTAGAAGATAGGTGATTACATACTTTCAACATGAGACATTGGGATGCCGTATTCAAGAATAAACACTGCTTGCCGCAAATTCCTTTACTAATATTATGTTGTCGTATTGTAACAAATTAAAATTGTTATGCAACAAACGGTTGAGTGACATTGAAATGGCTATAAAAGTAGGAAATAGTTTTTAATAAAACTAAATGTTGTTGTTGTTGTTATGTTGTAGTGGTCTTCAGTCCCGAGACTGGTTTGATGCAGGTCTCCTTGCTTCTCTATCCTGTGCAAGCTTCTTCATCTCCCAGTACCTACTGCAACCTACATCCTTCTGAATCTGCTTAGTGTATTGATCTCTTGGTCTCCCTCTATGATTTTAACCCTCCACGCTGCCCTCCAATGCTAAATTTGTGATCCCTTGATACCTCAAAACATGTCCTACCAACCGATCCCTTCTTCTAGTCAAGTTGTGCCACAAACTTCTCTTCTCCCCAATCCTATTCAATACCTCCTCATTAGTTACGTGATCTACCCACCTTATTTTCAGCATTCTTCTGTAGCACCACATTTCGAAAGCTTCTATTCTCTTCTTGTCCAAACTGGTTATCGTCCATGTTTCACTTCCATACATGGCTACACTCCATACAAATACTTTCAGAAACGACTTCCTGACACTTAAATCTGTACTCGATGTTAACAAATTTCTCTTCTTCAGAAACGATTTCCTTGCCATTGCCAGTCTACATTTTATATCCTCTCTACTTCGACCATCATCAGTTATTTTGCTGCCTAAATAGCAAAACTCCTTTACTACTTTAAGTGTCTCATTTCCTAATCTAATCCCCTCAGCATCATCCGATTTAATTTGACTACATTCCATTATCCTCGTTTTGCTTTTGTTGATGTTCATCTTATATCCTCCTATCAAGACACCGTCCATTCCGTTCAACTGCTCTTCCAAGTCCTTTGCTGTCTCTGACAGAATTACAATGTCATCGGCGAACCTCAAAGTTTTTATTTCTTCTCCATGGATTTTAATACCTACTCCGAATTTTTCTTTTGATTCCTTTACTGCTTGCTCAATATACAGATTGAATAACATCGGGGAGAGGCTACAACCCTGTCTCACTCCTTTCCCAACCACTGCTTCCCTTTCATGCCCCTCAACTCTTATAACTGCCATCTGGTTTCTGTACAAATTGTAAATAGCCTTTCGCTCCCTATATTTTACCCCTGCCACCTTCAGAATTTGAAAGAGAGTATTCCAGTTAACGTTGTCAAAAGCTTTCTCTAAGTCTACAAATGCTAGAAACGTAGGTTTGCCTTTTCTTAATCTTTCTTCTAAGATAAGTCGTAAGGTTAGAATTGCCTCACGTGTTCCAACATTTCTACGGAATCCAAACTGATCTTCCCCGAGGTCCGCTCCTACTAGTTTTTCCATTCGTCTGTAAATAATTCGCTTTAGTATTTTGCAGCTGTGACTTATTAAACTAATAGTTCGGTAATTTTCACATCTGTCAACACCTGCTTTCTTTGGGATTGGAATTATTATATTCTGCTTGAAGTCTGTGGGTATTTCGCCTGTCTCATACATCTTGCTCACCAGATGGTAGAGTTTTGTCATGACTGGCTCTCCCAAGGCCATCAGTAGTTCTAATGGAATGTTGTCTACTACGGGGGCCTTGTTTCGACTCAGGTCTTTCAGTGCTCTGTCAAACTCTTCACGCAGTATCTTATCTCCCATTTCATCTTCATCTACATCCTCTTCCATTTCGATAATATTGTCCTCAAGTACATCGGCCTTGTATAAACCCACTATATACTCCTTCTACCTTTCTGCCTTCCCTTCTTTGCTTAGAACTGGGTTGCCATCTGAGCTCTTGATATTCATACAAGTGGTTTTCTTCTCTCCAAAGGTGTCTTTAATTTTCCTGTAGGCAGTATCTATATTACCCCTAGTGAGACAGGCCTCTACATCCTTACATTTGTCCTCTAGCCATCACTGCTTAGCCATTTTGCACTTCCTGTCGATCTCATTTTTGAGACGTTTGTATTCCTTTTTGCCTGCTTCATTTACTGCATTTTTATATTTTCTCCTTTCATCAATTAAATTCAATATTTCTTCTGTTACCCAAGGATTTCTATTAGCCCTCGTCTTTTTACCTACTTCATCCTCTGCTGCCTTCACTACTTCATCCCTCAGAGCTACCCATTCTTCTTCTACTGTATTTCTTTCCCCCATTCCTGTCAATTGTTCCCTTATGCTCTCCCTGAAACTCTGTACAACCTCTGGTTCTTTCAGTTTATCCAGGTCCCATCTCCTTAAATTCCCACATCCTTGCAGTTTCTTCAGTTTCAATCTGCAGTTCATAACCAATAGACTGTGGTCAGAATCCACATCTGCCCCTGGAAATGTCTTACAATTTAAAACTTGGTTCCTAAATCTCTGTCTTACCATTATATAATCTATCTGATACCTTTTGGTACCTCCACGCTTCTTCCAGGTATACAACCTTCTTTTATGAGTCTTGAACCAAGTGTTAGCTATGATTAAGTTATGCTCTGTGCAAAATTGTACAAGGCGGCTTCCTCTTTCATTTCTTCCCCCCAATCCATATTCACCTACTATGTTTCCTTCTCTCCCTTTTCCGACTGACGAATTCCAGTCACCCATGACTATTAAATTTTCGTCTCCCTTCACTACCTGAATAATTTCCTTTATCTCGTCATACATTTCATCAATTTCTTCATCATCTGCAGAGCTAGTTGGCATATAAACTTGTACTACTGTAGTAGGCATGGGCTTTGTATCTATCTTGGCCACAATAATGCGTTCACTATGCTGTTTGTAGTAACTAACCCGCACTCCTATTTTTTTTATTCATTATTAAACCTATTCCTGCATTACCCCTATTTGATTTTGTATTTATAACCCTGTAATCACCTGACCAAAAGTCTTGTTCCTCCTGCCACCGAACTTCACTAATTCCCACTATATCTAACTTAAACCTATCCATTTCCCTTTTTAAATTTTCTAACCTACCTGCCCGATTAAGGGATCTGACATTCCACGCTCCGATCCGTAGAATGCCAGTTTTCTTTCTCCTGATAACGACGTCCTCTTTAGTAGTCCCCTCCCGGAGATCCGAATGGGGGACTATTTTCCCTCCGAAATATTTTACCCAAGAGGACGCCATCATCATTTAATCATACAGTAAAGCTGCATGTCCTCGGGAAAAATTACGGCTGTAGTTTCCCCTTGCTTTCAGCCGTTCGCAGTACCAGCACAGCAAGGCCGTTTTGGTTAATGTTACAAGGCCAGATCAGTCAATCATCCAGACTGTTGCCCTGCAACTACTGAAAAGGCTGCTGCCCCTCTTCAGGAACCACATGTTTATCTGGCCTCTCAACAGATACCCCTCCGTTGTGGTTGCACCTACGGTACGGCCATCTGTATCGCTGAGGCACGCAAGCCTCTCCACCAACGGCAAGGTTCATGGTTCATGGGGGGAACAATATTCGATAGTATGCAGTTGATTTATGCGCCAGAATTTAAAAAGACATAAAGAAATAAACAACTCATGCTTTTCACGGTCAGCTTCTCATTCAGTAACTTCAATCGAATTATACTGTAAAGATGCTCAGCAGTATAAAAACAGGTGAGCGTAATCCTTTGGTCAAGGACCCGTGTTGGACAACTGAATTTCAGTCATTTTTTACACAAATGAAAAGAACGCCCAGTGAATAACGGAAGATTTGACAAAATAGCAATAACAGGATTCATGATACACACATTATTCCATAAAGAAAGCTAATTGACAGATGGAAATAGAGAAAAAGCGAATAATTTTAAAGAGCTGCGGGAAGTGAGAATAGGAGTTGGAGGAAGAGGAAAGTCCGGGTTTAAAGTCCCGTTAACGACAATAATTGGAGTCACGAACAATGGCGGTCGAGTTTAGGGTTGTTTTGCGCGTCTGCATCATGCATTCTGGGGCAACCATTGAGCGTTCAGTACTGTTCTCAGCCTGTTGCTGCGAATGTCGTTAGGCAATTTTTATTCCATTCGTCACGTGTTGTCACGGCTGGTGGGGACGGTAAGTGACAAATTCTGCACAACCAAACGAGATAAGTAATTTGCAATATACAGGTTTGCTTGAAGCGCAGATCACTTGTGTGCGCTTACCGCAACCGTCGCAGTCCCCACCTGTTTCTTGAGCTGGACGAACCGCCATCGTTCGTGGACCGGAGTACAGATAATGAAAAACTGACCACAAGCAAAGATAGGAAAGTTATGATAAAGGAAATCAGGCATGTCCTCCTTAAAGGAATTATCTCGGTATACGCCTTAAGTAGTTTAGGGAAAACCAGTTAAGAGCAGATGAGGGTCTGAATTCCGCTCTTCCGGAATGCGGATCCAGTACCTGAAGCACTGCAGTGCCTCACTTGTTAAAACATGGAAGTGATCTTACGTTGTACTGTAACGACTAAAACCTAAATAAATGAGATTATCAGATACATTCACTAAAGAAATGCGTCTCCATTCATTACCAAAGTTTATAAAAGATGAAGAGGCCATATTGCCGAGATGTCACTTGGATAAATTTAGAGGGAATTCTCATTAAAAGTGTGATTAACAATGGTCAGAGAGAAGGATGTATTTTTATTAAAGATATACTTACAGTTACAAAAATTCTAAAGTTTTTGATCGTCACGACAACAGAAACTAATACTAATTACACGTTGATATAAAACTTCCACGAAGGCTGAGGAAGTAGTATCGAATATCGTCCTCTCACAGTTTTAATGTGTCACATGCGATCATTGCTGTAATTATTGTGCTTAAAATAAAGGTACTAATCCTTAGAAATACCGATTACGTCTTTTTTAATGTCGTAGACCATCGTAGCAGCATTAGTAACGCAAAACGTGTATTGCATTGCACCTCCACGAGTAGTGACATTTAATTAAATCGGACACATGTTGGGCGTGTTCCTGCAACATTCACTTCCAATGTGTTTCAGCACGACTTAATTGCTACGCACGATTGGAGGACGTTGCTGAGCGACCTTCCCTTAGTCACGCACTCACTAAAGAGCTTCGATTGCAGTGTAAAATCACGCATTGCTGCTTTAGTCGGATCCTTCTTTTAGTAAATTTGAGCCATAATTATTTTTCCTAATTCGGATCAGTACCTCTTTATTTGTTATTAGATACATCAATGTATCTACTGCACTCTCCTGTGGTACCATATTTCAAATGACTGTTAGTCCACATGAAGTGCTCATGTCGCCAGAAGACGGCATATTGGAATGACAAAACTGGTTGTCAAAATAAAATAAAATAACTTCTCAAGATGTTCGGCTGTGTGGCGATGTACATCGTAAATATTTCAAATGCTTCTATTGTCGTCTTGTATGAACTGATGAATTGTTTATTGCCTACGTTTCGCTTCTCCACAAGGCTACACTCAAGACACACACGTTCAAAAAGTTCTTCCTACTATTAAAATTATAATCGATGTTACCAAATTTCTGTTGGTCATAAAAAGTTCTTGCTATTTGGTCCACATTTTACTTTCTCTTCTATTTCGCCCGTCAGCTGTTTTCCTGAACAAATGGTTCAAATGGCTCTGAGCACTATGGGACTCAACTGCTGAGGTCATTAGTCCCCTAGAACTTAGAACTAGTTAAACCTAACTAGCCTAAGGACATCACAAACAGCCATGCCCGAGGCAGGATTCGAACCTGCGACCGTAGCGGTCTTGCGGCTCCAGACTGCAGCGCCTTTAACCGCACGGCCACTTCGGCCGGCTCCTGAACAAATAAAACTCATCTACTACGATCAGTGTCTCATTTCTTAATCTAATTCTCTTAGCACGGCATGATTTAATTCGATTAGATTCCATTACTCATGTTGTATTTCTGCTGGGATTCATCTTTTCAAAACACTACCCATTCCGCTAAACTGATCTTTAAAGTCATTTGCCTATTCTGACGGAGTTATATCGTCGGCAAACCTCAAGCAAATTATTTCCTTTCCCTGAACTTTAGTTTTGTAAAAAAATATTTCCCTTCCTGTATTTTATCTCTGCTAACTTCAGAATTTGAGAGAGTGTATTCCAGTCTAAATTGTGAAAAGTTCTCTCTGAATTTACAAATGGCTGAAATGGCTCTAAGCACTTCTGCGGTCATCAGTCCCCTAGAACTTAGAACTAATTAAACCTAACTAACCTAAGGACATCAAACACATCCATGCCCAAGGTAGAATTCGAACCTGCGACCGTGGGAGCCGCGTGGTTCCGGACTAAAGCGCCTAGAACCGCTCGACCGCAGCGGCCTGCTAATTTACAAATGCCGTAAATGTAATTTCCTCTTTTTCCAGTCTTTGTTCTAAGATAAGTGGTAAGCTTAATATTTCTTTTCCTGTTCCTGCTTTTTCCGGAATCCAAATTGAACTTCCGAGAGACCGGCTTCTTTCCTTTGTTTTGTAAATGATTCGAGTCAATACTTAACAACCATGGCTTATTGAACGTAGTTCTGTAATGCATCTGTCAAAACCCGAGTTCTTTAGAGTTGGATTTATTACATTCGTTTTGAAGTCTTACAGTATTTCACCTGTCTCCTATGCCTTGGAAAATTAGGTGTCCAGAATTGTTATTTGTGGAAGACTTGACCTGCTGAAAATAAGGATCTCTGCACGTCATGACATCGTCTCAGATATGTATTGGCGGTATCACAGAAGAAGGAATTTCATGGCTTAGAACCGAGTGTACAGTTCAAGTTCTTTGGCTACTGAAGCAACTATACGGACAAACTACTAGTTGCACACTAACAACTGACAAGTCCTATTGGTGTGCAGGTCCCGCCAGTGTATTCTCGAACATACTGTAGCTGGAGATTAGAATAGGTTCAGCTGACATTCAGTAGCATGAAAGTCTTTTGTGTACTGTAAATGGAGAAAATATTTCCGACTCTCCAACTGTATATATGGTTACTGTTGACAGCATTCGCAGTTCGGAGCAATCGCGATCACACGTGATACCCAGCGGCGCCCCAGAGCAAACTTCCGGTATGATGCTGGACAATGAACTCTGGGAGGTGACGTTCCCAACTGTTGCGTCTCGCGCGTACTCAGACGTTACTGCATTCCAGAACTGAGGGACGTTTTGCTACAACATCGATGTCTATACTGATAAAGCCACTGTAGCTGTAGCTGTATCAGCTTTCAGAGATTTAAAATTTCTTGTTTTCCCACTGTACCTGCTTCACTTGCGTCATGCTCTGCCTCAAACGTAATTTTTAATACTTCTTCAGTGCAGTATAAAGTTCGAGATACTAGCATATTCCATTGGTTTAAGAACTCGTTCTGAAGCAGGGCTACTCTGATACCATGCAGAAATTAGGCCATGCCAACAATTCTTGTAACTAATGAGCAGGAGTTAGTAAACAGGATAGAATGACAGAAATTTTCGGGTGTGATTATTGATGACAAATTGAACTGCAAGCAGCATATCACTGAGCTGCTGAAAGTATTAAGTTCAACTAAGTTTGTTCTTTGTATAATCGCTAATCTTGGAAACACACGTATTACTCTCCTAATATATTTCGCATATTTACAGTCAAAAATATTTTAAGGAATAATTTCTGGAGTAACTCACCACTTAGAAAGAAAGTACGTATTGCACAAAAGAGAGCAGTAATAGTAAAATGTTGCGTTCATCTGTAGTTATTTGACCATTTGCCCAGGAATATAAAATGTCTGACATTCAGGAAAGAAAGTTTTAAATCTAGAGCAAAATAATTTTTTCTGGACAGCCACTTCGAGCCCAAAGCCATATTTTTTATCTAGGAACTGGTAGAATAGAATGTCTAACTAATTCTCTCAGTTACATTACCTGTCTACACTCACCTCGTTTTTCTGTTTTATATGAAGATTAATCTAAGGTAGTCTTTGGAATTATTGTAGGGATGTTGATAAGGTTTCACTGATCTGTAAAGTGATTCATCAGAAAGGCTTGTGGATATAATTTATTTCAGCTACACCAGACAAATCAACCCACCATAAGTACTTACTGCAACCAGTGCGAAGCCACAACGCGTCGCTGGTATTATACAGGTTGTTCAAGAAAAGTTTCGAATACTTTGAGAGGTGGTACCACTCATCGAAATAAGAAAAATAAGTCCAATAAACATGGATCCGCAAACGCATACTTTCCAAGATAAACAAGTGTTTAAAGGATGGGCTGCGCGACGCTTGGTGTTGGATATTAGCAAAGTCGTTGCACTGGCGCTCCGTCAAATGTGTCGGCAGGGTATTATAATGTCTTACCCACGCCACCATTAGGTGATCTGCAGTCATTTATGTGGTTCGAGTCGTGTTGTAGACTATGTTAATTTTCGTAGTGTTTGTGTGCTTTATTGTACAGTACTGTCAGCCCTTGGTACCTATCATGGTGTTTTCCCTTCTTCCAAACGCAGATTCACCTACGTGTTTGCTGTTATTTCACTGTTTGTTCGTACAAATAGTGTAGTATATGTACATTTTCTCTCTCCCACCACCTCTTAGCTATGGAAGCCTACTTCTCGACAATTCAAATGATGGATATGATACACTGCTATAGTTTAGGAAATGGACATAGCCTACGAGCCCGTGCCCTCTACGCTGAAAACTGTCAACAGCACAGAGTGGCCTCTGATAAGCTGTTTGGCAGACTTTTCCACCGTCTGAGGGACACAGGTACCCTTGCACCTCCGAACACTGACAGTGGAAGACCTCGCAGAGTCCGCACGCCTTGTATGGAGGAGAAAGTGCTACGTTAGGTGGAAGAAACCCCTGGGACCAGTGTGCGACGATTAGCAGCAGCTGGAGGCGCGTCTCACTCTATTACCCAGAAGGGTGGTGGAGAGGGGGGGGGGGAGGAGGGAAGTACTTCACCAACAATTGCTGTACCCGTATCACCTACAACGCGTTTAGGCTCTAAAGCAACAAAATCAACAGGGAGACTGTGGTTTTGTCAATGGCTGTTGCGGAAGTGTGCCGCAGATTCACCGTTCATATCCAAACTTTTATTTGCCGATGAGGCAGGGTTCACAAGAGATGGTGTTATGAATTTCTATAACCAGCATGTACGGGCAGATGTAAATCCCCAAGCAATTCAGGAAAGAGGGTATCAACACGATTCACAATGAACGTATGGGAAGGCGTATGTGGCGATACATTAATAGGGCAATACGTGCCACGACAAAGGTTTACTGTAGCGCAACATTTGGACTTTCTCATTACTGTATTGCCTACCTTGCTGGAGGCTGTGTCACTGCAGCAACGAATATAAATTTCGTTCATGCTTGATGGCGCAGCAGCACACTTTCGTCACGAACATCTGACGCAGACATTTCAGAACTGCTGGATTGGTCAGGCGGGCCCCATACTTTGGCCTTTTCGTTCCTCAGACTTCAATCCCCTAAACCTTTGGTTATGGGGACACTTGAAGGAACTGGTATACGCCACGCCAATCAACGTTATTCGTACACTACAGGGTCGCGTCTCAACGCGTACCAGCTGGTATGCTTCAAAGAGTGCGTCATTCCTTACCCCGGAGGGCACAGGGTGCATTGTCATGAATGAATGCGACGTTGAACACCACCTGTAAGTATGTCTTTATCGCAGAAAGTATGCATTTCCGACTCATATTAATTGGACTCATCTCAGGAAGTATACATTTTCGGACCCAGCTTTATTGGACTTATATACATTTTTTTTTTTTTTTTTTTGTTTCGATGAGTACTACCACCTCTCGAAGTATTAGACACCTTTTTCTTGACATTCTGTATAAAGTACATTCTTCCAGGATAATATTGCCACATGCAGATGATAGCCGCCATCACATGGTAATGACAACATGTCCCGTTGTCAAATATGATGTCTAATCAACTATTTCCTCCGAGCGAACATCCGAGACGAATATGCTTTTTATACACACATCAAAAATAGTTTTACATCGCCCCGGTCCCAGAACGCCGGAAGAAAGACGCTGACTGTGGATATTGTGTCACAGACATAGTGCCTTTAACTGTTCAGAGATGTCACTAAACCACGCATGAGCAGCGCCTATTAGACGGAGAGAGTCCGACAGCCGATCAGTTCCAGTCATTCCAAAAGGAAGGAGGCATACGGCTCGTGTTGTCTGTGGTTCAACCATGTGTAGACGGTCAATACCGCGATCGCATTGTTACTTTGTGCCAGGAATGGCTCTCGATAAGGTAAGTGTCGAGGCCTCTCGGAGTGAACCAAAGCGATGTTGTTCGGAAATGGAGGAGATACAGAGAGACTGGAACTGTCGATGACATGCCTCGCTCAGGCTGCCCAAGGGCCACTATTGCAGTGGATGACCGTTACCTACGGATTATGGCTCGCAGGAACCCTGACAGAAACGCCACCATGTTGAATAATGCTTTTCGTGCAGCCACAGGACGTCGTGTTACGACTCAAACTGTGCGCAATAGGCTGAATGATGCACAACTTCACTCCAGACGTCCATGGCGAGGTCCATCTTTGCAACCACGACACCATGCAGCGTGGTACAGATGGGCCCAACAACATGCCGAATGGACCACTCAGGATTGGCATCACGTTCTCTCCACCAATGAGTGTCGCATATGCCTTCAACCAGACAATCGTCGAAGACGTGTTCGGAGGCAACCCGGTCAGGGTGAACGCCTTAGACACAATGTACGGCGAGTGCACCAAGTTAGAGGTTTCCTGCTGTTTTGGGGTGGCATTATGCCGGGCCAACGTACGCCGCTGGTGATCATGGAAGCCTGTACGATACGTGAATGCCATCCTCCGACCGTTAGTGCAACCATAACGGCAGCATATTGGAGAGGCATTCATCTTCATGGACGACAATTCGCGCCCCCATCGTGCACATCTTATGAATGACTTCCTTCAGAATAACGACATCGCTCGACTAGAATGGCCAGCATATTCTCCAGACATGAACCCCCTCGAACATGCCTGAGACAGATTGAAAAGGGCTGTTTATCGACGACATGAGCCCCCAACTACTCTCAGGGATCTACGCCGAATCTCCGTTGAGGAGTGGGACAATGTGGACTAACAGTGCCTTGCTAAACTTGTGGATTGTATGCCACGACGAATACAGGCATGCATCAAAGCAAGAAGACGTGTTACTGGATATTAGAGGTTCCGGTGTGTACAGCAATCTGGTTGACCATCTCTGATGGTCTCGCTTTATGGTAGTACAACATGCAATGTGTGGTTTTCAAGAGCAATAAAAAGGGCGGAAATGATGTTTATGTTGATCTCTATTCCAATTTTCTGTACAGGTTCCGGAACTCTCGGAACAGAGGCGATGCAAAACTTTTTTTGATATGTGTATTAACCGGGAATATATCTAATCACTTAGAAACGTTTTTTGACTTCATCCTCCATGATACTGTGGCGTCACAAAAAGCCTCGCTCGTATCCTAGACTGTACCCACGCAATCCCTGTAACGTGCCGCACGGAAAGGCTCTGTTACAAATTTATAATAGTCCCAGTAAGGTTCCCCAGTCTAACTTTGACTACACATTTATAATAGTCCCAGTAAGGTTCCCCAGTCTAACTTTGACCAGAGAGGAGGAATAAAATAATCACTACTCTCACACGAGTGACAAATGCACTGTAACAATATACAGTGGTTTGACATAAGGCTGCAAACACGGCGAAAAATGCACGCTTGGAACATAAATGCAGATGCTAGACAAGCCCACGGGTTGCACTGTTGCATTTGACCACGAAGAACACCTATGCATTTTCCTCATTACGTTGCAAGCGTCAATCCTGGTCAGAACAGAGTTCTCTGTAATCGTGAGTGCATTATGTCGGAGATTGTGAACTGGTACGTGGGCAAGTCGTTGGTGCTCGTATGAAAGGTGGTTCCGTAACCAAGGTAGCGAAGTGTCTGTATTTCAGGAGGCATGTACCGCATACATGGGAAAGCAGGAAAGCAACATCCGCTAAGTCACAGTGCGGACGAAACAGTGTGTTAACTGATCGTTACGGACTGTCATTGTAGAGGTTTGGGGCAATCAAGAGTACTACAGCTGCAGAAGTGACTGCAGAACTGAATGTCGCACTCGCGAAGCATATCAGCAGAAAAACAATACAAAGGAACCTAAAATACCAGGGAATTTCAGAACAACTCATCAGTGTTGCAAATGCCCGTAACAGGTAAACGTGGCGCCAAAGCCGTAAAACCTGAACTATGGAACAATGGAAGTATGTGGTTTGGTCGGATGAATCTTGTTTCACACTGCTTCCAGTTTCTTTCAGAGCTGAGGTCCCAAGAGTGAAATATGGCAATGGTTCGCTGATAAACTGGTCAGCCATATCGTGGCATTCAGTGGGGCCCATGATTACTCTGCACAGTCACATTTCTGCCAAGGATTATATGATCATTTTCGCTAATCAGATGTACCCCACGATATAATGTATGTTCCCCAGTGGTGACTGTTGTGTCGATTCCCTAAGGTCTCGACACAATGAGTGGCTAGGTGCACGCGAAACTAAGCAGACGGGCGTAAATTCTGAAACAGGAGACTGGATGAAAACTATAAAGAAAAGAAGAGAGATTTTAATATACTTAACTTTAATGTAGTCTTGTTCTTGTTGAAATACATCTCTTGCATAGTAGTAAGCAATTAGCAATGATACACATGGCGCCTTGCTAGGTAGTAGCGATGGACTAGCTGAAGGCTATTTAATTTGTCTCTCGGCAAATGAGAGGAATACTTGGTAGGTCTAGTCGCAAGCTATGTCGTCCGTACAACTGGGGCGAGGTCATGTCCGTGTCTTGTGACCTGCCATGTGGTGGCGCTAGGTTTGCGCTTACACAGTGGCGACACGCGGGTCCGACATGTACTACAGGACCGCGGCCGATTTAAGTTACCACCTAGCAAGTGTGGTGTCTAGCGGTGACACCACATTCCTCCCCCGCAAATCGGCGAACGGTCGTGAGATAAGGCTTCCGCCCGCCGTGGGGAGGACCCCATGTTGACGTATGCGATGAGGTGGGGAGCCTAACAACAGGCGAGGCTGTGCCACCCGCACCCGGCCATTCGGTCCGAGGGGAGCTAGGAAACGCCTGCAAACCTAGTCCAGGGTGCACGTCAACATGAGGTGTATGCGCACGTAATGAGACAGAAGGGTCGACCTCCATGTGGTCGGAGCACCCGACGGGCGAAGACGACAGCTGGTCCGGAGCGGGCAAGAGGTCCATGGCGGAGGACGGCTGGTCACGGGAAGCGAGCGGCGGCGCGTGACCCAGGGAGGCGCGAGGCGGCTGCAGCGAAGCGTCCGCTGCTGGCGGCGCCGGCGGCGGCTGCGGCGGCGCGACGCCATGAGGCAAAATGGAAGGCATCGTCGGTAACACCTGGGGATGAGGCGAGCCAGTAGATGGGTCCCCAAGGCGCTGACCGGACGGCTCCGTCGCTGAAAGCAGACGGGGAGCGGCAGAACCCAGGCGACGACAGAGGCGCAGCTGATTGAGATGCCGACGCACCTCACCAGAGGCCCCCAAAACCAAATACATCGCGCGGCCGAGGCAGCGAAGAATGCGCCCTGCGAGCCAACGCTGTGAACCGCGATAGGTGCGATAATAGACAACGTCGCCAGGAGCAAAAGCAGGAGTCTGCCGCTGCACAGGAACCTGATGTGGCGGATGCAGCAAAGACATCAGAGTTCGATGAGGACGACCATGGAGCAACTCAGCCGGCGAGCGACCATCGCGAGGCTGAGAGCGATATGAAGACAAAAAGAGCAACAAAGCGTCCTCCCGAGAATGCGACTCTTTCAACTTCAACATCTGCGACTTGAAAGTCCGGACCAATCGTTCCGCGGCACCGTTGGACTGAGGCGAAAACGGCGCGGATGTCAGATGTTGAATACCATTGACCTTGCAGAATGACTGAAATTCTGCGGACATGAATTGTGGGCCATTGTCGGAAACAATAGTCTGCGGAAGACCTTCAATGCAAAAGATAGCAGACAAGGCTTGGATTGTGGCAGAAGACGTCGTGGAAGACATCCGGACAACAAAAGGAAAATTACTGAAAGCATCGACCACAACCAACCATCGAGCATTCCAGAATGGACCAGCAAAATCGATGTGCAAGCGTTGCCAAGGGGAAGTGGCTTTCGGCCATGCAAAGAATTTCCGCGGCGGTGCGGATTGTTGTTCGGCACACGCCACGCAAGAGGAGCACATAGTCGTAATCGCAGCATCGATGCCGAACCAAGTACAGTGCTGCCGAGCAAGCTGTTTCGTACGCACTATACCCCAATGTCCTTGGTGAAGAAGCTTTAAGACAGAGGACTGTAACGAACGTGGGACCACGACTCGGGATTGATCATTATCGGAACGCAACAACAAAACACCACGTCGGACAAAAAGTCTCTCCTTGTGAGCAAAAAATCTGCGAACCAAAGGATCCTCGATCCGTGACTTTGACAAGGGCCATTGCGTAGCAACAAAACGCAAAACGGGAGCAAGGACAGGGTCAGCAGCTGTGGCTGTAGCTACACGACGAAAATCAATCGGAAACGATGCGACCACGTCATCGGCTTCCGAATCAATGAACATGCAAGCAAGTTCGGAAGAATCGAATGCCTTATCCTCAGCAACAGGCAAACGGGACAACGCATCAGCGTTGCCGTGCTTAGCAGTGGACCGATACAAGATATCGTAGCGGTACTGCGAGAGAAAAAGTGACCAGCGAATGAATTTCTGCGCTGTACGTGGAGGTACAGGTTTGTTCGGATGAAAAAGCGATGTCAAAGGTTTGTGGTCCGTGATGATGGTAAAGTGACGACCATACAAGAAATCGTGAAACTTTGTTACACCAAACACAAGAGCCAAAGCTTCTTTCTCTATTTGTGAATAATTTCTTTGCACAGATGAGAGCAATTTGGACGCAAAGGCAATAGGGCGATCATGCGAGCCATCTTTGTGCGCAAGCACAGCACCGATCCCGAAATCCGATGCATCTACCATCAACAAAAGGGGTTTTCGGGGATCGAATGGCGTAAGGCAAGTATTTGAAAGTAACGCCGATTTCAACTGGCGAAAGGCGCGTTCGCATTCCGTCGTCCAGACGAACGGAACACCTTTACGGCGTAAGCGATGAAGCGGAGCTGAAATGGAAGAAGCATTGCGCACAAATCGATGATAATAATTTACCTTACCCAGCACACTCTGTAGCTGTTTTAAGTTCTGCGGTGACGGCAAGTCCTGAATGGCACGAAGGTGCTCTGGACTCGGATGTATACCTTGGGCATTTATGACATGCCCCAGGTACGGTAAGTCACGAGCAAAAAACACACATTTGTCCTTCCTCAAGCGAAGACCATTCTGACGCAATACCTGAAATAATGTTCGGAGATTTTGCAAATGTTCTGCTTCTGTCTTTCCTGAGATTACAATATCGTCCAGATAGTTCGCAGCCGTAGGGACCGACGCACAAATAGTTTGTAAATATTGCTGAAATAAAGCAGGGGCGGATGCACACCCGAATGGCAGTCTTTTGAAGCGATACAAGCCAAGATGCGTGTTTACCACCAAGACGCGCTGGGATTCTTCGTCCACAGGTATCTGCAAGTACGCATCTGCTAGGTCCAATTTTGAAAAATATTTTCCCGGGCACAGTTTGTCAAAAAGATCGTCCGGGCGGGGCAAAGGAAAAGTAGCAGTCACTAATTGTGGATTCACAGTTGCCTTGAAGTCCACGCAAAGTCTCAGTTTTCCGGAAGGTTTTGGCAAAATGACTAAGGGTGAGGCCCAGAGAGAAGCCTGCACACGTTCAATTACACCTTGAGATTCTAAATCGTGCAATGTTCTTGCGACCTCATCACGCAATGCGTGGGGAACATTGCGCGCTCTGAAAAATTTCGGTTGCGCGTTGTCTTTCAGTTCCAAATGCGCTTCATAGTTCTTAGCGCAACCAAGGCCCGGTGCAAAAATGTCTGCAAATTCTTCACAAAGACTAGAAACGCTGGCGGAAGGCACAGTCTGATTCACTGATAGGACCTGATTTACTATAGACAAATTAAACAATTGAAACAAATCTAAACCAAACAAGTTCACTGCACTAGAGGAACGAAGAACATAAAATGACACAAGTTTTGTCTGTCCCTTGTATGTTGCAATAAGGCTGCACTGTCCTAACACAGGTATATGCTGTCCTGAGTAACTAGTTAACGTAACATTTGCGGCACGCAATGGCGGGGCGCCCAGTTGTTTGTACGTGTCGTGATTGAGCAATGAAACAGCAGCTCCGGTATCGAGCTGGAATGGGATCACTTTTCCTGCAAAGTCTAAGTCCACAAAAAGTTTATTGTCTTGTTGACGACAAGAGCGACTGTCTCGTGCAATTTGAACTGAGACAGGTACAGAAGCACTTGCGACTTTACGGGATTTCCGGCGACGCCGACGCACACTTTGGGTGGGACGAACACAGTCACTGTTAGCTAAAGTGTCACTGGACGGGTGGGAATGAACTACATTAATGTCCATGGGCGAAGGTCCACGAGCCTGATTGTCCTGGGTTCGATTCCGGCGCGAAGCAAAGGGCCTGGAATTTGTGTGATTGTCTGATCTTAACTTTTTCTGGCAAACACTTTGTACATGTCCTTTCTTGTGACAGTAAAAGCAAATAGCTTGGCGTGACGGGCAATGTTCACGCGAATGTCTAGTGGCACACCGCGGGCATGATTTCACTGCATTTGCTTGCTTACGCGGCGCACGTGGTTGCAACCTAGGCGGCCGCAGCGAAGTCGGGCGCGAGGGCCGCTTAGCGTCCCGTGCAGCGGGCCCGGCGGGCCGATTAACGTGACACACTGCTGGCGAAGTTTCAAATGATTCCTGAGCAAAGTCAAGTGTGTCTTGCCTGTCCAAAATGTCTATCACTTGTTGCAAGGAGGGATTAACTAGCTTCAAAATCTGTTCCCTTATGCGAACATCAGAAACGTTCTGTGCAATTGCATCACGCACCATAGTATCTGAATATGGGAGGCCACATTCACAGGCAAACGCGCAGTCTCTAGTAAGTCCTTGCAAAGTTGCTACCCACTCCCTATTAGTCTGACCGGCCGTACGTTTTGTACGAAAAAACGTATACCGTTTGGCAACTACATTTACTGTTTCTTTGAAATAGGCATCTAAAGCCGACAAAATTTCCTCGTAGGTCAGAGTTGCTACGTCGCGTCGGGGAAACAATTTCACTATCACACGGTAGGTAGACACACCGACACAAGAAAGCAAAAACGGCTGCCGCTCTTTACCTTGAATTCCATAAGCAGTGAGGTGGAAGTTGAACTGATCGGCCCACTCAGTCCAGCTTTCGGTTGTGGCCTCAAAGGGCCTAAATGGCGGTGCGACAGCGTTGTGTGGCTGCGGTAGCGAAGAAGCGGCTGCCGCCGCATCGGTTTGCAGCGCACGTTGACCCTGGACGAGCTGTCCCAGGGCTTCCAATAACGCCTGCGTCTGCTGATTCTGCAAGCGAAAAAATTCGGACAGTACATCTGGAGATTGCGGCGAAGCCATGACACAAGCAAATTAGAGCAAGTATAACACAAAGACTGCAACGTGGGCGCGGCATCCCATCCTCGTCGCCAAAATATTGTTGTGTCGCTTCCCTAAGGTCTCGACACAATGAGTGGCTAGGTGCACGCGAAACTAAGCAGACGGGCGTAAATTCTGAAACAGGAGACTGGATGAAAACTATAAAGAAAAGAAGAGAGATTTTAATATACTTAACTTTAATGTAGTCTTGTTCTTGTTGAAATACATCTCTTGCATAGTAGTAAGCAATTAGCAATGATACACATGGCGCCTTGCTAGGTAGTAGCGATGGACTAGCTGAAGGCTATGTAATTTGTCTCTCGGCAAATGAGAGGAATACTTGGTAGGTCTAGTCGCAAGCTATGTCGTCCGTACAACTGGGGCGAGGTCATGTCCGTGTCTTGTGACCTGCCATGTGGTGGCGCTAGGTTTGCGCTTACACAGTGGCGACACGCGGGTCCGACATGTACTACAGGACCGCGGCCGATTTAAGTTACCACCTAGCAAGTGTGGTGTCTAGCGGTGACACCACAGTGACCGTATGTTCAAAGACAACAGGGCCCACGTTCGCACAGCTCGTATCGTCCACGGTTGGTTTCTGAACACAAGGAAGGACTGTCTCACCTTCTCTGGCAATCAAAGTCACCAGATTTCAATATTATTGAACCTTTGTGGTTGCGTGGGAGTGAAGAGTGCGTGATCTCTATCAATCTCTATCATCGTTACCTGAACTGCCACTGTTTTGCAGGAAGAAAGGTGTAAGATTCCTTTGAAACGGTACAGGACCTGTATTTATCTATTCCGGAAAGATTGGAAGCTGTTTTGTAACCCAACGTTTTTGCAAGTCGTATTAGGATGGTGATATACTATGCTTTTGGATTTTGCGTATTTTAGTCCACCCCCTTTACAGTCGACTCCAATTTCGAACCTCGATAAGTCGAATTCCTCGATAAATCAAACTCGCTGTCAGGTCCCTTGAAATTTTGATACATTCGATAAATCTAACCGATTGTCATGACAGACTTGTAATTTGATGTCTTCACACGTTTTTTTCTCAATAAAGGGCAAATTACTGCAGTACATGAAGCGGTTGTAAAAATTAATTCAAGGAAGTACCAGTCTTTGACTTTTGCAGAAAAGAAACAAGCTGTCGAGGCCGTGGAATTAGGAGTGAATAAAAAAAAGGGCGTAGAGAAAAGTTTGGGGACTCCATCATCCAGGCTGCAGATAATTATGAAGTAGAAAGATAACATCACAAAAAAGGCGTCAAGCGCAGGGAAGAAACGGATCCAGCGAGATGAGTTCCCTCCTCTTCAAAAATAATTTCTGAAATGGCTGACTCAATGTAGAGGACAAAACATTTATTTCGGAGGTTATATGCTTCAAAAGAGGCTATGTCGTTCTGGGCATTGAAGGATTAGCCGCTATTGAGTCGTGGCTCACTTACTTCAGAAAAAGACCTAACTTGTTTTTGTAGAGAAAATTCGAGTGTCGATGATATAACTTCTTCAGCATATAAAAACAAAATTAGATTTATGTTTTGTTATGTATCTGCGGAAATCTGTATGCCTTTCACCTAAAAATAAGTAAAAAATTCACTTTTTTAAAATTTTGAGTTCTAGTTTGTACCATCTGCTTCATTTTGTAAAGAAATACGTGGGACTTTGAAACTATAGTACCCTTTTTCAACTTTTCGTGATTCTTTCTTACTCGATGAAACTTTATTCAGTCGAACTCTCTATTGTTCGTTCTTAGGACTTTTGAATCATCGAGTTAACGAGAGTCTTTTGTAATTACACTGAGAAATATGCGAGACTGGAAAACACGTTCCTCTAACAGACAACACATAGTATCCAACTAGTTCCTTGTATCTCTCTCAGAAATATGTACAAAGGCAAAATGGGTCAAAGGAGTATCAGAAATCAAAAACATGTGAAGTTTCCACGGAAACATATGAATTTCATTTATTAGTTCGTTTTTATTACGGCGCTTTCTTATCTGTCCATTCGGTACAAATTTTTCGGTTAATTTTAAACCAACTTCCTCATGACCTACAAACTTGATGCCCAAAACCGGATGACAGGGCAAAACAAACTCGCTTTTTCGTCTGGTGTGTGGCATCGAATACTTTATGTCCCTTCCCCCCCCCCCCCCCTTTTGTTCCTGTGGCGAATTGTTCGTGAGAACAATTGTTGGCATGGGCATCCGCAGAAATTCATTCAAGAGGTGACAAGGTTCCAAAAGTTCTATTTGATACACAACTGATTAGCTGAATTTGAGAACGTGTCGATCTCCGAGAAATAAATTTCACAGGAAGTATACGAAGCTTATTGTATCTTACACGTTTGATAGTTATCCAGTTCATACACTCCTGGAAATGGAAAAAAGAACACATTGACACCGGTGTGTCAGACCCACCATACTTGCTCCGGACACTGCGAGAGGGCTGTACAAGCAATGATCACACGCACGGCACAGCGGACACACCAGGAACCGCGGTGTTGGCCGTCGAATGGCGCTAGCTGCGCAGCATTTGTGCACCGCCGCCGTCAGTGTCAGCCAGTTTGCCGTGGCATACGGAGCTCCATCGCAGTCTTTAACACTGGTAGCATGCCGCGACAGCGTGGACGTGAACCGTATGTGCAGTTGACGGACTTTGAGCGAGGGCGTATAGTGGGCATGCGGGAGGCCGGGTGGACGTACCGCCGAATTGCTCAACACGTGGGGCGTGAGGTCTCAACAGTACATCGATGTTGTCGCCAGTGGTCGGCGGAAGGTGCACGTGCCCGTCGACCTGGGACCGGACCGCAGCGACGCACGGATGCACGCCAAGACCGTAGGATCCTACGCAGTGCCGTAGGGGACCGCACCGCCACTTCCCAGCAAATTAGGGACACTGTTGCTCCTGGGGTATCGGCGAGGACCATTCGCAACCGTCTCCATGAAGCTGGGCTACGGTCCCGCACACCGTTAGGCCGTCTTCCGCTCACGCCCCAACATCGTGCAGCCCGCCTCCAGTGGTGTCGCGACAGGCGTGAATGGAGGGACGAATGGAGACGTGTCGTCTTCAGCGATGAGAGTCGCTTCTGCCTTGGTGCCAATGATGGTCGTATGCGTGTTTGGCGCCGTGCAGGTGAGCGCCACAATCAGGACTGCATACGACCGAGGCACACAGGGCCAACACCCGGCATCATGGTGTGGGGAGCGATCTCCTACACTGGCCGTACACCACTGGTGATCGTCGAGGGGACACTGAATAGTGCACGGTACATCCAAACCGTCATCGAACCCATCGTTCTACCATTCCTAGACCGGTAAGGGAACTCGCTGTTCCAACAGGACAATGCACGTCCGCATGTATCCCGTGCCACCCAACGTGCTCTAGAAGGTGTAAGTCAACTACCCTGGCCAGCAAGATCTCCGGATCTGTCCCCCATTGAGCATGTTTGGGACTGGATGAAGCGTCGTCTCACGCGGTCTGCACGTCCAGCACGAACGCTGGTCCAATTGTGGCGCCAGGTGGAAATGGCATGGCAAGCCGTTCCACAGGACTACATCCAGCATCTCTACGATCGTCTCCATGGGAGAATAGCAGCCTGCATTGCTGCGAAAGGTGGATATACACTGTACTAGTGCCGACATTGTGCATGCTCTGTTGCCTGTGTCTATGTGCCTGTGGTTCTGTCAGTGTGATCATGTGATGTATCTGACCCCAGGAATGTGTCAATAAAGTTTCCCCTTCCTGGGACAATGAATTCACGGTGTTCTTATTTCAATTTCCAGGAGTGTATTTTTTTTTAAAAATACCTTAAAGATAAGAGTATCATCACTATATTCAATCTTTTTCATTATTAATATAAATATAGATGTACAAAATCTTCGATAAAAAGAATCAAATTGGTCTGTAGAGCCAACTATTAACAGCCAAGTGCTCAACTAAAATTGTGTTAGTCATCGTGTAGACATGGCAACTGGATCACAGAATCCACAACTTTATGATTTTTTGCCTTGGGTGGCGACCGCAGTCATGTTGAATCTTTTTCGAATCAGTTCCCACCATTTCATTGCATGTTTCAATATTCATCTATTTCATACCATAGCGATTTCAGATTTCTAGCCATTAAGTGCAAAGGTGAAGATTACAAAAGTCCAACATGTCTAAATGACATTTTATCGTCGAAATGTAATTTGTATTGAAGCAGAAAGATGACAACACAAAAAAGGCATCAAGCGCAGGGAAGAAACGGATCCAGTGAGATAAGTTCCCGCCTCTTCAGAAATAATTACTGAAATATAAATTGTAATATTTCGACTATGGCATTTCATTTACACATGCCGGACATTTTGTTATGATTCACATTTGCACTTCATAATGCAAACGTTATGCCACGACACCGGGTTGTATAGTTACATTTATGACTGCGGTGACCCAGTCGCAACGTTGTGTGGTGTGTGTGTGTGTGTGTGTGTGGGGGGGGGGGGGGGGGGTTGTTATTGCTGTGGTTGTCATGTGTGATGAAATACGAAATAAAAGTGCGACACCCATGATCAGGGATCCAAACACATCAAGAAAGATTGCCGGACCGGAAACTGGAGCTGAACTGTCTAATTGTTGTGGCAGTTTGGCAACGGCGAACGATTCGGGCGTGACGTTGAGCGTGACGTTGGAGGAAACCAACACCTGCGCGTGAAGTGTCAACGATCAAGTAATTTTAATCGGACTTTAGTGCCAACGGCAGGCTGCGCGCTTGCCCCTGACGGGGCGCTTATCGTGCATTGCATTTAGATACAGGCAAAGAGACTAAATCGCGCTTTCGATTAAATATCAACAAGGGTATATCTTTTACATTCGTTCTTACACAAAGCTTGCGGAACGTTTTACAGTTACGTTTAGACCATCATCAAAATTCTAATTAAAGTGTCAAATGTGTCCTCCATCGAACGCTCAACTAACATTCATTTCCAGCGGATAGTCAAACTCGTCCCATACTTCCGCGAGAATATCTAAATTTATGTAACAGAGCGTCACAATTCAACTAAATCTGTTGAAAGGAGAGACACACAGGCGTCTTTCAACACTGCACAAAAACACATACAAAGAAATCAGGCGAGCATGGAGTCCAAGGCTAAAATTGGAGATGCGTTCGCACCTTATAGATGATCCGTCCATCGCTGAGGTAGTGAAGAAATGCACTGCGGTACCCTCGACGTAAATCGCGCCGTACGGATACCAGTAAATTCTGCCTTTTTGCACTCATCTGGACCCGCTGCTGAGACCTAAGGCGCTGCTGTCTTTGATTATGTTGTAGGCGTATTTCGGCATGAATGACATCTCCAGGTTATCTGTGAAACATGCAAAGTTTGGTACAATATTTAAAATGCGTGAAGTAGAAAACATAAAATCTGCATACCAGATACGACACAATCTTCGAACACTACTACGCTCCGGACAAACAAAACCAGTGATATATTTAAATCAAGGAATATCTAAAATGTAATATAAAATGTGTGATAAATTCTGTATGGGTCAAACTGGATGGAATTTCAGTATTCGATACCGAGAACATATTAGAGACAGCGACAGTAAACCATCAATTTACTTCCTCTACTTGAAAACAGAATGACATACGACGGACAATACAGAACAAGCCGTCGAGATTTACATATTCCACAAAAAGTTCCACTAAAAAGTATTCTTGAAGAAATCGAAATATATCCATATACACAAAATTATACTAAAGAAACACAAACTTTACATCCAAAATCTTATTGAAATTATCCTTCCAAACAAGAGAAAAATAGAAAAACAAAATCTACAAACATATCGGAGATCATGTTACTATGAAATTAATAATGACCACTGGAAGGCATGAATTTACGGAAACTTCGGGAAATTGGCAACGTTGCGCACCACAACACTACCTGCAATAACCAATTCCATAAAAACCAATAGGAATACATTACATACAAGCGTTGAACCACATAAACACGAATTATACAAACAATATAATATAGGTGACGAGAACAAAGATGTAGCCGGCCGCGGTGGTCTCGCGGTTCTAGGCGCGCAGTCCGGATCCGTGCGACTGTTACGGTCGCAGGTTCGAATCCTGCCTCGGGCATGGATGTGTGTGATGTCCTTAGGTTAGTTAGGTTTAAGTAGTTCTAAGTTCTAGGGGACTAATGACCACAGCAGTTGAGTCCCATAGTGCTCAGAACCATTTGAACCATTTTTTGGAACAAAGATGTGACTAGAGAATACCAAAGAAGCAAAAACATTGTAACCATTAATATCGCTGACTCAGCTGACAATACAGCTGTCACGAAAAGTCATCAAGAAATAAACTTTCATAATTCGACAACTACACATATAACTGTTCCAGTAAAAAGTTTAACATCTACTATGGCTCCAGCAGCATCAAACGAGAAAGTTTACACAATAATGGGTAAGTTCCATGAATGATTGCCTATCGAAATCGCGGGGTCCAAACGATACATATCGAACGTGCGGCTGTAAATCGATCATGCGACTCTGGTGGCGGGCGCTGTGATCAATTATTTATGATCGTAATTTTTATCTGTTTTTCCATCGTTCCTTTAGTTGCTCGAAATTACATACCTCCGCGAATTATTTGTGAGTTGCTTATGGAACCTAGACGATTTCTGTCGATAGTGAGTGTGATATCTGATGTTCCTGACGTTTCTTCGGCGGATTCTCTCACATGGAAATATCTAATTCCATGCTTATCCAGCGTAGAAAATTGTTTGACTTTTTGTCACAACTATGGAGAACTACCGGATGAGGAAATATGGGTAAAACTTCGTAAGAACCGCTTCGATGCTGAAATATCGTTACAGTTTCATTGCGGATAGTGCGGAAAACGAACGAGTATCAGGAAGAATACGTGGTTCGACTCTTCCAAATTATCCATCCAGATAAGCGTAATTCTTCTATGTTGCTGGATTCGAGACTACACCTTGCAAGCAACACCATCGGAAACTTATCTGCTAATACCGAGTGTGACTATTTCAGGTCTCGCAGAGAAGTGTGTTATGTGATAGTGACAATCTGTGAAGTCTTCCATTAAAAGAGAAGGGCGTCCAGGACAAAGAGACTAACTGTACTTGTTTCAGTACCTCTATTTCCACAACTTGCGTTTGCAGGGAAAAGTAAACGCGTATCACTCTGGGTCAAATGGCTCTGAGCACTATGGGACTTAACATCTATGGTCATCAGTCCCCTAGAACTACTTAAACCTAACTAACCTAAGGACAGCACACAACACCCAGCCATCACGAGGCAGAGAAAATCCCTAACCCCGCCGGGAATCGAACCCGGGAACCCGGGCGTGACAAGCGAGAACGCTACCGCACGACCACGAGATGCGGGCGCGTATCACTCTCTGCCGATATTCCTGCGTGATATTGGCAAAATTTACCCAGGCTATGGCAAACAGGGAATTGTCACTGTAGCGTACACATCACATCACCTCAACTTTCACATGACAACACCGACAACGAGTAAGGAAAGTCGTCTCCTTTATAATTACAGGTATTTTTGTAACGCTCTTCAATTTGTTGTTGCTGTAGTGACCACCGTAAACACACTCATAACGTCCGCCACAAGAGTCGTATGATCGATTTGCAGTCAGCGTTCGATATGTATCGCTTGGTACCCGCGACTTCGATAGGCAATCATTCTTGGAAATTACCCAATAATGAGACAGCAATTAAGACATCGATGTGGTATGGATATGAGGACTACCTGATGTACGTAGTAGATCATAATTCTGAAATAAGTTAAATTATCTACTTAAAGAACTTGAAAATTGTACGAAACTATGAAATTTTCACAGATGACCTGAAGAGAACAATCATGCTGAAATAGTCCTAAACTAAAAACAATGTAGTCAAACACAGCAGCGTCTGTGGTCTCATAACATAACAAATTACACCTGCAGAAACGGAAAATGCCAAATGTCTTTTGTTGCTGTCATCATCATACCGACTTATCGCACGTTGGGTTATGAACGAGGCAGCGAGTGAGCGAGCTACTCCATGGATATTAACTGGCAACTTAGAACTAGCTCCACGGTGAACTTCTAGTGCAGATTCGTAAGTTGAAATTTACCGTATTTTTCTGTCTTATTCAAGTAGATGATCTAGTCTTGTCAAAATGAATGAATCGTTTTGAAACATCCTGTATTGTAGGTGCACACAAACAACTTTCACTTTCGAAACTTCCTGTCAGATCAAAACTGTGTGCCTCACTGAGACTTGAACCCGGGATCTTTGTCTTTAGCTAGCGTGCTTTCTACTGACTGACTTATCCAAGCACGACTCACAACGTGCCGTCTGAGAATTCCTGTCTTGTGCCTGCACTTCATCTTAGAGTATCACTTTCACCCTACGTTCTCGATTATTTGTTGGCTGTGGCAGACTTTGTCCTACTGTACGGTTTTACCCTCTACACCTCCCTCTAGTATCACGGCTCATATTTCGTGCTGTCCTTACACATGTGCTATCATGCTGTCCCTTTCTCTTGTCAGTTTTTTCCACAAGTTCCTTTCTTCGCTTATTATGCGTAGAGTTTCCTCATATCTTACCTCATCAAATGGTTCAAATGGCTCTAAACAGTATGGGATTTAACATCCGAGGTCATCAGTCCGCTAGACTTATAACTACTTACAACTAACTAACCTAAGGGCATCACACACACATCCATGCCCGAGGCAAGATTCTAATCTGCGACCGTAGCAGCAGCGCGGTTCCGGACTGAAGCGCCAACCTTACCTCATCATTCCATCTAATTTTCGGTATCTTCCTGTAGCACCACATTCCAAACGCTTCGATTCTGCCCGTTTCCCGTTTTCTCACACTCTAATTAATTAGCACAGAATGCTGTGGTTAAAACGTAAATTCTCAGAAATTTCCTGCTCAGATCCTCAAGTCTACCTGTATAATAGTACAATTGTGGTTAACCTTATTGACAACAACGCATGTAGATTTTAGTAATTTATGACGAAACCTTTTTGTGAATATTCCACATTCATCGATGACAATGACATACCGAACCAACAATATGTTTATTATACGTATTTCGCTATCCCGACTTAGTAAAATTTTTGTTGAAACCAGACGTGATCGCATGAATTCCACGAGGCATTATGTCAGTCTTTAAATTCCTGGGGCCGGCCGCTGTGACCGAGCGATTCTAGGCGCTTCAGTTCGGAACCGCGATGCTGCTACGGTCGCAGGTTCGAATCTTGCTTCGGGCATGGATGTGTGTGATGTCCTTAGGTTAGTTAGGTTTAAATAGTTCTAAGTCTAGGGGACTGATGACCTCAGACGTTTAGTCCCATAGTGCTCAGAGCCAAATTCTTGGGCTTCCGTATAATTTTCCTTTTCAGTAAACACGAGACTCCTCACCGAACAAGTGAATACAGTTTTTATAGAAGAAAAATGGGACAGGAATTGACCGTGTACTTTTGAAATGAACCATTTGCATGATCTGTGTAAATCGCCTGGATGACAGAAAAGGAATTTGAATCTCGCTTCTCGTTTATGCTAATCCAGTGCAGCAACAGTTGCCGTTCTTCGCTCGGCTAAACACAATAACGTTTTGCCCAGTAATGGATTGAACTTACAGAACATCACCCGCATAGTAGTCAGGATCGTTAACGGTGTCGTAGGTAGTAAGCAGGTTCAGTCTCACTGCTGCAATATAGTGGCCGGCAACGCATCGCGGAAGCGAGAGTCCGGTTCAAGGCTGGCCGCTGCCGCCTCGCATAACTCCGGTGACGCACATTCTGCGTCACAGATGACACAATTAACCTTCGCGCAAATACCTGCAGCTATCCGGATCTACTGCGGTCACTCTTCCATGTAGTAACTATAGTTGGAGTCACGAACGATGGCGATCGAGTTTAGGCTTGGTTTGCGCATCTACGTCACGTATTCTCCGACAGCCAATGACCGTTAAAAAGTGTTCTGAGCACTCTGCTGTGAATACCGTAGCTAATGCGAGCATTAAACATGATCGTAGCGAGTTGTTTAGTAAATTTATATTCCATTTGTCGCGAGTTGTCATTGCTGATGGTGATGGTAAGTGATAATTCTGCATAAACAAGCGAGAGACATAATTTGCAGGATATATGCTGTGTTCAAGCAGAAAGCACTGGCATGCGCTTATCGCAACTGTCGTTTGGGATCGCCATCAATGCAAGCCCCGTTTGTGCCTCGACATGCGCGAACCGCCATCGTTCTGTTCTGACATTCGAGTGCCATTCTAAAACTAAATAACGAATTCATCTAAAGAAGTGTGCAATTCTCTCTCCATCCTCACCACCGGGACATAGGGCTTCCTAACCGTTGGCGCCAGTAGGACGCTAACAGCGAGCAGCACCGGTAGTTCACTGTTTATTTGTGTGTCTTCAGATGCAAAATAAGCGAGCTAGCCGAGTGTGAGGTTCGTAATGTATACTTTTACTGTCCGCCCTATCGAAATTTACAGACAGAGAAGCGTAGTTTATGGAACCGCGATGAATAAAGCCTCAGTTAGAAATTTGTGTATCGTGTTTAATGGCGGACAAACGAATACGAGGACGTGCTGAAAAGTAAGAACTCCAAATGTTTAATATGAAAACTCTTAGACATTTTCGAATAAAGCAAACATTATTAACAATCTATATCATTATACTTCATGTCTAGATATCTGAAGCTCTCTGCCGCTAGAGGGTTCGAGTTGTAGTGTGTAACACAGCGGTGTGTAACGTCAGCATGTCGGTGCGTTAGAGTTTCAAATTCGAAGACTTCATCCACACACGCAAAATTGCAGACGCCACTCACGAGCGCCGAGATATTTGCAACAATCCGGCGCCTTGTGTTAGCTATAATCGATCATCCACCATAGCCCATACAGTTCCGACTTGGTCCCATCCGATTTTCGTCTGTTTCGAAATTTTAAAGAACACCTTCTATGACATCACTTTTATAGTGATGATGCGGTATAAGTCGAGTTGAGGTTGTGACTACTTCAACAAAGTGAGACACTCTACATTGACGGTATTAACAAACTGGTCTCTCGTTCGTCGCCGGGGGACAACGTTGAGAAATAAATATATAGACACGAAGAACAGATATGTAGGATTTTAATAACGTTTGTTTTACATAGAAAACTATACCGGTTCTCACTCTCTCTATTCGGAGGCATTACTTTTCAGCGAGCCCTCGTACCGATAGTCGCTTGCTGATTTAATCTCAACTACTTCCTTCATAACACTATCCCAATAGCTGGACGTGCACACTAGCTGCATTCCCGTAGAATGTCTGAACATTTTTCACTCCAGGAGAAATTCAAGTTTCATGTGAGTTGAGCGGATCGAATAACTTCTGAAGAGGTACTGGATTCACTTCTTCATTTGTGTGACCACATTGTCCGTAGTTGCTTTAAAATTCCTGAAGGCGTTTTCATTTTGTCGTTACAACTACAAGAAAATGCGTGATTCTTTTCTTTTTCCCTTTTTAACCAGAAGCGTTTCGCTTTCTTGAGGTAATATATTATCAGTAGTCTATAATTAAAGATATTTATAATTTGATTTAAGATCGAAAAACGGTTCTTTAACAATACGTTGCTTCTTACTTACGGTGATATCCACTTGGTTTCTCGCCTACATCGGGAAGTGCCATCTGCTAGCACATCTTTGGAGTTTCTCTTTGTTAGATGCTGATACTTGTAGTCTAGCTTTTAGTTGCTCTATAGAACGATGCATTTCGCACATTCTACACGGCATACTTTTTCGCACACCATTATTTTTCTGCTTATTTTTATGCTTATAAGCATGTATTGTGGTTTGAGTTTCGTAGTGTTGCCAACATAACACAGCCACTAGCTTTTTAGTTAATTGTATGTGTGTAATTAAATTTGATTATGATGCCGTGTATTTATGGGTTGGGTTGTTTTGGGGGAAGAGACCAGACAGCGAGGTCATCGGTCTCATCGGATTAGGGAAGGAAGTCGGCCGTGCCCTTTGAAAGGAACCATCCCAGCATTTGCCTGGAGCGATTTAGGGAAATCACGGAAAACCTAAATCAGGATGGCCGGACGCGGGATTGAACCGTCGTCCTTCCGAATGCGACCGTGTATTTATGTACATTGACATTTGACATATACAGAAAACCCACAAGTAATACTATCTTAAATGAAACCTCAAACCACCGCCGAATCAGAAACAGCCTGCAACCAGATATTAAACAGACTGAACAGTATATCCCTAAACACTTCTGTTTACCAGAAAGAGCAAGCCATTATAAAACAGTATTAAAATGGACGCAAAGAAAGAATGGTAGGCAAACTAAACAGGATAATAAACACACGAGTAATGAAAACAGTAACCAAACCACATCAACGCATACAACCTGCACTGCTACAAAAACAAATGGCGTACAATGACCTACCACATCAAATTCACATATAAAATAGGTAACATACTGAAGAAACAAGGCATAAACATTGCTTGCACAAAAAACATTTCAGTACAAAAACACATCCCAAAACTGAAATCAAAACCAGAGAGGTACCAACAATCTGATAACTATCAGCTCATTTACAGAGACGGTGAAAAAATATACACTGGAATGACTAGCAGGACATTCGACACAAGATATAAACAACACGTGAGAGCATTTAAATACGGTACAAACCATTCAACATTTTCAGATCATCTAAAACAAGAATACCACAGACCAAGCAATATTGAAAAAGATATTAACATCATAACAATCAGTAAAGACAGACACCTCCTCCTTTTCCAAGAAAATTTCCATATATTCAAAGCATTAACACAAAATAAACAGTTGCTCAATGACCAAATAAATACTGGGAAACAGACACTATATAAAATAATTGATGAAATTACATGAAGAAGAGCCTTTTCTCCATCCTTTCACCCTTTCCCAACCAACCCTCCCCCCTTCCGATTTTATTGCACGTCTTGGTCCTCATCTTCCCCGCTACTATACATTTATGTCCACTTCTCCCTGCCGCACAAAATAAATCACTACTTCACTATTCGTACACAGTATATAAGTACACAGTAACAAAATCAAATTGAATTACATACATGCAATTAACTAAAAAAATTAGTGGCAATGTTATGTTGGCTTCACTACGAAACACAAATCACAATACATACTTAGAAGTATAAAAATAAACAGAAAAGAGTGGAGTGCGAAAAGTGTGCTGTGTAAAACGTGAGAAATGCATAGTTCTGCAAAGCAACTAACAATTAGACTACAAGTTGTTGTTGTTGTTGTTGTTGTTGTGGTCTTCAGTCCTGAGACTGGTTAGATGCAGCTCTCCATGCTACTCTACCCTGTGCAAGCTTCTTCATCTCCCAGTACCTACTGCAACCTACATCCTTCTGAATCTGCTTGGTGTATTCATCTCTTGGTCTCCCTCTACGATTTTTACCCTCTACGCTGCCCTCCAATACTAAATTGGTGATCCCTTGATGCCTCAGAACATATCCTACCAACCGATCCCTTCTTCTAGTCAAGTTGTGCCACAATCTTCTCTTCTCCCCAATCATATTCAACACCTCCTCATTAGTTATGTGATCTACCCATCTAATCTTCAGCATTCTTCTGTAGCACCACATTTCGAAAGCTTCAATTCTCTTCTTGTCTAAACTATTTATCGTCCATGTTTCACTTCCATACATGGCTACACTCCATACAAATACTTTCAGAAACGACTTCCTGACACTTAAATCTATACTCGATGTTAACAAATTTCTCATCTTCAGAAACGCTTTTCTTCCCATTGCCAGTCTACATTTTATATCCTCTCTACTTCCCCAAATAGCAAAACTCCTTTACTACTTTAAGTGTCTCATTTCCTAATCTAATACCCTCAGCATCACCAGACTTAATTCGACTACATTCCATTATCCTCGTTTTGCTTTTGTTGATGTTCATCTTATATCCTCCTTTCGAGACATTGTCCGTTCCGTTCAACTGCTCTTCCAAGTCCTTTGCTGTCTCTGACAGAATTACAATGTCATCGGCGAACCTCAAAGTTTTTATTTCTTCTCCATGGATTTTAATACCTACTCCGAATTTTTCTTTTCTTTCCCTCACTGCTTGCTCAATATACAGATTGAATAACATCGGGGAGAGGCTACAACCCTGTCTCACTCCCTTCTCAACCACTGCTTCCCTTTCATGCCCCTCAACTCTTATAACTGCCATTTGATTTCTATACAAATTGTAAATAGCCTTTCTCTCCCTGTGTTTTACCCCTGCCACCTTCAGAATTTGAAAGAGAGTATTCCAGTCAGCATTGCCAAAAGCTTTCTCTAAGTCTACAAATGCCAGAAACGTAGGTTTGCCTTTCCTTAATCTAGCTTCTAAGATAAGTCGTAGGGTCAGTATTGCCTCACGTGTTCCAATATTTCTACGGAATCCAAACTGATCTTCCCCTAGGTCAGCTTCTACTAGTTTTTCCATTCGTCTGTAAAGAATTCGCGTTAGTATTTTGCAGCCATGACTTATTAAACTGATAGTTCGGTAATTTTTACACCTGTCAACACCTGCTTTCTTTGGGATTGGAATTATTATATTCTTCTTGAAGTCTGAGGGTATTTCGCCTGTCTCATACATCTTGCTCACCAGATGGTAGAGTTTTGTCAGGACTGGCTCTCCCAAGGCCGTCAGTAGTTCTAATGGAATGTTGTCTACTCCCGGGGCCTTGTTTCGACTCAAGTCTTTCAGTGCTCTGTCAAACTCTTCACGCAGTATCATATCTCCCATTTCATCTTCATCTAGATCCTCTTCCATTTCCATAACATAGTCCTCAAGAACATCGCCCTTGTATAGACCCTCTATATACTCCTTCCACCTTTCTGCTTTCCCTTCTTTGCTTAGAACTGGGTTTCCATCTGAGCTCTTAATATTCATACAAGTGGTTCTCTTTTCTCCAAAGGTGTCTTTAATTTTCCTGTAGGCAGTATCTATCTTACCCCTAGTGAGATAAGCCTCTACATTCTTAAATTTATTCTCGAGGCATCCCTGCTTAGCCATTTTGCACTTCCCGTCGATCTCATTTTTGAGACGTTTGTATTCCTTTTTGCCTGCTTCATTTACTGTATTTTTATATTTTCTCCTTTCATCTATTAAATTCAATATTTCTTCTGTTACCCAAAGATTTCTAATAGCCCTCGTCTTTTTACCTACTTGATCCTCTGCTGCCTTCACTATTTCATCCCTCAAAGCTACCCATTCTTCTTCTACTGTATTTCTTTCCCCCATTTCTGTCAATTGTTCCCTTATGCTCTCCTTGAAACTCCGTACAACCTCTAGTTCTTTCAGTTTATCCAGGTCCCATCTCCTTAAATTACCACCTTTTTGCAGTTTCTTCAGTTTTAATCTACAGTTCATAACCAATAGATTGTGGTCAGAGTCCACATCTACCCCTGGAAATGTCTTACAATTTAAGACCTGGTTCCTAAATCTCTGTCTTACCATTATATAATCTATCTGAAATCTGTCAGTATCTGCACGCTTCTTCCATGTATACAACCTTCTTTTATGATTCTTGAACCAAGTGTTAACTATGATTAAGTTGTGCTCTGTGCAAAATTCTACAAGGCGGCTTCCTCTTTCCTTTCTTAGCCCCAATCCATATTCACCTACTACGTTTCCTTCTCTCCCTTTTCCTACTACCGAATTCCAGTCATCCATGACTATTAAATTTTCGTCTCCCTTCACTATCTGAATAATTTCTTTTATTTCGTCATACATTTCTTCAATTTCTTCGTAATCTGCAGAGCTAGTTGGAATATAAACTTGTACTATTGTAGTAGGCGTGGGCTTCGTGTCTATCTTGGCCACAATAATGCGTTAACTATGCTGTTTGTAGTAGCTTACCCGCATTCCTATTTTTTTATTCATTATTAAACCCACTCCTGCATTCCCCCGTTTTGATTTTGTATTTATAACCCTGTATTCGCCTGACCAAAAGTCTTTTGTTCCTCCTGTCACCGAACTTCACTAATTCCCAAATGGTTCAAATGGCTCTGAGCACTATGGGACTCAACTGCTGTGGTTATCAGTCCCCTAGAACTTAAAACTACTTAAACCTAACTAACCTAAGGACATCACACACATCCATGCCCGAGGCAGGATTCGAACCTGCGACCGTAGCAGTCGCACGGTTCCGGACTGCGCGCCTAGAACCGCGAGACCACCGCGGCCGGCCACTAATTCCCACTATATCTAACTTTAACCTATCCATTTCCCTTTTTAAATTTTCTAACCTACCTGCCCGATTAAGGACATTCCACGCTCCGATCCGTAGAATGCCAGTTTTCTTTCTCCTAATAACGACGTCCTCTTGAGTAGTCCACGTCCGGAGATCTGAATGGGGGACTATTTTAGCTCCGGAATATTTTACCCAAGAGGACGCCATCATCATTAACCATACAATAGAGCTGCATGCCCTCGGGAAAAATTACGGCTGTAGTTTCCCCTTGCTTTCAACCGTTCACAGTACCAGCACAGCGAGGCTGTTTTGGTTAATGTTACAAGGCCAGATCAGTGAATCATCCAGACTGTTGCCCCTACAACTACTGAAAAGGCTGCTGCCCCTCTTCAGGATCCAAGCGTTTGTCTGGCCTCTCAACAGATATCCCTCCGTTGTGGTTGCACCTACGGTACGGCTATCTGTATCGCTGAGGCACGCAAGCCTCCCCACCAACGACAAGGTCCATGGTTCATGGGGGGAGACTACAAGTATCAATGTCTAAAAAAGAAATTCCAAAGATGTGCTACCAGACGGCACTTTCCGATGTAGGAGAGAAACGAAGCGGATATCACCGTAATCAGGAAGCAACATGTATTATTAAAGAACTGTTTTTCGATCTTAAGAACAAATCAGATATATAAATGTCTTTAGTTACAGTCGTCAGTGAACCGAAACGGTCTGCTAAAAAAAAAAAAAAAAAAAAATAGAGAGAGAGAGAGAGAGAGCACGCATTTTCTTGTAGTTGCGACAGAATGACAATACCCTCAGTTTGTCGAAAAAAGAAATTTATGACACAACTTGACTAAAAGTAGGGATCGAGTGATGTACGAATATACATCGTGAGCAAATATGGTGGTAAGTACGTATTGAGGGAGAGAGGCGGGTGGGAGTGAAAATTGAATATAGTGAGAGGGATGAAATTGATGCAGGTTGTTGTAATAAAGCGTACTTGAAGATACAAGCACAGGACAAAAACTAGCGTGATGAGACAGATCAAACAAGACTTCGCACTGACTATTACAATCACAAGGCTAGCTTTGGAACGAAGCTCCGAATCTCAGAAGATTCCAGAATTCACGTCCTAATAATTTTCTTTGCGGCCGTCGTACGCTTGGGTACGTTGTGATCAGCTTTCTTAGACACAAATGGTATAGGTTTATCGTATGGCAGGCCCAAAAGCGGCCTGTCCCCAGGAGGTAGCCTTGTTCGGTCAGAGGCGGCAGGCGTCACCAGGGACGCACCAAGGCCGCCGGCGCCGCAGAGGAATGTAAAACGGCCGCATTTGCAATGGAACTGCCGGGCTCGGTCCACGCGCGCCGCAGATATGGCAAGAACCGGCCCCCGAAGCGTCCACGTCTCAACACCTCCGACAGCCACAGTTCACTCTTTCCTAGCCCGTAACCTGCGCCTAATCAGAAGGCGAATGACTGGGGGCTGGGGCTATCCGATCCGTATCTGGAAATGTTCGTAAAGAGAATGCCAAGGAAAGCTTGCCAAAGACATTGATAGTATGTCGAGGACTGGGGACAGACTTCATAACAATGTGCTCCGAGTAGGAAAACTTGGCAGATTGTAACACTGACGGTTCTTACAGAGTGGGCAAATCCCCGATAATGTTACTCCGTTGGCAGGAATAAAGGTTGACCGTAATCGTGTGTAATGGAAGGAAATCGGACTATGTTTCACTACCAAGGAAAAAAAAAATTGTAAAATTATATTTTGAGAGGGAGCAGTAGCTAAGTTAACAGGAATCTAACCAACGTTACTCAATTTATAAAGTGAAATTGTAGATGTGTAAATCAGACGGGCGCCAGCATAAATAGGCAAAGTGATTCCACGTAAATATACTGTTGATGGATACGAAAGAGTAGCCCAATCTAGCAAGTATGAGTAGCACAGATATGAGACTTCAGATGTCTTGGCAACACGCTATCTCCCACTAATGGTGTATTTTCTGTTTTAAAGCATGGAAGCACTACACTGTAGCATAAAATAAGGGAGGAGAGCAGCTAAATTGGACTGAGGTGGCACTAATGCTTTAAAATTGCAAGACATCAGTAGAGAAATGTTCATCTTGACATCGAGACATCAGCGAGAGCTCACTATAATGCTCCTCAAACCACTGTAGTACGGTTCTGGCTTCGAGACATGGACGATTATACAGCTGAAAGATGACATAGCCGTCGGGGAAGACATCAAGCGTGATGGGATGCAGGTGGTTCGCAGCTGTTACCGTGTCTTAGATTGCTACCCAAGATCCCATGCAAGACCAGAAGAATGTCTCCCGTAGCACAATACTGCTCCCACCAGCCAGCGTCCGTAGCGCTCTGCACGTTTCGAGCCGCCTTTCACCTCGGTGACGGTGTTTGTGGAAACGACCGTAGACTAGTGTAGCAAAAATGTGATACAGCAGACGAGCCGACACGTTTCCATTGATCGCTGGTCGAATCCCGATGGTCCCGTGCCCACTGCAATCGTAATTGACGATGTCGTTGGGTCAACATGTGAACAAATACGATGGCCTGCTGCGGAGCTGCGTTTTCAACAATGTACGATGAGCGGCGTGCTCCGAAAACTTGCGCACGCATCAGCACTGTGTTCTTTCGGCATCACCATCTACCCTCCTTTACAGAGGAGACAAGCCTCCGAACCCACGGTCTGTGAAGTATCTTGGACTTCCAACCATTTAGCGCCTAGTGGTAGTTTCATTGTCCTCTCTCTTTCCGTAGATGCTCACGACAGTAGCACGCGAACATCCGACCAGCTTCGCCGTTTTAGAGGTACTGTTCACTGGCTTTGCGTAATAATATTCTGTTCTTGACAAAGTCGCTTATCTCAGTGGATTTCCCCATTTGCAGCCCACCCGTCTGCGCATACGTAATTTTCATAGCTCGTCACATGTCCTCGCGGTGGACAGTGGTCATAATGATAAGGCAAAATATCAGTTTATATGGAAATATTAGCATGAAAACATTGCTACAGACGTGTAAAGTACAGAATAGTTGAGTTGGCCTTCAAACTAAAATGAGCTATAAATATTTCAAATAATCAGCAGTGCATTCTATTACTTAACTGAGCAAAGCTTTTGATTAGAATGAAAACTGAATAATGTAATTAGGCCTTTTTCTCAGCAGTTATTCTTGTGCTGTACTTTCACTGAACATGTGGAAAATTTCATTCAAGGATTAATTAAGCACTTGAGAAAATTATAGGCCCTCGAAAATAAATAACGCTTTTGCATCAGTAATGATTCTGTAATTTATTAGTAATCGAACACTCGGAATTATTTTAGCACTAGGAATAGGAACCCGTCCAGGTAAGAGACCCAGGGGTAAATCAGTATTCTTAACACAAAGTTGAACATGAGTTACTTATTACTTGCACGTTAAGCAACTTACTGCTCCATGCAAATAAATAGAATACCACGCTTCGCTGTAGTGTGGCTAGTGGCTGTGACGATCTTCTGTGGTGCTAGTACATCATGTAAAATACCTCTCTAAATTATCTTCTTGGTGCCGAAATTTTATGATTCAGAGCTAACCAATAAATGCTATGACCTAACAGTCAATATACCGGGTGATCAAAAAGTCAGTATACATTTGAAAACTGATAAATCACGGAATAATGTAGATAGAGAGGTACAAATTGACACACATGCTTGGAATGACATTAGGTTTTATTAGAACCAAAAAAATACAAAAGTTCAAAAAATGTCCGACAGATGGTGCTTCGACTGATAAGAATAGCAATAATTAGCATAACAAAGTAAGACAAAGCAAAGATGATATTCTTTACAGGAAATGCTCAATATGTCCACCATCATTCCTCAACAATAGCTGTAGTCGAGGAATAATGTTGTGAACAGCACTATAAAGCATGTCCGGAGTTATGGTGAGGCATTGGCGTCGGGTGTTGTCTTTCCGCGTCCCTATAGATGTCGGTCGATCACGATACACTTGCGACTTCAGGTAACCCCAAAGCCAATAATCGCACGGACTGAGGTCTGGGGACCTGGGAAGCCAAGCATGACGAAAGTGGCGGCTGAGCACACGATCATCACCAAACGACGTGCGCGAGAGATCTTTCACGCGTCTAGCAATGTGGGGTGGTTCTAACAAAACCCCATGTCATTCCGAGCATGTGTGTCAATTTTTACCTCTCTATCTACATTATTTCGTGGTTTATTAAGTTCTCAAATTTATACTGACTTTTTGATCACGCGGTACATCCACATCAGAGGCTTAACTACTCCAATCTTGCTGGTATCGTGGCCTTCTTTAGCATTCAAGACGTTAATCGTTTGCCGGCCGTTGTGGCCGAGTGGTTCTAGGCGCTTCAGTCTGGAACCGCGTGACCGCTACGGTCGCAGGTTCGAATCCTGCCTCGGGCATGTATGTGTGTGATGTCCTTAGGTTAGTTAGGTTTAAGTAGTTCTAAGTTCTAGGGGACTGATGACCTCAGATGTTAAGTTCCGTAGTGCTCAGAGCCATATGAACCATTTTTGAACTTCCATCGTTTACAAGCTAGCCGCCGACTCTCTCTCAAATAATTCGTACAATAATTTGCGCCAAATCACGATATATCTTCATTCCACACTACCGTGTTTCATTGCGAAGGGAGATGCGTCTGTGTTTTACATATGCATAAACCTGAGTACACTATGCATGAACCAGTCTTAAACACAACAGTTCAACATATTCACGTTATACAATAACATAATTTTGAAAATGACATTCGCAAATTAATTATTGTTAAATAACATTACAGGAAATAACAACAGTTACGAGGCCATGAACCAAAGGTATTGCATTATATACTGACGGAAAAAGAATCACAACACCAAAAAATAATTAATGTATAGCAATGAAATTTCGGGAATACGTTTCTCTAGGTAGCGTATTTAAGTGATTAACACTGCAAGATGTCTCACATGCGCACGTCTGGAACCAGATCTGGTGATAAGAGTAGTACAAGGTAAAGTGTCGACACAATGTAAGGCATATTGGGTTACAACAGTGGTATGTGGGCGGTAGTTATCTTGTTAGAAAATCCCCCATGAATGCTGTTAATAAATGGCAGCACACACGTCGAGTCACCGGACTGACGTACAAATTTTCAGTCAGGGTATATGGGATAACCGCGAGAATGCTCCTGCTCTCTTATGAAATCGCACCCCAGACTATAACTAGAGGTGGAGGTCCAGTGAGTCCAGCACGCAGACAGGCTGACTGCAGGCTCTCAACTGACCTCCTGCTCACCAACACACAGCCATTACTGGCACCGTAATATTTGAAGTATATACCATCGATATCGAACACAAGTGTTAAAAGTCCTAACACGCCATCTTTGTTAGTGGCAAAAGCAGTGGCACATTGACTAAACAGTCACATTATATTTGTTGAAGGCGAAAACTATGGTTCAGGCGGGGCAGCATGCTTTCGTTAAAATATGTTGATACATCAACTAACCCATTTCAGGAGTTTCTTCGTATATGACGGCTGGCGTAATCTGGGAAACAAGATACCGATTTTCCAAGATTTTGAAAAGAGCTGGTAGCTATGGCCGAGTCATGGTTCCGACATTGAAGTCGAAGCGGCTGTAGAACTTCAGTTATGTAAATTTTATCTGCTAAGGGGTAAACTGTTTTAAAATTACACTATCAGGTTACCTGATAGCTAAGATGGAGAGCGGAGATATTGCGCGACTGCTGGGTGCCCCAATTCTTTTGGTGGACAGGGGTCTAGAGGTTTATGTGTAAACTTCGGCAGGCCTTTGGTCGGACGGTCGCGCACGATCTGGATGCTCTGTAGGAAGCGTAGGTCGACATTCCTTCCACTAGCCACTCGAAGAATCACTGTAGCTCCTTTTTAAGCAATTCAAGCGACCCGTCAGATGCACTTAGTGTCAGTTGTTCTCATTGTGTAAATGATGGCGCATGGGACTGCTCAGCCTTTGGCTCGCCTTCGATCCTTACTACAGACACATGTTCAACTTTTGTAGCGCTCTCTCGTTCTGTCTTAGGAAACCAAACGAAGAACACGTCTGGCGACACCATCTCTGGCGGGGCGGTTGACTTTCCGCACGCGACGACCTGATTGGCTCATTTCAATGCTAATTAACTTGGAAACAGTGCAACTGATCGAAATTTTTTCTTAACAGCCATTTCACAACGCAATCTACCACTGCAACACCCACTGGACTCGCATTTGGGGGAACGACGGTCAAACCCGCGTCCGACCATCCGATTTTGGTTTTTGTTTTCCCTAAATCGGTTCAGGCAAATGCCGATGTGGTCCCTTGGAAAGGGCATGGCCGACATCACTACCCATCCTTTCCTAATCCAATGGGACCGATGACTTTGCTATTTGGTCCCATCAACCAACCAACCAACCAACCAACCAGCAACACCCTTGCAAGCTTTCCAGACCGTTTCTGACCACCCTGTATTATCCTAAGGCAGTTATTTCGGGGACCTTGTCCGAGGATGGCGAACTGCCAGTATTAGCCCAGCAGGACTAAGTGGCCAGTATAATAAATTGACTCGTAGATAGATATATTGTAGCTTAACCACTGTCACAGTAGCAGAATTGTTTAGTACAGTAGTAGCAGTGTTCACTATTGAACCATTACGAAATGGACCTTGCTGCATATTGTAAGTAAAAAAAAAAGTTGGTGATTGTGCCTGATTAGCTCAGTTGGTGAGAGCATTGCTCGAGAGCCCGTTAGTGGCTGGCTCTGAGCACTATGGGACTTAACATCTATGGTCATCAGTCCCCTAGAACTTAGAACTATTTAAACCTAACTAACCGAAGGACATCACACAACACCCAGTCATCACGAGGCAGAGAAAATCCCTGACCCCGCCGGGAATCGAACCCGGGAACCCGGGCGTGGGAAGCGAGAACTCTACCGCACGAGCCCGTTAGTGCTGCTTTTGTGTGTACTGATGAATTTGAGAACAACCTTCAGTCACCCGGATTGAACATAGCTGAAGTGACCTTCAGTCACCCTGATTGAACATAGCCGAAGTATAAGTGGTTTGATTTAGAGCAAAAAAGAATTTGCACATTTTCTTATACCAACGAACCTATTTCGTGTACCCTTACTTCCTCCTAAAACAAAACCTTTGATGTTTATTGGTACGTAATTAGTGCTACCAAAAGTGGACTTGCACGGAAGATGAATTTTTAGCTTAGTGCTTTTCATAGGGTTTATATCGAGTGTACAGATTTAGGCAGCACCGCAAAGTGACAATGGGCTCGAGGTCAGGAAGACGGCGGTTCAATTCTCTGTCTGGCCTCACAGATTTCGGTTTCCCGTAATTCAGCTAAATCACTTCAGACAAATCCCAGGATGCTCCTTTTGAAAAGTAAAAGGTCTATTTTCGCACCCATCATGCTCCACGAGCACGAGGAAATTCTGCATCAACAGAGTACAGATTGATGGACTTCGTGGGCACAGGTAAACACAGGCGCTGTTATCTTGTTACTATTTCATCAAGGTTCACACTTACGTCGCTGAAGTCCTCTTCCAAGGCTCTCTCAAATGTCAAAGAAAAAAATTAGGAAATTTAACTTGAATAAAGCCACACACAGCAGTTAATTGATGATTTATTCACATGACTGGTTTCGCTGCATCAAAGCAGCATCTAGCACCTTCAGGTGATAAGTAGTGGTGTCACATAGAGTAGCACACGGAGGCGCCTTCCCCCGTCCTCTATCTACAAATCATCTGGAGATGCTGTTTTATCGCAGCCAAACTGGTCATGGGAATAATCATCAATTAACAGCTGTTTGCGGTTTTATTCAAGTTCAGTTTACCATGGATTTCAATAGCTGTGGCAGTCTGTGTTACAAAGTTGTATGCGTCAAAGAAAAAATAAAGGCTCATTATAAAAAAAAGTCGGTATTGTTATTCGGCAGCTGTAAACGTTAAAATTTAGTTCAGTACGTCAGAAAATTCACCACGTTGACTGCTGTAATTTACATTTACTAGCACATCCTGAAAAAATCTTTGATAAGAAATCTAGAATGGGATACTTCGAACCACAATTCAAAAGCAACTGGCAAGCTAATTTGTGAACGACTACCCATCAAGAAGTTCCGTTTAGTTTCGTGGCCTCTGGTTTAACGATTAACGAAGTTTTAAATAACAAACCATCAGTTAAAGGCAACTCAAGACCTCTTTATTTTCAATATAAGTACACTAATGCCCATTAAAATTGCTACACCAAGAAGAAATGCAGATGATAAACGGGTAGTCATTGGACAAACATATTATACTAGAACTGACATGTGATTGCATTTTCACGCAATTTGGGTGCATAGATCCTGAGATATCAGTACCCAGAACAACCACCTCCGGCAGTAATAACGGCCTTGATACGCCTGGGCATTGAGTCAAACAGAGTCAAACATGTACAGGTACAGCTGCCCATGCAGCTTCAACACGATGCCACAGTTCATCAAGAGTAGTGACTGGCGTATTGTGACGAGCCAGTTGCCCGGCCACCATTGACCAGACGTTTTCAATTGGTGAGAGATCTGGAGAATGTGCTGGCCAGGGCAGCAGTGGAACATTTTCTGTATCAAGAAAGGCCAAACAGGACCTGCAACATGCGGTCGTGCATTATCATGCTGAAATGTAGGGTTTCGCAGGGATCGAATGAAGGGTAGAGCCGCGGGTCGTAACACATCTGAAATGTAACATCCACTGTTCAAAGTGCCGTCAATGCGAACAAGAGGTGACCGAGACGTGTAACCAATGGCACCCCGTACCATCACGCCGGGTGATACGCCAGTATGGCGATGACGAATACAAGCTTCCAATGAGCGTTCACCGCGATGTCGCCAAACACGGATGCGACCATCATGATGCTGTAAACAGAACATGGATTCATCCGAAAAAATGACGTTTTGCCATTCGTGCAGCCAGGTTCGTCGATGAGTACACCATCGCAGGCGCTCCTGTCTGTGATGCAGCGTCAAGGGTAACTGCAGCCATTATCTCCGAGCTGATAGTCCATGCTGCTGCAAACGTCGTCGAACTGTTCGTGAAGATGGCAGTTATCTTGCAAACGTCCCCATCTGTTGACTCAGGGGTCGAGACGTGGCTGCACGATCCGTTACAGCCATGCGGATAAGATGCCTGTCACCTCGACTGCTAGTGATACGAGGCCGTTGGGAAACAGTACGACGTTCCGTATTACCGTCCTGAACCCACCGATTCCATATTCTGCTAACAGTCATTGGATCGCGACCAACGCGAGCAGCAATGTCGCGATACGATAAACCACAATCGCGAGAGGATACAATCCGAACTTTATCAAAGTCGGAAACGTGATGATACGCATTTCTCCTCCTTACACGAGGCATCACAACAACGTTCCACGCCGGTCAACTGCTGTTGGTGTATGAGAAATCAGTTGGAAACTTTCCTCAAGTCAGCACGTTGTAGGTGTCGCCACTGGCGCCAACCTTATGTGAATGCTCTGAAAAGCAAATTATATGCATATCACAGCATCGTCTTCCTGTTGGTTAAATTTCGCGTCTGTATCGTGTCATCTTCGTGGTGTAGCAATTTTAATGGCCATTAGTGTATTTCGATTACAAGTAGTATCGTTGATTACGGTAGTAATTTACGGTAAAACTAATTTTGTTATGCACTGTAAATAAACAATAATGCTGTTTGTAGTCAGAAAGGATACTTACTCCGACTTAGCTAAACCACTCTCTTAGGTGTGAACAACTTCGATTTTTAAAAGCCGATTTGTATAACTGACAGTGTAGTAAGGGTGGTTTCATAATAGATTTCTTTTATAAAAGGTCGTCGATGAAAGTTATAGCAAGGGCTCACATTTTATAAAACTGTCATTGTAGAGTTGAGTGAACACTTGCATTAGAAGTGGCTGCACAGTGGATACTGCGAAGAAGAAATTAATTGGTTAAGGAGTCAATATCTGGTTGCGAAACTGAAAGCAGCAATAAGCTTTTTAGGCATGGGTCCACAATTGCTGCAATTTACTTGAAAGAAGTCTCTTCTTGTAGACACAGTTTTTCAAATACGAACAAAATACTCTCAGTATTAGTAATGAGCTTTTGTCTGACGCTAAAAGTCTTGTCACCATGACTCGATCGTTAACATGGCATTTTTTAAACGAGGTTGTTTGGGATGATGAGAGACTATTTACATAAACATGCGCGGAAACTCCGGCCGAAGTGGCCGTGCGGTTCTAGGCGCTGCAGTCTGGAACCGCGAGACCGCTACGGTCGCAGGTTCGAATCCTGCCTCGGGCATGGATGTGTGTGATGTCCTTAAGTTAGTTAGGTTTAACTAGTTCTAAGTTCTAGGGGACTAATGACCTCAGAAGTTGAGTCCCATAGTGCTCAGAGCCATGCGCGGAAACGTTTGTTTGACCGTTCCCAAATAAGTTTCGTATTACTTTACGTCCTCGCGCTGTATTCCGCTAAGAAAGTTCTGTTGAACTTCAAACTCCTCTTCTTTCTATGCATAATTTCACTCAGAATGTGCAACAAGGGGCATTTTCAGAGATTTGTTTTCTTAGCTTCCATATTGTCACATAGAAGAAGATGTAACTAGATGAATGACGAAGACAATCTTCACTTAACGAAGGTTTATTCAGCACTTGCACATACAAGAGCGCGGAGCGAGCTGCCTCCGGCCAGAACAAAATGGGTCAAATGGCTCTAACCACTATGGGACTTAACATCTGAGGTCATCAGTCTCCTAGAACTCAGAACTACTTAAACCTAACTAACCTAAGTACATCACACACATCCATGCCCGAGGCAGGATTCGAACCAGCGACCGTAGCAGCAGCGCGGTTCCGGACTGAAGCGCCTAGAACCGCTCGGCCACAACGGCCGGCCTGCCCGAACAGATACAGTATATATACAGCTACAGAACATTCCAGTACAATGATTCTTGACATTGATGAATACTTCAAGAATGTACTCGAACGGAATATGGAAATTAAAATTGTACAGTCCAGGCGAGTTTTGAACTCACGACCCTTCTTGCAACAGTTTAGTATCATAACCACTACACCATTCAGCCTCTTCTGCGACAATATTACTTCAATCCTCTCAGAATGGTATCATTTCCGCTAGTTTCAGAAGAAGCTATAGAAATGAACGATGAGCTACGCAACTCGCTGTTATCCAACAAAAATAATTTTCCATTATCAAAAAACACAGAAATAACGCGTAGGGATATAACTATGACTTCGCTCTGTGTCCAGTTTTCGTTTAACGCAGCTCATAGGTTTTCTCACGGTGGAAGTGGTATAAACAGGAGTAGGACCATTTTGTTTGCACAGGAGGAAATTTGTGTTCTTCGTCGGAAGCGTGAACTGTAGCGTGAAACTCACTCCAGAAATCACTCCTCCTCTAATGGAACAGATCTGCAATTGTTTACTTTGTATCAATTGATTTTCGCCTTATGCCCTCCGCTGACTCGAAAAACATAGCTTAATTAAAGGCCATTTGATCCCCACAATCGGTCATTTTGCCTTTTCAGTGATACTTCGCAGTAGCAACATGCTGCATTCATCTCCCGTACTAACATTATGTCACGACTATCCTTACACTCATCCAATCTCCAGTAAGAGACAACAAGTCGACGAGTATGAAACAACTGCAGCGCTACAGTTCCCAGCTCGCCATACTCGCAGAATCGTCCCGTGTGAGGACTGTTTTTCGGTCCACTGTAATTTTACGTTAGTGCAATTATTTCATTGAGGTGCTTCATAAAATATTTGGTAAATACACACATCAAAGAAAGTTTTGCACCACTTCGCTTCCGAGAGTTCCGGAACCTGCACAGAAAATTGGAATAGCGATCAACATAAGCATCATTTCCGCCCTTTCTATTGCTCATGAAAACCACACACTGCATGTTGTACCACCATACAGCGCGTCCTTCAGAGGCCGTGGTCCAGACTGCTGTACACACCGGTACCTCCAATACCCAGTATTCGTCATGACATACTATCCACAACTTCATCAAGGCACTGTTGGTCCAGATTGTCCCACTCCTTAACGGCGATTCGGCGTAGATCCCTCAGTGGTTGGTGGGTCACGTCGTCCATAAACAGCCCTTTTCAATCTATCTCGAGCATGTTCGAAAGGGTTCATATGTCTGGAGAACATGCTGGCCGCTCTAGTCGGGCGATGTCGTTATCCTGAAGGAAGTCATTCACAAGATGTGCACGATGGGGGCGCGAATTGTCGTCCATGAAGACGAATGCCTCTCCAATATGCTGCCGATAGGGTTGCACCACCGGTCGGAGGATGGTATTCAGATATCGTGCAGCCGTTATGGCGCCTTCCATGACCGCCAGCGGCCTGCGTCGGCCCCACATAATGCCACCCCAAAACAGCTGGGAATCTCCACCTTGCTGTAGTCGCTGGGCAGTGTATCTAAGGCTATCAGCCTGACCGGGTTGCCTCCAAACACGTCTCCGACGATTGTCTGGCTGATGGCATATGCGACACTCATTGGTGAAGAGAACGTGATGCCAATCCTGAGCGGTCCATTCGGCATGTTGTTGGGCCCGTCTGTACTGTGCTTCATGGTGTCGTGGTTGCAAATGTGGACCTCGCCATGGATGTCGGGAGTGGAATTGCGCATCATTCAGCCTATTGCGCCCAATTTGAGTCGTAACACTACGTCCTGTGGCTGCATGAGAAGCATTATTTAACATGGTTGCGTTGATGTCAGGGTTCCTCCGAACCATAATCCGTAGGCAGCGGTCATCCACTACAGTAGTAGACCTTGGGCAGCCTGAGCGAGGCATGTCATCGGCAGTTCCTGTCTCCCCGTATCTTTTCCATGTCCGAACATCACTTTTGTTCACTCCGAGACACTTCCCTTGTTGAGAGCCCTTCCTGGCACAAAGTAACAATGCGGACGTCTAAAAGGCACTGCTCGTGCATGGTTGTTTACATCTTTGGCCGGGTTTAGTGACATCTCTGAACAGTGAAAGGGAATGTGTCTGATACAATATCCACAATGAAAGTCTATCTTCAGGAGTTCTGGGAATCGAGGTGATGCAAAACTTTTTTTTGATGTGTGTATCTTTGTCAATCTTCTGTTCTCTTACAGCTCTAGTGCGAATGGACGTGTGCCAGCAGTTCGGCCATGATGTCCACCCCTGTCCCGGTACTTGTGCTCCTCTACCGGGAAAGTGTGTTGCTGCAGGTGGCAGGTGACCCTTCACAAGCGCCTCCTGCCGCCACCTCTTCCCGGAATCCTGTGGGCGGGGCGGATGGAACCTACATTCTTGCCGAGGCCGTTCCGACCCCCTCCACCTGCACAACCATCGTTCCGTCACATCGACGCACTACCGCCGGCTTCTGCTTAAGAGGACAGCTTCGACGCGGGCTATAGTACCTGCGTCCTTCATAGCTAAACATTACAGCAACCAGTTCGTGACTGATACCAGCTGGTAATCACAGCGGCTCTGTGTACCGGCTTCTCACGTCATCTGATCTTCTGGTCTGAAAACGGCCATGTAGACAGAAAACGGTTACCGGAATAAGAGTAAATAATTTAATGTTATCGGGAACTTTTGTTCTTTAAACTTTTAAGTGTTGGACATGAAAGGGAAGCAGCAGTTGAGAAAGGAATGCCAGAGCTGTACCCTACAACAATATTATTCAATCTGCACACTAAGCAAGCGATAAAGGTAGCCCAGGAGAAGTTCGGAACGGGAGTTAAAGTTCAGGGAGAACAACAGTTCAAGTCTTGCGACGACATTGCAATCAAATTCTTTCCAAGACGGAAAATGACTTCTGAGTGTAACTGAACGGAACGATTAGCGTCTCCAAAATTGGTTATTACATGGACATCAAGAAAACAATACTAATGAGATGCAGTCTAATTAAATAAGGCGATATTGGGCGAATTACATTAGAAAATTAAAAGTTTCGCTATTTGGGCAGCAAAATAACTGACAATTACCGAAGTAGAGAGGACATGAACTGCAGACTGGCGGCAACAAGAAAAGCGTTTATGAAAAGAATAACCTTTTGACATCGAATATAAATTCAAGTATTAGGAAATAGTTCCTGAAGATATATGTGTGGAGTAGAGCCATATACGGAAGTGAAACGTTGACGATTAACGGTTCATATGAAGAGAGGATTCAAGGTTTTGAAATCTAGTGCTGCAGCAGAATACCTAAGAATAGATGAGTAGATTGAATAACTAATGGGGAGGTACTGAATCGAATAGGGAGAAAAAAATTATGATACAGCTTGACTAAAAGACAGGGTTTGGTTTGGGTTGAAGGTCACATCCTAAGACATCGACGAATGGTCATCAGTGTAAATAAACTGCAGAGAAAAGGAGACGAATGCTTCACTGCAGTAAGCGGTGGATGTCGATTGCAATAGTTACGCAGATGTGAGGATGCTTGCTCATGATAGACTATCGTGGATATCTTTGAACTGAAGATCAGAACAACAAATAACTGCCAAAAATTGTTTGTCACTTACTTGTATTCATATTGGGTCTCCAGCCGGAACATGTCATCTGGACACAATATGTCGACGGTCCACCCGGTCGCCATCTTCAGGTGAGCCGCTACTTTCTTATTTAATAGCATCGCCAACCAGCGCGAGCGGTGATAGAAAGGTAAGGTCGTAAGGTCAAGTGTTTTCAATAGGCCTAGGGCTAGGGACCATTTGTGTAACCAATAAAAGATCGTCTTACAGTAACTATCAACTTTACACAGATTCTCCAACTTAAGCAAAAGCAGAAAATCAGTGGTTATTTTTGCATTATATGTGGCCTATTGTGTGCCTTACGGGGGCACCATTTGGTTCATGGGCGGATCGTGAGAAAAACCGAAAAACGTGGTTTTTGGTTATCGGTACTAAAACCGAGACACGGATTCCAAGACTGCTATCCACAGCTAATGGCTGAAATTTTTGTGATATTCCTTAGATCCTGATCTCAAATAGGCTTGAAACTTTTCTTGATATCTTAATCCGTTTCCAAGATACAGAGTTTCAAACTACTTGTACACGTAAGATAAGGAAGTAATATCCAGTGTGAGGCGTAAACGTAGTTTTTAAAGTGACCTAGCACGGAGAAATATGATGCAAAGTGTTATCATCAGCAGAGTTCTGGGAACACCGTGTTGTTGTAGTGCACAAAGACATGCAAAATTTTGGTGTACATAAAAACCTGGTTTGAGACGAGAAATTAGTTTTGCGTTAGTTCAATTTCACATAAATAAATTATCAAAATTTTCCTGACCCATAAAGTTCTTTTCATATGCGTGACATGGAAAACAATGGAATCAGCGGAAAAATGCTCATATCGGAGCACAAAGAAGGTGAAATTGCTACTCTTTGAATAAAAGACTGTGGCTGAATAGTGGTATACAAGCTGCCTCAATCTACTTTATTTCGCACCTTTAAAATTTTTCCCAATAATTTAGGCATGCGAACATATCCGCCCTTTTTCATGCTTAGAGATAAGGAGAGAGTGGCATAGTTGACAGAGAGAACAGTGCTAGGAAAAGGGTGGGAGAGGAATAAAGAGAAAGAGAAAGGGAAGTGGGTGAGAGCCAGTGATAATGACAAACAAAGTACACTGCTGGCCACCGTAAATGCAACACCAAGAAAGACAAGAGGTAGCACAACAAGATTTATTTTGTAGATAACATGTTGACCAAGTATCAAATTATTACGTTTACAGACGTCTGTGACATGTGGTTCCTGCCAGAATCAGTAGCCAGAGTAGCCGCCATTGTTGGAGATCACCGCTGCCACACGTCTCGGCATTGAGTCAAAGAGACGTTGGATGTGTTCCTGGGGTACAGCAGCCCAAGCAGCTTCCACCCGTTGCCAAAGATCATCTGGTGTGGCAGCTGGGGATGTAATCTGGGTCACTCGTTGAGCAACCATGGACCACATATTTTCTATCGGCGAAAGATCCGGAGAGCGAGCCGGCCAGGGAAGCAATTCAATCTGGTTGTTGACGAAGAACCTTTGGACAATGCTTGCCACGTGTGGTCGCGCATTATCCTGTTGAAATATGGCTGTGGCCGAGCCCTGAAGGTAAGGAAGGACAACTGGCTCCAGCACCTCGGATATGTAGCGCCGGCTATTTAAAGTACCGGCAATGCGTACTAGAGGCGTGCGAGAGTAATATCCAATACCGCCCCATACCATAATACCCGGTGCAAGACCAGTGTGGCGGTGCATAATGCAGCTGTCCAGCATCCTCTCTCCACGGTGTCTCCACACTCGAATCCGACCATCGTGGTGCTGCAGACAGAAGCGTGCCTCGTCAGTAAAGACAACGTCATTCCATTCTGCCGTCCACATCCGTCTGTCATCACACCATTGGCGACGGAGACGTCTGTGGTTCTGCGTCAATGGACGTCTTGCAGACAGACCACTCTGCTGTAAACGGCGTCGAATGGTACGCGCAGACACTGGATGATGCGTTACAGACGCAATGTGCTGTGCTATGGTTCGGGATGTCACTGAGCGATCCGTCACTGCCATGCGCACAATTTGCATATCAGCACGTGCAGTGGTGCACCGAGGTGAATGCGATCGACCACGTCGGTCCGTCGTACCCTCCTGCATCCAACGGTCACATATCCGCATTACAGTTGTTTGGTTTCATCCAACACGACTAGCGATTTCTCTGTATGATAATCCACAATCTCGGTAAGCCACTATCCTTCCTCTGTCGAACTCGGATACTTGATCAAACGATGTTCGCTGTTGTCTACGAGGCTTAACTGATCGTCTTGTGAAACAACCACAAGGTAAACACACGTGCCGAAAGTACACTCGTCGAAATCGCCAAGCCTTAAATGGCGCTATGAGGTGGCGCCACAGGCGCGCGTGATGTGCGTCTGCGCTGAAATTCTAATTAGTTGCATATCTTATCGCTGCAAACCCATGGTGTAAATTTCACTTGATTCGGATGCTTCCTTCAGGGTGTTGCATTTACGGTGGCCAGCAGTGTATATGAACAATGACAATGAGGAAGAGAGAGATAGTGACGGTGTGAAGAGACAGCAGCAGGATAATAGCAGTAAGAGAGAGCAAGAGAAAGACAGTGATGGCGAGAGGGGACGAGGTAGACTGTGGCTGTGGGAGGAGTATGACAGACACGAAGAAATGACAAAGAGCTGAACTGAATGAGTGAACGACTTACGGCGATGGAGTAATGGATGTGAGCGAGTTAGTTAGGGGAGCCTGTGGGAGTGAGATGTGAGTTGCATGTTAAAAAACAAGAATACATTCGTATGCCAAAATTTCTGGGAAAATTTTTAAAGGTGCAAGGAAGGCAGAATAAGGTAGCCAATACCTCACTTTGCAGTCAGTCTTTTAAAACGGGAACGTATTAGCCTATTTGGGCTCTGATAGAAGCATTTTTCCGCTGATTCGGGTATGCATTGCCCTAATGGGAAGACGTTAAACGTTTCAAATTCCACTTGCACCAACTGTGTCGTCAACGGACCAAACAACACAAAAAATGGACACTAGTTGATTGTAGTGTTGTTGTATGGTCTGACGAGTCACAGTTTTGCCTCTTTTCAAATGATGCAATGCGTTAAGTGCATCGATGGTCCAATGAGGCGTTCAGCCAGCATTTAGTTGGGGCTGCAGGTGCTTCTGTGGTACTCTGGGGTTGTTTGTCGTACCATGACTTCGGTCCATTCCTTTAGGTTACTAAGAACCAGTGTGTTCATTTAAACATTCTCGGTGACCAAGCAAGTACTGCCCTTTCTTCTACACCTTCATAATGCCTGTATTATAGTACTTCCAAGGGGATAATGGTCGTGTTCACTGGGCTGCATACATCCTAGTGCATCTTGACTGGTCTGCTAAATCACCTGATCTTAATACCAAAAAAATGTTTTGTTCTATGTGGAAACGTATTAGTCAGCCCCCCCCCCCCCCCACCACCACCACCATTTTGTAGCCTTGTGGAATCTTACAATTACCAATGAATGAATGGCCTGTGTTGGATGTGACACACCGGGAGAATTTTTGCAAACACCTTCTCGTCGAACTGAGGCCATTATCATGACTTGCCATGGCTTTACACCTTATTAGCTTATTTCCTTCTTAGGTGATCAATTTTTTGCGTTGTGTGCTTACGATACTGTGAGCCGAATTGTACAAAACATGAAATAAATAAAATTTGGCAGTAACATGTTCGTCTTCAATTCTCCGTCGTCAGTGCATATGCTTTAAGAGTCTGAACTAGTTTTAACTGGTGGAAAGTAAACAGAGTTTCCTGTTCGTCCCCTTTTCGTAACTAGTATTTAATCTGGTTTGACAGGATCCTCCAGTTATGTCTCTCTTGTGCTGATCTTATCTATATGTCTCATACGCTTTATTAGTTACCATTACGTAAGTGATATAGCTTGGGTCCAATGGAGAGTGATATTTGGAATGTAGAAATAAGTAAGAGGTACATTTAAGTGAAATACCGTGAAATGACTTTACAACACTGAAGACTATTGTATAAGGTGTCCATAAAAGAACGTCCCAGCTATAAATTGTAATGCCATCAATACCAAGCGTTGTAAAGTGCTGGTCCAAGATCACAGTTAGAGAGTAACTGAAACAGTTTTCGCAAAGTGTATGCGCGAGCACTGCAATGTTGTTTTTCCGCTTACAGAGCTACGTACGCAGACGGCAACTCCTAAGCGGAAAGAGCGCTTAGTGTTCTGTCGTTAACTAAGAGTGGCCCGCCCGGTTAGCCGTGCGGTCTAACGCACTGCTTTTCGAGCGGGAAGGCGTGCCGGTCCATGGTGCGAATCAGCCCGGAGGATTATTGTCGAGGTCCGGTGTGCCAGCCAGTGTGAGGATGGCTTTTAAGGCGGTTTTCCTTCTGCCTCGGCGAATGCGGGAAGGTTCCCCTCACTCCGCTTCAGTTACACTATGTCGGCGATTGCTGCGCAAACACTGTCTCCATATACGCGTACACCATAATTAATCTACCACGCAAACATTTGGGGTTACACCCTTCTGGTCTGAGACCTTCCCGGGGGGGGGGGGGGGGGGGGGGAGGCACTGGGGGTCGTAGCGCACAATAACCCTGGGTTTGGTGTGGGGCGTCGGCGGCGGTGTGGTGAGTGGACTGCTGTAGCCTGTTGTGGGGTGTTGTACCACTGCGGGCTACGGTGGGGTCAGAGCCTCTCCGTCGTTTCTAGGTCCCCAGTTCCATATTATACAATACAATACAATTTTCATTTCAACGCGCGTTTCGCTCAAAGTTTGTGATTTCCAGTGCCACAACGACATCCGCCGATTGCTTAGCCAATTCGAGAAGACCAGTCGCGCGTGTGCGCGTGTATGTAGGGAAAAGAACAGTACGATCGAAAGTGTCTGAAGAGGATGTTGATAGTGTCAGAGCATCTTAGCTTCGTAGTCCTAAGAAGTCTATTGGAAAGCATTTCTTGAATTTCAGTTCCCAATGTTAAATGTGGTAAGTTTACGAAAATGTTTTCACATGTTTCGATACCGATTACAGTTGGTACAAGCTTTACAGTCAGATCACTTTATTACAAAAAATGTTTCACTTTGAAAATGCCTTTCTTCATTGGTGTTCAGTGATGTTAGAGCGAAGATAAATACGTTCGTATCTGGTGTCAGAACATCCTTATCTGGATATGTTGCAAGAATGCGCAACTAAAAGGTGAACTTGAAAACTTTATTTGGCAACAACCTAGAAAAAAAATGGTTCAAATCGCTCTGAGCACTATGGGACTCAACTGCTGTGGTCATAAGTCCCCTAGAACTTAGAACTACTTAAACCTGACTAACCTAAGGACAGCACACAACACCCAGCCATCACGAGGCAGAGAAAATCCCTGACCCCGCCGGGAATCGAACCCGGGCGTGGGAAGCGAGAACGCTACCGCACGACCACGAGATGCGGGCAACAACCTAGAAGCCCTCCCCGTTGGCATCTCTTTGTATGAGAGTGGGAAGAATTGAATTTTAGGCTGGATATGTGCTGTATAGGTAAAAGTGCCCATTTTGAAACTTGGTTAGTTTACCTTCAAAAAAAAATGGTTCAAATGGTTCTGAGCACTATGGGACTCAACTGCTGAGGTCATTAGTCCCCTAGAACTTAGAACTAGTTAAACCTAACTAACCTAATGACATCACAAACATCCATGCCCGATGCAGGATTCGAACCTGCGACCGTAGCGGTCTCGCGGTTCCAGGCTGCAGCGCCTTTAACCGCACGGCCAGTTTACCTTCAGTTTCATGTGTAATTCGTTGTAAATAGTCTAAATTAAACTGTTACAATATTCCATTGAAACTAGAACATTCTTTTATGGACACTGATGTGTTGCACCTCTCTTCTTACTTCACTTTTCTTTTACTTTATCTGCATAAATTTCCAGGAGGACAACATATCAAGGTAATATGGAGGAGCATCTATTACACAGATGCCATTGTCTAGCATGGGCGAAGACTAACAGCAACATTATTCCGAGACGAATGACCGAATCATTCGTGCATCTCGTGCATGATCAGCCTTTAATCTCAGGGTTGCCGATTGTTACGAGCAAACGCAATATGCGTTCGGTCATTACGTCTCTTCGCAATAATCTGCCGACTTCGCTGGATCCTGTCTGTAACAAACCATAGATAGCAAAAAACATGTAACTAACCACGTTGGGATTAAGCAGATTTAAAATAATTACGAAAGCTCTAAACGTATACTTCATGTAATTATTTTAAGCCAATAAACATTATAATTTATACACAACTTTCACAGCATGTCTGCTCGCTACGACAACTAACAGCGAAAGGCAAAAAAGAGTGAGTGAGCTCTCGCTCTTACTCAAGAAAGAATTTTTCCCTGCTATGTTCCGTTTCAGTGTCGCTGATCATTGATAAATTTTCACTACGGTGAAGCAGAATACAATAGTTATCATTATTACATTTCATTGAACAAATAGACATTGTGCGGGCCTCTTCTTCTTCCTTATACAGAAACTATTAAAGAAAAACTTATGCGCAGCAGACTGGTTCTTCCCAAACATGAACGAAAATACATTCTTCCTCCAAAAAGTAATCCCTTAACACCGTGTATTAGAACGCTAATTATAATTATAAGCATCACATTTAGGAATTTCTATGAACATATTCGTCAATGAAGTAGGAGTTGTCCAACAGAAAGTTCTTCATCTCACTCTTAAACTCCATCACATTGTCAACATGACCTTCAATATGATCTGGTAGATCGTTTAATGGATGTTTATCCGTGTATCAGACTCCTTCCTGTACTAATGTTACCCCCTTGAAGTCTTTGCAAAGGTTGGTTCAGATCCTCGCATTCTCTGTATTATGTTCTACAAATTCTTATCTGTGTCTAGGCTTACAGTATTTCGCCAGTCCAGCTTTGTCTTCACCAAATAAATTACTGTGTCTCACTAACCAGACCCAAACTTTAACTGGGACTAGCCGAACTTCACTTTCCGTCTCTTCCTGCGAAAACTTCTCCTTTTCGGGCTATATCCGAGGACATTAAACGATGTGCAACCGAAAGAAGTGCCACGTGACAAGATGGGCGCCCACCCCAGCTCCAGGGACCACAGCCAGCGTCCGGCTGACGGCTGTGAATGGGAGGCCGCATTCCAGGGCGGCAGGTAGGCGCTCTGTGTGGGCACTCCCCACACACACGCCCAGGAGCGCACCTGGCAGGTGGCGGCTGCGCCACCCACAAGCCGGCCGCCGCGCCGTGCCGAGTTCACACGGTCCAGGCGCCTAAAACCACAAAACACCTGCAGGCGTGTGCGCCCGTCTACAAAGTATCGCAGTCCGAAAGCAACAGTAGCTTTCATAAATATAGTACTGGAAAGGGAAATGACTTACTATATAAATTTCAGCCTTAATGTATCACAGAAAGGAGCGTGAGGTATTCAGTGATAATACTAACCACTAACCATCTGATAAATCTATTAGGTGATCAAGTTACTTCCAAGCTGAAGTCATGTCTGTTTTAGAAATACTTCTGCTCCGTAAGAGAATGTATGAATCTAATTGTGTGTGTGTGTGTGTGTGTGTGTGTGTGTGTGTGTGTCTGTGTGTGCGGGGGTGGGGAGAGAGAGAGAGAGAGAGAGAGAGAGAGAGAGAGAGAGAGAGAGGTGTCCCGTTTATATCGACTATCCCCAATAACTTCCTATTCTGAACAAGTGTGTCAAGCAAATGTGTTAATCGAATCAGTTATAGCGAGTTCGATTTTTAAATATTTTGTAAATAGGCAGAGGGGGAGTGTGGTGGGGCGAGAGCTGTCCTCCCCTATCCGTCCTTTGTTAAAAAGAGATGAGGCTCCTCCACGCCCGCACCAAAGTGGTGACCAGTTCTACTGTCACCTCCGTCAACATGTTAGTTATCTAATAGGTGGATCACAGGATGCTGGTCTGTGGTGTTATCCGTGCGTGTGGGTAAGACTACGCATTAACACGGTCCATCAGGTGATAGATGGTGGACGAAACGCGAATGAGGGTAGCAATTTGAAGAGCAGAGGGGAAAAAAGTGTCAAGGCTCTTGCTGTGGGAAACAAACCTCTGCGACAGTGGGTTGGGTAGTGAGAGCAGTAGTGGCTTACTAGCTGCGATAGTTCATGCAAGGTTGGGTTTGTTAGTATGGGTTTCATGCATCATTACCGTGGCAAGCGATGGCGATGTATCCGAGTTTGCTGCAGCCGCTGCATTCCTGGAACAATCAAGATCGTTATATAGTAGTGGGACATCGGCCATAGGTCATCTCACTAATGGGCGATGTTCTGAACGGAAATAATGTCCAGCAAATTGAAGCAAAAGGTTCTAGCGCTGTGAGGTGTCGACCGCAGCCACGTTCAGAAACTGCTATTATTTCTCTTTTTAGCTTTTATCACAAACTTGGCTCAATGCTTAGAAATACTGGAATCACACCCTTTATTCCTTCGGGAAGTACGCGAGAATACCGGAATTAGGTCACAGCTTCTAAATATGATTCAAGTGAGGTGGTTCTTGGAGGGGCGAAGGGGACATAGAAAAGCACACCGCTTCTCTTAAAGATTAATCGGAAGCTACAGTCAGAAATTCTCATTCTCTGGATGTGAATAAAAGACTGCACCAGAGAAGCAAATAATACATAGATGATGTGTTAAAATCCATTACATGCCATGCAGTAGCTAAACTGAAAAGCAACTATAACAAATACTATAAATCAATACTTACGTTATTTTATAATGAACGCTGACTTTCACAGCTGTCAAGTAGTTCCAACATCCAAAATACACGAAATTCATGTGCTTCGAAGGCGCGCCGTTTTGTTTCTTAAGTCTGTAACTCGATCACCTTAGTTCATGTTTTGTTCATTAGGATGCGTCCTCGCCCGGGTTTGCTCATCTGTACGAAAAATTTGCCTTTAATATTCATATTAACGTAAAAAACGAAAGAGCAATATTCGATAAGTTCTTGTTCTTCTCGGATATGTCGTTAAATAGGTACACCCATCGTCACAGGATGGTGCTTCGCTGGGTATGATCCTATTATAGATGGTATGCCGTTATCTGCCTGCTACGTCTGAAGCTCCGACATAGGTGGATTTATGTGAACTGACAAACATCTGTTTACGACTCTGAGGGAACCTGCGGTACTCTCTAGTAGAGGATGAAAGGAACAAAACACTGTTTTAGCACATGGCTTATTGTTTCGCGGATGTCTTTGAGTTTTGATTGAAAAGATGAACGAAAAATAAAGGTAAATGTAAAAAGTCCGCAGTGTTCAAACATTCCTTTTGTTTTGCGTTACATCAGATGCATTTTGTAAACAGTGAAGTGACAAAGATGATCTCTAGAAACCGATACGTGCCAATAAAATAAAAAATAATGTTGCCAACAGTGGTAAAATTTACATAACGATGTTACTTATTACTGTAGTGTTTTCACGATTTCTTTAAAAAGTTCCCCCCCCCCCCCCCCCACCCCCATTTTCAACCCCCTCTGCGTTTGTGCTCCTTTAGTCAAGGCTACAGGTTTGTACCTCGTCTTATCAAAGAATTCCTATTTTTGAGAATACTGTACTTAACTTATTTCCAGAAGTTTGTTTGTGGTTAGCGTATCTTGCACTTTCCGTGTACTCGGTGACCATGCTGACATGCTCAAAGGACAAAAAGTTAAACACCTCTAGAGAAATCATTAGAAGTATCATTTAATACCGTGTAATTTCGCCCCTACACTTCATAAACGCCAGCGTTCGGTCAGGAAGGAAGTCACAAGTTTGTTTAGACACGTCGCATCCAGGTTAAGCCACTTGCGGAGGGTTTGAACGCGCAGTTCCACCAAATTGCGGGGAAATTGATATCAGCGTTTTACGCGCCGTTTCAACACGTCCCACATATCTTCAGTGATGTTCAAGTCAGATGATTTTGCAGAACAGTCTAGATGTAATAGGATGGCGGAGTGTTCATAAAACCAGTCAGATATTCTTCCAGCCCGATGAACTCTGCTGTTGTCGTCTTGAAAAGGAGGAGTATCAATAGCACACTCATCATGCAGATGTTCACTGAAAGGCAGCAAATGAACATGTACAAGGTTTAAATAAACATTCTGCTTCATGTTAGTGATCACCTCAGTGAACGAGATCAATTCATGACAAGAAAAATGCCCGCAAAACGGCACAGAACCGCCTTCAGCATAACCCTGACATTGCACACATTCAGGATGAAATGGCCTTAGGTTCACTTCACGACGTGCATAATTTAGATAGAGGCAAAAACGTGATTGGGCCAAATGACGGTCCGCCAGTCAGCTACTGTCCACGTTCGATGATTTCTAGCCCTTGAAGGCGCGCAGCTTTATGTTCCTGTGCGGGCAATGACCTCTTCCGAGGTGGCTGACTCCACATGTTCATTGCATGCAGTTCCTGTCGCAACATTGTCTCGTTAACAGGTTGGGATGGACCTTCATTCACTGCCTGCAGCAATTCCTGTCGGATCCAGAAACGATTTTGATTCACAAGCCGTGAAAAGCGTTGCCGATGCCTCTGTCAGGATCTTCTTTTGACCACAATTCTGACGTCGTGTTTTGTGGCAAAATGTGTTGCACCACTGCTTGTATACATTTTGAACAGATTCAGCGAAACACCAACAAATCTAGCAACTTCACAAACCACATGACCGTCGAAACGGCCAAACACGGTTGCCCCTTTTCGCCACTCTGTCTCTTCCTTACATTTACCCCTGTTTACGAACAATGTCCTCTTGAAACATAAATGTATCACTGATAGGACCGGCCGGTGTGGCCGAGCCGTTCTAGGCGCTTCAGTCTGGAGCCGCGCCACCGCTACGGTCGCAGGTTCGAATCCTGCATCGGGCATGGATGTGTGTGATGTCCATAGGTTAGTTAGGTTTAAGTAGTTCTAAGTTCTAGGGGACTGATGACCTCAGATGTTAAGTCTCATAATGCTCAGAGCCATTTGAACCATTTGAATCACTGATAGCTACTGTCTTCTGCTCAGGTAGAGGTAGTGCGCACACGGTTGAGCACGTGACTATCGTTCCGCCATCTGTAAAGGATTAACAGTTCAACTCTGTGTGTGTGTGTGTGTGTACTGCGCTGACTAATTATTTGTCCGGTGAGCTTAGTAAACTCGTTTGAGTCATTCGCACCTTATTTATTAATAACATAAGATGCAAATTTCGCAGTTAATCATATGTCTAAAGTTGTTTCATTTTCCGGGTTAAAATTTTCCTTCCGGGTTCAGAATTTTTAGACAAATTGTTTCCTGTGCTTTCAGTGATCTACCCAAAACTTTTTCTGGGCTATCTTCACATCTCGTTTTCTCTAACAGTGAGGTTCTAAGTTCTTACATAAGTAAATATATTCCCTTTTTAACACTAATTTGTCAAGTTGTACACAAATATTTGAATATTTGTCTAGACACACATAGAAGAAGGAAAGCTTGAAACAGGCTTCTTGAGGCCACGAAGAGTTACCAAATCTGTAACGCACCGAAAACTGCATTTGGTGCTACACAGGTAACTCGACGATGAGAGTATAAATTGATTTGCATACTAGAAGTTCTTGACCAGTTCGGTTGTTTGTGCTATGTCGCACTTGCGAGCTCCACTTGGTATTCCGAACGAAGCACAGGAAAACATCCGCAGCGTGGTATTCTGCCGCTGCGTAAGGCCTGCTCTGAATAGAGGACTTCGCTGATTAGCAGACGTCTCAGTCTGAAAGCCCTTCCCTTCCAATCCATTGAGTTCAGTACCGCTTCAGTCGCAGTTTCTTTGTCGTTTCTGTGCCGTTTGCACGCTTAGTTTCTTTCCATCTGCCGCTTTTAATCGTCGGCTTTCTATGGAATCTACGAAGGCAATTTAATTCCACCGTGTCGAAAATATTGCCTATTATCGAAATTTTCATGCAGCGCCGCTGATTAATTTTAGAGATGCACTGAGGGTAGTGTTATTCAGTTTGCTGTCTGCATAGTCTTCCTACTTACTCATCTTTTCTCCAACATAAAACACGCCTCAGTTTACCTCACTTTTTGCTCTTTTTGCTCTTCGCGTGGAGTGCTCATGGCAGATAGCTGCCTATTTGAAAGAATGCATGTTATATGTAGCTGCTGGTAGGAATACAATCTGACAAAATTCAGACAAGTGGACAAAGTTCAAAACCATCGTACAATATGCGTTAGAAGAGTATGTGCCAAGCAAGATCGTAAGAGATGGAAAAGAGCCACCGTGGTACAACAACCGAGTTAGAAAACTGCTGCGGAAGCAAAGGGAACTTCACAGCAAACATAAACATAGCTAAAGCCTTGCAGACAAACAAAAATTACGCGAAGCGAAATGTAGTGTGAGGAGGGCTATGCGAGAGGCTTTCAATGAATTCGAAAGTAAAGTTCTATGTGATGACTTGGCAGAAAATCCTAAAAAAATTTGGTCTTATGTCAAAGCGGTAGGTGGATCAAAACAAAATGTCCAGACACTCTGTGACCAAAATGGTAGTGAAACAGAGGATGACAGACTAAAGGCCTAAATACTAAATGTCTTTTTCCAAAGCTGCTTCACAGAGGAAGACTGCACTGTATTTCCTTCTCTAGATTGTCGCACAGATAACAAAATGGTAGATATCGAAATAAACGACAGAGGGGTAGAGAAACAATTAAAATCGCTCAAAAGAGTACGCGAAGTAACTTGCCCCCCTTCTTGCAGCGGTGTACCGTAGGTCTCTAGAAGAGCGTTGCGTTCCAAAGGATTGGAAAAGGGCACAGGTCATCCCAGTTTTCAAGAAGGAAGGTCGAACAGATGTGCAGAACTATAGACCTATATCTCTAACGTCGATCAGTTGTAGAATTTTTGAACACGTATTATGTTCGAGTATAATGAGTTTTCTGGAGACTAGAAATCTACTCTGTAGGAATCAGCATAGGTTTCGAAAAAGACGGTCGTGTGAAACCCAGCTCGTGCTATTCGTCCACGAGACTCAGAGGGCCATAGACACGGGTTCACAGGTAGATGCCGTGTTTCTCGACTTCTGCAAGGCGTTCGGTATAGTTCCCCACAGTCGTTTAATGAACAAAGTAAGAGCATATGGACTATCAGACCAATTGTGTGATTGGATTGAAGAGTTCCTAGATAACAGAACGCAGCATGTCATTCTCAATGGAGAGAAGTCTTCCGAAGTAAGAGTGATTTCAGGTGTGCCGCAGGGGAGTGTCATAGGACCGTTGCTATTCACAATATACAATAATGACCTTGTGGATGACATCGGAAGTTCACTGAGGCTTTTTGCAGATGATGCTGTGGTGTATAGAGAGGTTGTAACAATGGAAAATTGTACTGAAATGCAGGAGGATCTGCAGCGAATTGACGCATGGTGCAGGGAATGGCAATTGAATCTCAATGTAGACAAGTGTAATGTGCTGCGAACACATAGAAAGATAGATCCCTTATCGTTTAGCTACAAAATAGCAGGTCAGCAACTGGAAGCAGTTAATTCCATAAATTATCTGGGAGTACGCATTAGGAGTGATTTAAAATGGAATGATCATATAAAGTTGATTGTCGGTAAAGCAGATGCCAGACTGAGATTCATTGGAAGAATCCTAAGGAAATGCAATCCGAAAACAAAGGAAGTAGGTTACAGTACGCTTGTTCGCCCACTGCTTAAATACTGCTCAGCAGTGTGGGATCCGTACCAGATATGGTCGATAGAAGAGATAGAGAAGATCCAACGGAGAGCAGCGCGCTTCGTTACATGATCATTTAGTAATCGCGAAAGCGTTACGGAGATGATAGATAAACTCCAGTGGAAGACTCTGCAGGAGAGACGCTCAGTAGCTCGGTACGGGCTTTTGTTAAAGTTTCGAGAACATACCGTCACCGAAGAGTCAAGCAGTATATTGCTCCCTCCTACGTATATCTCGCGAAGAGACCATGAGGATAAAATCAGAGAGATTAGAGCACACGATAGAGGTACTCAGGGTACCCACCGCCACACACCGTCAGGTGGCTTGCGGAGTATGGATGTAGATGTAGATATAGATGTAGATGACTGAAAGAGCCTATATTACATTGGTTTGTAGTGTCGTAAGGAAACTGCAGGAAACTTAAATCAAGATGGTACATTCTGTTTTGAACTGGGCAATACTCAGTACTACTACTCCAGTTAATAGGAAAACTTGCACTGACACCGAGCGAGGTGGCGCAGTGGTTAGCACACTGGACTCGCATTCGGGAGGACGACGGTTCAATCCCGTCTCAGGCCATCCTGATTTAGGTTTTCCGTGATTTCCCTAAATCGCTTGAGGCAAATGCCGGGGTGGTTCCTTTGAAAGGGCACGGCCGATTTCCTTCCCCATCCTTCCCTCACCCGAGCTTCCGCTCCGTCTCTAATGACCTCGTTGTCGACGGGACGTTAAACACTAATTTCCTCCTCCTCCTTGCACTGACGTTACGACACTGTCAGTACAGTAATCCTGTTCCATAATCAGAGGCTGTAATGCAAAAGTAGGTGAAAGATGGGAACATAAAGTAACGGACGAATTTGGTCCCTCTAGGGAGGAAGAAGGTTTAACGCGTATCCAGCACAAAATTCTGTTAATCTTCACGAACACACTCTTTCGAGAACGCCTTGAGAAGGAAGTATATCTCGAAGATACCAGCAGATCGAAGAAGATAGTTACTAAATTTGCTAAAAAAAATCAGGATTTAAACGACAGCAAGAACTTTGCAAGTGCTGACATAGGTATAGACTTGCTAATAAAATTCTAGACGAAATTAAAGACGTTAAAGAAACATCAGCTGATGCATTTGGAGCTAGACAAGCTTAAATAACCATAACTTGACTCCTTTGGAACAACATGTGATAAAATATTTGTTCAGAAGATCAGGAACTTAGTGCCCTCCTTCAGAATGCGGCGCGGGAAAATATACCACAAATACGTACGTTAGGTATGAATATTAGAAAATTTAAGAACGAGAAGTTTAAAAAGATGGAACATACTTACCATTATCACATTATTAGCGAGCGTTAAAAATAAGAGTGAATTTCGACATATCGGACTGAATTTAATCGAAATAAGAATGAAAAAGACATGTGTTCTTCTTGCTATCTCTTGCTAATTCTGGATGGATAAATAACTGACGACAGTGAAGATAAACACTGTTTCTTCCGCCAAATAGTGATTCATGAGTTACCACTTGCATCAGCAGGAAAAAAAAGAAACAAAAAAAAGTTGAAAAGGAAGAAAGAAACACTGTATACACGGCCTCCTTTGTGCGTTACGGAATTTCTAAAATGTTGGCTACATTTCTGTCCAGGGGCCAACTAACGCAACTGCCACATTAACTGTAAATAAATTCAGTCACAAATTCAGTATGTCCAAGCAGGAAATTTGCGGCGTTTTTATTTTTAACAAATCAAGGTTATTGCAGAAAAACATGGTATCACATCTCACAATTCACAGTCGTTTATTATTGAAATAATAACTGTCTGTGCGGTGGTTAAAATACAGTGATCAACAACACAGATTTGCAAAAGCTTCCGAAAAGCCACGAAAATTAGAGCTGCTTTACCACAAGTGTAAAGTGCAAGTTCCGTTATCCGCACACGAAACGACTTGCTGCTGCACGTACATACGTCCTCTCTCTTCCAGATCTCAGCCCGGACTGCCAGATGAACGCAAAGTGCCTGTCCCACGCGAAATTGAACACTGTTATTTATAACCTCGCATTAATATGAGTCAAGCTTGCATACTTTCGACTTCTGAAACCATAGTTAAAGCTACGAATTTAGCGTTGTATTATACGTGAATTTGGGAGCGAATTTCATCAGCTTTCTAATGCTTAGTTTTTCTGTACCTGTAATGGTTTGGTCATTCATAGGGTTCTTATCCATGTGGACGCTATTTTGCATCATTATGTCATCAATAAAAGTAAACAATTAAAATTACAGTCATCCATAATTATACATAATTATATCTACACTCCTGGAAATTGAAATAAGAACACCGTGAATTCATTGTCCCAGGAAGGGGAAACTTTATTGACACATTCCTGGGGTCAGATACATCACATGATCACACTGACAGAACCACAGGCACATAGACACAGGCAACAGAGCATGCACAATGTCGGCACTAGTACAGTGTATATCCACTTTTCGCAGCAATGCAGGCTGCTATTCTCCCATGGAGACGATCATAGAGATGCTGGATGTAGTCCTGTGGAACGGCTTGCCATGCCATTTCCACCTGGCGCCTCAGTTGGACCAGCGTTCGTGCTGGACGTGCAGACCGCGTGAGACGACGCTTCATCCAGTCCCAAACATGCTCAATGGGGGACGGATCCGGAGATCTTGCTGGCCAGGGTAGTTGACTTACACCTTCTAGAGCACGTTGGGTGGCACGGGATACATGCGGACGTGCATTGTCCTGTTGGAACAGCAAGTTCCCTTGCCGGTCTAGCAATGGTAGAACGATGGGTTCGATGACGGTTTGGATGTACCGTGCACTATTCAGTGTCCCCTCGACGATCACCAGTGGTGTACGGCCAGTGTAGGAGATCGCTCTCCACACCGTGATGCCGGGTGTTGGCCCTGTGTGCCTCGGTCGTATGCAGTCCTGATTGTGGCGCTCACCTGCACGGCGCCAAACACGCATACGACCATCATTGGCACCAAGGCAGAAGCGACTCTCATCGCTGAAGACGACACGTCTCCATTCGTCCCTCCATTCACGCCTGTCGCGACACCACTGGAGGCGGGCTGCACGATGTTGGGGCGTGAGCGGAAGACGGCCTAGCTTCATGGAGACGGTTGGTCCTCGCCGATACCCCAGGAGCAACAGTGTCCCTAATTTGCTGGGAAGTGGCGGTGCGGTCCCCTACGGCACTGCGTAGGATCCTACGGTCTTGGCGTGCATCCGTGCGTCGCTGCGGTCCGGTCCCAGGTCGACGGGCACGTGCACCTTCCGCCGACCACTGGCGACAACATCGATGTACTGTGGAGACCTCACGCCCCACGTGTTGAGCAATTCGGCGGTACGTCCACCCGGCCTCCCGCATGCCCACTATACGCCCTCGCTCAAAGTCCGTCAACTGCACATACGGTTCACGTCCACGCTGTCGCGGCATGCTACCAGTGTTAAAGACTGCGATGGAGCTCCGTATGCCACGGCAAACTGGCTGACACTGACGGCGGCGGTGCACAAATGCTGCGCAGCTAGCGCCATTCGACGGCCAACACCGCGGTTCCTGGTGTGTCCGCTGTGCCGTGCGTGTGATCATTGCTTGTACAGCCCTCTCGCAGTGTCCGGAGCAAGTATGGTGGGTCTGACACACCGGTGTCAATGTGTTCTTTTTTCCATTTCCAGGAGTGTATTTGCGAACGCTACTTTCACTTTTGCATGTTTTTTTGCGAGAAAATGCACTTTTTCACGTGCGGAATATGCATTCCGGCCTGTAATTTAAAATATGTTGTTGTTGTGGTCTTCAGTCCTGAGACTGGTTTGATGCAGCTCTCCATGCTACTCTATCCTGTGCAAGCTTCTTCATCTCCCAGTACCTACTGCAACCTACATCCTTCTGAAACTGCTTAGTGTATGCATCTCTTGGTCTCCCCCTACGATTTTTACCCTCCACGCTGCCCTCCAATACTAAATTGGTGAACCCTTGATGCCTCAGAACATGTCCTACCAACCGATCCCTTCTTCTGGTCAAGTTGTGCCACAAACTCCTCTTCTCCCCAATCCTGTTCAGTACCTCCTCATTAGTTATGTGATCTACCCATCTAATCTTCAGCATTCTTCTGTAGCACCACATTTCGAAAGCTTCTATTCTCTTCCTGTCCAAACTATTTATCGTCCATGTTTCACTTCCATACATGGCTACACTCCATACAAATACTTTCAGAAAAGACTTCCTGACACTTAAATCTATACTCGATGTTAACAAATTTCTCTTCTTCAGAAACGCTTTCCTTGCCATTGGCAGTCTACATTTTATATCCTCTCTACTGCGACCATCATCAGTTATTTTGCTCCCCAAATAGCAAAACTCCTTTACTACTTTAAGTGTCTCATTTCCTAATCTAATACCCTCAACATCACCCGACTTAATTCGACTACATTCCATTATCCTCGTTTTGCTTTTGTTGATGTTCATCTTATATCCTCCCTTCAAGACACCATCCATTCCATTCAACTGCTCCTCCAAGTCCTTTGCTGTCTCTGACAGAATTACAATGTCATCGGCGAACCTCAAAGTTTTTATTTCTTCTCCATGGATTTTAATACCTACTCCGAATTTTTCTTTTGTTTCCTTTACTGCTTGCTCAATATACAGATTGAATAACATCGGGGAGAGGCTACAACCCTGTCTTACTCCCTTTCCAACCACTGCTTCCCTTTCATGTCCCTCGACTCTTATAACTGCCATCTGGTTTCTGTACAAATTGTAAATAGCCTTTCGCTCCCTGTATTTTACCCCTGCCACCTTTAGAATTTGAAAGAGAGTATTCCAGTCAACATTGTCAAAAGCTTTCTCTAAGTCTACAAATGCTAGAAATGTAGGTTTGCCTTTCCTTAATCTTTCTTCTAAGATAAGTCGTAGGGTCAGTATTGCCTCACGTGTCCCAGTATTTCTACGGAATCCAAACTGATCTTCCCCGAGGTCGGCTTCTACTAGTTTTTCCATTCGTCTGTAAAGAATTCGTGTTAGTATTTTGCAGCTGTGGCTTATTAAACTGATAGTTCGGTAATTTTCACATCTGTCAACACCTGCTTTCTTTGGGATTGGAATTATTATATTCTTCTTGAAGTCTGAGGGTATTTCGCCTGTTTCATACATCTTGCTCACCAGATGGTAGAGTTTTGTCAGGACAGGCTCTCCCAAGGCCGCCAGTAGTTCCAATGGAATGTTGTCTACTCCGGGGGCCTTGTTTCGACTCAGGTCTTTCAGTGCTCTGTCAAACTCTTCACGCAGTATCGTATCTCCCATTTCATCTTCATCTACATCCTCTTCCATTTCCATAATATTGTCCTCAAGTACATCGCCCTTGTATAGACCCTCTATATACTCTTTCCACCTTTCTGCTTTCCCTTCTTTGCTTAGAACTGGGTTTCCATCTGAGCTCTTGATGTTCATACAAGTGGTTCTCTTATCTCCAAAGGTCTCTTTAATTTTCCTGTAGGCAGTATCTATCTTACCCCTAGTAAGATAAGCCTCTACATCCTTACATTTGTCCTCTAGCCATCCCTGCTTAGCCATTTTGCACTTCCTGTCGATCTCATTTTTGAGACGTTTGTATTCCTTTTTGCCTGCTTCATTTACTGCATTTTTATATTTTCTCCTTTCATCAATTAAATTCAATATTTCTTCTGTTACCCAAGGATTTCTACTAGCCCTCGTCTTTTTACCTACTTGATACTCTGCTGCCTTCACTACTTCATCCCTCAAAGCTACCCATTCTTCTTCTACTGTATTTCTTTCCCCCATTCCTGTCAATTGTTCCCTTATGCTCTCCCTGAAACTCTCTACAACCTCTGGTTCTTTCAGTTTATCCAGGTCCCATCTCCTTAAATTCCCACCTTTTTGCACTTTCTTCAGTTTTAATCTACAGGTCATAACCAATAGATTGTGGTCAGAGTCCACATCTGCCCCTGGAAATGTCTTACAATTTAAAACCTGGTTCCTAAATCTCTGTCTTACCATTATATAATCAATCTGATACCTTTTAGTATCTCCAGGGTTCTTCCATGTATACAACCTTCTATCATGATTCTTAAACCAAGTGTTAGCTATGATTAAATTCTGCTCTGTGCAAAATTCTACCAGGCGGCTTCCTCTTTCATTTCTTAGCCCCAATCCATATTCACCTACTATGTTTCCTTCTCTCCCTTTTCCTACACTGGAATTCCAGTCACCCATAACTATTAAATTTTCGTCTCCCTTCACAATCTGAATAATTTCTTTTATTTCATCATACATTTCTTCAATTTCTTCGTCATCTGCAGAGCTAGTTGGCATGTAAACTTGTACTACTGTAGTAGGTGTGGGCTTCGTATCTATCTTGGCCACAATAATGCGTTCACTAAGCTGTTTGTAGTAGCTTACCCGCGTTCCTATTTTCCTATTCATTATTAAACCTACTCCTGCATTACCCCTATTTGACTTTGTGTTTATAACCCTGTAGTCACCTGACCAGAAGTCTTGTTCCTCCTGCCACCGAACTTCACTAATTCCCACTATATCTAACTTTAACCTATCCATTTCCCTTTTCAAATTTTCTAACCTACCTGCCCGATTAAGGGACCTGACATTCCACGCTCCGATCCGTAGAGCGCCAGTTTTCTTTCTCCTGATAACGACATCCTCTTGAGTAGTCCCCGCCCGGAGATCCGAATGGGGGACTATTTTACCTCCGGAATATTTTACCCAAGAGGACGCCATCATCATTTAATCATACAGTAAAGCTGCATGCCCTCGGGAAAAATTACGGCCGTAGTTTCCCCTTGCTTTCAGCCGTTCGCAGTACCAGCACAGCAAGGCCGTTTTGGTTATTGTTACAAGGCCAGATCAGTCAATCATCCAGACTGTTGCCCTTGCAACTACTGAAAAGGCTGCTGCCCCTCTTCAGGAACCACACGTTTGTCTGGCCTCTCAACAGATACCCCTCCGTTGTGGTTGTACCTACGGTACGGCTATCTGTATCGATGAGGCACGCAAGCCTCCCCACCAACGGCAAGGTCCATGGTTCATGGGGGGGGGGGGGGAATTTAAAATATATATTTACGAAAATATACCATAATAATTCGTTAGTACTCACTGACATCTATCTGTATGAATCGCTTGGGAAGTTAGTGAGTTATTAATTTTTAAAGATTATTATGTATTAGAAATATGTAACGTTAAATAACTTGGAAGCTAGATCTTGTAGCGAGAACGTATTCACTCACGTACTTGTTTCACTTTTGTATTTGAAACCATGTTATTGACTTTTGTCACTGGTTGTGTTTAGTCTTTACTCGAGTTTCTCCTGTTCAATATTTTCTCTATTCAGTGAAGTTTGCCATGGCGGATACTCCTCGAAGTCCACCTTATCGGCGGAATTTTCTGCTAGCTAACCTGCATCAAGCTTTCTCATTCTTTTATCTCTGCTGTTCATCACGCCTCAAAGGCGCCACCACCTTCTGGCGACGCCGCAAAGCTCATGCGGCCCAGCACGTTCCACTCAGCTGTCAAAACACTCCCTCTAGGCCGTCACAAAGTCGTTGATTCGGCTGGTAACGTTACAACATGACGTGTGTCCACAGGCACTTCTGTTGTTAAAGTTTCTTGTAGCCATTTCCGAGATGTACCGTCTCAGTATGCAGCGTAGTCGTATAAAAATACCGGAACAATATGTAATACTACAATAAAATGTATCAGTGCAGATACCTCGTGGGTGCTTACATATGGATCATAGTACATGTAAGAACATGATAAAAGGACACTACGATTCGTCACCACTGTCCTACAAAACATCCACCCCTTCCAACGCCCCCACACCCTTTCCCAGATCGCCCTCGCTGCCCATTCCGTCTTTCACCTCACCACCTATGCCCTCAACCAGGTCCACTTCAGCCCCCTCACCACCCTCGTCTAAACCTCCCCTACCACGGCATGATATTACAGTATCCTTTACCACAATATCGGCTCCCTGCCCACCCACAAACCTCTCTTCTTCCACAGCCTCAATCAGTACCACATGGATACCTTAATCCTAAATGAAACCTTCCTCCAACCACACCTCTCGGTCTCCACAGCGCTTTACACCCTTCACTGCACCAATTACCCATGGCCTAGCGTGTGGAGGGGCTGCTATCGGCCACCTTAAACATCTCCCTGTTTGGCCCCAACCTCTCCTCAACAATCCCACTGAGCATCGCACCCTCAGCATATTCTTCCCCACCCTTACCGTCACATATGCCACCATCTACATCTGCCCTCACGATTTACTGGCCCACATTGATCTCACCTTCTCCACCTACATTATTGCTGCAGTCCTTAGTATCCACAGCTGTGTTCCTGCCGATCTCCAGTGGTGGCATCGGTTTATCACCACCCTCCAGTGAGACCTGGTTCCCCTCCCCCAACACACCTGGCCCGAATCCAACACCACTCCTGATGTGATACTAGTCCCTCATAACCTCCTTAGGGTCATCACTGCAGAAATCCTTGACCTAATGGGCAGCAACCATGCCCCCATCCTCCTCACTATCTCTGATGGTCGCCATCCCCGCCCTATTCCACGACCTGACATTCCTCCTAAACTTCCCCATGATTATTCCTGCACCAACTGGGATGCCTACCGGTCCTCCATACACACCCAGCTCGAATACCACAACCCTACCTTCCAGTCTCCCAATGACATCTGGTGAACTGCTACCATCTTCCACCAGAGCTTCACTGGCGCCATGGCCACCCATATCTGTACCAAAGCCATCCATCCACCCTCACTGCCCAGCCCTGCCCCCACAGGCTTTCCTTCTCCTTTGTGAATCCCATCGCCTCTACCGAACTGTCCTCCACACTCATGACCGGGACACACTCACTCGCCACTGGCAATTACGGCGACACATCTGCAACATGTTTACTGTGAAGAAACGCCATCCCTGGCGACAGATATGCACACAACTCAATGACACACTCCCAAAAATCTCTTCCAAGTATTTGCCTGCTTTCCACCACCTTACTGGGAACCACCATAGTTCATAGTACCCTCTCCTCCTTGATGACAATCCCTTTCCTGACAACCTCAATAAGGCCAACCACTTTGCTTCCCACCTACTTGATGTCTTTTTCCATTCCAGATGATCCCCAATTTGTTTCTTCCCTCTTCCTCGATGTCATCAAATGAACAGATACCTCCACTCCTCCCCTTGCTCCTAGCTTGCAGTGCTTGGGCGACACACCATCATTGGAGCTTAACACTACCATTAATATACAGGATGTCATCCTCACACTCCACACTAAATGCAACACTGCCCCTGGTCACGACCGCATTACCTACCACCATCTCAAACACTGCCCTCCCTCTTTCCTTGCAGTCCTTGCCTCCCTCTGCAACATAATCCTTGCCACTGGCTGCTGTCTCGAGCTGTGGAAAACTTCCCGCATCCTGATGTTCCCCGAACCTAACAAGCCTCCATCTGATGCCTCTTCCTATCGCCCCATGTGTCTCACTTCAGTGTTCAGCAAGCTCATGGAATCCATCCTTACCCAGCGCATCCATCACCACCTCCACTGACACCACCTCCTGCCCAACACCCAATGTGGCACTCGACCTTCCTTCTCTGCTGATGACCAACTCCTGCACCTCACCCATCTCCTCTCCCTCCAGCTTAACTCCTGTCGCTGTGCCATTCTTGTCTCCCTATACTTTGAAGAGGCCTACCACCAAGTATGTCACCCCAGTCTCCTGCTTAAACTCTAGACCTACACTCTATCAACGATGTCTGTGTGATTGCCTTCCTCCTCTCCCACCACCCCTCCTATGTTACTGTCCATGACACTGATTCCCATACCTTCTACCCCTCTGCAAGTGTGCCCCAGGGCTCTGTCCTCTCCCCTCTCCACTACCTCCTGGACACAGCATATATGCCCAACCCCCCAAGTCCACCTCCTGCAGTATGCTGATGACACCATCTTCCTTGATCTCACTCCTACCCTTCACTGGTCCCAACGCCCTCTCCAGAAGCACCTTGACCTTTTTGCCACATGGTGTAACTAGTGGCTCCTAAATATCAATCCTTCCAAGACCCAGGCAATCATCATAGGTCGCACCACTCGCTAATTCTGGCTCCTTGACTTTTTCCTTACCGTCTTTTCCCACTCTGTCCACCTCTCCCCCCACCTATCTTGGACTCACTATTGACAGTACCTCACCTGGATCCCTCATCTCCACTCTATCCAATCCAAAACCCACAACTGCCTCTGTCTTCTGAAGCTCCTCTCTGGCCAGACATGGGGGTTGAACCCCCACTGCTATCCTCCACACCTACAAATCTTTGATCTGTCCCATCCTCTGTTATGCCATTCTCACCTGGATATCCACCCCCTCCCACAAATTCTACAAGTCCCTCCAGAACCTCGAGCGCCATGCACTCTGCCTCGCTTTCCGTATATGCCTCCCGTCCCCCATATGGATCCTCTGTGATCTGATTCCGTTCCCCCATCTGCCCCTTTTCCTCAAACATATCCGAATCCTCTACACCTCTTGCAGACTTGTGACTTCTCATTCCCTGGTTGTTCCTCTCCACTGCAGCACCTTCACTGTGTTGTGCCACTCACCCACCACCTCTACCCCTCCTGATAATGCCCACTCTCCCTTCATATATCCCTCCTATTAACTCTGACCTCTCCCTGTGCTCCCTCCCCCCCACTTCCATCCTGTTTTTCCCTGCCTACTCTCTCCCCCCCCCTGAGTTCTTTTGCTTTCCCCTCCTCTGCTTTCCCCACCCCTTCTTGTGTCCATCCTGTCCCCCTCTCTTTGTGTGTCCTCTCCCTCCATTGTCTCCCCCACCTTTTGCTTTTTCCGCTTCTCCCACCTTTTTCTCCCATCTGTCTGGGTCCTTCTCCCCCCCCCCCCCAATGTGCCTTAGGCTGTAGTGTGTCTAGTGTGTCATCTTCGTGTCTACTCTCTAGTGCAATGTTTGTGAGTGTTCAGTGTTGTGTGTCCCCTTTTACCATAATGTCGCTCTGTTTTTTGTCTGTCTACTATTGTGCCTGTCTACTTACTGCGTGTCTTAATTAGCATCACCAACCCTTTGTTTCTATATTTTGACTTCCACAACTTTCTGTCATTTTACAGTGTTAAGAAGTCAGCGTTTTATCGCCTGTTTTTATTGTTTATCTACTTATTATGTTTTTAATTCTTCTGTAGGCTGATGAGCACAATATTAAGCTGCTGCCAGCCCTCTCCCTCCCCCCCGTGCCCCCCTCTGAGGGGACCGAAATTCGATAAAGAAAACCTCCTTGTCCTCTCCCTATACCGCATCTCCTCCTTTTCCCCTTCCCTGTCGTTCCCCACCCCATTTTCCATTCAAATTTATAGAGATCAATACCAGCTACCTCTCTCTCCTTGTCCCCCACAGCCACCCCTATCTCATCACCACCTCTTACCTCCAGTCCTCATCACCACCACTCACCTGTCTCCCTCCATACCGACCTTTCTTTTCATCAACAATCTACCATCCCAGGGCAGGTCTTTTTCCAGATTTAGTGAAGGTGTACAGTGCGCCGTTTTTAATGGTCAGTGTTTAGTATTGCCTAAGTGTTTTTTTAAAGTGTTTAGTGCACTTCAAGTGGGTTTCAAGGGTTTTTAACTGTGCCCTGTCAACGTTATTATCACTGTCTCCTTGTTTTGTGTTTGAATGATGTCTACTGGCTGAAGAGCGGGTTGACTGGACCATTTCCATCACCCCTCGCCCCATAAAGGAAAAAATAGGACACCAAACATCTGGTGCAAACATTGTGCAAGAGCTGGAGCTAATCAGCTGTAGACATGTGTATCCCAGGTAGGTCTCAGAATGCATGCAAAAGTGAAATAAAGTAATAAAACAAAAACGTAGGCAACACTAGTTGCCACAAAACGTAGACGAAAAGGTATTTGAGCATAGCCAGCCTATTAACCTGTACATAAAATATTCCATATTAATGATAAAACAGGTTAGTACAAAAGACATGATGGCACTGTGGATGGAAAGTTTAGGAACTAATCGCCGAAACAGGTGTAGTGAGGTAAACTGTTTTTTAGCATACTAGAGGGGAATCTATTGGTGAAAACAAGCGTATCGAGGTTCATATTTCACTACAAATGGACTCAACAACGACGCTAAATATTTGGCCAACCAATAAGTAGATCATTTATGTTGCTCACAATTGATCTAAACGTCAATGCCGAAATATCGGTACACGAGTTTGTAATATCCCGGATGCAGTGCTGAAAGAGGTTTGAGTATTCGATAACCCGCCGCGAAAACTTCGAGAAGTGTATTTGCAACGGCTACTTTTCATTAGCCACCATCTCATGGATTTTAATTGTGCAGGAAGTGTTCAGGAAGGTGTGCATCCAGTTAGTTGCGTTCAAGAACAAGGTATAGAAATCTGGTAAAAATCGGTCCATCAACGGTTTACCCAAGACTGGGGGATACAGATGGCGTATCTGAGGAGCTTGTCATCTGTCTGGAGGTGGTCGCTACAGTCACAGCCCCGGGTAGAACATAGGAGAGTAAGGTAGGAGCGTGTTCGCCGATAGGAATCCAGAAGCAGAGAGAACGCACCGTGTCTGCCGCATCTCTTGGCCATCCGCATCCAGGACTCTTGCGGCTGCCACCAACACACCTATTGATTAAACTTTACGACCGATGTTTTTCCAGGGCTTTAGAACCACGCCGATAGTATAGCGTGCTGGTGCCGTGGACATGCTGTGAACGGACTTCGCACCTACCAGCTCAAGTAGAGCTGTAGCAATCGATAAAACTTTAAAACGATTTTTTCCTCCAAACAGGTGACTGTTGTATACTAAACAATTAACAGCTAAGGCTGTTAAGCTGAATTTTAGGACGTCTGAAAATGGGAATGTTATTGGTAGCTCCCTTTGCTCAATTCAACATGCGCTGACGTGCAAAAATCGTGGGATAACGACACGCACATACACTATAGATGGCCGCAGTGTCGCATACGCGGCGTATAAAAGAGCAGTTCTTGGTGGAGCTGTCATTTGTTCTCAGATGCTTCATGAGAAAACGTGTCCGACGTGATTATGGCTGCACGACAGGAATGAAGACTTTGAATGTAGAATGGTAGTTGGAGCTAGACATGGGACATTCCATTTCCGAAATAGTTGGGGAATTCAATATTCCAAGATTCACAGTGTCAAGACTGTGCTGAGAATACCAAATTTCAGGCATTACCTCTCACCACGGACAACGCAATGGCCGACGGCTTTCAGTTAACAACCGAGAGCAGCAGCGTTTGCGTAGAGTTGTAAGTGCTAACAGACAAGCAACACTGCGTGAAATAACGGCAGAAATCAATGTGCTACGTACGATGAACGTATCCGTTAGTACTGTGCGGCGAAATTTGGCGTTAATGGGCTATGGTAACGGATGACCGACTCTAGTGCCTTTGCTGACAGCACGACATCGCCTGCAGTTCCTCTCCTGGGCTCGAGACCATATCGGTTGGACACTAGACGACTGATGAGCTCGGACTTCAGTCGGCAGAGCTCAAAGCCATGGACACAGGTTATCAACAAGGCACTGTGCAAGCCGGTAGTGTCTCTACAGTGGTGTGGACTGTGTTTATGTGGAATGGACAGCTTCCTCTGGTCCGAATGAACCGATTATTGACTGGAAACGATTACGTTCGGCTACTTGGAGACCACTTGCAGCGCTTCATGGATTAGGTGTTCCCAAACAATCGATTTTTTATGGACGACAATCCACCAAGTCACAGGGCCACAGCTGTTCGCGATTGGACAGTTCGAGTGAGTGGTTTGGCCAGTTCGTGCACAAAATCCTGCCCCGGCAACAATATCGCAATTATGGGTGTCTATATAGGCAGCAAGGCTCAACATTTCTGCAAGGGACTTCCAAAGATTTGTTGAGTCCATGCCACTTCGAGCTGATGCACTACTCCCCATATCCCATGACTTTTGTTGTCTCAGTGTAACTGAGCTGTGGTAGATTTACTTTAAGCTTTAGGTTTACATTACGTTGTGCTTTGATTACATTACTCAATTCAAATTGGTTACATACTTCAATTACTCTCAAACAAAAACAAAATTACTTAATGCAAAGAGCAAACACAAACAGAAACACAGACTTAATCAGAGAAGGACCACAGAAATAAACGCTCAGTCGCAGTAGTGTAATGTGCATAAACAGACCGCACAGAGGAAGCGAACTCTCAGTTCAAAAATTATTACACAGAAGATTTACGAACTTAACTGAAAATGGATTCTACTTGCAGAAGCTACAGGCCACTACTGAACGCAAACACCGGCCGCCTGACATCAGCTTTAGACGACAGTTTACACCAGTATGGGCATGATTTTCTAAAACACAAACGAAGTAAGCAATTACCACACATAAAACATTCCAATAAACAGCTGAGTTAATACGAAGCGTCCTTTAAAAGAAAACCACCAGATCTAGGGTGTATATGCGACTTTTAACCAACAAATGAATAAATATATAATTAATATCACTTCAACTTGATAAAACGCACGGATTGTTCAAACGTGTGTGGATTAGCAGGAGCTTAAAAATTTATCTATAAAACAAATGGAAACTTTAAACGAAGCCAGCGAGTACAGCAATTAAAATTAACGGCTCAGATCTAAAATTTTAAATAGCTGCTGTAACTGCCGCTTTGTTCCCAAATAAATTACTTGTAGGCACAGTAGTGAATTAAATGAGTCATAATATGCTTAAAATTTAACAACAGACAAAGCTGCACGCGGTCTCGCACTGCTACTTTCCGATTGTAAAAGGAATTTTATTTTTTTTTTTTTTCAAAATGAGTAACGTTGCACAAGCAGCACGACAGGGTGTCATAAGATTACACGGAAGCGAGTACCTAGCAGTGCCTTACAACGAAAGCAAGGAGAGCATCATTTTCAACCACTTATCTCACAGCGAGAGCAAGTGACACACAAAGCAGTCGATACTCTGTTTTCAGAATGCAGCACTATAGCCTTCACAAATAGGTCCTTTAAGCCAGTTACCCATCCAGAATGAGCACTCGATCCTGAAGACAACATTTAGCAGTCGCCTCCATTTATACAAACTGAATCCACCGAACTCCGCACACCGCAGCCATACCAGTCGGCCCCCCCAGGGGGTCCACAACTTTTTTGTGGATACGTGCGTAGCGAGCACGGGACCCCGAGCTAATGTGGCCCTCCTTCCTTTCCGGGCTGCATACCTTCCTTTTCCGCATCATTCCCTCTCCGTATCATTCCCTCTCCCCCATCTTCGCCCCTCCTCCCCTCACCTCTGGCTCTTTCCTTCCCTTTCTCCCCCACTGGGAGTATGGTTTGTGCCTACGTCCGGAGACGGACGCTCGTAAATGTACCGCATTCTTCACCTTCTCTGCTTGTATGTCTTCATCCTTCCTTTGTCCTTCTCTTTTCCTTACCTCTTCTCTTTACCCTTTTCTCTGCTGCGGCGTTTGAGACTCTCTTCTTTCCTTTCTCTTTCTTTGTTTTTCCCTTTCTCTTTCTTCCTCCCTGTGCATGTCTGAAGGCCGACCCACGCATTTTTCTGCGTAGCTGGTGACGGGGTAACGCGTAATTCCCCGCCCCAGGTAGACAGGTAGGACACGTACGTACCCCCTGGTAACGGCCAGGCCCAGGGAGGGGTGATTACCTGAGCTGATACCTTCCGAAAGTGCCGATTGGTCCCTCCGTCTGTTTGTCGGGAGGTGTGACCTGAGGTGTGAACAATCACCTAAGGCGGGAGTGCCCTCAGAGAGGGCCCCCACAAGGGGGGAGCACGCCATCGGAGACGCCAGTAATCATGGGGGATTCTTCCGCAATGGTTTCCTCACCTTCCACTATGTCTGCTCACAAGCGTAAGTTCACTGAGTCTCAGCCACAGACAGTTCTTCCATCGTTGCCACAGTTCCTTGTTGTTTCTCGGTCTGACGAAGGTCACGACTTCTCCACGGTCAACCCTTTCATTATTCAGAAAGGTGTCGACGCAATTGCAGGTCCTGTAAAGTCTTGTTCCAGATTACGGAATGGCACCTTGTTGTTAGAAACAGTCAGTGCCCTCCAGGCACAAAAATTGCTGCGTACTTCACTGCTCCACACCTTCCCTGTCCGGGTTGAAGCGCACCGCACATTAAATTCCTCGCGTGTCTGACGAAGAAATTCAGCACTACCTGTCTGACCAGGGCGTAACGGCTGTTCATAGAGTTATGAAAAGGGTTGACATGAACATCATTCCAACCCGCACTGTCTTCTTGACATTTGACAAAGTTCTACTCCCATCGAAAATCAAAGCAGGCTATGAGATAATTTCCGTTCGCCCTTACGTCCCAACCCCTACACGTTGCTATCGGTGTCAGCGGTTCAATCACACCAGCCAGTCCTGTTCCAATCCGGCCAAATGTGTTACGTGTGGCAAGGATGCCAATGAGGGTGCTTGTCCACCTCCGTCCCCTCGCTGCATCAACTGTATGGGTGACCACGATGCTTCCTCTCGTGATTGCCCCGTTTTTAAGGACGAAAAACTCATCCAGGAAATCAGAGTGAAGGAAAAGGTGTCGACCTTTGCTGCTCGAAAATTATTCGCCAGTCGACAGCCCACCGTGCCTCAGACAGGAAAATACAGCACTGTCCTTGCTTCTTCTCGGCCAACAAAGGAGGCGGCCACGCAGGTTTGCGACCTCACCTTTAGTGCCACGGTCGTCAGATCGGCCAGCGCGAAGATCGCCCGTTCAACCTCACCACTTTCGCCTGGCCACTCTATGGCTCACCCTTCATCGGGTTCTGCTAAATCTCGAGCCCAAAAGTCAGACACCAAGACTTCGAAAAAAGAGCATACTCGTGAAGATTTTTTACCTACCCCAACAAAACAACCATCGGTTCCTCCTTCTTCTAAACATCATATTTCCAAGAAGGCTACAAAGAAACCCAGTTCATCTCCTTCTCCGCCAAGGCGTGTCCCATCTACAGCACCACCTGGCGGAAATCGCCCTCGGCCGTCTTCTGTGTCGCCGAGGCGCACTGCTGGCGGCCGATCAACCGGCCGATCGCTGGTGGCAGGAGCTGCTCCTGACCAACCTATGGATCAAGATCTTCTGCCTTCGGCTGAATGCCATTCCATGCTGTCGGTCGCAAGCTCTGAGCAGTCGTTGAGTTGACGGCAACCTTGGTCACATTCCTCCATTTTCTGTTCACCCTATGTCCATTATCCACTGGAATATCCGCGGCATTCGAGCCAATCGGGATGAATTGTCGATCCTCTTACGATCCTACTCGCCGGTCATCTTCTGTCTTCAGGAAACAAAGCTGCGTCCCCATGACCACTTTGTTCTCCCTCATTTTCAGTCCGTCCGATATGATCTCCCCGCTGTTGAAGGCATTCCAGCCCATGGAGGACTCATGATTCTTCTCCATGATACTCTCCATTATCACCAAATCCACTTAAACACTTCCTTCCAAGCTGTCGCCGTCCGTCTTTCCCTTTCTGGATACACGTTCTCTCTTTTTACTGTATACATTCCATCATCTACACCAATGGCATGAGCTAATCTCCTTCATCTTCTTGGTCAGCTTCCACCCCCCCTATTTGCTGGTTGGGGACTTCAATGCACACCACCCGCTTTGGGGATCTCCACATCCTTGTCCACGTGGTTCACTATTGCTAGACGTCTTCCACCAAGCGGATCTAGTTTGCCTCAACACTGGGGTCCCCACATTTTTGTCTGCCTCCACGACAAATTTATCTCATTTGGACCTTGCAGTCGGTACTGTTCCGCTTGCTCGTCGCTTCGAATGGTTCGCCCTTGATGATACACATTCGAGTGACCACTTTCCATGTGTCCTTAGACTGCAGCCTCAACTGCCATATATGCGCCCGCGACGCTGGAAGATTGCCCAAGCCGATTGGACACTTTTTTCGTCTCTAGCGACATTCGATGACCGTCACTTTCCCAGCGTCGACGATGAGGTCACACATATTACCGACGTTATTCTTACATCTGCGGAACGTTCAATACCACGCACCTCCGAATTGCCCCGGCGCCCCCCAGTTCCTTGGTGGAACCAGGCATGCGGTGACGCAATACGTGAGCGGCGACGTGCTCTTCGCGTTTTCCGCCACCATCCTACTTTGGCCAACTGTATCCGCTATAAGCAGTTCCGTGCGCGATGCCGTCGTGTCATCCGCGATAGCAAGAAGGCAAGCTGGAAATTCTTTATTAGCTCATTTAACACCTTAACTCCCTCCTCGGAAGTTTGGAGTCGGCTTCGACGGTTCTCAGGCGCGCCTAGTTTCTCCCCGGTCTCTGGGCTCACTGTCGCGCATGATACATTAGTGGACCCCGTCGCAATTTCTAACTCATTGGGTCAGCACTTTACTGAGATTTCGAGCTCTTCAAATTACCCGCGAGCGTTTCTCCCGAATAAACGTGGAGCGGAAGTGCGACTTCTTGCTTTCTCCTCTCAAAATCGCGAAAGCTACAATACTGTTTTCTCCATGCGGGAACTCCAACATGCACTCTCTTCTTCTCGCTCCTCCGCCCCAGGACCGGATGGTATCCACGTCCAAATGTTGCTGCATTTATGAACCCATAGTCTGCGTTACCTCCTTCGCCTTTATAATCGAATTTGGACCGACAGTACTTTTCCCCGACGATGGCGGGAAGCTATCGGCTTTCCTGTTCCGAAACCTGGAAAGGACAAACATCTCCCCTCTAGCTATCGCCCCATTTCTCTCACGAGTAGTGTCTGTAAGGTTTTGGAGCGTATGGTGAATTACCGTTTAGCGTGGTGGCTGGAATCCCGCAATCTTTTAACACCTGCCCAATGCGGATTCCGAAAGCATCGTTCTGCAGTTGACCATCTTGTTGCTCTCTCCACTTATATCATGAACAATTTTCTCCGGAAACGCCAAACGGTAGCAATATTTTTTGATCTGGAGAGAGCATACGATACCTGTTGGAGGACAGGCATCCTCCGCACACTGTTCTCTTGGGGCTTTCGAGGTCGGCTGCCCCTTTTTCTTCGCCAATTTATGGCAGAGCGCACATTTAGGGTGCGGGTGAACACTACTCTCTCCCGTACTTTCTCCCAAGAAAACGGGGTACCCCAGGGCTCCGTGCTGAGTGTTGTACTGTTTGCCATTGCCATAAATACAATTATGGATTGTCTCCTTTCTGATGTCTCGGGCTCCCTCTTTGTGGACGATTTTGCGATCTACTACAGCTCTCAACGGACCAGCCTTCTTGAACGACGTCTTCAAGGGTGTCTCGATCGCCTCCACTCTTGGAGCATCGAAACCGACTTCCGTTTTTCTCCCAGTAAGACCGTTTGTGTTAATTTTTGGCGACGTAAGGAGTTTCTTCCACCCTCTTTACATCTAGGACCTGTCAACCTTGCGTTTTCAGATGTCGCTAAATTCTTGGGTCTTACGTTTGACAGAAAAGTGTGCTGGTCCTCCCACGTTTCCTATCTTTCGGCTCGCTGTCTGCGATCCCTCAACACCCTCCGTGTCCTGAATGGTACCTCCTGGAGAGCGGACCGAGTGGTCCTTCTCCGCCTCTGTCGCGCCTTAGTGCGCTCGAAATTGGACTATGGAAGCATAGTCTACTCCTCTGCTCGGCCGTCTATTCTTTGGCGTCTCGACTCTATCCACCACCGTGGATTACGTTTAGTGTCTGGAGCTTTTTACACCAGCCCTGTGGAAAGCCTTTATGCTGAGACTGCTGAACCTCCGCTGTCCAATCGGCGAGCAGTCCTTCTGAGTCGTTATGCTAGCCATCTGTCTTCCATGCCTGCTAATCCAGCCCATGACATTTGTTTCGACGCCTCCTTTGATGTAGGGTATGCAGGCCGCCCCTCCTCCCCACTACCACCGGGAGTCCGCTTCCGTCAACTGCTCCATTCTCTTTCCTTCCGCTTTCCTAAAACCTTCTTGACAACTTGGGGTACAGCACCGCCTTGGCTCCGTCCCCGGATCTGCCTGCTCCGTGACCTTTATCGATTTCCCAAGGATGGTACCCCTTCACTTGTTTATCGTCGGGCATTTGCTGCTCTATGTGCACAAATGACGGAAGCCACATTTATTTACACCGATGGCTCGAAAACATCGTTAGGTGTAGGGAGTGCCTATATTATTGGCGACACCCCAAATCACTTTCGGCTTCCCGACCAGTGTTCTGTTTATACTGCGGAGCTTTACGCTGTTCTCCAGGCTGTCCACTACATCCGCCGCCATCAGCGGATACAGCACGTTATCTGCTCAGATACTCTCAGCTCTCTCCTCAGTCTCCAAGCTCTTTACCCTGTGCACCCTCTGGTCCACCGGATTCAGGACTGTCTGCGCTTGCTCCACCTGGGGGGGCGTCTCGGTGGCGTTCCTCTGGCTCCCGGGACACGTTGGTATCTGTGGAAATGAGGCGGCCGATATAGCAGCCAAGGCTGCCGTCTCTCTTCTTCGGCCAGCTATTCAATCAATTCCCTTCGCCGATCTACGGAGCGTTTTATATCGTCGTGTTGGTTTTTTATGGCACGCGCATTGGTCGACACTTCCCCATAATAAATTGCGGGACGTGAAAGCTCTTCCTTGTGCTTGGATCTCTTCCTCCCGAACGCGTCGTCGGGAGGAGGTAATTTTAACTAGACTCCGGATAGGGCACTGTCTTTTTAGCCATCGACATCTTTTAAGCGGCGATCCTCCCCCACTCTGTCCCCACTGCTCTCAGCTGTGGACGGTAAGACACCTTTTAATTGAGTGCCCCTATTTTACTCCGTTACGCGCCCGTCTACAGCTGTCGCCTGATATATCGTCCATTTTAGCAGATGACACGCGCTCGGCCGATCGCGTTCTCGAGTTTATTAGTGCCAGTGAAATGACGTCAGTCATTTGAAGCTTTTTTTGGGGACAACCAACCCCTTTCTGTAGTGGATTTTTAAGTCTTCCTTCTGCTTTTAGTTTCTCCAATTTTATGACTTTCGTTCCCATTGCTGCTGGTTTCCATTTTCGGTTTTTTCCTGTTTCCTAAGTCACGGACCGGGCGCTAATGACCATAGCAGTTTTGCACCCTAAAACCAAAACAAAAAAAAAAATACCAGTCGGCTCTATCATAAACTCGAACGAAAGCATTCAAGACTAACTAACGCTTTAGCTAAGGCACAAGGCGGAGCTCGCCGACACACACACTCCCAGTCGGCCGCGTACAAACTTTTGTCGATGCCACGATTCACCCGCCTTTCTAGGGGCAGTGATACCATGCATCCAGGAGGTGGGAGCAAATCTTTGGGATCGACTGCAGACCGGCTCAGTAATTAAAGACATGGATCTCAGCAGCGAAGTTTTGATGAACCTGAACTAACTGGCATATCAAAAATTAAATTACACGACTACATTCCAGTAATTATTACTGATTAAATAATACAAATATTTAAGCAGAGCTCTCGGTACTTCATGTGCTATAAAAATTTAGAGTGGTTCTTCTGAAAAAGACACAGTCAATTTCCGACCCTAGACATCCCCTCTTCAGAGTGTGAGCTCCATCACTAATGAGCTCGACTTTGTCGGAACGTAAAACCCTCGTCTCCCTGTCTGTAGCCTCCAATTTGTGACGCTACCCCGACGCCGCAGAGGCCGTAAGTCTGCTTAAACTATAGCCACGCTGGTGGTATGGGTGCGGCCGAAACTGGCGCAGGGCTCGCCAGGTGGCCCTGCTGCAGAGCTAAGGGCCGCAGGTCTCTGGGGAGACGCCCTACCCTGCCCTGTTGCTCGTAACGAGCGCCGACGCCCCGCGCTAACTCAAACCGTACACTCTGGCCCGCTCGTTCGGGATACTTGCTGACCATCCTATCTCCCATTCAAGCGAGCAGCTTCTTTCTTTACAAAGCATACACTGCCCGCCATTAAAACTGAAACACCCAGAACGTGGCAAGCAAAAAAATTCATAATAGTGTAGGAAAGACCGCTGTTAGTTGGCATAAGGGGCTAGTTCGCACATACCTCGACCCCTGCCACCGTGAAGCTACATTGCTGTCATCGTACTAGCGTGAAGTGGTTGTAAAGATGCACCAGCAACTGTAACCAGTCAGCTAGGAAACGTAACGAAGGAAGGACCGCTCTTTCATCATTTTATGATCGTAATTTTTTTTTCTTCTGCTGAACCTGCTGATCGAATTAAGAGTGGTTAACTTCGGTTGCATGAATATGCCATAATCCTTTCTTTCTGATGTGTCGTTGTGTGGTACCCATTTTGTTTTTTATATCTCTTTGGGACTAGTTGGCATAATTAGGAATTGGGTCAGCTAGCACAGCTATATTATCGGGGCAGACCGATAGGGAACGTCCCGCAATCTCAAGAGCCTCTTGATCATCCTGAAAACAATTAAGGCTGCCTGCGCGTGAACAGGTAACATTTCCATCATCACACTTTCACAGTGCATTAGTCTTCATCTACTGCATAACACTTAGGACCGCCAACACTGAAAGGCTTTATGTTAAGTAGTAGTACAGATTATATTTGTCTAAACTAGTTTAGTTACTTCAACAATTGATTTACGTGTTGAATTTTGAAGCAGCGTTTAGTTTTCGGTACCCTCATCTGGGACATCAGGCGTGTAATATCATTCAAACTATGTCAGGCTTTTCAACATTCATAGCATTATTTTATGCTTCGCATTTTATAATTTCAAATATGTCTGACGAATTTAAGAAACCGTTTCTCACTTAATCATTATTTTCTGTACGAATAATTGACAATAATGATGTGCAGTATACTCCAGACTATATAAAACGAGTCATAACCTAATTCTGTGGATAGTGAGAGAAGCGTGATAGAGTGTGAGAGAAATTGGACGCATGACGTCCCAGATGCTGGTACTACCGAAAACTAAATAGGTCTTCAAAATTCGTCGCGCAAAGAAATTGTTGCAGAAATGAAACTATAATAGAAAATACATACAATTTATACTCCTGCTTAACCTAATGTCATTCAGAGTTAGCACAAAAGAGGTGATATAGGTTAATAATTCACTCTGAAAGGATGGAAACAAAATGCTACCGGTTCGCGCGTAGGCTCCCTTAAATAACTTTGTTTTTGTTAAGTACCCCAGTACCCTGCGAAGCCTATCGAAACCGACGGCAATGAGATTCACGTGTCTACCACAGTCAGAAACGGGAAAACCCCTACATTCCCAGACGAAGATGCTTCTATTTGGTACGACCAAAGTAAAATTGTGCGGAAATTGAATTCACCTGTTCAGATAAACGAGCGCCAGACTCCTACATTAGTTGTTTAACTTAAAAATAGAACGAGTTCAATATGAATGGCTGTAGGTAGCTATAATAATAAGCAGAACTTATTTTCCTTTGAGAACTCATTGTTTGTTCCTACAGGTAAGTTCATACTGGTGTTTACACACGTAGGCGGAGTTTAATTTTGTTCAAGGCATTTTCCCTTGCGATGAAGTTTTTTTAGTTTGAAGAATCTATTCTTTGAGACGGAATTTGTCCTAAGTTTTGAGAAAATAAAATACTTTGGCTGTTGTCTGCCCCGGCATTCGTCTCCATACCAGCTTGTGCCAACTCACCCCTATGGGTATGCCAACTAATCTGCACACGATGTTAGTTGCCACAGTTGCAATTTTTTATGAAAAATTTTTTTGAGCTTACCCAAATACGTATTCAATTAATGGGTTCTACACTTTTTTTTGTGTCAAGAAGAGAAGCTATCCGCTATATTCACTTGAATGTCAGTAAACGGTTGCTCAAAAAACAGAAAAATCAAAAACCAAAATCTATGCCAACCAGCTGCGTTGTCCCTTACTGCATTCTTGGAGATATGAATGATTAACATTTCAGTGCAACCGTATAATGCAGATCAGACCAATGCCAAGTATACAGTGTGCAATGTATATAAGTGCAGATACTTCTGTTGGCGGCTGAGGGCGGTGTACTGTACATTATATCACTATTTACGTAATTTGCAGACTAATAATTACAGCCGTTAAAAGTCGTGTGTTTTTAGGTGGGTTGGTGTCTGGAAGTAGATGTGGCAAGAGCAAGCCAATAATTGTTATATTCCGGTGGGCAGCAGGTTAGGTGTTGAAGTGTCGACGCGTGGACGTAAAACTGTGACTCTGTACTGACAGGCATAGTCCACTTAGTGCTGCAGTACGACCTTGTAGAAAACATCAGGTAGTAAATATTATGACGCGTTTATGGGAAGACAGTGGTTAAAATGGCTCTAAGCACTATGGGACTTAAAATCTGACGTCATCAGTCCCCTAGATTTAGATCTACTTAAACCTAACAAACCTAAGGACAACACACACATCCATGCCCGAGGCAGGATTCGAACCTGCGACCGTAGCAGAAGATCGGTTCCGGACTGAAGCACCTAGAACCGCTCGACCACAGCGGCCGGCTTGGGAAGACAATAAACAACACACTGATGTGTGTACTTAATGGAGGAAACACATATAAAAATATCCTCACGCATACCCGTTACAACATGTTTAAGCTGTATAAAAGGATTACACGGCGGTTATCACATTTCAGTGTTGGTTATTTGTGAGAAAATCGCGTTACATCTCGTTCAGGACAAGGCACCTGCCGGCACGTATCGGAATTCGATAGTGGCAGAACAACGGCTTGTAGAGAGTGCAATTTATCGTTCGGCGATGTCTGTCCTCGTGTTGGTCAGGATATCATGACTGCCATACCAATATAGAAGAGGTGGCATATGGAGGACCCTACTGACAAGGGAACCTCCCCATCGCACCCCCCTCAGATTTAGTTATAAGTTGGCAGAGTGGATAGGCCTTGAAAAACTGAACACAGATCAATCGAGAAAACAGGAAGAACTTGTGTGGAACTATGAAAAAAATAAGCAAAATATGCAAACTGAGTAGTCCATGTGGAAGATATGCAATTTCAAGGGTGATGCGCAGGCAGGAGCGCCGTGGTCCTGTGGTTAGCGTGTGCAGCTGCGGAATGAGAGGTCTTTGGTTCAAGTCTTCCCTCGAGTGAAAATTTTAATTTTTTGTTTTGAGACAATTATTATCTGTCCATCTGTCCGTCCGATGCGATCACTTTTTTTGGGAGTGATAATCACATTCACAAGAAAACCTAAGGGCAAGGTAGAAGAATCTTTTTACCCATTCGTCAAGTGTACAAGTTAGGTGGGTCGACAACATATTACTGTCATGTGACGCACATGCCGTCGCCAGTATCGTATAGAATATATCAGACGTGTTTTCCTGTGGAGGAATCGGTTGACCTATGACCTTGCGATCAAATGTTTCGGTTCCCATTGGAGAGGCACGTCCTTTCGTCTACTAATCGCACGGATTTGCGGTGCGGTCGCAAAACACAGACACTAAACTTATTACAGTGAAAAGAGACGTCAATGAACGAACGGACAGATCATAACTTTGCGAAAATAAAGAAAGTAAATTTTTCACTCGAGGGAGGACTTTAACCAAGGACCTCTCATTCCGCAGCTGCTCACGCTAACCACGGGACCACGGCACTCCTGAACTCCTATTGTCCTTGCTGTTGCCTATGTTGCGCAAGGACTACTCAGTTTGTATATTTTGCTTATTTTTTTCATAGTTCCACACAACCTCTTCCTGTTTTCTCGATTGATCTGTGTTCAGTTTTTCAAGGCCTATCCACTGTTCGAACTTATAACTAAATCTGAGGGGGATGCAATGGGGAGGTTCCCTTGCCAGTGTCATGCAAGTTCTCAGCGGCTCCATGTCATTAGCGCCCAGAGGATAGACACACCGTTCGCTCGACAGTGCGAGATCATACAGCCACGTTCCGTACTGTAAGATAGAGAATGAGCACAGGCAGTATGAAGACGTCTGGACAATAACGTGCCACCGTGGTGACCGTTTTGCTTCCTTTAATGTGGCGATATAGAGATACGTGGCGACAGTGGTGCTCGCGACAGAACTATAAGCATTATTTACATTTATGGTTTGCCGGCCGCGGTGGCCGAGCGGTTCTAGGCGCTTCAGTCCGGAGCTGCGCGACTGCTACGGTCGCCGGTTCGAATCCTGCCTCGGGTATGGATGTGTGTGATGTCCTTAGGTTAGTTAAGTTTAAGTAGTTCTAAGTTGTAGGGGACTGATGACCTCAGATGTTAAGTCCCATAGTGCTCAGAGCCATTTGAACCATTTATGGTTTTAAGGATCCTTCATTGGAACGCTTTGTCATCGACAGCTGAAAGGCCAAAAACTTTACACACAAAATAGACGCTCTAGTCACATTAATGTGACCACTGTTTCTGTTCGACGTCAAAGTGCAATAACTACTCACAGACGGCAAGCAGTAGCACCAGGAGTGGCGGGTATGTAAAGCATGTCGGGGGACGCCGAAAACAGTGCAGTTGTTGTAATGCGGATGCGGATGTGCAAAGGAGCAAAATTATTGGCTTTCGAGCCAACAGTGGAAGCATTTCCAAAATGGCTAACACTGTAAACTGCTCATGTGGCCCCATGGTTATAGTGTACCGTGGATGTCGAAATGGCGCCGTCCAAAAACAGTGCTGAGGCAACTGTGTCCACCAGGAGCCATACATGACAGGGGTGAACGATGGCATTGGAGATGTGTACGGCCAGTAGTGTTTCCTCAACAACCGTTCAGCGAATGTTACTGTGTGGGGGGTAGAATGCTACACAGGTAGAATGTTCGTAAGAAAGAGTTATTTCCATTTTATACGTAATAATTGGGGCAATTGCCTGGCACGACGGACATCGACAATCAGGATAGACGTTCCTCTACCACCGTATCGTTTCGGCGGCATTTCTTAGACATCCGCCTTATAAAAGTAGCATGTCTGACTTCTCATTGGTGTAAATGTCTGCGTGCCAAGTATGTTGAAGCAAGGATAATGCGAAGATGGACGACACGCTTACTGCTAGTTCCAGTGCGGACAAGTAAACAGTCGAAAGGATTTATACGTAGAACCAAGTAGCTCGGCATGAGCGTATGTACAAAGCAGTAGCCGATTCCGACCGACCTGTCTTTCAACTTTAGTATATTTCTCGGATTATTTTGAGGGAAGTTTCAGTGTCAAAATTAACAAACGTTATATCAGTGTAATCGTCGTTTCAAGCGCTTTCGGACGCCATTAAAAAGTACGTTATTCCCCTTTTGATTTAAATCATACTTACTTGAATATCTCGCTCGATACAAGAGTTAAGACTCTTTCTTACATACCGAAGGACGTTCTCCTTTGCATACTATCATGTGCCGAAAGCCTCGTTTCCATATGTGGGACCGTTCGCGAAATAAAATATATGTTAAGTCTTACGTGACTCATCCTGTATATATAATTTGCCATCCATTAAGAGTTAAATCACCTTATCTCACAGTCAGTATTCTGGTTTCAGTTCTATGTTTCTATGGTGAGGCAGTCTCCATCTCAATATTTGACAAGTAACTTTATATCGACCGCTGAATCCGGCGGCTTCTATATTACTAAATAGTTAACCAGGTGTATAGTCTCAGTTGCAAGTTGCCTAAATAAAAGGTTCCAGGATAACAAATATTTCATTTCCAATATTTCGTATAATTGTTGACTGTTTAAAAAAATTAAAATGTTATAATCTATGATTAAGACCTATAACCTTAAATATTTAATACAATAAATCAGGCATTAAAATTAGGAATAGTGTATACGTCGTGAGGCAGTGTAACTTACGGCGCGCAAATTACCCTTGCTGTTTTTATCCAGTATTTGAGGATGAGAGCAAACAAAATCAGATGTGTGTGAAATCTTATGGGACTTAACGGCTAAGGTCATCAGTCCCTAAGCTTACACATTACTTAACCTAAATTTTCCTAAGGACAAACACACACACCCATGCTCGAGGGAGGACTCGAACCTCCGCCGGGACCAGCCGCACAGTCCATGACTGCAGCGCCCTAGACCGCTCGGCTGATCCCGTTCGGCTGAGAGCAAATATTTTCGAAACTTATTCTCACTGACATTCCGCCACAAAATTATGGAAAAAAAAAGTTTATTGCTTGCTACATTTTCGCTATTCATGCAGTAAAGCTTTAGCATCAGGCATGACGTCATAATTTATTACGCCTTTACTACGACGTCTACTCACATCACATTTTGCAGACAGCGTCGAAATACACCACTGAGTGTATCTGCAAAATAATATCGTTGTACGACACATAGTTCAAAATATACGTAGTCAAAACGTCCAAATCTGCGAAAAATTAGCTTTCATTAAAAAAAAGTGTGTTGTGTTCTTTAGAAAATCTGGAGTTAGTGACAAGAAAGCTGAAACTATGTGTCACTGTTTGTGCTGAATTTTGAAGGGGTGGCATAGTGTGCAGGTTGCTTTACCGCTGCTTTTATGCGTAATTTGTTGCTCCTGATACGATTCAGGCACGACAATGGAGAAGGGTTAACTACGGTCTAGATTTTTCACGTGAGTGGGTTTAGACACGAGTTCGGAGCTATGAGCAGCGATAAGAGCCTTGCAGTTGAACCAATACCAGCCGCTAGGTGGGAGCAACCAGCCCAGCCCAGCCCAGGCGAGCAGGGTCGTCCGCGGCCCCCCTTCGGCCATAACGATCGCGTGCACGCTGGCCGTAACCAGAGCGCGAGGCACGGCTCTCGCCCGGTGGTCCTGCAGCAGGGTGCTGGACCACACACGGCCGCGGTCACTAACTGCAGGGCTTCCCACTTATTCACAGTCAAAGTTATGCAGGCGGTGCAGGATCCTAGACCGAGTATTTCGAGAGGAGGAGCAAGCGGTAGGGAACGAACGTTTCGAAACCTGCGAGCTCTTCAGTGAGCACTATTTGTCAGGCACATGCCTGTAAAACTAATTACGTTTGTGCTTCGACTTTATATATTATTTTTGTAGGTAACGCAGCCAATGCGTGATGTGTCCGTGGTGCATTTTCCGATGTGTCTCTATTGTCTCTATCTGTATAGGCAAAATAATGTGAACACCTGTACTTATTTGGGAATGGCTTGTTAATAAGGAGTTGCGCTCCCATTTGCCTGTAATAAAGCTGTTATTCTTCTTGGAATACTGGCATATAATGATTGCATGGTCTCCAGTCTTCGATCAGAACCTCTTCTAAATCCTGTCGTGACGAGGCAGGCGGAAATATGCTCTCCGCTACAATACCGCCCGCAAGGATTCGATAATGTTCAAGTCCGGGGACTGTGCTGGCCAGAGAAGACGCTGCAATTCGGTTGCTTACTTCTCATTTCACGATAATACTGTCCTGGCTGTGCTAATGGATGCATTATCGTCCTGAAATATGATATCGTTGTTGGGGAACAACATTTGAATCATGGGGTGCATCTGATCACTTCAAATTTTCACATAATCGTTGGCTGTAACACGGCCTTAGAGAGTAATGATGGGGCAAGCAGAATACCCTGATATGGCTGCCCGGACCATCATACTTCCACCTCCTGCTTAACCGTTGGAATCAAGCAGTCAGGTCTGTAGGCTTCTTTTGGCGTTCTCCAGACGTAAACACGGCCCGATGTTGGAAATAACGAAAACGATGACTCGTCGGAGCATTTGAAGTGTTTCCACTAATCAGCCATCCAGGATTTATGCTCGTGACATCACGTTTTACGCTTGTTGTCGTCACTGATGGTTTCGGTATAGTAGCTCGTTCATGAAAGTTTGCTTTATCGACTTCTCAGGGGACAGTGTCGATAGATGCGTGGTCTCGAAGATGGCTATTGAGCTTTGGAGTGACTGTAGCCGCCGTAGTTTTGTCTTGTTTTGACACAATTCTTGTTAGCGTACGATTATCTCTGTCACTTAGTTTCGATTTGGGTCCACTATTACGTTTACACGATGATGTCTTTCCATGTTTCCTGTACGCTGTCATGACTGTTGAAACAGTTGCTCAATAAAGTGGCTCTCTTGGTCACATGATACAGCTAATCGGGCCCCCACAATCTGCCCTCTTTGTAACTGTGTTAGGTCTTTCATTGCACGTCGACTTCGGCCTCTGACCGCAAATACGAAGTGTGCACTACTCGTACTCAACCTGCACTGATGCATAGTCCGTACTGAAGACGCACAGTCTATCGCGACACCTGTGTTAACTGAATTGTTGACCATAAGACACAACCATCCCATTACTGCCACTGTTCACATTATTTTGCCTGTCCTCGGTACGTTCATCTTGAGGTGTGTGTTGAAGGAGATTTTGGTACCACGATCATACTCCCCCCTTCCGCCCCCCCCCCGTTTCCTGTCACGTTGAGAAAAAATGTGCATGATAACAGCGTCTGTCAGTGAGCTCCGAGGCTTCTGATTTTCCCGTCGTGTTCATTTCGTGAGATTTATAGGTGAGCAAATCATATAAGTTTCCATTTGAGGGCGTTGCTGCAGATAATTTTCAACGTAGTGCGACTCTGATGCATTTACATAAGTGTCGACATGTGTACAAGAATTAGTGTAGCCTTCGCATGTTTCCGGCGTGGGTTCGGTGAATGCCAATACGTAAACTATGGCAACGTTGTTAGCAAATGGGTCCAAATAAGACCAACGTGCTGTTGTTATTGTTTTCTTGGCTGCCGAAGGACAAACATCGGTAGACGTTCATCGGAGAATGAATGGCGTGTATGGGGTAGCACGTCTTGAAAACCAGCGTTGTGGAATGGTGCCCCAAGTTACGTGCTGGTCGCGTTTCGACACGAGACGCCGGTCGATCTGGAAGGCTAACTCGGAGAGACACGACCACCCGCCCTATAGTGTTGATCTCTTCCCATGCGATTATCACGCCTTCAGTCCCTTAAAAAAGGCGTTGATTCCGTCGGGCGAGAATGTGCGGCAGGCAGTTACGGACCTCTTCACGCAGCACGACACGGTGTTCGTCAGACGTGTATATTCAGCATGTTGCGTCGGTTGGATGATTGCATCAATACTCACGGCGATTTTGCCTCTTTGGCATACCGATTCTGGACTGTACGGCTTTCGAACGGAGATTTGTTCATCGCCGTTCGTATGTTGGACGGCACTTTCTCGTAATGTTAACAGGGAGTAAACGTCTCCATGACGCACAGCCTCTGGCCACTGGAGTTTGATGAGCATCTCGGTTGCACTGTCGCGCTTATCAAACGAACCAACGGAGAATCGAGCACCTTTTCTTTGGACCCCGCTTTTGTTAAGCGTGCCCGGTAAGAGTTCAGGTTGACAAGCAACTCAGTGAGATTCGATATCGCAGTAGAACATGGAGAAGATCTGGTTGGTTAGGTCTTAGCTGTGTCTTACTGTGCGACACACATCAGGAATCGAACTAAACAACAAGTTTGCTGTTACCAGACATTATTTACTTATTTCCGTAACGGGTTTCGGAAGTTTAAATCCCCATCATCAGGTGTATTAATATGGATTAACACGGTATGCATGTGTTGTGTTCTGGGGTAACCTGAGGCACTGCCCAGTAGAGAAAAAAGAAACATACTATTTCAGTATGTGGCTCACAGTTTTGTGGAGGTCTTTCATTGAAAGGATGAACGAAAATATGAAAGTGAAAGTAACACAAAAATAAAATTAACGTGATGTAAACTAGCGAAGAGGCTGCATGAATACCAACAGAGCACATACACAGAAAAAGATCTAGAAAGATTACACGGACATAATTGTCGCTCCACAAATTTACAGCTTTAGCGTCTTGCGATAATTAAGACGTGAATGGCTCCACTGGTCACACGCCCTTTTTCTATCATCTTACACCATACACACCATTACTCTTTGTAAACACTGAAGGCGGTAAAGATGGTGTCTGTAATCTAGTAAGTACAACGAACATGCACCAAAAGAAAATACCATTTCTGAGGAAGTGTCAAAGCACTGTCGAAATATTTGGTTGCATAGATATAGAAATGTAAGTGTTAATATCTTCAGAAGTCAGAGATTCCTTTGTCAAGATTACATAGCTTAATACTCCGTACACATCTAAATAATCAGGATGACAGGTTAGATAAATTACGTGCAGTCAGGATGGCAAAGTTCCTGGGCAATAGTCTTTGCGTCAATGTTCTGCATTAAATTACATACGTCTCCGCAATGTTTCATTAAGTGAGGACATGGGACACTGACGATGGTGATTTGTCCGTCGGATGGGGACGTTAAGCTCGGAGGCTTTCACAATATATATAAATGACCTAGTAGATAGTGTCGGAAGGTCCATGCGGCTTTTCGCGGATGATGCTGTAGTATACAGAGAAGTTGCAGCATTAGAAAATTGTAGCGAAATGCAGGAAGATCTGCAGCGGATAGGCACTTGGTGCAGGGAGTGGCAACTGACCCTTAACATAGGCAAATGTAATGTATTGCGAATACGTAGAAAGAAGGATCCTTTATTGTATGATTATATGATAGCGGAACCAACACTGGTAGCAGTTACTTCTGTAAAATATCTGGGAGTATGCGTGCGGAACGATTTGAACTGGAATGATCACATAAAATTAATTGTTGGTAAGGCGGGTACCAGGTTGAGATTCATTGGGAGAGTCCTTAGAAAATGTAGTCCATCAACAAAGGAGGTGGCTTACAAAACTCTCGTTCGACATATACTTGAGTGTTGCTCATCAGTGTGGGATCCGTACCAGATCGGGTTGACGGAGGAGATAGAGAAGATCAAAAGGAGAGCGGCGCGTTTCGTCACAGGGTTATTTGATAAGCGTGATAGCGTTACGGAGATGTTTAACAAACTCATGTGGCAGACTCTGCAAGAGAGGCGCTCTGCATCGCGGTGTAGCTTGCTCGCCAGGTTTCGAGAGGGTGCGTTTCTGGATGAGGTATCGAGTATATTGCTTCCCCCTACTTATACCTCCCGAGGAGATCACGAATGTAAAATTAGAGAGATTCGAGCGTGCACGGAGGCTTTCAGACAGTCGTTCTTCCCGCGAACCATACGCGACTGGAACAGAAAATGGAGGTAATGACAGTGGCATGTAAAGTGCCCTCCGCCACACACCGTTGGGTGGCTTGCAGAGTATAAATGTAGATGTAGATGTAGAGGCCCCCTTGTTATTGGAGAGGAGTAGACTACGTGCTGGTAACGGGTTTCAACAACTCCCTTACATCATCATTATCATCATCGTCATAATTATACAACACAAAGAAACTACACTATGCACAGAATGAGATTTTCACTCTGCAGCGGAGAGTGCACTGATATGAAACTTCCTGGCAGATTAAAACTGTGTGCCGGACCTAGACTCGAACTCGGGGCCTTTGCCTATCACGGGCAAGTGCTCTACCATCTGAGCTACCCAAGCACGACTCACACCCCGTCCTCACAGCCCCACAACTACCAGTACCTCGTCTCCTCACAGAAGCCCTCCTGCGAACCTTGCAGAACTAGCACTCCTGGAAGGAATGATCTGCCAGGAAGTTTCATATGAGCGCACGCTCCGCTGCAGAGTGAAAATCTCACTCTGGAAACATCCCCCAGGCTGTGGCTAAGCCATGTCTCCGTAATATCCTTTCTTCCAGGAGTGCTAGTTATGCAAGTTTCGCAGGAGAGCTTCTGTGAAAATTAGAAGGTAGGCGACGAGGTACTGGCAGAAGTGGGGCTGTGAGGACGGGGCGTGAGTCGTGCTTTGGTAGCTCAGATGGTAGAGCACTTGCCCGCGCAAAGCAAAGGTCCCGATTTCGAGTCTCGGCCCGGCACACAGTTTTAATCTGCCAGGAAGTTTCTTACACTATACACGTTCCCATTACACTCGACGCGCTACAAAAACACATACGACACAATTCTGACATATCCGCAAGGAATGTGGCTCCACGTTTGTGGAAGGAGAATGCATTTTGCCACAGGCGGCTGGATCTACACCGTGGGCTATCCTAGCCAACAATGGCATCTGAAGACAGCAGGAATATTTGAGAGAGCGAGGAAAAATTTTGTGCACCACTGCAACGCGTGTATTGATACTGGCGGGTGTCACTTGTAACACACCTACTTCCTTAGATACGTCCGTGGAAAACCTAAAAACAATTATCTGAGTGTCCGTTATACCAGTCTAAGGGTCGTTAGTGCGTAACATTTGTTCAATCCGGGTGTTAACTCACCTCCTTGACTAGCAATCTGGCATTCAACACGCAACGCACTACGTGCTCTCCACCGCACTGCTGAACGCTCAGAAACGATCCAAACGATTCAGTCTGTTAATACGGTAGAGCACCCTCAAGCGGCAGTTGGCGTATACAGCCGGAGTACGCGAACTACATGCGGGTTCTCGAAAAGGACAAGCGTAAACCACGACGGTATGGTGAAAAGTAATGTCTCCGAAAATTTTATGTGAAAATTCTTAAAGATTTTTTAAAGAAAACGAACTTTATTAACATTCTACATTTTTATTCTTCATGACTACCTTTTTATTTATCATCATAGTCACCCTTGCGACGAACACATTTCTCCCAGTTTGTTGATACTGTCACTGTAGAAAGCGTGATTTTGTTGACAGAGCCGCGACCTCGCCTTTGCTTGCAGTAGTTCATCAGTATCAAAGTGAAGTCCTCGAAAGCGTTCTTTAAGTTTTGGAAAGAGATTAAAATGGATGGGGCCAAGTCGCGACTGTATGGAGAGTGACCTATGACGGTGAACCTAAGGCGTCTGATTGCTGCAGATGCCGCATCGCTCGAGTGTGGTCTGCCATCGTCAGGTGGAAGAAAAGTATGTTCCGTACGTGGACGAACTCTTCGAATTCGAAACACTATCACAGCACGCTGTTTTTTCACGCACCGAAATAGATGGGTTACACAACCGCCATGTTACACGCTACAGTTCGGAGCCTTCTAGCCGCAGAGGACTGCAAATATGTAGATATGGAGAATAAATGTTTAGAATGTTAATAATGTTTGTTAATAATATTTGTTTCGTTCATAAAGCTTTAACAGTTCTGAGACAGGAAATTCGGAGGTATTACTTTTCGGTACGCCCTCGTAGCTTTTCACTTCGTCGTCCGCTGCCATAGCTGAGTGCTCAGTGCGACAGAATGCAATATGAAGGGCCCGGTTTCGATTCCTGGTGGAGCTGGACAAAGTTTCCGCTCGGCCACTTCATTTCACCCCAGTCGACTCGCAAGTCTCCGAAGTGGCGTTAACCAAACAGATTTGCACCAGGCGAACAGAGTACCCGACGGGAGGTCCTAGCCACACGCACTTTTCATTTCACTTTGTGGTAGTACCTCTATATGACAGTTGTTGTTATGATAACCTTTGTCAAAAATGGTTCAAATGGCTCTGATCACTATGGGACTTAACATCTGAAGTCCTCAGTCGCCTAGAACTTAGAACTACTTAAACCTAGCTAACCTAAGGACATCACAAACATCCATGCCCGAGGCAGGATTCGAACCTGCGACCGTAGCAGTCACGCGGTTCCGGACTGAAGTGCCTAGAACCGCTCGGCCACCGCGGCCGGCTAACGTTTGTCGTTGTGGATGCAAGGTTCTTCTTTAAATGCACCTATCAGTACACCAAATTCTTCCTATGTCCAAACAGGCATGATGCCTCTGTAATGAGGGCCATCCTTTATGTGACGTTGGTGTTACTGGTACACATTCAAATGTGCTTTCGCTTGATATTGCTCCGCACATTCGGAAAGATTCCATAATGTGTTTTTTCCACGCTTTGACGTCAGAGACTCTTTACGTTGCACGATGACGTGCTATTCACGGCCCATATGAGTCCGACATTAAGCTATACGAGCAGGTCACGTGGTAACTCTGTATCATTAGAGAGAAACTATTTTCAGTAGTTCCCTAAATTCATTGCTGCTAGCAGTAAAACTTTTAATACATCATATTGCTCTGGTAGCAAAATTAAGTATGTGCATCATCCAGGTAAACCGGCCTCTACCCTACGTCTGAACTCTCCAACAGCAGAAACAAGAGCGTCCTTCTGTTTGTTTGTTTGCCTGTGTCACCTTCTTCCACCTACACTATGACCGCCGAAAGCGAAGTATACAGAGACATAATGGCAAAAGTATGTTTCTCTGAGCGATGGCAAAAATGTAAATTTAAAAAAAGTGATTAGCATATCAATCGCTCAACTAAAGTCAGCACATAGCAAGCTGATATTGTACTTCAGGTATGAGCTTCATTTATGCCTTTTTCGTACATGCTGTCTGTCAGTAAGAAACAAAACATTAATTTCCGACTGGTAGTTACTTGTCTTTAATTTTCAGTTTTCCATCTAATTTTGAGTCTAAAGCACTGGTGCACCCTTTGCAGTAACATCACCAGCCGAGTACGTCTCCAGGAAGCAGTTAAAAGCGTCAACCTATAACCAAACAATACTACGTCCTCTTACTGCTCGTGAGGCGCTGTAGTTTAATCTCCTATCGTTAGCGACACGCCTGCGACTACTCGTTAGTCAGCTGTTAAGACACTGTTCAGTAGGAAAAGGGCTGAAATTCCTGACCGCTCATCCAGATCCAGCCAGAATACTGGGCAGATCGTTTAACTGTTACACTGCTTATTTCCTTAGTATGTGGATTTCCAGGTAAATACGATTACTGATGTGGGACTCCGTGCAGTTGATCAGCGGTAAAATTTCGTAAGAGTGATCCAAATCAGCCCGCCCATGGAAATTCTGCGCATATTAAATTTGTCGGACCGGGACTCTAATCCGGAACCTTGGTTTCGTGGGAAATGTTCTTAGCGACCGAAACAAGTCCAGTCACGATTTACGCCCCACTCTCACAGCTTTATTTCTGCTAGTACCTCTCTAAAACGTTCTCAACCTGCCCGACGTATTCCCGCCAACCTTGCAAGACTAGCACTAACGGAAGAATTGTGGCTGAACCAATTATCCACAATATTATTTTTCAGACACGTTTTTCCAAGATACTTCGAAGTTTGGAAGACAGGTGATAAGCTACTGGCGGAAGTAAAACAGTGAGCGTGGGTTGTGAGTCCCGTCTGGATGGTTCAGTCGGTAGGGCTCTTCCCCAAGTAAGGCAAAGGTCCTTGTCCGGCACACAGTTTTAATCTCCCACGACGTTACGATTCAACACACACTCCGGTCCAGAGTGAAAAATTCATTCCGGATACTGAATTTTGTCCGTTATCATACTTCAATACTTAGAGGTTAATTTTGATGGTGTAAAATTGTTGTTTGTGACTAACACTATTTTGCTGTAATAAGAAAAGGAAGTGCACTATGTACCTAGACAGGATGCTAAACATCTGAATATTTCAGATTTGTTACCTGTACTATGTCGTCAAAGAAATTTTGAAATACCTACAAAGTTTAAATTATGACAACCGGAAAAAGTGAGTCAGCTTAAAAACGCATTGAAATGGAAAATGAAAAATCTAGGAAATATGTTAATACAAATTGAGTAAAGTGAATGGGCTGCTGTTCTTCAGAAAGATGGTGCCTGCAGGAAACACTTAAAAATTTTGCTGTGATGTTTAAATTTTTTTTCCTTTGTTGCAGGAACGCAAAAATGGGTCGCAGTGGATACACATGCGTGCGGCACGTGTTCTGCACGCTGAATGTCATCATGTGGGTAAGTCACATGTTGTTTACATCAAAGTTCTATCGCTACCATATGTGGAGGCCGTAAAGTATTTAATTGCAACCAAGGCGAAACAGAAAGCATGAAAGTACACTCGAGCTGTCACATGTCAGTCAATATGAAAGCCTCAGACACTATATCCGAAATAAACATAAATTTTAACCATACATTGTTCGCAGTGCCACAAACGGTCTGAAGAGCAGGGTAGCTCATTAAACCTGTGTCTGAATGAGGTCACGCAGCAGTGCTCACGACCAGTCTGATAGATTCCTGTACTGCTATCCTGGATTGCGTCTTAAGTTATCTTACATATATTATAAACGCGAAAATTTGTGTGTGAGTGTATTTGTACTCGTTGACGCTGAAACGGCTGGACGAATTCGGAAGAAATTTGGAATGGAATAGCTTGTATCCTAAATTAACATATAGGCTAGTATATGTTATAGTCCAATATAGTTATTGATTTGAAGAATGTAGTGCCAAATGTGAAGCAGTAAATACCCTTACAAAACGCTATTTACTCTTTGATTTTTGAATTGTATTTTTGAAAATGCCTTTATCGTTTGACGTGCCCTACATAATACCATTTGAAGTAATGAATACAATGCTTATCCAATCCTCGAAGTGTTTAATCCATACTTCCATACAAGCCTGTTTCATTTTAGCCGCTGAAGGCCAGGCGTATCTTATTGCTTCTGAGACAGCGGCGGTGTCATTGAAATGCTGTACGGAAGAGGGATTTCTTGCCTTTCATGCAGAACGTGGCAGGATTTAAGTGAGGCTGGATTTGATTATCTGCTGATATCTGTTGGTAACAGGCACACACTTAAGGGCAGACGACCCTGTTGCACGTACAAATATTACAAAATTTGCGCTACCCCGAACTTTCTTTGTCGGGTTAGGATGTTCGTTACTCCTTCACGCTGGAACTGCTGGACGAATTTGGATGAACTTAGGAATGAGGGTAGCTTAAGCCCTGAATTAACACACAGGCTAGGTTACCTTTCACTCCGGAAAAAAGAAAATCCCTGTTCCCATGGGATGGTCAACGTGACTACTATTTCCATGGGATGGGTAACGTGACTAAAAAATCATCCTTGAAAGTTAAATATCAAATGGATGCATTGAGTTTAGCCAATAGATTAGTTTTTCGCCTAAGTAAACGAGTGAGTTGTGTTTTGTCAGCTCGTCCTCCAAGTCTCAGTACCTCCAATAGAGAACTTTTGTGATGGCGCGCAGGCATTAACGTTTCTTTATGAATAGCTGTTACTCAGCGGAGAGCTGCTAGTTTAAACAATTATTAGTAATTCGAACATGTTAGCGTTCTTCCTGATTTCTGTGTTTACTCCGTTTCCATCAATTAATGAGTATGGGAAACTGTCAGAAAGAATAAACGTTCCTAGATGTTAACGCTTATGGACATTTGCTAGCCGGCCGGGGTGACCGAGCGGTTCTAGGCGCTACAGTCTGGAACCGCGCTACCGCTACGGTCGCAGGTTCGAATCCTGCCTCGGGCATAGATGTTTGTGATGTCCTTAGGTTAGTTAGGTTTAAGTAGTTCTAAGTTCTAGGGGACTGATGACCTCAGAAGGTAAGTCCCATAGTGCTCAGAGCCATTTGAACAATTTGACATTTGCTAAAGCTTTTACCAAAGTAAAAACTCCTAATAAATACTGTGGGGGGTGTTATAGTCTGTCAGCGATAACAATCAGATATGACTGAAACGGAAATAGTGGCCCGAGGCACGTGATTTATCCAAAACTGGAAGGTTGCCCCATCGAAGTAGAAAGATTAAATTAATTACATACCAATCCATACCAGTGCAGTATTCTCGCATGCTGTCTAGTCTGCTTGTTAGTGGAGACATGATCACCGGATGAAACATCATCTAAGAAACTAAACTCCTTCCGAACAGCCCGTGAAGGATCAACGGTACCGACCAACCACCGTGTCATCCTCAGCTCTTAGGAGTCACCGGACGCGGATGTGAAGGAGAATGTGGTCAGCACACTGTTCTCCAGGCCTTTGTTAGTTTTCGAGACCGAAGCCGCTATTTCTCTGTCAAGCAGCTCATAAATTTGCCTCACAAGAGCTGAATGTATCCCGCTTGCCAACAGCACTTGGCAGACCCGGACGGTCACCCATCCAAGTGCTAGCCAACCACAACAGCCCTTAACTTTGGTCCTCTAATTGGAACCACTGCGGCAAGCCCGTTGGCACAAAAACATCAGCTACCTCCTCAAAAGAGTGCACTGGTCAGTTTGCAGTGGTGTACATGATATGGTACAGATAGCAGACGATCATGTCTTTTCTCACCGATGATTTAAATCCTGATAGAAAGTCGTGTGTGTGTACCAGTCCTTTGCATGGAATCAGCGTACTAGTAGGTGTCGATGTCGAGACGTGATAGTGTCACAAAGGAGCTATCGTGTCTGGATGTGTTCATGACGAAACCGTGAATGGAACTGTTCGATGTGTTCGTGTATCAAATCGGATTGTCCGACGTGTCTGTAAAGAATGGTGTACCACTAGCAGCATGAAACACGGTGTTAAGAACAGTGGTCGTAAACAGATCCTAGCCGATAGAGACTGGAGACGAGTGTCGTGCCTTGTCAATGACAATCGATTACAAGCCCGACAGGTATTGCTGCCGGCAATGCAATGCGCCGAGTGCACCTTAACCCGCCTAGTATGGGAGGTGTAGCTCAGGCGGGAGGTGGCTCTGTGATATTTTACGGTGTGTTTTCTTGACATGACTTCCCCAGTGTTAGCAGTGCATGGAGCAGGGAGCGGGAGGGCCAGGTCATAAAATATAAAAGTCTTTTATTCCTACGAGTACTAACAAAGGAAATTTGGCACAATTTAAGTAACAATCATCCATATGAATTTAAAAGAAGTAGACTTTCACAACCTTCAAACGAACAAACTGAAAGAAAAAATCAAAATAATATCTGTAGTAAACGCGTTGGGCAATATTTGATCATTCATTCACAGCCGGCGTCTACAAATTCAGTTACGAGAAACCCCACTTGGAGCCCAATTTAAGAGTTCTGCAACATAAGGGAGCAGAGTTATACAGTATACATGATTCCACGAGAATACATTTAGCTGATTATTCACGATAATGAATATTCGTGCCGAAATTAATTACAATCCAAACAATGCTCGGCACGCAATTAGCCATGTAAATCACTATGCTCAATAAATGGTCACAAAAGAATTCATGCCAAAGAGAGACTGGGCTCGTGGCCCTAAACAGAACTATAAGCTTCTGCAGAAGTAGACCCTAAAAACAGCTTATCTAAAATAACAAGGGACGTATGTGAAAGGCGCCTTTACTTTTAGTTTACTCCCCCAAAGCCTAGCCACAAGCCTTAATGGGTCTTTAGGGAATCATTCACGTTTAACTGAAGTGCAACAAGTTCAAGCTCATCAGAATCACTAGGATCCAAGTACCGGGTGGTTAAAATTAAAAGTGCAGCTACTCACGGGGGAGTTTCGGTGTAGACTGTTGTTATCGTATGGCATCGAAACTTGGTAAAATGATACTGCGTTAATGCGGAACCGATTTACGCGGAAAAAAGCAGCTTTAGTTTTGGACACCAAGTGTATATCTGGCTCTCCACTTTTTGTATGATATCCACGCTGTAATTTGTCAAGTCCTAATGTGAGTGGACAGTATGGATATTGAGAAGAGAGACTGTGAGCTGTTAATGGAATTGTTTTATGTGAACGGCAGCATAGAGAGAAAAAATGAAATTAACGTGTAGCATTGTTGGCCGTGAAGCCCCATCCGGCGAAGTTCGGCCGTCGCGTAAAAGTCTTATTTCGGTCGACGCCACATTGGGCGACTTGCGTGCCGGTGATGAGGATAACACAACACTGTGTTATCCTCCCGGCCGGGAATCGAATCGGGGCCCGCTGCATGGGAGGCAAGCACGTTACCACTCAGCTTTTTTTTTATTTGTTTTTATTTTTGGCTCGAACCCACGACCCTGAGATTAAGAGTCTCATGCTCTACCGACTTTTTTTTTTTTAGTCAGACGCCTTAACCACATTTTTTTATATTTTCTTTGTTAGTAACAATAATATTTTATTTATTCATTTAATTTTAATGTCCCAAAAGAAAAATCATATATAAAAAAGAAGGGAAAGAAATATAGGGCTCTGGGTGTTGTGTGCTGTCCTTAGGTTAGTTAGGTTTAAGTAGTTCTAAGTTCTAGGGGACTTATGACCACAGCAGTTGAGTCCCATAGTGCTCAGAGCCATTTGAACCATTTTGAAATATAGGGCTGAAGTGACATCCTCGTCACTTCACTGGGAGTACATCCTATTCCTCGGAACAACGTAAACCTGGGACTCCCCACCGCTTCGGGGGGGTTATGAAACATGCTGCCTAGAAAGTTCGCAAAATACGTTTTATACTTAGAGTGGCGTCGGATGATTTCGTGTTGTTCTAGTAGATAATGCCAATAGTCCATGCCCGATATCAAGGTCCGCGAGAGCACATAGTGCGATGCGTGTCCTCCAATCCATCGGATTGCCGATGTTTTTTGTGAGGGGAAAAATACAGCGTCAGGGAAAAATAAAGCGTCCGTCGTGACCGTTGATTCGTGGGTGCGTCGGAGGAGGGCCATGATGCGTTGCGTCAGCCGCCAAACATCCTTTGCCCCACCGCACTGCAGGGAATGTTCGTCGGTGTCCTGCATGCCACATATAAGGCAGAGCGGGGAATCTACCATGCGAATGTCGTACAATCGTTGGCGGTTGACTGTCTTGCGGTTGATTAGTGTATACCATGACGATCGCGCTGCTGTGGTGAGGAGAGGTGTATGGACAGCTCGCCAAATCTGTCGCCAGTTTCGTGTTGGGTATTTAAGTTCGACAACATTGCTGCCATGACGTCGCAAGTATCGATATATCTCACGGGTAGTGGGGATTCTTGTGGAAGATATCTGTAACTGAACATAACTAAAATCAACAAAAAATCGCGCGACGTGAGAAAAAGAGGGCGAGATTGTGCCTACCGCCATCGGTGGTTCAAAGGACGTGGGAAGAAGCACATCCAGGATGGCCGACGTGATGGCGTGTTGCCGTTGGTTCCAAGTGCGTATCGTCGCTCGCAGGTATAGAGCTAGAGCCTTGTTCCGCACATCCGTGAGGTTAAGTCCTCCAGAATGGTGTGGGAGAGTTAAAGTCTTGTATTTGATCTTAAACAACATTCCTTGGCTGACATAGTATCCAAAGGCCGCCATTAATCTGTCAGAAATACCATGTGGCATTGGCAGTACCTGTGCCAGGTGCGGCAGTGGCGAAGCCAGGTGAACATTAGCGTAGTCCACCCTTTGGAGGAGGTCGTGCGTTCGGAGTGAATTGTTGCGTGTGTGCAGTCGGACGTTCTGGAGGAGACGTCGATAGCTCGCCGCCGCTGATTGCCGTAGCGATCGGGTGAACAATACACCTAAGCATCGCAAGATGTCCACCGTCGTAAACGGACTGTGCAGAGCGTCCACCCCTCGACCGATGTGCATGATCTTGGTTTTATTCATGTTGACCCTGCTTCCCGCAGCTACTCCGTACGTAGTAAGAAGGGTAACCAACTGACTTACTCCGTTCTCCGACCGGACGAGTATCATCAAGTCGTCGGCATATGCACGACACGTGAAGGAGCTCGCACGGTGTCGGACGCCTGTTACAGTCCGTCTAAGAGTCTGCATGAATGGTTCGAGCGCTATTGTAAACAGTATCATCGACAAGAGACACCCTTGCCTAACTGAGCTGCAAACAGGAATCGTTCCTACCTCCCTGCCATTGACTCTCGCCGTCGAAGAAGCGCCGCGAAGGAGGCGCATGAGGACGGTAATAAAATCCTGTGGTATCGCCATGCATCGCATGGTCGAGTCAAGGAAATTGTGGTTGATTCTGTCAAAGGCACGATCAAAATCCACCGATACCAACGCCGCTCGCATGCGACAAGCTTCCGTCAGGGAAATTACGTCACGGTATTCACCGAGGATAGAATGTATGTTGCTCCGAACCCCTAGACAAGCCTGGTCTGGTGGTATTGTATTAGATATTACAGTCTTGAGCCTTGCCGCCAACATTCGCGCAAAGATCTTATAATCAGTATTGAGCATCGTGAGCGGTCTAAATTGATGGGCGCTGACACTCGCTGTCGATTTCGGTATTGGTATAAGTAGTCCCGCTATGAACTGCGACGGAACGTCCGTGTCAGGGCTCAATAACTCATTATACATCAATACCAACTGGGACGTCATTAAATCCGCAAATGCGCGGTAAAATTAGTGTGTCAACCCATCTGGTCCAGGGGATTTATGCACCGCACCCTTCGCGAGTGCGCCCCGGATGTCATCTTCCGTTAGGGGTTCCAATAGCGCCTCTGCATCCGCACCATCCACCTCCGTTTGCATCTGTCACAAAATTTCTTCTCCTGTCCGATTGTCCGTCGGCGTCCCAGTGAAAAGGAGGCTGTAATGCTCCAGAAACTCAGTAGCAATGTCCTGTTGTGACGTCAAGGGTCGACCATCGTCATCATGGAGGACTGTGATTAGGGATCGGCGATTACGCGCATGTCCCTTGGACACATGATGCATGCCAATACGTTCTCCATCGACGTTGTCCAATCACCGAGCACGGATCGAAAGTCCCTCCAGTCGACGTCTCTTGATCGATAAAATGCAGGCCTGAATGCGATGGACTTCCGCTTGACGCTCGGGCGATGGGGCCCTGGAGGACAGGTCGCGGAGCACCATGTAGTAATAATCAAGGTATCTCGGAGACATTTCGCTTTTTCCTTGCCATACGTGATGAGAGCTCTTCGTATCGTCGGTTTTGCACACTGCAGCCACCACGAAAGAGCCGTACGGTGCATCGGCAGACGTCGAGTGCAAGTCTGCCATGTTTCTTCGATCCGCTGGCGACATTAGAGATCCACCATTAAGGATGAATTAAGTTTTCAGGAACTACGACTCCGCCAGACCCTCTGCCGTGGGAGGGTTAACGTGCATAAATATGCAAGGTGATCCGTAAAAGCTGTGGGCCAACGTTCAGCAGCCAACACGTGATCTCTTAATCCGTCAGAAACATAAATCCGATCCAGCCTGCTCGCCGAGTGGCTAGTAAAATACGTGTAGCCCTCTCGCTGCCCATGGATCTTTTCCCACGTGTCCATAAGGGCCATGTCCCGGCAGATCGTGTTCAATGCGTGGCAGGAGCTGAAATTAGGAGTTTGATCCTTCGGTGTGAGTACACAGTTAAAATCCCCCCCCCCCCCCCCTACCATGATGTGGTCATACCTCCCATGGAATAGGGGGGCAATCTCCTCCGAGTAGAATCGTGCACGCGCCTGTCGATTGTCAGATCCGGAGGGTGCATAGATGTTGACGATACGAATGCCGTTTACGGTCATAGCCAAACCCCGAGCCGAAGGGAGGTAATCGAGGTCACACATCGGAATCCCTTCCCGGACTAGTATCGCTGTGCCACGTCCTCCATCTGGAGACGGCGCTAGGTAACTGTTGTATCCATGCACGTCGGGAAAAGCAGCATTGCAGGTTTCCTGCATCAGCAGAATATCAACGTCAGTGGCGTAAATCATGTCCCGGAGAAGTTGCATCTTTGCAAGCGAACGTGCGGTGTTAATGTTCACTGTGCCCACCTTATATGCTTGGTTCGTTGTCGTTGTCATGCTCGTGTCATGTCATTGAGAACTCCAAAGGCTTTAGTCCACTATTCGTGCTCAGAGGGGTGCCCTCCAACGGGCTGACCTCCTTTGTTGTCGTTCCGTGGTGTGCATCCTGTAGGTGAGTGGTCATCATTAGGGGGTGGCAATTCCTGTATGTCTTCGACTGTTTCCGCCCAGTCGCAGTGGTCATCCATCCGAGAAACGTCCTCTGATGTATTTCGACGTGGCCGCTGGGACATTGGTATCCCTGACTCCTTCGTCGGCAGCGCTGGGTCAGTCGGTGTCAATGAAGAGGGACCATCTGAAAGGCAGGACATCCGGTTACCATCTGACGGAATCCTGTCAGCGTCCTCTAAAGGCACGTGTTCTGTGTCAGACAGTTCTTCGGCTAGGATAACTTCCGTGTCCCCTAGGCTAGGGGGGGACGTGTCACCCGAACTATGGCGACGCTTTTTGCGACGCTTCGGCGATCGCTGTTTGCGTGCCCTGCCCTCTGCTGCCTCACTGTGTTCGTCGGTCGTTCGTTGGTCCGTTGCCGGCGCCACTGTCTCGACCTCTACTTCCACGCCGCGTGCTTCATGTGAGTTTTCGGAAGGTTCCTCCCTCAACTGACGTGACGTGGGTGTAGGGACATTCTCCGAGTCACCTCCATGCTCCCGTAACTCGGTCTGCTCTTGCATAAACACGTCCTTGTCAAGCTCCGAACTGGGCAACACCTCCCGGCGAGCCACCGACACGTACGTCATCGGCAGTTGAGTAGGAACTTCTCGCTGGGACGCTTCTCCACGTGGCAGTTGCACGACGCGGCGTTGTATGCACTCCGAGCGGATATGTCCTTCTCCACCACAGCCAGAACAGGTGCGTGGCTGGCCATCGTAGATCACAATAGCTCAACATCCGCCAATGTACAAGACGGGATATGTTTAGTAAGGACGATCCGCACCTTTCGCACGCAGTTTAGCACAGGGTAGGCACTAAAACTTGCCCAGCGTTCAGGCGTATGACTAAGTACCGTTCCATATGGTCGCAGCGATTCAGTAACCATCGATTCTGGCACCTCAAAAGGTAATTCAAAGATCCGAATGACCCTCACACCCAGTCCTGAAGGAGCTACTGTTACATCGCTAATATGGCCATCAGAGTGTCGGAATCTTTATCCTCTTTGAGCAGCGGAGAGAGTTCTTCCACACGTAGCTTCATCGGTCATCTTTACGTACATTGTACTGCTTACAATGGACAGGTGTATTCCAATTATGTCTGCAGCAGGTAAACGAACTTCTTCCCTCAAAAAACGCTCTATTTCGAAAGCTTTGGGTCTGGCAAATTCGTTGTCGAACGTAAATTGGAGCGTAGTCTTTCGAAAATTGTGCGCCATGGCGATCGAGTCAGACAACAACACTCGCGAGTACCGGCGGTGTAAACACTTCCTCGTCCACGCGCGGCCGCGGCCAGGACAGCAGGTCCGTGCCGCGCCACCGCCTAAAGCAGACTTTAAATGGTTCAAATGGCTCTGAGCACTATGAGACTTAACATCTATGGTCATCAGTCCCCTAGAACTTAGAACTACTTAAACCTAACTAACCTAAGGACACCACACAACACCCACTCATCACGAGGCAGAGAAAACCCTGACCCCGCCGGGAATCGAACCCGTGAACAGTCAGCTAAGCAGGCGGACAGCATAGAGAGAATATAGCCAGTTGAAAACCTGAGGAGGGGCCCGATGTCATTAAACGTCTTAAGAAGATTATAATGAAATTCGAAAACACTGGTCACCTTGGCTTGGCATCTGGAGACAAAGGCGTCCTTTCCCAGTGGAAGTTATTGACGAGGTTGCTGTTGTGATCGACGACGCAGCATGTGCCGCGGGGAAGTGCTGGTACTCGCGCAATGTGACGAGGATTGTCCATCCCGTGGTCAACAGTATAGAAAGTCCTTCGGTCTATTTTACACTGGTATCTTTACAAGATTTAGACTGTGCAGCAATTGAAACCTCATGTTCCGAAGCAACGTTCTGAATTTGCTCTTCGGTTTCTGGCACGGATCGACGTTGGTTTCATTTGACCAGGCAATATTCTGTAGAGTGACGAGGCATATTTTATAGTATAGAGGGCAGTGAATACACAGAACTGTCGAATTTGGGGTACTATTAAACCGCGTGTTGTGCACTAAGCGGCGTTTGCGACTGTGTGGTGTGGATTCGCAAGCACCTTCATTCTCGGTCTGTTCATCTTTGAAGAAGATACACCCAGACGGCCTGTCACGTATACAGTGACGTCTGCACTTTATGGAGACCGTCGCGAAAGATTTGCTAATCGCAGCCTTAAAATGGTTCAAAGGCTCTGAGCACTATGGGACACATCTGAGGTCATCAGTCCCCTAGAACTTAGAGCTACTTAAACCTAACTAACCTAAGGACATCACACCTCTGGAGATAATTCTCGTGGAAGGCTGCGGGCCGAGGTAGGTTTCGAACCTTCGACCGTAGCAGTTGCGCGGTTCCGGACTGAAGCGCCTAGAATCGCTTGGCCACCGCGGCCGGCCCGCAGCCTTCCACGAGAATGTTATCTCCAGAGGTTTTCCAGATGCATGGCCCGCAAGATCACCTGATCTGAATCCATGTGATTCTTGGCTCTGGAGGCATCTAAAAGAACGCGTTCATCTGGGACACGTCCGGCCTCTACGTAACCTGAAGGCGTGTATACAGGAACACGTTGGTCAGATTCTGCCGGAACTATTGACAGCAACGTTTTACGTATGCAGCATCTCGCCTACGTTTCTGGTGCTGATATTGAATAAATAGTGTAATCTGCAATTAATGATAAAATTCAACGTTATATTCCTTTCACTTGTTTGTAGTTGGTGAACAGTTTATCACTTGTTTGACCTTTTCTGCCCAGGTGCCGTTCCTAATCCATTACATACTGAAACATTTCTATACGCCTTTCTCGCATTCGCAGCGCCAGAGATGCAACTGGTGACCAAAATTGGAAATGATTTTTAACCAGCTTACAACGGTTCCTCATTAACGCTTTAGAATTTCTACCAAGTTTCGCTGTCTTACGCTAATTACAACACACTGGACCTCTGTGAATGGCTGCGGTTTAATTATAACTGACAGGTATATTGGTGATACCCGTGTAATGGCGTCGTTAAAAATAGATGCTCTTCATCAATCGCCACACAGCGTGCCCAACATCTACTTACGTGCCTCCGGAACTCGCAACCACGGGTCCGGAGCTCGCTTGGCTGTAGACTCCAGTCGATTGGCCATGCGCCACACACGGAATGATCATGCTTCACCTTAGCCATCATCCCATCTCACATGGAGCGAATACAGCGGCTGCAATCCGTCCAATCACAGGCTACCGCTCCAGAGGTGAGAGTCAACACTACCTTGTGAATGGACCAAGAGACTGTGTTGCGCAGGCGCGCTCAGCGATAGCCGAGGCCCGTATTGAGATGCGGACTACAAAGGCGAGGGCAAGGCGGCACCAGCTTTTGTGACTGACAGGTGGAAACTGAGGCGCAGGGCAGGGCAGGGCAGGGCAGGGCAGGGAAGGGATGACACGATAGTGCTCCACTCACGCCCGGTACTCACAGCTTTACTTCTGCCAGTACCTCGTCTCCTACCTTCCAAACTTTACAGAAGCTCTCCTGCGAACCTTGCAGAACCAGCACTCCTGAAAGAAAGGATATTGCGGAGACATGGCTTAGCCACAGCCTGGGGGATGTTTCCAGAATGAGATTTTCACTCTGCAGCGGAGTGTGCGCTGATATGAAACTTCCTGGCAGATTAAAACTGTGTGCCCGACCGAGACTCGAACTCGGGACCTTTGGGACCTCGGGACCTCGGTCGGGCACACAGTTTTAATCTGCCAGGAAGTTTCATATAAGCGCACACTCCGCTGCAGAGTGAAAATCTCATTCTGGAAACATCCCCCAGGCTGTGGCTAAGCCATGTCTCCGCAATATCCTTTCTTTCAGGAGTGCTGGTTCTGCAAGGTTCGCAGGAGAGCTTCTGTAAAGTTTGGAAGGTAGGAGACGAGGTACTGGCAGAAGTAAAGCTGTGAGTACCGGGCGTGAGTCGTGCTTCGGTAGCTCAGTTGGTAGAGCACTTGCCCGCGAAAGGCAAAGGTCCCGAGTTCGAGTCTCGGTCGGGCACACAGTTTTAATCTGCCAGGAAGTTTCATATCAGCGCACACTCCGCTGCAGAGTGAAAATCTCATTCTGGAAACATCCCCCAGGCTGTGGCTAAGCCATGTCTCCGCAATATCCTTTCTTTCAGGAGTGCTGGTTCTGCAAGGTTCGCAGGAGAGCTTCTGTAAAGTTTGGAAGGTAGGAGACGAGGTACTGGCAGAAGTAAAGCTGTGAGTACCGGGCGTGAGTCGTGCTTCGGTAGCTCAGTTGGTAGAGGCAAAGGTCCCGAGTTCGAGTCTCGGTCGGGCACACAGTTTTAATCTGCCAGGAAGTTTCATATCAGCGCACACTCCGCTGCAGAGTGAAAATCTCATTCATTCACGATAGTGCTCGCTTCCGCCTTAGCCGCGCCCTGTCCGGGTCACAGTGTACTGCGCGTGCGCCCCCGCTGGGTAGTGTCTCAGGAGGACGACAACGAAGGCGAAGGTGTTGGAAATACTGATGGTTGTGGGGAAGGTACGTCTCAGACATAGCGACTGCAAAATTGGATATTTCCTCGTCAATAAAGCACTGTGTAGTAAAGAACAACCAAAGAAAATGAAGAAACTTGGTGTTTCCCAGCTTATATAACATTCCATTGTGCAATGTCAGCAAAGGGTAAAAGAAAGAGCAACTGAACGCAAAAAGACTGAAGACTCAAAATGTGCCACTGACCTACGCTACCATTTCTTCGTGTCCATCTACGAAGCAAGTAAAAATATGCCACCAACAATTTAACATTTCATCCACAGTAAAATGTTAGAAGTGATTCCGTAAACTGAGGCATCGCTGCTGGTAATTCAGGTCTCCACCTCAGGAACTCGACCCACTTCGGGCTTCCGACTCAACAAGTGCTTCATATCCATGGTACTCGACGAAAGCCAGCGGTACGTTTTGGACACCTCTCAGATCAGCGGACGTGCCTTCAAGTACAGCTGCTGGATCCTAAGTTCAGCTCATGAACAGTAACAATTTCCCTAACTAATTTCCCTAACTAATTTTCTTAAGTAACATAAGTAACTCTCGCTTATGTCTTTACTTTGTGAGGAATTTCGGTAAAACTTACAGAAAGACAGCATGTTTTTCTTCGCTTGCAGTTGATTTTCGGGCATTACATCTGTCAGAAAATATAAATATCCGCACAAGCGCTTGAACTTCGAGGAACTGACTTCGGTCTAAGCGGAAGTAACTCGTGAACTGTTTATCAAATTGTTCAAATGGCTCTGAGCAATATGGGTTCAAATGGCTCTGAGCACTATGGGACTCAACTTCTGAGGTCATTAGTCCCCTAGAACTTAGAACTAATGAAACCTAACTAACCTAAGGACATCACAAATATCCATGCCCGAGGCAGGATTCGAACCTGCCACCGTAGCGGTCTTGCGGTTCCAGACTGCAGCGCCTTTAACCGCACGGCCACTTCGGCCGGCGAGCAATATGGGACTTAACATCTGAGGTCATCAGTCCCCTAGAACTTAAAACTACTTAAACCTGACTAACCTAAGGACATCACATACATCCATGCCCAAGGTAGGATTCGAACCTGCGGCCGTAGCGGTCGCGCGGTTCCAGACCGAAGCGCCTAGAACCGCTCGGACAGACCGGCCGGCAACTGTTTATCAGAAAACTCTGATGCCAAAGCGAATTCGCCATGAGTGTTTCTGTTGTTTACACTTTTCGATTCTGATTTTTTTCTTTTGAAGTTTTACGTAATAACATCGGCATGTTTATTTCATTAAAATTCGACTCTGAACCAAGATTCAAGAGTTCAGCCATGTCTTTTCAAAGAAAGAATGCAAAGTGAATCTACAAGGAAAGACTGCGCGACCGTGGTTGAACTGCCTTACAACACGCGCTCACAACGTGTCGCCAGGTATTCCCTTCGCTGCCCCGCCCAGCCCTGCCCTTCGTCGGCTGTGTCACAATGTGCGCCATCCCCCACCACTCCACTTGCTCCTGGCCGGGACACCGCGAAATTGGGTAGCAAGTAATGGAGTTGCAATGTATCTGGCATAGCGTTTATCGATATCAACCGGTGCACGGCTAAACTTGAGCCCACTCCTTCGCCGTACTCTGAACGTTAATTAGTTTGTTTATTTCAACATCCTCGGTGTCCAAGTGTTGATCTTCTAGGTCTGCATTATGAGTATTCTGCGAGATCCTCGTCTTTCAAGATGAAAACAGTGCTGTTAATAGCTCTGCGCGTGTACGATCCTGGTTTTGACGAAGACTCTCGCACCCCGTCGTACCTCTTCTGACCCGCCAAATAATATGATCTTAATCCAAAAGAATATGGTAGGAAATGTCTGGGACTACTTGGGACAGCGCATAATACGTCGGAGTCATATTTCCGCAGTTTGGTTGCTCTACGGGACCTGATAGTCAATGGATGGCTTCAGGTGTGTACGGCTTACCTGAAGAAGCGGGTGGACTCTACGCCTCTCCTATTTGGACCCATTAACAATGCTAGCGGCAGTATTACATGGTATTTGCGCGATATCTCACGGGGCGGCTAATTTTTTTATCCATTTTGCTAAGTTTGCAGCTGTTCTCCTCGAGTCTATAATGTGTCACATAAATAGTTTTGAAGGGCGACTGAAAATAGTGGGCAGTCCTAGAATTAGAATTTTCCGTGAACAAAAGAGAAAAACATTGGGAAATGTATCCGGTAATCTTATAGGTGCAAGTCCAAAGGATTTCTTTCAATGAGTGTGTTGGTCAAGGAACTGGTAGCGCTTGTCCTATCCGTCGTCCAAGGTGATGTGCAGTAAGGTATGTTTGGGAATGCACACTAAAATATGGAGGTGCGCCTGAAGGTACATTGTGTCTGACGACTCGTAGTTGTATATCAACCATATAATCAGGCAAACTGTTGCACAAGAACTCGTATATCGCCCCTGTGATCACTACGTGCAGTCATAAACGAATGATTACTAATTATGCTGATACCGACAATGACAGAGCAGTCTCTGCTGGTACAAAACTTCACGTACTATCTGGGCTTTAAATATACCCAAACACACTGGTTGTGGAAGCCTATATCTTTTATTTTGTGAAGATTGCCTCACCCCTGCACAGTACCAAGTCTGGAAAGTTTGGTATTTTTTCTAAGCTGCAATAGGAATCGCTGACGGAATGACGTTATCTCAGCGAAGGCTAAGTATAACGGGACCCACTGACGTCAAAAACAGCAGCACACCTATTACATCAGATACCTCGATCTAACAGTACCTAACATAGTGCAGATAGACATTTAATTTATCCCAAGTTATTTATATCCACTCTAGTGATCAATAATTGTATGATGCCCCCAAAGTAGATAACAAATCGAAGTATTTGCGGATCCAGTTTCGGAATGGCTTAATGTCTTGATACAGTACACTATCCCTTCGAAACTTTTAACGCCACCAGCAAGATCCTACATTTACTCACGAATCAGGGTTTTGCGACCGGATTTTCTTCTTCTTTCTTCATTATTTCCAGCTAAAGTGTGCGGTTGAAGTTGTTAGCTTGGTCTGACAGCTTCATTTTGCTCTTCTTTCACCAAATTATCTTCATGAATTCGCTGTGGTGATACATGCGTTTCTCTGTCCACTGTTTGTCAGTTTTCTATTTTCCTCTGCGAATGTGTGATTTGCAACTATGATTCAAAAGACTTTGCGTTCTCTGATGGTATCTTCTGTGGCATTCATTTCTCGTAAGTCCTGCTCAACTTCGTCTAACCCAGTAGTTTTTAGCTTTTTTAAATTTGATATTCAGTAGTTTTTTGTTAATCTAGTGTGGCACATTCCGTTGTAGAGGTTTGGGGATACTAACATTTTATGACATCTTCCGCTTACCAGCAAAAGCCAGCCCGCACCTACGAACATTTTTCAACTACGTTTTTGTGTCATCAGCCATCTGACTGCTTAGAACACACACTTTAATTGCGGAATTGATTAACGTAGAAGTCATAAAATCTCTGCCTCTATGTACGTATCCGATTCATTACTTGACTAGCTTTAACGTCCACTTCGTTAGATGACATATGCGCCAGCGCCTCTGTCAGACATCTCATACAACCAAATACTGATAGAAATATTTATGTATTACAGACTCGTCATAACATGATGGGTCTGAGACATATATGCACAGCCCCTGAGGCGGTTTCGGCCGCTTAGAAATAACTGCAGACATATCCGACGAAGAATGTTTGGATTTCTTCCCTTTGTGGTATCGTCCACTGGTATATGCACATACAAACACATAAACATGGTCCGCAGCTCGTGGTCGTGCGGTAGCGTTCTCGCTTCCCGCGCCCGGGTTCCCGGCGGGGTCAGGAATTTTCTCTGCCTAGTGATGACTGGGTGTTGTGTGATGTCCTTAGGTTAGGTTTAAGTAGTTCTAAGGCTAGGGGACTGTTGACCATAGATGTTAAGTCCCATAGTGCTCAGAGCCATTTGAACCATTTGAACATAAACATAAACATGAGTTTCAACTCAAATAATCTTAAAGGTATTCCACACTATTATTTATTGTCATAAATAATGGGCGCAGTGGAACGCTCGCTCTGCAATCTGACAGCCTTTCGCATATCGATGTTCTGTATTAAGACATACCATGCTGTGTTCTGTTAGGTTTGTCTGGAAACGGAGAGGTACAAGTAAGAGCACAGTTTTATACATACATTTCAGTAACAATATTTCTCTCTAAATATCACATGCTGAAGAGTATCTTTGAAACAGTACAATCTTATGAAAATTCGAACACACAGGCGATGGTTTTTGGAGCAAATTTAAGAAACACACTTCCTAGCAACAGTCACAAATACTTTAGGACTAAACTGAGTATGCATCGAACGTAATTAAATCAAAATCACACAAATATTTTTGTATTTCTCTCATAATGTAGTTTGTTTTATTTTCTTTTAGCATTGACGGTGGTATCTCTGGCAAAAAACTCTGGTCGCGATACAGATTGACAGCTTTTAACTTTATACTTAAATGTTATTAGGCTATTTTATATCTCCACGTACAAACTCGGCCTTCCGAAATTTTGTTCCATCCAAATTCATCGTCAGAAGTTATTGAATACTTGGGCAGATATATGCCTCTCATTTAGTCGTGGGCTGAGTTATGGTGTAGGCTAGCGAACGTCGCTCCAACTGTTGCAAGCCAAATGGAGACCAAATAAGATTCAAATGGTTCAAATGGCTCTGAGCACTATGGGACTTAACATCTGAGGTCATCAGTCCCCTAGAACTTAGAACTACTTAAACCTAACTAACCTAAGGACATCACACACATCCATGCACGAGGCAGGATTCGAACTTGCGACCGTAGCAGCAGCGCGGTTCCAGACTGAAGCGCCTAGAACCGCTCGGCTACCGCGGCCGGCAGACCAAATAAGAGACACGCATTCAACCCGGTATTCACCTCCTGATGATAAGAATTGTGTAAATCATCGACAGCTTTGTCTACCCAAATGTGACTCGGCTTAAGCATCCAGATAATTTTATGCAATGATTCTGCCCAGAAACACTTACAGTGTACGACGTTACCATCGATTTTGCTATTGTTTCGTTTTTTAGCTTGTATCTCTTAAACAAGGATGAATTATAGATTTTCAAAGTAAGCGGAGGTGTGCTATCAGTGGCTCAATTAAGAAGTATGATAATTTTTTTAACATTTATGTCTTTGTTTGCGGTGAACAATTAAAGCTGCAAGGGGCCAAAATATCGTTGCTTTGTTCAGAAATTGTTTTCGCAATAAGAAAAAGGAAACACAGTGCGCAAATTTTCTCTTTGGGGGCCCGTGCTGCGGCCGTGACTTTGCGTCAACTGCTTATCAGCAAATTAGCCGACTGACAGCACACCAAGCAAGAGCGTCGTTGAACTCACTGCGGGTAAGCTAGCCAAACAATGCTGGCCATTGAGGTAATGCAAATATACTGACCAATACGTCGTTTAAGCACGTCTTGCGCCGGTGTATGGGCGCAGGTGCACTGCAAGGACGTATATTAGCTGCTGCAGTGCAAATACTCGATAGGAGTTGACGCCACAATGTTACCAGCGATTTTTTGCGATATTTCGGGTAAAGAACGCTAAAATACATTGACAGTGGTTATAGATGAGTTCGGCGTGTGGTGGTACAAATCTGGGAAGCTTAGAGAGGAGCCAAGATCTGAGTTTTGAGTGACGTTTGGAAGGTAATCTACAGATTTGCCGGCGTTGGACTGCTTGGCAAAACCGTAGCGTAGCGAGCACTAAAGGTAATACTCAGCCAAATCTAGTATCAGATGATACAAAAGAGGTGTTTTTATCACAGTGGGCTGTATCATTAAAATTCCGACAGCTCAGGTTCCTTGGAGAGTAAACGATTATGTTATTTCCTCCTAGGTATATCTCGAGAAAAGACCATGAAGGTAAAATTACAGAGGTTTGAGCTCATGCGGATGCTCACCAGCAATAGTTCTTCCCGCGAATCATTCGCGACTGGAACAGAAAAAAATATATAACAATGGTACATAAAATATCCTGCGCCACGAACCACAAGGTGGATTACGGAGTATAGATGTATGTATTAAGTAGAATCAAAAACTGACTACTCATTGTACGCGTCGACGTGACTTGATTTTAACGCATTGCTCTATTGTGAGTGTAGGGAGGAATCTATTCAACAGGAATCGTCGATTCACCGAACCAACTACACCCATCAATAATATGCCAACGGTTTGAAAATTCATTTTCAGTTTCATAATTGAAAAAGTTCTCGTTCTTTGCAAATGTTGCTTTGTTTATTCGTTGTGTAGATAAGCATCGGATTATTTGCGCTATGTAATCGACGATCAGCTATAGAATACAGCACATAGCTCAAACAGCTCTTCGATGAGAAATATGTAATGTGTCGTGGAGAAAGGAAGTTTCCAGTTAGATTAAAATCCATTCATAAACAATGTATATACAATCTCACGAATGATGCCTCAACATTGAAATCGTGTCGACTGGTACCTATCTGAAATTGGAAACTTGGAGGACCCTCAACAGATTACGAACGGGTGTTGTACCACTACAGACAAACCTATCAAGCTGTGAGTTACAAGGTGATACATTTTTCGCAATATTCGTGAGATGCAGGCTACGGTGCACATGTTGTTGTTGTTGTTGTTGTTGTTGTCTTCACACCTGAGACTGGTTTGATGCAGCTCTCCATGCTACTCTATCCTGTGCAAGCTTCTTCATCTCCCAGTACCAACTGCAACCGACATCCTTCTGAATCTGCTTGGTGTATTCATCTCTTGGTCTCCCTCTACGATTTTTACCCTCCACACTGCCCTCCAATACTAAACTGGTGATCCCTTGATGCCTCAGAACATGTCCTACCAACCGATCCCTTCTTCTAGTCAAGTTGTGCCACAAACTTCTCTTCTCCCCAATCCTATTCAACACCTCCTCATTAGTTATGTGATCTACCCATTTAACCTTCAGCATTCTTCTGTAACACCACATTTCGAAAGCTTCTATTCTCTTCTTGTCTAAACTATTTATCGTCCATGTTTCACTTCCATACATGGCTACACTCCATTCAAATACTTTCAGAAACAACATCCTGACACTTAAATCTAGACTCGATGTAAACAAATTTCTCTTCTTCAGAAACGCTTTCCTTGCCATTGCAACTCTAAATTTTATTTCCTCTCTACTTCGACCATCATCAGTTATTTTGCTCCCCAAATAGCAAAACTCCTTTACTGCTTTAGGTGTCTCATTTCCTAATTTAATTCCCTCAGAATCACCCCACTTAATTCGAGTACATACCATTACCCTCGTTTTGCTTTTGTTGATGTTCATCTTATATCCTCCTTTCAAGACATTGTCCGTTCCGTTCAACTGCTCTTCCACGTCCTTTGCTGTCTCTGACAGAATTACAATGTCATCGGCGAACCTCAAAGTTTTTATTTCTTCTACATGGATTTTTATATCTACTCCGAATTTTTCTTTTGTTTCCTTTACTGCTTGCTCAATATACAGATTGAATAACATCGGGGATAGGCTACAACCCTGTCTCACTCCCTTCTCAACCACTGCTCCCCTTTCATGCCCCTCAACTCTTATAACTGCCATTTGATTTCTATACAAATTGTAAATAACCTTTCTCTCCCTGTGTTTTACCCCTGCCACCTTCAGAATTTGAAAGAGAGTATTCCAGTCAGCATTGTCAAAAGCTTTCTGTATGTCTACAAATGCTAGAAACGTAGGTTTGCCTTTCCTTAATCTATTTTCTAAGTTAAGTCGTAGGGTCAGTATTGCTTCACGTGTCCAACATTTCTACAGATCCCAAACTGATCTTCCCCGAGGTCGGCTTCTATCAGTGTTTCCATTCGTCTGTAAAGAATTCGCGTTAGTATTTTGCAGCTGTGATTGAGAGTTCGGTAATTTTCACATCCGTCAACACCTGATTTCTTTGGGATTGGATTTATTATATTCTTCTTGAAGTCTGAGGGTATTTCACCTGTCTCATACATCTTGCTCACCACATGGTAGAGTTTTGTCAGGACTGGCTCTCCCAAGGCTGTCAGTAGTTCTAATGGAATGTTGTCTACTCCCGGGGCCTTGTTTCGACTCAGGTCTTCCAGTGTTCTGTCCAACTTTCCACGCAGTATCGTATCTCCCACTTTATCTTCATCTAGATCCTCTTCCATTTCCATAATATTGTCCTCAAGAACATCGCCCTTGTATAGACCCTCTATGTACTCCTTCCACCTTTCTGCTTTCCCTTCTTTGCTTAGAACTGGGTTTCCATCCGAGCTCTTAATATTCATACAAGTGGTTCTCTTTTCTCCAAAGGTCTCTCTAATTTTCCTGTAGGCAGTATCTATCTTACCCCTAGTGATATATGCCTCTACATCCTTACATTTGTTCTCTAGCCATCCCTGCTTAGTCTTTTCATCAATTAATTTCAATATTTCTTCTGTTACCCAAGGATTTATACTAGCCCTCATCATTTCACCTGCTTGATCCTCTGCTGCCTTCACTATATCATCTCTCAAAGCTACCCATTCTTCTTCTACTGTATTTCTCCCCCCCCCCCTTCTTGTCAAGCATTCCCTAATGCTCTCCCTGAAACTCTCTACAACCCCTGGTTCTGTCAGTTTATCTAGGTCCCATCTCCTTAAATTCCCACTTTTTTTGTAGCTTCTTCAGTTTTAATCTACAGTTCATAACCAACAGATTGTGGTCAGAATCCACATCTGCCCCTGGAAATGTCTTACAATTTAAAACCTGCTTCCTAAATCTCTGTCTAACCATTATATAATCTATCTGATACCTTCTAGTATCTCCAGGCTTCTTCCATGTATACAGCCTACTTTCATGATTGTTGAACCAAGTGTAAGCTGTGATTAAGTTATGCTCTGTGCAGAATTCTACCAGGCGGCTTCGTCTTTCATTTCTTATCCCAAATCCATATTCACCTACTAAGTTTCCTTCTCTCCCTTTTCCTACTATCGAATTCCAGTCACCCAAGACTATTAAAGTTTCGTGCACATATAAGTCATTAAAAGTGCATCCTCGAAGACCTATGTCTGGGAAACAAACAGTTATTGACATTTTCCATCACCGGGCCGAAAATTTCAGAGGAGATGACAAGGATCATATAACATGGGTAAAAAAAAAATTCTTGCCATATGTATCTCTCTCTCTCTCTCTCTCTCTCTCTCTCTCTGTGTGTGTGTGTGTGTGTGTGTGTGTGTGTGTGTGTGTGTGTGTGTGTGTGTTTGTGTTTGTGTGTGTGTGTGTGTGACGAAGTTCATGGTAGCTAACAGTTTTCGTAATTATATAATTTTAATCAGACGTTTACCGAATTCTAAAAATTCATACAATCTACGTGTAGTATAAAAACGATTGTGGCGAAAAATAAAATGAGTTGTAATTCAGTCGCGGAGCTTATTTGCGACAGGGCTGTACACTGATAAATAGTAGCATAACATGAATTTATTCCGTTTAGTGTCTGTCATCAAGTTGGCAATTTTCTAAACTCTTACGGCGTAACATTTAACTGTGGAGTCCTTCGTACAATCCGCGAGAAATCAATATTAGAGTGTGGACACGGATTAAACTGCAGAAAGCGGCATGATTCACGCTCAAGGAGATTAACTCAAGCAAGGTCACTAGCGACGTCTACTAATCTCTGACAGCGTTCGATAAGATACTTACCAGGTTCTGATATGATGAGATGCATTGATGAATTCAGTTGTGAAACGATTGTAAAATCAAGTAAAATTTTAGAAGCAAGACACATTGTTACCTTTAGTTATACATTGCTTACAGCAATCGCCGGCTGTTAGTTGGCTGAGGAATAGTTTAGCAGTGTGTTCGTGTTGAACATATAGAGCTACGATGGTTTACTGTCAAGATTACTGAAGGCAGACACATTAACTCAGCAGAACTAACTTTGGAAATGGTGAAAAGAACAAAAGATGTAAGCAAGCAAACAAATGTGTTAGTCTCGACGGGACATAATTGTCAAAATATAAGTAATTTCTGCCGTACCTCAAGGGAGAGTTATACCACCAAATTTTATGCTTTGAAATCACAACATCCTTCTTTATGAAGATTAGTAGAAGAAAATTATGATTAAAAATAAAAGTCGGGTTATTTATATACACGTGTAATGAGGAATAAATTTTTAAAAAGTCCCTATCATTGTAACAGTGGTTTATCACAGACCACTAGAACAATGAAAAGTGCCAAGTGTTTGGAAAAAAGCACACGTCATTTCTGTTTTCGAGAAGGATCGTTGAATTGACGCACATAAATGAAGGCTATATAGCTGATGTCACTCTCTTGTAGATACTCGGTCCAGTCACATTAATATGACCACCGCGCTTGATCGGTGTCAACGTGCAATAACAACTCAGCGATGGCAGGTGGTAGCACTAGCAGCGGGGGGTACATGAAGCGTGTCGGAGAAAGGTGGAGGTGGGCGAGAAAGCAGTACTGTGATTGTAGTAATCGGGAACGGAGCGATTTATCTGAGGTGCAAAAGGCATGATGATTGGCTTTCGGACCAAGAGTGGAAGCAGTTACGAAACAGCTAAGTACGTCAACTGCTCACTTGCTGCCGTGGTTAAACAATAACGTGCATGGCAAAATGGCACCGCGGGCCATAGATAAGTGATGAAAGATGGCTGCGGATAGGTGTACGAGCTAACAGAAGTGCAACTGTTGAGCAAATGTCCGCCCAGATTAACCAAGGCGCTACGAACAGTGACTCCTCAACGACCGTTCAGCGAATGTTGGTTCTGAAGGCCTTTTCAGCAGGTATACGGTTCATGCACCCATGGTGACTGCTGTTCGTCGGCGACGAAGGCTGGAGTTTGCACGCCAGTACCGCAACTGGACGTGGCGACAGGTGGCCTTTCCAGAAGAATCACGTTTTATTCTCCGTTGGACAGGTGGTCTTTGTATGGCCCTGCAACACTATTCGAAGTGTCCAGGCTGAAGGAGTGAGCCTTTTGGCCTGGGGAATGTTTTCTTGGCATTCCCTGGGGATACAATGAAGGCTTTCACGACCGGATGGTACTGTGGTTGATAATTCTCTCGGGTTATATGGCCGTGGTCGATGGAATTCTTCTATTCCTAACGTTTCGTCCAATACTACGTTGGACATCTTCAGAGGTATGGCTGGTCCTGCTGAGTCGGCAGGACCAGCCATACCTCTGAAGATGTCCAACGTAGTATTGGACGAAACGTTAGGAATAGAAGAATTCCATGGACCACGGCCATATAACTCGGAAGAATTATCAACATCAATATTCCCTGGGGATCTCGTCATTCTGGAAGGCATAATGAGTCAACACAAGTATTGTGAGTTAGCGAGCATTTCGTTCTCTTTTAAGTATATGGCCGAAAGAGACAACCTTCCGGGAATTGTGAAACGAATCCTGTCGTCCAGGACCGTGTGCCAAAAAGAGTAAGATTCGCCACGTGATGGGGAAATTCACAGGCGTCTATTGTGCTGAATGAGGCCCGGCTAATCAGGCCTAAGTGCTGCAGTGCGCGCGTGAGACAGACGAGAACATAGGGAAACCTCGTAGTAGCTGTTTGTGCCATGGAGGCGTAGCAGTGTTAAATATGCCGGACCTAAGATCGGTCATAAATGGAAACATTTCTGAAAACTATTTAATTCTGTAGTAGTGCAGGGAATGAAGCCACAGTAATTGTAATCTACCATACTTATTAAAATTTCATGGTGATCCCAATAAAACTTGAATATTTATCATATCTATAGTAGTTTAGGATTTACTGTTAAAGCGAAATTAACAAGTTTTGTAACAAAGACCTGAATGCTAAAATCTAAACGCTTTGGTCGATCTTAACTATCGACGTTTCATGTAGAAGCGCATCATTGAAACGACAAATGTTGTTAATATCAACTCTGTAAATTTATTTATTTAAAGGGTACAATAAATTTAAATTATCACTATTTTCAGTTAAGCATCAGATCATCATTTCTTCCACACGAAACACATTGAATGATGACAGCATGACACCTTATTGAATCATTAGATAATAGGATATTGGTTGTAAAGTTTAGTGCATAATAGTTACTTTTGTTCTTTATTTATTTATCAGAAAGTACAATGGTGCAAGGCTACTGGCCGTGACATTCAAAGTTAAGAAGGAAATTGTACTGGTTTGATGTGAAACAATTTAACATTTATTATGTGATGGATATTATTGTTACTTTATTTAGAACGTGGAAGTGGTCAAGCTTGGATTATTTAAATATGTTAAAATGTAAAATAATGTAGAATAACCTGTAGCGAAACAGGTGGACGCCTTCAGGGAAGGGAACTGCACTAGTCACGACGTGCGGCACGCGGGAGACGCGGCTGGAGACCCGAAAGCGGACGGTCGGTCTTTAGGTAGCTAGGAAGTGAAACGACTCAGAAAATTTCGCGTCATGTGGTATCGCAGGACTTAGTTTCCGAGCGGTGAGCAGCCGCACGCCTGGTGTGATCTCTAACTTTTCGCTTAGATAACGAGGTGGTGTATTGAACTGGTATTTCGCGATGAGATTGTGAATGATCGATCAGTGTTAAATGGATATGCGCTAGAGTGTAACAGTAGCTCTAAATACGACCACTTTCGCTATTCGTTTGCTTTCTGAATAAACATTATTCTAACCAAACCGCAACTATGTGGCCTACATCATTTATGGGTCGCTAATGTAGCTCCCGATGTGATTATTACTTGTATTATATGTTATATTAACTTTGTGTGTTCCAACCAAAGGGTCACAAGTGTCTAACTTAGGGCGTGTAATGCGACACGTGTGGTTCAACCCCTAGACGAATTTGAACGAAGACATTTTTCGACGAAGAGGAACCGCGTGAGAGCCCGAACATCTTTGGGATGTTCGCTCCCAGTATGCATCTGTCATTGACGTAAATGTGCACCCTTACATGCAGTTCGTTTTTCCTCGGCACGATAGTATCTACTAGCGGGACTATGCAACATATTACACAAATCGCAGTGTGTGTACGTGGTTCGAAGAGCACCAGGTTGACTTCACCGTACTCCCTAGGCCAGAAATCTCTCTGGATTTAAGCACAATCGAGAATCTGTGGGACCACGTCGATCGGACTGTTCGTTCCATGGATCCTCAAGACAAACCTAGCACAGCTGGGCATTGCACTGGTGTTGGCATGGAGGCACGTCTCTGGCGGTACCTTCAAGAACTGCATTGAGTCTTTTCTGCACGTCTGCGCTGCATAAGTTGGTCATTCGGGCTTTTGACAGGTAGTCCTATTAATGTGATTGGACATTGTATATGGTGCACGTTCTTTGCTCACGTGTTGTGAAGTTTCTGATAAATGAAAATTTTCCGTACATTAACCAGCATGGATTCCGCAAACAGAGATATTGCGAAACACATCTCGCTTGGTCCTTCCATGAAATCAAGAGCACCTTAGACAAGGATGTCCTGGTTGATGCTGTGTTGCTTGACTTCCGAAAAGCTTAGATACAGTTCAGCCTTTCTATTTAGTGAGCAAAATACAAGCTTACCGTGTAACAGACCAGGTTTGTGATTCGATTCAGGACTTTCGAAGTGACGGAAATCGGCATGTCATCCTTAACGGGACGAAATCGACAGATCTGAATTTCTGTAGTACCCAAATGGAGTGTTGCGTTGCCATTAATTACAATAAATATATATAAATTATCATGTGAATAGAGAGGGAATCTCCATGGTGCTAGTTGCAGACGCTACTATTGTCTACAGGAAGCTTGTAACGCGAAATACAGAAAAACCTGTGGAGGACCAACGATGGATGTTGGGACTAACATTTGACCCTGAGCGTAAATAAATGTAGCACATTGAGCTGAAATAGGCGTAAAGACCCAACACCGTTAGACTACGCTGTTGGTGAAAAATCACTGGGAACATTAACAACCGTAAAATACCTGGCAGCTAGGCTGAGATTCATTGTAAGCATGTTTTGAAAGTGTAATTCATCCATTACAAAAGTGGTTTACAAAACACTTGTTAAGTCGATTCTTGGGTATTGTTCATCAATCTGGGACGCTTACCGAATAGGTTTAACAGAATAGGTAGAAAAATCCACCAAAGAGCGGCGCGTTCCGTCACTGGATGGTGTTGTCATGGCAGCGCGTGTTCGAAGATGAGTCGAGCAACATCACTTCCTCCCACGTACGCCTCGCAAAATCAGAGCCGTTACGGAAGTTTGTAGAAGTCGTTCTTCTCAAGCGCCCTTCGTGAATGGAACAGAGGAAGGGGTAAATGATAGTGGCTAGCCGAGTACACAGGATGCGGACAAAAATATGAAAACACTGCTTGAAACGTATCCTTGAACGTGAATGCAGATGCTAGCCAAAGTCTGCAGGCTGCAGGTGTTGTATTTGACCACGAACGACGCCTGTGCAGTGTCCTCAATATGTTGCAAAAGTCAGTCGTGGTCAAACAGTGTTCTGTGTAGCTCTGTGTGCGCCGTGACCGAGCTACGTGAATTCGAACGTGCCCGTATGGAGGGTTCTTCCGTAGCCAACGGAGCTGACCGAAGTGTTTGCTTTTTTAAGAAGCATAATTTATACCACATGCACGACAAGCGGAAAAATATCATTCGCACAACGCGGACGAAACTGTGTGTGTATGTTGAGTGATCGTGACAGACGGTCAATGAAGAGAATTGTGATGACAAATAACGGTATGACAGCTGCAAAAGTCAATACAGAACTGTGTGGCACTCACGTATCCTATCTGTATCAAAAAAGCACGAAGGAAGCTCCATAAGCAGTGAATTGTATAGCGAGCTCGAATTTCAAAACCACTCACAAGTGATGCAGATGAGCGTAACCGGAGTATGTGGCGCCGAAGTCATAAAACCTTGACTATGAAGCAATAGAAGAATGTCATTTGATCAGATGAGTTTCATTTCACACTTTCCAACTTCTGGAAGGGTCCACGTCCCAGGAGTTAAACATGGGAGGGGGGAGATGGCGTTTCTGTAATGATTTCGACACTCACATTGTGGTATTCCATGGGCCTCATGCTTACTATGTAAGGTCGCATCACTGCCAAGCATTATGTTACCGTTTTTGATGATCAGGTCCATCTCATGGTACGATGTCTGTTCACTAATAGTGATGCTGTGTTCCAAGGCGGTAAGACCTTGTTCACACGGCTCACATCGTCGAGGAGTCGATTAGTCAGGAGGAATTTTCGCATCTCACTTGGTCACCACAGTCACCAGATCTCAGTACTACTGAGCCTTTGCGGTATCCTTAGGAGAGAACGCGCTATCGCTATCCACTTCCACCATCTTTACCTGAACTTGTCACTATTTTTCAGGACGAATGGCGCAAGGTTCCCTTGAAAACCGTGCAGGACCTGTATTTATCCTCCGAGACGACTGGAAGCTGTTTTGAATGACATCCGTGTTCCTACACCGTATTTAGCATGATAACGTGCTATGTTTTAGTGTTTACATATAATTGCACAACCCCTGCAGGAAGATGATTCACTACTGTGGAAACTATATCCAGAGCGAGCTGGCGCTTGTTTGTTGAATTACGTTGCTTTCTTAAAATTAAGGGAGATGCAAAATCGAGAGGGTATTTCCTGAAAAAGTGTGTTGAAGGCACACAGTTAAGGATAACGCGTAATGGGAAGGTGTTTGCTGCACAGTAGTACCAAGAACTTTATAATTAGGAAAATATTGGAACAGTAAAAAAACGGTGTATCGAAATTTGATAATTCTTCCACAAAAATAAAGCAGTTGATAGGGGACAGCTGCCAAAGCTGTGGTTAGTGACAGAGCATATTCTATGTAAACTCATTCGGGATGTGCATTTGTACTCGAGACCATTCCCGAGAAAACGCTGTTTGGTGTTTCGGAATATTCGTTTCATAGCGACTGGCGCAGTGCGCTTGGTGTCCCCAACGCGGTGCAGACAGGCTGCATGGGACAACGAATATTATCAGTAACGAGGAAGGTCTCCACATAGCAGCTTAATTTGGAAGGGGCATTATCGTTATCGAAGAAGTTGTCTAAAGGAACTGCGTCTCTGAGAAGTCAGACATTTGGCTGCAGCATCCATCTCTGAACTTCTGGGCGTTAACGATATTTCACTGACTACCAACGAAAATGCTCATATAACACGCGTCACCACTTTTGATACTGTCACCAACTGGTCTGCTTCCAGTATGTATCTATGATTTGGTTGATTATCAGTTTTTCTTTGGTAAAAACACACTCAGAATCATTTTGCCTGCTGGAGCGCGTTTAGCATATCAGGGACACGCCCATCCATCCATCCATCCAGCCATTCACTTTCCAGTCTCGATATTGCTGACACCCCGCTAGCCGAAAACCAGCTGCTTCCCTCCGATGCACAGTTCATAGCGAAACAACTCGCAAAACAGCTGTAGCCTGCAGACATGTGTGGACATCATCTAGCAGTTAAGGTGTGGAGTCGTTATACATGGTCTATCTTGTAGTGGTATATGGCAAATATTTCCTGTGTCTTTGAGTCGTCAGTAAGTTATACGTATGACTCCTTGTGGTACATTCAGATAGTTAAGACTGTGGTATGTATCCAACCAACTTTACTGTGTCAGGACATTTTCCCCCGCCAAAGAGTCCAAATGGCGTTTCTCTGGCACTAATTTCTAATCTTGCTATGAGGCTACACTCTGTTCACAATGAAAGTGCAGACACGTCTGAGATTTTTATCATTCCAAAGCACTGCTATTAGTTATCTTTCTGACTCCGCGCCTTTTCGAAGCAAGCATTACTCTTTCCCTGCACAGAAAGCACAGTTGCACGTTTGCTCATACACTCCTGGAAATGGAAAAAAGAACACATTGACACCGATGTGTCAGACCCACCATACTTGCTCCGGACACTGCGAGAGGGCTGTACAAGCAATGATCACACGCACGGCACAGCGGACACACCAGGAACCGCGGTGTTGGCCGTCGAATGGCGCTAGCTGCGCAGCATTTGTGCACCGCCGCCGTCAGTGTCAGCCAGTTTGCCGTGGCATACGGAGCTCCATCGCAGTCTTTAACACTGGTAGCATGCCGCGACAGCGTGGACGTGAACCGTATGTGCAGTTGACGGACTTTGAGCGAGGGCGTATAGTGGGCATGCGGGAGGCCGGGTGGACGTACCGCCGAATTGCTCAACACGTGGGGCGCGAGGTCTCCACAGTACATCGATGTTGTCGCCAGTGGTCGGCGGAAGGTGCACGTGCCCGTCGACCTGGGACCGGACCGCAGGGACGCACGGATGCACGCCAAGACCGTAGGATCCTACGCAGTGCCGTAGGGGACCGCACCGCCACTTCCCAGCAAATTAGGGACACTGTTGCTCCTGGGGTATCGGCGAGGACCATTCGCAACCGTCTCCATGAAGCTGGGCTACGGTACCGCACACCGTTAGGCCGTCTTCCGCTCACGCCCCAACATCGTGCAGCCCGCCTCCAGTGGTGTCGCGACAGGCGTGAATGGAGGGACGAATGGAGACGTGTCGTCTTCAGCGATGAGAGTCGCTTCTGCCTTGGTGCCAATGATGGTCGTATGCGTGTTTGGCGCCGTGCAGGTGAGCGCCACAATCAGGACTGCATACGACCGAGGCACACAGGGCCAACACCCGGCATCATGGTGTGGGGAGCGATCTACTACACTGGCCGTACACCACTGGTGATCGTCGAGGGGACACTGAATAGTGCACGGTACATCCAAACCGTCATCGAACCCATCGTTCTACCATTCCTAGACCGGCAAGGGAACTTGCTGTTCCAACAGGACAATGCACGTCCGCATGTATCCCGTGCCACCCAACGTGCTCTAGAAGGTGTAAGTCAACTACCCTGGCCAGCAAGATCTCCGGATCTGTCCCCCATTGAGCATGTTTGGGACTGGATGAAGCGTCGTCTCACGCGGTCTGCACGTCCAGCACGAACGCTGGTCCAACTGAGGCGCCAGGTGGAAATGGCATGGCAAGCCGTTCCACAGGACTACATCCAGCATCTCTACGATCGTCTCCATGGGAGAATAGCAGCCTGCATTGCTGCGAAAGGTGGATATACACTGTACTAGTGCCGACATTGTGCATGCTCTGTTGCCTGTGTCTATGTGCCTGTGGTTCTGTCAGTGTGATCATGTGATGTATCTGACCCCAGGAATGTGTCAATAAAGTTTCCCCTTCCTGGGACAATGAATTCACGGTGTTCTTATTTCAATTTCCAGGAGTGTATTATCCCTTCCCATTTACCTCTTTCTGCGATTATGGAAAATTTTTGAAGGCTAATGAAATAGACTGCAAAAAAAGGTGACTAGTATCTTACGGAAGACGTACAGACATTAAAAAAAAGATTGTGAGGATGCGGACTGAAAGAGAAAACCCGAGAGGGATAGTAAAGGAGGTGCTGTCATCAATTAAAACCGCATCGTGAAGGACGAAACAGTATCTCACCTTAATTGGTGTAACCACATGGCTTGTGACTGTCCGTGTTAGAGTAAGGAGAAAGCTCTTGTAACTGTGCTTCATTATGTGTAGGAAACATAACTAAATAGACAGCTACTAAAACTCCTAGCAGTTCTCAAGGCAAGTGCGCCTGGCGCTTAGGCAACTCCCTATTCGTTGTGTTTTAATGGATGCCTACGGTTCGGTCTTAGAGACCATTGCTTTTGCAATTTCAAATTTTCACGCTGTTTACATACAAATCATTTTTTTGTTCTCTTCTAATACTTACCTGGGTTTAGAGAAGTTGCTCGAACGAAGTATACGACGGTGGATAATGCGATATTACCACACTAGCAGGAAACTGAAACGACCGCAAATGAAGGAGGGGTTGAAAATAAGATGATTTAAAGGTTATGCAATCTGTGGTTCACAGATTGGTTTATTTCATGCTCATTTGTTTTACTGGTAGCTTCCCCCCTCGTATCCTAATTCAGACGGTCGCTGTAGATACTGGTACACGCCAGGAGTGCTTAATCTATCTGTCGCTAACAATATTCTCGTAACACTGTATCACCGAGTACAGCATTCAAAAAGATGCAGTGCTGGTTGTTAATCGGTTGCGTCAAATATATCTCATTTTGTTGGGAATAACGTTTACTCAATTATAGCACACAGGCCCAGCTAGTTAACGAACGCTCTCATTCATTTCCTCTATTGCAAATTAATTTTTATATCAGTACTCTCATCCGCTCCCATATGTTCATGAAACAGCCTCCTTTACTGAATTATTTAAGGAACGGTACTGTTAACAATCACGTGGACTTTTAACCCCCCCCCCCCCCCCCCCCCCCGGCAACCCCCATTTACGAAGTAAAAACCTTTTTTTGTCAACCTGCTTGTGAGAAAGCTGGGTGCTCAAATTATAAATATACTAAGCGCGTAGGCTTCCACGGGCATTATCGATTTAAATTAAATCCTATTGGCCGATAGTATGCGTCAAAAGCCGAAGTCTCGGTCATTTTTGCGCGATACTCTTCAGGACGAATCAATTGCTGAATTCTAAGGATGGACTTCGCTGCTACATTGTCACATTCTGGGCAGTGCGAAGACAAGATGTCGAATTTCGCTTGTGGTACTCCATTAGGTGAATTGGCAGCTTTTAACCCATGCTAGTGTTTTCCTGCAGCAAGACGTTGGTGCCTTGTCTTGCGGATCTTGTTTACGTTGTTGAAGCCGAGTCACATGGAGTTGCTGGTTGGTGAACAGACGGGATCCACTGGACATCGTCGCTCTTCATGCTGTTGGGGAATTTAATTATCTTATTTTCCGCTAGTACATCGATAAAATGTTAGACCGGCGGTGTTTCAAGGGGTGCTCGACTATTCCTGATTTGTTGTAGCCCTATATATTTGTTTTCAAGTAATGGAGATTTAGTGGGCAGTAAAGCCGCGCAAGAATTGGTTGCGGTTTTTTCTCATTTCTTAAGGGGCTTTCTGCATCCATTATCACTCTGTTTGTGATTTCTAAGTCGACAGTGGCATCAGACAATGAACTTCAAATAGGACACTGGAATCGGATTCTGGGGACGCAAGAGAAGAAGTTATAAGCTATACTCTCTCATTGCTAGCTGACTGATAAATGAAAAAGATAGTGTCTGCAGTTTTTCAATGTTATCATTAGTAATTAAAAGTGGAGTAGGTACAGAGATATTGTCAAGTATGTTTTGTTTGCTCGATTCCCGGCGGGGTCAGGGATTTTCTCTGCCTCGTGATGGCTGGGTGTTGTGTGCTGTCCTTAGGTTAGTTAGGTTTAAGTAGTTCTAAGTTCTAGGGGACTGATGACCATAGATGTTAAGTCCCATAGTGCTCAGAGCCATTTGAACCATTTTTTTTTTGTTTTGTTTGCAGCAATGAATTATATTCCTGTATTTCTCTTCAACTGCTATTACAGAACGTATTTTGTGTACATTTAAACGATGCTGTATCGTGTCATAGTCAAATTCTTCAAACCGTTTAAATTGTTGTAAGAGACGAATTATAGCCGGTCTGGGTGGCCGAGCGGTTCTAGGCGCTAGAGTCTGGAACCGCGCGACCGCTACGGTTGCAGGTTCGAATCCTGCCTCGGGCATGGATGTGTGTGATGTTCTTAGATTAGTTAGGTTTAAGTAGTTCTAAGTTCTAGGGGACTGATGACCTCAGAAGTTAAGTCCCATAGTGCTCAGAGACATTTTGAACCAATTATAGTACACAAATGACAATTGAAATATTTGCAAGCAACGCTGTTAGCGTAATTGATACTTAAACGAAAGGAAACCACTGCAAAAACAGTTATTTTTGAACACAGTAGAAGAATCACACTTCCTGACACTTCTCCTCTTCATAGCGCTGCTTTGTTCACATGCGGACACCATTTGTGACCTATGTTATATGTATACATATAATTATACTGTTTCATATTATTTTGCGGACTACATATAATTTCCTGCTGTTCGTAATGTTATTAAATACGAGTCTGAGAACAATAGAAACTTACATACCTAAGCAACACGTGACATTGTCAAATTAGAGCGCGCTATCTGTTTTGCAAAATATTTTTTAATCACAATAGTCCTCATCGCATTTGTTGGATTTTTGACAGTTTATCTGTTTCAGCTCTTAACTATCATCATGAGAGTCAGTACCTTGTTACGTAAGTAGCATGTCAAATACTCTGTAGCGCCCTTCATGATCATTTAAAATCAGCTCATTTGGGCGCTAGTTGGCAATTCGACGAGGTACTCATACTTTCGTAACAAGATGTAGTTAAAGGATTGGACCCGCAGTCTAAGCGTAACGTCTTTCACTAGGAATCGAAAGTCCTGGATTCATCATTCGAACTCAACACACCTTAAATTTTGAATAAGGATCATCACCAATGGCGGCCAACGAATTCTGGCAATAGCCACTTTCGTTCTCCCCACGGCCTCGTCAAGGAAGACAGAGGAATGGACAATGATTCAGGGCATTCTTTTGCCCTTGAGATTGGAAACTGCACTTAAAATGCGGTTGAATCAGCAGTGATCAACGGCATGCAGAGACAATGGAAGCCACTGCATTAAAGAGACATTAAACGTGTCATCACCAATAGATTCCGCATTAGTCTCCATTTTGATCCCCGGGATGGGACGGCCAAGGAGGAGATGACCATCAGAGGAAGACAGAGTAACCAGCGATAGCCGGGACTTGGAGTGTCAGAAGGTTGAACGTCGCAGGGAAGTCAGAAAATCTGAAAAGGTAAATCTAAATATAGCGGGTATCGTGAAGGAAAATGAAAGAAGACGAGGATTTCTGGTCAGAGAACACAGGGTAGTATTACCAGCAGCACAAAATGATTTGACGGGAGTAGGATTTATTATCTAAAAGATGGTAGATCAGAGAAGGAGTTGTTACGAACAGCTAAGTGGAGGGATTGTTCTCATCAGAATCGTCAGCAAATCAACACCAACAACAGTAGTTTATGTATACAGGGTATTCATTTTAATTGAAGACACTAAAATATCTCGAAAACTACACATAGTATAAAAAAAAGTAATAATTCTAAATTTTTTGTCTCGGATGGTGACAGCCGACGATACCATGCTTGACCCGCCACCGCATTTTGTGCGTAGGTGGTGGTGGTGGTGGTGGTGGTAGGGGAGGGGGATTTTGAAATCTTCTATGGGAACCACCGTTTTTTTTTATTGAAGATTACGATTCTACGACAAAATCTACATACGTTTTGTCTGACGCGTTTTCTTCGTTTCGCCGCAAATGGCGCCGTAATCGAAGGAATAGGAATGGGTATACAGTCGTAATTCACGAACTGCCACTCATTGCCCCATGGGTATCAATGGCACGTGGGACCCTACATCCATGCTGCGACGGTAGGACAGGGCATTATTTCACAACTTCTAATTGGAAACCCCATTCGCAACTTTGTATTCCTCCGATATATCGAACAGGGGAATACTCGACGCAGCCGGCCGGAGTGGCCGAGCGGTTCTAGGTGCTACAGTCTGGAGCCGCGTGACCGCTACGGTCGCAGGTTCGAATCCCGCCTCGGGCATGGATGTGTGTGATGTCCTTAGGTTAGTTAGGTTCAAGTAGTTCTAAGTTCTAGGGGACTGATGACACAGCAGTTAAGTCCCATAATGCTCAGAGCCAATACTCGACGCGCCACTGTAGCCGTGTGGTGACTACGACGTATCATAAAAAGCAGTACAATGCGACTGGAGCTCACGTATCGTGCCAGACGTAGAACAGGAAGCGGCTCTAAACTTTACAATACGTGCGCAGTGTTTATTGCCTGCACGCCTACCTATCATTTGGATAACAGACACGCAAGTGGACGATGAAGGTTACAACCACAGAGGAAAATATTGAAATTATCCACATTTATGGACAGTATAGGAGAAATGTTGAGGCTGATGTTGCCTTGTATGCCGAGCGTTTTCCAGGGAAAGCTCGCTCTTGTTCGTTCTTTTACGAGGTTGTGAATGCCTTTATGTCTGATAGCAGCATACAGACCAGCAAAAGGAAACGAAGAAAACGTGCTGCAGAAGAAGCTAAGGAAATAGCTGTACTGGCGGCAGTGCACCACAACCCACGGATAAGCTGCCGACAGTGACGCAGCGATTCCGGTATGCCCCTAGGTGGTATTGTCATAATACTACATCACGGTCACTGCACCATGAACTTCATGGCACCTATTTCCAAAACCAGTTAGTATTCTGTGAATGGGCAAGTCAACAAATGCAAACCACCCCCACTTTCTTTGCCGAGGTATTATTTACCAATGAGTCTACATACACAAACCATGGTAGCGTAAGCTGGCGTATCACGCATTACTGAAGTGTAGACAATCCCCACTAGTTACGGCAAGTCAACATCAAAGACCTTTGTCGGTTAACGTATGGTGTTCATCATGGGGAACAACTCATTTTATCGACAGCATTTTGAATGGACGCAAATATTGAACAGGAACTACCGGTACTACTGAAGGATGTTGCAGTGGACGTTCAGCAATGTATGTGCTTTCAGCATGACGGTCGAGTAGCGCATTGCGCAATTGAAGCACGGGAGTTATTAGGTCGTGTTTACACTGGTCGGTGGATCGGCAGAGGTGGCCCTATTAATTGGCCCACTAGATCGCCGGATTTCTTTTAATGGGAATATTTAGAATATAAGGCGTATAGGCAAGTGCCAACAGGCCGTGAAGACATGGATGCCTGTCCTGACATTCACGCAAACATACTTTTGTCCTGTGTACGATCGCTTGAAAAGCGGACCACTAAGTGTATTGAAGCTGGCAGTACTATGTTTGAACACTTACTCTAACTGGAAAAGTAGAGTAGCCTTCGCGGCCACAGTGACGCGACGAATAGGAACGAAACGTTGCAAATGAGGTTTCCAATTAGAAATTGTGATATGTTTACCTGTCCTACGCTGGCAGCATGGACGTGGGGTTGGATCTTCAAGGACCATTGAGTAGCATGCCGTAAATTGCGATTGTGTACCCGTCTCTAGTCGTCCGATTACAGAGCCAGCTTCAGAAAAAATGTGTGTAGGTTTTGTAGTACAATCGAAATCTGTAATAAGAAAATGGGGTTGAAACTACCTTGCAGATCAAAACTGTGTGCCGGACCGAGACTCGAACTTGGGACCTGCCATGATGTTTCATATCATCGCACACTCCTCTGCAGAGTGAAAATTTCATTCTGGAAACATCCCCCAGGCTGTGGCTAAGCCATGTCTCCGCAATATCCTTTCTTCCAGGAGTGCTAGTTCTGCAAGGTATGCAGGAGAACTTCTGCGAAATTTGAAAGGTAGGAGACGAGGTACTGGCAGAAGTAAAGCTGTGAGGACGAGGCGTGAGTCATGCTTGGGTAGCTCAGTTGGTAGAGCACTTGCCCGCGAAAGGCAAGGTCCCGAGTTCGAGCCTCGGTCCGGCACATAGTTTTATTATGACAGGAAGTTTCATATCAGCGCACACTACTCTGCAGAGTGAAAATTTCATTCTAGAAACTGGGGTTCTTTGAAAATTTCAAAGTTCTCCTCCCCCCTCCCCCTCCATCCACGCAGAGGGTGCGGTGGCGGATTGATTGCAGTGTCGTTGGATGTCACCCTCCGAGACAAACAAATTAGAATTATAACTTTTTTATCCTATGTGTAATTTTCGAGATATTTCAATTTCTTCAATTAAATCGAATATGGCAGTATGATAGGACATGTGTAACACGTCAGGTAATAATTTCCATCGTACTAGAGGGAGCTGCAGAGGAAGACAGAGATTTGAACACATCCAGCAAATAATTAAGGAGGTAGGTTTCAATTGCTACTCGTAGAAGAAAAGGAGAGGAATTTGTGACGGGCCGCATCAATCAGTGAGAAGACTTATGACTCAGATAAAAAAAATTGAAACCGGCAAACTGTCCGAAGTCCAACAAATGCAGTCAATACAATTGTGAATAAAAAAGTATTTTGCGTACCTAGATTAGATTAGATTAGTTTTTCGTTCCAAAGATCCGTACTGAGGAGACCCTCGTGGATGTGGAACATGTCATCTTTTTTGTTTAAGCTGAAATAACAATACTAATAGTATGAATATATACAATACATCAATTGTTTATATTAAAAAATTCTTCAATGTAGTTGGCCACTAGTAAGTCTTCCAGGCTCCTTTTAAACTGATCTTTATTTGTAACTAAATTTTTTATGTTTGCTGGCAAATTATTGAAGATGAGTGTTCCTGAGTAGTGGACCCCTTTTTGAACTAAAGTAAGTGCTTTTAAGTCCTTGTGCAGATCACTTTTGTTCCTGGTATTGTATGTATGAAACGAGCTGTATGTTGGAAAAAGAGATATGTTATGTAGGACAAATTTCATTAAGGAGTAAATATACTGAGAGGCAGTAATTAGTATACCCAGTTCTTTGAAGAGGTTTCTACAGGACGTCCGTGAATTTACTCCACAAATAATACGTATTACACGCTTTTGGACTCTGAAAACTTTTGTTTGACTTGACGAGTTACCCCAAAATATTATACCATATGACACTATGGAATCAAAGTAGGCAAAGCATGCAAGCTTTTTCATTTTTATGTCGCCTATGTCTGCTAACACTCGAATTGCAAATACAGATTTGATAATGCGTTTCTGCAGTTCTGTGGTGTGCTCCTCCCAACTGAATTTATTATCAAGTTGTAATCCCAGGAATTTAAGGCTGTCAACCTCTTCTATCTGCTCTTCTTCATACTTCTGCATATGCTGGGTGGAAACCTCTTACAGGTTCTGAATTGCATGTAGTGAGTCTTTTCGAAGTTTAATGTCAGTGAGTTGGCTTTAAACCATTTATTAATATCCATGAAAATATCATTAGCAGATCTTTCTAGAACTACACTCGACATAATATTTATTGCAATACTTGTGTCATCTGCAAATAAAACGAACTCTGCATCTGACAGTGTAACTGATGAGAGAACATTAATGTACACAAGAAAAAGCAATGGCCCTAAGATGGATCCTTGTGGGACACCAAATGTAATTTCTTCCCGTTCTTATGATGACTTAATTCACTAGTCCCTTGCACTGACACCCTTTGTTTCCTGTTAGTGAGATATGACTTGAACCATTTTGCAGCACTGCCTGTGACACCATAGAATTCTAATTTATTTAAAAGGATGTTGTGGTTCACACAATAAAATGCCTTTGACAAATCACAGAAAATGCCCGCTGCTTGAAATTTGTTATTTAATGAATTAAGTACATTTTCACTGTAAGTGAAGCCTTCAGAAATCCAAACCGTGTTCTTGATAATATGTTATTTGTGGTCAGATGGTTGAGAAGCTGCCTCTACATTACTTTTTCTAAAATTATTGAGAATGCTTCCAAAAGTGAAATATGTCTGTAGTTTGATGGTATCTCTTTATCCCCTTTCTTGAATAGAAGGCTTTACATCTCCATATTTTAGCCAGTCAGGAAATGTCCCAGTTATAATTGAATGGTTACAAAAGTAACTTGGAATTATACTAAACTCACGAGAACATGCCTTAATTAACTTTGTTGCTATTTCATCGTAACCACTAGAATACTTTGTTTTTAAAGATTGTATTATGGAAGTTATTTCTTTTGGTGAAGTGAGTGACATATTCATGTACGTGAAGCTATTTGTAAAGGCTAATTTCAGATATTCAAGGGCATTACTTACTGATCTTTACAATCCCTTTCTATCAGCAACGGATATAAAGTACTTGTTACATAGATTTGCCACTGACTCACTGGCTGCTGCGTGCACCGTGCACTGCTCTTTGAAAGACCGCCCATCAGCGCATACAGAGGGGCTTTTTGCCGCGCGAGGCAATAAAGAGAGGAGCCAAAGTGGTGCGGCAAGTTGGCCAGACCCAGGAAGCGGCTCTGAAATATGGAGGGGAAAAAAGAGAAGGTCGCGCGCAGCCAGGGCATTCAAATGAATAACGGCAGTGTTCCCTGGCACCGCTGCATTCTGGGCGAGGGCTCTCCTGGACCGTTAACGCAGATCCACGTCGGCTGGGAAGATTGTGAGCGACACGTCATTCAAACGCAGATCGCGCCGTCATCTCGTTAAACAGACGGAAGTTTACGCTAGACGGACCACCAATGTCACGTCACGTAGCATTACATGGGGAAATGTGAGGTTGTAACACACCCCCCTTCTTATAAAAACTCGAAATTTGGCTCTATGAAATTAAGAACAAACAAACATTACGTTCATAATGGGTTACTGCGTGCTCCTGACGAAGCTCATATGGTGAATTCTATAAGGGAGTTTAGAGTAAAAGTACGCAATCAAGGAAAAATGTGGATTTTACTTAATATTTTATTGTAATCTATGTATAAATCAATCTGTCCTGTAAGCTTCTACTTGTTAATTTGTAAAATTCTACGTATTAATTATAAAATAAATACATTTTTATTCTGGTAACAGACGCAACAAGCGTTAACTGCTTTCGGTTACTCACATAGGCAGAGTAGAGTACACATTGAGTAGGACAATATTCAGTATTTGGAATTCTTCAGAAATGGTCATGGAGATGAGGTCCTACACAGTCATAATCCGTACAGTCTTTACTCCTTCGTTCTTTACGTTTATCGCACTGTATCCAGACGCCAACAAAATCATACCGGCACAGTTGGCAAATACATTTTTCGCGAATTTGTTGCCCTAGGCACTATTTTCAATTTTATTTTTGCAGTAAGTTTTTTTTCTTTTCTACAATATTCTGTTTTCTTCTCATTTGTTTTCATTTCCTCCTCCTCTTCCTCTTCCTCTTCCTCCTGCTTCTCCTCGACCACTCCCTCTTCTCATCCTAAAGCCGGCATCACACTTTCTTTGATCAAAAATTCGACATATTTCTTTGAACAAAGATCTTTGATTGACGCAAAAGGGGGTTTTACACAGTCATCAAATACTTCGTCATAGTTCCTTTCAATGCGCCAACGTCACGTGTCCACACGGACTTGAAGTAATGTTTATAAAACACTACACCAACCGGCAAACAGCTGTCGCGATTCTAGCGCTCCAAGCGGCTACGTTTCTCCATGCAGTAAACAGAAGACGAAAGTTTTCTTCGATCAAATATAAGGCGAGGCGCTAAACTTGATCAAAGAAAATTTGACCAACGACCAACTTTAACAAAGTTCTTGCTACACTACCAAATTTTTTATGACAAAGAAAATTTGCCAAATTAAATTTGATAGTGGGAAACCAACGTAGTCCTTCTGTTTCTGTTAGATAACATTCTTCACCGGTATCAGCGGACATGGAATTTCAGAAAGGGGCTTGCGGGCTTGAGGCACTGAATTGCAGCACTCTCCTGAAAGTCCCTGACCGGATTTCCTTCGCTGGATCACTGTCTCCAATCGTGTTACCATCACGATCTGAACTGCAGTTCCCTGTCGTGGTGTTAGACGGGGAGAAGAAAAATCCTTCCCGAATAAATGTTGGGTTGACTTGATAATTTTTCCGTTACTTCAAATGCTTTTACTTTTGCCTTCTCTACCACTGCTGCAGGAACTTCTGAATAAGTAGCCTCTGTGGTAAGTACTCTTGCCCGAAAGTTGACTAGCTGACAGATGTATCGTTATGTCGCACATTAGAGTAGAAATCTGATACCGCATGGACAAGGGAAAAATAACATGTAGACCTAGCAGTTAGTCCGGCAATCTAAACCGCAGTGACTGTTTACTCAAAATTGTTTTGGTTACGAGGTGAGTATGTTACTTTCAACCATAACAAGAACGCTTTCGCGGTTGAAGAATGGAGAAGCCAACGCGTGGTCTTTACGTCACTATGCGCTGCTACAATGGCTAACCAAAGCAAGTTTCCCGCCAAGTGCAGGCCACACAAAAAAGCATGAAATGCATATTCTTACACAATCAATAGAAAATACTCTTACTGGAACTTCCTTAGAACAGAAAGAAAGAATTGGAAAAGCATTCGTACAAATATTTTGAAACACCGAGAGACCAAATTTGCTTTGTACCGGGAAGTCTTTACAGTTATATAAAGAAAATCAACAATTAGAAGACTGCTCAAACAACCTTTTCAATTTTTTTTTCACGTACAAAGAGCCATTGCAACGGAAAAGATCAAATCCATGTAAACAATAATTCTCTGATCATGGTAGTAACCAAAACAATGTTACTAAGCTAAATAATTAATGAATCTGCTTCCCCTCTTCTTCTGCCCCCCCCCCCCCCCCCCTCGTCCCCCAACACACAGACACATGAACTCATATTTATTTAAAAAAAACACATTTGCACACAGCAGAATACACACACACACACACAAAAGACAGACAAACACACAACAACAGCACACATATGTTGATCACCAAATGGAAAGTGAAAGTGAAACATGCCAAGTGAGAAACGTGGATGAAAGAACGCCAGGAATCGGCCAGCTGGAGTATGAAAACGAACAAATACATCTCCAAGACGATATGTGTTAACAGAGCTGAAATCTTAAGTAACACTGAATGACACATTCACAATACGCAACTAGTGCTACAAAAGTTGCACCTAACCTAAAAAGCAAGAGAAAAACACGACAAAATGTAATATAGCAGCATATTATATCTACCATATAATGCGTTTATTGCATGTATAAAAGGAAACATGTATTTCAGACAACAGATAATGCTTCCCAAATAAAAGAAGCGAAATGCGTATGGCAATAAACAAACTGCCTTCATTTGGTTGCGTAGATGGTACATACCTCCACGAAGATAAAAAGATGGTTATCTTTGACCGAAACCAATATCCTGAAAACTTACAAATCATTGATTGGAATTAAAGTGTAAAAGATATTAACCTGTTAATCAAACATTGAAAGTGCCACGAAAGATATGACATAAAAATGTAGCTTAAGAAGTAACAGAGGGACGAAGAACATTAACAGACGTAAGCTCTTCGACAGCGAGATAACGACAGACTATGAAAGAGAATGGGCTCCAAAGCGTAAGATCTTGATACTGCCTCCGCTCCGTCTAGAAGACTCCTCCTACGTAGTTCTCTGGTAGTGGCACCCGAGGTCTGCCACAGCGCTGCAGGCGACCTCTGTGAAACCACAGATGGACCTATATCATTTCTCGTTTATTTCCGACACTGTTCCGAGTTTGAAACTATTTGGTGAAATCTTTCTAGGGTGTTGCAGTTGTCACAAATAACGCATAAATATATTTGGAGATAGTTAATACTTAGTGGTAAGCCTAATATGTTTAATAGGAAAAGTAAATAGAGTAATATGGGACCCTGAGGCACAAGCTATAGTGTCACAAAGAGACGCAGTTCCATTTTTCTCACGTGATAGCGTAAATCGACTTAACGCTGCTTACCATATAAAAAATGGTTCAAATGGCGCTGAGCACTATGGGACTTAACATCTGAGGTCATCAGTCGCCTAGACTTAGAACTACTCAAACCTAACTAACCTAAGGACATCACACATATCCATGCCCGAGGGAGGATTCGAACTTGCGACCATAGCGGTCGCGTGGTTCCAGACTGAGGCACCTAGAACCGCTTGGCCACCGCGGCCGGCTACCACATAAATAAGCTGATGACCATAAAATGCATCACCATAAAGCAGGTATGCAACAAACGTCAAATTGGCATGAAGTGCCCTACATGAACGAAATAGGTAGGAATAACGCCAGCTACGGAACCATTTCTCACACAAGAATAAAATATGTTATACGGACATGTGTTCGGTAATGCCTTCCTTTCAGTGTTAAAGCAAATTTTCTACTTTACTTCGCAATTACATTAATCATGAGAAAAGAACGGAATCAGAATGCAGCAGCGTTACATGAAACGTTTTCGTAACATCAAAACACTCTCTTGTTCGCGTTTGGTTAGAGTGCAGTGAGTTGTAATTCTTAGGTTCAGCGCCAGTGTTTGTGTTTCCAATAGAACGAAGGTAATGTTGGTATGTGACTCACTCCATTGCTTGTGTTATTGATGTATGACTAACTTCATTACTACTCTAATATCAAGCACGTAGCATCAACTGCTTAGTGCTCATCGCGGACTTGGGTTCCGGTACTGTACAATGGAAGCGTACTGAAACGCAGAGTTGGCAGATGTCCATTTGCTGTACAGTTAATGGACTGTAATTTCAATGACGATCAACGTTTGTCTCGGGAGAGATTCCCAGAACGACGGCGCCCCGACAGAAGGAAGCTCGAAGCATTTGGTCGTCGTCTTAGGGACCATGGGAAGTTCAGACCTACTGCTCGTGACTGGGGGATGCCTAGAACAACAAGGACACCTCAACTTCGTGCAGTTGGCGATAGCCCTAATGTCAGCTTAAGGCAATGAATTGCAACAAGTAATGTTGAACACATGCCTGCCTGGAGAGTGATAGATGAGAACCAGTTGTATCCGTGCCACATAAAGCACTTGTAGGCACTATCGGCAGCTGATTTTCCTGCACCGAGTACATTTCTGCGAGTGGTTCATTCTACAGTGTGTGATCCCTCACTTAAGTCCAAAGCTGCTGATCATCGATGAGGCTATGTTTCAACGAGATCCGATTGTAAATTTTCACAATCGGCACTTGTGGGTTGTCGAGAATCCTCAGGAAATTACGTGTACAAGTCACGAGCAAAGACTTTCTGACAAAGTTTCGGCCAGCAATGTTGGTGACTGTTAGTACCTTGTGTTGCTCCGCCCAGACTCAATGGAGGAACTTATCATCTTATAGAAACAGAGGTCCAACACGGAAATAAAGCCTTTCCGGGCCCATATCTATAAACATATTTTCGTCTTCCGCTTGTGAGAAATGTTGCCTGCGAGTTTGGTCACACCTTTTACTTTTAACGCTATACGCAATTCACTTGCAGGCCTCTGGTCCTGCGCTTGAACATTCAAGTTTTGTACGTGTAATATGAGAAGATACATTGCCCTCCATTTGAAGTCAAATCAGTGCAGTCATTTCGTTTATTTTATTTTACGTATATTTTTAACCATGGAGCTCTGTACGAATCAGGATGATACTAATTCATAGAAACATGGGAAACAATAATTAATGCGACATACAGCACTTTTAGTGAACCCTGAAACTTTGATTATGCATGGTTTTTACAGTGCGTCTACTGCAAATCAAACTTCCGTTGCATTCGTAAGCGTAGTTCGGTCATCACACAATTTCGCCGCGTACCAAGCGTATCTACTGTTAGAATTACGTGGGAATGAAACTTATCTTGTGTGGAGGCTCGGGGAAGGATGAACGTACACAGATTGCCTTGGCCACTATCATACAGGACCAACACCTGGCAATGTTAGCTTTGAGTACACAAGACGACATCTGGCTCCCGTAGTCAGTAATCTGGTCAGGCACTGTACTTCTAACACGTTGGCTGTGCCCAGTCTTCGAAGTCTCCTTGACGTTAATTTTCAACAAGATAACGCAAGGCTTCATGTTACCAGTGCTGCCCTGACCTACCTCGGTACAGAGTGTGTTCAACGCTGCCATAGCCAGCACGTTCTCCAGATGTTGCAGCCACTGAAAAGCGCTGGTCATGGGTTGTCGAGGGATTTGCACGCCACCACTTGCCAGACATTATGGTTGACAAACTTTGGCACAGACTGGAAGCGGTATCTGTCATCCAGGATCAGTTCGATCCCCAACCGGGTTAGAGCCGTTATTAGCGCAGCGGTGGCAGTTTTATGTACTAAATTTCACATACCCCCTGCTCACCAAAAATAAACGACTAAGAGTTTAACAAAAATATTTTTTTGTTTAAGCAGTGTTGGACAGTTTTGATCAAGGTTAAAAATACACAGCTGTACTACTTTATTTTTACAAACACCATCGATTTCGGTCATGGAGCTGGCCATCGTCGTGTCACAAAAAGGTATTCAGCAATGCAATGCAGAACTGCAATACCCAAAGAAACTCTTGAAATGTTCCATCTCTGTGTATAAAAGGAAGTGGACTGACTGATTAATCATCGCCAGACCCAAACCGCTAAGAACAGAATCACAAAATCTGGAGAGGGTGTTTATTTTATACTGTAGGCATCGTCTGAGAAGGGTCTTTCCGAAATTCTATCCCCTAACGAGGTGAAATAGGGGATGGAAATATATCGCTATTTAGGTTTTTTTGAAGCTAGAACTACGAAAATTGCTATGTGGTTTTTTGTAAGAAATAAATGAATAACTGTTACAGCGTATCTGAAAATTTAACTCCTATGTGGGTGAAATAGTGGGTGAAAGTTTTATTAATTTTTTTATTGGAAAATAAACCATTGTGAAAGACCTGCTAAATCATTTTTAAAGCTACATCTATGAAAATTAGTATTTTTCTTTTAAACAAATATGTGTTAGGGGATGAAACTTTCTACGGAAATATCACGACGGGATTAACAAAGAAGTCCGACACCAGCTACGAGGATGGCTTTTTGGCCAGAAGTACATTCGAAAAATACCATGCTTTTATGAACTTAATTAGCGTGGAAAGTTTAGCAGACGTTTCAGGCTGTGAACGACATAAAAATTCGATTAAAGAAAACGAACAAATCTGTGCACACCATATACTCTACGCGATCGAAGCAGCATTCGCTAAGCTACTTCTTAATAAATGGTTCAAATGGCTCTGAGCACTATGGGACTTATCATCTGAGGTCATCAGTCCCCTAGAACTGGCTGAACAGGGCAATAACGAACACCATAAAGATCTGGCTTGTAGAAACACTAGAATTTTCCGTCGTCTTTTATGGTTGCTAAACATGGACACTTCAGGCAAGAGACAAGCAGCGTATTGACGAATTTGAACTTTGCTGCTGCAGCAGGATGCTGCACATAAAATTGACCGAAAAAAAAAAAACAAACAAACGTGAGCAACTGAATAACTCCAAGCGCCTTTCTTCTCGTGTCAGCCAAAGTTTCTCCAGTTCTTTGGCCATATTGTCAGAAGAGATGGAGAAAATCTGGAGAAAATAATAACGGAATGGAACATCGAGGGCAAGAGACTGGTGGATAGATCAAATAAAGATCTCTGGACTACCTGTGCAGCAACCGGCCGGTGTGGCCGAGCGGTTCTAGGCGCTTGTCTGGAACCGCGCGACCGCTACGGTCGCAGGTTCCAATCCTGCGACCGCTACGGTCGCAGGTTCCAATCCTGCCTCGGTCATGGATGTGTGTGATGTCCTTAGGTTAGTCAGGTTTAAGTAGTTCTAAGTTCTAGGGGACTGATGACCTCAGATGTTAAGTTCCATAGTACTCAGAGCCATTTGAACCATTTGAATTTGAACCTCTGCAACAGGCTTCAAGAGAAACTGGTAACCTTCTAGGTTACGCTTGATTCATGGGGTCGCGGCGCTCAGCAGTGAGCACGACGACTTGTTTTGATGATGATAAATGGGTGAAGTGTGGAAAAATTCAACCAGCAGTGATTTAACCAAATTTAGATCCGTTTTCTCTAAGGCGACAGTGCAAAGCGATTTCCTGCTTCTTCCCAAATACGTACGATCGAAATCAGCTGTGTGATTGTGTAAAGAGAATTAAGTACAGTTGTGCAGACGAGGAAAACACGGTAAGTGCCATAATCAGATTTCCCAGAAACTTCGCTCACTTGAAGAGGGGTCAAAATAAGCCAATACGTGTCTCGACTCATCCGTAGATAGACGACCGTTTCTGAGAAAAAGACTGTCACAGTTTTCGAGGTACACTATTTGCCTTTTAGCAATGCCTAAGTAGTTCAACCCAAGCAGTGGAATAGAGATTGGCGTCGCGGATTCGTACTTTCACGTCCCGTGTTCGAAACCCGATTATTATCTTTTTATTTTTGTTTTTCATTTATCTACACGTGCTCATACAGGATTACTACAAGAATGTATTTCAATGTGTACCGAAATAGCGCTGTCCCTATTCGTCTGCTAGTTGGTCAAAAATGGGTCAAATGGCTCTGAGCACTATGGGACTCAACTTCTGAGGTCATCAGTCCCCTAGAACTTAGAACTACTTAAACCTAACTAACCTAGGGACATCATACACATCCATGCCCGAGGCAGGATTCGAACCTGCGACCGTAGCGGTCTCGCGGCTCCAGACTGTAGCGCCTAGAATCGCACGGCCACTCCGGCCGGCCCTGCTAGTTGTATGGTGAACGAATTAAAAAGAAAAGACAATAAATGAAAGAAAAAAATGATTTAAGTGTTTTCAGTTAAATTCTTTTGGTGTATCTTGATTTATAATCAACTGCAAACGACAGTTTTCGGAGAAGTGATCCGTTCGAGTGGCTTGCCGCGGAATTATCATCAACGCGTGAAGTCTTCAGCAATGTTAACGTTTCTTTGCCGAGTGAAATTCATACGAAGATCGATCGCCGTGTCAAACTTGCTTTTGCGCCATGCTCGTATAGTTTGAAATTTCTATATTTCGACTCTTTCTAGGATCAATACCATCCAACGGTACGCGCTAAATCTTCCTGAAGAATAAACATAAGAATAAAATATAAGAATTAAGATGTAAGAATGAAATATAAGATTATAACCCCTAAAAACATCGCAACTCGTATATTATATGATAAATGTATGACACTTATTGTGAAACACAGTTGTAATTTTGCGCCCTTAACTTGACAAGAAACAGCTATGTAGTGACCTTCCACGGACATGGGTAAGTGAAAAGGTAATAATCGAATTCCGAACACGGGATCCTAAAGCAACAGTCGGACTTGAGCTTCTCGGCCAGCCGGTGTGACCGAGCGGTTCTAAGCTCTTCAGTCTGGAAATGCGCGATTGCTACGGTCGCAGGTTCGAATCCTGCCTCGGGCATGGATGTGTGTGATGTCCTTAGGTTAGTTAGGTTTTAGTAGTTCTGAGTTCTAGGGGACTGATGACCTCAGAGGCTAAGTCCCATAGTGCTCAGAGCCAGTTGAACCATTTTTTTTAGAATGAGATTTTCACTCTGCAGCGGAGTGTGCGCTGATATGAAACTTCCTGGCAGATTAAAACTGTGTGCCCGACCGAGACTCGAACTCGGGACCTTTGCCTTTCGCGGGCAAGTGCTCTACCAAATGAGCTACCGAAGCACGACTCACGGCCGGCACTCACAGCTTTACTTCTGCCAGTACCTCGTCTCCTACCTTCCAAACTTTGCAGAAGCTCTCCTGCGAACCTTGCAGAACTAGCACTCCTGAAAGAAAGGATACTGCGGAGACATGGCTTAGCCACAGCCTGGGGGATGTTTCCTGAATGAGATTTTCACTCTGCAGTGGAGTGTGCGCTGATATGAAACTTCCTGGCGGAGTAAAACTGCAGGGTTCGCAGGAGAGCTTCTGTAAAGTTTGGAAGGTAGGAGTCGAGATACTGGCAGAAGTAAAGCTGTGAGGACCGGCCGTGAGTCGTGCTTCGGTAGCTCAGATGGCAGAGCACTTGCCCACGAAAGGCAAAGGTCCCGAGTTCGAGTCTCGGTCGGGCACACAGTTTTAATCTGCCAGGAAGTTTCATTTTTTTTAATTTTTTAATTTTTTTATTTTTTTATTTTAGCTTCTCGCACACCAATAGGCATCTAAGCTACATCGAAAACTTTGACGTTATTTTCTCAGTATCGGTCAAGTATCTACGGGAAGGCTGAAAAATTGACTCGCTTATTTTCAATCTTCTTCCGCTGGCCAAAGTTTCCGGGAAACCAGGTTATGGCACTTGCAGTGTTCTCCTCGTGAGTGCATGGTGGTTTCCCGTGGCGCCGCGGCGGCAGGCGGCACGCAGAGCGGCACAGAGCCGCTTTGTACGGGCCGCTTCCACGACAAGCAGGCCGGCAGTATTCCAGAGGCGCGCCGTTACGTCCAGCGCACGCCGCAAAAAGACGCTCTCCTGCCACCAGACCTGTTCCATTACCTCCGCGGCCGGCTTGTCTCGTCAGAGGACGTGGACGGCGGTCGCGGATGGCGAGCTGTCGGCTTCCAGCGCTTTGTCACGTCTAGCTGACGAGCCGCACCAGCCACACAATACGCCATTTGCGGTTGTGTACGGGCCGACGTCGATGGGCGAGTAGTTGCGGTGGCAATCTCTGTCACCAAAACAAAATACTGACAGAAGCTAAGGTTTAAGGTCACCTCGACGTCGTCGTCAGTCTAGGCGGAGCACTAACTTAACTAGTGAAGCGTAAGGAGAGCAATGAGCAATGGACTTTCTACAGTGCCGATATTTGCGCCCTTGAAATTGGTTTTATGGACGTTAGGCCGTGTTCCGAGGCATATTTCTGTAAATATGAGTATATCTGTAGTTAAGCATATTTCAGTGCCCGGCGTTTCGTCTCCAAATGCTGGAGACGTCATCAGAGGCTACAGAGATTCGGACAGCAGTTTCAAACTTAAAAAACCTTAGCAAGTCGAACTGTTTATACATATCCACTAGCGGTCTGATGACGTCATGAACCGATTGTGGCGTACTCCTGTCACCCCATGATATCTGCTGTTCATGTCGTCTCTGAACATCAACATGCAGCCTGCCATGTTGTCTTTCTCTGGTCCCCAAGTCATGTGGCTATCCAAGGGATGAATTGGCTGATTATTTGTTTAGAAGAGCGATTAAAAAAAAGGGTTCAAATGCCACTAAGCACTATGGTACTCAACATCTGAGGTCATCGGTCCCCTAGAACTCAGAACTACTTAAACCTAACTAACCTAAGGCCATCACACACTTCCATGCCCGAGGCAGGATTCGAACCTGCGACCGCTGCAGTCGCGTGGTTCCAGACTGAAGCTCCTAGAACCACTCGGTCACAGCGGCCGGCAGGAGTGATTACTCAGCCCCCGTTCCCAGGTCTGGAACATCATCAGGTGGGCTACTGTACCCTCCAATAAACTCCGTACTATCGAAGAGACTGCTGCTGCGTGGCACTACTCCTTCTATTCCTCTCGGAAAGAATCTGCTGTTGTATCGCCTCCACGTCGGTCGTACCAGACCATATTGCGGTTGTGGAGCCTTACTGACAGTTGCCGGTATCCTGGTGGAATTTCCCCTCCTACTGGCTCTCCATGCTAAGTATCTGAATACTTCGTATCTTACATTCGTAAACGATTCAAGGACAGTTGAACTTGTTCTCTGTTCTCTTCATGACACTTTTTTCTTTCCCTCTCAGAAGCAACGTTTAAATTACCTTCGGTGCGGGGGTGGAGTGGTTGGGGTTGGGGGTTTCTCCTGCCTGCCATGTTCTGGGTCAGAGCGACCGTCGAGCCTGCCTACTTTTCCCGCTGCCTCTGTCATCCCTCCTTCTCTCTGTTTCAATTGCTATTAAGGAAATTAGCTTCTTTTTCTGCCACACCATTTCCCGTTTTAGGAGTAGCGCACTACACATTAGTGGGTGCTGTCCTTTAACGCTGTGCCTGTGATGGAACTGGGGTGGAATGACTGTGGAAGGGCCGGCCTCCTTCGCATGCAGAGCCTCATGGAACGCCCAGGTGCGGGCTTAACTGTTTCTCTCCTCTCGTTTTATTACTGACGGTCCAACTGCTGTCCATTACATTTTTAGGCTTTTCCCTTTAAATTTTCTGGCCCTATTGACTAAGAGGCACTCTTCACTCTGTAGCTGTTTTCGTCATTAATTGTGTCGGTGAGATCGGATGCAGTTGGGATTTCTCTCTCCGCAGCTGGGCCCTGGGTACCGATCATTTATTTCTCCGTAAATCGTTTTTTCAGCTCTGGCGCCAGTTTTCCTCCAGCGCCCCACTTTTACCAATCCTACGAACTTCCGTCATGCGAGCACATTCTGGTGGACGTCGTTATCTCTGGAAGAACGAACCAGTGACTTAGGGGTTAATGACCTTGCTTACCCAATTCAATCAACCAACTAGACCATTGCGTGGATACTTATAAACAGTTCGGCTTGCTGAGCTAGTTTTAAATTTCAAACTGCTATCCGAGTATTTATAGCATCTGATGATATCTCCAGCATTTGGAGACGAAACGTTAGCTGCAGAAATTTGCCTTGGACCACGAACTAATGCCTATAAAAGTAACTTAATCAATGGTCTTCCTCTTCATAGCATCGTGGTGGCTAACGTCAGGAGCTGCACGAGACTGGCCACGGATGATGCTGTTGTGTACACGGGGGTCGCAACGCTAGAAAATTGTGGCGAAATGTAGAAAGACCAATAGAGGACCGACTCTTGATGAAGCGATTAACAATTGACACTTAAAATTAATGAACGTAAGGTACTGAGCACAAGTGGGAGGAAATATCCATTATCATATGATTACACTATTCCTGAACAATCCCTGTAAACAGTTACACTTATCACATATGTGAGAGATGCTTGCGGAGCGATTTAAAGTGGAACGACGACATCAAACTAATCCTAGGAGGGTCAGGCGCTATAACGTGATTCACCTCATGTAAAGACCGACAAGATAATGTAAGAGGAATTCGGGGTCGTACGGTGGCATCTAGACAGTCACAAACCATCGCTCCATCGCTTCTCGCACGCCAAAAGGCATCTAAGCTACATCGAAAACGACTACCAGTGGTACAAGGCTCCCTCCACCATGCCTCATGGTGGCTTACAGAGTATACACGTAGCTGAAGATGTAAATTGGAAGAATCTTCAGTAAGTGTAGTTTCCTCAGGAGGAGATAGCTTGCAAAACCGTCGAGGGACATTTGAAAACTGCTCCTTATCGAGTTAGAGCTGAAAGAGAAGATCCTAAGAAGGCGGGTGTCAAAGCGCCACAGAGATGCTCATTCAACAGCAATGGCACAACAGAGGCATTGCGCAATATGTCGTGGTTTACTGTTAAAGTTCTGAGAACGAACGTTCCTAGAAAAATGAAACAACATTTTTTTCTAGTACATTCAGTGGTATACATGAATACCGTCTGCAAAATGTGTTGCGAGTAGAGTCCGTAGCGAAAAACTAACAAATTGCGTCATGCCTGATGCGGAAGTAGTACTACATGAATAGCGAAATGTAGAAGGCGATAAATTTTTTCCCTTTCATCATTTTGTGGCGATATCACTGAGAAAATGTCTCGTAAAGATTAGAAATTATGTGTAAAGTTCGTTGCTAGCCATTATATGCTCTATTCTCAAATACGGTATCAATATAGCCCGGCTATTTGCTCGTCGTGAGCTACGATTCTTTTTTCATACTCACTCCCACCACTTACAGAGGTAGGTAGTTTCTACACCCCCTCCCCTTTGTGGTTATTTCCAGACAACAAATGCTATGTGTATCAAGTTTGGTTGAAATCGATCCAGTGGCTTACGTGGAGGCGTGGTACATACATACATACATACATAAACTTCTACAATACGTATGTCTGAGAATATGAGCTTGCTACTAGAAATGAAAGAGGAGAAAGACTTGAATTCTGCAATTAATTTCAGCTAGTAACAGCAAATACTCTATTCAAGAATCACAAGAGGTGGTGGTATACTTGGAAAAGACCAAGTGATACGGGAAGTTTTCAGTTAGATTACATCATGATCAGACAGAGAATCTGAAATCTGCTACTGAATTGTAAGATGTACCCGGGAACAGATATAGACTCATATCACAATGTGGTAGTGATGAAGAGTAGGCTGATGTTTAAGAGGTTAGCAGGGAGAATCAGTACGCAAAGAAGTGGAATACGGAAGTTCTAAGGAATAACGAGATAAGCTTGAAGTTCTCTAAGGCTGTAGATACAGCAATAATGAATAGCTCAGTGGGCAGTACAGTTGAAGAGGGATGGACAGCTCTAAAAAGGCCAAACACAGAAATTAGAAAGAAAAACATAGATTGGGAGAAGGAAGTACAGAAATGTTCAGGGAAATTTGGGAATACAGAAGTACAAGTCACTTAAGAATGAAGTAAATGGAAAGTGCAGGGAAGCTAAGGAGAAATGGCTGAACAAAAGATGTGAAGAAATCGAAAAAGAAATGACTCAGCATATAGAAAAGTCAGTATAACCTTCGGTGAAACTAAAAGCAAGCCTGGTAACATTAAGAGTACAACGGTTATTCCACTGTTAAGTGCAGAGGAGTAAGAGGATAGCTGGAAAGTGTATATTGAAGTTATGTATGAGGGGAAAGACCTGTGTGATGACGTGACAGAACAAGAAACAGGAGTCGATATAGAAGAGATAGAGGAGCCAGTATTAGAATCGGAATTTAAAAGAGCTTTGGAAAACATAAGATCAAATAAGGCAGCCCATCGGGGGGGGGGGGGGGGGGGGGAGAAGTGATTATGAAACGACTGTTTACATTGGTGCATATAATGTTTGAGTCTGGCGACATACCATCTGATTTTCGGGAAAATATCGTCCACACAATTCCGAAGATTACACGAGCTGAAAAGTGCGAGAATTATCTCACATCAGTTTAACAGCTCATGCATCCAAGTTGCTGATCAGAATAATATACAGGAGAATGGAAAAGGGAATTGAGTGTTTGCTATATAATGACTAATTTGGCTTTAGGAAAGGTAAAGGTATCAGAGAGGCAGTTCTGACGTTGCGGTTGATAATTAAAACAAGACTACAGAATAATACAGTCTTTTTCATAGGATTTGTCGTCCTCGAAAAAGTGTTCGATGTCAGATTGTTCAAGATGTTCGAAATTCTGAGAAAAATAGGGTTTAGCTGTAATGAAAGACGGGTAATATACAAGAGCCAGGAGGGAAAAATAAGAGTGGAAGACCAAGAAAGAAGTGATCGGATGGAAAAGATTGTAAAACAGGGATGTAGCCTTTATCCCCTACTGCTCAGTCTATACATGGAAAAAGCGATAACGGAAATAAAAGAAAGATTCAAGAGTGGGATTAAAATTCAGGGTGAAGGGATATCAATGATGAGATTCGCCGATGACATTGCTATTCTCAGTACAAGTGAACAAGAGTTACAGGATGGAATTAACAGTCTAACAAGTACAGAATATGGATTGAGATTACAAGAAAGAGGGACAGGGTGGCAGGACATTTGTTAAGAAATCACGGAATAACTTCGATGGTACTGGAGGGAGCTGTAGAGGGTAAAAACTGTAGAGGAAGATAGAGGTAGGAATGTATCCAGCAAATATTTGAGAACGTAGGTTGCAAGTGCTACTCTGAGACGAAGAGGTTGGCTCAGGAGAGGAATTTGTGGCGGGCCGCATGAGAAGACTGTTGTATTAAAGAGAGAGAAAAAAAAGGGGATCAGTTCAAACGGCGACCCCGCTTGTCACCAGTCGAAGTAGAGATGAGTAGCGGCGCAGCTAACAACTAGCACACTAAATAATAAGAGAAAACATGTGTACAGCTTGACTACAGCATACCTGCGTGTTACCTCCCGCACGAATGTCAGTTCGAAACATTGCCGCCGGCAGCAACTCCAGTTCACCGAACGCCAGCTCATAGATTGCACACAGCTGCCGCAGCGGGCCACCTCGTTGGCGCTCGCACCCTGTTGTACCACCACCACACCAACAGCACTGCTTCGCGGGTAGTCTGCTCGATGCTTTGGGAACACAGTTAAGAAATGGAGCAAACGCGAGAGTAATGTTGCATGTTGCATACTTTATAAAACAAGGCACCTCTGTCACATTAGTGCCAATGGGCGTCCTTCGTTGCAGCTGTAGTTTCGCGAGTGTGGCGAGTGAGAGAAGTGTGTCATTTCGGTTGTTTCATACACGTCGACTTGTTCTCTCTTACTGAAGCACGCGGAAGTGTAAGACTAGAAATGACTTGTTGTTAGTATGGAAGATGAGAACACGATTTTCCTGCTGTACAGTACCACTAAAAAGGCGAAATGATCGATTGTTGGGATCAGACGGCTTTTAACGAAGCTGTGCTTTGCGAGACTGTGGAGGGTGTAAGACGAAAATTAATTGATGCAAAGTCCCCAATTGCAGATCTCTCGATTAGAGGTGGTGTGATACGTGGAAAACGTTTCACACTGTAGTTCATGCTTCAGACAATATCACATTCAAATTTCGTCTAACGCAAACAAAGTGTTCGTCTTACAATTTATTCCATATCCACCATCATAAAATAATTGCGGTGCATCAAACGAAAACTGGGCTTAGAGCAATGTCACAGCTAGATCTCTCCTATTACTAAATATACAGGAGTCTTGAAAACATGCACACGCACGCACACAATTTCATTTAGGCAGGTCGGACATCTTGTGACATTTCAACTTGCACTTGGGAATGTGTATAAAGCCTGAATCATAATTGTGCGAAATAAATGAAAAGAGAGAACGAAAACAATAAAAAATGAGAGAGAGGAAACAGGAAAAAGAACAGAGAGCAAGAAGAAAGTAAGAAAGAAACTGGTCGTTATTGTAAGTAATACATGGAGGTGGCGATAAGTAATCCAAAACATTTTATGTGATTTCTTGTAATCTCAGTGGCTATGGTATACCAGTTTCCTTTTCATATTAGCTTCAGGAATCTCGTCGATCCAGAAGTAAGTAGAAGGTACACACTACATGAGCGAAAGTATCCGGACATGTACTAGTGGACTTTAATAGTGGGGCCGTCATCCTTCGCCTTTACGACGGCCTGAGCTCTGATAGCCCCACTCTGCTGAGGTACTGAAGTTTCTGTGTAGGAATGGCAGGTCATTCCCCTTAAGAGCCGAAACCAGAAGAGATAGTGATGTTGGACGTTGCGCCGGGACCGAAGTCTTCCTTGTAACTGATCTCAAAGGGGATCCATTGAGTTCAGGTCGAAACTCTGGGCAAGCTAGCCCATTTCAGAGCTCTTACTGCCCACAAACCATTCCGTCACAGATGCTGATTTTTAATAGAATGCACTGTCAGTTGATGAAACAGCCTCCGTCTCAGAAGTTTCCTCCACTGTACGCAGTACTACTGTACTTTGCTATAAAAAGAGTTCTTATCCTTCCCATTTGGCGTTTTCTTAAGCGTAATAAGGGGACCACACCCTAACCATGAAATACAACCCCATTCTGTACCACCACCTCCTCCATAATTCACAGTTGCGCTACGCAACATGGCAGATAATATTCTGTAGGATTTCGCCAAACTGAAACCCAACCATCTGTTATGGCATGATTCATCATTCCTAATCATTTGTTTTCAGTCATTCCCTGAACACTGGCGTCGCCCTTTACACCACCTGTAGCGCCGCTTAGCAGTGAATACAGAATTGAGTGGCTTATGAAGAGCTGCACGAACATTGTGCTCCATTTTTTTTACACTTCTTACGGACAGTCATTATGTTATCTGGACTGCTGGAAGCACTTTGGAATTCATGTGTGATTGCTTCAGCTAATTTCATACGATTTTTTACTACCGCCATCCGCAAGGCTCGATGGTACCTTGTCTGTTTAGAAGGGATGAAATGTCGCTGATGGATTAGTTATTCAGATGACATCGAATGACTTGGCCACGTTAGACGTCACTGCGTGCTACTGGCTGATACGTCCTACTGTTACTGATTCGCTGCTGACAACATTGTACTCCCCGTGTGCTTCCATTCTGGCAAAGTTCGCCTCTTGTGACATTTTTGGATCGGTTCCGCATTACGAAGGGATATCTGGATAGTTTGCTCGTATAGTTTACACGAATTGAAGGAATTCTGCTACCGTAGAAGCGCAGTAACACACGACGGACAAGGACGACATGGAAAGCAGACCAGTACAGGGAACGAGCGCATTCCTGGCCAAAAGTACCAGCATCTAACATACGCGTTAATTGTACTGTGGGGAAAACTGGCAAAGAAGAGAATCAAAGCGTCTGTGATGTTGAAAAGTGGACTGATACAGTAAAGAGTGAGGTGGTTTTCCGCAGAATCGGAGAAGAGAGGAATATGTGGGAAATTATGAGAAGAAGAAGAGAGAGGATGATAGGACATGTGTTACTACATCGAGGAGTAATCTACATGGTGCTTGAGGGAGCTGTATAGGGTAAAACCTGTAGGAGAAGATAGAAACAGGAACATATCGAACAAATAATGAAGGACATTAGGTGCAAGGGTCACTTTGAGATGAAGAGGTTGGCATAGGAGAGGAATTAGTGGCGGGCCGCATCAAACCATTGGGATGGGCAGATTACTGACAAGCCATTTCCCTTCCCCCCACCCGACCACCACCACCACCACGACAAAAAGTAAGGTAAGAAAATCTCTCATGTCCTTTCAAAGAAACCATCTCAAATTTCCCCTTAAGCAATTATCACCGATCTACGAAAGTTACGGCAACTCTGAATCGGGACGGTCGGACATGGCCACCCAAATTATAATTTAGTGTCCTAGCACTACACCATTTTTCAGTAACTTGCTAACAGAGTACCTTTAATGCTTGCTCTGGGGCGTTCCTTCATGGAGTTCTCGTATGGCGGTTGTTTAAATCGGGCGAAATGTGAACCACAATTAGTTTTCCATCGTCTCTCGCCGACGAACGATGCAGTGACCTATTGTCCAACGACCATTTGCATCTATTTGCCCGCCTACAGAACCCGGCAGGTGGCCTTTCTCATTAGCAATTCAATTAAAATTTTAAGAATAATTTGAGGAACGCTCCATTGACGTGTGAGTTCAATTGTGCCGATCCTGATGACAAGCCCAATGTGCACCTGTGGATCTCTGTCGAATAAGAGCTGTACTTCTAGTACCTACGTACGACCTGTGTCTAGCAGATAAGGGCGACAGTTGAGAAGTCATTTATCGAGATAGCTGCCCGGAGTTTCCGATGGATACCATGACATTACCTGTCAGCAGGGCATTCGTTATTCGATCCTAAACTCGGTGGAGTCGGGCACTGTATTTAGGCAGGTAAGATTCAGCAAATCAGATTCGTTAAATATATAGTGTGTCCCTCCTAAGGGCGTCAGGTGCGTTTTGTGTCATGTTTTAGCAGATATTTGAAATTTTGTTTTTGCAATGTGTAGCTGGAGTCAGCCCAAACAAATACTGCTCACCACGTCTTTCATGCGACGCTCAGTGTCGGCGGGGATCATCCGTTTCTATCCTTTTACGAACAAAATAGCTTTTAAAACGGAATTTTACATGCCCATTGGATAGAGCGTTTCAAGGTCGGTCTAGTACGATGTTCGTTTTGTCCATAGTTATTAACAGGGACAGTGAAACACGAAGAATAGCCAGTACTCGACCAGCGACAGCTCTGTCCTGGCCCGCGTTGACTACTACCGCCATGCAACAGCACTGCTCAGTCGCTGCAGGATTCCTGTTCATTCTTTGTGTTGAACTGTCCCTGTTAATAAATATGGATACAACAAATATCGTACTAGACTGGCCTGGAAAAGCTCTATCCAATGGGCATGTAAAATTCCGTTTTAAAAGCTGTTTTGTTCGTAACGGGATAGAAACGGACGCTGTCCTTAGACACTGGGCGTTCCATAAAAGACGCGATTTGTTTGGGCATACGCCTAGTACACACTGTAAAAACGAAATTGCAAACATCTGCCAAAACATTAGAAGAAAATTAGCTTGACGACTGTTAGGAGGTACACTCGACGTATGGAAAATGGAGTTCACGGTACTAAGAACACTACGAAGTCCTCTTGCAATTTGGGTCATTTGCATTCGTAGAGTGTCGGATATTGGGAGGCTGGACATAGCCTGGAACGTCTAGGTAAACGAAACGTGCAGTTCCAGAAAAGATTCAAATGGCTCTGAGCACTATGGGACTTAACAAATGGTTCAAATGGCTCTGAGCACTATGGGACTTAACATCTATGGTCATCAGTACCCTAGAACTTAGAACTACTTAAACCTAACTAACCTAAGGACAGCACACAACACCCAGTCATCACGAGGCAGAGAAAATCCCTGACCCCGCCGGGAATCGAACCCGGGAACCCGGGCGTGGGAAGCGAGAACGCTACCGCACGACCACTAGCTGCGGACATGGGACTTAACATCTGAGGTCATCAGTCGCCTAGAACGTAGAACTGCTAAAACCTAACTAACCTACGGACAACACACGCATCCATGCCTGAGGCAGGATTCGAACCTGCGACCGTAGCGGTCGCGCGGTTCCGGACTGAAGCGCGTAGAACCGCTCGGCCACTGCGGCCGGCCGTGCAGTACCAAACACATAATTACCAAAGTTAAATTCGCACATCCGTAGGCATGAAATTGCGTACACAATTGGCCATTCTAACTGAAAGATCATTAATGTCACATGTAACGAATTTCTAACTAGCTTGCTTCGAATTTCATTGCACAATTCACATTGCAAGTAGGGGTAACAAGATCTACTATCTGTATATAAGGAAAGATTACGCCATGGATATCTCAGTCATAAGTTGTATTTCAGTATCAGTTGTTTGGAAGAAGACCGTTTAAGGTCTCGTCTAAAAAGGAGAAATGTCTACCAGTGCGTGTCGTATCTCGAAAGCAGCAGAGTCTTGCCCCACCGAGACTGCACTTTTTCGTTCCACCATATCGCTGCTCCCGTTATTCCGGATCCCAGGACTATTATGCGTACGTGGAATCGATGAGTTAAGGAGAGTCATGTGAAACGCGAGGCAGGATATCGACCTAGCACTCGAGTTGACCGTACTGTACTATTCCCTCGGAGGTACAGGATAGTGCAGCCACGTCACTTATCTGCAGTCAGGAACTAGTCTTGTTTGCGGGAAGACAAGTTCAAATGGTTCAAATGGCGCTGAGCACTATGCGACTTAACTTCTGACGTCATCAGTCGCCCAGAACTTAGAACTAATTAAACCTAACTAACCTAAGGACATCACACACATCCATGCCCGAGGCAGGATTCGAACCTGCGACCGGAGCGGTCACGCGGTTCCAGACTGAAGCGCCTAGACCGCACGGCCACACCGGCCGGCAAGACAAGTTCAAATAACTCTAAGCACTATGGGCCTTAACATCTGAGGTCATCAGTCCCATAGAACGTAGAACTACTTAAAGCTAACTAACCTAAGGACATCACACACATCCATGCCCGAGGCACGATTCGAGCCTGCGACCGTAGTAGCAGCGCGGTTCCGGACTGAAGGCCCTAAAACCGCTCGGTCACAGCGGCCGGCGGTAAGACAAGTCTCCACACAGACATTTATTTATTTATTCCAATTCATTGTAGCCTGTTACCTCAAATTTAAACAGAGGCAGTATTGATTCTAACACAGATTACGCAATACACGTCAATACTTAATTGTATCGTAAACAACACTGCCTCCTACATAATACTAGTCCCCCAATCTCCCCCCACGCGGACAGTGTGACGACGTCTGGAGAAACACAGACTGTCAGGACGGCAACCATTGTAGTGGCTTCCCCTGACGCGTCAGAAGAAAGACGCGCCGGCAGTGTTGCGCCCAACGACAAGAGCGGACCCAAGTCTGGCAGCCCGCTACCTTTTCAGACGAGTCCCGGTCCTGCCTGCAGCATCGCAATGAACGTGTCCGTGTGTGGAGGCTCCGAAGACAACAGACATTCGAAGACTGCCTTCGTTATTATCTTAAACCTCCTGATGTTACGCTATGGCGTGCCAAGGTGTACGCAAAATTATCACTTCTCTTTCGCACAGCCGGTAATTTGGACAGCACCCGTTAGCTGTCTCACGTGTTAAGACCTGCACGTTCTCCAGGTGTATCACCCGCTGAAAACATCTGGTCATGTCTTGCTGAGAGATTAGCCTGCCACCCCTCGCTAACTACTACAACTGATGACCTCTATCATAGCGGTGAATTAGCATGGAATGACGTGCCCGTTTGGCTCATTTAAATTCATATCGACTCGAAGTTCAGCCAACTTAGAGCTAGAGGTACAATCTCTGTATATTTAATGCCGGACCTTGTATAGTTACTTCATCTCTGATTTATTTTGTACGCTAGCGATATAATACATCATCTTCAGGTCCTAAACAACAAATTCACAGCAGTATTAACAATAAGAATTAAATAGAATAAGGATACTATCTGTAGAAACATGAAACAGTATTTGTCCCTAATCAGTGATACATGAGTATGTTTGCAGTATGAAACCACCATATACCAAGGGTCCACAAGTTACGTTTATTATGTAGATATAAAAAAATGAGAAACCTCCAAAAGCTATTGAACAGTTGATAAAGTGTTTGTTCTAATTATGCCATGAAAGGGTTAAAATGACAAAATGAGTAAACTAAAAGATGGGAGAGTCGACTGACTACTAGTAGTTGCTAAATATAGGTAGATACAATTTCAAAAACTGAAACGTGATATGACTAAAAGTACGCAAGTGAAGCTGCTTATTCGCAGAGCAGTGTCAGATACCGAAAAGAGTGAAATGACCATATGTGTTATTGGTAGTGACAGTCCTCATACAGATACAGTGTCATGTTTATAGAATGCAAAAGGTACAAGGTATGGTACAGACAGAAATAAACAGAGTTTCATCAGCAAGATGATTACCGTAGTGACATGAAGTGCGGAAACAGAAATAAGTAAAGTACCAACCGACCTTCTAAACACTCAAAAGTTGTGTAAAGGAAGAGACGTAAATGCACATATGCATTGCAAAACCAAGTAAACAACCGGCTAACTAGGACAATATCCACTTTAATGAACCATCGAAACTGGTCAGTCAGCCGGCCGCTGTGGCCGAGCGCTCCTAGGCTCTTCAGTCCGGAACCGCACTGCTGCTACGGTCGCAGGTTCGAATCGTGCCTCGGGCATGGATGTGTGTGATGTCCTTACGTTAGTTAGGTTTAAGTAGTTCTAAGTCTAGGGGACTGATGACGTCAGATGTTAAGGCCCATAGTGATCAGAGCCATTTGAAACTGGACAGTCATAGCAAACTACAATGCGCTCAAGCATAGACCTCTGCACTTGCAAGTACAATGAGCAGGACTGCAAGGCAGGCAATCTCACGCTCCGCAGTGGTACGGTGGCTGCACAAGGGTGGTCTCTTTGTCCGATGACCAGTGCATTGTGTTTCTTTGACAACCGTACGTAGGCGACACCGTTTGCGAGGGTGCGAAGAGCACAGGGGCTGGGCCAACGAGGAGAGGGGTCGCGTGCTCTTCTCGAATGAGAGCAAATTCAGTCTGAGTACGCTCATACGGTGAGAGGTGGGAGCACGCAATGCTCCCAGGAACAGTGTCGAACATGATCGTTAAAAGGTTGTCCAGATGGAGAGGCATAATATTGCATGGACGAACAGCACCAGCACCGACTCAAAGGAAGGCCTCGGCGCTTGTTCGTGACGTCGCGTTAGCTAGGCACGGCGATCGCCAGGTCTGTTGCAGGCAGAAACGCCTGGGCGTGCTTATCACTACAAATCTCTTATTTTTGTACAAAATGTTTGGTATTAATTTGGATTCTGCTGTTTTATTTAGATGAAAGATTTTCTTACTATCGTAAAGCTACAAATGAAGATCATAGTTCTTTATTACTGAATCCTGTCGAAACAAACGTAGATCAACATGAGAAGATGCTTTGCCCCTTTGCAAGCTTCAGAAATTCATTCAAGTAACTATATTTACTTGATCCATTTTGTTATCGAAACTTACCTCAACCCCATTACAGTGAACTCGTTTCTTTTATTTATTTATTTATTTATTTTCGTTTGACATCGTCACTGGAAATATGAACTAATTTACATGTGTAAATGTCCAAATGTTGCCAGTGATTAGATTACAGTCGTTTTCAACGAAAGGAGTTCTAAACAGGAAACAAAATAGCTTCATACATCGAAAATACTGCTGAACTTAAACTTTTTTAAACATGCACATTGAAAAAGAGAAATATTCCCCTCTTGCAACTGAAAGGAGAAACTTTATAAGATAACAAAATTTTATTTGATAAAACAAGTATCTCTATTTTGCCTCTTCTTCTGTCCTCCACCCCCTTCCACAATGTGTACAATCGCAAGATATTTCATTAACATTCAGTGCTCCTCACCCCATAGTCAACCAAGATACCTAAAGAAGAGCACCAATATGTTCACAGTTTCTTGTAAAAGCAATCCAGTACAAACGTAACTTCCTCAGATTCACAAATAAGGTAAAGAATCACGAATTCTGTTGCTGCTGGACCATGAAGTTGTTTTTGTATGTCAATCGTTAAAACAGGTGGAAAATTAAGTTCAGGTGTACACTATTTGTTAATAAGTGTAATGAATTGCACAACTAATTGATTGCAGAAATCTCTCTGAACAATGTGTGGTCAACTGCCGCCAATAGTTTCACATTTTCCTGTGTCAGAGAGGGAGACACCACCATTATGAGTATGCTTGCAACAGACTTGGCGTTCGCCGTGCCTAGCTGACGTGACGACACGAACAAGCGCTGAGGCCTTCCTTTGAGTCGGTGTTGACAGCACACACTCGCTGGTCAACGCTACTATGACACTGTTCTCCTTCACCATGTGAGTCTTTTCAGTGGTGCATTCGGTCCTGACTCATTTTTATGGATGACAATGCACCACTGCAACGATCAGCACATTTGAAGGAGCTCTTGGAACGAGAGGATCAGCGAATGGACTGGTGTGCCCGTTCCCCCGACTTAAATCCCATCGAGCACGCGTGGTATCTGTTGGGAAGTCGTATTTCAGCACGTCCACATGTACCAACGATACCAGCAGCTGTCACCCACGCTGCTGGAGGAACAGAAGGTCCTGCTACAAGACCTCCTTCTGTAGCCAGCGTGGGAGCACGGTGCAGAGCATTCCTTCCCGTCTGTGTGGATCACACATCCTATTAAGAACCGTGTCCCGCCATTTGAAATACGCAGACCTTCATAAACCGCGATGACCTCAGCGTAATTTTCTTTGAATGGGAGTGTCATTTGTGTTCGTCTCGTTGCGTATTCCTTTGTTATCTTCTGTGGTATACTGTAGCAGTTCTTTCTTCGTACGTTTCAAGTTTCATCGAGCTATGAGGTCAGTCAAATGAAAATCAAACACCCGTCACATCGGAATCATAGAACGGCCCCATTCAAAACTAATCGGAGCTCGCGGAAAACATTTATCTCACTGGGAGACAAGACCATCAATTCCTTTTTCTTAGAAAGCTGTCGGCTGCTGACGGATCCGCTCTTGCACCCACTCAGCACTTTCTCGTCCGACTGAAACCGACGTCCACACAGAACTTTCTTCAGGTCTCCAAAGATGTGAAAATCACACGGTGAAAGATCCAAATTGCTGAAGCGTAGCCTTCGTCTAATTGGCAGTATGGGCGAGGGCATTATTGTGCAACAGGATAATTCCGGCTGACGGCACTCCTGGGTCTTCTGATTTTATGGCGCGTCGCAGTTTCTGTGAAGTGTCTTCATACCGCAGCGCTTGTATTATGATTCCACGTTTGAGGAACTCGACCAGCAGAGGGTCTCTACAGTCGGAGGAGGAGATCGTCATGACCTTACCGGAACTTGTGTGAACAGATTTAGATTTTTTTGCGAGGGAGATGAAGGATGTTTCCACTGTTAGCTTTGCCCTTTGCCCTCGGACAGCCCCCAGAATGCCAGTCGGACGAAGATTACGCTTCAGCGATCGGGTTGGGAAACACTGCAACATCTTCTGTACAGCGCATTTTTCGTGACCTGAAGAAAGACGTGCGTGGATGTCGGTTTCAGTCGGACGAGGAAGTGCGAGAGTGGGTACTGTTGTGGAGCCGTCAGCGGCCGACTGCGTTATAGGAAACAGAAATTGATCGTCTCGTCTTCCAGTGGGATAAATGTCTCTAAGCGTGTGGTGATTAATTTTGACTGGAACCATTCCATGCACCCACTGCGGTGGGTTTTCTGTTTTCATTTGACTGCCTCTGATATATTATTTGGCAGTGACACATCATGCGAGAGCTACTTTCGTCCATAAGTTTTACGCACCAGTGTATTCTGTGTATCTCTCAGAAGCTCATTTCAGGAATGGAATCCCCTGACTAGAAAAAAATTTCTGCAACGTGGATTGTCAGGGATGGGGAGAGGGTAGAAAAAAAATGGCTGCGTATTCTAATTTTCGCGGTTTCTCACCGCTAGTTGCAGAAATTTTATACCTTGACCACGCAATAACACACTCGCCTTATGAAAAAGAGGTAACCCAAGACTGTGGAACGCCTCCTGATTAAATAATAATTTCGAGAATAATAATTACGATGGAAGTTTGCTGGCGCCCCACAAGAGGTCCAACAATAGTGAATTCACTTGGGAGCGTGTGTCTCGGCTAATTTACGCACAGTGACGTACACTCCAGACAGTCAGGCTTATGATTTTTTGTGTGTACGAAAAATCTGTAAAATATAATATTGGATTTTTAGATGATAGTATTTCGATCCTTGAAGTTTTCACCACCTCTTCTTCTTTGAAGACAATGTTACAGCATCCAGCTTGCTCTTCAAATGGTTCAAATGGCTCTGAGCACTATGGGACTTAACATCTGAGGTCATCAGTTCCCTAGAACTTAGAACTACTTAAACCTAGCTAACCTAAGGACATCACACACATACATGCCCGAGGCACGATTCGAACCTGCGACCGTAGCGGTCGATCGGTTCCAGACTGAAGCGGCTAGAACCGCTCGGCACTTCGGCCGGCCTCGCTTGCTCTTCTTAAATTTCTTGCTTCTCCGAAGTATTACAGATACCGTTAACGCAGACACATAGATCAAGTGAAATAAGAAACTACCACTTGAAGTTGACATCGCACCATAGTAAATAATATACTTCACATTATTAGGAACTAAACAGGAGTCCACGTTCTCTCTGTATCATGCACCGGAAAAACAGATAGTAAAAGAACGATGAAACATCCGATAGGTGTTTCTACAAACATAAGAAAATTAATGTTCATTTTTCTCGCTAGCTTCACAGGCTTGATTTCTGTGGGCAATCACGTTTTAATCTTCACCGTAAACTACAAGGTGTACAACTTTGCTTCCGCCGTTTGCCGATAGGTGGCGACAACGGTAAGTAGCGGTCGAAAGAAACAGATCGCAGACGTCAGGCAGCTACCGCCGTTTGCCGATAGGTGGCGACAACGGTAAGTAGCGGTCGAAAGAAACAGATCGCAGACGTCAGGCAGCTAGCTTGGACCTCGGTCAGCATAACCTCATTCAAACATTAGTCGATTTATGTCTGCATCATAAAGTTCTTGATTGAACATATAAGTTTACGAGCCTAATTCCAGTCATTTGCGGGACGTGTCACTGTTTTGTTTCAATATGAAGAAAACAGCGGCTGAGTCTCATCGAATGCTCTCAGATACCTATGGTAAGGACGCTATTAGTGAAAGAACGTGTCGTTACTGGTTTCAACTCTTCAAGGACGGTGATTTTAACGTCATAGACCAGCATACTGGTGGAAGAGAGAATGTTTTCGAAGATGCAAAATTGGAGATATTGCTGAGTGAAGACTCTCCTCAAACTCAAGAAGAATTGGCACGATTAGTGGGAGTGACAGAGCAAGCCATTTCAGAACGTCTCAACGCTATGGGGATGATTCAGAAAGAAGGAACTTGGTTCCTGCGTGAGCTGAAACCAAGAGACGTTGAACGGCGTTTGTGTGTTTGTGAACAGTTGCTTCAGAGGAAAAAACGGAAGGGATTTCTGCATCACCTTATGACCAGAGAAGAAAATGGGTTCATTACGATAACCCTAAACGCAAAAACTCATGGGAATATCCCGGCCATGCTTCCACGTCCACGGCCAAACCGAATATTCACGGCTCCAAGATCATGCTCTGCATTTGGTGGGACCAGCTCTGCGTCGTGTACTGTGAGGTGTTAAAACCAAGTGAAACAATCACAAGTGCTGGTTATCGAACGCAATTAATGCGTCTGAGCAGAGCATGAAAAGACAAACGGCCGCAACACAGCGAGAGGCACGATAAAGTGATTTTGCAGCAAGACAACGCTCGACCCCACGTTGCAAAAGAGGTCAAAACGTACTTGGAAACTTTAAAATGGGAAGTCCTACCCCACCTGCCGTATTCTCCAGGCATTGGTCCCTCTGACTATCACCTGTTTAGATCAATGGCGCATGGCCTTGCTGACCAACACTTCCGATCTCATGAAGAAGTCACAAATTGGATGGATTCGTGGATCGCTTCAAATGATGAACAACTTTTTCGACGCGAGATTCGTACACTGCCCGAAAGATGGGAGAAAGTAGTGGTCAGCGATGGAAAATACTTTGAATGATATATGTGTAACCAATTTGTTTCATTAAAGCATCAAATGAAACTTTCCGTCCGCAGCTCGTGGTCGTCCGGTAGCGTTCTCGCTTCCCGCGCCCGGGTTCCCGGGTTCGATTCCCGGCGGGGTCAGGGATTTTCTCTGCCTCGTGATGACTGGGTGTTGTGTAATGTCCTTAGGTTAGTTAGGTTTAAGTAGTTCTAAGTTCTAGGGGACTGATGACCATAGATGTTAAGTCCCATAGTGCTCAGAGCCATTTGAACAATTTTTTTGAAACTTTCCTGGCAGATGAAAACTGTGTGCCGGCTCGAGACTCGAACTCGGGATCTTTGCCTGCCAGGAAGTTTCATATCAGCGCACACTCCGCTGCAGAGTGAAAATCTCATTCTGAAAGCTTAAAATGTTGGGGAAAAAAAACGGCGGAAGCAAAATTGTACACCTTGTACTTAGGCGAATGAATGGATAAAATGTAGGCAGAAAAAATGCATAAGTTCCAACACAAACGTGTAGAAGTCTCCCCGGGAACCAAAGTGTGTAGAAAAAACCGGGCGACTATTTGAGACGGCAGCTAGCGTAGGCCGTGAGCGCGGCCATTAGCAGTGGCGGAATGCCGGGGGTCGCCTCTGAACGAGGACGAGCCCGCTGCATGTTAAGCAGCGCGTGTGGCGACGCCGCCTGCGATATTAAAAAAAGTGGGCGGCGCATAAATCTAGTCTAGTCCGCGACCGCTGCGTACCTGCTGTTGGCCGCTCGGTGGGCCGCCAGGGACCTCCCAACGCTGTGGCGGCCAACTGGGAAAATAAATACTGCTTTACACAGTCTTCCGAACAATGTATCTGCGAAGGCAACAAATTTTCGCCACCTCTGTCTCCACCCCCGCCGGCACCAACTGCATTAGAATTTACGCATGTGATCATTCTTGTTTACTTTTGTAATGCAAAGTACGAGTGAGGAGGAGAGAAAGAGATGCATGAGTCCGTTATTTACGACTTGTAAAAATAAAAAAATAACCATCCTCTCATCATCGCTATCCAGTCACATGAATGTGTTAAGACTGAATAACAATATTTTGATGCGCGTGCCGCGGTGAGACGTGTAGGAAAGGAAGCGTGTCATTGAGATTCTTGGAGGTACAGACAGGGACGTGGAACTCCAATGCCGTGGTTAGGTTTCGCGATTTACGATCCACAGCGCTTGCAGCCCAATCGAGGTGGTCCCACACATTCTCGATAAGGTTTAAAACTGGAGAGTTTGGCGGCCAGGGAAGCACTGTAAACACAGGTTCACTTCGAGCTGTGCGACACGTTGCATTGTCCTGCTGGTGTACGTCATCGTGCCGTGGACTGCACGTAGGGATGGACGTGGTTGCCAACAACTGATGGATTCTCGTGTTGATCAATTGTGCCTTACAGAATGACGAAATCACCTAGGGAATGCCGCGGAAACATTCCCCAGACCATAACGCATCCTCGTCCGTCCTGGACCCTTACGACCATTGTTACAGGGTGTTTGATTTCTGTCCGATGGAGCATAAAACGTGATTCATCTCGGAAAGACCATCTGCCGCCACTCAATATACGTCCAGTTGCGGCATTGGCGTGCAGATTACAGCCTTCGTCGCCAATGAACAGCAATCGGCATGCATGGACCAGGCGCCTGCTGCGGAGGCCCATATGCATCAACGTTCGCTTGACGGTGGTTAAAAAGACACTTCCCACTTAGCCTCTTGGTTCATCTGGATAGTCCTTTGCTCAACAGATGCACGTTTATTCGCCCGTATAAATGTCTGCTGCGTCGTTCACTCGTGTCATCTATGGCCAGTGCAGCTCAGTCGCATCGGCGCCGGTTTCGGATAGTGCCATTCTGCCATACGTGGTATACTTTAACCACAGCCGCAAGTAAGTTAACAACCTTAGCGGTCTCGAAAATGCTTCTTGGCCTGAAAGCCAACGATCATGCTCTTTTGGTCTTCATATAGATCGCTCTGTTTTCGCATTACGACAGCGACTGCAATGTTCTCCACGTCCCCTCGGCACTGTTTATATACCTTCCACAGCTCACCTACCGTCTGTGTTACTGTACGCTGATGTCCAATTAAAGTCACATTAAAGTGACTGGACCGTGTGTAACGAAGCACTACCCTAGAAGTGCAACGCTTTTGTATGAAGGACCGACAGGTTGCGTGTAAAAGATCGAATCTGCATCGACATTTAGATTTTGTACACCACTGTGAACTGCTTGGAGGAGGGTACTTGCTCTCACACATTAGGGTCTCGTTTCCTCCAGATCGCAATTTGAGCGCTGGAAAAATGCGTGTTTTTTTTCCCTATGCGCGCTGTAATTAGCATAATCTTCGCATTCTCTTTCGGAGCGACACATAGGGAGATACGTTGTTTAATATTCCTTCTTTCTTTTCCTATTTTATTTTGATTCTTTTATTGTTTTTCTTACAACAAAATGGCTCTGAGCACTATGGGACTTAACATCTTAGGTCATCAGTCCCCTAGAGCTTAGAACTACTTAAACCTAACTAACCTAAGGACATCACACACATCCATGCCCGAGGCAGGATTCGAACCTGCGACCGTAGCGGTTCGCGGTTCCAGACTGTAGCGCCTAGAACCGCACGGCCACTTCGGCCGGCCGAATGCCACTCTGATCCCTTCCCTACATCATGTCGGTTCTTACACACCGCCTTATATATCCGACTCGATATTAATAATTTCTTCTAAATATTAATAATTACCTATGTCAGCGTATCTCGTAAGCTTTTACCTACTGACGGGTTATACACGGTCCAGCCACATTAATGTGACCACAGCCTGTGTTGAACGTCGAAGGACAATATCCACACTGCAGGTGACTACATTATCAATGGATATACACTCCTGGAAATGGAAAAAAGAACACATTGACACCGGTGTGTCAGATCCACCATACTTGCTCCGGACACTGCGAGAGGGCTGTACAAGCAATGATCACACGCACGGCACAGCGGAGACACCAGGAACCGCGGTGTTGGCCGTCGAATGGCGCTAGCTGCGCAGCATTTGTGCACCGCCGCCGTCAGTGTCAGCCAGTTTGCCGTGGCATACGGAGCTCCATCGCAGTCTTTAACACTGGTAGCATGCCGCGACAGCGTGGACGTGAACCGTATGTGCAGTTGACGGACTTTGAGCGAGGGCGTATAGTGGGCATGCGGGAGGCCGGGTGGACGTACCGCCGAAATGCTCAACACGAGGGGCGTGAGGTCTCCACAGTACATCGATGTTGTCGCCAGTGGTCGGCGGAAGGTGCACGTGCCCGTCGACCTGGGACCGGACAGCAGCGACGCACGGATGCACGCCAAGACCGTAGGATCCTACGCAGTGCCGTAGGGGACCGCACCGCCACTTCCCAGCAAATTAGGGACACTGTTGCTCCTGGGGTATCGGCGAGGACCATTCGCAACCGTCTCCATGAAGCTGGGCTACGGTCCCGCACACCGTTAGGCCGTCTTCCGCTCACGCCCCAACATAGTGCAGCCCGCCTCCAGTGGTGTCGCGACAGGCGTGAATGGAGGGACGAATGGAGACGTGTCGTCTTCAGCGATGAGAGTCGCTTCTGCCTTGGTGCCAATGATGGTCGTATGCGTGTTTGGCGCCGTGCAGGTGAGCGCCACAATCAGGACTGCATACGACCGAGGCACACAGGGCCAACACCCGGCATCGTGGTGTGGGGAGCGATCTCCTACACTGGCCGTACACCACTGGTGATCGTCGAGGGGACACTGAATAGTGCACGGTACATCCAAACCGTCATCGAACCCATCGTTCTACCATTCCTAGACCGGCAAGGGAACTTGCTGTTCCAACAGGACAATGCACGTCCGCATGTATCCCGTGCCACCCAACGTGCTCTAGAAGGTGTAAGTCAACTACCCTGGCCAGCAAGATCTCCGGATCTGTCCCCCATTGAGCATGTTTGGGACTGGATGAAGCGTCGTCTCACGCGGTCTGCACGTCCAGCACGAACGCTGGTCCAACTGAGGCGCCAGGTGGAAATGGCATGGCAAGCCGTTCCACAGGACTACATCCAGCATCTCTACGATCGTCTCCATGGGAGAATAGCAGCCTGCATTGCTGCGAAAGGTGGATATACACTGTACTAGTGCCGACATTGTGCATGCTCTGTTGCCTCTGTGTCTATGTGCCTGTGGTTCTGTCAGTGTGATCATGTGATGTATCTGACCCCAGGAATGTGTCAATAAAGTTTCCCCTTCCTGGGACAATGAATTCACGGTGTTATCATTTCAATTTCCAGGAGTGTATAAAGCGTGTCGGGGCGGACGCAGTAAACAGTGCAGTCTTTGTCGTAATGCGGAAACCGAGCATTTTATCTGACGTCCAGAAGTGCATGATCATTGGCCTTCTGACCAAGGGCGGAAGCATTTACGAAACCGCTAATTCTGTAAGCTGTTCGTGTGCCTTCGTGGTTAAAATATACCATGAATGGCAAAATGGTGCCATCCAAAACAGATGGGGAGGCAACTGTGATGCACCAAAGGGTGCATGACGGCTGCGGGCGAATATACATGCAACTGTTGAGCAACTGCCCTCCCAGATTAACCAATGCATTACCAACACTGACTCCTCAGGCCTCTCCGCAGGATATGGTTCATGAACCTATGCCGACTGCTGTTCATAGGTAACCAAGGTTGTAATTGCACGCCATATCGCAATTGGACGTGCACTAAGTGGCGGCAGATGGCCTTGTCAGATGTATCATGTTTTACACTCCATCGGACTGATGGTCTTTGGTGTTTACGGCTCTGCAACAATCGTCGGTAGGATCCAGACCGGAGGAGGGAGCGTTATGGTCTGGAGAAAGTCTGGGGACAAAGAGTCCTTTTGGAAAATGGCTCTCTTGATATCAATTAGTCCTAACCTTCTGAGTCCTGTTTTCCAGTGTTTCATAGCATTATCTGTGAATTGCCTGACGATGTTGCTGACCCCGATGGTTTCCAGGGATTTTATGCCTCAGCTGTGTGGCAGTTACTCAGAGGCTTTTTTGTTTATCTAGGTCGTATGTAGAGGTATTTTCTAGGTTTCACAGATTTCCAGTATCATTTTGTCTACCATGTATTGGTCTTTTGTGCCGCTCCTCCTTCGCTTGTTATCTTTTCGTTCTACTGGTATGACGTATTCTTCCAAAACGTCCTGAATTTTGTCGGCTATGATCTCTGTCAGCAACTTGAACATGGTGGACAAGCATGATATTGGCCTGTAAGTTCCAGGTATTGCACCTCCTGTACTAAATAAATTTTCGCAGCTATTATACATTCACTGATGTTACATGTCTTCAACGTTGTGCTAAACAGTTCGGCCGTTATCACCTACAGACTGTTCAGGTATCTGAGCCACAAGCCATGCTGTAAATGATTGCCAGTGGATGTCCAAGTCTTCACTTCCTTCACTCTTCCCTGACCCATTTCCGGTGTTACCTCCAGCCGTTGCATTCTATCCTTAGAAAATTTATTTTTAAGCTTTTGTTGCACTTTTGTTGTAGTTCTTTACAGTTTCCCAGAGGTCTTTGCTGGAATGAGTTGTTGCTTCTTCTCCGTTTTTTCCAGCTTCTGTGTCGGTTTGCTGATTCAGTATCTGGCAGAACTGCCTCTGATTGGATTGAAAATTTTGATTTTGTCTTAAATTGGTAATCCCGGCGTCGTATCTTTCGATTTTCTTGACTGCTGCAGTTATTTATTGCTTCATAATTTCTTTGGTTTTCTGTTCTTAAAGTTTCTTGCATCAGTTCTCAAGTTTTCAGCACAAGCCAACTTTTCACTTTATTTTTCCAGTCGATTTTCTGGAGATATTTGATTCCAGTAGTCGAAGTTCATTTTTTAATGTTACTGCTGTACTGTGGGCGAGCTGGATAATTTCTTAATTGTTATTTGGGCAGTTGCAAGGGTAGCAGTCAGGTCCTTCATCAGTGGAGCCAGTTGTTTTCTGTGGAAAACTTTCAAAGTCGGATGCTGCTTCATATTTGCCTTACATTACACATTGAGCGGAATGTTGTCTTTAGATTGTTAGGTGGTCTGTATTATAGAAACAACAAAAAGTTTTTCTTTGGTGAGACAACGTTCATGACGTGAAAATAAGCTTTTTATCCATTCTGATGCCACACGTAGTAAGCTATACGAGATAGCTCAATATTATTATCAGGGCTTCAGTTTAGTGCCATACCTCACTACATTAATCATTCAGCGCTAGAGTGGTAACAGCTTAGTTGTGCGCATTGTCGCAAAATGTTTGTTGAACCTGTAGCTCGATTGCGCATGTATCAAAGATGGTAACTTCCGAATACAAATACTGCCATGTTTTGCGGTTTTCAAAGAGTGAAACCTGTTGTTATATTTCAACGTTTGTTCTGTAAATGGTATATCAGTGTGAAAGCGGTGTCATCCTGTGTAAAGGGGAGAGTATGGGATGTCCTAACTATTTGAACCGTATGTTTCAAAGCGTCTTTGAACGTAGCTGGAAGACATCCTTGTTAAAACTTAAAGGAATGAGACGTCTGAATCGACACCCACAACTGTACACTAACATTTCTTCGCCGTCTGTAAGAGACATCTTCAGAGCTGAAACACCACAGCTATGTAGAGAGCGCAAGGGGTTTCGACTTTACAGGGGCATTGTCAGCTGTATAAGACGGCTAATGATTCCTCACGCGATACTAAATGTATGTATTACTGTTACAGGTACTAGGCATACATTGACAGTCCTGTCACGAAGTTATTTTTACTCCATTTTTCAGCCTCGAGGCATTGCATTTACTCTGACGTGTTATCGTTCTCACTGTAGATAATCGATTGTGCGAATTTCTACCTTTTAGCCAAGTCTGCATCCACACTTTATCGAAATTAACTGCCTTTTGTTAAAATGATAACAATTATTATAAACTTATACTGGCTGATTTACGTTATTGTGCCCAGCAACGCAATGTCTTAACTAAAACGCTAGCCTCACGAAATTTTATTTCGTGGTGTCCACACTGTAAAACGCGTTGCTACGCTACTGCCAACTTATCAGTTTGTCCAAAGTGACGTTTCCTCATGTGTTCGATAAAGGGTTGATAACACTGCTTTTCCTGGTTCCAGTGTGCATGCACATTGCCACAACTGCGCAGAATTTCTTGCACACCAGCGGTCGCCTGTGACCGACGTAAATCTTTCACAGATATAAGAAATTCATGTTTTTACTTGGTTGGCTTAAAAACCGTTGTAATTGCATACTTTGCCAAAGCTTTTCCAGTGTAATCCGCAAGCTTCTGGATAAGAAATTGGGAACTATTTCTGTTGGCCACTGTTGTTCATTTTCTAGTTCTGGATGTCTTTCTTCTTGGGGGTAGTATTCGTTCCACTTCCTTATTAGGATAACCTTTTCCATTATGAACTGGCTGTAGTTAATGAAACTCTTCTTGTGAGTAAACCGGGTGGCTTTGAATAAACCGGTGAGTGAACCTGGAGGAAGCTCACCGGGTCATTTCATTGTGGAGTCATGGAGTCAGAGAGCGAAACAACTGTGGGAGGAGGAATGGCTGCCAGTGAGAAACAGTAAGTTGCACTCAGTGAAATCAGCTGTGGCGAACCTCGCACCTGTCATTCCGGCGGGGTGAGGTAATCCCGATCTGCCTCTGAATGGGACAATGTTCCGTAACAGATAGCTTTAATACTCCACCCCGGCAGAAGGAACTCCTCCAGAAAGTGACACCAGTGGCGTACAAACCACTATGCGCCATATTTTTACCGAATGCATTTCATATTGTGATGAGAACACAGAAGTAAATTTAAGTAGGAATCTGTCCTGTGTTATAGCTGGTGAAAAGACAGGTGTGGTAAACCTTTAAAATTTTGTGCAGTGTTCGAATTCGAGGCTGAAGATTTTGGTGTGCTGCAGAGGGTCTGGTTTACCCATTTTATGCCAGATTACAACCAGCCACAGCCTTCTGATATACGTTTTTTTTATTATTTCCATTAAATTTCTCTTTCTCATCGAATGTTTTAGAATCACTAAAAAGCGTGATTTCCGTCTCCGTCCCTCGCTCGCTCGCTCCCTCCCACCCTTCCCAACCCCCCCCCCCTCTCTCTCTCTCTCTCTCTCTCTCTCTCTCTCTCTCTGTGTGTGTGTGTGTGTGTGTGTGTGTGTGTGTGTGTGTGTGTGTGTGTGTGTGTGTGTGTGTCGCCCCCATCATCAGAGTCTAAATTACACAACTTCTGTAGATATTGGGTACTTATCTTGTGGTTGTTGGTGGTCCAGGGTTGCAGGGTAACCATTCCATTACACTGTAAATAATAAACAAAAACTTCGGGTAATCCACATTTATAATGTTCAGTATAAAAACAAAAAAAAAAAACAGGAATACATAGCACTGAAATGATTCGTTGCCTCATTGTTGGTTCACCGACCCTAGGCTAAAGCAGTACACATCTGAAAAAGCGTCTTTCCACTGCATTCGTCGATGTAGGGCGGAAGCATTTACACTGTCGTGGGCTCCCCTTCACTTGAGGCTGCTGCTCTTATGCCAGTTGCTTATGACGTCATACCTACTTAGTCGAACAAGATGTACGTCACAATCACGACGTGTCTTATGAATCAAGTTTCATTTAATTCTAAGCTATTCTGATGGCCAACTATACAAATAATTCAGTGCATCCAAATGACATTGGATAACCCTCACAAATTAAAAGTTCTATTAGCATGTTAATCGTGTTTATAATATACTAGCTCAGCGCCAGCTGCTTTGCTCGTGTGGACAGTATGGTCTGACTGGAATCTTTTTAAATCAAATTTTTGTATTGTTCACAAATTGAAACATCTTCTTCTAAATTTTTCTTCCTTATTGAGGCCATGGTCTTCCCCGAACGTACTTCGGACCAAAAAGCGATTCTGGTGGCTGGAGTCGGAGGTCGTCGTTAATCCTGCATTTAGAATTCTTGTGGCGATATTTCCATTGAAACTTTCATCCCCTGACACATTTCTTTAGAAGTCAAATACAAATTTTCACCTTAATACTTGTTTTAGCATAACGAAGTATTTTCATAAAAATTTTCTTCTCCTGTTTCACCCCCCTCAGGACTTGAAATTGCCAAAAAACACTGAACGACGTATTTTTCTTATTTCTAACTGAGAAGCCCAATAAAAACTCAGATTTAATTTCAAAAATGCCTTCGCAATGAAGTGTTTCCATAAAAACTTTCATCCCCTAATTCTAAGAACACTGAAACACACCGGCCAATGTGGCCGAGCGGTACTAGGCGCTACAGTCTAGAACCGCGCGACCGCTACGGTCGCAGGTTCGAATCCTGCCTCGGGCATTGATGTGTGTGATGTCCTTAGGTTAGTTAGATCTAAGTAGTTCTAAGTTCTAGGGGACTGATGACCTCAGATGTTAAGTCCCATAGTGCTCAGAGCCATTTGAACCATTTGCATTGTTGGTTTATCAGTAATGTAATAATAATTTATTTTAAAAAACTTTCACCCTCTATTTTACCCCTTAATGGCCGAATTTACAAAAATGCTGAAGCAAATACTTTTCTATTTCTAACCGAAAAACCAAAAGCCAACTTTTGTAGTTCTACCGTCAATATTGCCTTAATAGCGACATATTTTCAAAAAACGCTTCATCCCCTATTTCACCCTCTTAGGGGAGGAATTTCGAAAAATCGCGTCTTCAATGATTCCTACGGAATAAGGTCAACACCCTCTCCCAATATCAAGTTTCTATTCTTAGCGGCTTGGGTTGGGCAATGATTAGCCAGTCAGGACAACGCGTTATGTACATGGAGATTGATTGTACAGGATTGAAAGAGAAAAAGGACAAAAAACACAAAGAAAAAGCCATTAAAATGCCAAAATAAAAATCAAACAATGTTGTCATGATGTATATCAAGTGATTGTTTGGTGAGAGTGTTATGAAACTGAAACTGCATTTTGTGTAGTCGACATGCTATGAAAGTTAGTTATGTATTAAGTGTTCCAAACTGATATTTGCAATTTTGATCACGAATATTTCAGATGTGGGTGTAGGTATAAACATGTGGTTGCGACGTAAGTTCACACATACCTAAGGTTTTAATAGCCTCTGAACAGAGTTCAGTGTGTGCTCCATCTGTATAAACTAAACTAAACTACTCCAGAACACGGCATGTAGGCATGTAGGCCCATCGGCACCGACCAGCCGCCGTGTCATCCTCAGCTGTAGGCATGACTGGATGCGGATGTGGAGGGGCATGTGGTCAGCAGGCCGCTCTCCCTTCCGTATGTCAGTTTCCGAGTCCGGAGCCGCTACTTCTCAATAAAGTAGCCCCTCAGTTTGCCTCACAAGGGCTGAGTGCACCCCGCTTTCCAACAGTGCTCGGCAGACCGTATGGTCACTCATCCAAGTTCTAGCCCAACCCGACAACGCTTTACTCCGGTGACCTGACGGGAACCGGTGTTACCACTGCGGCAAGGCCATTGGCGCTCCATCTATAGCACGCAGGGTATCTGAGCGATACTAGACTTCCTCTCAAGTCCAGGCTAGCATGTCCTCATTAACGTTTGCGACTTCTGCTTTTAATGCGAACTCACTGCTTCTGCAGGTACAGCACCGGGGTTTGGTAGACAGCATATTTCACAAAACCCAAAGAAAAAAATGTAATGTGGTTGCGTCTGGAGACCTTGGGAATCAGGAAATGGGTCCTCTGCCAGCCCAGCTACCTGGGAATGCCGTCCAAGGCCTTCCCAATCATCGAGGCCCAGTGAGGAGGGGCGCCATCTTGCTGCACATGACATAAGGTTGCAGTTGTTCAACCTGTGAAAATTCAAACTGGTCCAACACGTCCGGATAAACAGTTGAGACTGTCGACGCCTCTGCAAAGAAGAAGAAACAGACCACACAACAAATTTACCTCCGGACTGGTGTGCGCAATTTCCGTATAAAAGTGGGGGGTCCTCAAAGTTACAGATCTTCACATTAATGTCGCTTTGCCTTCGTTGACACACAAAATCAAGCTTCGTGCGTGAATCTCGCCTTTTTCAGATAATCTGGGTCATCGACGATCCAACTCATGCTTCGCGCTTTTGCCTTTGGTAAGGTTGAAGCGCGTCCAGCAGCTACATCTTGTACACATGAAGCTTCAGTCCCTTGAGTAGTACCCTGTTCGCCACGTTTGGTGGTAGCTACAATTGTTGAGATGCTCGATTTGGCTGCACTCCGTATAAATGCCTGTAGTAGCTGTTCCACAACTGCATCACTCTTTCTCGGACGCGTGGAACTCGTCCTCTTCACGTCACTTCCGGATCTCTTGAACCTCGTGTCTCACTCTCTGGTGGTCGGACGTGATGGTGCGCTTCTGCAACTTTTCTGGAAATTCCGCTGGACCTGGATGCCAGATTTCGTCTCTATCGACCATATCACACACTGTACCGTATGTTGGAGGTAGCCCTTTTCGTCAGCAACTAATATGAAGAAGAAGGAAAAAAGAAAAAACTAGGTATGTATGAAGATTATGCAAGAAATCGCATATTTCTATCCATCCCCATTTCTCAGATATTCGTGATCAAACTTACAAAGATAATTTTGGATACATCCTTGTCATCATCGATGTTTTAGTTACTTAATAGAAATTAATTCAATGTCTTTCAAGTAAAGCTAGTTGTCGGAGTAGAAGTATTTTTACTTCTTGCTTCGACTGAAATACCCTAATTTCTTTTCTAAAAAAGAATAAAAATTAAGGTGAACAGCTTTCTCAAATCAGCCTTTCCAGGACTACAAGATTTTATAAATGAGGACCATCAGCCTCCTACAGGCATTGAAATGCCTACGGTTGCTCCAGCCGTCTCGGCCAACCGGACACGAGGAGTGTCCGATCCAAATTCTTAACTTGTTACGCCCAAGTACCGCCCCCACCCAATTATCTTTATTGCTTGTTACATTGTGCTAAGTCTCACAGGGGTTCGGAAATTAAGGTGCATCCACACAGAAAGTACCGAGAGACATCCTCGCTCATGGATAAAGAATGGTGGCCATGTGGACATGTCCGACAGTCCAGGCTTAGTCATAAAAATTATTGTGTTACTGTGAATGAGAGGTGGTTCCTATTTCCAGTACATGTCAGTAAAGCTATTAAAGCTGGAGGTAATATCTGAAAGACAAACCAAATATGAAAACTTAACCACGCGGAGAAAGGTGATAAAACAAAGACAAGTAAAAAGTTCAGTATAGAAAGGATGTGGTGAGCAATGCGTATTGTGGACAGGGCGCGTTATGGGAATTTTGGTCGGACGGAAAGCGTGCTGAATGAGCAGGTGCGATTGAAGCGACCGCTCTCGTCAAGCGGGAATTCGGGCTCGAATTCCAGTACATCAAAAATTTTCTCTTGTCGCCGTTATTTCATTCCACTGCCTTGTCAGAATTTATTTCGTTACAAATATGGAAAGGGATGGATAATTCAAGCAGTTTTATGCAGTGGCAGAAAAGTCTCTTATATTACCTTGGAACCAACTTTTATTACGTAGAATTTAGATTATGACGAATAAAACAGTTTCCATCTGAAACAACCTATTTAGAATACACTACAGGAAAAAGTTAATGTACCCTTTTAGAGGTTTCCCATTCACTCAAGATTTATTGATGCAACAGTGCATGTGGAGTGCATGAAATGATTATATTTGCAGATTATTAGCACAAGCGTTTACGAGATACCGGGCATCGACCCACGCTGAAACACCCATATTAATACATAGTGTAACCTCCATGGGCAGCAGGGCTGGTGCTGACTCTGGCATTCAGTGGATCAAACAGATATCGAATACTGTTCCAGGATACGTTATGAAACGCCCGCTGGCCTGTTCACGTAGGTCTGCAAGAGGATTGACGAGTCACTTCTCTTCCCATTATATCCCAGACATACTCGTTTGGAGAGAAGTCCATAGATCGTGCAGGCCAAGAAGTTACTGCACGTGTTGCAGAGCATGTTGAGTTTCACGGACAGTGTGTGTGTGTGTGTGTGTGTGTGTGTGTGTGTGTGTGTGTGCAGGCATTATGCTGTTGGAACAATGTGTCACCTTCCTGTTGAAAAAACGGCAAAAGAACAGATCTGAAACAACATTGTGCACGTACTGAGCACTGGTTAGCGTCCACTCCAGAAGCACCAGAGGTGAACGCATCCCAGACCATAAGGCATGGGATGGCGCCAGCGTGTCTTGATCGAGTGTACTCAAAGAGATAGTACTCACCAGATCTATGCTGCACACGCAAACGACCTTCACATAAGTGCAGGCAGAATATGTTTTCATCCCTTAAGACCAAGGCGCGCCATACCACCTCCAAAGTGATCCAATGACGGCACCAGTCGACCCGTGCACGTCGAAGCTGTGACGTGAGGCGAAGACGGGCTAGAGCTGTGCGTGCCCATAGTCTCTCACTGCTAATAACCGGTTTGCAATAGTTCTTGCTGACACGTTTGGTGTTGCAAGCCCACTTATCTGTGCTGTAGTAGCTATAAGATATACCACTGTTTCCCTTACAATACCGAGGGGTCCGAAAAAATGTATCCACTGTTTAAAAGTCCATAACTGGCAAACTAATTAATGGAGTTGTTTCATCTTTGGTAGCGAAATAGTTCGTAGTTCCGGCAATCGCCACACAAGCGTTGCATTGCGTTGTTTTCTTTTGTCAGATGATAGTCACCAGATAGTCAGCGTTTTGTTCTTAGTTGCACCAAGTTACTCGAGTAAACATAGCTGGTGCAAGGCTTACATTCGATGAAAGGAAGTCAGTTTTGAAGTGGTGTTTTAAGTACGAAAACATTAATGAGGTTCAAGGGCAATGGCGAAATGAGTATCAAACAGAGCCACCGAGAGGTATAACGATTCATCGAATTCGAGACAAATTTGAAGCCGAAGGCTGTGTTAAAGATGTACACAAACAACGATCTGGACGACCTGTAACAGTAACAAGTCCAGCTATCTCCCGTCGTGTGTTACAACAATTCACTCGCTCATCACAGAAGTCTGTGAGACAGTCTGCCCGTGAAACTGGAGTGAGTCGCTCAAGTGTTCGGCGAATTTTGAAGACAGCAAAGTGGAAGTGCTACATCCCACTATTGCTACACGCAATGAACGAGGACGATCCATATCGTAGAATGGAGTACTGCGAGTGGTTTACTAACATGGTGCGCAACGATGAAGAGTTTGCAGAGATGGTTGTGTGATCTGATGAGGCACAGTTCAAACTCAATGGTACAATAAATCGCCACAATTGCATATACTGGGTCGCCGAAAATCCGAACGTCCATGTAGACAAGGCCGTGAATTTGCCAGGAGTAAATGTGTGGTGTGGGTTGTCTTACCGGGGCTTGATTTGGCCATTCTTCTTTGACGGCACAGTTACCGGTGAAGTGTACCTTCAGAAGCTTCAGACATCCCTTTTACCTGCCATCCGAGACTTGTATGGAAACGGAAGAGTTTACTTTCAACAAGATGGTGCCACAGCCCACTACCAAAATCGTGTTAGGGCGTATCTTGACGAAAATCTACCAGGAGGTTGGATAGGCCGTAGAGGTGCTGTGGAGTATCCACCACGTTCCCCAGACCTAACTCGTCTGGACTTTTACCTGTGGGGAATACTAAAGGACGTCGTTTATCGACAAAAGCCACGCACATTGGATGAACTTCGAGAATCCATCGTACATTCATTTGCAAATATCCCAACTGAACACGTTGCAGTCAGTAGTTCGTGCTGCAGTTCGGCGGCATCGTTTGTATGTTAATGGTGACCATTTCGAACACCTACAATGATATCTTTAAGTTGGACTTGAAGCTACACTTTCACCAAAAATGAGACAACTCCGTCAATTAGTTTGCAAGTTATGGACTTTTAAACAGTGGATACATTTCTTTGGACCTCTCTGTATAGAACGATCCTGGTGGGAGATTACGCTGCGTGGAGATCGAGAAAGGGTGTGAAAAATGTTCTGTTATCACTTTTACTAGCATCGTTGCACAACTGACGCAGCACACCCAACTTAATGTGACGATGCTCCGAGAGGACCATCCCACCGCTTGGAAAGCCACTATTTGATCAACGAGTGCGTCCCTGTGGCATGGTAGTCTGCTTGCTTTACATATATACACCACATTGAGACTTTAATGACTGTGGGAATTCACTATTAGAGGGTAGACAGAGAGCGCTCTGGTAGCTATGCAAGTACACTATCTATTGGCGGACGATGCTGAAACCATTCTCACTACATCCCAGGTGATATTTGCCGTCATCGGATGAAAATCGACGTCGTCTTTACAGGTGTACTAATTTTTTCGATAGCGTTGATAAAGGCGTTGCAGACAAACTCGGATGTATAAAAAGACAGGAGACTTAAATACAATGTTTAAAACAGGGTACATGTTTTAATGATATTTTCTATTTTAAGTCATGTTGAAGTTTTATTAGTCTGCCATTTTTATCCACACTAGTCTCATGCAGTTTCAGTAGGGTGCTAAATACGAGGCGTGTTTTTAAAGTAAGTACCGTTTTGAAATTAAAAAAGACGTGCTAAGATATCTCAATTTTATTTTTACATGAAAACTTGTACCTTAATCTACGCACTGACGCCATTACAGTCTGATTCTTCCTTGTTTACGTTGTGTACTGAGTGTTTAAGATGCCTCCGATAGTCGTGAGTCCCGCCGACTGTGAAGTACGAGCTGTTATAACATTTCTTAGTGCTAAAGGCCTGAAAGCGATCGATATTCATCGTGAGATCTGTGCAGTTTACGGATAGAACATTATGAGTGATGGAATGGTAAGAAAGTGGGTGAGAGCATTTAAAGATGGCCGCACAAATGTGCATGATGAACAACGGAGTGGGCGTCCTTCGGTCGTTAATGAAAGTTTGGTGCAGGAAGTGGACAATAAGGTGAGAGAAAACAGACGATTTGCGATTTCCTCCTTGCGGGATGACTTTCCTAATGTTTGTCGTAGTGTTTTGTATGGGATTGTGACCGAGCACTTGAATTAGCGAAAATTGTGCGCACGTTGGGTACCGAAAATGTTAACGGATGTGCACAAAACCAAGCGTTTAGGCAGTGCATTGACTTTTCTTGATCTGTACCACAACGACGGTGACGATTTCTTAAGCCAAGTTGTTACGGGTGATGAAACAAGGGTGGCCTACGTCACACCAGAATCAAAGCAACAGTCCATGGACGTTGAGCAAGGGCATCGTTTGCTGCAAGACAATTCCCGTCCGCATGACCAGACCAAAGATCTCATCACATCTTTTCGATGGAAAACTCTAGATCATCCTCCGAACAGCCCCGATCTTGCGCCCAGTGACTACCATCTGTTCCTGCAGTTGAAGAAACATCTGGGCGGTCAGCGTCTTCAAGAAGGTGACGAAATGAAAACAGTGGTGATGCATTGGTTAGCAAGTCAGGCGGCAGACTTCTATGAGGAGGGTATTCAAAAACTGGTACAACGTTATGACAAGTGCCTCAATATTGACGGAAATTATGTAGAAAAGTAGATTAAGGTACAGGCTTTCATGTAAAAATAAAATTATTGAGATATCTTAGCACGTCTTTTTTTTAATTTCAAAACGGTACTTACTTAAAAAACACGCCTCGTACCTTGCTGTTGTGCACCCAACCTAACACGTTATCATCAGCAGCGTGTGATGTGTCTTGTAAGGCAGTGCACGAATGTTGCAGCTGTCGGGGTGCGGGCTGCTGGGCGTGGGCATCTGGCTGCGGCTGGCGTACGAGGGCTACACGACGCTGCTGCCGCAGTACGCGGCCGTCAGCGCAGACAGCATGCTCATCGCCGCAGGCGTCATCGTCTTCGTCATCGCCTTCTTCGGCTGCTGCGGCGCCTGGTTTCAGAGCCGCTGCATGCTCATCACGGTAAGCATGATTGCGATCGACCGGCAGTGAGAATTTCATTCTCGACGACTATAACAGAGTATTTTTAGGTTCGTATGAGCAGTTTCCAGCGGGCTCGTGCGCATGAGCAGAGCTGAATTCGCGTATGAGCAGTGCCTTCCTCCCGCTTCTGGCTACTTGAAGCGTGTCTCTTTGCCGTATGTGCAGTAGCAGCAAGTAGCCGGAAGCTACCCGGAAAAAATTTTCTGGCGCTCCCAAGCTGCCAGTTTCGCGCATGCGCAGAGGAAGCTGAGTTATAGTGGGGGATCCTTCCCCACGTGACCCGTGTATATGTTTCGTGTCTTCGTAATATTGCTGGTCTCTTCGTTTACAGCTCCCACGTCAAATGAAATCAAAACAGATTTCTGTGGCCGGGAGCCATCAAGTGAATTAATATACATTCTCATAACCATGAAAGACCAAAATAAGTTTGTAGTTTCAATTTTATATTATTTCCACGTTATTAGCAATCAACCATTAATGTCTTAATGAAGCTATATCTGTCTGTTTTATAGAGAAATTTGCTTCTATTAATTTTTTTCCGCTGAGGCAGTTAGTTTATTTGAAACGAAGTGTTTCATTCCGCCTTATTGGCTACTTTCAACCTCGTTCAATTTCAAGTTCAAAATTTCATTTTCTGGGACGAATGACGTTATACCATTATAAAGAAGCAAACATAAGAATACAGTACTGGACCTCCAAGAAAACTGGTATCACGAAAAACACATGAGTGCATCTGGACATGGAAATGTGTAATTAGAGCGGAATGAAGCATTTTAGTATGGTTTATGAAATTCCGATGCTTCTGGAGTAGTCTCTGATGTCCTGTTCCTTTTATGACACTGTAAGATCTCTTAATGCTATATACGTACGAACATACGTAAACATTGACTTGAAGCCGCCTAAGTAGGCAAATTTGGTCACTAATTTTGAACTAAATATTTTGTTTCAAATATAATGACAGCTATAGCAGAATTTCACAAATCTACCTTCTGTGAAAGTCTTTTTTCGACCACAAGGCCCTTGTCTACTACATCCTCTAGGCCTGAAGATATTTCTTAATTTGTGTTTGCGTCTTAAATTTATAGAATGCCATTCTATGCTAAATTGTAGACTGGCAGCATACCGTGTTTTATCGTCTTAACTCCCCACATGGCTTCATATTTATTCCTAGAGTAGAATATAAACTGTCAGTTGTACCGTTTCTTTGCCTCACAGACAACCACGCTAATTTTTTACACATTTTGAAATAGTCATGAAATTTGTTGTCCTTTATTCCGGTGTAAGCTACACAAGAAACTGCCTCTTTCTTTTTTTCTTTTTACACGAAATTTGTATTCCATTCTACTAGCTTTTTGCCGTGCTGTGTAGATGTAAACCTAACTGCTCAAACGAACCTTTTGTTTCATACACACGGAGCTCTGCAGCTCACACGAAACGCAGGAACTTATTATTTGTGCCAAAAAGTCGACATCAGTCGTGGAGGATTTCTTTTTGAAATTTGTTGTGCCGGATATTTTCTGGTAGTACAGCGCGGACAAAGTAACTTGACCTCTACCTGTGCAGACGGGTGGTAGGAAAGGGGGCAGGGGCAGTGGTAATTGTGGGGGTACAGCTGCGTATGACCACGACATGGTAAGGGAGAAGCAGTTTAACAGCAAGACGGTTTAGCCATAGCTAGTCAGTCTGCAGACGACTGTATTAATACATTATGCCAGTATTACCAACAATTCTTCAGGTCAGTAGTGTCTGACTAGAGTACCGAATAACTGAGCATAAACAACTAAGATGACCATTTGTAATGGATGAAGCTTAGCAGGCAACAGCACAGTATGTCGGACGCCCCTTCGGAACACAAGGGTGAGCTAGCTCAGGGCTGAGAACGAGAATTCGTTTCCGCACAGGTGACAACAGGCTTGCGCCATCTCTGTCTAGCGTGCCAGCGACCATACTGTCAGAACGTGCCATCTGCTGTGCGTCTAAAGAGAACAGTTTTATACAAATGAAGTAAAGTTACACCTATACCTGAAATTACGTTTATAGATTAAATTTTATTTTCACATAAAAATAAAAAACAATTATGAATGAACTGTTTTGGGCACACTTGTCACATTAATTTACTAATCCGAGCTTCCGACGATATCCACCGTTTTCTTTCTCAGGAAAGCACCTGACTGTCGAAGGAATCACACAGATGTAATGGTGCCCAGTGCAACCATAAAGATAGAATATCTATTATGTGAGAACGACAATTAACATCCCCGTACGGCACTCCAAGGAAATAGAAACAGAGTTTATCCTTCCAGGAAATAGTGGCGGGTTGTTAAAAGTTCTAAAGAAACCAGTGTCAACTGAAAATTCCCTCATCTTCCACTGGACTTGCATTCGGGAGGACGACGGTTCAGTCTCGTGTCCGGCCATCCTTATGTATATTTTCCGTGATTTCCCTAAATCGCTCCAGGCAAATGCCGGGATGGTTCCTTTGAAAGGGCACGGCCGACTTACTTCCCCGTCCTTCACTGATCCGATGAGACTGATGACCTCGCTGTCTGGTCTCCTCCCCCAAACAACCCAACCCCCAACCAAAAGTGAGTCGCTTCTTGTTTCATTTTTTTAGAATCGAAAATATTTTGTGATCGCTGACTTGAAACGGCAGCACAGATACAACTCAACAGAGCTACCTGGGCGATTCGGAAAAAGGTGCTAAACAAGGCCGCTTTACGTCCCCTCCAAAGGGTACTTTTTCAATAGTTATCAAACAGAAATAATTAAATGACGCTGTTACGACCACGGTTGCACCCGTGGTCTAGGGGTGCTGTCGGCACGGTAGCTCACCGTGTTCGGTCAGAGGGTTAGCTGGCCACTATAATAATAATAATAATAATAATAATAATAATAATAATAAAACTGAGTGAATGGATCAACAACGAACTTCAACGGGTGTCATGCGACGTTCGCCCGGAACAAATGTAACGAACAAAATCGAATTTTAAAAAAATGGTAGAGTCTTTGATTGGTAATTGAAATATCCTCAGGGTTGGAACTTCCTGGCAGATTAAAACTGTGTGATGGACCGAGACTCTAACTTGGGACCTTTGCCTTTTGCGGGCAAGTGCTCTACCATCTGAGCTACCCAAGCACGACTCACGTCCCGTCCTCACAGCTTTACTTCTGCAAGTATCTGCCAATAGCTGTGAGGACGGGGCGTGAGTCGTGCTTGGGTAGCTCAGATGGTAGAGCACTTGCCCGCGAAAGGCAAAGGTCCCGAGTTCGAGTCTCGGTCCGCCACACAGTTTTAATCTCCCACGAAGTTTCATATCAGCGCACACTCCACTGCAGAATGAAAATATCATTTGGATCCTCAGGGTTGGGTTCGAAACCCGCCACCGCATCAATTTTGATTAATATACAGCGCTGGTGGCCGAAGGCTTCGGCATAAGAAGTCACCCTCATTCTGCCAGCGGCCATGTCAGAGAGGGCGGTGGATCGGACAGACGTTTAGGGCTCTCGCTTGTCCTTGCGGTGGAAAACTACCCCTAAAGGCGCAAGAATCAGCAATGATCAACGGCTTGAGAATTCAGAAGGAAATGTAAACCACAGCTTTAAAGACACATAACGTGTATCACAGGACATGTGGCCTGTAATTGAAAAAGTGTCATGATGATCTCTCCATTAGCAAAATATTCCGAAAAAGTCCCCCATTCGGATCTCTGGAAGGGGCTGCCAAGGGGGAAGTGACCATGAGAAAAAGACTAAATAATCAACGTAAGGATAACGTTATACGTGTCGGGCGTTGGAATGTCGCAAGTTTGAATGTGGTTGGAAAGCTAGAAAATCTGAAAATGGAAATGAAAAGGTTCAATCTAGATACAATTTGGTGAATGAAGTGAAATGGAAAGAGGACAAGGATTTCTGGTCAGATGACTATAGCGTAACATCAACAACAGCAGAAAATGGTATAACGGAAATAGGATTCGTTATGAATAGAAAGGTAGGGCAGAGAGTGTGTTACAGTGAATAGTTTAGTGATAGGATTGTTCTTGTCAGAATCGAAAGCAAAGCAACACCGACAACCATAGTTCAGGTATACATCATACCGACGTCGTAAGCTGAAGATGAAGACAGAGAGAAAGTATAAAGGATATTGGAAGTATAATGCAGTACATAAAGGGAGTTGAAAATCTTATTGTCATGGGGGAACTGGACGCAGTTGTAGAGGAAGGAGTAGAAGAAAAGATTACAGGAGAATATGGGCTTGGGACAAGGAATGAGAGGGGTAAAGACTAAATGACTTTCGTAATAAATTTCAGCTAGTAATAGCGAATGTTCAAGAATCACACGAGGAGGTGGTATGCTTCGAAAAGACCGGGTGATACGGGCAGATTTCAGACGGATTACATCATGGCCACACAGAGATTCCGAAATCACTTAAAGAATTGTAAGGCGAACCCAGGAGCAGATATAGACTCAGATCACAATGTAGTAGTGATGAAGAGTAGGCAGAAGTTAAAGAGATTAAATTCTTAATTTGTGTAGCCATAGTGTCCGTAGTTGTTTTATAATTCTTGAGGGAATTTTTGTTCTGTCGTTGCAACTACAAAAATGCGTGATTTTTTTTTCACCAGATGAGTTTCGCTTTATTGAGGTAAAGCATCATCAATGGTCTGTAATTAAGTAATTTCGCTTTAATTTGCTTTTAGATCGAAAAACAGTTCGTTAAGAATAAATTGATTTGTACTTACGGTGATTTTCGGTTGATTTCTCGCTTACATCGGGAAATGCCGTCTGCTAGCAAATCGTTGTTTTTCTGCTTTAGATGTTGATAATTTTGGTCTAATTTTAAATGTTCTGCAGCACTATGCATTTCTTATGTTTTTCACAACACACTTCTATGCACACCACTGCATTCTGTTTGTTTGTGTACTTCAAGTCTGTCTTGTATTTTGTGTTTTGTAGAGTTGCTATCATAACCTCTCCACTACTTTGTCTTTAACCTACAACATTTTTATTGTTTTTTTAAAAAATTTGATTATTATATATGTGTATATGTATCATTCTATTTAATTATATTTCTGTGTGTTTACGTACTATATAAGAATAGAGAAGGAATAGCGATGGAGGGATTCTTTTTTATTATGGGGAGGGGAAAACCATGATGAGTGGACATAATTATGTAGCAGTGTGACAGAGTGTGAGATAGAGAAGGTGAGGAGCGAGAAGTGAAATGAAACTGTGAGGGCAGAGGGAGGGGGGGGGGGGGGGTTGTGAGAGAGAAGAAGGAGGTGAAGTATGGAAAAGGCTCTTTTCTTTTTCATGTAATTTCTTCCTTCACCCCCTCCCACTCTCCCACAACACTCCACTTAACCCCCCTCCCCCCCACCTCACAATTTCATTTCACTAATCGCACCTCACCTTCTCCTCTAAAACTCGTTGTATATCAAAGAAAAAGTAGTCGAAAGGTTATGTTGGAGGTAGGGTTGGTTGGGGGAGGACACCAAACAGCAAGGACATCTGTCTTATCGGATTAGGAAAGGATGAGGAAAGAAGTCGGCCGTGCCCTTTCAAAGGGAACCATCCCGGCATTTTCCTGAACGATGTAGGGAAATTACGGAAAACCTAAATTAGAATGGATGGCCGGACGCAGGATTGAACCCTCGTCCTCCCGAATGCGAGTCCAGTGTGCTCACCACTGCGCCATCTCGCTCGGTAAAGGTTATGTTGGCAACACTACAAAACACAAACCACAACACATATTTGAAGTACAAAAACAAACGGAATACAGTGGTATGCATAAACGTATGTTGTGAAAAACATAAGAAATGCATAGTGCTGGAGAACATTTAAAAATTACACCAAACTTATCAATGTCTAACGCAGAAAAACAACGATATGCTAGCAGTCGGCATTTCCCGATGTAAGCGAGAAATCAACCGAAAATCACCGTAAGTACAAATCAATTTATTCTTAACGAACTGTTTTTCGATCTAAAAGCAAATAAAAAGGAAAATAACTTAATTACAGACCACTGATGATGCTTTACCTCAATAAAGCGAAACGTGTCTGGTGAAAAAAAAATCACGCCTTTTTGTAGTTGCAACGACAGAACGAAAATACCTTTAAGAATTAAAGTGGTATGTCCGAAAGAATCAATACGTAAAGAAGTGGGATACGGAAGCACTAAGAGATGACGAGAAACGTTTGAAGTTCTCTAAGGCTATAGATACTGCAATAAGGAATAGCTGAGTAGGCAGTACAGTTGAAGAGGAATGGACATATCTAAAAAGAGCAATCGCAGAAGCTGGAAAGAAAAACATAGATACAAAGAAGTTAACTGTGGAGAAACCATGGGTAACAGAAGAAATACTTCAGTAGAGCAATGAAAGAAGGAACTACAAAAATGTTCAGGGAAATTCAGGAATACAGAAATACAAGTCACTGTGGAATGAAATAAATAGAAAGCGCAGGGAAACTAAGGCGAAATGGTTGAATGAAAAAGTGAAGAAATCGAAAAGACCTGATTGTTGAAAGGACTGACTCAACATACAGAAAGTCAAATGCGATCTTCGGTGACAATAAAAGCAAGGATGATAACATTAAGAGTGCAACGGGTATTCCACTATTAAATGCAGAGGAGAGAGCGGATAGGTGGAAAGAGTACATTGAAGGCCTCTATGTGGGGGAAGATTTTCTGATGTGATAGAAGAAGAAACAGGAGTTGATTTTGAAGAGATAAAGGATCCAGTATGAGAATCAGAATTTAATAGAGCTTTGGAGGACTTAGTATCAAGTAAGGCAGAATGGATAGATAACATTTCATTAGAATTTGTACAGTGACTGGGAGAAGTGCCAACAAAATGAATATTTACGTTGGTGTGTGGAATGTATGAGTATGGTGGCATACCATCTGACTTTCAGAAAAATATCGTCCACACAAGTCCGAAGATTGCAAGATCTGACAAGTGCGAGAATTATCACACAGTCAGCATCCAAGTTGCTGACAAGAATGATGTACAGAAGACTGGAAAAGATAATTGAGGATGTGTTAGAAGATTTTCAGTTTCGATTTAGAAAAGGTAAAGGCACCAGAGAGGCAATTCTGACATTGCAGGTGATAATGGAAGCAAGACTAAAGAAACATCAAGACATGTTCATAATATTTGTCGACCTGGAAAAGCGTTCGACAACGTAAAATTGTGCAAGATGTTCGACAGTCTGAGAAAAATAGGAGTAAGCTATAGAGAGAGATGGGTAATATACAATACGTACAACAGCCAAGAAGGAATAATAGGAGTGGACGACGAAGACGAAGCGCCCGGATTAAAAAGGGTGTAAGTCAGGGATGTAGTCTTTCCCCGCTACTGTTCAATCAGTAAATCGAAGAAGCAGTGATCCAAATAAAAGAAAGCTTCAGGAGTGGAATTAAAATTCAAGGTGAAAGGATATCAATGATTCGATTCGCTAATGACATTGCTATACTGAGTGAAAGTGAAGAAGAATTACGTGATATGCTGAATCGGACGAACAATCTAATGAGCACATAATATGGATTGAGAGTAAAACGAAGAAAGACGAAAGTAGTTGAGATGAAGCAGAAATGAGAACAGCGAGAAACTTAACATCAGGATTGATAATCACGAAGTAGATGAAGTTAGCGAATCCTGCCACCTAGGCAGCAAAATAAATACTGACGGACAGAGCATGGAGGACATCAAAAGAAGACTAACCCTGGCAAAAAAAAGCATTTCTGGCCAAAAGAAATCTAATAGTCTCAAACATAGGCTTTAATTTGAGCAAGAAATTTCTGAGAACGTACGTCTGGAACACAGCATTGGATGGTAGTGAAACATGGACTGTGGGAAAACCGGAACAGAATAGAATGGAAGCATTTGAGATGTGGTGCTACGGCCGAATGTTGAAAATCAGGTGGACTGATGTAAGGAATGAGGTGGTTCTGCGCAGAATCGGAGAGGAAAGGAATGTGTGGAAAACACTGACAGGGAGAAGGGACAGGATGATAGGACATCTGATAAGACATCTGATAAGACATGAGGGAATGACTTCCATGGAACTAGAGGACAATGTAGAGGGTAAAAACTGTAGAGAGAGACAGAGATTTGAATACATCCAGCAAATAATTGAGGACGTAGGTTGAAAGTGCTGCTGATGAAGAGGTTCGCACAGGAAAGTAATAAGGAATTCGTGGCGGGCCGCATCAAACCAGTCAGAAGACTGATGACAAAAAAAAAAAAAGACACAGTTGCTCACATTTTGAGCTAAGTAAGCAAAGTCCCATGGCGCAACCCAGTGACCAGGCTACTGCATGACTAGGTAGTGTACAATTTTCCTTCGCCTTGGAATTATTGTCCAATCAACGAAGGAAAATTAGGGGAAAAAATCTGTGTAGTAGCAAAATTTGTGCTGGGCAGGATAGAGTGCCATGAAAAAAATACTAAAAATCCTTATCGAAGGGCAGGAAGTGATGGGGGAGGGCATTTAAAGGTCACTTTTTAATTTTGTTCTTGAATAACTCGAAAACCGCGGCTTGTCCCACCGCTGCTGGAATCTTAAGTTCAGATTTTTATTTATTGCAGAATTCTGAGACCGCTATAGAATTGGTTATGGGGTGCACTCGGCCTCGTATGGCCAACTGAGGAGCTACTCGAGCGATAAGTAGCGGTTCCAATGTCTAGAAACCCGACGACGACCGGAACGGCGGTATGACTAATCACATAGCCCTATATACAGCATCTCATGACGCCACTTGCAGAGGATGACACGGCGATCGGTCTGGCCCTGTTGGCCCGCCGGGGGCCAGAACACGTAACTTTGCTTCTGCTTTGCCTAGAAGTGTTACTCTATTATCCTGCTAATCCACAGTTTAGGCAATGCTGGCATAACGTGCAAGACTGCAACGAAAATTTCACTGGCAATAGCAACCGCTGCACATCTTATGTTCGGTTGGTTGTTTTACTGCTCGCGGGAAATCTCGCCTTTTCCTTCGCCACACTGCATTTTTACGCAGACATAAACTCATGACAGATGCGAACCTTTATAGAAAAGTGGCGAAACAGAGAGCCCAATCTTTTTTTCTATCGATTCCTCATACCCGCTCTTGCTGGGTACAGTCCCTGTGCGTGAGGGTATTAGAGTTTTTCATGACAGATCTTTGGATTCATCCCCAACGAACGCGACCATGTTAAACTGTTGTTGTGGTCTGATGCAGCTCTCCAAGCTTTCCTTTCCTGTGCAAGCCGTCTCTGAACAAAAATTTCAACCTACATTTTTCTGTATCTGCTTGCTGTATTCATCTCTTGGTCTCCCTCTACGATTTTTACCCACCGCTCAGTCCCCTCCAGTACTAAATTGGTGATCCCTTGATGTCCCTGAATATGTCCTGCCAACCGATCCCTTCTTCTAGTCAGGTTGTACTATGAATTTACACACATTAAAAAAAGTTTTGCATCACCCCTGTTCCCAGAACTCCTGAAGATAGACGTTGACTGTGGGTATTGTATCACAGACACAGTCCCTTTGACTGTTCAGAGATGCCACTAAAGCTACCCAAAGATGTAAACAACCATGTATGAGCAGCGCCTATTAGACGGAGGGGGTCCGACAGCCGATCAGTTCCAGTCACTCCACCAGGAAGGAGGTGCACGGCTCGTGTTGTCTGTAGTTCAACCATGCCTAGACTGTCAATATCGCGGTTCGATCGCGTCCGCATTGTTATTTTGTGCCAGGAAGGGCCCTCAGCAAGGGAAGTGTGCAGGCGTCTCGGAGTGAACCAAAGCTATGTTGTTCGGACATGGAGGAGATACAGAGAGACAGGAACTGTCGATGACATGCCTCGCTCAGGCCGCCCAAGAGCTACTACTGCTGAAGTGTATGACCGCTAACCAATGTTTATGGCTCGGAGGAACCCTGACAGCAAAGCCACCATGTTGAATAATGCTTTTCGTGCAGCCACAGGACGTTGTGTTACGACTCAAACTGTGTGCAGTAGGCTGCATATGCGCAACTTCACTCCCGACGTCCATGACGAGGTCCATTTTTGCAACCACGACACCATGAAGCATAGTACAGATGGGCCCAACAACATGCCGAATGGATCGCTCAGGATTGGCATCTCGTTCTCTTCACCGATGAGTGTCGCATATGCCTTCAACCAGACAATCGTCGGACACGTGCTTCGAGGCAACCCGGTCAAGCCGAACGCATTAGACACACTGTCCAGCGAGTGCAGCAAGGTGGAGGTTCCCTGCTGTTTTGAGGTGGCGTTATATGGAGCCGACGTACGCCACTGTTGGTCATGGAAGGCGCTGTAACGATACGTGAATGCCATCCTCCGACCGATAGTGCAACCATATTGGCAGCATATTGGCAAGGCATTCATCTTCATGCACGACAATTCGCGTCCCCATCGTGCACATCTTGTGAATGACTTTCTTCAGGATAGCGACATCGCCCGACTAGAGCGGCCAGCATGTTCTGCAGACATATGAACCCTATCGAACGTGCCTGGGATAGATTGAAAAGGGCTGTTTATGGACGAAGTGACCCACCAACCACTCTGAGGGATCTACGTCGAATCGCCGTTGAGGAGTGGGACAATCTGGACCAACAGTGCCTTGATAAACTCGTGGATAGTATGTCACAACGAATACAGGCATGCATCAAGGCAAGAGGACGTGCTACTGGGTATTAAAGGTACCGGTGTGTACAGAAATCTGGACCACCACCTCTGAAGGTCTCGCTGTATGGGGGTGCAAAATGCAATGTGTGGTTTTCATGAGGAATAAAAAGGGTGGAACTGATGTTTATGTTGACCTATCTTCCAATTTTCTGTACAGGTTGCGGAACTCTCGAAACCAAGGTGATACGAAACTTATTTTGATGTGTGTATTTTCTCCCCAATTCCTTTCAATACCTCCTCATTAGTTACGTAATCTACCCATCTAACCTTCAGCAATCTTGTGCAGCACCATATTTGAGAAGCTTAAATTCTCTTCTTGTCTAAATTGCTTATCGTCCATGTTTTACTTCCGTACTTACACTCCATACGAATACCTCCAGAAAAGATTCATAACACTTAGATCTATATTCGATTCTCTTCTTCAAATGGTTCAAATGGCTCTGAGCACTATGGGACGTAACATCTGAGGTCATCAGTCTCCTAGAACTTAGAACTACTTAAACCTAACTAACCTAAGGACATCACACACATCCACGCCCGAGGCAGGATTCGAATCTGCGACCATAGCGGTCGCGCGGTTCCAGACTGAAGCGCCTAGAACCGCTTGGCCACTTCGACCGGCATCTCTTCTTCAGAAACGCTTTTCTTGCCGTTATTAGCCTACATTTTACATCATCAGTTAGTTTGCAGCCCAAATAGAAAAACTCATCTACTACTTTAAGTGTCTCGCTTCCTAATCTGAGTCCCTCAGCATCACCTGATTTAATTTGACAACATTCTATTATCCTTGCTTTGTTTTTGTCGATGTTCATCTCTTATCAAGATACCGTCCATTCCGCTCAACAGCTCTTCCAAGTACATGGCAGTCTCTGACAGAGCTACAACGTCATCGGCAAACTTCAGAGTTTACATTTGTTCTCTCTGAACTTTAATTCCTACTTCAGATTTTTCTTTGGATTCCTTTACTGCTTGCTCAAAGTACAGATTGAATAAGATCGGGGATAGGCTGCAATCCTGTCTCACTCCCTTCTCATCCGCTGCTTTCGGTTCGTGCCCCCTCGACTCTTATAACCGCTGCCTGGTTTGTGTAAAAACCTTTCACTCCGTGCTACATTCAGAATTTCAAAGAGAGTACTCTCGTCGACATTGTCGAAAATGATATAAACGTAGATTTGCCTTTCTTTAACCTGTGTTGTAAGAGAAGTCGTAGGATCAGTATTGCCTCGCATATTCCTACATTTCTCCGGAATACAAGCTGATCTTCCTCGAGCTTGGCATCTACCAGTTTTTCCATTCATCTGTAAATAATGGGTGTCGGCATTTTGCAACCATGACTTATTAAACTGATAGTTAGGTAATATTCATACCTTTCAACACCTGCTTTCTTTAGAATTGTTATACTCTGACTGAATTTTCCAAATGATAGTATTGGCGGCATTTGTATCATCATGTTTATTTCTACTCATTATCCAAGCGTAGCATACCCTCACTTAAAGTTTGGGATGTAATCAGATACACTGAAATCGGGGTTAAGCAAGCTTTTATCCAGATATTGGTATTCATTTTCTTGAGTGCTTTGATGCACTGTTGCCCAGAGAAGATTCACTGAAGTTCCATAACTGTGTACCTACTCCAATCTCTGCAGTATGTTCCCTCCTTAGAGCTGTGACATTGAGAGACGACAGTGTACTTAACGATTCACGTCTAATAAAAACATCTCACTGTGTCTTTGTGGTTTGAAGAACTAGAGACCAGGGTCCCTGGCGTGATACAGGCTTCTTAAAAACAAGAGAAGATGGCGGAATTGGTAAGAAACCAGGGCGAATCGGCAGTGCACGTACAAATGCAGTATGTTTCGAAAAGCTGCGCTCGAATATGCTACTTTTCAGGAGCTCATGTCCCGGGTTCTTTTGGATAGAGTGTCAAGTTTTTGCATAGCCCTTGGCCTAGTGACCATTGGGTATCTGTCAGAAGTACGGACACACTGTGACTAACCTACAGTATACGATCGAAATTTAAAATTTACATACTTTCTCCAACATAGGAAAATTGGGAAAATCGGCTGGCTCTTTTGCATTGGGGGTGTTACAGGATGGGCCTTGGGTGACTTACAAAAGTATCATTTGTTCATGGGCAGTTTCTGAGCAAACCCCGATAAACCATGGTTTTTTGTTATGAAAAATACCAGTTGTGCGGATGGCCACTTCTATCATTTCTATTCATGACATATCGTTGAAATTTTTACCACGTGTTCTTAAGCTGATGAACTCTTTTCGATATTATCATTCTTTACCGAGATCCAGAACTTCAAAGTTATGAAGCTTATGCACGTAAAATATGAAACGTAATATATGGTCTTAGATGTAAATGTAATTTTAACTGACACAGTGCACACGTGGCAAGGATTATAGGGTCATCACAAGGGTTCTGAGGTCAGCAAACTATGTTTTTAGCCAGCAATTTTTTACCAATAAAACTTTATTATGCGCTATCTCCGTATAATGGACACTTCACGTCTATGCAAATTTGACCGATGTAGTACTGCAGTGAAAAATGGGCTAGAAAGGGACTTAAACGCCTGAAAAAAAATTAAAATGACTGCCAAAAGTTACGTCAAACTGGAGACTACAAATTCAGTAACACTGCGAATAACATTTTTACTCTTTCAAGATAAAAATCATAAGCCGGGCGTTTTTAATGAGTTGCGACTGATGAACAAAGTATCCAGAAAAATATAAAACAAACGGTTTTGTGTTAACCTTATACACTGACGGAAAGAGATCACAACACCAAGAAGGAGCTGTGCGACGTAAACGAAAATTGGTAGGCGAGTTTCTACATCTGAAAGATGGTGTCTATTCAAATTTCTTGCCAGTCGTGGAATAGTGGCGCTAAGCGCCACTACGAGGATACAAGTCATGCTCGTTTGAAATATACACTGTAACGCTCGTGAGTGTTTGTTACCTTTGTGGTTTGACATGGTGAGGACATGGTGAGTTGATGTTAGTCAAGAATGCCTTTAAGGCGGCAAAGACGCCATTAGCAACAATCTCGCTGAGTTTGAACAAGATCGTGTAACACGACTAAGAGAAGCTGGATGTTCCTTCTGCGATACTGCAGAAAGACTTAGCAGGTATCTAGCCACGGTACGTAACTGCTGGCAGTGGTGGTCATGGGAACGCACGGTCGCAAGAAGTTCGGGCTCCAAACGGCCACGTTATGGAAGGCCATAGTGTTTGGCGTACGGCTCTGGTGCTTCGTACTGCATCTGCAGCAGCAATCTGAGCAATAATTGGCACCACATTGACACAAAGAACTGTCACAAGTCGGTTACTGCAAGGGCAGCTCCGAACCTGACACCCTGTATCGTCGACATGTTGCCTTCGCCTGCTTGAAAACCAGATGAGCCACCAGTCGAGCACATTTGGGACATCATCATCCAGCATCATCCACAAAGACCGTTAACTGACCCTTTATTTACCGACCAAGTACAACGGAACGGGACTCCATCCTTGTCACCGATACAACAAAATGTATGGTACTAGCATTTCACATTTGCAATAGCTTATCACAAACTTAAATTGTGCTGTGGTCTTTCAATATTAATCACTTTAATATCTTACCTAGACATATGTATTCCCCAAATTTCACTCTTCTACCTTGATTAATTTTTTATGTTACAAATTTTTCCGTCGTTGTATTATGTATAATTTTTGTTGTTTGCATGTATCAAAGTATATAAATAAACTGTCAAAATTTTACTGACCTTTTGGACTCGTTTTATATAGGTTGCAAACGTAGTGGTAGCAGGAAAAACAATGGCAGCAGTGGAAGAACGCTCCTTTTGGAGGAGAAGGGAATATGCACCTATTTAAAAGACTGTGACAGAAAAGTGGAGAACCATCTGCCTCAATCCTCATTTCATCTTCCTCACCAAAAATTTTGGCATGCAAAAACATGCACACTTTTTTGCGCTGAAAGAGAGTATCTGAGAGACAGTGACAGTGGAAGAGATAGGAGACAGTGCAAGAGGGGGAGAGAGAAGAGACAGTGAGGGTGGGAGAGAGAAAGTGTCAGTGAAACAGACAGAGAGATGAATGAGGACGATGGCAGTGAGAGATAAGGAGAGAGGAGATATTGATGATATGTGAGAGACAGTTGCAGCTAAAGAGAAAGAGAGATGGATCTTCATCCAGAAGAAACAGTGGAAATGAGTATGTTGAGACAACACATAAGTTTGGAGAGCCTGGTCCATCCCAGACTGGTGAACTGTAACCACATTGGTTTAGAGGAAGACACATTTTGGACTGAAATTTTAAACATGTGGCTAAAGGAAAGAAAATAAGTTGTGATGCCTCCTAGAATTTTAGAGCTGCTGAATAATGGTGGAGACAGTGATGGTGGGGAAGAAAGAGAAAGGAGACAGTGTAAGTAGGAGAGGAGAGAGTAGCAAAAGGATATACTATAAATCAGTGAGAGGAAAATGAGATAGTGGGAGAGAAAGATATATAGATACCGGCAGTGGAAGGTACTAAGTTTGAAAACTTAACTACAAAGAGACGCAGCATAAAATGATTTAGAATGTTCTGTGTTAAAAGAGCATGAATGTTGTTGCATGCTAAAATTCTTGGTGAGGGAGGTGGAATTAGGACTCAGGCAGCTGGTTCCCCACTATTCTGTCAGTCATTTAAAGAGGAACATATTTTTCTGCTGTTACACATATGTTGATCAGTTATTTTTGATTCATCTAAAGATATTTGCACATTGCTTTTACAGGGTGGTCATGAATATGTTGTTAACATTTGATATTACAAAACCCACAGAGTCATTAGCCCAATAATGGTGTGGAAATTTCTGAGGAGGTAGTAGAATCCACCATCGTCTCATTTACGTTTCTTGCATATGATTCTTATTGTTGAATTACGCTGTGTCCTTATATTCAAATGACATTGCAGTATGCAAATGCTGTTCATTTCTTTGCAGTACTTCAGCCTGGTGATCTTCATGTTTGTGGTGGAGTTTGTGTTTGCAACACTCGCTTTTGTGTTCCGGGAACATCTCAGCCACAGTCTGAGGCAGGAATTACTTATTGGAATCCGTGACCATTACAACAGCACACCACCAAACAGCCTGGAGAAGATATGGGACCACATTCACAATGAGGTATAGTGATAATGCTTAAATAGTGCCCAAGTTGATATTTACATGAACTATTTTCTTTCCTCTTCTAATAAGAAAGCATTTTAAGTCTTTAAGATTTTACTTATAATGTGAAACACTTTTGTGGGTGATCATGGTTTAATGGTTTATGTTGACAGTTCCATTGCTGTGGTGTGACGGGTTATGAAGACTGGTTTGACATTGGTGCATGGAGGGGTGAGAAATTTGTTCCTGACTCTTGCTGCCTCCCCCAAGTGAATATCACTGGTGAGTCTTTCCACAAAGCCTCATTACTTTTCTCTTCATACTTAGGAATTACTTCAAACAGTTTGTTTACTGTGAAACTTTTACCATAAAAGCAACATCTTTTAAACACAATATCAGTAAGGTTCTGGAGAATACAGTGCTGTTTCTTTAACTAAGTACTTACTTTTAGCTTCTTTTTATACATGAGGTGGCAAGAAAGAGCATTTTTTTACACCTAGGTTGCAATAAAAACATAAGTTACTAAACATGTACCATCAATAGCTCATTGCTTAAATAAATTAGACAGAGGACTTCCCACATTACAAGATTTGAATCTCTACTGAAGATGCATTCATAGTGTTCTGTACAAAGTGGGGGCCATGTAAGGTGAGCAAATGGTACATCCACATATGAGAGTCTTCTAGCATTTCTTGCTTATATGTCATATGCCTTGTTACCCCAGAAATGAAGTTACAACACTTCTTACAACTGCACTCTATCTTATCGTACGTATTTAACAATGAAAACAATCAATTATTGACAAAATTATTTAATTGGATGGATAAAAAAATCTACTCACCAAATGGTGGCAGAACACACACATAAGACTGTTGTGATTAGTAAGCTTTTGGAGACAGTGGCTCCTTCTTCAGGCACAAGGGTTGAAGGGGAAGGAAGATGGGTGAAGGAAAAGGACTGGAGAGGTCTAGAAAAATGGGTAGATTTTGAGAAAGTCACCCAGAATTGCAGGTCAGGGGAGACTTACCATAGGGGGTGAGAAGGAAAGGCTGAGGTTGGAATATTATTTGTACAGTCCAAGAAAAAAATTATGTGAGTTAAAAAACAAATAGTCTTCCAATGAAGAATGAAGAATACATGTCAGTTGACTGATAACTTTTGTAAGACACAGGTCATTCCATTGCTTATTATTACAAAAACAAAAAATAAAATGGAATTATTAACATAATCTCCATGGAGAAATTGATTTCCATCTCTGCCTGTAGGCCTGTTGTTTAAAATATAAATTGAATGTAAATCTCCTACCTCTGAGTTAATTTTTGAGTTGGATTGTGGTGATACACAATGGGCAAAATATGTCAAACAGAATTTCTGACGACATAAGTTGTAACTCAGGTTCTGCAGTTTTGCCACAATGTGTCTGAGTAGAAACATTTGCTCTGTGAACTCATGTTGAGGACTTCAGTTGAGATGCTGAGTAGCAGATAGGCACAGCAAAAAAGACTGTCACAAATAAGCTTCCAGCCTACAAGCCTTTGTCAAAAATGGATGACAGATATGCACGCGAACATATGTGCGTGCGTGCCCACCCACCCTCACACACACACACACACACACACACACACACACACACACACACACACACACACACACACACACACTCCCTCTCTCTCTCTCTCTCTCTCTCTGCAACTCAGCATCTCCACTATATGGTGACTAGCAACTATCCTTTTCATAAAACTGTCACTTTTTCAAAAATTATTTTGAACTGACCTTCCAGATATTGTAATGACTCTAAGTAATCTTCAGGAATTAAATTCTGGTTACTGTTTTTAAAGAAAAAAGGCTGTAGTTTAGCAGTGTAGTTTTCAGAATACTGCATAAATCTTGCCAGGAAAAGGATTTTACTACATTGGATTGTTGCTAATTTTTCATGGATAATTGTTTTTCATTTTCAGACTGTGGACGGAATGGAACAGCAGATGTCTGGTATGACAAAGGATGTGCAGAGCAGGTGCAAATGTGGTTCGTAGAAAGACTACATCTTGTTGGAGTTATTGGACTTGTGGTTGCATTCTTCCAGGTAAATTACCCAAATTTTGGCATTCTGGAGTAGAATTTCACAAATAATGTTTAAACTGTTCTGTGGCATTGTAAAAGTGGTGAAAAAAAAACAGAATTAATAATTACAGTTCTGTTATTAGCTAATGAATGCAAACTATTTGTCTAAATTGACAGACTGTTCAATAAGGAAACGTAAAAGAGTGGAAGAATTGTCAGATCTGCTGACCCCCTTCTGCCATAGCTGCTGAGCTGCTAACCCATATTTCTTCCCCTCTTAATATGTTCATACCTACATTCCCACTGCAGACACTCCCCCATGACTACTTCTGCTTTTTTTTTTTTTTTTTCCCACTAACCCCCTCCTCTATGCTGATTTTCCACATTCCCTCTCTTTTATTTATTAATTTGTTTGTGTATTCTGGCCATATGAAATCCATAATGTCCTCCCTTACACCTGAAAAGGCATTCTTTATATTTTCAGTAATATATTTATGGAATATATGTTATGAAAGGTGTTGCATTTAATGTGAAATTGAATAGTTTAAAACAGCCATTACATACATGTAAAAATAGTGAATGCTTTGCAGATAAAACTAAAATAATTTAGTTAGGTGGATGTAAACTGTGTGCCCATGCAGCAGTGAATGGGAGAGTAGCAGTGGTAGTAGGAGAGAAAGAAAAATGTGGAAAAATTGGAAGTGAGAAGGAAAGAAAAATAATCAATTTGCTGACTCACAAAATGAAGGAGAAATAAGTGTAATTAGAAGAAAAAGTGACCATTTACTTCACTGTTTGACAGAGAGAAATGTCCATTATGTTCAGTTCAAAGGAAATGTTATATGATGACAAAAAGAATGCTTTCAGCATTTTCATAAATGGAACAGGCTACTGAATTCAGCATACTGGGCAGCATAGTTTATTCCAGAGGCACACAGTAGCATGGGAAAGGCATTTGAGTATATTTTGGTTTTGTGGGTGGGTACAGTTAGGTTACTAGCTAAGTGAGGCTTTGTGCAGCAATTATGATAAGATGGCTGGAACCTTATTGGTGATGTAAAGTTCTTGGAAGTTTGCAAATGAAGAAACCAGCAAAATAGACATGATGATATATAGTAGTCATGTACCTTGTCTGGCCAAATCTCTCTAATAGGGTGCATGAGGCACTGTCATGGTCAAAAGAGCGGTTAGATTAGATTAGATTTACTTTCATTCCAATTGATCCATAGTGAGGAGGGCCTCCAGGATGTAAATCATATCAGAAAAACAATAACACTTGACAGATATTTACAACTAAAGCAAATAAGCTAATGTATCTTCCACAGGTCCCAGGTGGAATGATCTATATGAAAGGATCAATTTACAACACTCATTTACTAAGACCACATTAATGCACTGAATTTAAAATTAATTTTTTTTTATTTATAAGGTAATAAACATATAATAGAACTACTACAATACTTATTTACAATGAACACATTACTGCACTGAAATGGTGCAGAAGTTAGATTGTACACACACACACACACACACACACACACACACACACACACACACACACAATAGAATCAGTTGGTTCCACTGAGAAATTCATCAATGGAGTAGGAGGAGTTGGCCACCAATAAATCCTTTAGGCTTCTCTTAAACTGAATTTCATTGGTTGCTAAGCTTTTTATGGCTGCTGGAAAGTTATTGAAAACGTGTGTTCCTGAATAATGCACATCTTTTTGTACAAGAGTTAGTGTCTTTAAATCCGTGTGAAGATTATTCTTATTTCTAGTATTGATTCTATGAACTGAGCTGTTGGTTTAAAAAAGTGATATGTTTTTAATGACAAATTTCATTAAGGAATAAATATGTTGGGAAACAGTTGTTCCCGAAACAGGCTGCTGCAAGATGTTCTTGAGTTTACACCACATATAACTCTTATTGCCCTTTTTTGTGCACAGAAAACTTTGGCTTGGCTTGATGAATTACCCAAAAAAATAATTCATATGACATTATGGAGTGAAAGTAAGCATATTATGCAGCTTTTTCATTTTTATATCCCCTATGTCTGACAGAATTCGCATTGCAAATAGAGATTTGTTTAGACGCTTCAGCAGTTCTGTGGTGTGCTCCTCCCAGTTGAATTTATCATCGAGCTGTAATCCCAAGAATTTAATACTGTCCACTTCTTCTACCTGTTTGTCATCGTATGTTAGGCATATACTCATGGGACACCCCTTACAAGTTCTTAACTGCATGTAGTGTGTTTTTTCAAGGTTTAGTGACAAAGAATTGGCTAGGAACCAGTGATTAATGTCCACAAATATTTTATTAGCTAGTCTTTCTAAGACTACACTTGATTTGCTATTTATTGCAATGTTTGTATCATTGACAAACAAAACAAACTTGGCATATGGTAATGTTACTAATGAAAGGTCATTGATACACAGAAGAAAAAGTAAGGGCTCTAAGATAAAACCTTGTGGGACTCACATGTAATTAGTTACCAATTGGATGATGCCTGATAGCTTAATACATGTCTCTTTCCTAATAACACCATCTGTTTCCTGCCAGAGAGATAAGATTTGAACAATTTTGCAGCATTTTCTGTTACTCCATAATATGCTAACATTTTTTAAATGGATATTGTGATTTACACAGTCAAATGCCTTTGACAGACCACAAAATATACCAGTTGCCTGCAATTTTTTGTCTAATGAATTGAGTACATTTTCATGGTAACTGTAGATAGCCTTCTCAATATCAGAACCCTTTAGAAATCTGAACTGTGACCTCATTTGTGATAAGATGTTGATAAAGCTGATTGAATACAGTATTACCTTTCCTAAAGTTTTTGATAATGCTGGCAAAAGTGAAATTGGAGAGAAATTTGATACTGTTCCTTTATCTCCCTTCTTAAATAGTGGCTTAACTTCAGCATATTTCAACCAGCCAAGAAATATTCCACTGGTAAATGACTGGTTACGCAGATAGCTCAACATCTTACTTAACTCAGAATCACATTCCTTAATTAACTTTGTTGATATTTCGTCGTACCCAGTAGATGTTTCTGATTTTGAAGATTTTGTGATGGACATTACTTCTGCTGGGGTAGAGAGGGTCAAATTCATATTATGGAAGTTACTTGAAATGTCTGGTCTGAGGTATTCCATAGTAGCATCTACAGAACCTGACAACCCCATCTTTTCAGTAACAGTTATAAAATGATTGCTAAACAGTTCTGCAACACTATACACGTTTGTCACCAACATATCGCGTACTCTTAATGCTATTTGCTCCTCTTTAAGTCTGGTTCTACCAGTCACCTCCTTCACAATAACCTGTACTGCCTTTGTTATCTAATATGACTATCTTTTCCTTGTAATATATTTGCTTTGATGTCCATATTACAGTCTTTAATGTTTAGCAGTATTTCTTGCAATATGCTATAGCATCAACATCAGAACTGTTTTGGATTGACAGATACAGTTTTCTTTTTGTTTTACAAGATACCTCTATTCCTCGAGTAATCCATGGGTTCTTTATAGACTTTGCTGTAACCTTGGTTAGTTTTGGGGGAAAAATAAGGCAAGCACTTTATTATCAAAAGTGGTATATTTTTCATTCATGCCATGAGTACTGTAAACATCACTCCAGTGAATGTCTCCAAGGAGTTTCCTAAAATAATCAATTTTTGGCTTATTGATTACCCTCTTTTGTTCAGATTTAACAGATTTTATATCCTGTTCAGTACTAACATTTAACAGAAGGAACTGCATGTTGTGGTCTGAGATGCCATTGACTATTGGTTTTGTAATATAATTTTGTTCATAGAACTTTTCTATAAAGGTATTATCAACGGCTGTTTGTGAGCAATTGGCTATCCTAATAGGGAACTTTACAGTGGGAATTAAGTTCAATGATAGTGTTACTAACTCAAATAAGTTAGTATTGGGAGAGTCTTTAAGGAAATTCTGGTACCGCGCGCTGCGGAATTTGAATCCATGCCAGACGTTATGGACGTTGAAAACCCACAGAGGTCTCTGCACCACCGCGCCGTAAGCTGTGGTAGTGCGTGCCTCCTGGCCTGATTTTAGTGTGAGGGTGCCACAGTGGAACACATGGTCCCAGCGGCCAATAGCGGTGCCCCCCGTAGTGTACTTAAGCGCCTGCCTCTTGCTCAGCCAGCCAGTCTAATCTCGCGTACGTCGGTTTACACCTCGCATCACGCTAGACAGCTTACTTCCTTGTTCTGTGTACGAGTGGACGTGTTTGTTTCCTTGTGACTCCATTGTTCGATCTTGTTGTGTTTGTTCTGTCCTTCATTGGTCGTGTCCATCCTCTCCCGTTGTGTTGTTGTTCCTGGGCCTCTCCGCAGGTCCCGCCGCACTTTCTGTCATTGCTACCCCATGACCATCCCAGTCACAGTTACAACAGAAATCTACAATGAAGTCACCAGCAACCACTATTTCTTTGTTTTTGGTTGTTAAATGGGGCAGTACAGCTTCAAGGTGGTTTACGAACAGATTAAAGTTACCTGCAGGTACTCGATATACACTTAATATCATGAAGGATGTTTTATGAAATTCTACTTCTGTCACACATGCTTCCATATGCTGTTCTAGGTAAAATTTATGAATGTCAATTTGCTTAAATTTATGACAGTTCCTGATGAATGTGGCAACTCCTCCTTCCTCCATTTATGCTTTACAAAAGTGAGATGCTAACCTAAATCCTGTAACACTTAAAAATTCTATACCAGTCATCACATGATGTTCAGAGAGGCAGATTATGTCAGCTGGGTTTGAGAACTCTTATTCATCTATGCAGATAATTAATTCATTGATTTTATTTCTAGTCCTCGAATATTTGCAATAAAGATAGCTGACATTTCACATTGACTGAGTTAAAATTTGGCAGAGTTGAAATTTCTGCTGATCGTTGAAAATTCTTAACCAACAGCTGTTTATGTTCATGTAATAAGCTAGATTATGTTTTTTGGTTTCTTTCTCAAGCTTAAGGTTTGTTTCAATCCTAACCTTTCTTAAAACTTGGTTCATTCTGTCCTCCCTACCCTAAAGAAAGGTCTCCTCTTAATACTATTACCACTGGTATTTTTATCACTCATGACAGTGCCTCCTCCCTTTAACTTTCCTGCTATTTTTCCATCCAGTTTACCCTTCCCTTTCCTTTTGAGGTGAAGGCCATGCCTAGTATAATCTCACCTATTGAGAGAATCAACAGGAACCCCACCAATGTGTGACCCTGTACCCGACATAAGCAGCCATTATAACTCCAAATTAACAGAAGAGTTCAAATGAGGTCAGTCATGGCGTGCAAGAACAGATACAAACACAACACTGGTATGCTTCAGTACTGATGTACTCTTTGCCAGGTCACACTCTATACTGTACCCAGGGTCTCTGTTAATACTATTACCTGTCTCACCCACCAAACCATGGTGTCTTCCTTAGTGAAATTTCTGCAAAGTGACCCTAAATTCTCTGTCAACTGCTCCAGACCAGCACTAGGTTTAAGAAATTGGTGACCTGGTATTCTGATCCTAGTTCATCCTGCAAAAGTTGGCCAACAACTTTTCTGTGGGAACTACCTAACAACAACACTTTCTTTCTTTTTACAGATTTCCCTACATTCTTGCTTTTTAATTTGCTGCTGAAAGTTTGTTGTGCCCGTCTACACCTGCAACTGCTTGAGGCTCACCAGCTTCTAACTGAAACAACAGGTTAAATCTATTTTCCACATTCACCACAAAGATGTCAGACAGAGTTCTAGGCCTGGTTCTCCTGTTGCCTGATGCCACTTCCCACCTCTTTTTACCCTTCCCTCTTGAACCTGTCAAGATCTCTCCTGGACTTGTCTAACTCAGCCTTAAGGGCAGAAATTTTCCCCTCCTGTTCTAGTATCTTTCCATCTCTACTACACATCCCACACCACTACAGTCACCCACATGGAAAAAACTACATCACCTGCCACAAGCCCCGACGTAACAATTCTATGGAAGTCAAGTACTTTTAACTCATGATAAACACAATAGTTTTTTAAGAATAAGTCAGTTAAATTACAGATAAACACAAAAATATGATTCCACAAATTTGGCCTATATACAACTGTATATAAACAAAAACAACAGTGCAAATTTTCTGAAAGAACAAATTAAACTTTACGCTACTTTCTGGAAATTTGAGTTAAATAATGAAGAGGTACACTACAGTTGAATTGCTGGAGAGAGCAAAGAACAATTAAACAAAATTCTATAGATTTGCTGCAGCAAAACGTAAACAGAAAATATGACTACAACCTGACTGTACGATCTTTTCGCGTTTTCTGCTATATTACCTAAGAAAAATTAAACCTTTAATGGTACACTTAAAAATCACACTAAAACACATATTTACCATGTAATCACTACCAAACTAATTTTTTTTAATTGGATTTAGATTCCTCCCCCCTCCGCCCCCCCACACCAAGAGGGCAAGGGGGGGGGGGGGGGGATCGAAACTGAAACATGGAGAAAAAGATGTGAAGAAAATATAAAAACAAACAGTTGGTGATGCTGATTAAAGCACATAGTAAATAGACAGGCACAATTAAAAAACACGGTGACAGTCTGGTTTCTGTTCTCACAAGATAAAAAACATAACTAGCGACAGTATGGTGGCTTTTCGCAACACCGACAGGGGACACGAAATACTGAACACTCACTCAAAACAGCACTATAGGGGTGACACGGTGGCAGATGGGGGGAGGGAACCTGGACCTATGAGGGGGAAAAGGGAGGAGGAGAGGAAAAAAAAAAAAGGGGGGAGCCAATGGAGGGAGGGGACATAGAAAAAGGGGGGGACTGAGTGGACACAAGGAGTGGGAAAGGCAGTGGAGGGGAGAACAAAAGGACTTGGGGGAGATAGAGGAGAGGGAAGAGGACAGAGCCCTGGGGCACACTCGTGGAGCGGTAGAAGGTGTGGGAATCTGCATTATGGATGGTAACATAGGAGGGGCGGCAGGAGAGGAAGGAGACAATCAGACAGACATAGTTGATAGGAAGGGCGTAGGTCTGGAGTTTAAATAGGAGACTGGGATGCCAGACATCGTTGTAGGCTTTTTCAAGGTCAAGGGAGACAAAAATGGTGGAGTGACAGGAGTTAAGCTGGAGGAAGAGGATATGAGTGAGGCGTAGGAGTTGGTCATCAGCAGAGAAGGAAGGTCAAAAGCCACATTGTTTGTTGGGGAGGAGATGGTGTTGATGGAGATGGTGATTGATGCGTTGGGTAAGGATGGATTCCAAGAGCTTGCTGAACACAGAGTTGAGACATTTAGGGCGATAGGAAGAGGCATCAGATGGAGAATTGTTGGATTTGGAGAACATCAGGATACGACAGGTTTTCCACAGGTCAAGATAGAAGGATTACGTTGTAGAGGGTGACAAGGCTGCAAGGAAGGAGGGAAGGCAGTGTTTGAGATGGTGGTAGGTAAAATTGTCATGGCCGGGAGCGGTGTTGCGTTTAGTGCAGTGTGTGAGGCTGATGTCCTGTGTAGTAATTGGAGTGTTAAGTTCATAGGTGGTGTGTGGCCCGAGTACTGGAAACTAGGAGCAAGGGGAGGAACTGAGGTATCCGTATGGTTGATGATATCAGGGAAGAGGGAATAATCAAATTGGGGATCGTCTGGAATGGAAAAAGACATCGGATAGGTGGGAGGCAAAGTGGTTGGCCTTACTGAGATTGGTCAGGAAACGGACAGTCATCAGGGAGGAGAGGGTACTATGAGGGAGGGCAGGTCCCAGTAAGGCAGTGGAAAGCAGACCAATACTTGAAAGAGTTGATTGGGAGCGTGGCATTGAGTTTTGTACATGTCTGTCACCAAGCATGGCATTTCTTCGCAGTAAGCATGTTGCGGATGTGTCATTGTAATTGCCGGTGGCGGGTGAGTGTGTTGTGGTCATGAGTGCAGAGAAAAGAGAGGTAGAGGCAGCAGGATTCACAAATGTGAAGGAGGGCCTGTGGAGGCAGGGCTGAGTCGTGAGGGTGGATGGCTTTGATAGGGATAGGGGTGGCGACGACGTCAGACAAGGTTTGGTGCCGGAAGGCAGCAGTGCAGGAGATGTCATCAGGAGATTGGAGGGCAAGGTCATGGCGTTTGACCTGGGTGTGTATGGAGTCCCGGTAGGCATCCCAGTTGGCATGGGAGTACTCGTGGACAAGTTTAGGAGGGATGTCAGGGTGAGGAGCAGGGCAGGGATGGCAGCCACCAGATATAGTGAGGTGGAAGGGAGTATGGTCACTGCCGATGAGGTCAGGAACTAAATGTTGTTATAATCTAAAATGACTTATCTTTGTGAGAACACCGAAACTCGCGCTAGTCTCTTGGTTGCAGGGCTGCCAACTGTGTGAGACATCATCCATACAAACATTTTTAGTAAATTATAATCATCTATTATTCCCATTATTCATGCTGTATTGGATTGCAGGCCAACATTGATGGTTTGGCAGAATGGGTAACTGAACAAGTTGAATTTCACATCCTGTGAAAATATGTTTTAAAAAATTCTGGGCATTATAGAAGCAAGTGGAGTAAATCCAGTACATGGAAAGTTGCGCCCAAGTTCTTTATAGTTTTCTGATGCCAAATTTTTTTTTTGTTAAAGATGATAGAAACACTGTAATAAGTAGCAAATCAAGTGGGCCTATAGTCTTGATTAGGGTAAGATTAATTAATGAAGTTCTCATGAACATTAATAAGTGGTTCCTAGCCAATTCTTTACCACTAAACTTCAAAATTTGCCAACAGTATATGCCTAAAATATAACAAGCAGCCAGAACATGTTGACAGTATTAAATTCTTTAGATTACAGCTTGATAATAAATTCAACTGGGTGAAGCATACCACACTTATTTTTGTTGCATAATGTCGCATGGGACATATTTTGTAGGGTAACTGTTCAACACAAGCCAAAGTGTTCTGGATCGAAAAACATAAGGATTATGAACACGGAATAAATTTTCAACTGCCAATATTGCTAAAAATCATTAATTTATATAGATTACTGGTTTCAGCAATTGTTTATTGCCATCTTTTGATCTGCAAAACATGCTAGGATACAGTAACTAACATCACAGTACGCGTAATTATATAAAAGATTTGCAATACATGGTACAACAACACACTTATGTTTACATCAATACACAATCTTCTCCTAGTACAGTAAGTGGTACTACACAATGCCTGTCCATGTAGATTATCATGAGCCCTACTAGAAGTCAGCATGTCAGTTGTAAAATATGTGTTATAATGCTGATTGCAAGTGCTCACATTTATCATCACTTCACAATTGACAGATCCCAGTGGAGACATTCTTAGCAATACAAAAGTACATCAGATGGTGCAGTGGTATTATGAAGTGATATTATCATCTCATATTAGATTAATGCTTGGATATACTATTACATATAATTATATATGTCTAAATTATTATCATAACACACAAGCCAAATCAGTTTTTGCAGCTAAAAAAAAAACCTGTCTGTAAAATCATGTGCAAGATTCATACAATTTAATTTATACATATCATTTTAGAATTTTTTTTAAAAGCTTTCATAAGTGTTCTGAATAATTCTTCACCACGTTTTCCTTTATAAAAATCACAATCAATCTATAATCACTTAAAAGCTCTCTATGTACAGCTGTTGGTATCATATGTAGGTTGATTTTAATGAGTCCAGGAATAGCTCAGTATCTACAGGCAGAAATATGATATGTAATCAAGAACACATTCAGAGCATATATACCAACAATGGAGCTATTTACTTTTGTGCTTTTGTCATCAGTTATGATATCAACATGAGCTTACCCATGACAACACGTCAATCAAGGTCCAGGTGAAATATCATTACCTATTGCCTATGTACAATCTGATCACCTGATGTCTAGGTGAACACTTCTCCAGTGTTTAATATAACCAAAGTACAGTTGTTACACTATGTCGGGCTACAATTGCTCTTAAATTGAGACCATGATTTAGCATACTAGCTCACTCTTACAAATGCCTGTGCTAGAACAAGTGTGTTGACATGGTATTCACCTTAGATGCCTAATGTCAAAAATGCCATCATGTAACAGAATGTGGCCAGTGTCCAAATCATCATAATTTTAAAAACATTTTTACAGCAATTCCTTATGAAAAATTTTAACACAGAGTTGCATTATCACCCAGTTCTTGATTTTTTTTACAGTTCTTAATAACAAATTACATGAGATGAACCTGAAACTTTTAAAAAAAATCTTGTATATGTTTCATAATGCCATATGTGAGCTAATTTAATTACAGCTGTTACCACTCATTTCAAATATGCAATTAATACATTATTATATTTTTCATCTGGAAAATGCACTCTGTATCTATTTACCGATGGAGTTATAACTAATATTTTGCATTTTTGTTGGCAAATATGCTGTTTGAACTAGCTTGTATACAACAATATGTCATTTGATTATCTGCAATTTAGTCACCAGATGTTTAGGTGAAATCTCTACCACAATTGATGTATCGGGGTACAATTAATTTATCACATGGGAGTACAATTGCTCGTAACTGAACCAGTGAACTACATATTTTTCTCTTTTCATAAGGTGTAATGCGTAAAAGAACTTACTTGCAACAACACTTTGTTCAATGTCTAGTGAAATCAGCATTACCCAACATCTAAGTACAAACTCGTCACCCAATATTTAAGTTAAATCTCTTTCACTGATGTAAAAATGTTTTTAAAATTGTGATGATTTGGACACTGGCTATATTCTGTTATATGATGGCTTTTTTGGCATTAGTCATCTACAGTGAATACCACGTGAACATATTTGTTCTAGCACAGGTATATGTAAGAATGAGTTGGTAATGCTAAATCATGGGCTTAGTTTAAGAGTGACTTCAGTCCCACATGATGTAACAATTGCACATTGGTTGTATCAAACAATGGAAATGTGTTCAGCTAGATATCAGGCAATCAGAGTGTACATAGGCAATAGGTGACAATATTTCACCTAGACCATGTCCAAAGTGTTGTCATGGGTAAGCTCATGTTAACTTCGTAATTGATGATAAAAGAACAAATATTAAATAGCTGCATTGTTGGTACATATGCTATGCATGCACCTTCATTAAATATGATATCTGTGTCTGTAGATACTGAGCTATTCCTGGATGTATTAAAATCAACCTACATATGATACCATCAGCTGTACATAGAGAGCATTTAAGTGGTTATAGATTGTCATATTGAGTGTGATTTTGTATAAGGAAAAATTTGGTAAAGGACTGGTCAGAATTTTTATAAAAGTTTTTTAAAAAGTTTTCTAAAATTATATAAAATGGCTAATGTATAAATTGTAGCCTTTTGCCCCTTCTGCTGGAAGAGGGAGCCACTTGCTCTGAAAGCTTGCATATGTAAAACCATTTGTGTGTGTGTGTGTGTGTGTGTGTTTTTTTTCCTGCTGCCGCTGGGTGAATAGATTCTTTACCTATCCTGTTACATTATATGCATAAATTATGATTTATGAATGTTGCACATGATTCTACAGACAGTTTTTATAAACTGAAAAATACTGATTAAGATTGTGTGTTATGATAATAATTTTTATTTATGGAATAGTAGATACATGCTTTATTCTAATGTGAGATGATACTGCCACCTTGTACTACCACTGCACCATCTGATGTACTTACGTATCACTAAGGATGTTTACACTGGCATCTGTCAATTGTAAAGTGGTGGTGAATGTGAGCATGTGTATTCAGCATGATAAAATTTGTGTTCCTAGCTGTTATTTTAAAACTGACATGCCAACATCTAATACAGCTCATGATACCAACATGGACTTCTTTCTTTGTACAGCACCACTTACTGTACTGAAGGTGATGATTATGTAATGATATAAATATAGGTATGTTATTATTCCATGTCTTGCAAATGTTGTATACAATTCTGTGTGCTGTTATGTTAGTTGCTGTAGCCTACCATTTTTGGTCCCAATTTTTGCATATCCAAAGATAGCAACAGAAAATTGTTGATACTGGTAATCTATATGAATGAATGATTTTAGTGCTCTTGGCAGATAAAAATTTATTCAGCGTACATAATACTACAGATTGCCCCATGCTGACAATGTCAGAAGTGTACATATAAAAGTTATTTGTAGTGTGAACTCAAGAACATCTTGCAAAGGCCTGTTTATGGAACTAGGGGTAATAACTGCTGCATCCTGATCTGTTTATTCCTCAATGAAATTTTTGTCATTAAAACTATGTTTTTTGAACAAACAGCTCAGTTCCTAGAATCAATACTTCAAATAAGAATAATCTTCACAAACCTTTAGTCACTTACTCTTACCCAGAAAGGAGTCCATTATTCAGGAATACACATTTCCAATAACTACCCATCATTCATACAAAGTTTGACTACTATTAATTTCAGTTTAACAGGAGCCTAAAAGAATTACTGATGCCAAGCATCTTCTACTTCTTGAATTTCTTAGTAGTACCAACTGATGTGTAAGTCATTAGTAATAATATAAAAGAATTTGAGTATTAGGTTGCAAAAATTATTTTTTCTACTTGATGATGCATGGCTACAATAGCCTAAGAATGATCACATGCACCTCAGTGTATTGAAAATTTAGATTTTTTTTTACAAGTTACTCATTAACAGTCAAATGAAATTGTTTTTAAGATTTTTTATTCAGGAGACCATTTCACGTGGTGGCTGTGGAAGTTACATTACCATATTTGTTTTTCTTTATAAGTACTTATTGTGCATTCCTATTTTTCTGACATGTTCTACATGCTGGAGGATCTCCTCACTATGGCTCTATTGGAATGGAGAGTACATATAATGTAATCAAATTTAATATTAATGTACAGTTTGAGATGAGTAAGAGAGAAAAGCTATCAGAGTTCAGATCTCGCGAACACCTAACAAGATAGTAAAGTTACTTGGGACTTCTTAACATTTGGTTTTAGCCTCAGATTTTGCATCCATATGAGCAATGAAGATAGATCATCATTTATATGGACAGTGGAAGTATTGGTATATTCAGGTCTACTTAAGTAAAGCTGGAGGGCATCTGCATAGGAATGGTATTTGTAGTCAGAAAGGATATGTTATTCAAGAACAATGGGAATTTTAGAAAATCGCTTCTCAAATATTTTTTAGACCACTCCAATAAACTATCTGATATATTTAGCTGTAGCATTTTATTTCCAATTTGATGGCATCAAATGCTAGTAATCTCAGTATTTTTGGTTTCATGAAACTCTGCAGAATACTTGCAGTCATTTAACTCAATTAGAGCAGTGTTTGTGCTGTTCTGTTTACAAAACACATACATATTTTGTACAAGTAGAACTTTCTACACATTTGGTCAATCGACTGTGATCAGTGTATTCCAGGGTTTCAGATACAGTGCAGGCTGATTACTAATTACAAAGTGATTGTAAGTTTTCCATCTCAATAATGTTTCACACTGCTTACTTTCCATTGAGTGGGCCGTATCCCCCATTTTTGACTACCTCTTCATCCCTCTTTGACTATCTTCCAATTCCTCTTTGACTAATCCACCTCTGCCTCTGCTCCTCCAAATCCATCCCTCCACCCCCACCCCCACCTACTCCTACTCCTCTCTGCCTCCACCTGCTAATACATTTTGGCCCTCTCCCTTGTTGTCATTGTATGAGAATGCTGACATGATAGAAGAAGGATGTCCTGTTGATTTGTAAGCCGTATAGGATTCATAATTACAATATGGTTGACAGGAGTTCTAAGGAGTTGTGTACCAACAAGGCATTTATTCAGTATTTCTAAAATCATTTGGGGGAATGTGGAAACCTTATGATTATTAAAATTAGTGTGTAGATATGAGACTGGAGACAAACATTAGGACTTTTGGAAGAATATCATCCATGCAATTTCAAATTTATCAAAGGTAAATAACTGTGATAATTACCATACAGTTAGCTTAACAGATCATGCATCCACGTTCCTCAGAAATGAAACACACACAAAATTGGAAAAGAAAATTGAGAACCCATTAGATGACTTGTTTTGTCCTTAGGAGAGGTAAAAGCCATAGAGAGGTAATTCTGGTGTTACACTTGATAATGTAAGCAAGACTTCATAAAAATAACACTTTCATAGGATTTGCTGATCAAGAAAAAACATTCAACAATGTAAAATAATGCAATTTTTTTTAAAGTTTCCTAAAAGTAGATAAAATATATAGGGAAAGATGGATATAAATACAGTACATAAGTGGAAGTAGGGTACTAAGGCATACTTGAATCACTACCAAATGATATAAGACATGATAACAAATGAATTTTTTATTGAACAGAGTAAATTTACAGAGGCTCCACACCATTACAACCTCAAGAGTGCACTGTTAGTCTCTGCTTTTTCTGCCCCAAAGATCCTCTCTCTGGGACGTGAGAGAGGTTTTGATGTCTTGAAGATCTCGGTATTTCCACACATACAAGAATTAAGAAGAAACAATAAGAATGGAAGAGCAAGGCAAAAGAGCTCACATTAAAAAAGAAGAAGAGGGGGGGAGGGGGGGGGGTGAGATATGGATGCAGTGTTTCTCCTCAACTGTTCAACCTGCATGTCAAAGAAGCAATGATGAAATAAAAGAACAGGCCAGGAGTTGAATTAAAATTCAAGGTGAAAAATATCAATCGCAGGATTTGCTTGAAGACATCACTGCCCTCTTTTAAGTGTAGAATTATTACAGGACCTGTTGAATGGAGTTCAGAATACAGATTGAGAGTAAACTTCAGAAAGACAAAAGTAATGAGGAATAGTGGAAATAAGATCAGTGACAAGTTTAACATCACACTAGGGAACACATATGAAGTGAAGGAATTCTTGAACCTCAGAGCAAAATAGTGCACAATGGATGAAGTAAGGATGGCATAAGAAAGAATAACACAGACAACTAGCACCTTTCTCCTCTTCTAAAGGAAGCCCACTAATATCAAAAGAAGGCCTTAATTAGAGGAAGAAATTTATGAGAATGTACATCTGGCACACAGTACTGTATGAAAATGAATCATGTACTGGTGGAAAACCAGAAAAGAGGAGAACATTATTATTTGAGATATGATGTTACAGAAGAATAATAAAAATTAAGTGGACTGATAAGATAAGAAATGAGAAGAACCGCTGCAGAATTTTCAAGAACAGGAATATGGGGGAAATATGACAAAAAGAAGGGGAAAGATGATATGACATATGTGATGGATATGGTGTGACTTCCACTGTGTTAAAGGAAGTTGTAGAATTCTGAAGCTGTAAAGGAAGGCAGAGGTTGGAAAATATCAAACAAATAATCAGTGATGTTTGGTGTATGTGCTGCTCAGAGATGAAGAGGTTGGCAAGGAGGGGAAGTCATAGCAAACTGCATCAGATTTGCCAGAAGACTAATGAGTGAAAAAGTAATGCCATCTTTAATTCATATAGTGAGCAATATCATGGGTAAAATTTTTCTATTGGCATTCTACTAAATCACAAACTCCCTACATGGAAAAGGGCATCAAAGAGGTAACATACATTTGTAGAAAGATGGGTGACACTACTGGCCATACATTAAGGTGATAAAATGTGAAATAAGTTACATTTTAATAAAGTGGAGTAATATCAAACACAGCACGAGACAATAAATGAATTCATGTAGGGCAGATATTATGAAAGTGTACTGTACTTTCAGTTTTACTTTAGGGCTTACCCTAAACTGAGTTTATGTTCTCATATGTCTACAAGCATTTCTTGCCATAATGTTTTTTGTACAACTAATACTCTACAGATACAAATATTGTTGAGCATACTAATCTTCTCCCCACAAAAATAGTTTCCATAAAAATTAAGACTCAGTATTTCTAATTTTTAGTAGTGTACTTCATTATTTGATTTAATTCTGGTGAAAATCATGTTTCTTTGCAGTTATTTGGCCTGATTTCATCAATGCTCCTTTTCTGCACTGTGCGGCATAAGAGGTCTACTCATGCTTACAAAGCATATCATCCAAATTCATAGCATGTGAAGCAGCCAACTTCATGTTTCTGAAATTTATCTGTGAGGTGATATTGTGGGATAAGAAACTGAATTGCAGAGTATACAGAAATATTCTGTAAATGTGATGTGAAGAGTGATGAATTTCCAATAGATATGAGATAATCCTGGAAGTAATTAATTGTATGACTAAAATGATATTTTTATTTTTAAGAAAAATCTTGATGCAACAGATTTTTTTTTTTAACTGTGAAACACTATGTATAAAGCCACTCTATGTTCTTGAGTGTGAGCATATTGTTTGAGATTATACCAGTGTCTATGGTAGCATATTTTCAGTGCACCAAAAACTATATTTCTTCGAGGGATGCAAAATGTGTATTAATTTCTGATCTGAGCTAGTACACACACACACACACACACACACACACACACACACACACACACACAATTCTTATCAGAAATTTATATGGTGCAAAATATTTTTATTCTTGGAAGATTATTGCTACTGGCTCAAGAAATTCGATTACATGTAGTGACAGCAGTTGACTGTTTGGAATGTGCAATGGGGTAACTGCATAGTCATAGACTGAGAAGTATTGTCTCAATTAATACAGGTACTGGCCTAAACTCTTAGTTATAGTTTTCAAATTTTTCTGTGTACACATACCTAACAGGGTTCCATTTGATCTAGAAGAATTTCAGTTGTGAACTGACATGACTTTCATTGAACTGACACAAAAAAATTTTGTCCTCTATTAAACAAATTTGAATCTCTTATAGAGTAATACATTTTAAGACACAATTTTCCTCTAGTATTTTAAGTTGTAATGGACTTCACTGTTTTGCATGCATTTATTCTGAGCTGGTATTAAAATTTTCTTCCATCATCATTTGGTATTATTTATTTGCTAGTGAATCATCAAACTGATATGAAAATGTAATTCATTGAAAAGATTTTGTCTGCAGTACCCACCAATGATAATTTACTATATTGATATAAGTGTCTTTCTCACTAGATGTAAAGCTACAGAGCAGGAATTTGGCTCCAGGATAACCATTTTTAATCCAACCACTATTTAGGCATAAATGTAGATTGATATATTGCTAAATTTTGTATAATGCTGAAATAAATAAATAAATAAATATTATTTCCTTTTTGAAAAGAAATTGTTCACTTCTGATACAATTCAGTTATTCAGTGGTAACTGATATTTTAGTGTTCAGTATGCGTAATATTATTTATTAAATTGCATATATAATACAGTTCAAGATTTCTTTTAACATAAAATAGCCTCTAATTTAACCTGCACTGGAAAGAAGTCAACTTTTCAAATATGTGTTTGCTTTCCAATACAGTCACAATGTTCCATGAAGAGACTAGTTTATTGTAATGTGAAAGAAACTATTTAAAACTTTTGTTTATATTAATAGGATAAATTTTTGTTGAAATGAAGAGTTCAGACTAGAATAAACAAATAAATAAATAAATGAATTCCTGTAAATAAGCTGTTTAAGAAAACATATTTAATTACCATTCCATATTTTTTAAGACTATTGTACATAATTTGAAGGACAGGTATTATACTTATTTATGTTTATTGTATTCAGGCAGTGACTAATGTTTTTATTGTTAAAAGTGGACACAAAATTTTGTATTAAAATAGTTTTTGAAAATGAAAATGTCTGTGATACTGCATATTTTATGAAGTATACATTGAGCCCTATTTCTTTTCTTTAAGGTTATGTTTATACCTCATATGCTGAACTGCCAAATGAACAGCTTACACTCTGCCTTTGAAAATATGTGGAGAAAATTTAACTTACTGTGGAACTGAATTAAGGATTTTCTGAGACTGTCAACCAGAATCCAATTGAATCTCTGGAAAATCAGGGAAAATGTAAGGTTGCATCAGAGAGGAACTAAACAACATTTATTCAAATAGATTTTTGGATTGCAGTCAGTCATTGTGAACTTCATTCCATGATATTTCAACTGGACGCTTGCCAGTCATCTTCAGGTGAGCCATCGAAGACTGACGAAGATGTTCTTCACTCCGCCTATATAGCACACTGATAGTATTGCCACGCATGCGTCAGAGTCACAGTGACAGAAGGACCACACCACCTGGCAGCAGTGCTGTTTCTGGTGGAACTGTAAGGATCAGCTGTCTTCAGCATTCCCCTTGCCGCAGTCATCAGAGTAATCTGGTGTCTCCGTGTGGAGCAAATCTCAGAGATGACGGGATTCCAAGCATTATTCAGATGGTAGCCACTATCATGGTTCATTAGATTTTCCATGATGTGTATTTCAATGGATTCTTTGATAATGGAGTCCCAGAAAGATGTTCCTGTGTCCGAAATTAATGTTTGGTAATCTTCCATTGAATGTCTGTTTGGAGATACAATGTTCCACAACTGCACACTTGCTGGGTTGGCGAAGGCGAGCACAACATTTCTTTTCTTCCACTGTGCATGTTGTTTGTCCTGTATAGGCTACACCACACTGGCAAGGTATTTTGTAAATTCCCACTTCCTCAGTAACAAATTACCCTTCACTGATACCAGCTGGTCCAAAATATTAGATGGTGGGTAGAAAATCATTTTCACCTGAAGATTATTAAGGATTCTTGTTATTTTCAAGGACGTATTTCCAACAAAGGGAAGAAAAGCTAAGGACTTTGCTGATGAATTCTCCTCTTTATGTACTTCCCAGTTCTTGGTTTTAGCTGAGAATGCCCTGTAAATTTGTGGGGTCGAGTATCCGTTGTCTCTGAACACTGTCCTTAAATGTGCAAGCCCTTTAGGTGCACTATCTACTTTTGACAATGTATGAGCCCTGTGCTCAAGGGTTTTAAGTACGCTCATGGTTTTGGATGGGTGATGGCAACTTGAAGAGTGCAAGTACAAATCAGTGTGAGTGGGCTTATGGTCCCACAGAGCCATCACTCTTTCATCTAACAAAAACATCTAGGAATGAGAGGCAACTATCTTTCTCTAATTCCATTGTAAATCAAATGTTCTCATGAATGGAGTTACAATAATGAAAAAAATCCATTAACTTATCTTCTCCTTGGGGCCACACTACAAAAGTATCATCCATGTGTCTCCAAAAAAGAATTGGTTTAGAAACCATTGATTCAAGTGCTCTTTCCTCAAAATTCATAAAAAAGTTAGCCACCATGGGAGACAAGAGTCTGCTCATGGTAATGCCGTCAGTCTGTTCAAAATATTCTTGGCTAAACATAAAATAGGTTGAGGAAAGAGCATGTCAAAACAAAGCAGTGATGTCTAACTGAAACTGTGTACCAATCAGTGCCAAGGAATCAGCAAAAGGTACCTTTGTAAAAAAGAGATACTACATCAAAATTCACTAAAAGATCCAAACTACTTACATGGAGAGCCCCCAGTCTGTCGATAAAATCAGCAGAATTCTGTATATGATGTGGACATTCAGAAACCAATGGTATCAGCAAGAAAGCAAGATGTTTGGCTAAATCGTATGTGAGGGCGTCAATACTATTCACTATAGGCCGTAAAGGAAGACCTTTGTGCACCTTACAAAGACCACACAGTCTTGGTGGTATGCTGCAATGTGATCTTAACATTTGTTCTTCAGATACATTCCCTTCTGATAGTAAATAGTATTAGTTACTCTGTTAGTGTGTTACCAGTTTTTGCTGTTGTACACTCCTGGAAATTGAAATAAGAACACCGTGAATTCATTGTCCCAGGAAGGGGAAACTTTATTGACACATTCCTGGGGTCAGATACATCACATGATCACACTGACAGAACCACAGGCACATAGACACAGGCAACAGAGCATGCACAATGTCGGCACTAGTACAGTGTATATCCACATTCCGCAGCAATGCAGGCTGCTATTCTCCCATGGAGACGATCGTAGAGATGCTGGATGTAGTCCTGTGGAACGGCTTGCCATGCCATTTCCACCTGGCGCCTCAGTTGGACCAGCGTTCGTGCTGGACGTGCAGACCGCGTGAGACGACGCTTCATCCAGTCCCAAACATGCTCAATGGGGGACAGATCCGGAGATCTTGCTGGCCAGGGTAGTTGACTTACACCTTCTAGAGCACGTTGGGTGGCACGGGATACATGCGGACGTGCATTGTCCTGTTGGAACAGCAAGTTCCCTTGCCGGTCTAGGAATGGTAGAACGATGGGTTCGATGACGGTTTGGATGTACCGTGCACTATTCAGTGTCCCCTCGACGATCACCAGTGGTGTACAGCCAGTGTAGGAGATCGCTCCCCACACCATGATGCCGGGTGTTGGCCCTGTGTGCCTCGGTCGTATGCAGTCCTGATTGTGGCGCTCACCTGCATGGTGCCAAACACGCATACGACCATCATTGGCACCAAGGCAGAAGCGACTCTCATCGCTGAAGACGACACGTCTCCATTCGTCCCTCCATTCACGCTTGTCGCGACACCACTGGAGGCGGGCTGCATGATGTTGGGGCGTGAGCGGAAGACGGCCTAACGGTGTGCGGGACCGTAGCCCAGCTTCATGGAGACGGTTGCGAATGGTCCTCGCCGATACCCCAGGAGCAACAGTGTCCCTAATTTGCTGGGAAGTGGCGGTGCGGTCCCCTACGGCACTGCGTAGGATCCTACGGTCTTGGCGTGCATCCGTGCGTCGCTGCGGTCCGGTCCCAGGTCGACGGGCACGTGCACCTTCCGCCGACCACTGGCGACAACATCGATGTACTGTGGAGACCTCACGCCCCACGTGTTGAGCAATTCGGCGGTACGTCCACCCGGCCTCCCGCATGCCCACTATACGCCCTCGCTCAAAGTCCGTCAACTGCACATACGGTTCACGTCCACGCTGTCGCGGCATGCTACCAGTGTTAAAGACTGCGATGGAGCTCCGTATGCCACGGCAAACTGGCTGACACTGACGGCGGCGGTGCACAAATGCTGCGCAGCTAGCGCCATTCGACGGCCAACACCGCGGTTCCTGGTGTGTCCGCTGTGCCGTGCGTGTGATCATTGCTTGTACAGCCCTCTCGCAGTGTCCGGAGCAAGTATGGTGGGTATGACACACCGGTGTCAATGTGTCCTTTTTTCCATTTCCAGGAGTGTAGTTTAGTGAGTCACTTCTCAAGAACGATATTTCGGAATGAAAGAGGTTTCTATAGTTACTAAGGTGTGCTATAAAGGCATCCAGGAGGGAGATGACCATGGCAAATACGTCTGCTCATGTTCACTGCAAGTCAACCATGTAACTATGTAATAATCTGATTTTTATGTGAGCCAAGATTCTGATGATGGCTAACACCAAAACATGTAAAAATGGATTAATTAATGAAGGAATATTGGTTTCTAGGTTCCTCTGCATTACTATTTCCTTCATCTGAGATCAGTTCAGCAAAATGCAGACAACACAAATTATTTTATAGTGACTATGAATTCCCTCATCCTCCCCCCTTCCCCCTCCCCCTCCCCCACCGCCACCATCGCCGCCCTGATGCCACCACCGAAAATGTTTCAAAGTACAGCTGAATGAAGTGTAACATGTAAAAGTAGATAGAAATTATGGAAATTATCTAAAAAGTTTGAATATAATGTTAAAGGTAAGTCAGTGGTCATGGAATTGATTAAACCAATGAAATTGGTTATTTTTAGTGGTAACAGCTGGAACGATGACATAAATAGCCTAACAGGTGAAGTAAACACCAAACTGCAGTCCACTCTAGTGCACCTACTATATAACAGACACATATCTATGTAGCAACCATTTAAAAGGAGTATCTTGTTGTCAACAGAGAAGCAGTAACAGCAGAATGATTTGGTCAGGAAAAAACATAACCAGCTTTAGTGGCCACATTTTAATTACTTTACTTTGTGATTGTTGAAGAGATTTTGAGGTGTGTAACTCAGCTTTAATATAGTTCCTCCACTTAAAATATCATCCAGGTTCAGTTTTATGTATTGGCAGGCACTTTGCGATATATTCACCAATAAACAACTTAATCAAAACACAGAAAATATTTTTAAGATTTGTTTATTGCATCACAACACAGATAAAACTAACGTGAGTTTAGTGATCACAAAACTGATTCAAGACTGTGCACCATAGCAGCAGCAGCAGCCAGTCCTTTTATAACAGACAACAATTACATGATCACTTTATGTGTTGTTGAAATTGAACATAATTGAACATTCTAAACATCCCACCCCCTTGGTGTAATTAACATTCTGATAATTAAAATAATAAAATTTAAGTTTTATAACTTTTTTTGTGAGCACAGTCTGACATAAATGTAGTTAGAATTCAATGGGTAACCATACTGTGAAGTCAATTAATAATTGTTGTTGCATAAAGTATAAGATAGAGGAATACTCATCCTGATTTTGTTGTAGAACTAGCAGCTCAGCTGATTAATAATCTGCTGAGATATGATTCATAAGAGGCCCAGGTCTGATGATTTTCTGTGAAGAAAATAAAATGTCATTTGTCATTGTATTTTGTAAAGGTTCTTCACAGCCAATAATTCACTCCTCATTGTTAAAACATAGAACAGATTTATATATGATCACTACCAAAATAAACACTAGTTCTTTCTCATAAACAATGAATGAAAAACAGTTAACATTTAGATTATTCATTGTTTTGAGAGTATTCAGTTGATAAAATAAAAATTACAATCCATCTTACATGGAAGCAAGTTGCAGAGTTGTCTTACCACTTCTGTCTTCTACCAATCTCTTCCACTTCTAACAGTTAAGTTTTCATTAGTCATGAAAACATTCAAGGGGCTGAGGATCCAGTGCACCGGCTTATATATGACTGTTTCCATATGGCACAGTACTTGCTGCACCATCTGTTCTGATGCATGGTGGCCTTACTGTATAGGGTTATAACACTCCTTCCCCTTTAGGGAAAGCTGTGTGAACTATGCAGATGTCCATGTCTTCATCAGAAGGGGACAACTGCTGGAACAACTGTTGTACAGTCACAGGAGAGCAGAGTATGAAATGGACAGTCACAGCACCTACTCCTCTGTGAGAGGCCGTAAAGGAGCAGCTGTGATGGAGGCACTGCATTTGATGTCCACCTCTGGGCAGGCATTCAGTAAAGGAGGTGGCAGGGAAGAGAAATGCAGCTGCAGCAACAGAGGCCATGGAGATGCAGGCAACCCAGCACTAGCTACTCTTCCCAGTGGTGGCAGCACCCAGAATGAAGATGGCACAGGAGCCAAAGGGGGTTTGACACATGCTGCGGGGGCTAGTGTAGATGGTGGAGGTAGCTATGGAGATGGCAGGGTCTCTGGCACACAGTCAGTCATGCATGGGGAGAGCTGGTCAGATTGTCAGGACACAAAGCCATCAAAGGTGTGCATGTTACAGAGGAGGTGACCTTGGCAGTGATGGACAACTGCCGGTATCCACAGGATAGGGTCCCAGATGGCCAAGCTCCAACAAAACCACTGTGAGGTGAGCATTGGCTGGTTGTGGGCATTGGCTGAGTAGATGAAGCTGGATGTGGGGCTGGTAGCCATGAAGCAACTCTGCTGGGCTATGGTCACCAACTGGAGTGAATCTCTATGAACTCGAACTTTTCAAGGGAATCCAAAGGAGAATTGTTTTTGTATGTTCATCCTTTTGGCAGGAAGTCTTTGGGATGATGGCCATTTGCTATTGTGAGAAAATAAAATGCCTAAAACCATCCTTATGATTTTATTTATTTTGTTGCAATCAGTTCTGGCACTTCAATGCACCATTTTCAAGCTGTAGTTGATGCAGAAGGGGTTGATACAATCTCTTTATATATATATATCTCATCAGTGGCCAGCATAACTGGATATGCAGATAATCTGCAAACTTACATGTCAGCTCTCTAACCATCAACTGCCAACTCAAAAACTGCAGTTGATTGTTAGAGTACTGATATGCTGACGCCTAAATTTACAAATTATCTGTGCATCCAGTTATGCTGGCCACTGATCCAACATATGTAGCGATCATGTTAGCCCCTTCCACATCAACTACACCCTGAAGATGGCACATTGAAGTGCCAAAACTGGTTGCAACAAAATAAATATCATAAGGACAGTTGTAAGCATTTTATTTTTTCACAATACTCAGGAGAAGGTTGCATGATATATTTTATCACCGGTTGACTGAGGATGAAATGGAGAGGATGTAATATGCTAATATGCTAAATGCCACTCCTTGTACAAAATCCTGCAATACAAATTGCGGACCATTGTCTGTCACAAGCATATGTGGAATCCTTCAAAAAAAAAAAAAAAAAAAAAAAAAAAAAAAAAAAAAAAAAAAAAAAAACTAACAACTTTGCAAGGGTCATGACTGTAAATGGATGTGGATGGGCAATGAACCACATAGGGAAATTTTGAGAAAGTATCAACTTCAACAAGGCAAAAGGAGTTAAGGAAGGGGGATGGGCCATGAGGAAAGAAAGGCGCATGGTACTGCCTGATGGGTGGTGCACTCCTGGTAGGCTGACACAACACATGTGATCTCATTGTCAATACCTGGCCAAACCACATTGGGTGGTGGGCCAGCAATTTTGTATGAGAACCGCCCCAGTGGCCCAGGTGGAGGAGGCACATGATATCCTGCCACAACATGGATGGGATCACAACCCTTGGTGCCAACTCTTGAGTAGCCAACAGTAACAAACCATCAAGAACCGAGAGGTATTCATGGAGAGCATAATAATATGCAAAGGGTCCAACACTCAGCCTGGTCGTTTGTCTGGCCAACCATGGTGGACAAGCTGAACAACTTGATGTAAGACATAATGGCCATGACAGCCACTGAAATTCCAGAACTTGTAATGAGAAAACCATTCACAGTGTTTTGGGCTTTGACATCTAAATGGAAACACAACAGTTCATTCTTATTAAATTCTGGACCAGGATCAATCAACAACCAGGAAAGAGCATCCGCATTAACATGTTGTACTGTGGGGTGTAAATGAATCTTGTTGTTATATTGTGACAAGAACAGAGCCCAGTGCTGCAGACGAGAGCCGTTTTATCTGGAAGGACAAAAAAGAGAAAATGGAGGTTTGCAATCTGGAAATTTAGAACCATAGAGGAAAACATGAATTTTTTTGAGGGCATACACAAAAGAAAGCTCTTCTTTATCTATCTGGGAGTAATGCTCTTGCACTTGATTCAGAATTTTGGAAATGTATGCAGTAGGGCATGTAGAGCCATCTGCATATTTGTGTGTGGGAATGGTTCCCAGGCCATACTAGGATGCGTCTGTGGCCAAAACAAGATGTTGACCTGGTTGGAAGGTAACCAAACAAGGCGCCGAGTGTAATTCTGACTTCAGTGGGGTAAAAGCATGCTCACAGGTGTGTGACCACTGAAAAGGGACACTATTTCATAAGAGAGCATGAAGGGTCTCAGCCACTGTGGCTGCATTATGAAGAAATTTATGGTAGTATGCTATCTTTCTGAGAAAGGTATGCAAATCTTTGACACTGGTAGGATGAAGCAAAGCCTTAATGGCATCATCAAGATGGCATAATGGCTTGATGCCAGCATTTGAGACTTCAAAACCAAGAGAGATGATAGATGGCTGCAAAAATTGTGATTTGTCCAAGATACATGTCAACCCAGCTGCCTGAAACACTGTGAAGAAAGCCTGAAGGTTCCACAAGTATTCATCTTTTGAGGAACTGGAGACCACATCATCCAGGTAGTTAATGAACCCTGGTGCAAAGGCTATAAGTTGCTGCAAAAACTACTAAAAAAATATCAGGGGTGCTAGCTACTCCAAATGGCCAGCGTTGGTACTGGCATAACCCAATGGGAATATTCATTCTGAGGATGTGTTTGGAATCATCATCCAAAGGCAGTGCAAGTAGGTTTCAGACAAGTCAATTTTGGAAAAATATTGGCCCCTGGAAAGCCAAGCTAAGAGTTCATCCTGATGGAGTGAGGGATCAATATCAGTAATAGACTGTGAATTTACAGACTTTTTAAAGTCACTGTAGAGCTGGGGAAAGAGAGAATGGTATCAGAGAGTTCATTAATCAGATGGTGTATCATCATCTATTATTGAACTGATGTCCCTATGGTACATTTCCTTTAATTTAAAATTGATTTTTATATGATTTCATGAGACTTGGTGTGAGCTTTAGCTCTACAGATCATGACTACAATTCTTATATAATTAAAGTGCGCGTCATATGTCTTGGAGGCCGAGTGTAGGTTCGTTCTGCGCATCTGACATCACAAAACACAGTCAGCCAATGAACAGAGAACGACGTTGCTAGATCTCGACTGCAGTGCAGAGCACGGACGAGTGTCTTCAGTTTTAGAAACGTTCAATCATAAAGAAAGTAGTAGAACAAAAGCAATGTCTTGATAGCAGACTTTCTTTTATAGAAAGTTTGGAAAAACCATTATTTATACCAATTGCTTCATATTCTTTTAATTAATTAAACCAAACAAGCAATAAGACTCCTAATTCAGGCGATAGCAAGGAAAGGTGTTTGTTTCAATCTCACGAAGTGCTTTTTCGCAATAAAGAACAGCGGTAATTGTTTATTTCCTATTGTACTTCGACGAAGCGTGAGTAATTCATAGTCATACCAACAGTGTTTATAAGTAGTTGCGTGAGGTCCTTATGGTGTTACAGTGTTCGATGAGCTGAGGTAGCGGAAGCCTGCACGGTAACTCAGCGTGTTCGGTCAGAGGGGTAGCTGCCCTCTGTAATAAAAAAACTGAGCTAATGGATCAATGACGAACTGAAACGGATGTCTTGCGACGTCCGTCCCGAGCAGATGAAGTGAACAAAATGAGATTAAAAAAAAAAAAAGAACAGTTAAGGTGTTGGGCTGCCAAGTGAAAGGTTATGAGTTCAAACCTTGTGCAGTGCTTTATATTTTCTTTATTTAAAAACAATATTGGAGTGCCTTACTTCACGAATTTTATTTGTTTGAATGAAATTTCTAGTGCTTTGCCTCTTCGTTAACTTTGTCGCTGCTGCAGACACGTGCTCCCCGCATTCCGCGCTGTGCGCGATTTTGTCATCACTGCACTTCTCGCCTGTGCAGACACATGGTGTTCCAACTGCTTTGACACACTTATCATTCGATTTCACAAAAACTATTTGGCCAAAAAATTTGATTTTTACATGTCTTCTTGACTGATACCTTGCCCCCATAAATGACTTAATTTTGTTTTGATGTGCAGCATTAAATGTAGTAAACCATTGCACAAAATTTTGAAGAGTTTGCAGAGGACAAGATACCTAAATTTCATATAATATTTACTGTATAACAATATCTCATTTAATTTAAGTACCACATAGGTGTTGTATGTAATATTGAGAAATATTCCGTCTTTCGCGACTGTAATAAAAGTTTTATGTGGTACTTAAATTAAATGAAATATGTAGGTATCTTGTCCACATTTCATTCTCAACATTGTGGCAACTAAAATCGACCATCCGGAAAGTATACTCAATGGACTTTACCTCCGCAAACTCTTCAAAATTTTGTGCAATGGTTTACTATATTTAATGCTGCATAATAATTACGTTGAACATCGAAACAAAATTAAGTCATTTATGGGGGGAAGGTATCAGTCAAGAAGATAGGTAAAAATCTAATTTTTGAGCCAAATAGTTTTTGTGGAATCGAATGACAAAGAGTGTCAAAGCAGTTGGAACACAATGTGTCTGCACAGGCGAGCAGTGCAGTGACAAAATCGCCCACAGCGCGGAATGCAGGGAGCACGTCTTTGTAGCAGCGAAAGGGTTAATGCGGCCATGGTGGCTTTACTTCATGAACTGCGTGCTCCCCCCTAAACGTAAGCTTGCGAGCTATGCTATACTATGGCGCTGCTTCTCTTGGCGCGTGCGTCGTGTGCAACTGGCAACGCAGCAATCTCCCGCGTCTAGGCGGGCATGCGCGAGCTGCCAAGATAAAAGAATTGAACTATAGTAAGTTTAAATATTTTAGTTTTCATAATGAAATTTCAAGAAGTATGTATTGATAACATGATGTCAATTATTTCTGTTAATTACTTTACAATTACAATAAAACTTTTGGTCCTAACATGAATCCAGTGTCTTTGCAATGGGATCTATCATTATTGCTACTTCTCTTTTGTATATTAATTCTACAAAGGATTATTTCAGGCATTGTTTACATTTGGTTCAACACTTTTGATTTGTAGTGCAATCTTTCTATAAATTGATCAGAATTGAGTAATACTGCTTTAATTTAATCATAAATCAACTAGTTTTCATAAATATTGTTTGCTAGCAATGTTACAGTTTAAACTTCTGCACATGTATAACTTCACATAAACATTGTGTAATAGTATTGCAATCTCCAATATGTGTGGAATCATGCTTTGCATTTTATACTGTCATATTCTGCTACATTTCAAGGAGAGCTCAGAGACTTTGAATGTGGACAAGTCACTGGATGTCACCTCAGTAAGAAATCCATCAGGCAGTTCAATTCTTTTAAAGCTGCCCAATTTGACTATAGTGTTGTGATTGTGAAGAGAAAAACAATCACAGCTAAACTAAGACCAGGCAGACCTCATGTACTGCCTGACAGGGGCCATTGAAAATTACAGAAGGTAGTTGTAAAAAATCACATAAAATCAGTGGAAGGAATCACTCATGAATTCCAAAGTGCTGCCAGCAGTCCAGCTAATACAATTTCTTTGCGTAGGACATTAAAAAGAATGGGATACAATGGTTGAGTAGCTCCCAAAAAACCACACGTTTCTATAGTTAATGCTAAGTGATGCTTGAGATGGTGTAAAGAGCAACTCCACAGGACAGGGAATGACTGGAAATGAGTGATTCAGAGTACTGGATCACATTATATAGTTTGAGCAAAGTACAGTGGCCATTAGATGTGCAGTCAGCTCAGGAAGAGAGTAGCAGTGGTGGAGGTGGCACTCAGAGCGCTGTAAGGGAAATGCTGAATGCTGTAGGGGAAGTGCCATTCTAAACTGAAGCCTACACTTAAATTTTTTGTAAATATTAAGTGGAGTCCCTCCACGTCAACACTGGCATGGTGACCATCCAGTAAGATCCACTGTTGCCTCTGCTTCGGGTAGTATCTAAAAATATTCGTTACAGGTGGGTAATGTGGAGTGATCCTTGCTTCTTGTCCCATTCACCCATTTACATGTCCCATGAATGGGGATAGTTGAAAAGAAGTGATCCTCCAGAAGAGTAGGGTAGAGGAAAAACAGTGCCACAGTTTGAAGAGCTTTCAGAAAAAAATCTCCATGATAGTATAAGCTGGGAAATAGAGCAGGTAGCAGAAATTTCATTGACACTGCAATAGCTTTGTGATTCAGGATAAGGACTGATTTATTAGTACTGTTAATGTGCATGCAGGAAGTATGATGTTTCTGTTGAACCTGCAAATAGAAAATTTTTCATTAGGGGCTTAAACAAGGAGACAGTTGGAGGCAGTGTGAAACCAAACACTCATACTGAAAAGGAGGTATCACAGAATACATCCTTTGCTGTCAAAATGATAAAAAATGCAGCAAACAATCTTATGTACTACAATGCTCAAAATGCAAAATTGACCAACCTTATAGTTATTTGCTGTCTACAGAATAGAAAGGTTGGGATTCATCATCACCATCACTAGTGTTGTCAGTATCACTGTCACACTACTCAATAACAATTTCTTTCACTTTGTCTGCTAATTTTTCCTGATCTGTATATGTTTTCTCAACACCTTCCACATGTTTGCAAATTACTGCCCATTCTTGTTCAGTAATGGAGGGAAATGTTTCCTCAGCTAGCTCCCATAAGTCCTCCAGCTTGAAAGTAATGTTCTTTGCAGCCACCCAGTTCTTTACCTGTGCCCATACCATATCTATAGCATTAAGTTCGGGATCGTAAGTGGGTAAATGGAGAACAGAATGATCATGCCAGAACTTTATCTGCAATGCAAACCTTTGCTGGTTTGTTGCTTTCTATTAAGGCAAGCAACACAGTATTTGTGTTTTCATGGTCAAATTGAATGTTACAAGAACTTAGTCAATATGAAAGCTCACCTTTTTTGTTATGCATTGTAAGTGATTTTTCTTGCAGAATATTGTAATAGCTAGCATTGTCAAGGGCAACAACCCAATGTTTCAGCAAGTTTGGTATCAGATTATGTTCCAGCCACCTGATAAAAAAAAAAATATTCATTCTGTCAAAGTGTGACACTGCTTTACACATGTACTTCAGTCAGACAGTAAAAGATAAATCAGTTACCCTGAAGAATTTGTAGCATTCATTTCTTCATAATAATCTCCCATTTTAGTTCCCTGATTTCAAAATTAAAAATGCATTTGACACAAAACCTAACTCTCCTCCTACAGTGAGTAACATTTCATAAACAAATTAAACTGATAGGATTTTCAGTCACTACTCGGTAGGACATGTTTAAATTTAAAAGAAATTCTCACTTTCTTCTGTTCTACAGTATTGTAGACCAGAACAAAGTGAATGTTTCTTTTAACTTTAGACACATTAATACCTTACAGTCTGCAGAACTACATGTCCTTGCCAGATATTTTTGCTATCTGCATGTACTATGAGAAATTGTTCTTTTGAAATTTGCACCCTTACTTCCTCCATTGTGCCATCCGTCTACTCATTAGGTGTTGCATACAAATTTTTAATGTGTGTTTCTTTGACATATATGATTGATCTGTGCTATTCATAGTACTTTTTTTATTTTATTTAAATACTCAGTAGTATATTTCTAAGCAGTTCACAAGTATCTTCTGGTTATCTGTTGCTTGTGCCTACTGGTAAATGTCAGACATATTGTGATGATGCAAGCCGGGATATTTTTACTTCCCCTCTTGTTTTGCCATGTGGCTCCTTAGAATTCATTTTTCACTTTCAACTAATTACCATTAGCATATGTGAATATAATCTGCATTTTCATAAAAGAGAAAGGTTGTCCCTCAGTTTTAAAGAATATAACACCAGATCTGGTGGTGCGCTTAGTTTTATGTATGAAATTGATTTTCTAATTTATTTTGACTATTCCTAGTTAGTATCTTTTGTTATAGGGTGAAATCAGTAATTGTTTCATAACTTAAATTCTATAGTTGACTTATAAACAAATATAAATTCTGTGCTATTAATTAGAGGAGCAAATAATAGTATTCTTAAATGATCTATTTGGCTCTGTTCAAAAACATGTTAGCAAAGCCAGCTCTTAGTTAATTCCAAAGTAATTTCCAGTTTTGTCAAAAGTATTGTCTGCATAATTATATATGTTAATTTCGTGATTTAAACAAATAATTTGGCCTAACCCTTGTAGTAGAAGAAACTGTTAAAAGGAACAATTTTTTTGATTTATTCAGTTAATTTAATGAGTTAAGTTTTAATTGTAATTTCTTTAAATCTAACTTCGAACAATGTGTAGTTTCAGCACCTATTATTGTGAGGATGTATAAGGGCCCAATTTTTGGTCCCATGACAGTCAGTCCACAGCTGAGTTTCAGATGAGAAACCTGTATTGATTAGAACTACAACAATGCTTCAACTTAACTGTGAAATAAATGTTACACAACTAGGCTGTGTGTTAAAACAATGACAGTGTCTGTTTCATACATACCTGATTATTCTAAAAGAACTGTGGACTATGTGGTTATGATTTACTGCTTGTAGATATTCAACAGTAAACTATTGGAGCAGTATGTGGATGTTCACCTGCAGCCTATTAATGAAGCTTATCGAATGTTAAACAATGGTGCACTGGCGTTATAACTGCATATTATTGGGGATTGTGATCAGTGAAAGTAAGATACTGTGAAACACAAATGTGCGCCTGTCAGTTACATCATTTAAAGTAGTCAGTTTTGTACTTCCATGCCCCATTTTCCAGCCAGTGTAGCAAAACAGTAAGTAGACACTGAGGATGATCAACAAAGAAATAAAGCAGGGAATGTTGTCACAATGTCAATTACACAAAATCATGTCAGTAATACAAGGACATAAAAAACTGACATACCTGAAGCCTGGCTTATAGAGTAGGTACTGTAATGGAGAAGTACTTCCCTTGAAAGAAGCATTTTCTCTTATTATGCCAAAAAGTGACTTTATTGTGGGATCCTGTCAGTCTGTAGCATGGAAATTGTGTATAGTTTCCACACAACTCGTTCATCAAAATCACCTACATGTAAAATTTTTGTCTCTTTTTTTTTCTCTTTTTTCTTGGAGTAGGGAAACCCTCAGAACTACCAGCAGCCACTTTTTCTCCCTCTTTCTTTACTACTTTTATTGTTTGAAGTAGCAGCCTGAACTCTTTCTATGATAATTTTTAATGGGATTTTTATCCATTCTTATGTCTCTCCCAACGTAAATTTATTTACATTGTACATTATCTACCATTCTGGCTATGCAGAAATTTTCTTGCACTGCAGTACCAAGATACCATGCTGTATATAGTGGTACGATCACTAGACGTGCACTGAATGATAGACGGCAGTGGACTGAGATGGCCTCCCCTTCTGAACAAGTGAATTAACTGGCTCTGCACTTTGGATGAAAGTGCTTCATTGTGCATTGGTCGCCTTATCTTGCATATGCAATGGAAGGGTTTGTATTTGGCAATTTCCTGGAGAATGTTACTGAAGAATACTCAGTATTGTAGAACACTCAGTATGATGTCGTTTATTGAAACTGAACTACACTTCTCAAACAATCACCACACACACACACAAGAAGACAATTAACATGTAGATGACCATTCATCAAGAGCGTCGGTGAGGTCCGTCGGAGCTGGTCCTAGCTTGGCAAGGAACTGGCTGTACTGCTGCTGTGCTGGCCTTATAAAGCCGGCAGAGGTTGGTGGAGTACTCCAACTTTCGCTGTATGTGAGGCGACCTCTGATGAAAAATGTTCGCATTAAACTCTAGCAAGTTCTGTTTATTTCGAAGAATTGTTTTCCTCTTGGTTGCACCTGCAAGTGCTTGTGTATGTTATATGGTACACAGGGGTGTATCAAGTGTAGTCTGCCTGGCAGGGGCTGTCTGTGGCAGACGTAACATATATCTGTGGCTGAGGCTCTCTGGAGGAGGCTGTGGAGGCTGCCTCTTGGAGAATATGGTGCTGTATGTCCTTCAATGTGGGGTGACCGGCGTACTGGTTGTGATGGCGGCATGGGTGGGACCAGTGGCATCGGTTCGTCTTCATCGGTGGCCATCAGCTGTTGGGGAGGTGCCAAAGAGGGGCCGGGCAGTTGGTCCGTTGGCTGTGGCTGCTGTGTTGGTGGTGCTGGTGGCAGCGACTGATGCCCTGAAACATCACCCATGCAATGATGAGATGGCATTAGTGAAGGGGTCTGTGTAGGTGGTCTGGAAGGGGTGGTAGAGCATCTTCAAGGGAGTGGTCTTTGGTATATTTGAGCATTTGTGTCTTGAAAGTTCTGACCAGGCGTTCAGCTTCCCCTTGGATTGGGGATGGAAGGGCGGGGTAAGAAGATGCTGGATGCCGTTGTCGGTGCAAAAGGAGAGGGATTCCTGGCTTCGAAATTGTGGTCCATTGTCCGTGACTATGGCTTTTGGTAATCCTTCCAAGCAAAATATATTTGCAAGGGCTGATAAGGTAACATGTGTGGTGATTGCTGAACACCGAATGATGTACGGGAAATGGGAAAATGAATCCGTGACTAGGAGCCATTGGTGGCCCAGAAATGGTCCCGTGAAGTGAAGGTGGATGTGTTCCCAAGGACTGTTCGGCATAGGCCAGGGAAGGAATTTTTGGGGGGGTTGGGGCAATTGTTGGGCACAGACGGTATAGCGCCGTACCATCTCTGTGATGTCAGACATGAGGCCGATCCAAAAAACATGCCTTCTTGCAAGGGATTTGGTGCGAACGATCCCCCAATGCCCTTAGTGAAGAGGGATCTCGGAACGATGACCCTTGGTTCTGCTGAATCTAAGCGAAGGAGGACTCCATCCGCCACTGAAAGCTGGTGTCGGATGGAATAGTACAACCAGAGGTGGTGTTGATCCTGAGGAGGCGGCGAGGTTGGCCAACCATGCAGAATGCAGTGTCGAATGACTCGGAGGAGGGAATCTGCTGTGGTGGCTGCAGCTACTCTGACAGCTGTAATGGGAAATGCCTTCAGGGCCTCTTGGATGGCATCATCAATCTGAAAAATGAGGAGGTCCAACTGGTCAAAAGAAGGGTCCAGTCCTTATGGTAGACGCAACATGGCGTCCCTGTTGGCGTGCTGGGAGGTGGTACGGAAATGCATGGTGTAGCAAAATTGGGATAGGAACAACGCCCAATGCTGGAGACGTTGGGATGTTTTGGTCGGTAATCGTGTGGAAGGCCCATATAAAGAGAGGAGCGGTTTGTGGTCAGTAATAATGTGAAAGGACTTGCCATAGAGAAAGGGATAGAACTTGGAACAGGCAAAAACCATGGCAAGTGCTTCTTTCTTGATTTGGGAATATTTGATTTGTGCTGTGGAGAGAGCTTTTGAGATGTATGCTATGGGGCGCTCTGTGCCATCCTGCAGAATGTGAGACAGGACAGCGCCCACACCATACTCAGAGTCATCCGTAGCAAGCATCAAAGGAAGATTTGGATCATAAGGCATGAGACATGCAGCGGATTGGAGCTGCTGTTTGAGGGTATGGAAGACGGTCTCGCAGACTGGTGTCCAACAGAATGGGACATTTTTGAGGCAGAGGTGGTACAAGGGTGCTGCCACTTGAGCTGCAGAAGGAACGAATTTCCTGTAATATGACATTTTGCCCAAGAAGGATTTCAACTGATGTAGGTCCCAGGGACGGGGCAGATTGTTAATGGCGTCGATGTAAGAGAAAGACGGAGAAATGCCATTCTGGGAAATGATGTGACCCAGATAGGAAATAGATTGTTGGAAAAATGAACATTTAGAAATATTACATTTCAGACCAGTTCAGAGGCAGAGGAAGAGGAGGCGGACGTTGGCTATGTGCTCTTCGGAGGAGGACTCCGTGATGACTATGTTGTCTAAGTAATTTATACAGCTCAGGATACCAGTGAGTTGTTCAAGGTATCTTTGAAAGATTGCAGAAGCACTGGCTAAACCAAACATGAGTTGGTTTAGTTAGAAGAGGCCGAAAGGAGTATTTATAACAGTGTATTGTCGGGAGGAAAGATCAAGAGGTATTTGGAGATATGCTTCAGCTAGGTCGATTTTGGTAAAGTAGGAGCCCCCTGCCAATTTGCGAAAAAGATCTTCCAGTCATGGAAGGGGATAGTCGTCAACAAGAAGCTGTGGATCGACTGTAGGCTTTAAGTCACCGCAGACGCGAAGGCGGCGGCCTGGCTTCTGCATGATGACTAAAGGTGTGGACCACAAGCTGAACCGCACTGGCTGGAGAACCCCTTCATCTTGAAGACGTTGGAGTTCTTCTTTGAGCAGCTGTTGTAGTACCACTAGTACCTGGCATGCCCGGAAGTAGTGGGGCCGGGCAGCGGGATGGAGTTGGAGTGAGGCCTCAAAGTCCTTGGCACAGCCTATGCCCGGTGAAAACAGGTCCCGGAATTCATTACAGAGTGCATCAACTTCAGGAAAAGGAATGTGCTGAGACACTAGGTGAACATTGTCCACAATGTAAAATCTGAATAAGCGGAAGGCGTCCAGTCCGAATAAGTCTGCTGTGTAGGAATTGCTGACAACCAGAAACGTGACTGGACAGTGAACCGATTTGTACTTGACTTGAGCTGTGAATTGTCCTAGGAGAGCTATCTCTTGCTTATTGTACGCCAGTAGGTGCTTAGGGGCTGGAGAGAGGGGTGGTGAACCAATGTTGACATATGAAGTGTAATTAATCAAGGATCCTGCTGTGCCAGTGTTCACTTGCAGATGCAGAGGCTTGTCATTGATAGTGACGTCTATAAAAATATTTTATGTTGAGGAGTTGTCTACATGGTTGACGTCCATTGGGGTGTTGTTCAAGCCATCTGGATTTGGCCTGGGCTGGCGGCTGCTGGAGGTGGTGGTTTCTGTGCGAGAAAAGGACGCTAAATGGCCATCCCTGCCGCAGTGTGTGCATTGCGCGCAGCGGTCTGGGCAGTCTTCTCTATCATGTGTTGAATAGCAGGCAGGACAGGAGGGCAGGTGGAGATGATCCCCACAACGACGTTGCTGGTTGCTTTGTGGCTGCAGTGGTTTCTGGCTCCGGCTGGGATTGTGCGACTCGGCGTCTTGTTGTGGAGGCAGTCTCCAACCACGGCGGCGGTAGGAGCCCTGGATTGCTGCAATGTCTTCGGTGTCCATTGTGGCATCGGCACGGATTGCTGCTACATCTGGCTAGGATTCCAGTCGATGATCGGCGGCTGTAGAAATTTTGAACTTATAGGCTAGTTCAATGACCTGCTCGAGGGATGGGCCTTCTAACTTCAGGGCGTCATGGCGGAAAGTGGCGTCTGGCGCTGCCTGTATCAAGTGGTCACGCAGGGCCTTGTAACTTCAGGGCGTCATGGCGGAAAGTGGCGTCTGGCGCTGCCTGTATCAAGTGGTCACGCACCATGTCATCCGCGTATGGTTCCTTGGAAAGGTGTGTGTGAAACTTACATTTCCTGCTGAGATCTCGCAGCTTGGCGGCCCACTGGCGATAGGTTTGCTTGGGTTTCTTCCGGCATTGGCAGAACTCGATGCGGGCTGCGAGTACATGATATTGGCATTTGTAGTAGGCATTTAACATTGCACAGATGGCGGTAAAGGTGAGGGAGTCGGGGTCCAGTGGCTGTAGTTTCATGAGCAGGACGTACATCTTCGATTGGTTCCATGACTAGAAAAATGCGCGCTGCCTGTCTTCTTGGGTGACTTGATGAATCGTGAAGTGGTGCCGGATATGTTGTTCGAATGTTTCCCATTCTTCAACTTCATTGTTGAATGATAGGAACGATGGTAGCATCATGGGGCAGTGGAGGCTTTGGATTTTGGCTATCAGCTGTGTCTGGGTTTCCAAAAACTGGTGCAGAAGGCCTTGAAAGAATTGTTGCCATTCCGTAGGTACTGCTGTCGTAACCATGATGTTCATCGGTTCATTCCACTATAATTGTCATCACTGAAGAATACTCAGTATTGTAGAACACTCAGTATAATGTCATTTATTGAAACTGAACTACACTTCTCGAGCAATCAACACACACACACACACACACACACACACACACACACACACACACACACACAAGCACACACAAGAAAACAATTGACATGTAGACGACCGTTCATCAAGAGCATCGGTGAGGTCTGTCAGAGCTGGTCCTAGCTCAGTGAGGAACTGGCTGTACTGTTGCTGTGCTGGCCTTATAAAGCCAGCAGAGGTCGGCGGAATACTGCAACTTTCCCTGTATCTGTGAGGCGACCTCTGCAGAAAAAGGTTTGCATTAGTCTCTAGCAAGTTCTGTTTATTTTGAAGAATTGTTTTCCTCTTGGTTACGCCTGCAAGTGCTTGTGTATGTTATATGGTACACAGGGGTGTATTGAGTGAAGTCTGCCTGGAAGGGGCCATCTGTGGCAGACGTAACAGTTACCATGTGCAGTAATCTACAATGAAGTATGGGGGAGGTGGTGTTATGTATGGTATGGCAGTATTTTTTGTGATTAGATTGTATTCCCATCATTGCATTTTTTTAAAATGCTAAATGTGGAAGGATATGAATTCATTTTACAGCACTGTCTACTGCATACAGCAGAAGCTCAGTTGGGGGATGATGATTATTTGTAACAACATGAAAATGCATCCTTTCATAAAGCAGCCATGTTTTGTTGACAGTAACATTACTAAAATGGGCTGGCCTGTCTAGATTCCCAGCCTGAACACAACAGAACACCTTTGGCTATAGCTAAACTGTCATCTTTGTTCTAGACTAGACATCTACATTTGGCATTTATGCTTGCTTATATTGCTCAGTACATGTAGCTCTGCATAAGTCCATCAGATGTCAGTAGAGTCACTTTGGATGAAGGGAGCATCTGCACTCAACTTCCTTGATGCCTGTTTAAGCACCCCATGTCTGAATGGCCTGATCATCTACTCTAGTTACCTGATCACTGCTCATCCACCTGCTGCATGATCATGAATTACAAATATGAGATGAAGGAGAGTGCAAAAGCGAAACCTGACTTGAAAGACTATATCCTGAGTTCAAAAATCAGTGGTTGTAGCAGTGTTTGGGAGAGATTTTAATTACTGACTGATAAGGGTGGAAACTGTCATCTACATATACTGTGCTATGTGATCTAATCTCTTTTTCCTACCGATTCACCACCACCCATCGGAAGTTACAAGTCTACAAAACACAACAAAGAGTAAGTTCTGAAACACTGCTATCTGTAATGAAAGTTTTGGTGGCTGAAAAGTGCATAGAACTGAATCCCTAAAGCCTTCATTCAGTTGCATTAATATTGGATGGATGATTTTTCACTCCGTGTTAGGAATTTGTAAACGTACATGCAGTATTTGGACATTTTGAAGTCTCCACCATTTTCCATCATCCTATGACAGTAGCACAAAAAACTGAAAGACAAGCTTTTGAAATACAGGCAAGTATGATGGCCAGCATTGGCTTGAGTGTATGCACGAATGCTTGTTCATGTACAGGGAGTATGTGGAACAACAAATACTCAAAAAGATGTTGCCTACCATCTGCTGTGCACTTTATTTATCAAGTTTAGGCATGTGGTATTCATGACAACTCACTTTTCTGAGAAGGAAAAAAATCTAGGCACTTTACTGAGAACTACTCTGAGGAAAAATTATTTAACTTGTTAGGAGTAAGTCCCAGCATTATATTAAGATTTAATTTGTCACTGCCCAATGTACTAATATGTGCAAGGCATTGCAATCCTTAAAGCATTTTGCACGTATTACAAATGTTTTGAATCCAGTCCTGAAACACATTATCGATGATCATTACCCAATAAATGAGACTGCAGTGCACAACTTACACTGCCAAAGATACCATTCATTTCATGAAGAAAACTGGTGCTGTGATACATTACAGGTAAGACTGAAGCAGCAGCTTACTGGTTATGACAGCAGCACTGCAAAATAGCTTGTGATGGTTTTAGAACTGCAAAATGCCATTTTCAGGGTCACTGGTATTTTGACATTAAAGTACAATAGTTGTATTAGTGTCCATTAACTGGAAATGCTATGAGTGATGAAAGAGTGCTGTCTGTCTCTCAGAGGAGAAAATCAAAATTCAGATGTTGCACAGAACAGTAATACTCCCTTTGCCATCTTTCCAGTTACTAAAAATTATATCTGTTTCTGATAGAAATGGGACATTAAATACTGTGTGTGAAAATTATGGTGAAATATCATTTCTAGGTAAGCTAGATAAAAATTATAATATGACAATACGGTGTCGTAGCAGGCGGAGAGGTGATACTCCGACGTGGCGCGTCCCAGGTGGCAGATAGGGGGGTCCTCACCGGTTTACCGGCGGCCTTGAGCGAAATAAAATAGCTCTCGCAGACCAGACACTAAACAACCTCTACGGCTAACAACCGTAGTTGTAACTCGGAGCTTGCTCCATACAAGGTTGACTACCTTTGAAAGTCAAACATGGAAGGAAATCTTTCAAGGAATAATCCACTGCTTGGCAATAACCAAGGAAGACTGCACTCGGATACGGTGGGCAATCACCTGAAAGATAACTTGGATGAGTCGGAGCATCTGAAAATACCCAAAACGGACAGATGACCAAAACTCAAGACAGGACAAATAAACTACATTGCGACACACAATATAAATTCCCTCATACAACCAGGCAAACTCAAAATTCTGACGGATTAAATGGATCGCAAGGGGATTCTCATAACCGGACTTCAAGAAATGAGAAATACTGATCAGGAGCTGATAGAAACACAAGGATATAGGATTTATAAGGGAATACAAGGGAAAAGAGTCATGAAACAGTGTCCACAATTTGGAACAGGATTCGTGGTGAGTCTGAAAATAATAGAGTCCATAATAGAATTTAAAGCACAATCTCCCAGGCTCTCAACATTAACTCTAAAAGCTGCAAATAAAATGTACACAATAATAAATGCCCATGCCCCGACAAATGATAAAAATAATAAAAAAGAACACAGAGAAGAGGTAGAAAAATTTTGGGAGCTCTTAGATCAAACGACGAATAACATTAATAAAAATCACATCAAAATTTTAATTGGAGACTTCAATGCCCAGTTAGGAAGGGAAAAGAGATATAGAGACATAATAGGGAAATGGACAACACAAAGAAGAACAAACAAAAATGGCATAAGACTAGTGGAATTTTGCAGAAACCATGACATGATCTCAAAGTCGATGTATTTTAAGAGAAGACCAAGTAAACTAAAAACTTGGAAACATCCAGACTGGAAAAAAGGAGAATGGCAACTGGACCATGTCTGCATGGATAAGAATTACCACAAGGAAATTTACAATGTGAAAGTACTGAGAGGGACAGATACCGGATCAGATCATTACATGATAAAAATTAAAATTAAATTAACCCCATTAGCAAAGAAAAAATCCCACCAGAAGAAGAAGAGAACCTATGACCCTCATAAACTGATACAAAATGAGGATTATGAAGCACAAACCAGGGATATAAAAATAACAGATGATCTGGAAGAAATAATTCCCAAATTGAAACAAATAGCTGAACAAGTTGCCCCTATAAATCCAAGGAAAAAACACCAGTGGTGGAACGATGAATGTGATGAAGCAGTGTTGGATCGACACCAAGCCTGGTTAAGGCATCAAAATGAAAAAACAGAAAAATCATATTTGGAACTCACAAAACAAAGGAAGACAACACAAAAAATAATAAGGAGAGTTAAACGTCAGTACCAAAAAGATATACTTCTAATGATAGAAACAAATAGTGAAAAAACAAACTCAAGAGACTATTACAAAATATTTGGCAGACAATTACAAAGATATGATCCTCCAACATTAATGTTAAAAGATAAAGATAATAACCTAGCCCATAGCAATAGTAAAAATACAGAAATTCTAGCAGAAACATTTAACAAGTTACTAAATTGTGAAGATCCCCCAGAACTTCTTCAGATAAACACAGAAACCCCAATTAAAACACCAGCAGAAAATATAAATCCACCTACAATTAATGAGGTCTACAGAGCTTTGAAAGAACTCAAAAACTACAAAGCAAGTGGAGAAGATCAAACGTTTGCTGAACTTTGGAAATATGCAGCAGAACCAGTAAAGATAGCATTACACCAATGCATAGTAAAAATCTGGAATGAAGAGAAATTACCAGAAAATTGGACTACTGCTATAATACATCCATTAAATAAGAAAGGAGAAAAATCAAATCCAGACAACTATAGAGGAATTTCCCTTTTGGACTGCACGTATAAGATCATGTCAAGAATACTATACAACTGCTGTAAAGATCAACTAGAACTGGAACTGGGAGAATATCAAGGAGGATTTAGACCCTGGAGAAGCTGCCCAGAACAGATAATCACCTTGGAGTTAGTTATGGATGTCTACAAAAGAAGGCAAAAACAACTAGTCATAACCTTTGTAGATTTCAAAAAGGCGTATGATTGCATCCATAGATCTTCAATGATGAAAATATTAAGGAATTTTGGACTTCATCCTAAATTAATAAAAATGATACAGTTAACCTTAACAAACACCAAATCCAAAGTAAAATTTAGAGGAGAAATATCTGAACCATTTACGATTAAAACAGGGTTGAGACAGGGAGATTGTTTATCACCATTGCTATTCAATTGTGCTCTTGAATATGTAATGAGAGAATGGTACAAGGAAAATCCTATGAATATTAAAATTGGAACTAAGAAAGATAAAATAAACCTAAATTGCTTGGGATTTACTGATGACCTAGCATTACTAGCTAATAATATTCAGGAAGCCACGAAACAAATAACAAGCTTACAAAATATAGCACAAAAATTAGGACTCCAGATATCATTTGAAAAGACTGAAATAATGGTAATGGATCCACTTGTAATAGATCACATCACAGTGAACAATAGGGAAATTAAAACAGTGAAACAATTTAAATACCTGGGTGAAATTATAACACATAAATTGGACGAGAAACCTGCATGGCGAGCAAGAACTAATAAAATGATAAAAGCTCAAAAACTAACATGATCTACATTCAATAAAAAATGTCTATCAATTAAAACAAAATTAAAACATTACAAGACGGTGGTTCAACCAGAGGTTACATATGGAAGTGAAACTCTTTTTAAAGTCACTCAGAAAAACAGAATTGACAAAATTTTTAAAGTAGAGAGAAGAATTGCTAGAACATGCATAAATAAGAAATATCAAAAAGCTGGGCAATGGCGGATAGTTCCAAATGAAGTGGTATACAGAGAACTGGAGCCCATCACTGATACTATACGAAAGAAAAGGATCTCTTTTTGTGGTCACATTCTGAGGACACCAGAAACCAGATTATCAAGGAAAATTATTGAGAAACTCTGGAATTTGAAACAACAAGGAGGATGGCTTAAGGAAATAAGAGAGGATATGGAAGAACTGGAAATAACTCTGGATGATTTGCTGAACAAAACGCCAAATTTAAAGAAGTTGAGGGACACAGAAATAAGATTTAAACCAAAAATTGACAAACGACATACAATGAAAAGGGTATTTACAGATAAGGAACGACGAAAAGCATCGGAACGAATGAAGAGATACTGGGCCACTCAGAAGGGGAAAATACCAAAGAAGAGGACCAGAAATGATTGACTGAAGTGGTCCAATGAGGCCGTAAAAGCAGAAGAAGAAGAAGAAGAAGAATATCTTACTATGTTTTTATGATGTCTGTACAGATACATTTAGGGCTGCTGAGAGAATGTCAGCTGCACTCATCCGCCAAAAAATGAAATATCTGTTTTTGGAATGACTAGAGTGCAAGCCTGTACAGTCTACTGATGAGGTTGAGTTGTACATAACCCAAATGCATAGTGGTAATGATGACAGTCTGCTTGAGAGAGGGAAGCACAACAGTAGTCTCTTCCCTGAACTATCTAATTTAGGAAGAGGAATGTTTTATGTCCCAGCTTCAAATGTGAGTAGTGAAAGAAATTTCAGTTAGAAAGGAACCTTATCTGAGATACTCAAAGCAGACTTGATCCTAAATGAGTTAATGATAGCTTGACAATTCATTGCAATTACAGTACTATTAGAGAATATTTTTGAAACTTTTTTTCCAGTTGGATTTCTAATTTCTTAGATGCTGTGACAATATCTGCACTACATGGGGAATAACATTACAAGAATCACCTGTATGTTCCTCTGTACTAGTTACAACAGATATACCCAAATCTTCAACACTATTGGTGGATTTTACTAGTAAGGGTGTTGATGCTACAATTACACTTTCATTCTTCATTTCTTGAACTTCACTGTTAGTTTTACTCCTTGACTCAAATTTGTGAGATGATGTGTAATTTGATCCTGAGAAATTTTTAATATATTTTTGTTTTAAGCATTCCTTATTTCTTGATTATGATTCACTGGTTCAGTAATTGCTTGTATCATTCATTTCAAATCTGAATATTTAATTTCCATACTCATTTTTGAAAGTTTTAACCACACACAAAATAAAATGAAGAAAATGAACAGTTTCTACTTAGCTTTCACACATTGACTCAATGCCATTGTTGGTTAGGCCAGTTCCTTTATTGGCTGCTATAATTATCATTCTTTGTTTGGAAAAACTGTTTTTGCTTCAGTTAACAATATTACTATTTTCCTTGCTTTCCTGCAATGTGTATTTCATTTCAGTACATATATATGTTTATTTCGATCTTGGCCATAGAGACAGCAAATTCTGATATCCCCTTCCCCCACCCCCGCTTTTGCTCATTTGACTAAAATAGTAGAAGTAGCAAAATTATCACTTAGCCTGCATTTGAAATGTTAAATACATGTCAGTAAGAGCAAGTGGATGTAGAATGGTTAAAGTTCATTGTGTCTACTTGATTTAATAGTCAGGAAACTTGTTCACAATATAATAAAATCATTTACAAAACGAATTTACAGTACAGCATCTCATGCCCAATTCCATCTTGCTACTCAACAACAGCCAGAGTGTCTCAGCTACTTGTTGATTATTCCAGCAATATAGAAACTTCGCATACAAAGATATGCATATACTATTAGTGTAAATGATGTTTCCTAACCAAAGAGATACAGCAGTTAATATTTCATAAACTAAGCATTTTTATCAATTTCATGTTTTTTTGAATAACACTGGAAAACAATAAGAATGATTGTGGAACTGAATGGCAAGATTCATAACTCTAACTTATTGTGTATCATGCTCTTCTGTATTTCACAAAAATGATGTATGTTGAGCAGTTCTATTACAGTGACCAGATACATTTGATTAGATAGTGTATGTTGCATTCTAGCAAAGGAACTGCATAGTTGCCATCTACCTGATATGTAACCTTTTGCAAATGCTGGCGTGACGTGACAGTTGACAAGGCAACATGTCCCTTTCATTGATTGTCAGGTGCATATTAATTTTAATTGCACTATAATGAGATTACTTCCTCACACGATAGTGGGAGACACTCTATATAGAGGGCACTATGAAGATTGCATGAAATCAACTAGACACAGATATGGATGAGATAACCAATAAAGTATATCACAAGGCATATTAATTAAAATTTTTTGTACTTAAATCTGTTTCCATGTTTTAGAAAATAAGGATCCATATTCAAGACCAAAACTGTATTTGTTTCTGCATAGTTATTCACATATTAAAGGTACAGAAAAAAAGTAGCTCCTGGCATTTTTGTCATTTCACATTGTAACTACTTGGTACATATTGCTGTGGGAACATGTCACTATTTTCTGCTGAGTTCCATCCATTACTGATTGTCACTGTGCTGCTAAAACTAAATTCAGCTTTTCTCCTTTTAACTTTTTCCTTCAGTTTTTGTGTTTTTATTTAACTTAAAATCTTGTACCTGCTACAAAATGTATTTTGTGTTTTTTTTTATATGTGTCTAAAGAAAGCTAAAAATATTTGAATTGTTACATACATTTTTTCTTGCATTTTTCATTTCTTTTCTTGTCTGCTCACCTGATATACCTAGTCTGAATCTTTAAGTCTGAATTATAGCATTGTCCATTACATCAGGGCTTCCCAAACTTTTCAGTTGGCGGACCCCTTACCCAGTCGAAAATCCATGGCGGACCCCTAGTCAGTCAAGAGCACAGTAACTTTAAATTTCAGAGTGAAACCCATGGGAACTGAAAGCTTCTTAATGCAAGTGCCATTGTCCCAATGACCTCCTGACCTCCTCCCCCCCCCCCCTCCTGAAGAATCAATAGTCTTTGGTTTAGATGAATGAAAACAACTTGAATTTAACGATCCAATTTGAATTTTCACTGTATCCAGACACTTATTAGTAGATTTACTCGCTTTGTTCAACACACTATAGCCTGATTAAAATTACTTGGTAATTGACATTTCACATGTTGGAGCTGCCTTCCTCCTAGAGCAATCAACGTCACGTCCAAACTGTTCGCTGTTGACAAGCTGCTGCTTGTGGTCTGTTCACTTCCACTGTTTGGCTACTGTTGTGTAAGGAGCATGCGTATTTTGTAACAGTCTTGTGTGCGTGTGTGTGTGGTTTTCATGAAATCTGAAGAAAACTGTTCAAATGTATGGACTTAAATGCTGAGGTCATCAGTCCCTAGTGTTATACACTATTAACCTGAGTTTAACTTCTGATAAGGACAACGCACACACACACACACACACACACACACACACACACACACACACACACACACTCGAGGGAGGACTTGAACCTCTGGCGGGAGTGGCCGCGCAATCCGCGACGACATGGCGCCTGGACTGTGTGGCCATTCCACGCGGCTGTGAAGAAAAGAGGCAGACTCATGATTCAGGATACAAACACATCACGAAAGAAAAGAGGCCAAGGAATTGCCTTTAAAGGACTATTGTGACAGATGTTGTGGAATGTGTGGGAATACATTCACCCAGTTTACACGCGTTTCCAAAACCAGATTTCGTAAGCCGATGTCCCAGTTCCGCTTTTGGTTGGTCAGGTAAACAGTTAAAAATCGATTCTGGAAATGTGCTTTTATAAAGCCATTTTCCAGTTCCACAATCAATGTTCATGCCCATGTAAACAGCTCAGAAAGTCTAGTTATTTTTACGTCTTTGCGTATCTACTGAACGGCAGCTGTCAGTCCATAGCCAGCAGCTAGCAGGCGGCGTTGCGATAGTGTACTGTCAGTTGGTAGCTGGCAACTGGCAGGCAGCGTGGCAACAGTTTAGCCACAGCTGACAACTTCAACTACTATTTGCACACTATATCGTGGCAGTCAGTCTTGACTGTAAACAAATTAGGAAAACATACAGACTCTCTTATTTCTAAATAAGAAGACAAAGCATTTCACAGAACGTAAGACTTTTTTTCTCAAAGGAAACAATTCTGGCAGAGTAGGTTTACCTTTTACAAGGTGGCACATGAAAAGTCCTGATTTGCTTAAGCTCGCAGCCAGTTGCCACAATATAGTGTCAGGGTAATAGCAAGTAATTGTAATTGAATTATAGGCAGGCCATATTTTTAACTGAGAGTACGGAATATATTATAATGAAAAGAAATTAGCTTTAGAGATAATTTTAATTTTTGTAACAAAAATATCAATGCCAAGAGAATTCAATTAATAATTATTCTGTAAATGATAGAAGACAAAAACAAAATTCCTGCAGAGTTATAGTTCAGGTATGTTCACTGAGCATCTACGAAGAAAAATGCTTTCTTTTTTACTATAGATGAGTCTGTAGGAATAATAATGGAATCCTGATGTGATGGTTGAGGGTGCTTCTGCTGACACAATTTTGAAAAGTTGGGTTCAATTCTTGACAACTGGAGATGGATATTTGGTTCCACATCTAGACAGCTTTGGTACTTAGTTTTGTGGGCAGCATAGATCAGGAATCCAGATTCACACATGTATGTTGTGGCAAACGGAAGAATTACACATTTTGCCTTTTCAACAAGAGGGTAGTATTTCTTGTTATCCAAACAGATCCAAAAGTGTGAGTAACCGTCAATGTCAAAACTTGATTTCAAGGTAGGGTCTGTGGCAATTTCTATCAACAACTCATATTCATTTGATGATAGAATGTTCGGCCTTTTGGAAACAGTGAATGGGTTGACCACCCATTCATATTTCTGCAGCTTCTCATCTTCAGCTGTTGGGAAATAATGCTCTATCAATGGCATCAAGTTTTGGAGATGTTCCAGAATTTGATGAAACAAATTCATCCCAAGTGCCAATGTTTTATTTTTCAAAAAACTCCTTGAGAAGAGGAAAACACTTGACCTCCCCCTCCTTGACACTCTCTGCCCAAAAATTGATTTTCCTCTTGAATGCTTGAACTTTGTCAATAGCAGTGACATTTGTTTCACTTTGCCCTTAGAGTGAAATACTCATTTCGTTCATTTTGGAGAAAATGTCTGACAAATAGACAAGTATACACTGCCAATTTTCGTCATTAATAAGGTCTGCTAATTTGTTGTTATGCTCCAATAGGAAAGCTAAGACCTCCAATCTTGATTCATACAACCAAGAGAGTGCATTCCCACATGAGAGCCACCTCACTTCTGTGTGGAGAAGCAGGGAATGATGAAAGCTTCCCATATCTTCACACAGTATTGTGAAAAGTCTTGACTTCAACGGCCTTGATTTTATGTTGTTAATGATTTGAATGGATTCATCTAAAACTTTCGTGAATGAAACATGAATTTGTTTCATAGCTAAAGCGTATCTGTGGAGAGCACAATGACTACTGCTGCAATTCTTGGTGTTTTATTTTTGTTATTGCTCTGACTGTAGGACCCATCATAGCTTTTGCTCCATCTGTGCACACATCTATGCAATTAGACCATGAAACTTCATTAGTCCTTAAAAAATCATCCAATAGACGGAATATTTCAGCACCTGTTGTGTTGGCAGGTAGTGGTCTGCACAATAAGAGGTGGTCCTCAAAACATCCAGAATATTCGTAACGGACAAAAGCCAATAAAATCGCTTATCCCGCAACATCAGTGGATTCATCTATCTGCAGAGATAATGAATTGTGTTGAATACGAGAAACAAGAGTGTCTTTCACATCAAGTGATATGTAACAATGCATCTCTTGACAGTATTGTTTGATAATGGCACCGAAGATACAAGCTTTACTTCCTTTTCGTCTAGCATGCAAGAAACAGTATCATTAACAGACAACTTTATGAGATTTTCTGCAATGGTATGAGGTTTGCCTGTTTTTGCCACTCGATAACTAACCAAGAAAGAAGCTTTTAATGAATTTTCATTAATTGTTTTTGCATGAGTTGTCATGCAATGCTGAGAAGCATCTAGTTCAGCACTTTTCCTTTTGAAAAAAAATCCAGGTCTTTACCCTGGAAATCCAGGTGAGTACCTTCAAAATGATGGCGCAATCTGACTGGAACCCATTGAACTGTTAGGAAGGACTCATGCACAAATTACACCCTGAGCTTTACCCTCCTTTGTCTCCATAAAGCCCATTTCTAAATAGCTTTCATTGTACTCACACTTCTTGGTTATTCCACTTACACAGGATATTGCAACCAATGGAGTACTTGCAGCATTTTCACATAATAAATCTGGCTGTGGAGCTCCTTGTGATTGTTCTTCCTTTGGTCGTCCTCCCTCCTCGTTCATTTCAACTGGAAACTTCCTTTGTTGTGAAGGCGATGGAGAAACCGCACCCTTCTTCAATGATCCTGACTTCAGCCACCGATCCATGTTAGAAGTACAAAACTGGTCAAAACTCGACTTATGAAATAGGTAGTGCACTGACAAAGCAAGTTTAACATTTTTGCAAAACCGTCAATCAGGGAAGTCACATTCTCCGGCACTAAACTGTGTATGCATTCTCACTTAGAAACTGAAAAGGCTGCTTGGGAACGTAACCTGAAGTAAAAGTACACATGTTTTTCACATGGAAAAAAAAAGATGAATTTGATTTTCACATTTTTATTCAATAATTTTACTCATTATTTTACATGGTTTGGTGCAAGGTGGCCGCGGACACCCTAGAAAGAGCTGGCGGACCCCTAAGGGGTCTGCGGACCACATGTTGGGAAGTCCTGCAGTACATAACTGTTACTCATCTATCTACAATAAACGTAGGAGAAGTGATTCACAAAATTTAATTGATGTTTATCTTATGTAGTATCCTAGAACATATTCTAAACTCATAAATAATGAGGTATGTGAGTACACTGACCTCCTCTATACCAAGCAGTGTGTATTCCAAGAACACTGATTATGTGAAAATTTTCACTTTCCTTGCAAGACATCTTCAAAGCCATGTATCAAGGAAATCTGATACAGTATTTATTAAGTTATGTAAAGCATTGGACTCCATACCACACTAATGTATGAATATAAGGGGTGTTAAACAGAAGTGTGTTATGAACCTTGTTGTCCATACTGTGTATTAATGATCTGGTAGACTATTAGTAGCAAATTCTGATTTTTTGTAAGTGGTATAGTTATCTGCAGTGAAGTACTGTCTGACAAAAGCTGCAGAAATATTCAGTCAGATCTTGATAAGATTTTAAATTTGCAGAAGTGCAATATTATGTGCTTCAAAAAAAGAGAAAAATGTTGTGTCCTGTGACTATAATATCAATTCACAATGAGAATCAGTTAATGTGCAGAAATTTAACAATTTGTAGGTATATGAATTGAAACTGTCACATACACTCAGTCACAGGTAAGACAGGCAACAGATATTTGGTTGATTGACAGGATGCTGGGAAAATGCAGTCCGTTTACAAAGGAGACTGCTAACAAATCACTTGTGCATCTTGTCCTAGAATATTGCTGAAGTGTTTGGGATCTGTACCAGATAGAGCTAACAAGGGAAGGCAGATGTATCAAAGGAGGGAAGCTTGAATTGTCACAGGTTTGTTTGAATCCTGGGACAGCATCACAGAAATACTGGAAAACCTGTATTGACAGACTTCTGAAGTAAGATGCCAATTATCCCACAAAAACCTCCAGAAGCTTCAATAACCAATGATAACTAAAGAATCCAAAGATATTTTTCAGCCACATCCATATCCCTACTGCATGGATGATGAAGTCAAAATTAGACTGCTTAAATGTCTTTGAGTGTGCTCTAATTAGTCATTTTTCCTGCACTCCATATGTGACTGGAACAGGAAGAAACTCTAATATGTAGTGCCATACTAATGACCCTTTGCCAAGAACTTCACTGGGTTTTGCACAGTATGTGTATAGATGTAGATCTAGAGCCCAAAAATAGGGGACAGACACTGACTTGAAAACAACAGAAATGTTACAGCTGCTACTCAAATTACTGGTTTTGCAAACCAGAGGTTATTGTGTTTATACATAATAGCAACCCACAGCATCAAACCAGGTCCTGGTGTTCCCATACAATGATGGTGAATGCAGTCTGACAATGTTCATTCTCCTTGAAGCTTACATGCATGAATACATCAATTGTGATGCTGTACACAGAACTAGGACTCATCTGAAAAGAAAGTGTGGTGCCACTCCTGCACACAGTTTTGTTATTGGATGCACCAATTTTGGAGTGCCCCTCTCTGTTATGTTCCAGAAGTTTGTTGCCTTTATTGTTGGGCATGTGATGCATGTCACAGACAGGTACTTTGAAAGCCTTAGTATCAAACATGATCACTGCAAAATAGGCCAACATAACCAATGTGGTTGAACACTAAAGGATTCTGCAGTACTGGCCAATGTGTCCAACATCACACCGAGGCCACCTTTCGAGCTGTACTGATGGCTGCAGGCAAGGACAACTTACTTGGTATCTCCAGTTACACTCAACCCAACAAATGTAATGCTAAGCCAGTCCTATCATTTGAATCATCCCCAGTGATCCAGGTGCAGAGAACTGTGGATTATCACTTCACATTGTCTGGCATCAGTTATTCAGAGTAGGATTTCTTTAACAATGATTAATTGTTGGTAGGCAGATAAGGAAGCAAGGAGTGCTGGAGAGGTCTATGAGGACAAGCAATTTTATTTAAAATATGACCAAATTTTCAGGCTATGGTGGGACAGACTGTACTTCATTCCACCAGATCATAATCTTTAAAAAAAGTAGATATTGACTCTGCAAATGTTCTTCTTTGGTAGAATCAAAGGTTATGTTGTCATCCAGGTAGTTTACTCAACTGGAGAACCTTCTGATGGGTTTCTTCAGCTAGCATTAATAAATGGCTGTTGATACTACCTATTCCAAAGGGGAGATGGTTTTAGAAAGACAACCCAAACATCACTATCCTCATGACAAAATACTTATGTCCCTCTAAGGTGACTGAAATTAAGCGTTTGCAAGATCAGTTTTGGAACAAGTATTGCCCTCTAGCAAGTTTTCCTATCAACTGTTCTGGTCGAGATATGGTGTATGTGCTGACTATGGATCAAGCATTAACAGCAATTTTAAAATCTTTACATATATATAGTTTGTTGTTAATGGATCATGCATTAACAGCAATTTTAAAGTATTCACATAATCATAATTTGTTGTTAACGCATCAAGCATTGACAGTAAATTTAAAATCTTTGAATATGCCTAGTTCGTTGTTAATTTTTTGAGTAACCACCATGGGAACCACCAACTACTGATGGTGGGCATACATTTCTCCACCCAACAGTGGAGCTCATGTATCCAATCCACCTGAGACACTAGCAGTCTTCACCAGTACAGCCAATTATCTGGAAAGGAACCAAGGATGGCCCCAGACCCCAGGCGGCAAGCTCATTTGTGCCAACATGACCTATAATCTGAAGATGGTTGCACCCAGTGCGTTTAATAGCTGCTACTAGAACCTCTTTCACATCTCATGCAAGACCACCTGACAAACATACTGTGTGCACACTGGCCTTTTTCTCTTATATGCCTGCTATTTTCCTGATGGGTTCCACTATCTAAGACTAGAGCTACATTTAACTGGAAACATGCCTTCTGTGCTTATCTGGACTTGACAGGAACTGGAGGAATGAGAACTTCTAGAATTCTGGCCCTGCTCTGGTTTAAAGGTGTGAGAATTCTCACTAACTTAAGGTACATCCTCATCCTCATCCTCAAAGACCTTTTGTATTTTATTGCCACAAGATCTTATTTAAGCGTAGGAATATCTTTTTTAAAACCTGAATATAGAATCTTCATCAGGAACAAACCTTATTAGAAGAAACTGCAAGAGAGATTTGATGTAAGATTGCATGCAAGTACTGTTGTCATGTCTGAAACAGTATGTGCATGATATTCAGGGTGAGCAGTTATTATAGGTACAAACAAAAGGGGTGATTAGAAGCAAATAACCTCAGTAAAAATAGACCTGCAAACCAATGGTTTCCCTGATACAATGTATTGTGACTGAGTACATGCACAACTCAATACAGAGTCCCTGAGGATCCAAACCACATGTACGCACTTGAAGAGAAACATGCTACAACGGGTGTTCCACATCAACATTGTTCTTGTGAAGGCAAGCTTCACCACATTGTGACAAAGCAAGATGGATAATTTTAATTCCCCTCTTGTTTTGCTATCTGCCTCCTTAAATTTGTTTTGTTACTTTTAACTAATTACCATTAATGTACATGAATATAATCTGAATTTTCATAAAAGAGAAAGGCTGGCCCTCAGTTTTGAAGAATATAATACCAGATCTAATTTTGTGCCCAGTTTTATGTATGTAATTGGTGTTATAATTTATTTTGACTATTCCTAGTTAGTATCTTTCATTATAGGGCAAAGGCAGTAATTGTTTCATAACTTAAATTCTATTCTTGACATATAAATAAATAGAAATTCTGCACTAATTATAAACATTTGGAAGACGAAATGCTAGTAATCTTAAAGTATCTATTTGGCTCTATTCGAAAATATGTTTGCAAAACTATACTTTAATTAATTACAAAGTAATTAATAGTTTGTTTAAAGTATTGTTTAAGTAACTATATTTGTTAATTTCATCATTTAAAAAGATAATTCAGCATAACTCCTTTAGTAGAAGAAACTGTTAAAAGGAATGAATTTTTTGATGTATTCAGTTAATTTAATGAGTTAAGTTTTAATTGTGATTTCTGTAAATTAATGCCGGCCACTGTGGCTGAATGGTTCTAGGTGCTTAAGTCTGGAACCGTCCGACCGCTACGGTTGCAGGTTCGAATCCTGCCTCGGGCATGGATGTTTGTGATGTCATTAGGTTTAAGTAGTTCTAAGTTCTAGGGGACTGATGACCTCAGATGTTAAGTCCCATAGTGCTCAGAGCCATTTTTTTGTAAATTAAATTTTGAACAAAGTGTAGTTTCAGCACCTATTATTGCGAGGATATATAAGGGCCCAGTTTTTGGTCACTAGACAGTCAGTCCATAGCCAGGTTTCAGACAAGCAATGTGTATTGATTAGAACTACAATGATGCTTCAACTTAACTGTGGAATAAGTGTTAAACAATTAGGCCACATGTAAAAACAATGACAGTATGTGCTCCATACCTACCTTTCCATTCTTCAAGAACTGTGAACTTTGTGGTTAGGCTTTTACTGCTCATAGATGTTCAACAGCAAAATATTGTAGCAGTATGTGGAGGTTTGCCTGAAAACTATTAATGAGGCTTATGGAAGGTTCAACAATTGTAAAAAAAGTGTTTGTTTCTGGACCTACATATATTAGTATTATTTGCTTGTTTCACTGTCCTTCACACACCTGTTTTGGTTGTATTTATAATAGTCAGGCACCCTGTATATGACACCTGCCCCACAACTGCTGTAATACTGAGTTGGTTTTCCCCCACATTGAATGTTTTGAGCCTATCTGATACTTCATGGCTGTTAATTTCACAGTAAAAAGACAAAAATTGCAAATTATTTCAAAACTGAGAATATCAATCACACTGAGGATTTAATTTGTGAAGGTATATTATGAATAATATAAGTACAAAACAAGACATTAATAGTTTGAGAGAAGACGTTAGGAGGTGTGATGAAAAGATAAACACAGTAGTACATAACACTAATGAGAAATTAACATTGATGGGCAGTAAATGTGTAGAAGAGAGAAAGAAACTTTGTAATGACTGTTGTAGGATGGTGGAGGCTTCTGAAAAACAGTGTAAAGATTAAGTCAAATGATTCAGAAACTGAGGTAGAAACCAACTGTGCAGTATTGGTAGAAGAAAAACTGGTAAAGTAAAGGAAAATTTAGATTCAAAATTGGTGAAATGGAGATAAACATGGAAGAGGTACAAAATCTAAAGCATAGCGTAAGTGAAAGTGTGTCTGAGTCTGACTGTAGTTGTAATGATGATATCAATGACAGATCAAGTAGTGATGAGAATGGGGTATTTGAATCTATAATTAATAATGAGGGCAATGTGTTAGGCAAAGAAAGGATTAATGAGGATTTGTTGTATGGACAAGATCACATGGTAAGTAAAAAGGAAGTGGGTCACACTGTAATAACAGCAAGTGTACAAGGTATACATGTTAAGTGTTTACTGGACAGTGGTAGTGATTTGAATGGCATTTCACAGACATTTTTTGAGTCTATTATGAACACAGAGGGTATAGTTGTGATGCATGTTTCTGGAATAAAAGTTATTGGTGCTACTGGTAAGCTACCAAAAAGTGTGAAACAAGAGGTAATATTAACTGTGGAACTGGCAGGACAGCTGTTGGAGTGCAATTTGTCAGTAATCCGAAATCTTAGTGTTGATGTAATATTTGGGACTAATTTCTTGTGCAATTAGCAAGTAGGGGGTTCAACATTCTGTGTTGGATTTATTATGTGGTGATAATGCTTACCCCAGCTGTCTGTCTCATTTTTCATGTTTCTTGAGGCTGTCAAACTCTTCTCTTATCCTATTCTACTTTCATGTAATTTTGTGGAGTAGCATACTATAGTATAGAAATATATTAGAAAAGTTTTCTTTAGTGTTTTCTATATATCTATTTCATGTTGTGTTAGTTATAAGTAATGGCTTCACAAGAGGATGGAAGACATTAAATTGGTACCATGGTTAAAGAATTTCTGTCACAGAGGTAAGTTAAACAGAAAATGAAAGGTGTCAGCATGTGTGGGGGATAATTAACATATCGAATAATCAGCTCATGTGTGAAGTTAGTATGTGTAATTTGGTGCAGCAGCAGAGACAATATGAAGTAAAAAACCACCTTGGATACTAAGTTATTAATATTAATTGTGGTATAGTAAAAGTGCTTGTGTTTGGTACTATCAGTATATGTGGGATAACTTTCTATCGGTGTCATGGTATAGCCATTTTCTAACATAAAGGAATTACAACTTTAAACATAGTTGCCCGGAGTAATGTGTGTCGAATGTATTAGCAAGATTTGTATGCATATCACCCTTCAGGCTAGAATCTCGAGCAAATTGATGGAATACAGTGAAATAATAGTTTTCTGAATGATAATTTTGTCTGATCAGCAATGAGAGTTAAGTTTGCCTTAGCGTAAGGATCTGTTACAGAGAAGTGTTTCTCAGTAGAGTCAATTTTGCATTAGATAAGCAGAGCAGGTGTTTATTTATTAGATAATAAAGCAATAATGAAATAATAAAATAATGAATAATGTTAGGATCTTAATGGTTAGGGAGCCTGTCTCTGCAGTAGGGATATTTTTTGAGAATGCACTCCACTAGTTAACTAAGTGAGAAAGATAAGTAAGATAATGAAGCTGATTGACATGATTAATGAAAATGTAACTGAATACAAATGAATGTGATGTAATTATCTTGGTGGTCTAATTTTGAACTAGGCAACAATGGGTACTGTTTATATTATGCAGTTCATGACACTGCAACTGGAATGAGAGATTAACTGAAAGAGCACTATTTACAAGTCATATAATGCTGCATCATTTTATCTATAGGTTATCTGAAAACTTCTTTTTGTGTTCTGAGGAATTATGAGCTTGAAGTGGTAACACTGGGATGAAGAGCAATAACTTTGCTGATTCGCTGGTAACTGTGGTGCTAGACTGATGTGAATATTCTGACAGGTAAACTATTTGCTAACATTTTGTGACTTTGGAAGGATTTAATTTTCTGCTTGAATGAGAGTAGTACTCAGTGTGGAGAAAAAGAGCAATGATTTTGTACAACTTCCATCCCCTTAATTTTGATTTGAATAGTAATTAAGTTATGTAATGGTGACTGTATTCTTCTTTTTTCATAACGTAATGATTAGTAAATCTATGGTACTGCACATCTTGAGTTTTTACTAGAGGCAATGCACATATTGAGTTTTTGCTATTTTGCAAATGGGAAAGAAACAAAAGTCTTCCAAGTTTAACCAGTTTCAGACAGTTATGACTTAGAGTAATGTTTTGTAGTGTAATGTGCACTTAATTTAAAAATTTTGTATAGTGACCACCTTTCATACTATAGTCAATTTTAGTGCTGATTATTGTAATGTTATGAGAACTATGTAATCTATTTATGATGCAGTGACTACCATTTGCAGTTAGTGTTAAACATTTTTGCTTATACTTAAGTTAGAAGAAAAAGTAAGAGTCCTAAAATAGGGTATTTTGTCTAATTTTTTCATGTACTGTGGCAGAGGAGAACCACCTCCAAGGGAACTGGTCGCAGTGCATTTCCTAACTAAATGCCACTTGGAGCTGTTGAAGGTGTGGACAACTTGGTGAGAAAATGTGTGAAAGCTCATTGAAAAACTGGAAGTGCTTATGAAAATTACTAAAAAATGAGAAAGTGAAATTTTTATTGTCTAAACATGAACTACAATGCACAATGTAAGTTAACTTATTTGCTACCAACGATGGTTAATTTTGTTTAGCAAGACAGCACTTGTACAAAGTGATATGTGTTTTAAAATGTAATTTTTGCTTAACAAAAAATGACATCACTTATGATGAAGGTGCGTAAATTTTATTAAAAGTGTAACTTGTAGATATTTTGTGATATTGTACAATAATACACTGCATGTAATTATATTGTATGCGGATTTTTTCGTATGGCCAGTTCGCATAAGTTAAAATTTGAAAACACATATGTACTGTAGTTTTTGATAAGATTTTTCGTGAGTGGGTTTTAAACCCAAGGCATCACTTGTGGTCACTGAATTCAATGAGGGTGTGATGTGACAAAGCAAGCTGGGATAATTTCAATTCCCCTCTTGTTTTGTCATCAGCCTCTTTAAATTCGTTTTGTTACTTTTAACTAATTACCATTAACATCCATGAATATAATCTGCATTTTCTTAAAAGAGAAAGGCTGGTCCTCAGTTTTAAAGAATATAACACCAGAATGAGATTTTCACTCTGCAGCGGAGTGTGCGCTGATATGAAACTTCCTGGCAGATTAAAACTGTGGGCCCGACCGAGACTTGAACTTGGGACCTTTGCCTTTCGCGGGCAAGTGCTCTACCATCTGAGCTACCGATGCACGACTCACGCCCGGTACTCACAGCTTTACTTCTGCCAGTATCTCGTCTCCTACCTTCCCAACTTTACAGAAGCTCTCCTGCGAACCTTGCAGAACTAGCACTCCTGAAAGAAAGGATATAGCGGAGACATGGCTTAGCCACAGCCTGGGGGATGTTTCCAGAATGAGATTTTCACTCTGCAGCAGAGTGTGCGCTGATATGAAACTTCCTGGCAGATTAAAACTGTGGGCCCGACCGAGACTCGAACTCGGGACCTTTGCCTTTCGCGGGCAAGTGCTCTACCATCTGAGCTACCGAAGCACGACTCACGCCCGGTACACCAGATTTAATTTTGTGCCTAGTTTTATGTATGTAATTGGTGTTATAATTTATTTTGACTATTCCTAGTTAGTATCTTTCATTATAGGGCAAAATCAGTAATTGTTTTGTAACTTAAATTCTATTATTGACATATAAACAAAGAGAAATTCTGCACTAATTATAATCGTTTGGAAGGTGAAACGCTAGTACAGTAATCTTAAAGTATCTATTTGGCTCTATTTGAAAACATGTTTGCAAAGATAGACTTTAATTAATTCCAAAGTACTTATCAGTTTGTCAAAAGTATTATTTATGTAACTATATTTGTTAACTTCATCATTTAAACAAATAATTCTGCCTAACTCTTATAGTAGAAGAAACTGTTAAAAGGAACAAATTTTTCAATGTATTCAGTTAATTTACTGAGTTAAGTTTTAATTGTAATTCTGAACAATGTGTAGCTTCAGCACCTATTATTGTGAGGATATATAAAGGCCTGGGTTTTGGTCATGAGACAGTCAGTCCACGGCCGAGTTTCAGACGAGCAATGTGTGTTGATTAGAACTACAACAATGCTTCAACTTAACCATTGAATGAGTGTTAAACAATTAGGCTGCATGTAAAAACAATGATTAGTATCTGCTCCATATGTACCTGTCTATTTTTCAGGTACTGTGAACTTTGTGGTTAGTCTTTTATTGCTTGTAGATGTTCAATGGGAAACTCTTGTAGCAGTATGTGGAGGTTCACTTGCAAACTATTAATGAGGCTTATGTAAAGTTACATAATAGTTCACTGGCTGTATAAATGTGTATATGTGGGGTTGTGAAAAGTGAAAGTATGAGGTGCTATTGGAAAATTTTAAGAGTGGGCTTGTAATTGTACAATGGTGATACTCACATGCTACTGTGATGTATCTTTTTCAAAATAGTCCCCCTCTGACTGAACACACCTACTCCAACGGTGTTTCCACTTTTGGAAACATTACTGGAACTTTTTTTTACCTGAAGTGTGTTAAGGACACTCACCGTATTTGCCTGAATGTCTTTAATCTAGTCAAATTGCTTCCCTTTCAGTGAAAATTTCAGTTTAGGAAACAGGTAGAATTCTGCAGGGGCAAAACCAGGGGAATATGGCGGTTGTGGAAGTACAGGAATTTTGAATTTGGTCAAAAATTCAACGATGGAGAAGGCATGATGAGCCGGAGCATTGTCATGCTGTAGCACCCAACCCTTGTCTTTCTACAATGCAGACTTTTTCCTCCTCACCTTTCCATGCAAATGCTGAAGGACACATTTGTAGTGTTCCTGGTTAATTGTCTGTCCTCTAGGAGTAAATTCACGATGCACAATACCAGTATAATCGAAAGAAATCACCAACATTGTCTTCACCTTTGACCAACTATGCAATGCTTTTTTCGGTCGTGGTGAACCTGGAGTCTTCCACTGTGAAGACTGCACTTTGGTTTCAGGATCATATCCATATACCCACTATTAGTCACCTGTAATTACCTTCTTTCATAAATCTGGGTAATTTGTAGTCCGATTAATAAGTTCTTGGTACACTTCAAGTCAGTATTGTCTCTGGTCACTTGACAACACTTTTGGAATGAATTTTGCGGATACTCGATGCATGTTCATATCTTCAGTTAAAATTGACTGAACTCCATAGAAACCTAAATTAAGTTCATCAGCCATTTCCCTAACTGTAAGTCTACAATCAGAGTGCACTAAGTCATGAACTTTCACAACATTTTCATTCAGTTTTGAGGTGGAAGGATGGCCAGACCATGGTTCATCTTCAAATGATTTGTGGCCATTTTTAAATCTGTTGAACCAGACCAAAACATTTGACTGGCTCATACAATTATCTCCAAACGCTGTTTTTAATAATTTATAAATCTCAGAAGCTGATTTCTCAGTTTGTAAACAAAATTGCACACAAACTCGTTTATTTGTTTATATGTCCATTTTCATGCAGGCAGAATCTGGCAACAAGGCCTAACAGACCTGCACTCAACCAGTTGCCACAATGAACTGAATAAAGGAAACACAGTATCCTGTCAGAGGGCATTCAAGGGCAAGGCAATGACTCACTCCCCACACTCCATGTACCTGCCCGCCAAACCAGTAAGCAGTAGCTGATCCATTCTTAAAACTTTCCTGTCACACCTTGTAAAACACAGTGAAACACAGCTGTGCATCTGTCGGCTGCATTATTTACAGTAGTCAGTGTCAAAATTACAAACCCCATTTTTCAGCCCGTGTAGCAACACTGAGGACAGCAAACGAAGAATTAAAAGGCAGGTGGAACCACAACAGGATCTCCTCACTGATGCCTGTACATGTTCATAAATCCTGGGCTTCTTCTGAGAGCAGTTACAGCCATTCAAAATTTGCTTCTGGAGTTCATCAATACTATTATCAGGGCAGGATTCAATCAAAGCCTTAAAATGTCCCCATACAAAAGGCTCCAACAGGTTCATGACTGATACACTTATTGTCAAAGGTCTGTACTATGTGTATTTCCAAAAAGCCACAAGAAAGTGTGCTGTTGTACCGTCAGAGAAGAAAAAATATACAGACTTTCACTATAAGGAATAGACAGTGTTGTAGCATTAGGATGATTTCACTTGTGCATATTTCATAGTGGAAAAAAAAAGTTTGTTTCTGGACCTACATTTATTAGTATTATTTGCTTGTTTCACTGTCCTTTACACACCGATTTTGGTTGTATTTATAATAGTCAGGCATCCTGTATATGAGACCTGTCACACAAGTGCTGTAGTACTGAGTTGGTTTTCCCCTCACATTGAATGTTTTGAGCCTATCTGATACTATATGGCTGTTAATTTCACAGTAAGAAGACAACAACTGCAAGTTATTGCAAAATTGAAAATAACAGTCATACTGAGGATGTAATTTGTGGAAATTTAGGGTTAAGAGATACAAAATAAGTGAATATTTCTGCAGTGCTAGCAATGGTACATGCTTTGAAGCTGAACAAGTACCATTGATAATTTCTGTAAACACTGTTGTCTGACTGGAGTGGTTGGTATAGTGACAGATGCTGCACAGGGTTCTCAGCCCACTTTGGAGATGTAGAAATTTCTATTCTTTGGTGCTTTGCTTGATGCTTAAGATGTTACTGCCATAACTAATGTGAACATTGTTTTTCAAGTCCTGAATAATTGTTGGACTGTTAGTTACATGAGAAGTAGCAGCGTTTGTTATAAATCTGTATGAAAAGTAACAAAGTGCTGTGAACAGGACTCAACATTCGTGGAGATAAAATATATTGTTTGAAAAATGCCATTGTAATCAAGAAAATATTAAGCTACTAACAGTACATAAACAGCAGTTGTTAAATAAAACTGAGGAATCAGCAGCTTTTTCTCAAAGTAGAGGCTTTCTTCATAATGTGCTTAGTTGAATTTGGGTGGTATGAGTATAAATAGTATTAAGCAGTATAGTATATTTGTAATACAGTGTACAGATTAAGTTTCTGTGAGTTCCACATTTAATGTTACTTTAGCTCTGACTTGTTCCACATTCCTTGTTTTCATGTAAGACACAGGTACTAGAGCAACCACAATGGACAGAGTTTATTAACCCACATTCAAGCACATAAGCATAGAAACATGCCCACGCAGATGCCAATGGCAGTGTTTGAATGTAGCACACTGGCAGCCATGCCCACTGCACATATTCAAGTATGATGTACAAGAGCTATAGCATGCCTGAAGGTTCTTATTTTTGGGGGGATCTATGGTACATCATGATGCACAAAGATATGAATGAATCCTGAATCCTGACAAATCACTCATACAACCCATTCAAGAATGTTGCTCAAGTGTATGGAACACATACCAAATAGAACTAATATGGAACATTGAATGTATGCAGAGAAGGGCAGCATGAATGGTCACAGGTTTTTTTGAGCTGTGGGAGTTTGTCACAGAGATGCTGAAGAAACTGAACTGGCAGACTCTTGAAGATAGACACAAACTATCCTGAGAAACTCTACTTATAAAGCAACAAGAATCATCTGTAAATAATGACTCTAGGAATGTATTACAACCTCATATGTATTCTCCCATAGGGACCATAAAGACAAGACTGGATTAATTACAGTATACATGGAGGCATTTAGGCAATAATTCTTCCTACACTCCATACATGAATGGAATGGGAAAACACCCTAATAACAGATACAGTGGGATGTACCCTCTGCCACACATCTTACAGTGGTTTGCAGATTTAGATATGGGTGTAGAAGTAGATAAGAAAGACCACTAAACTGACCAGGGGTAGTCCTGTGAAGATATTCCTCATGATACAGTCACTTTTACACTTTTAAATAGCTATTCTCGTAGCTTATAAAAGACTTTAATAAATGACTGACAACATGTCAGTCACAAAATAAATGCTTTCGTTAATGAAATGGAGTTTTACACTTTTCTTAAGTATAAACTCAAATTGTGTAATGTGAACTCAAAGGCACATTTAAAGTCACCACTTGAGAGATAGAGGAACAGATGAAAGTACAATGGATGATATTCCCTTTCTATTCTGTGCTAAAAATAATTTGGTGGCACCTGGTGTAGTTGGGGGCTTCATGATAGAATGCATTTTTTGGTGGCTTATCAGAGGGTACCTCTTCTAGAAGATCAATTTGCAAGAAAGTGGGGATACATATTTCCATTTAACATCCCTGGGATTAAGTAATGTCCCACAAAGGAATTTCCTATGGTACTGCAACATACGTTTACACTTGTTGTATCTGATGAAGCCAGTGTAGATTTTCAGTTGCCCATTAGTACATGTTCATAAATTTACATTACTGTAGTTCATAAATGTTGCTTCATTGGTAAAGAGCACACATTGGAGAAAATGTAGTGTTATCTTCTAATTGATGAGGAGAAATCCAGCAGAAGTCTATACAACTTTCAAAATCACATCCTCCAAGTGCCTGATATAGAGACAGATGATAAGGGTGAAAATTACATTGATTCAAAATGTGGATGACACTCCTCCAGGTGATCCCACTTTCCTTGGCAATACATCTCTACCATTTGCCATACAAAAGTAGCATTGCTGATGTCTCCTCACTGGTGTAAGTGTCAGCATGCATGTAATACTGAAGCAGAAATGACCCCAGTTCCTGCTAATTCTGCATTGCAGACAAGTAAACAGTTGAAAGGCTTGATACAATGATGTAGGCTGGCATGAGCATATATACAAGACAAGAGCTCATTCTGATTGACTTGCCTTTCATATTTAGAATATTTCTCATATTTTTTTGTGAAAGTTTAAACTAAAACTTTAAAAAGCATTGTATCACTGTAATAGTCTTTTCGAGTGCTTTTGGATGCTGTTGGAAAAATTAATCAATCTATTTTAAAAAATCATACTTGCCTCAACATCCCAATAAATGCAAGAGTTAAGAGTGTTTATCACACACCATACTATGTACTCCTTAGCATACTATCATTTGTCATAAGCATCATTTCAATACCTCGAACTGTTCACAAAATAAAAGGGGTGTTACATCTTATGTGACTAACACTCTACCCTGTTTATACAAGGTGTATCATAATTAATGCTGTAAATTCAGTAAATATGGACTCTAAACTGCATATCTTAAGTGCTATGAGCATTTCTACATCTTTAACACTGTAAAACAAATGTCATATTCTGCTGGCTTTTTGCTTTCCACATTTTGAGAGGATATTGTACAGTCCAAAACAAGAAAAAACGTCTAGTAAACATGGAAACTGGGCCGTAAAATGCATACCTTATTCCATACATACAGGGCGTAACAGGTATAAGTGCAGATATTTCTATTGGTGGCTGAAGGGCAGTGTATTGAACAACATTGCATAACTGTTTACATTATTTGCAGACTAATAATTATAGAAATTACAATTAAGATGTTTTTAGGTGTGTTAGTACCTCCAAGTACCTGCAGCAAGAGCAAGCCATTAATGCTTGTTTCCTCCTGCGCAGCAGGTCAGATGTTTAAGTGTCTCTCTCTCACACACACACACACACTCACACACACACACACACAGAGAGAGAGAGAGAGAGAGAGAGAGAGAGAGAGAGAGAGAGAGAGATAATTAATAAAACCATCAAACTGCAGGGACAGATTTCTGACTAGAAATGGAGGAAAACAGGTCCTATGAACAAGTGTCCGGAAATGCATCAATGCCATGATAGTTGGCACTGATGAATGAAAGTTTCTCTGGGCAAGTGCCATTTGTTCCTTCAGTGTAATGGGCTGTGTAATTGATGCAGTGTACTGTAAGGAGCAGAATGGTCTAGTATTCATGTCAACAAGCCGATGTGGTATTTGTATATGCCTAAGCAGATGGAAATGGTCGAGAGGCAGCACAGCTATACTAAAACAAGTACCCTGGCAGACACCAACCAGATAACATGATGTATGAAGCCCTTTTTGGGCGTTTGTGAGACTATGGGTCATTTCAGACAGATGAATGTGCAGGGAGGTGACGGACTGTGTGTACACCACATTTGGAGGACCGGGTTCTGCCTCTTGACTGTTTCCATCTGCTTAGCCATACACAGACACCATTTTGGCTTATTCATGACATGAATACCAGACCATTCGGCTGCTTACAGTATGCTGCATCAATCACTGAGCCTAGAACACACAAGGAACACACGAGATGTGGTCAGAGGAGCTGTCATTCACGAGTGCCATCTACTGTGGCGACTATGCATTTCCAGACACATGTTTGTAGGACCTTTTCTCCACCATCTACCATGCCAACAATGCAGTTCCAGACACATGTTCATGGGACCTTTTCTCCTCTATTTCCAGTCAGGAATCCAATCCTGCAGTTTGTCAGTTTTGTTAATGTTCACCCTGTGTGGATACGCTGATGAACCACAACATTATGACCACTTGTTTAATAGCTTGTTTGTCCATCTTCGGAATCAAGTACATCACTGATTCTGCATATCAAGGATCAGAAAGTTTGTTGACAGGTTTGTGGAGGTATGTGGCATTAGATGCCTATGCACAGGTTACGTAATTCATCTAAATAACGGGCTGCTGATTCGTGTACGTGGTAATGGCATCTGATAATTACACAGACGGTTTCCATAGGACTTACTTTGAGTTCACTACAAAGCTCCTCAAACCACTGTAGTGTGGTTCTGGCTCCAAAACAGGGACAATTATACTGTTTAAAGATGACATAGCAATCAGGGAAGTCATCAGGCATGAAGGGATGCAGTTGGTTTGCAGCTGTTTCCAGTCGGCATGTATTCAATTACTACCACAGGTCCCATGCAAGCACAGGAGATTGTCTCCTATACCATATTATTGTCCCCACCAGCCTGCATCCATGACGTGCTGCACGTTTCGAGGTGCCATTCACCTCGATGAAGGGAGCTATGGCGACAAACAGTGACTTAGTGTAGTAAACATGTGGCTCACCTGAAGAGCCAACATGTTTCCATTGATCAGCAGTTGAATTCTGATAGTCCCAAGCCCACTGCAGTCATAACTGATAACATTATTGGGTCAACAGTGAACACATAGGGGTGGTCTAATGTGGAGCTCCATGTTCAATGATGTGTGATGTACAGTGTGCTCCAGAACACTTCTGCATGCACCAGCATTGTGCTCCTCTGACACAGATGTCACAGATCACCATCTATCCCACTTTACAGAGCAGGATAGTCTCTGAACCTTACGTTCTGTGAAGAGTCATGAACATCCAACCATTTAGCACTTGTGGTAGTTACACTGTCTTCTCCATAGATGCTCACAACAGGAACAGGCGAATGTTTGATCAGCTTCACCAGTTTTGAGGTACTCATTCACAGGCTCTGAGTAATAATAATCTGCCCTTTGTCAAAGTCACACATCTAAATGGATTTCTCCATTTTCAGCCCATATCTTTGTAGGGTGATCCCCCATCCTTGTCTGCTCTGCTTACATACCTAATAGCTGGTATGTCCACCTTTGGCATTGATAACAGTGGCAATGCATCATGACATGGGAGCAATGAGGCCTTGGTAGGTCACTAGAGGGAGCTGGTAGCACATCTGCACACATAAGCCACCTAATTCCTGTAAATTCTGGGGTGGGGGTGTGATCAGTTCTGACACCATGTTCAAGCACATCCCCTAGGTTTTTGATCAGGTTCACATCTGGTGAGTTGAGGGGCCAGCTCATCAATTGGAACTCACTATTGTGTTCCTTAAACCCCTCCATTACATTCCTGGCATTGTGACATGGTGCATTATCTTGTTGAAAAACGCCACTGCAATCAGGAAACATTATGTCATGAAGGGATGTGTGTGCTCAGTAACCAGTGTACAATACTCTTTCACCCACATGGTGCCTTGCAGAAGCTCTAATGGACCCATGGATGCCCACTGGACCAATGTATGCCCATGCGAGCCACCATCAGCTTGTCTCTGTCCTGCAGTACAGGTGTCAAGGAGCTGTTCCCCTAGAAGATGATGAATTCACTCCCTCCCATTAGCATGATGAAGAAGGTATTAGAATTCATCTGACCATGCAACAGTCTGCCTCTGCTCCAATGTCCAGTGCTGATGGTCAAATGCTCATTTCTGTCATAGTTACTGATGCCATTTGTTAACATTGGCACATGAGTGGGTCATTGGCTAAAGAGGCTTATTAGTAGGAGTGGTTGGTGCACTGTGTAACCAGATATACTTGTATTCTGCCCACCATTAAAGTCTGATGTCAATTCCACCACAGTTTGCTGCCTGTCCTGTTTTACCAATATTCCCAGCCTACAATATCTGACATCTGTTCTGAGGAGTGGCAGCCCAACCCCATGATGCCTGGGCGTGGTTTCCCCTTGATTTTGCCACATGTTGAAGGCATTCACCACAGCACTCCTAAAACACCCAACAAGTTGTGCAGTTTCTGAGATGTGCATGCTGAGCCTCTGGGCCATCGCAATCTGCCCTCGGTCAAACCCAGATGTATTGCATTCCTTTCCCATTCTACACATGGACAACACACTCACTGATATTACATTGCACAATGCATGTGTCTGATTAGCAGTCATTCTTCGCCAGGTGATCATTACGTCACCCGTATGGGTTTATGCCAATAGTAGGTCAGTGACTGTAATGTTCTTGTTTATCAGTGTAGATAGCTACAACCTCTAATTTTCATGAAGTTAGTTAACCATTTTACTGGTGCTGTTTGTCTTTTACAGTGTTAAGACTGTTTCTCTATTTGTTTTTCAAAATGTGGATACTCTGGTCCTGCAGAGTTGTGTCTTGAAAAGAAATCTTAGTGAAATTGAGAAACAGTCATAATAAACTCAGGGAAAAGTGACACACAGTAAACACAGTGAGATGGCAGCAGTAGAGAGTGAGTTTGCAGTCTCCATTACCATATTTTTAATTATTTCAGGAACTCAGTAATTAACAGAAGAAAATAAAAACAGTCTCAGTGTTAAACAATTTTTTTAATACTGTAAGTCATAAATATATTAAAACTACTATACATTGCATTTGTACATTAAATTTTAAAATTTAAATTGTAATGACATAAGTAACAACATTCGCAACTTGTTAGAAATTCTGTATAAATCACTGTTGGAATCATGACGTATAAAATATAAACACAAAAGACAAACTCTTGATTCTCAGTCTTTTGTAACTGAACATTTTTTTGAGGAGTTATAGACAAAGCAAAAGAAGTAGGAAGATGACAGCAGTTACAAATGAGTAGCATGAAAACCATAATTCTGTCTCAGAGGACATACACTTGGAAACCACCTTTCCATTTCCCTCTGTACTATATGACTCGTCAACTTAATATTCTCAGGTAGTTACTCTTTCAGTCATTTGATTACACAAACATTCATTCAGTTTTTTTTTGTGACTGAAATGAAGGACCATATTTTACATCTGATAACATTTTCCCAAAAAGAATCATAATTCTAACATTTGTTTGTCCATGTATCTCTTACAGCAGTTTGTACAGATATGTTTCACATGACAGTATGATCAGTATATGATATGTGACATGACAGCCTTTGGTTAAATTATATATATTGTGAACTCTTAGTGCATCAACAACAGATATATGACACAGTCTTATAGTCCTACAAGCTTTGTCCCAATTCCACTTAGTACAGTTGAAGCCTTTCTGGTGAATCCTTTCAACACATTCATTGGCACCTGTTAAAAAAGAAGTCTGTTAATTAAGTAAGTAACATAGATCCACAAAATAAATGTTTTATGTTACTGTTCCCCTATAAAAATCGTTTTTCTTAGCAAGGAAATATCCTTCTATAGTTTAGTGGAAATAGAACAATGAAAACTACTTACATCAACTACAGATGCAAAGAAATTAGTAAGTGTCTCGGCTCCTCCTACCAAAGTTCTGCCAACTCTTGCAAATTTTTCACCATCATTCCCATACTTTTCTTCTTCTGTTATGGTATCAACTATGGGTTGAGGCTGTAAGAAAGTTCAGAGTACTGTAATATTATTTTATGCCTTGAGATAAATCTGATATGATTAAAAATTGTTTACTTAGCAAATAGCTCAAATATTTTTCATAATAAATTGAAGTCTAAGGGTGGAACAGGAAAGGGAGGTAATGACAGTGGCACGTAAAGTGCCCTCCGCCACACACCGTTGGGTGGCTTGCGGAGTAGAAATGTAGATGTAGACTATCATCTATGCTATGCAAACAACTGACAACAATTATGTCTCAGCACACCCTAACAAGCTTTCCAGACTGTTTCCAACCACCCTGTATACTTCAGCCAGGATGATAAAATTGGCATGAAAACATTAATGTTTAAAATTTCTGATTAAACATAACAAAAACAAAGTAAAACTAAATGAATATGTTAGGTGTTATCTAGAGACATAATAGTGAGAACTAAATGAAACTGTTTAAATATACTGAGTGGACACCAATATTAAAAGTGCTGTTACAGATTTACACTACTTCTAAGACAAAGTAAAAAATTATGAATTTGAATGCAAATGACTTTATGATTCTGCTAATATCATCTTGTGAATTCCTCCATGGTATCTTTTTGGTGTTGTTGTGTTGGTTGGATGATAACAGCAAGCAGCATATATAGTCCAGCAGCCTCAATCAGTACAGCTCAGAGTGTTTAGTAAATGTCTGATTATTAGTCTCTTAGTTGAGGCTCACTTTCTGCTCATGTTTGCTTCCAAATACAAAATTTTGGGATATCAAGTAAACATAATTGTTTTCTGCTGAAGCTATGTGTTTACATTTCCCTACTACAATTGACAGATGATCATTTGGCATTGCATGCCTGTTTATTTGTAGCCACATCAATACTGAAAGCACTCTAGTTTTGTTTACATTTATATTCCTTAAATTAAGCAGCAAATTTCCATTCAGTCTGATCAATGTAATGTATATGACAATGGCGACACTGTATCTTACACACTCTGGAACCCACATTTTTCCTTCATTAAAAACAAATTTCAGATCTAATTACAGTATAATATTTTCCATTTGTAATAACAATAACTCATTCTTTCACTACTTTGTAAATTGTGGACAAGTATCTTATAAAGGGGCATACAACATGTAAAATGTAGGTAATAAAATATGGAAACAATTTTTTGTATTTCTTATAAGCAAAAACAGTGACACTTTGTCAAACACACACACACACACACACACACACACACACACACGCGCACACACACACACACACACACACACACACACACACACTGACACCACTCTACTCATACAATGAAGCACCAAAGAAACTGGTATAAGCAAGCGTATTCAAGTAAAGAGATATGTAAATAGGTAGAATACAGTGCTGTGGTCAGCAATGCCTATATAAGACAACAAGTGTCTGGGACAGTTGTTAGATCAGTTACTGCTGCTACAATGGCAAGTTATCAAGATTTAAGTGAGTTAGAATGTGATGTTGTAGTCAGCACATGGGACAAAGCATCTCTGAGGTAACGATGAAGTGGGGATTTTCCCATACAACCATTTCATGAGTGTACTGCGAATATCAGGAATCCATTGAAACATCAAATCTCTGACGTCGCTGTTGCCAGAAAAAAATCCTGCAAGAATAGGACCAATGATGACTGAAGAGAATCGTTCAATGTGACAGAAGTGCAACTGTTCTGCATTTTGCTGCAGAGTTCAATGCTGGGCCATCAACAAGTGTCAACAAGTGAACCATTCAATGAAATATCGTTGATATGGGCTTAGGGAGCTGAAGGCTCACTCATGTACCCTTGATGGTTGCATGACGCTAAACTTTACGCCTCACCTGGACCCATCAACACTGACATTGGACTGTTGACGACAGGGAACATGTTGCCTGATTGGACAAGTCTCATTTAAGGGTATTCAAATAACCTCATGAATCCATGGATGCAGCATGTCAGCAGGGGACTGTTCAGGCTGGTGAAGGCTCTGTAATGGTGCACAATGTGTGTAGTTGGAATGATATGGGACCTCTGATATATCTAAATATGACTCTGACAGGTGACATGTACATAAGCATCCTGTCTGATCACCTGGGAACTTCCAACAGGACAATGTGACTCCCGGCACATCCAGAATTGCTACAGAGTGGCTCCAGGAACACTCTTCTGAGTTTAAACACTTCCACTGGCCACTCAACTACCCAGATATGATCATTATTGAGTATATCTGGGATGCCTTGCAACGTGCTGTTCAGAAGAGATCTCCACCCCCTCATACTCTTAAGGATTTATGGACAGCCCTACAGGATTCATGATGTCAGTTCCCTCCAGCACTACTTCAGACATTAGTCAGGTCTATGCCACATCATGTTGTGGCACTTCTGCATTGTCCTGGTGGCCCCTAAATAATATTAGGTAAGAGTACTAGTTTCTTTGTCTCTTCCATGTACCATTTCACATATGTAATTTTACTTATTGCTGTTCCTCATTAAGGTTGATTTGAAACCCAGTGTTTGCTTTTGTTCTTCTAAAACAATACATTATACATAAATGTGTGTCTCTGTGCATATAACTTGAGCACTTGTAAACCTACCTCCTCAATATACATGGTGTAACAGTGATGATATAAATGTGAATGTATACTTTCCCGGTGTATACAGCTGGTGAAGAGTTTTCAGGCATCCAGCCAGGTGGTGGTGTCTTCAAACTGTGATGTTTGAATGAGTGACATACTCATCAGTCGACCCAGAAGGTGACAAATAGCACCAGAACTATTGTAAATTTGACAGATATGGTGCTAGATGCAGCCACAACATCTGTCCTCACTAAAGGGTTGAACTTTGCACCTGTACCAATGACTATACCAGAACAGGACATCATCAGCAGCGTAGAGGCAGCAATTCAGGGCCTACCCAAGGATCAAGCTGAATAGATCCAAAGGGAGACCTGCAGGATCATTGACAAGTCACAACTCCTGAAAGCCAACAGTACTGCGTGGGGATTATCCATGCACTGAGGGATGATGCTGACACCAGGGTGCTCCCAGCAGACAAGGGAAATGCGATGGTGCTGATTTGCATGGTCGACTACCAACAGAAAATCTGCTCTCTGCTGCAAGACCCAGCCTACAGGAAACTCAACAAGGACCCTACCTCAACAATGACCAGGAAAACCGTGGTGCTACTGAAGGACTCAGATCTACCAGAGGCAGTGAAGAAACAACTGTATCTCAGAGCACCAACGACACCGTGCCTGCATGGATTGCCGAAGATTCACAAAGAAGGGGTACCTCTATGGATGATTCTGGGCACTATCAACTCACACAGTTATGGACTGGTGACACTGTAAAACCACTGGAGGGACACTGCAGTCATCATGTGAAAAACTCCACAGATTTCATGAGAATACTGAAGAACATCCGAATACAGAGAGATGACCTACTCGTGAGCTTCAACATCACCTCCTTGTTCAGGAAAGTACCTATACAAGATGCCTTGGCACTCCTTAATCAGCACTTTGAGCCTGAAACAGTGAAGCTCTTTGAATATGCGTTTATGACCACCTACTTCAAGTGCAATGGAGAGAATTATGAACAAGTGGAGTGGCCATGGGATCTCCCCTAGCTCCAGGGATGACAAATCTTTATATGGAACATTTTGAGGAGGTGGCACTACAAACTGTTCACCTAAACCAAGGCACTTCTTATGGACCACATAAACAGCATACATGAGAATTTCATCTTCATGATGGAAGTAGAGGAGAATAGCTGTATTCCATTCCTGGAGATACTGATTAGGAAGAAGGCGGATGGCATGCTGGGCCATTCAGTATATAGAAAGAAGATGCACACAGACCTGTACCTCCATGCAACCAGCTGCCACCATCTGGCACAATGCCAGTCAGTACTGACGACTTTGGTACATAGGCCGTGCGTCATTTGTGACAAAGAAAGCCTCTCAGATGAATTACACCACCTAAGAGAGGTATTTTGGAAAAATGGGTACAGTGAAACACAAATTGGTTGGGCCTTCAAGAAGAGACAGGCTGACAAATTTCAGGAGCAGGAAGAAAAAGAAGAGGAAGATAACAAGAGACTCACCTTTCTGCCATATTTGGGGCCCCAGTCAGCCAAAATTGGGAGGCCACTGAGAAAATCAAACATAAATACTACCTTCCAACCACCGCTGAAGATGAAAGAGCTGCTGGGCTCAGCTAAAGACCCACTCAAACTCAACACACCTGGCATATATTGCATTGCCTGTGAATACATTGGACAAACGCAGCGCTGCATCTCGAAAATGGGCGAGGAACACATCAGACACATCCGACTTGGTCAGACAGAGAAATCTGCTACAGCTGAACATAGCATTAAAGAAAATCACACCTTTGATTTCAAGAACACTAGGCTGCTGTGCTGAGCTGGGAGCTATTGGGACAGCTTCATTAAAGAATTGATAGAAATATGGGTCCACAAGAATCTTGTGAACAAGGATGAAGGTTATCAGCTTAGCATGACCTGAAATGCAGCATTAGCCACAATATGCTGTGAACACACCAAGAACTATCCAGCTTGCGAGACGCAATCGGAATGCTCTGACGGAGACACAAACGGCACCCCCGCTTCCCCCTCCACCCCACCCACTGGCTCCTCTGGATCCAGCCTCCCACAGCCAGGTAGTGGGAGGCACACCACGGGCATAAAGGGACCAGCATCCACAAAGTTTTGGCACTTCGCCAGAAGATGATGAGTATGTCACTTGTTGAAACGTCGCAGTTTGAAGACACTACTACCTGGCTGGAAGCCCGAGAACTCTTCACCAGTGATGATATACTTTGTATCAGAAGATTTTTGCTGAGGGGTTATGATTCACTATTATTTTTCTATGTTTTATTTATATTTCTTGAAAGATGGTAATTGTAAATTTTGTGTCATTCAAAACATCTGGTGATAGCTTAAGGCCAGAAACTGTCATTTTAGAAGCATGGAAAACAAATTATGATCTAGACTGGAAACTGTGATAGAGGTATGAGGAAATTATTTTTGCCTCTTACTTGACATTTGTCTCCTTTTGTTAGCATAGTATTCTTGAATGTGGGGAATCAGTTTTGACACTGCTGAGAATAAAGAATGTTTTTGAAGAAGGGTAATAAAAATAGATGAACCTAAATTTTTTAGAATATCTTCTTTGACTTTTCACCGATATGCAAACTCAAAACTTAAAACATTCTGTAAATTGAAAGTTGAGGGTAGAAAAGAAAAGGAAGTAATTATATCAGCTGTATTTGGGCTTTATGTGGAATCAGCAATTTTGAGCAAAAATGCATGCCTGACCGGGATAGATGGTGCTAGATGGGATGGCCGGGGAAGATGTGAAGATAGTCCATGCATTATCTATAAATACTGTGATTGGGTGGCACAGTGGTTAATGCAACTGTCTAGTAAGCAAGAGATCGCAGGTTGATGTCCCTGTCCAACACAAATTTTCACTCATTGCTGCTGATTCTCCATTAAGTTCCAATGCAGCTGATACCATTTCCTCCTCTTTCCTTTCCTTTCCTTTCTCTCCCCTCCACCTTCAGTTACAGTTGCAGTTTTTACATGGTGTCTGTTTTTCAGACATGTTCAAATGAACAGAAACCATGCATTAATATAATTAAACCATTCTACTCTTATTATTATTTGTCATTGGTACACTACGTTAACTGAAAGCATTCTGTTTCTGACAACTGTTTTTTTCAAAATTTAGGGTTAAACCCATTTATGGAAAATTGCTTAAAATTTCATTAAAAAAATCTTCTATAATCTCTCAGGATTTATTGGCAAGATTGATTAATGGTATGCATTTAGGTGTTCAACTGACTTATTGATTTCCATTTATATGCACAATATAAGTGCCTGATCTCCAACCAGCCAGTGAATGTGCAAACCAACACTGTTGCAGCACTTGATAACAACACTCAGTTGATCTAAAAATATTGTGCATAAAAATGGAATCAACAACTCAGCTGAATACTCTTCTTTATAACTTTAACAATATAGAGGCTTTCAGCCACGTTGTATGATAGTGGTTTCAGTGTGAAGATTTGTACCTTTTATATTATTATGAGGCACTTCTAAATGGTGCATCTTGACTGCACAAACACATCATAAATTGTGGAGTACAGATTTTGAACCTTCACTCTTGTCAATCAACCTGATTCCTCACTGAAAGCCCTTTGCCACATTTTGTGTGTTTATAAGATTACCTAATAATTTCAAGACTTCCCAATAACTTCAATTTATTTTAACAAGAAAGGTATTTCATAAATTAGCTTTACTGTAAAAGTTGTTAATATATATTATATGTATGTATACCTTCAATACATTGATAAGGAATGACTGAACTGCAGAAAACATTTTCTTGGACTGGCTGTCTGATTCAAACTTTGCCATCTCTGGATCTTGAGGTGCAAAATTCTTACCCAGAGATGTTAGTAGATCACCAACAATGCTCTGCAACATTAACATCCTCTTTATTAGGAAATCTGATATACTTCTATAACTAATCAAAATCATATACCGTATCTTAATTATTTGAGGCAGATAAACTACTATGTATGGTGAAACAGCACACTGCCCTTTAAAAAGCATATGTATTAATTCAGTTTAAGATAGTATGATCATATTATTGCTACTGAAACTGTGCTACCACAAATTCAGCTGGACAAGAATAACTACCCTGTATACAAGCAGGTTCTTCTGCATTATGGAATTCAATGATAAATTGTGTGTGTAACCCTTAACTACTCTAGTGAAATGCTCATACACTAGTGGCATCTCGGAGTACCCCAATAAGAAAAATGAAACTGTAATTTAAGGAAATTTTATTTTTAATTGAACTTTTATCACTGAATATTATAAACCTTTTAACATATTTGAGATATGATTACAAACAATTTTGGCACACTGAAAATCTGTGGTTGGGGCAAACATGTTTTCAGCATTTTTCACACACTATTTGGTTTTCTTGTCCACATTTCTTGCGCACATGTAGCATCTTCCTTTCCTCATGGGTTCTGTCTCTGAAGATGTTGAGGCAAGAGGAGTACCACCAAGTTTAACAACGTCTCTCAGTTCACGAGAAAGAGGTTGGACATCTCGACGTTGTATATGGGGCTTTACTAAATCCATTCCAAGCTTTTGTAGCAATTCTCTTCTTTTTATATCATTTGTTTTATCAAGTTGTTTGGTGCACTGAAGCAAGACAGCAGCATTGACTCCTACTATGTTTAGAATGGCATAAAATACAGACATTGGCCATCTGTGTGTTCGCCGTGATAACAAATAGTTGGCGCACATTTGGTCCAGTGCATCCACTCCTCCTTTTGTGGCATTGTAATCAATGATCATTTCAGGTTTTTTCTATTGAGTACTGATTTTCTGATTGTGATGGATAGATGAAAGCAACACAACAGCTCGACCTTTCTGAGGAACATAAGAATAAATTGTCTTTCCTTCGTTATGCCCAAATAATGCAGATTCTACTGGGCACTTTCTGTTTGGTTTGAATTCTTCTGGGATCTGCGGTTTATTTTGCTTTAGAGTGCGTAAGACAGTCAACTTTTTGGCTTCTAGTTGATCACAGAGTTCAAGTGACATGAACCAATTGTCTACTGTCACATGTCTATTGCTTCCCTCAATTAGTGTTATTAATTTCAAAACATCCTGTGTTGGATTGATAATGTACTTTTATTTGCCCCTTTTCCTATGTAAACAAATGCATTGCATAAATAGAATGTTCGTGAGTCACAAAGGCACATAACTTTGAGGCTGTATTTGGCTGGCTTCCTGGGGCCTATACATGCGAAATTTGCATCTACCACGAAAGGGTACTAACATTTCATCGATTGTCACATATGCTCCTGTAGTATAATACTTTTGACATTTGTCTATAAAGAGTTCCCACACATCTCTAATATCTGCAAGTCTGTCATCAGCCTTCCTTGTAGCAGCACAATCGAATCGCAAACAAGACAAAATGAATAAAAATCTCTGAACGCTCATAGTGGCTCGAAACACATCACGACCAGTTCCATCATTAGCAAAAAGTCCAACAACATTTTTGTGATTGGATTTCATTACTCCAGATAAATAAAGCAGACCCAGAAATGCTCTCAGTTCTATTATATCTAGCGTCTTTATGAATGCTGGCTTAGGAGCTCTGTTGGTTTTTTTTTGACATGTCATGTATCTTGACATTTGTATTGGTGAGTATTAGTTGCAATAAATCTTCACTAATGAACAGTTCCCAAGCAGATAATATGTCAGTTGAATCAATCATTTTTGCTTCACGTTTACCACCTGGAAGATGACTAACTATATTGTGAGCACGGGTACGAGTCATAGGAGGAGCTTCTTTTGAGCACTTGTAGCACTGCTTTTTTCCAAAAAAATATTTGTCAGTGGAAGGTCTAATACACGCCTCTTCATCTGATTCTTCACAGCTACTTTCTGATGTAGCTTCAGAGGTGGAATCATGATCACTTAGTATAAATTCATCCTCATCTGCTGTGGTTTCCTCATCAGATTGCAAAAATGCAGGATCATTCACTATTCTTTCCAACTCATCATCTGCTAATGACTTCAATGATGCCATTCTGGAAAATAATGCATTCATACTCACATAACCTTAACAATTAACGATATCATCGAAAGTGTGCTGTTTTTGAAGTACTCTAAGATTTCAGTTGCGTAAAACACTAATTGGGATAATCAAAAACAACTTACGTTAATACTCTGGTAGGGTATTCTGAGACCACTTTTTCTTTATCTCACACAATAATACTGGAAACACCGCATTCAACAAAATGGTTCAAATGGCTCTGAGCACTATGGGACTCAACTGCTGTGGTCATTAGTCCCCTAGAACTTAGAACTACTTAAACCTAACTAACCTAAGGACATCACAAACATCCATGCCCAAGGCAGGATTTGAACCTGCGACCGTAGCAGTCGCACGGTTCCGGACTGCGCGCCTAGAACCGCGAGACCACCGCGGCCGGCCGCATTCAACACTTCGCGTTAAAAGGAAGTACTTCACTGAGGATTACCAAGAACACAGGTGCCATCTGTTGTTCCATTCACGTACTATGTATTGTATTCAATCGTCTGGGATTCTCCGGGACCCCACTAGAGCAGTTAAGGGGTAATGTACATATTTATATATTGAATTTATTATATATAGCTTGTATTTCATGATCTTATGTGACAAAATAATGTACATATGTATGTATAATGACGACATCCATACAAAGAAATTTGTTTATGGATGAATAAATAAATAAATAATTAAATAAATAAACAATTGAAAGTATTCCACTCTGGATGTGATCTAGATTGAAATGGAAACAAAAGCAAATTTCAGAATGCCATGATCACTTTAGCAGAGCATCCTTTGAAGTGTAGTGCATAAGATCCATAAACTGCAACATAGTTTGCTGAAACTTGTAATCTGAATTCTGAATGCATGATCTACTAAAGCAATCATGGCATTTTGAAATTAACTTATATTTTAATAAATACTCTGTTTCCATTTTCTGAGACCGTGACAAGGGAAACTAAAACATTTGGAGTTAAGAGTCGACAAATTAGGTTTTTTTTTATATATATATATATATATATATATATATATATATATATATATATATATATATATATATATATATATATATATATATATATTTGTTTGTGTGTCTGTCGACCTGCCAGCACTTTCATTTGGTAAGTCACATCATCATGCGAAAGCTTGAATTTTGTGTGTGTGTTTGTGTTTGTTTGTGTGTCTATCAACATACCAACCCCTAATTTGTCCTCTCATATTCTTGAGACATATAGGCCTAAGTGATTTATGAAAGGTATTTGAGGATTAATTTCAAAAATTGAGATGTTTGCTGATAATATGCATGTATTGATATGGTAAGGAGAAGAGTGGAACTGGTTGCCATGTGGTTCACAGCAGTCATCTTAATTCTGAATATTATAAGAGCTTATCTAATGCAATTGCAGACAAATAAAATTGACTTACAGATATCAGAAATAGAGAATAATAGGCATACTCTCAATGAAATTCTGTGTGTAGAATTCCCACACATTCAGGTGTATAACAAACTGAGGTGACACCTGCGCTTGTGTAAATTTAATGAGAAGCTCAGTTCTTTTTTATTTATACTTAAATATTCTGTCCGTTACCCTGAAAATAGAATTGCTAGTGTATTTAGTGTACTTTCAGCTGATACTGTCCTTTAGAATAACTCTTTAGAGCAATTCAACAAGGGGAAATACTATTTATTCTACAGAAGCATGCAGTAGTGACCAAGCATCCTGCTGAAGTCTCTTCAGGAACTTGGGATTTGTACATTTGTATGTCAACATGTTTTACTCCTTAATGGTATTACGGGCAAATAATAAGGGTAAATTTAGAATGCATAATGATATTCACATTTAAAAATAATTTGGGTGTAGGCTTCTGTACCTTGCTAGGTGTTAGAACGGAATCTTATATTCTAGTGCAAAGTTCTTTAACAGGGTCCAATAAACACACGGTAGCAAATTGGAGCTCCTCAGACATAAAAAAATAAATTAAAAGAATATATTTTTAGGGACTACTATAAGTTACGACAATTTTGGACTTGGGGATGTAAATCCTGATTAATGGTAAAGGTCATGTCAAATGCAGTTCCTCCTTCTCCATGGTGTATTTGGTACAGCAACCATAGGTAATATTTTGAAAGGAAAAGAGTCTTCATTGCAGTGGAGACAATACTTCTATTGACATGTTTTGCCCTTATAGTGCATCATCAGAATATCTATAACAAAAGTAAAATAGTGTTCATCAAGGTATGGTCCTGTCCTGCAGAGCTATATTGGAAGTTAAAAGATTTCCTAGAGGGTTTACTGTAATACAGGGCAAATGATTGAAGCGATTTCATAAATTCACTGTAGCTCCATTCATTGACATATGGTCACGACACACTGCAGATGCGTAGAAAAACTCATAAAGTTTTGTTCGGCTGAAGCCGCACTTCAGGTTTCTGCCACCAGAGTGCTCGAGAGCGCAGTGAGGCAAAAAGGAGCCGAGAAAGCGTATGTCATGCTTGAAAGGCACTCACATCAGTCCGTCATAACAGTGCAACGACACTTCAGGACGAAGTTCAACAAAGATCCACCAACTGCTAACTCCATTCGGCGATGGTATGCACAGTTTAAAGCTTCTGGATGCCTCTGTAAGGGGAAATCAACGGGTCGGCCTGCAGTGAGCGAAGAAACAGTTGAACGCGTGCGGGCAAGTTTCACGGGTAGCCCACAGAAGTCGACGAATAAAGCAGGCAGGGAGCTAAACGTACCACAGCCAACAGTTTGGAAAATCTTACGGAAAAGGCTAAAGCAGAAGCCTTGCCGTTTACAATTGCTACAAGCCCTGACACCCGATGACAAAGTCAAACGCTTTGAATTTTCGGCGTGGTTGCAACAGCTCATGGAAGAGGATGCGTTCAGTGCGAAACTTGTTTTCAGTGATAAAGCAACATTTTTTCTTAATGGTGAAGTGAACAGACATAATGTGCGAATCTGGGTGGTAGAGAATCCTCATGCATTCGTGCAACAAATTCGCAATTCACCAAAAGTTAACGTATTTTGTGCAGTCTCACGGTTTAAAGTTTATGGCCTCTTTTTCTTCTGCGAAAAAAATGTTACAGGACACGTGTATCTGGACATGCTGGGAAATTGCCTCATGCCACAACTGGAGACCGACTTCATCTTTCAACAGGATGGTGCTCCACCGCACTTTCATCATGATGTTCGGCATTTCTTACACAGGAGATTGGAAAACCGATGGATCGGTCGTGGTGGAGATCATGATCAGCAATTCATGTCATGGCCTCCACGCTCTCCCGACTTAACCCCATGCAATTTCTTTCTGTGGGGTTATGTGAAAGATTCAGTGTTTAAACCTCCTCTACCAAGAAACATGCCAGAACTGCGAGCTCGCATCAACGATGTTTTCGAACTCATTGATGGGGACATGCTGCCCCGAGTGTGGGAGGAAATTGATTATCGGTTTGATGTCTGCCGAATCACTAAAGGGGCACATATCAAACATTTGTGAATGCCTAAAAAAACTTTATGAGTTTTTGTATGTGTGTGCAAAGCATTGTGAAAATATCTCAAATAATAAAGTTAATGTAGAGCTGTGAAATCGCTTCAACCATTTGTAATAATCCTGTATACTGCAAAATTTGCATTCACCACACCTGTAGGGACCTCCGTATGTACCTACGATCCAGCTATTGAGAGCTATGGTGCAGGGATGCTCACAAGAAAATTGTTACTCTCACTGCAGTCCTTTCCTTAAATACACTGGAGTCAGTTGAAAAAGCAGATCTGACTTAAGGTCACACTCACAGGTCTTGAAACCATATAGCATAATCTGTACAGTACGCAATAACTCATTCCAGTCAGAATTACAAGTTAAACTGCAAAGCATAATGTTCCTCTGTCAGTTGACAGCACATTGCATGGCTTCTTAACATTACTTCAGACCTACTGTCAGAAATTGATAAAACTTCCTATACTGACTGCAAATCTTTACTTTTGAAAAAGGAAGCATAGATCTGAATTCAAGTAATGGGGTTAATGTATGATGGCACTTTATATCAGTATCTGTTATTTAGGGCAGGCAGTGCTGCCCTTCTTTGATGGTCAAGTAGCTGCCACATATACTAACTTGGATTACCCACTAAGCTGCTATGATGAAGTAGGTAAGACATTATGTTTGGTGTTACTATTCTTATTATAACCATTTTACTGGTAACACTATTGTAGGTAAACACTCTTCATTTGTTTGTACAGCAGTGTACTTTAGCATGTCCACACAACTGTGACAAATACAAAATTTCCAGTATATTACAGTAAGTTCTCTAGTAAATCTTTTAACTTCCAGTAGTGCTGTGCAGGATAGGATCATATCCTGATGAGTATTTTCTTTCTTTTTTTCTGTATGATGCTCAAGAAGGATGAAATGTGTCAATAAAGGTGTTGTGCCAATGCAACCAAGACTGTTTTTTCTTTCATCATATCAAAAAGCAACTTTTCTAGTACATAAACCACTGATACCACATCCTGAAATTGGTGAAGTTAGAAAAATGCTTAACAGAAGTACTAGACAAAAACACTAGATGAGTAATATAAAAGGAAGGGCAATAGCTCATTCAAAAGAAACTTCTTTTCTACACACACACACACACACACACACACACACACACGGACCAATGACTGAATCCCACACCTTTGGATCTGAAGTCTGACCCCCAGTTACACATTTAATCACACTTCAGAAAAATAAAAAGTATAATTAATTCACAAAAGTCACTTATTCTTTATAGAAGTAGGCTGAAATTTTTGCTTCAGCCTGTTTATGTATAACTTGACATATCACATTCCAAGAGCTGTCCTTCATGATAGGATTTATGGAATACCAACATTTTAATAAATCTGAAAAATTAAATAATGAAACAGAATGTCTGTCAGTACTTAGCTACAGGATGTAAGATTTTATACTGTGAATATATACACTAATTGACACATAAAAAGGATCAGTCTTTCCTTCTCATCCATCAGGTAAGTCTCCCATGACCTGGGGTTCTGGGTGACTTTTCCAAACTCTACCCTGTTTCCCAAACCTCACCAATCCTTTTCCTTCACCCTTCTTCCTTCTCCTTCAACCCTTCTGCCAGAAGAAGGAGCCACTGGCTCTGAAAGCTCACATATGTAGTACCTTTTATATGTGTGTTCTCTTGCTGCTGCTTGTTGATAAGATTTTTTATCTGTCCTGTTACATTATATTTTCAAAAATTGATTATTTTTGTTGATATATTTCTATATTTTGGAACAGGTACTTTCTCCCTCAGGGAGAGAAGATTGATTGTTTGGGAAGTTTGGGAAAGACAGTTCATGTCACTCAGACCCAATTATCAGAATTACTATGCTGTTGTGAGTTCAAGGGAGACCATAAAGAGTAGGAGGTTAAAGATTATACTATGATAAACCCTATGCCAAATTCAGACAGATTGAGAAGTAAGGATGGGGAGTTTGTTAATAAGGGTTAAGTCCAAGAATCAGCAAGATGTGAGAATATACCACCAACTGCCATCTTCCATCTTGCTCCAAACTTTTGTAAAAACCTTGTCCAACCATATGTTATTCTTCCTAGTCTATCATCCCTACCTGAGGTCCCTACCCTGAAGTAATTCTAGCTGTTAAATCTGCCAAATGAACTGAACCACCAAAAACTCACTACAGCCTCCCCAGTGGTAAATACAATAATGTAAAAGAAGAACAACGTGTGAAAATAAACATGTTATTTGCCAACTAATGTGTATTCATTTCAGGGCTTTTCATATAGGAGTCCTGACCACTGAACTGTTTGAGTGCCTGATGCAACACAGGAGATTTGTTTACCTTGAGGGCATCCAGCATTCAGATGCTGAGCATGTTCCACAGTACGATGCAAGAGACATTAGTGTCTGCTATATGGCATGAGTCATTCATATCCTCCTGAGCTCTGGAGATAGGAACTTGCACTCCAAAGTATCCTTGTATCTTGCAAGCCACCCACCCTCCAAAAATCCAACCTTAACCCACTCATTTATTTGCTTATATTTTTTCATTAACTGCATTTCCTTATTTATTTTTTCCTATATTTCTCTTCCCTTTCTCTTTCTTCTTCTTTGTATTTTGTTTTCATTTTTCCCTCTGTCTTCCTGGTTTTTCTCCATTTCTTTTTCTGCTTTGTTTTTGGTTCTAAATGGCACTAATTATTCTACTTCTCATTTATCTTTCCCTCAGTACATCTTTACTTCTCAAACTGTCCTATTATCTGAGCACTAAAGTTGGCACATTGCTTACCAGTGTATTGCCTTCTACTCCCAGCCACGCTGACTTCTCCCCTTTCATAATTGTCTCCCCTTATCCTCAGAACAGGTGTGCATCTCTTATCCTAGGTTCTTAGTAGTTGGTGCCTATTTCAAAAAAATTCCATCTCATTCCTATTTCCTTCATGATGACACAGGAAACTGTTCCAAAAACTAGGAATAATTCTTTTATTTTCTTTTAAGCAGTACTGGAATTTTTACTCCTGAAGATAAACAACGGTATTATCTGTTTTGTCAGAGTTTTACACTTTCTTACAGTGAATTCTCAGTCAAATAAGGTAAACAACAAAGTAAGTGTTGTGTAGCATTGAAGATTCTATTAAGAAATAAGTTTTCATTCATGATATATTTTTTTGAAAACTGGTTTGTTAATATAAGAGTATGCAAGTCAAGAGATAATATAATGAACATTTGAGTAATAATCTATTATATGCATCAACTTAGCACAGTTAGTTCTTACCTGGCTTCTTTTTATTTTATTTTGTATCAGCTGTTGTTTTTGTTCATCAATTCTAGGTTCCAATGTGAGATCATTGTTTTGTATTGGAACTGATGACACAAAACAGAAGTAAATGCTCAGGCACAACACACAGACATGCATGTTATCCATCATCTGTAATAAAATGGAAATATGTCTTATAAATGATTTAATGAGTTAATATAGTTACATGTTCAAAATAAATACATGGAATGTTTGGTAATTTTCAATGTTTTATTGGCTTCTGAGAAAATTAACTGGAGTTAGTCATGCCATACAAATACCTGAGGTCAACACTGTAGTGGAATGTGAAATTAAATGAACACATTAGGGGTTTACACTGTTTGAACTTAAATAACTGAGGGGGTATTAAAGATAATGTGATCCACTAGTGTTTATTTGGTGCTCTCATGACTAGTGTGTGTAGCCATTCATTTATTTTTCTTTTGTATATTTTCTGTTGCCAGTAATGGAATGTAGATAACAAAATAGCTGGAAACTTGTCCTTGGAGCAAAGAAATTGGATTTTAAAGTGTTACTAGAAATATGAAAACATGAAACTTGTGCAGTATTCTAGGCTGAGTCAAGCAAATGTTTTGTGCATAGTCTGCTTTGTAGACAAACTGCATCTCCCTAATATTCTACCAATGAACCACAGTCTGCTATTTGCTTTATTTTCAACTGAGCTTATGTGATCATTCCTTTTTATATCCCTCCAATTTCACCCAGGCATATCTATGAATTAATTTATTCTAATTGGAAACCATTGATACTGTAATCATAACATAATTTGTTTGTTTTGTAAACTGCACAGTTTTACGTTTCTGAGCATTTACAGTGAGTTGCCTATCTTTGCACCACCTCAAAATCTCATCAAGATGTGACTGAATATTTGTGCAATACTTTTCAGATAGCAGGTACCATTTCATTACAGATAACTACATCATGTAGAGAAGTTTGATGTTACTATTAATGTTGGTTGCAAAGCCATTAATACCGAGCGAGGTGGCACAGTGGTTAGCACACTGGACTCGCATTCGGGAGGATGATGGTTCAATCCCTCGTCCGGCCATCCTGATTTAGGTGTTCTGTGATTTCCCTAAATCGCTCCGGGCAAATGCCGGGATGGTTCCTTTGAAAGGGCACGGCTGACTTCCTTCCCCATCCTTCCCTAATCCAATGAGACTGATGACCTCACTGTTTGGTCTCTTCCCCCAAACAATCCAATCCAAAAGCCATTAATATACAACATGAACTGCAGTGGGTTTCCTCAGAGTTTTACCCAATTTTAAATTACTGTTACTGATGTACTGGTAGCTGATTTGGTGTGTTTAAAGACATCATGCTCCAAGAATGAAATATCCAGGAAATAAAGTAGTTATAGTGGTTCACCAATTATTTTTTGAAGGTAAATTACTTTGATTCCTAATAGGTAAGCATATTCTATTGGGGTATGCAAAGTGTATTTTAATTATTTCCTATATCATGTAAATGATGAAAAGGATGATAATAAATGAAATGAAATTTAAAAACAGTTGTAGATTGCAGAATGTTCTTTATTAACTTAAGAACAATGTGTTTCACCTGGATAGGGCATCATCAGGCTATGTTAAACGTCAGAAATTTTCTACCAAAAATCATGTGTCAAGAAGGCATGATACTGCATAAAATGTACTAAAAAGCAACCACATGGAAGTGAATACAAGTATAGCGGCACAGAATACTATGTGAATAAGGACAGGCCTCTGGGACCATTGTAGTATACAGTTTTGTTTACAGTTTGCATGCAAGGTCCTGTTCCGTGCTGCTATGCCTGTCGTTGCCTACATGAAGTTGCCATTTAGCATCTTTTATGCAGTATCATGCCTTCTTGATGGATGATTTTTGGCAGAAAATTGCTGATTTTTAAACATAATATGATGATGTCCTAGCTGAGTGAAATGTGCTATTCTTAAGTTAATAAAGAACATTCTGCAACCTATGACGGTTTGTTAAATATTGACAATGGAATGTTGCTGTACCACACACTAATTTGGAATGGAATAATTTTTGAGTATAACTTGGTATATCATCTATTTAAGATTAAATCCATTGTATCTAATGAGTTAAAATTAAAGCAAGAAAAAATTCATACAAAGATTTTTATTCCTATATGAATAATACTGAAAATTAAAAATCTGAAATTGGGAGAGAAACAGAACTTACAATTTCAACAAATATAACTAACAAAGAATAGCACTGAGGCATACTTCTCAAAATTGACCAGGAAATGAATGTAAAGAAAAACTTTTTTAATTTTGATGCCGTCTGTAACACTGTTTCCTTATGAAGCTTCACATCTAATCATTTTAATGGATTTCTTGGATTATCTATGAGTCTTCTATTTTTGTTTTGTTTTTTGTTTATTCGACTGAGACAATAAAAGCTTAATGAAGTGTTGGGAATCTGGGCTGGCTGAGGAGGATGTCCGGATGGCTGAGGTGGTTAAGGCAACCGTTCTAGAGAAGTGGAGCAGCTGGGTTCAATTCCTGGTCCAGCAAAAATTTTCAAATTGAATCAATGATTAATCTGAATGTCCTAATGTGGCCACCATTGGAAAAAATTCCCTGAAGGTTGCCAAGCAATTTTGTGATTGCTAAACCCACAATATTCCATTGGCACTCAGCACTGCAAAATCTATTGAGCCACAGTCATTTCTAGAAATGCGTCAGAATTATTAAACAAATGAATAGTCAGTACACCAGATTCCAGCAGGAGGGAACTACCCCACCCCCTGCCCCATAGCAGACACCTGTGTAAACAACAAGGGTCTCACCACACTTTCTGGGGGTACACCTGGAACTCCTTTTAAGTCTGTTGATGATTCTCCACTCAAAATAAAATGCTGCATTCTCTCCAGCAAGATATCCTCAGTTGAGTTACATATTTCGCTAGGTACTACCTGTGATTGTACTTTCAATGTACAGCCCCTTATTTGGGTGGGAAGCATGCCTGACTGCCATGCAGCAGGCCAGGATTCGATTCTCCGCTGGGTCAGAGATTTTCTCTGCTTGGGAACTGGGTGTTGTGTTGTCCTCATCATCATTTCATCATCATCAACATGCAGGTTGCCCAATGTGGCATCAACTGAAAAGATGCAACTTGATGGCCAAACTTTCCCAGGTGGGGTGGGGACTCCTGGCCGTCAACGCCATATGATCATTTCATGTTCCAAAAAACTTTTGATAATAGGCACATATGTGGTTCTGAGTCAAATACCTCTAAGAGAAGTGGACAAATACTGCTTCTATATGATTGCCTTGATCCATGGTTCTCAGGATGTCATGTGAGCAAGTGTGAGTTGGGTTTCACATGATCAGTGTTTTTGGAATCCTTGCTGGGTGGCGTGAAGGAGATCATTTTGTTCGAAACACCTTGTTACATATGAGCTCAGAATATGTTCTACAATTTGACAGAAAATGGATCAAGGATACTGGATGGTAGTTTGATGGATCATTTCTGCTGCCCTTCTTGTAGGTGAATGGGAACTGTGCTTTGTTCCAATTACTGCGTATGGTTTCTCTTTTTGAGAGATCCGCAATAAATTATGGTTTTGAGGGTTATCTCAGTCGCCATTTCGATATATCAAGAATCAATCAAGAATCAAGAATTTTATGCACCGTAGATCATTTTACAATGATATTGGCTTCGTCATACAAGATGTACTAGTACATACAGAATAATAAAATAAACTTCTGTCAATACATTATAGAATACATTTGAAGCATGGCAGTGTACCAAATTACAAAGGATAGCTTTTAAAAGTTAACGCAACAAGCTATCTTATAATCTAATACAATATGGTATTTTATTGTTTATAGTATAAACTTTGTAATTACACACGATTAACCACAGCACAAAATAATATGTTTAACTACATACAACTTTTAAATGCTTATATTCTCCTCAGGCATCTCAAAGAATTCTTTAATGTCATAGAATGGATGATCTGACAGCCAGCTGTACCACTTAATTTTAAAAGAATTTGTATCCATAAACTGAACATGAACTGGCAGTTCATTGAACATTTTGAGTGGGTTAACTTTGTGGGAATTTCCTGTTCTTGCTAATCTGTGGCGCGGTATGTCTAAATTACCGTTAGCCCTGGTGTTGTGTTCGTGTATTTCCCTTCTGGCAATAAATTCTGAAATATTATCTTTAATATAGAGTACAGACAACACAGATTCCATCAGGTCTTGGAGCCTTGTTCAGTTTTAACGAGTTCAGCTGTTTCTCAACACTAATACGTAGCCTATCTTACTCATCTTTGCTATGGTTGGAGAACTAAACGATCACTCCTCAGTCTTCTCTTGTAAAGGAACATTTGATAAGATTTCCTTTCCTGTCTCGGTCATGAGTGTCCGGAGACTAATTTTAGTGCCACTAATAGCGTTTACATCTAACAGAAGTTATCGGGGTTTGTAAAAGTTCTTTCGATAATATACTACTGTTATAGTCATAGGAAGTTCCACGTGTTGTCCTCTTGACAGCCAAATAGTGGACGTTCCCAAGAAAAACGTTACCTAATCTAGCAAGTTAGACAGATGATAAAGGTTTTCCATGGTACACAAATAATAGCAAGTACCATTGTAAGAAACAGCTCCTTCTACACAAAATGAGCAAAGGAAACCAGAAAACCTCAGTCAGACGGATGTTATCGGAACATATTGGGCTTTTAGTTGCTCCAAGCGGAAGATGCGCTTTGTTCTGTTCCATATTTTATATCGTTTTTGTTAGGTACACGGTATTGACGCTGCAGTGTCCAACTTCGTCATGCTAATATAAAAGCTGTCATGAAGCCAGCTAATGACAAAATCCGTGGAACTTGCATGTTATTTACTTTATGCTCGCGTATAAGCCGACTTCCAGTATTTTTAGTGTCTGAATAATGTCACGTGTTTCAGATAAATTCGCCTTGAAAACGTAAATTCAAAAACTTCACGTAAAATTTAAGAATGTGCTTCTCCAGTCGATTTTATCTAAATTCGTGCGAATGTCGTAGCATATTGTGTATTTTCGTCCACTGAGAGCCGTGAAAAATGTATTTTGTGCTATAGCATCAGCTGTAATCAACATTTATGCTTTATTCAGTTTTAGCGGTAGTAGCTTATGCCTTTTCAAAGTAATGTTCATCCAGAATTGTACTGCACATCAACGTGAATAAAAGTATTATATGCGCAAACAAAGTTGAAGCTCAGCGCGGTGGCTAATGGGAGATACCATAAATGCATTTCCCATTACAGTCGCTCACACCAGCCACCACACCGGGTGTCAACTTTGTTTGAGCGAATATTTATTACGTTTTTGAGAATTTTCGGAAGGTACAGACTAGAGCGTTGTGCATAACATATTTCTTATTAAATCGGCGTTTCTGATTAGTTACCGTAGCATGTATTATAACTAACATATCGTATTACATATAGCTTTTCCTTTCAACAGAAACGTGTACTGTCAGCATTTATTGCAAATAAAGGCTATTTTAAAGATTGTTAGCGACTATTACCTCAAAAAAGTTTCAGGAAATTAGAAAAATTTTATTCAGGTTTTTCTGTAGAAATCTCGTCTTGTGTACTAATTGCTTCAATTCTTACAGAGAATTAGCAATACTTTTGGCATAAAAGATCCAGGGATTAAAAGAAAATCAGCAGAGTTATTTCTAAAGTTATTTGTTCACTGTTCTGTAAAAAAAGGCGTTGGCCACAATGCTATCCCACTATGAATGCTGTTCTCGAACATGGGATGAGTTAGTTCATGTTAGTAATGAGATGGAAATAGTCCTTAGGACTGCCAAACGATTGGAAGTGCTGGAAGTGGATCTTTTGGGAGGACTCCCAAGAGTCGTGTGCCAGAGATATCAAATGTATCTCCTGTGGGTCCTGTCTTCTCTATACGAAGCCCTCTACTCGTCCACTTACCTGGAGTGGCGTGTTATTGGTGGGGCTAGGCGCCCTGCAGAAGGGAGACAAGGTTCAAAAATGGTTCAAATGGCTCTGAGCACTATGGAACTTAACATCTGAGGTCATCAGCCCCCTAGAACTTAGAACTACGTAAGCCTTACTAACCTAAGGACACCAAACACATCCATGCCCGAGGCAGTATTCGAACCTGCGACCGTAGCGGTCGCGTGGTTCCAGACTGTAGCGGGGAGAAAAGGCCCAGGGAGAATTCAGGATGTTAAAGCTCCCACTCATATCCCTCATCAACATGTTCGAGGTACTGTCTTACTGTAACTGAGCCAGTGAGCCAGGGGAGGCAGACACAAAAGGGTAGGCGTCCATTAATAGTCGGTAGTACAAACATATGACGAGTAATGGTAGGCCTTAGGAAAACGGCACCAAGGGCTGGAAAGTAACACTGGGCGAAGAGTGTTTGTCTGTGGGACTCATCAACATATTGAAGAGGCTATTCCAGCAGCCACTGAGGGGAACAGCGTATAGTCATCTGCAGATTATGGCACACGTTGGAATAAACGGTGTTGGATGATCCCAGTGATTGGCAGAGAAGCCTGAAAACCGCAGCCTTGCTTACAGAGTTGCAACGAAACTCACAATACGCAGAATTTTCCCCAAAACTGACCCCCTACCCCCGTTGCTTTTCAGTACTGTGCAAGGATTCGACCATAGACTTCGAAGGTTCTGTGAGAAACTAGGCTGCTACTTTCTGGACTTGTACCATAGGACTGAGAACTGTGGAAATGTGGAAAATGCTCACTACACACCTCAGGCTGCTACGAGTTGACTGTTTATGGGATGCTCTCAAGGTTTTTTTTTATATAAAGATTAGGTGACTCGCCATCCATTTCAGATAACAACAGTTGTAGGGGACCTGGAAGTGTCAGTATAAGATAGAAATAAATGCTTCCTCCACACGATAATATTAAAGTCCTGGTGATCAACTGTCGAAAAATTCGCAATAATGAGCCTAAGTACGAACCATCCCTAAAAAGCAGTACAGATCACATAATACTAGGTACAGAAGGCTGCTTAAAACATAACATTAATAGGGAAAAGTTTGGGGGAAAATTTAAACCTACATCGAAAGGGTAGGTTAATGGTAAACAGGGGCAGTGTATTAGGCCAAGAAACTCAAATCCATCTAGAAAGAAACTGGGACAACATGTGAGATTGTCTGGGAAAGACTCAGAATCAGTGGTGGGCATAAACTTATAATCGGATACTCCTATCGACCACTAGACTCGTCTCCAGATGTAACACGTAAACATAAGAGAAAAATTAAGCTCATTAACAAGCAAGTTCTCCACTCACACTGTAGTCTTCAGGGGACACATTAATAAGCCAATAATCAACTGAGAAATTTAATTTTGTAAGTGGTGGGTGCTGCAATACATCCTGCAAAGTATTGCTAAATACTTTTTATTAGATCTTCTTAGAACAAACTGTTGGGAAGCTACGATTAAAAGCTATGTAGTGTGCTCAATCCTTTCGAAGTACAGGGATGTTTCCTGATTTGTATTTCAGCCTTTACAGCGCCTTTGAGTCCTAAATTTAAATGTAGACTGAATTCCTTTTTTCACATCATTCTATAAGCCACTCATGCCAGATACTCCGTCATAGATTTGGTCGAAACATCTGTTCACATCTCGTCTGTGTGGTTATACAGATGTTCATATGTTAGTGTGAATTGACCATTTGGCCTGGGTAAAGCACGTAAATGATTCGCAGTTCTTTGTGATAGACTGATTTCCAAAAGGATCTTTTGTAATTTTAACACAGGTAAAGAACTCCCTTGACTGATCGATTTTAATAAATTTTCCACTTTTCCTTCCTATTTTATTTTTGGACTAATCTTTCCCTATTTTTTTTCTTTTCAGAGACACCTCATCTTTGGGGCGTAGTCCGGTCGTCCCAGCCTAGTTGTGGCCCTTTTGTTTTCGCTGAATAGTTTCCTTAAATGTGCGGTGATTATTTTACGCATGTCCTCTTACAACAAACAACATACAGGAATCAAAATAAATGTTTTATATCGCTTTATTGTCAATACTGGACATAACAGGGAACAAAACTGATTTTACATGAAATATATTCGCAGCTGCGGATATGAACAATCGTCGGCTGTATAATGAAATGACCACAATGAAAATTAGTGCCCGGCGGGACCCGAACCCTGATTTCTCGCTTATCACTAGCGGTCGCCTTACCATCTGGCTATCCGAGCATGACTCGCGACCAGACTCAAATCTCCATATGTCGTCAGCCATGTGTCTACAACCTGCATGTGTACATCCATTATGTATATTCTCGCACAAGGGAGACATTTTACTTGAAAGTCGCTTGCCCGGTGTCGACGGTTAAATACGATGTTGCAGTGCCTGTGTTATTCCGAATTACGAGCAAAGTTCTTTCGCACAAGCACGTATGCAAATTGATACAGAAACTGGCGATTTGCTAGTTGTGTAGAAAGATGTGAAGTGGTGCATTTGATGAAACGTAAAAATATGTTGCATCATTTGTCGACAGGCGAGTCGCGAATAGAATCTGTCACATAATACATTACTGACGATTACAGTGTACTGTGTGTGTATATAAACACAGCAATTGTAGTCATCAGCAATGTATCCATGCCTGGACGGGCTTGATGATAAAATATTTTTCGCTCCCTGCACGGGAATAACGAAATGTGTGAGCGTAATTGTGGACTCCGCGACGTATAGAAATTTAGATCGGTCCTGGAGGCGTGCGTGGATAGCCTAAGTGGTTCAGGCGACCGCTCGCAATGAGCGGGAAATTCGGATTCGAGTCCCGATCTTTCGCAAATTTTCATGTGTCGAAAACAGCTGATGTCAGTCTGGATTCGGAAAATGCGAATCCATTTCTTAACGTTCGTCACATAATACAAATGTTTGAGGAAGCGAAGTGGAACGTTCAGACTGACTCATTTGTAGCTAAAGCATACGATAGAACTTGCTCTGGAAAGTAACACACACAAACACACAAACACACACACACACACACACACACACACACACACTATACCACCACCACTAACAAGAATGGCGGTGAGAGGAGGGGTGGGGGATGGGGGAGAGGCGCTTACATTCCTCCTGGAATCTTGGTTACAGGCATTTTATCTAGTACAGAATTTCCTGCGATTCTGCCAAACCACAGATTAAGTATTAAAGAGCGTGACGTGAAATACTTTGGCTTTAGTAATCAAGATGTTACTTGGGTTTGCTAGTTCGTTCGGCTGCTAGGGAGGAATTACGTCTTTTTCTCGGCGCGGCGGCAGCTTTGTTTCTGTCTTGCAGTTCAAAGCTGACGCGAACGTTCGTAGAACTGAGCCGAAATAGTTTCCAATCTTTCCTCTATGACGGACTGTAATGTTTCCAGTGATATGAAGGTTCATTCTGTCTCTTCGTTAGTTACAACGATGTGGTGTCGATCTATTTATGACTTCTTTTTATTTTCTTTATTTATTTTTGAGACATGTGATTCAATCTCATTATCGTTAATTCCTTTTTGGAGTAATTTTTATATAAATAAGACTTGTACGTCTGTTTTGTCAATCCAAACAAAAGAGCTAACCACATTTATTCCATTTACCTCACTGTGGAATCGTAATATTGTGAAGATTTATTTCACTTCATGAACTTACTAGCTTTGTCTGTTAGCTATGTCTTCAAAGTGCCTTGTGTTGAATCGTTGCAGTTTTATAAGTGTGGAGCTGTATCAGTACAAACAAAGAAGCTACCTGCTAGCGTTTATCTGAGGCAGACATTATGTAATGACATTGTACCTAAGTGAATAAATTGGTGTGTTTAAAGAAAAAGAAAGAATAATTAAGTTACCAGAATCACCGGTTTTCCACGTATAGTTTTAGGTTGGTGCGTAAGTTCGTAGCGTTATCGTTTTGCGTGTTGGGATTCCAGCTGCAATGGGTTTATTTATCGATTGTATTTTCTTATTTGTAGTTTACTGTTGCTATTTGAGTTTTCGTAGTGTCATTTTTTCATGTGGAGATAGTGAGTGGAGGTGTGGACGCTATGAAGGAGCGCAAAATGGGGAAATCGGAATATTTCCGACATATTCTTCTGTTTAAGTGAAATAAGGGGGTCATAGCAGCGTAGGGAACCAGAAACATTTGCGCCGTGTATGGGGATAATGATGTTGAACATTTATTGGTTAAAACTCCCGGGCTGAGAGGCCGTGGTCTATCTATAAAACTTCTTCTTCCTGACGTTTTGTTGCCAACTGCGGTCAGCATCGTACGAGGTGAGTCAGCGACTGGGTGCTGGCCCTTGGAGGTTCCGTTTATATAGAGCGCATAGAGGGCACCACCATACGTCAGGGGGGACGACTGTAAGTCTTTCACTGACTAACGTCATTGTTCTCGATTGAATGCATTCCACTGTCTCATCGTTGGTGCAAAGTCGACCGCCATATCTTGTCTAACTTCAAGCCTTCCTCTTTTCTATTAAAATTATTGTGGTGTTCCTGAATCTCTATAGCTCCCCTATACTCATGTGCATAATGATATGTCCTGGCTAGCACGCTCGTCTCATTAAATTTTATTTCATGATCACCGTCTTTAAAAACATGTTCCGCTACAACTGATTTGTCGGCATGTCCTAGTCGACAGTTCCTTCCGTGTCCGGTTAAGTGGGTATTAACACTTTTTTTCGTTGTTCCAATATAAACCTTCCCACAACTACAAGGAAAATTATACACCCCAGGAGTTGCTAAGGGGTGTCGTACGTCTGTCGCCGATTTTAAACACTCATTAACCTTCTTGGTGGGTCTAAAGATTGTTTCAACTTGAAACTTGGCCAGAACTTCCCCAATATGGTCCGTAATATTGCGAATAAATTGGAGAAGAACTTTTCCAGCTGACTGTTGTTGTTGGTGAATGTTCTCAGACACTTCTTCTGGGATGAAATGCTCGATCTATCTCTTTGTCAGCATATCCATTTACCTTATAAGCCTTCTGCAAACGATTTAGTTTATCTTGCAAATAAACTGTCTCACAGATATTATTAGCTCTGTCCACCAATGTTTTAATGACATCTCTCTTCTGCCTGGGATGATGATCCCTATCTTTGTGGAGATAATGGTCGGTGTGTGTATCTTTTCTATACAATTTATGCCCTAGACTCCCATCTACCCGCTTAAATACAGATACATCCAAAAAATTTAGTTGTCCATTGCTCTCTTTCTCCGCAGTAAATTGTATCTTTGGATTAATACTATTTAGGTTCACCAAGAAAAAATACAATTCCTATTACTGTGATTCCATACCACAAAAGTGCCATCCACATACTGATACCACTTCAAAGGGCTTTTACTGGCAGACTGCAGCGCCTGCTGTTCAAAAAGTTCCATGAATAGATTAGCAACAGATTGTCTCAGAGGGCTGCCCATGGTCAATCCTTCGGTTTGTTTGTAAAACTCATTATCAAACGGGAAATAAGTCGTGGACAGTCAATGTCTAAATAGAGCTACTATATCCGTGGGAAACCTATCATGTATGAAAGAGCTCCATCAATAGGAACCATGGTAAACAGCGCTACCACATCAAAACCAACAAGGATATCACCTGGGCTGACAGTATTCTCCTTCAGTTTTTCAATAAAGTGCACAGAATTTTTAATGTGATAATCAGTTTTACCAAAATGCGGTTGTTGGAAGGAGGCGAGATGTCTAGCCAACTCTTGAGTAGGCTATCCAATAACACTCACTATCGGTCTCAAGTGTATTTGGTAGTCCATATAACCAAGGAGGGTAAGTTTCCATTTTACACAGATGTTTTTTATCCTCTGTAGGAATGGAAGACATCTTTATTAATCGATTGGTAGCTCCTAACACTTTCGTTGTAGGTCCTTTTGAAGCTTTTTATAAGTGTTAGAATCTAAAAGGTCACTGATCTTCCTATGGTAGTTCTCACTCTTCATCACAACGGTAGCATTACCCTTATCAGCAGTAAGTACAATAATATTCCTGTCGACACGGCTCTCCCGTAACGCCTTCCTTTCTCCTTGAGATAAACTACTGCTAGGTGGCTTAGCTTTACCTAGTATCCTGGCTGCTTCCATCCTTATCTCATCAGCAGAATGTGGTGATAACTGCCGAATCCCCGCCTCAGTATTAGCTATAATATCCTCCGTAGGAATCTTCGATGGAGTAGTTGCAAAATTTCCTCCTTTCGAGAGAACAGAAACTTTTTCCGTAGATAATTCCCTCCCTAACAGATTAATAACAACACAGGCATCATCTGTAACTGGTGTTTCCTGTCTGCCCTTCTGTAAATTCTCGAACTTCTTCTTCTGCCTATCAGAAGTCACTTCTGCACTTAGTTCCATAGATCTAAATGTTAGCCTGTCCACCTTATACCAATCACAAAACTGCATTCCATTGCTAATAAATAAATGGAGATTTATCAGTTGACTAGTTACCGCCAGTCCTCGACGTGTCTGATGAATCTGCTCTCGTAGCATCGCCACTTGCATACTGGAGTAGATACGGTTAGCTTGCGTCGAGTGGAACAGTCTTCTCACCTTCAAAAACTTCGGAACTGTCCCGGTGTCACGGCAACGTAGCAAAAAAGTGAGCGTACAAAATTGTTGTGCTTTCTTCTTACGCATACCCTCCAGTCGTCGTACCATAGCCTACATATCCTCCCCGTAGAGGCGTCTAATCATAAAGCTTAGGATTTCACGGCCGGCATCTTCATTAGTTAAAACTCCCGGGCTGAGAGGCCGTGGTCTATCTATAAAACTTCTTCTTCCTGACGTTTTGTTGCCAACTGCGGTCAGCGTCGTCCGAGGTGAGTCAACGACTGGCTGCTAGGCCTTAGAGGCCGTTCATATAGAGTGCATAGAGGGCGCCACCATACGTCACATGGGCCCGACTGTAAGTCTATCTCTGACTAACGTCATTATTCTCGATTGAAGGTAATCGATTGTTACTACGTTGGTGCAAAGTCGACAGCCATATCTTGTCTAACTTCAAGCCTTCCTCTTTTCTATTAAAATTATTGTGGTGTTTCTGTATGTCTATAGCTTCCCAATACATACGTTTTTCTCGTTTTAAGGAGAATCGTTTTGACATTAATGTCACTCCATGTCCAGGAAAACTTCTGGGTCTGATGAAGATCATTTAAACACATTCTTTTTTTCAATGATCCACGTCAGCGTACTCGTAAACTGGCAGATGTGATGAACTGTGGTCATTCCACCACTGAGCGGCATTTGTATGCAATGGGGAAGGTTAAAAAATCGTACGTGTGGGTACCGCGTGCTTTAAAGCAAAATCACAAAAAAATCTGCGGTTGGCCAGCATCTTTGCTTACTGGTCATCAATTGGCTCTTGAACAACACGGACCATTCCTATGCTGTGTTGTTACTGGTGACAACAAATGGCTTCTTTATACTGACACAAGGAAAAGAAAAGAATGGTTGAGCCCAAAAATGGCAGCAGCTCCCAGTACAAAGACCGGCGCGCGTCCACAAAAGATAATGTTATTCATGTAGTGGGACAGCGGTGGCGTGGCGTTCTTCGAACTGCTTCTCCGAGGTGTAACCATCACTGCTGACATTTCTTGTCAACTGAGGCGCCTTGCAGACGTAGTGCAAGAGCAACGGCCAGGGAGACTGCGTAAAGTGAGGCTACTCCACGATAACGCCCTCGCACATTTTGCTAGACTGATAAACAACGCTACACAGGAGTTGGTTAAGGAAGTCATTCCACACACACCTTACTCACCTGATCTTGCACCCACAGTTTTTCATCTTTTCCACTCTCTACCATGCAACCTTCGTTCCCGGAAAATGCGCTCCGATCATGGCTCGACGAGTTCTTCGCCTCGAAACCACTGGTTTCTAGAGTCACGGAATCTAAAAGTTACCCTAGCGTTGGCAGAATTGTAAATAGTGAAGGAGAATTTATTATTGATGACTAAAGTCTCTGTTATGTGTATCTGTAGTGTTTATTAAATTTAAGGAAAAACGCTAAGAATTATGCACCAATCCAAATAAAAATTTAAATGAGTCCAGGAATGTTTACAATGAATTTTCGATGAGACCTGCGATACAAAAGGAAAGTAAAAGTTTACTGTTCTCCAACAACTTTTAACACATTTCAGTATACGCGTCATTTCGGCATAACATGCAGCTTAGAAACTAAGCCTTGATTATATTTTGTAGTCGAGAACAGTAGTAGAAGCGTTACAAGACCTGGCCTTAAAAACGTATTTCCGAGTGAGGAGCTGCTAGGCGCTGTTGCCTTTGCTCTGTCGTGACAGTTTGGCATTTTTATCGTCTGTAGCGTGAGAGCGTAAGATACTGGTGGAGCGATTAGTCCGTCATCTGATACTACTGTGGACTCCTGGATGATAAATGAGAGTGGTCGTGTATGTGTACGCACCAAGTTTCATTTTCCGGCTTCCGTCGATTTCATAATAACAAACACTACGCAAGCACCCTTCACAGTCACCCACAACACAGAACTGTACATTCCACACATCACCTACAGGTAATGGGTTGGTACTAAGATATTGTTATGAATTCGATTGTCAGTAAACTCAGTCCTTAATTAAATGGATTCCTTTGAATCGATAAAAATACATCTATACATACATCAGACGTGCACCAAGAGACAACGCGAGTCAATCTGTACTTGCTCCACAACCTAGCTTTGCATCGGAAAAAGGAAGGATCGAAATCTAGGTATAGCATAAGATGCAACGAAGCAGCAGCATGCAAGAAGAAGAAATATCGTTCTAATTCCGTTGCCTATGGCTCTCTATGGTCGTCCCACAACGCTTATACACAGTTACGTAAGGAAGGACTCCGTCAGATGTTCCGAGAACCTGTTTACTTTGCGAAATGCGCACCACTTTCTCTGGGTGGCGCTCCTGTGCGTACCAGGAGGATTAGCGACTGGTTGAGTTGTGATAGTATTACCAGGAACAGGAGTTTTATTTATACACTATTTGGTGAGCTGAGTGTCGCCGGTAAGGCACTAGGATAGAAGGCTGCAGTAGTCAAGTAGTTTGCTTGCGCTGTATTTTAAGTTACCGACCAACTGACGAGTAAGAGTCGAATGAAAATCGTAAATGAGTAGCAAAAAACAAAATGGTGGCAGCAGACTGCAAGGTGATGCATGCTCCTAACCATGTATAGGATGTTCCACAGGCCGCAGCGTCGTGTAGCTGTACAAACATTAATACGGGAGCGGTATAAAGACGGTCACTTCATTAGCAACGAGCACAAAGTGTCGAAATACAGTCCGTTATTACGTTTTGTACTGTAAAAGAGCAATATGTGCTCTAGTGTACTGTGCGGCTGGTCCCGGCGGAGGTTCGAGTACTCCTTCGGGCGTGGGTGTGTGTGTTCGTCCTTAGGATAATTTAGGTTAAGTAGTGTGTAAGCTTAGGGACTGATGACCTTAGCAGCTAACTCCCATAAGATTTCACAAACATTTGAACATGTTTTGGCTCTAGTGTAGATTCCACAGTCGTATTCGTTGTCCTGTGTAATTCCATCGTAGACGTAACACCTGCAGCAATTAACTGGCTGGAGTCGTTGGATATCCGCCTGTGATGGAAAATGGATGTCTCAACTTCTTTTAGCTATTAGCTATTAGACCATACATAGAAAGAACTACCACAGTGTAGTACAGAATGTAACTGAAAGGAAAAATTGTAAATTTGTGGTAAGGTCTTATTGGACCGTGCTCCTGAGGTCATCGGTCCCTAAGCCTACACACTACTTAATCTGACTTAAAATAACTTAAGCTATGGACAACACCTTCCCCCATGAACCATGGACCTTGCCGTTGGCGGGGAGGCTTGCGTGCCTCAGCGATACAGATGGCCGTACCGTAGGTGCAACCACAACGGAGGGGTATCTGTTGAGAGGCCAGACAAACATGTGGTTCCTGAAGAGGGGCAGCAGCCTTTTCAGTAGTTGCAGGGGCAACAGTCTGGATGATTGACTGATCTGGCCTTGTAACATTAACCAAAACGGCCTTGCTGTGCTGGTACTGCGAACAGCTGAAAGCAAGGGGAAACTACAGCCGTAATTTTTCCCGAGGACATGCAGCTTTACTGTATGATTAAATGATGATGGCGGCCTCTTGGGTAAAATATTCCGGAGGTAAAATAGTCCCCCATTCGGATATCCGGGCGGGGACTACTCAAGAGGACGTCGTTATCAGGAGAAAGAAAACTGGCATTCTACGGATCGGAGCGTGGAATGTCAGATCCCTTAATCGGGCAGGTAGGTTAGAAAATTTAAAAAGGGAAATGGATAGGTTAAAGTTAGATATAGTGGGAATTAGTGAAGTTCGGTTGCAGGAGGAACAAGACTTTTGGTCAGGTGATTACAGGGTTATAAATACAAAATCAAATAGGGGTAATGCAGGAGTAGGTTTAATAATGAATAAAAAAATAGGAGTGCGGGTTAGCTACTACAAACAGCATAGTGAACGCATTATTGTGGCCAAGATAGACACAAAGCCCATGCCTACTACAGTAGTACAAGTTTATATGCCAACTAGCTCTGCAGATGATGAAGAAATAGATGAAATGTATGACGAGATAAAAGAAATTATTCAGGTAGTGAAGGGAGACGAAAATTTAATAGTCATGGGTGACTGGAACTCGTCAGTAGGAAAAGGGAGAGAAGGAAACATAGTAGGTGAATATGGATTGGGGGGAAGAAATGAAAGAGGAAGCCGCCTTATAGAATTTTGCACAGAGCATAACTTAATCATAGCTAACACTTGGTTCAAGAATCATAAAAGAAGGTTGTATACCTGGAAGAATCCTGGAGATACTAATAGGTATCAGATAGATTATATAATGGTAAGACAGAGATTTAGGAACCAGGTATTAAATTGTAAGACATTTCCAGGGGCAGATGTGGATTCTGACCACAATCTATTGGTTATGAACTGCAGATTGAAACTGAAGAAACTGCAAAAAGGTGGGAATTTAAGGAGATGGGACCTGGATAAACTGAAAGAACCAGAGATTGTAGAGAGTTTCAGGGAGAGCATAAGGGAACAATTGACAGGAATGGGGGAAAGAAATACAGTAGAAGAAGAATGGGTAGCTCTGAGGGATGAAGTAGTGAAGGCAGCAGAGGATCAAGTAGGTAAAAAGACGAGTGCTAATAGTAATCCTTGGGTAACAGAAGAAATATTGAATTTAATTGATGAAAGGAGAAAATATAAAAATGCAGTAAATGAAGCAGGCAAAAGGGAATACAAACGTCTCAAAAATGAGATCGACAGAAAGTGCAAAATGGCTAAGCAGGGATGGCTAGAGGACAAATGTAAGGATGTAGAGGCTTGTCTCACTAGGGGTAAGATAGATACTGCCTACAGGAAAATTAAAGAGACCTTTGGAGATAAGAGAACCACTTGTATGAATATCAAGAGCTCAGATGGCAACCCAGTTCTAAGCAAAGAAGGGAAGGCAGAAAGGTGGAAGGAGTATATAGAGGGTTTATACAAGGGCGATGTACTTGAGGACAGTATTATGGAAGTGGAAGAGGATGTAGATGAAGATGAAATGGGAGATAAGATACTGCGTGAAGAGTTTGACAGAGCACTGAAAGACCTGAGTCGAAACAAGGCCCCGGGAGTAGACAACATTCCATTGGAACTACTGATGGCCTTGGGAGAGCCAGTCATGACAAAACTCTACCATCTGGTGAGCAAGATGTATGAGACAGGCGAAATACCCACAGACTTCAAGAAGAATATAATAATTCCAATCCCAAAGAAAGCAGGTGTTGAGAGATGTGAAAATTACCGAACTATCAGTTTAATAAGTCACAGCTGCAAAATACTAACGCGAATTCTTTACAGACGAATGGAAAAACTGGTAGAAGCGGACCTCGGGGAAGATCAGTTTGGATTCCGTAGAAATGTTGGAACACGTGAGGCAATACTAACCTTACGACTTATCTTAGAAGAAAGAATAAGAAAAGGCAAACCTACGTTTCTAGCATTTGTAGACTTAGAGAAAGCTTTTGACAACGTTAACTGGAATACTCTCTTTCAAATTCTGAAGGTGGCAGGGGTAAAATACCGGGAGCGAAAGGCTATTTACAATTTGTACAGAAACCAGATGGCAGTTATAAGAGTCGAGGGGCATGAAAGGGAAGCAGTGGTTGGGAAAGGAGTGAGACAGGGTTGTAGCCTCTCCCCGATGTTATTCAATCTGTATATTGAGCAAGCAGTAAAGGAAACAAAAGAAAAATTCGGAGTAGGTATTAAAATTCATGGAGAGGAAATAAAAACTTTGAGGTTCGCCGATGACATTGTCAGAGACAGCAAAGGACTTGGAAGAGCAGTTGAACGGAATGGACAGTGTCTTGAAAGGAGGATATAAGATGAACATCAACAAAAGCAAAACGAGGATAATGGAATGTAGTCAAATTAAATCGGGTGATGCTGAGGGGATTAGATTAGGAAATGAGACACTTAAAGTAGTAAAGGAGTTTTGCTATTTAGGGAGTAAAATGACTGATGATGGTCGAAGTAGAGAGGATATAAAATGTAGACTGGCAATGGCAAGGAAATCGTTTCTGAAGAAGTGAAATTTGTTAACATCGAGTATAGATTTAAGTGTCAGGAAGTCGTTTCTGAAAGTATTTGTATGGAGTGTAGCCATGTATGGAAGTGAAACATGGACGATAACCAGTTTGGACAAGAAGAGAATAGAAGCTTTGGAAATGTGGTGCTACAGAAGAATGCTGAAGATAAGGTGGGTAGATCACGTAACTAATGAGGAGGTATTGAATAGGATTGGGGAGAAGAGAAGTTTGTGGCACAACTTGACTAGAAGAAGGGATCGGTTGGTAGGACATGTTTTGAGGCATCAAGGGATCACAAATTTAGCATTGGAGGGCAGCGTGGAGGGTAAAAATCGTAGAGGGAGACCAAGAGATGAATACACTAAGCAGATTCAGAAGGATGTAGGTTGCAGTAGGTACTGGGAGATGAAGAAGCTTGCACAGGATAGAGTAGCATGGAGAGCTGCATCAAACCAGTCTCAGGACTGAAGACCACAACAACAACAACATGGACAACACACACATCCATGCCCGAGGGAAGACACGAACCTCCGACATGGGAAGCCGCACGGACCGTGACAAGATGCCCGAGACTGCGCGGTTACCCCGAGGGGCGTAACTGAAAGGCATACACAATGAGACGAATAGAAATGACACTTTTATTCAAAGACCATAATTGTACTGACGTCACTGCCATGTATGATGATCCACTGGGCATTATAATTGGCTAGACACAGTTTTTAATAGGGTGTGTGATCACCACGGAGAGCAATACATGCTCTGCAACGTGCTCGCATGCAGTCTACAAAGTTGGTGAGGGGTCCATGGGGTAGAGCGTTCTATTCCTTCACCCAGCTGCCGGTTGGTCATGAGTGCACTTGGATAGGCTACAACACGTCTCCCCACCGCATCCTACACGTGCTAGATGGGATTTAAGTACGGGAAATGGGCAGGCCGGTCCATTAGCCGAATATCATCTTGGTCCACGAGATCCTCCACCTGTGATGTCCGACGGGGTTGCGCATTGTCATCTTAATAAAGGGAAAATGAATGTAGTGTCACAACAACGTTGACCAGTGAGTATATTGTGTTCAAGGATTTGGAGGACAGTACGCCTATGCAAAATTATGCCTCCCTACTCCATAACACAAAACAATCATATTCGGCAGTGTTCCTGGATGCACTGCGTATTCCCACTTTTCGGCATTGAGGGTGCGTCCAGAATCGTTACTCAGACTTCATCTGCTCTCATCCGAGAAGAACACGAGACCGCACTCCTCGTCGGTCCAGGCCCTACAGCCTTGACACCACCGCAAACGGTGCCAAGATATCTGCTTGATGCTAAAGTGGCAATTAATCCCGAATATCAAAAGTGCGAGACCCTCCACGTGAGTACTAAAAAATTCTGTTAAATTTCGGTTCCACTGCTAATCACGGAACTTAAAGTCTGTCGGTTCAACTAAATACCTACGGATAACAGTTACAAAGAATTTAAATGTTGTGGGAAAAGCGAGCGAAAGACTACGTCTTATTGGAACAACTTTTGGAATATGCAAAACTCTGCAAAGCAGACTGTCTACACTTCGCTTTTCTATCCTCTTATGGAGTACTGCCGCGCGGTAAGAGATTGTTGTCACATACGACTGAAAGAAGAAGGGCAGCTCGTTTTCTTTTATCACGAAGGAAAGGAGAGAGCGTTACGGATATAATGAGCGAGATAGTGTGGCAATAATTGAAACAAAGTAGTTTTTCGTTGAGGCGAGACTCCCAGCAGCGTGGGGAGAAACGACCATAATGATAGGACAAATCAGATTTAGGTGTTCATTTTTCTTATGTGCTGTTCGAGAGTGGAACGACAGAGAAATAGTCTGCAACTGTTTCAGTGATTCTCCTGCCAAACACTTAAGCGTAAATTGCAGAGTAATCATGTAGTTCTTGATGTATTGTTCTAAGTCTTGTGATTTCTACGCTGTTTTTACAACTACACATTTCCGCGTACTCCAACTCTATTCGTTTGTTTTCCCTTCCCAACACCTGAGATATAGCAGCTGCTACATTCATTACTTTCCTCCTAGCCTTGACGGAGTCCCACTATCATTACTTACACGAATACTTCGCGCTCTTGAGCTGCAATATCACTTGTTACGTTTTGTTGCTAGGTAATTTGATCTGTTTTATTGTTACACTTTCAGACAACGGTTAAATTTAAAATATGTTCTTAAATACTCTTGAGTTGCTTGAGTAGGTTCTACTGAATCAGTCTGGAGCTGCTAATGGACGATATCAGATTAAATCCAAGTACGGTCAAACGGTCAAAAATTATTACGAATGATCAATAAGCTTTGTGATTTAACATTTCCAATAACCGAGTAATTATCCAAAAAGGCAAAGAAACGGAAAAGCGGATACCATCTCTATTTGGAAGTGGGATGGAACCTGTCTTATTTTTACATCAAGGCTTATGGATAAAAATTCCACATTTATCTCAATTCCCTTTTGTGATCGGTAGCGAAGGATATATTTATATATACACTACTGGCCATTAAAATTGCTACACCACGAAGATGACGTGCTACAGACGCGAAATTTAACCGACAGGAAGAAGATGCTATGATATGCAAATGATTAGCTTTTCAGAGCATTCACACAAGGTTAGCCCCGGTGGCGATACCTACAACGTGCTGACATGAGGAAAGTTTCCAACCGATTTCTCATACACAAACGGCAGTTGACCGGCGTTGTCTGGTGAAACGTTGTTGTGATGCCTCGTGTAAGGAGGAGAAATGCGTACCATCACGTTACCGACTTTGATAAAGGTCGGATTGTAGCGTATCGTGATTGCGGTTTATTGTATCGCGACATTGCTGCTCGCGTTGGTCGAGATCCAATGACTGTTAGCAGAATATGGAATCGGTGGGTTCAGCAGGGTAATACGGACCGCCGTGCTGGATGACAACGGCCTCGTATCACTAGCAGTCGAGATGACAGGCATCTTATCCGCATGGCTGTAAAGCCCGTGCAGCCACGTCTAGATCCATGAGTCAGCAGATGGGGACGTTTGCAAGACAACAACCATCTGCACGAACTGTTCGACGACATTTGCAGCAGCATGGACTATCAGCTCGGAGACCATGGCTGCAGTTACCCTTGACGCTACATCACAGACAGGAGTGCCTGCGATGGTGTACTCGACGACGAACCTGGGTGCGCGACTGGCAAAACGTCATTTTTTCGGATGAATCCAGGTTCTGTTTACAGCATCATGATGGTCGCATCCGTGTTTGGCGACATCGCGGTGAACGCACATTGGAAGCTTGTATTCGTCATTGCCATACTGGTGTATCACCCGGCGTGATGGTATGGGGTGTCATTGGTTACACGTCTCGGTCACCTCTTGTTCGCATTGACGGCACTTTGAACAGTGGACGTTACATTTCAAATGTGTTACGACTCGTGGCTTTACCCTTCATTCGATTCCTGCGAAACCCTACATTTCAGCAGGATAATGCACGACCGCATGTTGCAGGTCCTGTACGGCCTTCCTGGATACAGAAAGTGTTCGACTGCTGCCCTGGCCAGCACATTCTCCAGCTCTCTCACCAATTGAAAACATCTGGTCAATGGTGGCCGAGCAACTGGCTCGTCACAATACGCCAGTCACTACTCTTGATGAAGTGTGGTATCTTGTGGAAGCTGCGTGGGCAGCTGTATCTGTACACGCCATCCAAGCTCTGTTTGACTCAATTCCCAGACGTATCAAGGCAGTTATTACGGCCACAGGTGGTTGTTCTGGGTACTGATTTCTCAGGATCTATGCACCCAAATTGCGTGAAAATGTAATCACATGTCAGTTCTAGTATAATATATTTGTCCAATGAATACCCGTTTATCATCTGCATTTCTTCTTGGTGTAGCAATTTTAATGGCCAGTAATATATATATTCCGCTTACAGATAAAAAGCTGTAACTAAGTCAGAAATTCTGGAAACAGCCCACTTCAGTCGAAATTCTATTTCACATAAAGATACATATTTTTATGTAGATAAACATTTTAAATAATTTTGCTAAAAACACATAATTTGTCACTTTTCTTTGTTATAATTTTTAAGGATTTAAATAATGAAAACCGCACCAGTCGATAATTTTTTTCTGCGTAGTTAAGTAGCAAAAATTACGTAACTGGTGCAGATTTCATTATTTAAATAATTAAAAACTATAATAATAATTGGTTTTTTCGAAGCATTTAATATGATGAACGAAATATAATTTTTAAATTTAACAACAAAATCTCGTGCATTGTCGTATTATGAGAATGCTGTTTGAATGATCTTCATTCGTAGCGTACTACGTGAGTGACCTCCACTACACATGTTGCCTCGCTGTCTGAAATGGAAAGACCTTATTTATGGCTCAATGGCTCTGAGCACTATGGGACTCAACTGCTGTGGTCATTAGTCCCCTAGAACTTAGAACTACTTAAACCTAACTAACCTAAGGACATTACACACATCCATGCCCGAGGCAGGATTCGAACCTGCGACCGTAGCAGTCGCAAGGTTCCGGACTGCGCGCCTAGAACAGCGAGACCACCGCGGCCGGCCCTTATTTATGATGTGGTCGGTTGAGGCAATGTACACTACAGTCTTCATTCATTGCCCTCGTCTTGTTTAGAGCAGAGCGTTTATACAGTACAGTATCTCAAGTGAAGTGACTGGCGATAGAATGCCAAAAATAAAGTAAAATGTTCGCTCTCAATTGCAACAATATGCTGCTGAATTTAGTGGCATCTTTACAAGTGATGGAGAAACCCTATTGCGTCAAAAAAGTAAGAAATCAGTAAATGCAGACCAGCGATCTCAATTCTTGTAGCATTTAGCAGATAGTAAGCATAGAACGGTCGCTTCAAGTACAACTTCCAGACAATTTCTTTTAGTTGAAATAGCTTTCTCTTCACATACCCTAGCTTCAAAAAGTTCCGCATGCGGTGTAGATTTTGCAACACTTTTCTTTCGTGTGATATTCCATTACATAAACTGAAAAGTCCACCGCTCAGAAATTATCTTCCGAAATACACGAATTTCGAAACTCTAGAGGAACCAACATTAATAAAATTGTATGTGTCTGGCTGTTACGAACAAATGCCAAGAAAGTTCAGAGCAGAACACGAAAATAAAAAAAAAACAACAACTGGTAAGCACTGACGAATCACCAGACTCTAGCAGTATGAAAGTGTGGAATGTTATGGTAGGTATGCTAGAAAAAGAGGCAATGGTTTCCCAGCGGTGTTTTTTATTAGCGTGTAAAGAGATATCAGCATCGAATCATGTAAAAATGCCTCACTTATTCAATGAATCTCTGCAGTTGTTATGATTGAATGTGGTGACATCTGATAGTGTTTTACTTTTACTGGCGGATGCTGCTCCACTTATGAAGAAGGCAGCTAAAGCCTTTTCTGTCAGCTTCCCACATATGATGTACACAGCCAAAGAATATATGAGCAAATACGTACATTATATCCTAAAGTGAACAAATTGACCTCAAATGGTAAAAAGTTGTCTGTGAAAGCGCTAACAAGAATTTATTTGTTTGTATTATACAAACAACTTTGAAAATTTTAAATCAGTGATTAATGAACAAAGTAAGGATGATGCTTCTTCAATTGACATTCTTCAGAACTTATTCAACTACAATACAATAAAATATGAATTGTATTACATTTCTGCAAATTTGGGTGTTTTGTTTCACTCTATCAAAAAGAGTAGAAGCATCAACAAGCGTGTTAAGTGAGAAAGTTAATGAAGTGCATGACACTGAGAAAAAAATTAATTCACTCAAGGGTCCGAAATTGGAAGCTACTAAACAGCAATTTGAAAGTGTGTCCGAAAAAAATAGTGGAGCAATGTAGCTCAAGGGTCCGAAATTGGAAGCTACTAAACAGCAATTTGAAAGTGTGTCCGAAAAAAATAGTGGATTTCGTACTATGTGCAAAATTGTCAAGGGAAAGTAGACGTTGGGGAAATTGAAAATGTGTGTGACAGTGACATTCCTTTGATGAAATATGCGAGACTATCATCACGTGATACTGAAAGGTCCTTCTCCCGGTATGTTGGATTGTTTCGAGACAATCGACATCGGTTTGTGATGGGAAACTTAGAGAAAGTTTTCGTAATTCACTGAAACAGCGAATTGTTTCAGTCCTCAACGGCATCAGCATGACTGATGAGCGATTTTTAACGTAAGTGTTTACAGTTTTTTAATATAGAAACAAAATATTTTGGCATTTTAATGTATACTTTTTTATTTTTCCAGCATAAAAAATTAAATGTACTGATCTATCTTCTTATTTTATTTCCGTGTCCGCCATCACACTGAGCTATTCGTACGTTATTCAACGTACTTCACCCTATATTCCAAGAGGTTCTTTAATTTCACTTCTGTTGCATTGTGCGACTTAGTCACACGAGAACGTGTGTGTGGTGCAGAGCACAGGTACTTCATTTATTAAACTTTCCATTTTCTTATTCAACAGTATTTTTTTTGTCTGCTTATTATTGCCGTGCATTCTCGGTGTAATGCTCGTAAGCAACACTTGGTTCTACAAAAAGTCCACACCAAATAACCTCCTAGTTTTGTGTTAAACCCATCTTATCCTCACTTGCTGGGAATAAAGCACTGCTTCCTTTCATAATCTGTTGGTTGTAAAACTGAAAGAGCATTCTATTTCAACTTTACACATGTTTCGCTTTCACAATACCATCGCAAGAAGCTTAGTCGAGTGACGAAATGGGAGCCGATATTGTTCTTACGGAACCTTACCTTCACTGAGCAATGTAGCTGGTTTTATTGTACGCACAAGTAAACTGCAAGAGCTTGTTTGTGTTCATAGGATATTGTATGTGGTAATTTTTGTAGATGGATAAACAGTGCTGCTATTCAAGCACAAATTTCACTGAAGACAGGGATCCGAAAATGATAAAAGCTTCTACAATCGCCACACGGAGCGAAGACAAAGTCATCTTTGATAATTTCTCTCAAACAGTAAGGAACGAAAGACAGGCGATTTTAAAACAGGCTACTAAACACAAGAAAATCTTGTTTTCCCAGTTAAGATCTCCAGACACACTGTTTCATCAACTGAACTTGCGTTTCAGAATATTTTTACTGTTATTGTCTACAATCTCGAATATTTCTTTCATTTCAGAGGCATGTATTGGCTCTCTACACTAACGCATTTTCTTTGATGTTCCCGCATTTTTGCAATGTGGAGATGCAACCAGCACAAATAAATAACGTCCGTCGGCCGGTGAGGCCGTGCGGTTCTAGGCGCTTCAGTCAGGAACCGCGTGACCGCTACGGTCGCAGGTTCGAATCCTGCCTCGGGCATGGATGTGTGTAATGTCCTTAGGTTTAAGTAGTTCTAAGTTCTTGGGGACTGATGACCACAGATGTTAAGTCCCATAGTGCTCAGAGCCATTTGAACCATTTTGAAATAATGTCCGTTTCGTGTTTCTTGCGACGTCCAGTGTCAATAGAAAACGTCAGTTTCTTCCTCTTTAAAAATATAATATTAATCAAAATGGAATTTTATGTGCTAATTTTCTTCCATAATTTTATTTAAAAATTTTCAAACAATTTAATTACCATAACAAAAAACAAAACTGAATTTATAATTTATTTACGTTGTAACACATTCACAATTCAGCTTGGAAATTACTGGAGTACACCTTCTACTACTTGTGCAGCTCGTTTGCCTGTGTGTACTGGACTTCATGCATTTTTCTCTGCAACTTCTGTTGTTCTTTAGAACAAAGAACTTCCATTTAGTTTTCAAATTTGATTTTATCTTTTGTCAATCGTCGAAATCTTTTAAGTTCCTCTTCCATGTATGTCGGGAAGTCTACAATGATAATTTCTTTGCCTTTTATGGTTGTGAAATGTGCCAAGTTTCCTTTTAGCCAAATTATTGCATTATTTTTTGGTGCTAGGATAAAATTTTTCTTCTGGTTTTCACGTCTGAATGGAGTGGTCCCATATTTGTGTAGCGAAATTTTAGTTTTAACGATATGTGCCTTAGCATTCATCATATCTCTAGATGTGTTTTCGCCACATCTTCCTTGTTCGACTCGTTTCGTGTGCTAGCCTAGCCCTCTCGGCGCTTTCCCTCTATTACATGCCGCAATCGGCGCAAGAGTCCTGGTTATTTTCAGTGTTTTGCTGTTCCTGTTAATGTCGCTGTAGTCTAGTTTTTGGGGACATAAAATTCCGCTTTAAAAAAAAAAATATTTTGTTTGTAACGAGAAACAAACTGATGCTTTCCGCCGACAATGAACATCACATGAAGCACGCAATGTTTAGAATTTGTTCGGGCACAGTGCTTCTACATATTTCCAAAACAAAATTGCGAAAATCTGTTTTTGTACTAGGGAAATAGCGCCTGACGACCTTAAGTCCCGTATTACACGTCAAAGATTTTTGACAGATCTTTCATAAAAGCTAAAACCACATTCAAAATCATATTAAAGACTGATGAAAGTACCAGACTACACAGTTAAAGATTTTATAAAACATCTTTTATTAAAGATACTTGGCAAACTAATTTTACAATGTAATATGAGCTTTCGGAGAGACAACCAACTAAGTCGATATGGATTTTGAAAACTGGTTTCATTTTATGATTGACTTTATTGTCGTTGAGAATAGATTCGGGAATATCATTTTTAGTTCTAGGGACACAACAACGAGAATAGCTGATGTCACGGACTAACTGCTGAGTTAAGTGACACTTATAAGAAAAAAGGCGTCCAAGAAAGCGAACTAAGGAGATAGTGACTGTTAAATGGTACAGTAGACGCCTCTCTACAAGCAAATCAAGCCACAGACTTTTCTCGTAATGCGTCACCTCTATGACTGTCCCTGTAAGTCGTTCTTAATTTAATTATGTTCTTTGCCAGGGCATTGAGGCTTTATTTGTTTCAAAACGGGTTTGCTTGAATTAAATAATGGATCAAGTCTATCAGTCGCCCATCTGGAAAGTTCTGCATCGGTGTGGCTGCGTGGCTTTCTCGCCTCAGAGAGTGGTTCTTGGAGGTATGTCCTTGTGCCAGCTACCTGCGCCTTCTTAAACGGGAACGGGCGTTAGCCGACCGGCGAACGTGCGCGAAGCCATTGAACCAAAACCCGTTCCCTTTTCATACAAGTGAGACGACTAGAGACGTAGACACATCGGCAACTGTTTCATCGCTCAGTTGGCGGGGGAAAGATTACCCACTAACGGGTGGTATAAAGGTCTAAGCTGTTAATTAAAATTGGGAGCGTAATTGATCTCAAGTAATGCATCGCAAAGACACGATAGATTCGATACAGCTTATTTTGAAAAAGTTCTTATTCAGTACATCGCAATATATCCTAATGAACATACACAGCTGACAATTGAAGTTGAAACACCACGAGGACAGAAAATAACATTTTAATTCTTACGCGCATACACTGTAGAAGAATACATGATTAGTCTTGTAGGTGATACGGTTGTTACGGGCTGCGAACTTAAGCAGACAGAGCTTCAACTTCTGTCAATAAGAATGAATCTAAACCGGCTGAGCATCACGCTGAATGGCTCTGAGCACTATGGGACTCAACTGCTGAGGGCATTAGTCCCCTAGAACTTAGAACTAGTTAAACCTAACTAACCTAAGGACATCACAAACATCCATGCCCGAGGCAGGATTCGAACCTGCGACCGTAGCAGTCTTGCGGTTCCAGGCTGCAGCGCCTTTAACCGCACGGCCACCATCACGCTGAACTTTGCACGGAAGAAATAAATGGGTAGAGCACTCCACATTGTTTCAACACTACAGCAAAGCTCAAAAAATAATAGGGGTTGGCTAGACAGGCGTGTAAGTCTTCGTGACCAGATATTTTCAGTGGGTGATGTGGTATAAAGTGCCAGCTGTGATTTTAAGTTAGACAGCATGGAAAGATCTGATGGTACACTAATGATCTTAATTTGTATTTTTGGTTGAAAATAAGGGAAAATGTGACAGTAATAAACTTAACCACTAATTTCTATTGCCATTTTACACATCTACTAATGATGGTGTCACTGATGAAGGTGTCATTCATCATAAACGCAGTGGCCAAACCATGGTTAGCTAAATTACTGTGGGTTGAACTTCTGCCCTGAAAACAATCTCTTTAATCTAATTCAAAGGACACAAGCAGCTCAGTGTGGGCTTATGGAGACAAACACAGTATTCAGCCATACCTCATGTATCTCTTAATCTAGCGCCTGATGCATCGGAAAATGTCCGCGGATGCTTGAACTAAAAGACTGAACTCAAACTTTTGGATTTATTAACAGTTACTTTTGCTTGCTCTTGGTATCAAGCAATGTTCTTAAATATTACTATCACTTACGAAATGAAGGCTTGAAAATAACTTAACAGACGAAGTAATCAGCTTGGGAGGGTACCTCTGTGGGAACAAGGGAGAGGATGTTATAAGCTTGTTCGTGATCCAGTATGCTGCAACAGTGATAAGCGTTGTTGAGGGCAAAGAACAAGAGAGAAAGTTGCTATTGCTCATTCGCAGAGATTCGCAGTGCTGATAAACTTACAATTTCGTTAACCGATTTACACGGGACAAGGGCAGATCGAGAGAGAAATTAATGTTGGTTACAGTTGTTGGTGCAAGAGAACGACAGACTGGTCAACCTAAAACAGGGCGATGTGAGAAATTTAGCTTACGACAAACGCGACAAAGATTTCACCAATTTGGAAAGAGTCTGCCACACATAATTGTGACTACTAACAAGCCCTGATCGCAACCTATCTCTACGTCAGCAAGCAGTTGCACTGCGTCGCACCGTCACTGCCTCGTGGTACAGCTGCTGCTCAATGTAATGTTAAATGTAATGTTAAAACAACAGCTGATTCCTCAAACTGGGGCGCTATCAAGTACGGGGTCCCACAGGGTTCGGTCTTAGGTCCTTTACTGTTCTTGATACACATTAATGACTTACCATTCCACATTGATGAAGATGCAAAGTTAGTTCTTTTTGCTGATGATACAAGTATAGTAACAACATCCAAAAACCAAGAACTAAGTGATGTAATTGTAAATGATGTTTTTCGCTAAATTATTCAGTGGTTCTCAGCAAACGGACTCTCTTTAAATTTTGATAAAACACAGTACCTACAGTTCCGTACAGTAAATGGCACAACTCCAGTAATAAATATAGAGTTTGAACAGAAGTCTGTAGCTAAGGTAGAATTTTCAAAATTTTTAGGTGGGTCCATTGATGAGAGGTTAAACTGGAAGCAACACATTGATGGTCTGCTGAAACGTCTGAGTTCAGCTACGTATGCTATTAGGGTTATTGCAAATTTTGGTGATAAGAATCTCAGTAAATTAGCTTACTATGCCTACTTTCATTCACTGCTTTCGTATGGCATCATATTCTGGGGTAATTCATCGTTGAGTAGAAAAGTATTCATTGCTCAAAAACGTGTAATCAGAATAATTGCTGGAGCCCACCCACGGTCATCCTGCAGACATCTATTTAAGGATCTAGGGATCCTCACAGTAACCTCACAGTATATATATTCACTTATGAAATTTGTTGTTAATAATCCAGCCCAGTTCAAAAGTAATAGCAGTGTGCATAGCTATAACACCAGGAGAAAGGATGATCTTCACTATGCAGGGTTAAATCTGACTTTGGCACAGAAAGGGGTAAATTATCCTGCCACAAAAGTCTTTGGTCACCTACCAAACAGCATCAAAAGACTGACAGATAGCCAACTAACATTTAAAAATAAGTTAAAAGAATTTCTAGATGACAACTCCTTCTACTCATTGGCTGAATTTTTAGATATAAATTAAGGGGAACACAACCGTCCAGTCGGCTCGAGTCAAAAGCGCGCCTTACGGAGCCCTTGCTCGCCCGTTTTAACTGACAGATTTTCTAGAAAGATCTTGAAGCTGCTACTGGGAATTCCAGCAACCATTGGAAAAACACCCACGAATGTGGAGGGAAAGATCTTTCCTCTTACGCGCTCCAAGTCACGTAGTCCAAGACAGAGAGGCCTAGAGCCCTCTGCCAACATTACTCTCCTTGCTCTTAAAGCCTCCCTCCTGTTGTTTTCCTGTGCAGTCCAACGGTTAAGCCCTCCGTTTCTAAGCTCTGAGAGAGCAGAAAATTCGCCTTAGCCCACAGCCAAACTAACAGAATGAATTTCATGCCAGAAAGGGAGTGTTCATGAAATAGCGGCTGCTGATGGTAAAGGGAAAGTTAGGATAAAATAGGGCACATACTCAACAGATCAATTCTTTTAGACTTTGGTGCGAATGGAACAAGATAAAGATGCCATTTAAAAAGGATGAAATACCGTATCTCATTCATACGATACACTTTAATGAAAGATGTACTCAGATAAACGTACGTCTTTCTCTTGAAAAGGTGCTAGCCAGACTAACAGTCGAACACCCTCTAGATCGAGGTAGATCGGGACACAACTGGCACCATGAAGTCTTGCGTCATCGTCTTGGAAGATAAAGTCACAGAAACTTCAAAGGTAGGACATTGCCTCTTTCATTAAAACATCAGAAATGTAGCGCCTGCCGTCTATATTACTTGATATGCAAACCAAAGATGATTATGCTGTGTACCTAATGGCACTCGACACCATCACGCCACGTGCTGGGACTCCAACACGGCGAATGCAATCTGGCTACGTTCGTTCTCCTCGGAGCCTCCACACGTGGACACGTCCATCTCTTTGTGACATCGAAGAAACCCTTGAATGGCTGATTCAACAACAAAATGGTTCAAATGGCTCTGAGCACTATGGGACTCAACATCTTAGGTCATAAGTCCCCTAGAACTTAGAACTACTTAAACCTAACTAACCTAAGGACATCACACACACCCATGCCCGAGGCAGGATTCGAACCTGCGACCGTAGCAGACCCGCGGCTCCGGACTGCAGCGCCAGAACCGCTAGACCACCGCGGCCGGCGATTCAACAACAGACAGATTGGTACCGTAGTGTTGTTACAGCGTTTGACACAGATTTATTCTATGCAGACGGTCTGTGATGTTAACGAATATCCGAGCATACGGAATAGGTTCTCAGATACGAGTGACTCGAACAGTTTTTAGTAAGAGAGGCCAATACGTTGTCCTGGACGGCGAGTGTTCGTCAGAAACAAGGGTACCGTCAGGAGTGCCCCAGCCAGCTCTTCTTCTCTATACACATAAACGACCTCACGGAAAGGGTGAGCAGCAATCTGCAAATGAACGGGTCAGTGTCGTCGGTGAGTGAGTGATCCCGGCGGGGTCAGGGATTTTCTCTGCCTCGTGATGACTGGGTGTTGTGTGCTGTCCTTAGGTTAGTTAGGGTTAAGTAGTTCTAAGTTCTAGGGGACTGATGACCATAGATGTTAAGTCCCATAGTGATCAGAGCCATTTGAACCATTTTGAGTGAGTGAAGGAAGATGCGAGATGACTTGCATAGAATTTCTGTTTCGTGTAATGAATGGCAAATTGCTCTATAGTAGTGCTGTGCTGCATGACACAGTCATGTCGATTAAATATGTAGGTACGACGTTGCAAACTGACATGAAAGGGGACGATTACAAGTCGGCAGCAGGGAAGTCGAACGGTCTAGTTCGGTTTATCAAGAGAATTCTAGGAAAGGGCAACTCATCTACAAAGGAGGCCACATATAAATATTGAGAAAGTTTAGAGAGCCGGCATTTTCGACAGACTGCAGAAAAATCCCACTGCCACCATCATACATGTCACATAAGGATCTACAAGACAAGAGAATTCAGAGTTCGTTTGGAAAAAGACAGTCGCTTTTCCCTTGCTCCATTTGTGAGTGAAACATAATGGCTTGAGGAATCTGTATGTGAATGTAGACATTAAATCCTTGGTGTACCGGCAAAAAAACGAAAAGAATCCGGATAAGTGCGATTAGTACTAAGGCACCGTGGGGTACATACAAACTTAATGAATGTTGTAATGTGAAACCTTGCTTCTTGCCAATTTTCATGATTGTAGGTCAACGTGAAGAACACTGTAGGTATTGGTGAGTGAGTTTCCAGTATCAAAATATGTGACATAAATGGCAGTATATTTAGACGGCACTGACTTACAAGCATCAATTTTTTACACCGCCAAGGGATCATAGGTCTTAATATGTGACATAAATTTCAGCTTGAGACGTCTACCCGTTCCTGAGGAAAACTATTTGTGACAGTCAGTCAGACAGACAGACGGACAAGTAGTGGACGTGCGGCACTAGTGTGTCAACGTTGTCGTGTCACAAATCGCAGCGGAGCAACATCACTAAATCAAGTGTTCAAGACATTGGTGTTACCGATGAACCTAACCCTAAAAGAGGACAAGCATATTGATTACGACGAATAATAAGTTCCAACGCGCTCAACATTTTACTGATTGTGTAAAAAAGGGCTCTGGGCACCCTACTTTTTAGACAATTTTCCTGGAACGAAGCACGGCGACATCTATGGTCGTACAGCTTTCCCACACGTTGCCAAGGTTGCTCGACTAAGCTGCAGAAAAATTTTGCATTTCAGTGAGGTCTCTGCAGGAGTCCGCGAGTCATTGTTTTTGTTCGGGAGTCGAGTTATGAGGGACAAACGCTGCACACACTGTTCTCTTCTGAAGAACATTCTGGTGAATGTCTTGAACACTTGATTTAGTGGTCTTGTTCCGTTGCGATTTATGATACGACAACGTTGACATACTACGGCCGCACGTCCACTACTTGAAAATACCTGCTCACAACTGATTGCTCGAATGTACATGTATTGTTTATAGTCGTTAGTTCAGGCAGCGACTGTAGTTTTTTGGTCGGACAGTGTTTGCGGTGCTAGTGGCGTTTGACGGCAGAGACGGATGTGACGTAACGCTTACAGGCCATTTGGAACAAGGCACTTAGGCCAAGTAAAACTGGAACTGGGGCAGACATCCTTCATCGCGTGACAGCCACGGGCGACCGGAGCCTCCCGTGTTACTTGTAAATAAAGTGCAGCCCGACACGTCCCGGATGCGTGCGTACTCGCCGCTCCTTCGCTGAAAGAGGACATCGTGTCTAGAAGTCATTTCTGAAAGTACTTGTAAGGAGTGTAGCCATGTATGGAAGTGAAACATGAACGCTAAACAGTTTAGACAGGAAAAAATAGAAGCTTGTGAAACGCGGTGCATCAGAAGAATGCTGAAGATTAGACGGGTAGATCACATGATTAATATGGAGCTAGTGAATAGAATTAGAGAGAAAAGAATTTCGTGGCGCAATCTGACTTAGAAGAAGGGATCGTTTGGTAGGACACATTCTGAGACATAAAGGGATCACCAATTTAGTACTGGAGGAAAGCGTAGGGGAGGGGGGTAGAACTAAAAGTCGTAGAGGGAGAGCTAGAGATGAATACAGTAAGCTGATTCACAAGGATGAAGGTTGCAGTAGTTTCTCGGAGATGAAGAGTCTTGAACAGGATAGAGTCAGATGGACAGTTGCATCAAACCAGTCTTTGGGCTCAAGACGACCGCAACAACAACAAAGGGAAGACAGGTAGCCCGCATCTCGTGGTCGTGCGGTAGCGTTCTCGCTTCCCACGCCCGGGTTCCCGGGTTCGATTCCCGGCGGGGTCAGGGATTTTCTCTGCCTCGTGATGGCTGGGTGTTGTGTGATGTCCTTAGGTTAGTTAGGTTTAAGTAGCTCTAAGTTCTAGGGGACTGATGACCATAGATGTTAAGTCCCATAGTGCTCAGAGCCAAGACAGGTAACATGCAATATGAACAACAACCAAGAAGGAAGAATACGAGTGGGAGACCAAGAATGAAGTGCACTTATTAAAAAGGGCGCAAGACAGGGATGTAGTCTTTGGCCCCTTCTGTTCAATCTATACTTCGAAGAAACAATGATGGAAATAGAAAAAAGGTAAAGGGAGGGAGATCAATGTTAAGATCCGCTGATGACATTGCTATGCTCAGTGAAAGTGAAGAGGAATTAAAGTACCTGTTGCATGGGATGTAAAGTCTAATAAATGCAGAATATGGATTGAAAGTAAATCAAGAAAAACGAAAGTAATGAGAAGTAGCGGAAATGGGAACAGCGAGAAACTTAATGTCACAACTGGTGATTAGGAAGTTGATGAAGTTGATGAATTCTGCTAACTAGGTAACAAAATTAGCCATCACGGACGTAGCAAGGAGGACATAAAAAACAGTCTAAGGCTGCTAAAAACGGCATTCCTAGCCAAGAGAAGGCTACTAGTTTCAAACGTAGGTCTTAATTTGAGGAAGAAATTTCTGAGATGTACGTTTGGAGAGCAGTATTGCATGGCAGTGAGACACGGACTGTGCGAATACCGGAACAGAAGAGAATGGAGGCATTTGAGATGTGGTGCTCCAGGAAGTGCTCCAGCAGGTACGGTGGTCTAGGAATTAAAATTCCCACACCACCGTACCGTAGCACGACCTTGTAAGAAGAATTACACGCTAGATTATATTTTAAAAATTAATCTTGACGAAATCTCCGTCTATATTTACGGTATTTAATTTGTGTTTACAGATGGGTGAAAGCAGGGGTGTTTCGTCAGAAGCTTTGTCGTGTTTCCCGACAATGTATTTAAGATAGGGCTCCGAGAGCAGTTTTCAGTTAATTACGCGCAATTGTCTGGTATCCTCAGGACACTAGAACAGATGAGACGGCATCTTGGCAAGATTAGATTAGATTAGAGTAGATTAGTTCTTGTTCCATAGATCATGAATATGACACTTCGTAATGATGTGGAACGTGTCAGGTAAATAAAAGAATTTACGTTACACAAAATATTACATGACACTTAATACTTTTTTGGGGTGGGGGTGGGGAAATTACCCACTTACTATATCCAAAAACTCATCTAATGAGTAGAAGGAGTTGCCATTCATAAATTCTTTTAATTTCCTTTTAAATGCTATATGGCTATATGTCAGACTTTTGATGCTATTAGGTAAGTGGCCAAAGACTTTTGTGGCAGCATAATTTACCCCTTTCTGAGCCAAAGTTAGATTTAACTTTCATCTGCTCTGATTCCAAATTGCCCTTCTTGTTACTGGTCAGATAGACACAGGAGACATGATAGTGCAAGAAGTGCAGGACACTCTCCTTCCCTTGCAAAGACAGGCAAAGTAAATAATTTTCTGCTGGTTCCAGGGCACATAAGGGTCCGGGTAAATGAACTCGCTGCCAAGAAGGCTTGTTCTCTTCACCTTCTGATCATTGTTTAGTTCATCTGCAGGCTCGTATAACACTCGTATTCCAGAAGAACTTGTGCTAATGGGAGGTTAAGTAGCCGGATGTGAGGAGTAATAAGCTGCGTCCAGGAAAACGTTTAATGCGACCGTAGCTTGCCTTCTTCCGACCACGACAATCTGATGAAGTAGATCTTACAAGGGTTAAAGTGGGACATTGCCTATTGACACATGGCTTTCCACGAGGCGCCCCTAGTGGGTCACAGATGTGGAACTCAGTTGCCGATACGAGATATTTTAAATGAGTGTGATTTATATGATGAAGGAAGGGCGATTCTGGGTCTCCCATAGGACCTGCCCTGTATTTAGACTGATGATGAGGCGAATGTGGTTTCTGTTTTAAGATTTTGTGTGTTGTCAGGACATCATTCAAAAATATAGAGTCTTAAATTTTAAGGTGTCTGAGAACGGATCGGTCACCCAGACACAGTAATCTGTCAGACACAGTAATGCGTCCCTTTCTTCTTCCCCAGTAATCTGTCCCTTCTTAACTGTGTCTGCACTAGTATTTTATACCTGAGTTTATCTAGTAATTCTGCTGTGTCTTATCCGAATTTCAAGTTGGTATTTTATGAATTTCACAATATCAGGGTTGCATTTTCAACACCTGTGTGAGGATACAACTCAGTTCGCAAATGTTTTTTATTCCTTAATCGATGTTCACCACCCTCGCTCGCACATATTTGAAGCAAGGGCGCTGATAACCTCATCGTTTAACGCCTTAAACCATTAATCATCGTCATCAGGAGCCAAAAAAAGGTGCAGACGTTGATGAGGTAGAATGTCGTGCGGTAATTCGTTTTCTACGTTTGAAGGGGAATAGCGCAACAACAATCCATGCTGAGATGGTGCAGTCGAAGTGTACAACGACCGTATGACACAGTGGCCAGGTGGCACAGACGCTTCCAGTGCGGTCAAATACACTGATGGAAAAAAAATACCAAGTAGGAGTAATGCCAAATAAACGAAAGTTGGGAGGCCTGTTTCTACATATTAAAGATTATTTTAAAATTTCGCACCACCCGCATAGGAGGACGCAAATCAGGTTTCTTTTAACTACGCACAGTTATGGTCTCGAGCGTTTGAGATTGGACGTAGTAAATCCATCTTAGTCAAGAATGCCTTTAAGCCAACGAAGACGCCAACAGCTCCCTGAATTTGAAAAAGTCTTGTAATAGGGGTACGAGAAGCTGGATGTTCCTTCCGCGAAATTGCAGAAAGACTTGGCAGCAATATAGCCACTGCACATGATTACTGGCAGCGGTGGTCTCGGGAACGTATGATCGCAAGGAGACCGTGCTCAGAATGGCCACGTGGCACAGCCGAGGGGGAAGACCATTATATTCGGCGTATCACTCTGGCGCATCGTAATGCTTCTGCAGCAGTGGGCCTGCCCTTGAACTTAGGCCTGGGGTGCGATTTCGTATCACAGTGTGAGCACTCTTGTGATTATCCTATGAACCCTTACTGTAAATTCGTACGTCAGTCTGGTAATTCGCTTGCTGTGCAAAACCCAACACGTTCTACACACTTTTTCGTCAAATTTGTTTTTGCGCGAGAGCCAATAATGACATTGTGGGCGGCATCTCGGGCCGCATATATATGGATCTTATTGCTAATAGGTAACATGCACAAATTAATATGTAATGATCGACCATAGACTGTATATAATAATGAAATAATAGGTTTGCCGCTTACTTTTATCATTAAAGTTGACATCATTGGGAACTGTTCGAGATGACAGTTCTCTATTCTACACTGCTGTCTCCCTCAGCCATCCCGAAATTGTGACATAGTAACTGAATGACGAAATGTTGTCTTTGCGAGCGTATTATTAACTGATTAATAACAGTAATTATACTTATATGTGGATGCATTATGCAACACGAGACACGCTCACAAATTTCTGGAATGAAATTTTCCCTCTGCAGCGGAGTGTGCGCTGATATGAAACTTCCTGACAACCATCGCAGGGCGTCAAAAGAAGAAGTGAAATGTCGGTAAGAAGCTTGTGGCGACCTTCTCATCAAGTGACACATCCGCACTGGTGTTGGGCAGAGTTGTGGTGAAATCTGGTGCCAATGTGACGTCATTAACCCCTCTTAAACCTCTCACGAACTTCTGAGCTGTGACCTTTTTTTTTCGATTGTATCGACACATTGTCGTTTCAATCTCTGGCGAAACCGAGGATGAATTAGCATGGTGCCATACTTTTGCACTATCACGGATGAACATTTGAGTCAAATTTCAAGCTTCATATATATGTAAATTTCCCTGTTACTTCTATCGTATGCACGGGTAAATCTCAGAAACTACTGCAGGAATTTTGTTCCAGTTTTGACTGAAAGATAGTCTGTTTCACGAGGAAGGTTCGTGTCTAAAATTTATAAATAATTCGTGGAAATTGGCTGGACTATTGTGAATTGAATTCCGCCACCGCTGTGAAAATTACAGCTTTGCAATTTATCGGTACAGCCGCCGAAGCTCCTGACAGCTGCGAAACTTGAGCAGAATCCGCATCTGGCCTGTGGTCTATTGCGTAACTGACAACCGGAAGGTCGCCGGATGAAGTCCTGGTCGGAGCAGGACCAATTATGGTGTGGAATCGCCATAACTGAAACGCGTTTCTGATTCCACGTTCAGCAGTAGTTCGCCTTTCCCCAGTTGGCTAAGTGGGTAGGGGGACGCAAGCGCCGAAGTGACGTCCAATTGAAATATCTGCACCAGGACACTGAGCCACACGAAATTATTAATATTACTTAAATCTATACAAATATGCATACATTCTCCTTCTATACATGTTATAAATTAAAGTCCCCCACTGCGTTTCTCTGTCTGTATAAATTTGGATACGGCTGCTATATGCATCTCTTCTCTTCTCTACGTATACGTCGACAAGCCAAACATTATGACCACCTGCTTAATAGCCTGTTTGTCCGTATTTAGAACAAAATACATCACTGATTCTGCGTATCAGGACTCGGCAGTTTGTTGGTAGGTTTGTGGCGGTAAGTGTCATTAGATTTCATCACACAGGTCATGTAATTCGCTTAAGTAACGGGCCGGTGATTTGTGTATGTAGTAATGGTGCCCGATTGGATTCCATAGCACTTACGTCAGGCGAATTTGGTGGCCGAGACATCAACGTGAGTTCGCTATAATGCTCCTCAAAGGACCGTGGTACGGTTCTGGCTCCGAGATACGGACTGTTATACTGCTGAAAGATGACATAGCCGTCGGGGAAGTCATCAAGCATGAAGGGATACAGGTCGTTCGCAGCTGTCAGGGTGTCTTCGATTACTACCATAGGTTACATGCAAGCCCAGGAGAACATCTCCTATAGCATAATACTGCTCCCACAAGCCTCCGTCCGCGGCGCTCTGTACGTTTCGAGCAGCTTTTCACTTCGATGACGGTGTTTGTGGAGACGGCCATAGACCTAGTGTAGCACAAATGTGATTCATCCGGAGAGCTGACACTTTCTACTGATCGACGGTCGAATACCGATAGTCCCGTGCTTACTGCAATCGTAATTGACGATGTAGTTAGGTCAACGTGTGAACACGTAGGGGTGATCCATGTTCAACAATGTACGATGAACGGCATGCTCCGAAACACATATGCGTACAACAGCATTGTGCTCTTTCGGCAGCGATGCCACAGATCGTCGTCTATCCTACTTTACGGAACAGACAAGTATCGGAACCCCACGTTCTGTGAAGAGTCGTGGAGGTCCAACCATTTGGCACCTAGTCGTAGTTTCACTGTCCTTGTACCTCTTTCCGTAGATGCTCACGACAGTTGCACTTGACATTCGACCAGCTCCGCCGTTTCCGAGATACTCGTTCACATGCTCTGCGTAACAATAACGTGCCCTTTCTCAAAGTCGCTTATCTCACTGGATTTCTTCATTTACAGCCCATACCTTCTCTAGCGTGATCCCTCGTCCGTGTCTGTCAGCTTACATACCGCGTCACGTGCCTGCAACGCCACCACGAGGCATCCATCGTCGGGACAGTAGTTATAATGTTTTGGTTTATCAGTGTATAAACTGGAGTCCTCTGCTCACTTCTGTTAGAGTTGACGGGCTAATCGCAGGAACCAGTGTACTGTAGGGATGCTGATACTCACAGCGGTCTGGCGCAACCTCCCGGCCAAATGAACGCCATCGGATGCACGGCTCGCATTGTTAACAGGTTGCTGTCTGGCAGTCCACTCACACCTTAAGGCGCTGCAGTACGTGCGGCAAACGGCGTTTGCGGCTGAAATTGTTTAATTTACAATATGCAAGTGATAATATTCCTTTATGTGACGTTCTTCTCCGACTTTTATTCATAACTCTACGCAGTGTCCCGCAAACAAAATTACGGATACGGCTGACAAGTCGATTGGCAGTATTTACTCAGAGCAACCACTGCGAAGCCGGTGCGGAGCCCTAGTATTGTTATAAAATACGGCTCAGAACGGCGGGCCGCACGAATACTTGATTCGGGCCGCTTGCGGCCAAAGGACCCCAGTTTGACGACATGCTGCCTCGGCCTGCTCGGTTACCAGATCTGTCTGCAATCGAGCACAGCTGGTCTTACGTCAAGTCAGTAAATGGATCGAAACAGCATATTCAGAAACTCTGGGATGATTATGGCATTGAAACAGAGGATGATACGCGTAAAGCTGAAATACTAAACACCTTTCTCCAGAGCTGTTTCACAAAGGAAGACCGCACTGCAGTACCTTCTCTAAATCCTCGCACAAACGAAAAAATGGCTGACATCGAAATAAGTGACCAAGGAATAGAAAAGAAACTAAAATCACTCAACAAAGGAAAGTCCACTGGACCTGACGGGATACCAATTTGATTCTACACAGAGTACGCGGAAGAACTTGCCCCCCTTCTAACAGCCGTGTACCGCAAGTCTCTAGATTACCGGAAGGTTCCAAATGATTGGAAAGGAGCACAGGTAGTCCCAGTTTTCAAGAAGGGTCGTCGAGCAGATGCGAAAAACTATAGGCCTACATCTCTGACATCGATCTGTTGTAGAATTTTAGAACATGATTTTTGCTCGCGTATCATGTCGTTTCTGGAAACCCAGAATCTACTCTGTAGGAATCAACATGGACTCCGGAAACAGCGATCGTGTGACACCCAACTCGCTTTATTTGTTCATGAGACCCAGAAAATATGAGATTCAGGCTCACAGGTAGATGCCATTTTCCTTGACTTCCGGAAGGTGTTCGATACAGTTCCGCACTGTCTCCTGATAAACAAAGTAAGAGCCTACGGAATATCAGGCCAGCTGTGTGGCTGGATTGAAGAGTTTTTAGCAAATAGAACACAGCATGTCGTTCTCAATGTAGAGACGTCTGCAGACGTTAAAGTAACCTCTGGCGTGCCACAGGAGAGTGTTATGGGACCATTGTTTTTCACAATACATATAAATGACCTAGTAGATAATGTCGGAAGTTCCATGCGGCTTTTCGCGGATGATGCTGTAGTATACAGAGAAATTACAACATTAAAAAATTGCAGCGAAATGCAGGAAGATCTGCAGAAGATAGGCACTTGGTGCAGGGAGTGGCAACTGACCCTTAACATAGACAAATGTAATGTATTGCGAATACATAGAGAGAAGGATCCTTTATTGTATTATTATATGATACCGGAAAAAACACTGGTAGCAGTTACTTCTGTAAAATATCTGGTAGTATGTGTACGGAATGATTTGAAGTGGAATGATCATATAAAATTAATTGTTGGTAGGGCGGGTGCCAGGTTGAGAGTCATTGAGAGAGTCCTTAGAAAATGTAGTCCATCAACAAAGGAGGTGGCTTACAAACACTCGTTCGACCTATACTTGAGTATTGCTCATCAGTGTGGCATCCGTACCAGGCCGAGTTGACAGAGGAGATAGAGAAGTTACAAAGAAGAGCGGCGCGTTTCGTCACAGGGTTATTTGGTAAGCTTGATGGCGTTACGGATATGTTTAGCAAACACAAGTGGCAGACTGCAAGCGAGGCGCTCTGCATCGCGTTGTAGCTTGCTGTCCAGGTTTCGAGAGGGTGCGTTTCTGGATGAGGTATCGAATATATTACTTCCCCCTACTTATATCTCCCGAGGAGATCACGAATGTAAAATTAAGAGAGATTCGAGCTCGCACGGAGGCTTTCCGGCAGTCGTTCTTCCCGCGAACCATACGCGACTGGAACAGGAAAGGGAGGAAATGAGAGTGGCACGTAAAGTGCCATCCGCCACACACCATTGGGTGGCTTGCGGAGTATAAATGTAGATGTAGATGTAGATGTAGATAGGACATCATCGGACGATAACTCCAGAGTCGTCGACAACCATTATTAACCGTCCCTAACTGACCGCCCACGAGCAACAGGCATGGAACTACATCCAACAAACTGACATCCGGAACATGTATGACACAATGCATGTACGTCTGCACGTTTGCATTCAACATTCTGGTGGTTTTACCGGGTATTAATGTACCAGTAAATATCTAGGCGTAACGTCGTAAAATGATATAGAATGGAATGAGATCCTCAGGCTGGCAGTTGGGAAGGAGAATGTTCTACTTCCGTTTATTGGGACAATTTTAGGAAAGCGTAACACATCTATGAAGGAGACAGGATATAGAACGCTAGTGCGACCCATTCTGGATTAGTGTGCGCGTGTTTGGGATCCCCACCACGTCAGATTAAAGGAAGATATCGAAGCAATTCAGAGGTATGCTGCCAGATTTGTAACCGATACGTTCGACTAACACGCAATTTTTCGCCAAAGCTTCGTGAACTCAAAATGGGAATCCCTTTACGGAAGACGATGCTCTTTCCACGAGGCATTATTGCCCAAATTTAGAGAACCGACAATTGAGGCCGACAGCAGAACGATCCTACTGCCGCCAACGCACATTTCGCGTAAGGACCATCGAGATAAGATGCGAGAAATTAGGGCTCATACGGAGGCCTTGAGGCTTTTAGACTGTCGTTTCTCCCTCGTTCTGTTTCCGGGTGGAACAGGAGTGGAAATGACTAATAGTAGTACGAGGTGCCCTCCACCATGCACCGAAAGGTGGTTTGCGGAGTAATTATTTAGATGTAGACGAAGATATTCGACGAACTCTCTGCCAGGCATTTAGGTGTCAATTGCAGGTTTTCGAAGTGACACGTGTTCTGAACAGCCAAAATGCAAACTTCTACATTCAGGTTACGTCATGTCATCCATCGCTGGGAAAGATATCTCGTATTGAAGAGCTAATATTCATAGAAGGGCTAACACCATCTCCAAGTTTCTGCATGATTTTTTTAGACGTGTTGATTACCCTTCCTACAATACACGAGAGCAACAGTGCAATTGGAGGTATGAAACTGAACAATCACGTAGGCTATATTGTAACGACTGCATCAGTAGACTAACAGAATAATATCTTTTTCTCACAATGATATTCCCTTGAAAGGGTTGGGTGACTGTTATCGGGGACACTGGTTACACTTTATAGCTAAAATAAAATAGATTCCTTTACGCTTTTTGATACGCATCTTTGCCTGGCGACTGAAAAAAAGGAAATCGATCAAGCTAACACAGCCTGAGACTGCCCTGTTTCGATTCTACCTGGTTGTCCATTTATTTATTTATCTATTTGTTTATTTTAATTTTGCTTGGTTAACATGATTTGAATTTTTTATTCGTAATTTACAATGTTCGCCGTTACTCTTGCTTGGCAGAAATTATCTAAAAAGGGAAGTGTGAGTAAAATCGGTGATTCGTTGTGGTGCTTGCTTCCCTTGTAAGATATCCTGCACTAATGGGGACCTCAAGAGTGTCAGTCAAAGATAGGACCTATGACGGAAGCCGAATGTAGCAGAAAAGCTACAAAACATGTTCTGTCAGACACTTGAAGAAGTACTTGAAACTTCCGTAGAAATCTTTTCGTTTAACTGCAAGAATCAATTTTCAGGATGGAATCTACAAATAGTGTAGCCTTTTAAATATTCCTCTTTGCACTGCTTGAAGTTAAAATCAGACTATTAAGAACTCTCCAAGAGGTTTGAAGGTTCGTGAGTACTCATTATTACAACACTTCTTCCCAGCAAGGGGATGATATGTGATTTTTAGAAACCACATATGCCTCGCCCCTTTCAAGTTTGAATATTGTTGTTGTGTAGTATGGCTCAAATGTATTATACACTTTTGCTATAAAAGAAAGAAACAGACGAATGTTTTACCAAATCTACGAACCTCAAGTGGCAGCAATAAAATTGGAAAATTAAGGAAGGTGTACTGCATGACAAAGAAAGTGGAGCACTCAATAGGGGCGGACGAAACGAAATGAAATTTCACGAGCTGACAGGGTATGTGATGTTTTGGTGATTACACAATCGACTAAAATTTACAAAGAAGTTGGACAATACGAACCCACTTGTCAATATGACACTGCACCCGCTCTGACCCAGCTGCACGCATTGGTTGGTTTGGGAAGGCTGTCATAAGGCCGTTGTATCCTCTCCTGACTCCTGATGGCCCACAACTGTTGTAACTCGTACCTGATATTCTGGATACTGGTCCTGCGACGAAGTTCACGCCATTTATGGTCCCGCACATGTTCTATCAGGGCATATCCATATCTGGGGACCTCTCTGGCCACGCGAGTACCTCAGCCTCACACAGGCAGCTGATATAGATAAGCGCCTAGTATGGACAAGCATTATCCTGTTGAAAAATGGCGCTGCGATTCTGTGGCATGAGAGGTAACATATGAGGACACAGGATGTCCGAGACATACCGTTAAGCCCTCAGTTAATCACTACCACTTGTCACACCATGACGGCGGGAGTAATACTGCTGTGTCTTTCCAGAACATTAGAATAATTGGGCCTCCCCACAGGTCGCAGCAATACTTGTCGTCTGAGGTAGACCAGAATCGCGATTCGAAGCTGAACACAATGCGACGCCATTCATCAGCAGTCCTTGCTTCCCCGTCAGGACTCCAGTCCAAACCTAGAAATTTGTGCTGTCGTGTTAACGGCAGCCGTTAGTTCCCTAGTCAGTCGGATACTAGTCTCTGACCATTGCTTCGAAATGACACAGAATGTTACAAGGCGTCCACTACTTGATGTCACATGACAGATGTAGATGTGAAGGAGTTACGATGTGTTTGGTGCACGCTATGACGATCATGTCTTGTGATTGTCAGATGTGTACCACTGGAACCTTGACGGTGTTTCCATGCAGTCCAAGACCAGGCTATCATCACATCCGAGTCTCCCACAAATTTGGATACCGAACGATTCGACCAGTCGACCAAATGGAGGCCCAGGTCGAAGATCCTATCAGATTCTGACAGATGTAGATAAGTTTGTCTCATACGAATACGCGGCCTCTCCATGTCCTTCAGTGACCACTCACCATCTGACACTGTTCACGTCCCTTATACGGGGTGATTGTTAGTAGAGTTTAAAAGACCCCTAAGCGACCTAGATAAAACTGAGACAAACAATTTAATATAAGAGCATGGGGCTGCAAATTTAGGGGAATACCCCAAAAGAGGATGATAAGTGTTGAACATGCTATGCCACCAGATGACGTACCTCGCCGCACGGGCAACGGTGTATTCTATCGGTGTGTCACATCTAATCGTCCCAACCCAAGCCGAGAATTCACGCCGGTGCGCGAATTTCGGGCTCGGGCTCAGGGTTCTGGTTCAAAAGGCTCTGAGCACTATGGGACTCAACTGCTGAGGTCATTAGTCCCCTAGAACTTAGAACTAGTTAAACCTAACTAACCCAAGGACATCACAAACATCCATGCCCGAGGCAGGATTCGAACCTGCGACCGTAGCGGTCTTGCGGTTCCAGACTGCAGTGCCTTTAACCGCACGGCCACTTCGGCCGGCCAGGGTTCTGGTCTTGTGTGGGGCAGGCAATATTTCTTTCTTTGCGTTAGAGAATTATGTGTTTACATTGATTTAAGATTTGTTATTTTTTTACCCGTCTCGCGGTCTCTGCTGCTTGATTGCAGTACCGTACGACAATAACCTACCATACTGCGTCACACGTAAATAAATATAAGCTTTCGGTTCCACATACGTTCTATCAGGATATGTCTGAATCGCTACCAGTAAATGACTTATGTGTTGTTTATTAAATAAAATCTGTAAACAAAGAAAGAACGGAAAAAAGGAAAGAAGCACAATGTTAGTACAGATTTTGCTTGGTTACAGCAAGCACAATAATTTTTTAAGATCTACATTTACAGCCGATCACATTTACAAAAGGTGTTCGAAAACAGTAATCTAGCGGAGCGATGTGTAGCACTTCCCCCTACCGGAAGGGTAGGATCGACAAAGGCAATCGCTGCACGTACGGCGACGCAGTCATCTGTTGACACGGCATTTGCGGTCCCACGTGTTTTTCATTAAATTAGTTGTCTCAGCGCCATCTACGTCACTTTAGGGGTTCTTAAACGCTAGTAAGAATCTCCCTGTGTAGTCTACCAGGTCTGGTAACAGCACTAAACACGAACAGCACTTACGCACGCTGCTGGTTGTGCTGCCTGCCAAACAACATTGAAGCTCTAAACATTTATGTGCGCCAGATGGTGAGTCAATGTACGAAATTAGATTGACATCCGACCGTGTCATCAAGTTGCTTTACTTTTTTTCGTTTTTTTCTTTTTGGTCAAGCAGTGTAGATCTCGCTTAGGGATCATGTGAATAATGTCACTGAATTAGAGCACATACGGAGGCATGACATTCAGGGGCTCCGATTGGAACAAGTGAGTGCTGCTCACTTTAGTGTCCATCAGTGATTCAGATTCTGCACCCAGCGCTAGCATCGATAGGGAGAACGCGTCAGAGATACTAGGGCTATGTACTGCGGTCGCGGCTTGCTCCCGTGTGAAGCACAGCCGTCACCGCCAGCATGCCACGTGGAACAGACCGCCGACTAGAGTGTGCCGGTAAATACCGCTGCCCGGCTCTTGCTAGCCAGTCTCTTCTTAGTCTTTGAAGCCTTTAGTTACACATCATTGAATGTTGCCTGTATTACGTTTACGATCTCAATTGCTTTCTGGAATATTGTACGCATATCAGATAAGTTTAAGACACTATGAACTTGTCTCTGTAGATAGCCATTCACTTTCCGAACTTCACCGTCATCGGCCTCAGGAACCACCTAATGATGATCGAGCTGGAGAGCGATCATGCAGCCTTCTCTCCAAACTACAAAACAAAAGCTCATTAATATTAAGATCTGGTGAGTATAGTGCCCAGGGGTGACGTGACAATTCATCTTCTTACTCACCAAACGAGTCCTGGACGATGTGAGCTCTTTGGACAACGGCACTGTCTTCTTGAAGCACATCAACACCATTGATGAACAAACATTGTATCACGGGATGGACCTGATCATCATAAGTGGTCACATAAGACGTGACAGTAATTCGACCTTGCAGGGTACCAATGGGGCCCGTAAATACCACGATATGGCTGCCCAAATCATCACTGAAGCCCCGCCATGTTTCACTCCTTGGACATAAAGTCGTCCAGAAGTTGGAAAGAGTGTGCAACAAGACTCATCCGAAGAAATGACTTCCTTGCATTGTTCCATAGTCCAGTTTCTTTTTGCTTCGACACCCCTTTCTCCTGTTAGGGCATTTGCATTACTGATGAGTGGTTTTGGAATTCTACCTTGCCCTGCGATTCCCTGCTCCTTTAGCGCCCTTCGTGTGGTTTTGGTGCTGACAGGGTTCGCGAGTGTTACGATCAGTTCTTCAGTTCTGCACTGACTTTCGCATATGTCGTCGTCTTAGTTTTCGTCACAATTCTCTTCAGTGTCCCTCCGTCACTATCACTCAACATACACTTTCGTCCGCGTTGTGACTTAGCGGATGATGTTTTCTCCGCTTTCTGTGGCATACGGCATAAACCTTCGATACGGTACCTATTGAAACACGAAACACGTCGGCTACCTTGGTTACGGAAGAACCCACCATACCATCTCCAACAATTTGCCCGCGTTCGAGTTCACTTAGCTCCAACATAGTGCACTCATGCAGAACACTGTTCTGACACTTGCAACGTATTGTGGATATTGGGCAAGCACAGTTTGTGGTCAAATACAACAGCGAAACTTATAAACTTCGGTAGCATCTGCATTTTTGTTCAAGTATGCATTTATCGTGGCGTTTAACAATATTTGTCCAACCTCTGTAGTTATTTCGGTCTTTCTCACTTACCAAACGACGCACAATACTTTGCACAAACTCAACTAAACCAAATCGGAGCCGGCCGTTGTGACCGAGCGGTTCTAGGCACTTCAGTCTGGAACCGCGCGACCGCTACGGTCGCAGGTTCGAATCTTGCGTCGGTCATGGATGTGTGTGATGTCCTTAGGTTAGTTAGGTTTAAGTAGTTCTAAGTTCTAGGGAACTGATGACCTCAGATGTTAAGTCCCATAGTGCTCAGAGCCATTTGAACCAACCACATCGGATACGAGTTTCTCCAAATATTCAGTGTTAGTGTAGTGTCACGTTTGCTTCTCTAATGCATTTTATAAACGTAAATTTTTGTAAATGTGTACATTAGTTTGCCCTTCACCAAACCTTTTCAACTCATTATTAAGTTCCCTGTTTGTCTTTTAGTGTATCATATGCAATATGCTATTATCCTTATTCACCAAATCGTTATAGAAGAGCAAAGACTGGGGGTAGAGTAAATTTTAAAATGTTGTGGGCTTACTGATCGTGTAGCAGGGCCTAATTAAAGAGTGCTCATAGACAGTGGTTAATTTCTAAAATTTTAGGTGCCGGAATACACACACACACACACACACACACACACACACACACACACACACACAGAGAGAGAGAGAGAGAGAGAGAGAGAGTATCTCGCCCAAAGCCCCCACCCCCTCATCGCTGGTCATCCACTGTTACGTTGAGTGGTGCTGGTGCAGTGACAAATTATGGATGCGTTGTAGTCTAATACACGTGTACTATTTTAAATCTCCGGTGCCGACTTGTATCAGTGAGTTCAAAAAACATTTCCTGGGGGGTGCCGGAACTACATTCCGCCCCAAATTAAGCCCTATCCATAGGTTACATTTCCGTGAATGAGGTAACACTTTCCTGGAGCTGCTTCCTTCTGTAAAATTTACACCAAAATATTAGCACTGGAACAGAATGTACTCTGAACTCTCACGCAGGTACGTGAAATGTCGATTCAGAAAGCGTGTCTCTGTGCAGGAAAAACTCGTATCCGTTATTAACAACGCAACACTGGGATTCCGCTGACGAGAACGGTGCTTTGTAATTCAGTTTCTTATATAAAAGCACCTTACCGTTTCCCCGATATTTCTTTCCAGAATACGAGGCTTTGTATCAGTACTGGAAATAGTTCTGAACTCGAGAAGAAGGGCGTTCTTCAAAAAGTTGCCCGAAAACATAATTTAGGTCCAGTGCCTCAGTGAGAAAGTTCCACAGTAAAGATCCAAAGGACTGGGGTTCTAATTGTAATCAGTGCTTGGGTTTTTAAATGTAATTTATCACTTCTGGAAAAATGCTGATTGTTGATATGAAACACGCTGAGTTTCATCGTGGTTTGTAGTCCACGTTGAACTGTAGGTCACTCGGAAACTGGCTGGTAAGTCACTTCAAAGGTCGGAGGAATGTCGTTACACAGGGTATCCCGGTAGGAATGACCAATGTTCAGAGACACAACAAGAACGATAATTCAAAGCAATAAAAGTCTAGTAAACATATGCTCTAAAATACATACCTTAAGAACTATGAGCACTTCATCTTCGATACTGTGAAACAAATCTATTCTACTGCAAGCTTTTTGATATCGATATTTTGAACGGTAGTAGCATGGACCGAAACAAGAAAAAATGTCCAGTAAATATGGCGTCTAAAGTGCATACCGTTCCTCAAGACCTCCATCCAGCCATCCTGATTTCGGTGTATCTGTCTGCAAAAAGAAACGACCTGTTTCCTTCCCCATTCTTGTCCTAACCAACCGCGTTCTCCAATTCTATTTATTTCATTATCCATGGGACGTTAAGTCCCTTGCATAAATGTTATTAGAGATAAGCCTTTGGATCTGCTCAGTGTTTATAATACTCGTAATTTTACTGTAGTATACAGTGCAATAACGTGTGGCTGTTATTTGTTAATATAAGTTTTCGGAATTTTAAAAGTAGTTCGACAGTACATTTCTAAGGAAGACTGATCAGATGAAGTTTTCTTTCTCGATAGTAATTCCAGCCACATGCTCCACTTTACTAGTGTCTTGTAAAATATTTATGCAGGGTGTTTATAAATGAATATCGGGGTTTTGACGCTTTATAATATTTATTATATTAAACTTACAGTGGTAAATGTCATGTCAAATTAAAGAACAACTAAAACAGTTTTACCAAGAACCTTATAAATGTTCACTGGCATAGCGAAATACGCGATTGGTTGAACTTCACTGTCCCCAAGCGCTGGATAGGCCGCAAGGGGCCCAATGACAGGGCTTGCTTTGCATGGCCTCCACGTTCACCCGACCTAACGCCATGCGATTTTTTCCTTTGGAGCTTCATCAAGGATCGTGTGTACGAGCCTCTGCTATCAGAAGACCTTCCTGAATTAATAAACCTGATTGAAGCAGCTGTTGCTAGAATCACTAAAGACACACTTATCAACGTTTGGGAAGAACTCGGCTACAGACTTGATGTGGGCCGTGTGACAAACGGTGCTCACATTGAACATTTATAAGGTTCCAGAATGAGATTTTCACTCTGCAGCGGAGTGTGCGCTGATGTGAAACTTCCTGGCAGATTAAAACTGTGTGCCGGACCGAGACTCGAACTCGGGACCTTTGCCTTTCGCGGGCAAGTGCTCTACCAACTGAGCTACCCAAGCACGAGTCACGCCCCGTCCTCACACCTTTACTTCTGCCAGTAGAGCACTTGCCCGCGAAAGGCAAAGGTCCCGAGTTCGAGTCTCGGTCCGGCACATAGTTTTAATCTGCCAGGAAGTTTCATTTATAAGGTTCGTGGTAAAGTTGTTTGAGTTGCTCTTTCATTTGACATATCATTTATAACTGTAAGTTTAATATGATAAATATTATAAAGCGTTAAAACCCCGATATTAATTTATAAACACCCTATATTTCTTTTGTAGAGAATATATTCCTTCCCCGAATTCTACCAAGTACGGCCCTCGCATTTCGTAGTATGCATTTTGGATATCAATCAGTTTAGAAACGTGTAATTCCACAAGAACTTTGTTTTACTGGTAATATGGGAAAAAGTCACATCTAGAATTATATGTTTCCATTCTCAGTTTGCTTCTTCCTTGGAACCCCCTAAAGTGTCCAGTGTTTTCGGTACACAGGAGAAAAATAAAGTGCACACGGAATCCTGCGTCCGAAACCATCATGCATCGAGTCAACAGAGCACCGAATTCGTGAGAGACAAGGCCTTTGTACGCAGCAGCTAGATCCATCTTCTCCACTGGCGATCGTGGCAATCAGTCGCGATCAGTGAATAACAAAAAACTTTGCGAGACGCTATGCCTATAGTCCGACTGCGTACAAAGTCACATTTGGTGCCAAAGGGTTGGCCTAGTGGTAAGCGCCGGCGCCTATAACTTTGATACTCTGTAACGTCATTGGATGACGCTACAGAACACGGGTTCCTGTTCTCGATTTTTCCTCAAGACATCCCCTACAGCCCCTTGAAGGCTGTGTTAATATTTCTGGGACACTCAGTGCACAAAAAAGTCTTTCACGTGGACTAATCCCACGCTCTGCTAAAATGATTTTTTTGATCGATAGAGGTAGCGCAGCGGTTAGCGCACTGGACTTGCATTGAGGAGGGTGCTGGTTCAGACCCGCGTCCGGCCATCCACATTTGGATTTACCATGATTTCCCTAAATCGCTTAAGGCAAATGTCAGAATGGTTCCTTTGAAAGGGTAGGGCTGATTTCCTTCCCGTCCCTCCCTCAGTCGAGCTTGTGCTCTTTCTCTAATGTCCTCGTTGTCAACGAGACGTCAAACACTAATCTCCTGCTCCTGGATTAATCTATCAAAATCCCTTAAGGATTATTGGTGCAACAGTGCATACGGAGTACACGAAATGACTACATTTACAATTAAATAGCACAAAGGGTACTGAGGTACCAGGATCGACCCATACTGAAACATCCATGTCGGTACTTGGAGCAGTTTCCACGGGCGGCAATGCAGGCGATCACTCTGGCATCCAGTCTGTCGTACAGATGGCGAATACCGTCCTGGGATGCGTTATGCCACGCCTGCTCGACCTGTTCGCGTAGCCCCGTAAGAGTTGTAGGTTGACGAATCGTACGAGTCACATCATATCTCATATGTGCTCGATTGAACGCAGCCGGGCGCGGTGGCCGAGCGGTTCTAGGCGCTTCAGTTCGGAACCGCGCGACTGCTACGGTCGCAGGTTCGACTCCTGCCTCGGGCATGGATGTGTGTGATGTCCTTAGGTTAGTACGGTTTAAGTAGTTCTAAGTTCTTGCGGACTGATGACCTCAGATGTTTAGTCCCATAGTGCTCAGAGCCATTTGAACCAGTTTTTGATTGGAGGCAAGTCCGGAGATCGTGCTGAGCAGGAAAGTTGCTGCACGGCTTGCAGAGCACGTTGAGTTTCACGGGCAGTGTGTGGGCGAGCGTTATCCTGTTGGAACAACATATCACCTTCCTGTTGCAAGACTGGCAGAAGAACGAGTCTAACAACATTCTGCACGTTCCGAGCTCTGGTTAGCGTCTCCTCCAGAAAAACCAAAGGCTGACGAGAGTATTAACTTATCCCACCACAGGATACGGCCTGCGATGGCACCATGGACGAAAGCACTCTACCAGACAGTGCTCACTAGGTCTACGTCGTACGGGCAAACGACCGTCACATGCGAACAGGCAGAATCTGCTTTCATCTGCAACGGCGCGCCATTACATTTTCCAAATGACCCTCTGCTGGCACCAGTCGAGAAGCGGATTTTGATGCTGTGGCGTCAGTGGAAGACGGGCTATATGTGTGTGTCCATAGTTCCACTGCTGATAACTGGTTCGCACTAGTTCGTGTTGACATGTCTGGGCTCACACGCCCTCTTATCCGTGCTCTGGTAGCTGTACGATCTGCCACTGCTGCTCTTACAATACGACGATCCGGGCGAGCCGCTGTGCTGCGTTGACGTCCAGAACCTCGTCTACGGTTGTGAGAATGTTCAGGTAGCTAATGATACCAGAATCATTGCACAACTGATGCAGCACGTCCAACTTTATTTTCCGATAGGACCATCCCGCCACTTGGGAGGCCGCAATTTTACCCGTTTGAACCTCGCTCAGTTGGCTGTAGGAAGCACGAGTTCCTCTCTGTGGCATGTTGCCTGCTTGCTTCACAGGTTTTCACCACAGCGGGCCTTCTGTCTGTGAGCATTCCCTACTAAGGGGTGTCACAGATGGCACTCTGGTAGCTATTCCACTACGACATCCAGTAATGTGTTTATAAATTATTAGCTGCGTCCGGCATGTGGGACAAAATAATTAACAGACAATTATTTTAAAAGAAAATGATTTTTTCTGCATTAAATTAAATTTGAAAAACGTCATTACAGTGCTTTGGGATATGCAATATTTTTCGTCCTTCTGTATTCTACAGAAACAAATAAATTTTTCGGCTGTCCCACTCGTGAGGCAAATAAGGGACATTGCGCTTCATACTTTCAAAGTATTTCAAGTTAACTAGTTATAGGAAAGAAATAAATACCATCAGGTCGTTGTCGGACGTTTCTACACGTCACGCCTTCTCTTCCTCACCACCTAGAAGTAGCAATAATTTTATACAGCCAATGAGTTATGTATCTGCCAAATGTGGTTTAAATTTCTCCAGAATTATGATTTTATGTTACGATTTTCGAACCCAAATCCTTAACCAAGTGGTGCTAGGGTTGTCTGACCGTCACTGTAAATTTTTTCAGATAGCAAGTTAGATATGTGACTGTCTTGGTAAAAATTCCTTCAGGCGTTACGGAGATATACTGATACGTCACTATCTTTGCACCCCCAGTCCTCCATCAACCCTAGGGATGAAACTTCATCGTGGCTGTTACCAACAACTGCAGCAATCCCGAAAACTATGGGTTTGTTATTAATATTGATAGTTATAGAATCGTTTTGCATGTCACACCTTCTCAACTTCGCTCCCACCTTAGGAGTGGCTGGGGTATATACCCCCCCCCCCCCCAATATTTTTATGTCATAATTACACAAATAATAAGTGACGTGTATCCAAAAAAATTGATTGAATTGCTCTAGAGTTCCTGAGTTAAGCCTCAAGTCAACCGCTTATCATCCCCTCCAATGTAAGTGGTATGTGGTTCTTACTCCCACAAAACCTTCGCACGGGATGATTGGCTTAGGAACACGTAGAAGACCGTTTTTATATTTTAGATACACACAAACCTGCCTCGCCAGACTGTCTGTTAGGGAAAACCGTATCAAAATCCTAGTGTTACTCCATCAGCATCACCCGATTTAGTTTGAAAGAAAGGAATAACCGATTGGAATTAAAAGGTTATAAGTAGAGGTAGAAGATAAAAATGCAATTGTGATACTTCCTGTGTTGCAAACTAGAGATACTAGTGAGTCTAAAAGTCCTTTCATGTTCTTAGTCAGAGCCAGAACTCCTCTCTCCCGTTACAGCGGGTACGCAGCAAGTAAAGGTCAACTTGTCCATAGAATAGCATATAAAGTTGTCCACTTGACAGTGTGTAATTCGAGCGGCAGGTTGTTGTCCGCTAATACGTAGAGAGGTGGTTACGGGGCTGTTCTGTACTTCGAATTGCGGAAGAAGTTAGCCTCTTGTTACGCAAGAGAGACGGTAGAGGAACCGGCTGCTTCTTGGGGCTCTAATAATTCTGGAAGAGCGCTTCGGCAGGAATCGGGCGCCGGAGCCGATAGAGATCTGCGAGTTGAGAGCCATCCGGAGCGGCGGCAGCGCGTGCTTTCGGACGCGAAATCCACGCTACTTTCTACATAAGCGTGGGCGCTGTTACCTCATTCTGCCGGCTTCCACTTGCGTAAGACGCAGCCGGACTACTACTGCTGTCGGTCCCTCTGTTTTCGCACCTGCGTAAGGTATGGTTTGCTAATCACAGGCCACCGAGGAGCGCCCGTTGTGTGTATCATCTTTTGCTACACATCTCATGTACAGCGTAAGTGTTTTTAGAAACATACAGGGTTTGGTTTCTCCATAAGGGAGTAGACAGCCATTAGATACTGGTTAAATGAAGACAGGTTGTGAGAGGTGAGTAAGACCCGCCATCGTTCGACAGCCGTCTTAGTAAGCTCCCACGAAAGCGATAAGAACTTCACTGCAAATTCAAAGGTAGTCAAAGCTTCACAAAAAAACAAACAATGAACGATTTGCCGTGCCTGTAAACCGCATGCATGTCCAAAAGGAACAGGTACTTCAGAGACTACAGCCGTTGTGAAAGACACTAAACGTATTCGCAATTGCGAATATGGACAACCAGCATCTGCAGAATGAAATGTCGACAGTGAAAATTAGTGAAAGGAGATCCATGCGTGAATCGTTCAATTTGAAAGTAAAAGTCTGTCCACCGGCTTGACAGAAATTTCTAAGAAGGTTAGGTATTCTGTTGCAGGGTTATTATAATTAAACTTTAGCTATTTGAGCCAGTGTAGACGGAAAATTCTGTTGTACCATATGGGTACCCGACTTTATAGGAATGATGTTCAGACTGTGTGCTGCAGCATTTGAATTGTTAATAGCGTTAGTATCATGACTTGCCGTGAGGCATGGGTATTGGTACGGCAATGTAGGGTTGAAACGCAAGCATCAGCGTGCATTATAGCATTACTCGTAAAGCAGTTTTGACAAGAAAGCAGCAACAGAGCAGCTGCTCTTCGCAGCATTAAAAGATTACGGACAGGTCGTCTTTCCACAACGGGTTTGAAGAAATGATTCAGAAGTTCGAATTAACTGGCGATTTGCGAATAACTCCTGCAAGAGGCCGACGGCCAACTACGCCGCAAATTGTTGAAGAAGTTAGTGTTACTATGGCTGAGAATGATGGTCGCCTTGTGTGATCTTCTACAACTACATCTACATCTACATGCATACTCTGCAAATCACATTTAAGTGCCTGGCAGAGGGTTCATCGAACCACCTTCACAATTCTCTATTATTCCAATCTCGTACAGCGAGCGGAAAGAATGAACACCTATATCTTTCCGTACGAGCTCTGATTGCCCTTATTTTATCGTGGTGATCGTTCCTCTCTATGTAGGTCGGTGTCAACAAAATATTTTCGCATTCGGAGGAGAAAGTTGGTGATTGGAATTTGGTGAGAAGATTACGTCACAACGAAAAACGCCTTTCTTTTAATGATGTCCAGCCCAAATCCTGTATCATTTCTGTGACACTCTCTCCCATATTTCGCTATAATACAAAACGTGCTGCCTTTCTTTGAACTTTTTCGATGTACTCCGTCAGTCCTGTCTAGTAAGGATCCCACACCGCGCAGCAGTATTCTAAAAGAGGACGGACAAGCGTAGTAGGTCTGTTACATATTTTAAGTGTCCTGCAAATAAAACGCAGTCTTTGGTTAGCCTCCCCCACAACATTTTCTGTGTGTTCCTTCCAATTTAAGTTGTTCGTAATTGTAATACCTAGGTATTTAGTTGAATTTACGGCTTTTAGATTAGACTGATTTATCGTGTAACTTAAGTTTAATGAGTTCCTTTTAGCACTCATGTGGATGAGCTCACACTTTTCGTTATTTAAGGTCAACTGACACTTTTCGTACCATTCAGATATCTTTTCTAGATCGTTTCGCAGTTTGTTTTGAGTTTTGACGATTTTATTAGTCGATAAACGACAGTGTCATCTGCAAACAATCTAAGACGGCTGCTCAGATTGTCTCCCAAATCGTTTATATAAAGAACAGCAAAGGGCCTATAACACTACCTTGGGGAACTTCAGAAATCACTTCTGTTCTAGTCGATGACTTTCCGTCAATTACTATGAACTGTGACCTCTCTGACAGGAAATCACAAATCCAGTCATATAACTGAGACGATATTCCATAAGCACGCAATTTCACTACGAGCCGCTTGTGTGGTACCGTGTCAAAGCACACGAACTGTGTCATGACAGCTGAACATTCCACAGTCCACCGTTAGGAAGTTTAAGTGGTCGTCACACTGGGCAGCGTTTCTAACCTGGAACGTAAACATGGTACGCAATTACCAAATGGTACCCTCTCATGCGGAAATTAATATGTGTTCCTTTTAGTGGTTTGTTAATTATTTCTCTCACACAGGCCCTTCGAGTACTCCTTCATGGAGGTCCTCTCTGTTGTGTTGGCTACTCTGGGAGTCAGCACCGACACAAAAAAGGAAGGAGTGAAGTTACGATGGCCAGTGGCAGGAATCCAAAATGATCTGTACATAACACTTGGAGATTAATAGAACACTTTATTTCTAAAAAGGAAAGAAACATAAGTTCTCGTTACACGAGGGTGAGTCAAATGAAAACCTTAAATTTGTAATAACAAATCGAAATTTCACGCCGTTATCCTGTAAGTTGGTGAGCGTGCTACAAACAGCGTGAAGAATGGCCTGTGGGTGGCAGCATAGTGCAGATGCATTTTCAGTATAAAGATGGCAGCCCCACTTGCGACTTGGACCAGGGAAGAACAGCGCTCTGTTATTCGGTTTTTGCGTAGTGAAAGTGTGAAACCTACTGAAATTCATAGACCAATGTAGGTTCAGTACGGTGATGCAGGTTTGTCACAGCAGCAAGTCTACAAATGGAGTAGGAAGTTTGCAAATGGTGTGTCTTCAGTGAAAGATGCGCCTCGTCCAGGTCAGGCACAACGAGTTGTGACTCCACAGAACATTGCTGCAGTTGAAGCCATAGTGAAGTAAAACCGCCGAATGACACTGAATGACATTGCAGCAGTTTACAGATTAGTCATGGGTCAGCACACCACATTGTGCATGCTGTGCTCCAGTTTCACAAAGTGTCTGCAAGATGAGTGCCACGGCAGCTGACTCCTGAAATGAGAGAACGACGTGTTGATGCTTGTGGAGAACTTCTTCGGTGCTTTGAACGAGAAGGTGATGGCTTCCTTGCAAGAATCGTTACTGGGGACGAAACCTGGGTTCACTTCCACCAACCGGAAACGAAGAGAGCGAGCAAGGAATGGCGCCATTCCTCATCACCAAAACTAAAGTAATTTTGAATAGAACCATCAGCAGGAAGGTTATGGTGACTCTCTTTTGGGACGAAAACGGCGTCATTTTGGAGCATTACATCCCTAGAGGGACCACTGTCACCAGTGCATTATACACAGATCTCCTAAAAAGTCATCTGCGGCCTGCAATGAAATCAAAGCTACGTGGATTGCTGTCAGCAGGTGTCCTTTTGCAATTTGACAATTCAAGGCCCCACACTGCCCGAACAACAGTTGCAAGAATCACAGACCTGCATTTTGAGTGTCTTCCTCATCCACCATACTCACCACACCTTGCCCCAAGTGATTTCCATATGTTTGGACTACTAAAAGACGCAATGGGAGGAAAGAAATTCCGTTCTGAGGAAGAGGTACGCCACGCGGCGCATGAGTGGTTGCGCGGACTACCAAAAGAATTTTTTTCTCAATGAATTTACGCTCTTTGTGAGCGCTAGAGGACTTGCATTGAGCGTGGGAGAGATTATGTTGAAAAGTGATATAGCTTTGTACCACTTCTGCACAATAAATAATATTTAAAAAAATATTTAAGGTTTTCATTTGAGTCAACCTCGTAAGATGGCTTCATGTGCTTCCCGTGCCTCGTACGTGGAATTACTTTTACACACTATTACTACTCGCAGGCTAAGTATCGTCTTCCTATTGCTCAGTACTGACGCTCTCGAAGTCTGCGACCGATCTCGGCCCCAACCAGTGATGCGCGGCTGGTTAAGTTAGCGCTGACAGGGGGTGCTGAATTCTTGTCTCCCTGGGGGTGTGGCGCTGCCCGCTCTTTCCACTGGAGGGCGGGTCAGCGTCTTCTTGATGCTGTTTCGCGGGTCGCGTTGGTCGTTGGGCAGTCGATGCTTTAGGACTGCACAATCTCAACTAGCGAAAGTTTAATTACAACCACGCTGTACATCGGTGAACGGATCGAAGCCATCTATCGCAACATTCTGTGAAAAGAATGGCATCGAAAAGGAGGGTGACAGAGAGAAGGTCGAAATGCAGTACGCCTTTTTCCAAAACTTTGTCACTGAGGAAAAGCGCACTGCAGTTTCTTTAAATAGTCGCACGAAGATGAAAATAACGGATAGTGAAATAAGAGACGATGTGGTAGGAAAGTAACTGAAATCGCTTGACAGAGGAAAGGCCACTGGACATCACGCGATACCAGTACAGTTCCACAGAGAGGAAGCAGGAGCACCAGTGTACCTTACATCGCTGGAAGAGTGAAGCGTTCCTAGAGATTTGGGAAAAGAAGCGCATTTCACTCCCGTTTCCAAGAAGGGTGGCAGAACAGACACACAAAACTATTGGACTTTATCTCAGACGTCAGTCTGTTGTAAAATTTTGCAATATGTTTTTTACTCGCCTATTACGATAATTCTGAACGCCGAAAATCTCCACTGTAGGAATCAAAACGGGTTTCGAAAACGACGATCGTGTGAAACTAATTCCGCTCTCTTCGTCTATGAGAACCAGAAAGTGGAAGTTACTGTCACCCAGATGATGCCGTGTTCCTCAACTTACCCATCGGTACAGTTCCGACTAGCTGCCTAAAAACATAACACGAGTTTTCGGATTAGCAGTCCAACTGCGTGACTGGAATTAAGAATTTCTATCAAACAGAACATAGCATGCCATTCTCAAAGGAGAGAAGTCTTCACATGCAACTTCAAATGTACCGCAATGGATTGTTTTCACAAGAAAAAGTTCCCATTTGAAAGCCTTGCTGCAGCTTAAATGAAAAGTAGCATGACTCCGATATGCACACAAGGGATTAGTGTGGCATTCGTGCTTTTACGACGAGCGTTCCGTAAATGCGGAAACATGAACTATGGTGACGTTATTACCAAATGCGTCCAAAAGGCTCGAACTGCTGTTGTTCTTGGCTACTGAAGGACAAAACCGGCAGATGTTCAATGGAGAGTTGATGAAGATTGGTTTGTGGGGCGCTCAACTGCGCAGTCATCAGCACACGTACATATGTCGAATCTGTACACAGTCCCATCTAGCCATTTTCATGAATGATGATGGAATGATGAGGACAACACAAACACCTAGTCCTCGGGCAGAGAAAATCACCAACCCGGCCGGGAATCGAACTCGCGACCCCATGATCCAGAGGTAGCAACGCTAGTCACTAGATCATTGGAGAGTGAAGAATATGTTTGGAGCAGAATGCCTATCGAAAACCACCGATGTGGAATGGGGCGCCAAGTTCATTGCAGGTCGCGGTTCGACATAAGGCGCCAGTCGATCTGGGAGGCCAGCCTCATCCATTACAGACAAGTGGCAGACACTTGAGCACCCACTTTATAGTACTGATCTCTTCCCTATGCGACTGTCATGCCTTCGGTCCCGTCAAAAAGGCCTTGAAGGGTCTATGATGCCTGTCGACGAGGATGTGCAACAGCCCATATAAACGTAGGTCCGCAAATGTTTAGTTACGGAGTTACAGCTAATAAAAGATTTTGCCTGAGATTTAGCAACTTCGCTAATATGAAGCCAACGCAAAACTATACGAAGTAAAGCACGATTTCCATTTATTTTGTTGTTATTGATCTGGTGAATCTAATAAAGCATGTCTCAGACGCGTATCTGCAGTAGTTTTTCGGAATATCCAGAGAAGCAAAGACATAATTTCGTAAAATTTTTCATTTATCAACTACTTGGCGCAATTTGTTTTTTAAGTTCCAGACAATTGCACAAAGTTTTCAACAGAAGTTGTAGAGAATTTAAGTTTGGAAAAATGATGGTAATAACGTTAACTGAAACTCTATGAATGTGTCATATAACCTGCTTTTACTAATACCACAGCACACGTGAATTCATGTTAAACCACAAAAAACAAAGCTCAGTGTTAAGGAAGTTGTACAGGGTACATACAGCTTCACAATACATTCACAATAAATGTTCAAAAATGTCTCCACCGAGTTCAGTGCATTTAACTCCACGAGTATGAACAGATTTTGTTGCTCATTTCAGTTTCACAGAGTCGTTCTTAATTTCGTCTGTTGCATTCATAATGCGAGCAAATAATACCTCACATGTATTGACTTTGTCCTCATAAACCATGTCTTTCATCTGTCCCATACACAAAAATCCATTGGTGTTAAATCGGGCGATCTGGGTGGCTATAGACGTGTAGCACCACGACCAATCCATTTCTGGGGAAAATATTCATTTAAATGTGTAGTAACGGTGTTGGTGAAATGTGGAGGCACGCCGTCATGTTGAAACTACAATGGCAATCGCGTAGCAAGTGGAACATCTTCGAGCAAGAGGGGCATTTATTCTTGAAGGAACTGTAAGTACGTCTCGCCAGTTAGACGTCCTGGGAAAATGAATGGTCCAATAAAGTGTGTGTTGATTACACCACACCACCCATTTTTGCTAAATCGCTGCTGGAAATTGCGTTCCACTGTTGCATGTGGGTTTGCTTCAGACCATAAGTGCTCTTTACGTAAATTGTTTACACCATCTCGAGTAAACTGTGCTTCATCAGTAAATAAAATGTATTTGTGTAACTGCCGATTAGTACTTAACCAGTTGCACAACTCCAAGCGAAGGACAAGATCTCTCGGATGTAAATGATGCACCTTTTGTTTGTGGTAAGGATACAGATTATTGAACTTCAGTGTACGCCGTACTTTAGGTTGTGAAATGCCTTATCGTTGAGAGATACGTCGTGCATTGGTACCTTGGCTACGTTGAACAGCATCCATAATATCTTTATCATCGTCTTCACGTATCGAGCGCTCGTACTGACTATGAACGCTATGTAGAGAACCAGTCTCCCGTAACATTCTAAATACTCCGCTAATTGTTCGTGCATTCGGAATCCTCCGAGTTGGATAACTTATGCGATATTCGCCAGCCATAGCATTACAATTACATTTGCCATAAATAAACACCATATCGGCGTATTCCTCTGCCGTAAATTTGAAAGGCATCCCTATTTCATAAATAATCTACAAACTACAACAGTTACTACGTGGTTTCACTTAAATACACTGTTGTTATTGTGTTCTTTCACTGAACACTGCAGAAAACTAACTCATCTCAAGGTTAGGAAAGGACTGAAATAACTCACTAACGGTTGCCAACAATGACATTAACGTTTCTTCATTCTTAATGGAAAGTAAACAAATTTACTTGTATAATAATCTTTTCTTCCCTGGATTTTCTGGAAAACTACTGCAGATACACGTTGAGAGTCACGAGACCAATAACAACGAAATAAATGGAAATCGTGCTTGACATTAACCTCGTACAGTTTTGCGATGGCTTGGTATTAGCGAAGGTGCTAAATTTCAGGCAAAATCTATTATTAGCCGTAAGTCAATAAGTAAACATTTGCGGACCTATGTTTATATGAACTTTTTCCTTTAGTTTTTCTTGTGGAATAACATATTAAAATATTTGCCTATCTTCGTGAATCACTCCATATATAGAGAAGCCGCAACACAAGAAAATTTCAGCGAAATGCAGGAAAAGCAGCAGAGGATCGACACTAGGTGCAGAGCTTGGCAGTTAATCCTCAACACAGATTGGTGTAATGTATTGCGCACTGCGCGTGAATAGGCAGAAAAGCCCATTATTGTTTGATTAAACGATTGCAGAACAATCAGTGGAAGCAATAACATATATAAAATATGCCCACGGAGGGAATTAAAGTGGAAAGACCAGATAAAGCTAAGCTAATCGCAGGTAAGACAAATGCCAAACTAATTCACTGGAAGAATCCTTAGGAAGCAGGTACCTTACAGAATACTCGTTCGACCAGTATTTGAATATGCATTTCGTTACAGGTTCATACAGGCAGAAAGAAAATGTCGTGAAGGTGCTCAGTTGAAGATGCTCAGTCAACTCTAGCGGCAGACGTGGAACGAGAGACGTTTTGGATCATGGTCGGATTTACTGTTGAAGTTCCGAGGGCGTGCGATTCTAGAAAAATCAGCTGAGATACTGATTCCTTCACGTATATCCTGCGAAAAGACCATTACTGAGAGTTTCGAGCCCACGTGGAGGCTTACAAACAATTACTCTTCCCGCGAACGATTCGTGACTGGAACAGGAAAGGGGGATGTGATAATGGTACACAAAGTACCTTCAGTTTCACATCGTATATGTAGCTGTGGATGCTGCCTGTAATTCTATTTAATAGTTTTATTTACTGCTGGCGAATTTCAACCTCATGATCATTATAAAAATTTACTTGTAAGTGGTCATACGTCTCTTGTTTCTATCCAGATATGAAGTCAATAAATACATAATACTGGAATGAATGCTGAGGCATGTTCCAGTCAGCGTTGTATGACCACGGCATACATACTGCTACTATTGAACAATTGTGAATCTTAGTGCAAATTTGGCTTCAGAAAAAGTACAGGCACGAGAGAGAGGCAAGTCTGACGTTGCGGTTAATAATGGAAGCAAGACTGAAGAAAAATCAAGACACGTTCATAGGATTTGTGACCTGGAAAAACCGTTCGACAATGTAAAATGGTGCAAAATGGTGCAAAATGGTGCTCGTATTAAAAAGGATGTAGGACAAGGATGTAGCCTTTCGACCCTACTGTTCAATCTGTACAACGAGGAAGCAATGATGGAAATCAAAGAAAGGTTCAGGAGTGGAATTAAAATTCAACGTGAAAGGATACCAATGATACGATTCGCTGATGACATTGCTATCCTGAGTGAAAGTGAAGAAGAATTACATGATCTGCTGAACGGAATGAATAGTCTAATCAGTACACAGCATGGATTGAAAGTAAATCGAAGAAAGACGAAGGTAATGAGAAGTAGTAGAAACGAGAACAGCGAGAAATTTAACATCAGGATTGATGGTCACGAAGTAGATTACGTTAAGGAATTCTGCTACCTAGTCAGTAAAATAGCCAATGACGGACGGTGCAAGGAGTACATCACAAACAGACTAGCTATGGCAAAAAAGGCATTCCTGGTCTAGAGAAGTCTACTAATATCAATTATCGGCCTTAATTTGAGGAATAAGTTTCTGAGAATGTACGTTTGGAGTACAGCATGGTGTGGTAGTGAAACATGTACTGTGGGAAAACCGGAACAGAATAGAGTCGAAGCATTTGAGATGTGGTGCTATGGACGAATGTTGAAAATTAGGTGGACTTATAAGGTAGGAAATGAGGAGGTTCTACGCAGAATCGGAGAGGAAAGGAATATGTGGAAAACACTGATAGGGAGAAGGGACAGAATGATTGGACATCTGTTAAGACATGAGGGAATGACTTCCATGGTACTAGCATCAAATAGTTGATGATGATGATGTTTGGTTCGAATGGTGCTCAAATGTGCGGTCAACAGCGCCCGAACAAAGTCCCAATTTTAACACAGTCTATTTTTTTTTTCACAGTCCAATCTAGTCACTGTCACGAATGATGATGATTATGAGGACAACACAAACACCCAATCCCTAGGAAAAGAAAAATCCCCAACCTGGCTGGGAATCGAACCCGGGACAGCATCAAATAGGGAACGATCAGTGTGAAGAACAGGGAGGTGCCACGTAATCGTGTGAAACAGCATTATCAGCCCTCAAGGTTGTCCACTAGGCCAGATGGTTTATTCACGCAGTATTCAGGTTTGTGGAACATTGGATCTGAAAAAAAAAAAAATGTTCAAATGTGTGTGAAATCTTATGGGACTTAACTGCTAAGGTCATCAGTCCCTAAGCTTACACACTACTTAACCTAAATTATCCTAAGGACAAACACACACACACCCATGCCCGAGGGAGGACTCGAACCTCCGCCGGGACCAGCCGCACAGTCCATGACTGCAGCGCCATAGACCGCTCGGCTAATCCCGAGCGGCCATTGGATTTGAGAGTGGTCCCGCGTTGGCCAGTATGTGAATGTGAGGGCAGGCACATCTGGCTACCACAAGGGAGGATCACCGTATCACAAAGCACATCGACAAGTAATGCACTGCCTGTAACATTTGAAGTCATCCCACACCACTGGTCAGAGACTAGTAGGAGCCAGACAAGGGAATTACCGTACCATGCATAGGCTGCCGTCGTCGCCAAACATAAAAGAGTGTGGAGGTGACCAGGAAACATGTACTGCAATAAATGATGTCGCACTGTGTTTAACGATGAATTGCAGTTCATGACCGCCCTGGATAACCATGACGAGTATAGCGGTAACGTGGGGAGAGGTCCCCTGCCTCCACTGAATTGGAGAGTCGCAGAGATGTTACTCCCGGCGACTTTGTGCGGCGAGTTATCGGGTACGACTTCCACTGTAGCTAGTAGTGATTGAGGAAACTCCGACTTCGCAACTTAACATTATGGACGTCCTGCGTCATGTGTTACCTTTCACGCGACATTGACTCTGTATACTGTATGAGTGATGTTGAGGTACTCCCGCCACCAGTAAGATCCTCAGCTCTGTCCCCAATAGAACATGTGTGGGAACAGCTCCGACATCAACTCTGTCCCAGTACTATTATACAGTTATCAACGACCAGTTGCAACTTTTGTGGGCCATCTTACCTCAGGAGTTGATAATATGGCCCAATGCTTCCCAACCGCTTAGTTCTTGCGTCCAGGCCGGAGAGGGTGCAACCTCATACTGATATGTGGCCTCTTACTGCCAAGTTCTTTGTAAATTTGACTCGATTTTGTAATCACTGAAATACCGTCACATACCGTCTCAACTCGTGAAGATTTTTTTTTGCCAACCAGTGTATTTGGAAACACATCAGTAACTAATGTTCAAGAATTTAGGTGACTGGGTAGGCAAGAATTTCAAAGCTAACATATTTGAAAAGTTAAATTGTAATTTGCGCATGATGTAAAAGTATCAGCACATTTAAATCTTATACGCATACCTGAGGGGCAGTTATAACTCGCCGACTTGGCTTTATAAGGCGGCAACATTGCCCAAATTTTGAGAACGAAAACATAGTCCAGGTAGGCTGTATTCTTTTTATTATCTATGCGACTGGATAATTTTAACCTTTCGTAATTTTCAAGTACGTATCTTAAGCTGGAAGCTTAAGACACGTGCTTGAAAATAACCAAAGGTTGAAATTGGCCAATCGCACAGGTAATGAGAATAGTACATCATATATAGACCATATTTTCATTCACAATTCACATTGACCCACACAAATGAAATTTTAAATTGCCTAAGTCGTGTGGTCATCTAGCTCCTCCAACTGAGGGGTTGTTGCTGTCGGGCAAACAACAGACAGTAACTTAGTTACGAAGCACTAGCTCAGGCAGATTAGGAAGAGGGACACAATTAGCTATGGGGTTGTTTAAGGAGCCATTCGAGCGTCACCTGAAGAGATTTGGAGTACTGGAATTCTGGATCACTGAATAAAAATGCAGTGCAGTATTATTGCAAAATCTTGCTGACTGAAAGCTCCAGAAATAAAGAGATAAGGAATTGCAACACGAAACCACCAAGCCTTGCTATCATGTTTATTTACTTACGGAGAACCAGTTTCAGTCAAGTGATCATCTTCAAGTCACAAATACCATTAGATCAGATTAAATGATGGTTCCTTGCTGTCAGGTACAAAATTATTATCAGCAACTGTCACTTGTACATGCTTCTGTTCTTTTGTTCATTTTATATTAGTCACCGATATGCCCCACTATACTATCCCTTCCAGGTAGACTTCCCCTCCATCATCATAGTTGTGTTCAGCATAGAATACACCAAGGCAACACCAGGAGCAACGTGATATTCAGTGGTGGTTCACGAATTGCATGCAGCGGTCAGACTACTTTGTAATACCACAGGTACCAATCAGACGCAACGATGACATTGTTCCTCTTGCAGAGCTATCAGGCAAAGATTGTGTGGTCTCCAACTGCAGCAGGCAATTGCACAGACTTGGTATGGCATTGTACATGGTGACACAATGCGTAGCCCGGCAGGACGGTCGAGACGTGACAGTGCTATGGGTGTCCACCATCCACACTCATGGTTGTCCTTGTCCACGATTGGGTAATTTAAAATAATTAAAGAAATCATGAGCAAGTAAAAACATATCCAGACGCATAGAGAATTTTATTAGATTAATGGAGGTGCAAACCGCAACACGATCCGAGTAGTGGCTCACAATGAGATTTATGCTCTAATGAAGCTGGTCATGAGTGCGCTAAGTGAACAGGCGCCACTAGTGCCGCCATTAGGGGGTGTTGGCCCAGAAACGCGAGTCATCAGTGCGCAGTTGAAGCCATGGCGTGTGGAAGATTCGAAGGCTGGCGGACGAGTACGAAATGTGTCCTAAACAAAAAAATTCTGAGTAGTTTGCAGAAGCGGACACCCCTTCTTTATCAACGGTAGGACGAGTCCGTAGTAATATAAAATGTAGGGCCTGAGAATGTTAAGGATTGTAATGGTTAGGAGAGACTTAAGATTTTTGCAGATTTCTGCAAGCGTCTCACTTGGATGTAAGACGGAATGTATTCTAACATCAAAAGCATTCACAATTATTAAAGGTGTTAGGGTGATGTTATTTTCACTCCGGTGGGGCAGAAGACAGGAGGACGGAACATTGTTCGAGAAGAACGCGGCTGGGGTATGATGTGTGCGGACGAATAGCGAGAGGGTTCCGCATTTATGGCAAAATAGGCTTTGTCTGTGCGTATCCTATATAAATAACATGATCAATAGTGAAGCCGCTTAGGAATCGCATTTGATTGATGCCTGTAAGTGTTTTTGATTTTGCAATACGCACAGGCTTAGACGATGCCAGACAATGCGCGAAGCTTTCACTAGTCGTGACGCCATTGCTATCTTGCAATTGGTTGCCTGTACTGTTACGCTGCGGCTGTCTCAGTATTGTGTAATTAGGGACGCTGATGACACTTTGGTGGCGACAGGGAAAGATTTTAGTCATTTTGTGTTCGTTGCCGAGTGTGCATTCCCAAAACTATCCTGGTAATGGTATTAAGGCCCACATGGGAGGCACACAGTTTCAAATGGAGTAGACGGTAGGAGATTATTATTGTGCCTTCTGAGGCAAGTAATTGGTCTTCTGTATAGGTAGTTTCCGACAGAGAGGCAAAAGTTACGCTCTCGAGAGCACCGTGAATTCTGACCGAAGCAGGTAGTATTTTATGCCAGTGCTGTAAAAAATATACACATACGAAATTGGAGGACACTGGGCATGTACAACTTGCTATGAGTTTACCAGCTTCGTATGTAGTTTATATGCGAGGATAACCACTTACCTAGAGTATTACTTTCAGAGGACTTTCGTACTCGGAAGTCACAGGCTGTGGCATGCAGTTAGCTGTCTTGTGGAAAAGTCAGTTAACTCTGACACATGTGGATGGTGCGATCGAACTTCAAATTTGCAGAAACACGAAGAAAGGTCAAGTATGCACTTGATCTACGCAGCCCAGTTGGACCGAAGAATCCTGATAAGGCAGTTGGCGTGTTATAGAATGCTAGTTAGAGTTTGTATTGTTGTTATATCCTCTCGTCACATGTGTTTTAATTTGGAAGAGATTAGAAAGGTGACAAGACAAAGTCACTTAAATTACGAGAGTGAAGATCAAAAATGTTACACAGTCTTTGGCGAGCAGTCTGCAGTAATCAGTCTTCAGCGGCCACTTTCAGTATGCAGCGAGTTCACGCAACAGTGGACAGTCAGATTTTCGCTGCGAAGAATCTTCCTCTCGCTATAGTGACAGACACCGGCACCCAATTCACGAGTGAAGAGTCTGAGTCTTTTTGTATGGTGTATGGGATCCAGCACCTCAGCAGCACGGTTTCATTCCTGATTGAAAGGGGTCGCCGAAAGCTTTGTTTGGACATTCAGGGAACAAACCAAAAATCTCGTGGCTCGCTGTACGTTGGAGGACGTCTTACTAATGTTTCTCTCTTCTTACAGAAATGCAACCTGCGAGTGAGTATCTAAGTAGGATATGTTGAATGCTTCGAAGATGTGTTAACAGTGGTTTGTTGTCTGGGCAATGCAATGTACGTCGTATTTACTGGAGGGACCCACCCAAAAAACATGTAAATCAACTCTTACCACGTGTCGAGTAGGTTCTTCTTTCCAGGAATTTTAGCACTGGCAACACATCTTCTCTGGAGTGGGAACAAGGGCTCCAACATCACAGCAGCCTAACAAAGCCATCGCCCTACCGTAGCTTGAACCAATGGAAGCAGATACCTGTGGCGTCAGCGAGGAGGTCAGGATGGAGATGGACTCGTCCATCAACAACAGTAGCAGCCCAACGAGAAGAGGATTGTCCTCTCTCTCTCTCTTGAGGGAGGAGGAATGTTGTGTGCCACGCTCTAACCTTGCTGAGTAGGCCTTTCTTCCATCGTAGCAGCGTTCTGCGAGGCCAGGGGCAGTGAGCAGTGTGCGTGTCAGTGGTTATTCCCACAGGCTGCCCATAGCTGTCGCACTACAACCACACCGACCACATCCACCAATCAGATGCCATGACTCCATCTTTCCACTTGCAGAGCCAACGCACGAGGATCGCGTGATCTTCACCAGCCAGTGATAGCAGTGCGCTTGATGATATAACCATCGGCCCAGCAGTCTGCTGGACAATCTTTGACGAGCGTCCTCAATCTGCAGCGAGTTAAGGACACGATGTTCAGTCAGTTGCCTTTAACGTAGTTAGTCGGCAGAATTTGGAGCTAGCATCCACCATGCTGGGATACTCCATACCACAAACACCTCGCAAGTACTGGAACCGCCACAACCCATAGCGCATTGACTTAGTCTGTGGCAGGTGTTTACTATTGGAAGTTATAGAACTCAGCGTTCAGTCTGTGCAGATTAAGTATGTAACCAGGGTTGGCTGTTAACGTGTTAAATGTAAATGTCGTGTGACTAGGGCCTTCCGTTGGATATACCGATCGCGTGTGTAAGTCTTTCGATTTGACGCCACTTCGGCGACTTGCGCGTCGATGGGGATGAAATGATGATGATTAGGACAACACAAAACCCAGTCCCTGAGCGGAGAAAGTCTCCGACCCAGCCGGAAATCGAACCAGGACCCTTAGAATTGACATTCTGTCACGCTGATCACTCAGCTACTGGGGGCGGACTGTTAATGTGTTTATGAGTTACAATAAATAAGTCTCCTTTTACCTGGGCTAATTTACTTTCTGCACTGGATACAGAACTGTAATACCATCAGTAGCCTGACAGTTACAAAAGTCATTAAGTACGCGAAGTGCCAGTTGTCATGTTCACCAAACTGCCTACCAAGTCGTGTCATTAACTAAATGCACTGTTTAAAGTAAATATTTATGAAGTAAGTCTTGCGATATTAGTTTAGTTATATGAAGTAGAAACATTTTAATGTACAATGAGTGGAAGAACACTCTCACTGGAGCAAATTCATCGTCTTTGTGGTACCAAGTATTAAAAGTAGTGACTGACGATTGGCCAGTGATAATATCCGTATCAACTGGAGGAAGTGGATAAACGCAGAATTTGGGAAATGCTGATGCCTCATAAAACTGAAGTCGCTTGTAATGCTTGATAATACTTGCTAATATTCGACACAGGTGTAATAACATAGTAAGTAAGTTTTCGAAAAATTATTAGTTGCCAATATCGGGAAGATTTAAGCCATTCCGGAGTGGCCGAGCGGCTCTAGGTGCTACAGTCTGGAACCGAGCGACCGCTACGGTCGCAGGTTCGAATCCTGCCTCGGGCATGGATGTGTGTGCTCTCCTTAGGTTAGTTAGGTTTAAGTAGTTCTAAGTTCTAGGGGACTGATGACCTCAGAAGTTAACTCCCATTGTGCTCAGAGCCATTTGAACCATTTAAGCAATTTTTGCAATGAGTGCTCCAAAAAGCTCATTTCTCGATGATACAAGGGCTATTCTGAAAGTAAAGTCCGATATATCGCGTGGTGGGAACACAGTGAAAATCCAATGAAACTTTGCACAAAGGTGTTTGTCAATGTCTTTAGTATGGCTTCAAATGGTTCAAATGGCTCTGAGCACTACGGGAGTTAACTTCTGAGGTCATCAGTCCCCTAGAACTCAGAACTACTTAAACCTAATTAATCTAAGGACACCACACACATCCATGCCCGAGGCAGGATTCGAACCTGCGACCGTAGCGGTCGCGCAGTTCCAGACTGTAGTGCCTAGAACCGCTCCCCCCCCCCCCCCCCCCCCTCCGGCCGGCCATTAGTATGTCTGTCGATAACATCACGTCGCTGTTTTCGGTTCTGAGCACACAAAGAGCGCGTAAAGATGCCTACAACAGTAGTGTCTCGCGCCAAATGTGAGTACTGCTGTGAAGTTTCGCCTGATTTCGTGCAAGCTCACATAACGTACCTGTCATATACTTCCTTCTTCATGACAGTTCTGCACACTGCAGGGGCAATTAGGACGCCGCTGCAGCGTTTTCGATGGGAAGTGTTTGATCACCCATCAAACAGCGCGGACTTGGCTCTATATGATGTTCATCTCTGGTCACATGAACCGCTTGCTATGAAGACAACAGCTGGGCAAGACAACGAAACGCAGGCCGGTGTAGAGAAGTGGCGGAAAGCATTGACGACGGTCTGCTATGACGAGGGTATTGGAAAGTCGGAACGACAACTATGTAGAGAAGTAGCTGGAAGTTGAAGCAAACTGTTACAAGTAAAAGATTTTTGATTTTCACTATGGTTTCCATTTCGCGACCGATCGGATCTTACTTTCCGAACAGCTCTCGTACTTTACTCCCTCCCACCGATACAGGCCACAGGGCATCAAAAAAACAGTAACCGTGATTTCTTTCAAAGATCATGTTTGAATAACACAGTACAAACTATAAGGTTTGATTATCATTAAGAATGTTTTATTTTTATTTTTTTTTTAATTTACCGCATGGCTAGGGCCTCCCGTCGGGCAGACCGTTCGCCGGGTGCCGATCCTTCAATCTGACTCCACTTCGGCGACCTGCAGTCGAGGAGGATGATGATGAGTACAGCACAGCACCCAGTCCCTGGGCGGAGAAAATTCCCCGACCCAGCCGGGAATCGAACCCGGGCACAGAGGACTGACAATCAGTCATGCTGACCATTCAGCTACCGGGGGTGGGCATCATTAAGAAGTGAAGGTATATCGATGAGAAGAAATGAAGCTCTCTTAGCGACAGTGTAAAAATCGTTAGCACTAGGTTCAGAGAGACAATAATCTATTCGTTTATATCTTGTGGCATGAGAAAGACCTGAATAGGTAGTTATTTAGAGTAATGATCAGTTAATGCGAACTTCTCTCAATAAAAAGAGAGAACTGTTTCTCATTTTCTAGCTTCACTTACATCATAATCCTATGTATCTTTTATGAAGTAGTCACCATACCTGTTTCATCCGTAGTTTCAGTTAAACATTGTATTATTAAGACGTAGCAAAAAACAACTAAAATATTTATAAAACCATATACTATTTACCTTGAGGAAGAGAATACGAAACAGTTTCCTAATGCACATTGCTGTAGTGCGTTGGGTCTAATTCCTCGCAGACGCAACGGCTTCTGAGAGCCACTTTAGAGGTGAGTGCACTGCAGAATACCTAATGGGCTTACGACATGCTGTAAACGTCTCTAAAAATGAAAATAATCCAGCTCTTTATCATATTCTCAGAAAAGTTACCATTTGCTTTTTCTGGGCAGCCTTCTACGATGCAGTGGAGTCATACTAATATGTAAAAAAAATACATATACTAATATGTAAAAGAAACCTATTTTTCCCTGTTGCTTAGTGACTGCGGATGCAGGGTAATAAAAAGAGACACAGTTATTGTACTACACGATGTTGTACCATATTAGCTACAAGGGATCAATTGAAAATGTTGATTGCTGACTGCTAACAAACAGGTTTTATGAAATTTTTACAAAAGGACATACACGACATGGAGCTGTGTGAATAATGTGAACAATGCAGTTGATTTGGTCGTAGCATCAGCAGTAAGAACCGGTGGCCACAGAAGTAACTTAAGAGACTGATGAAGTCCAGCAAATAGATGGAAGTAAGGGAGAGAACGTAACTTTGAATAAGAGTCACGCCTAACTGCCGCAGACGCTCATGTTTCACCGTCAAATAACTTTCGCGAGAGGCTGCACAGTATACGCACTTATAGAACATCTTACTGTGTACCGCTCTGGGGAACTAGGAGAGATGCCAAGTACCGTCCAGATGAAGCTGTGAGCCGGTCATGAGCGTTACCTGGCTGGCTCATTCGTTAAGAACACTGCAAGTCAAAGCAAGGACTGACTTTGAGACCAAATGCAGTATATATTTATCATCTACCATGAAGTTATATTTTTCACCCCTGTTTGTACATGGAAATCTTAGAGCGAGGTACTACTCGAAAAGGAAAATCAATCTCTGTTTTACCCTAAAGTTTTTTCCCGCTGGAGCTCTCTCTAATACCATAGAAGTTATTCTCTGCTCTCTTAACGACGCGTATCATATCATTTTGTCCCTTCTTTTGTCAATATTTTTTACACGTTTCTCCTCTCGCTCATTATGTGGAGAACCTCTTCAAATTTTATTCTATCAATCTAGCATCCTTCAGTAACGATATCTAAAACAGTTCGATAGCCTTCTTTTCCGTTTTCCTCACTGTTCATGTATTACTTCCATACAATGCTATGTTCCAGACGTACATTCTCAGGTATTTGTTCTTCATGTTAAGGCCTATATGTGAAACCAACAGACTTCTATTAGGGAGGATTGCTTTATTTGCTTGGGCTAGATTGCATTTCATGTCCTAATTGTTTGGACCGTCATGTGTTATTTTGCTTCCTATGTAGCAAAATTCTTTCGTCTACTACGTTGTCTCCAATTTTCATGTTAGATTTAGCACAAAATCTCATTTCTGCTTTCGTCTTTCTTCGATATGCACTCAGTTCATAGCGACACTCAGTAGATTGTTAATTCCTTTGGTGGATCCTATAAGTGTTTTGCACACTCGGTGGGGATAGAAATGTCATGAATATTCTTTCACAGTAAACTGTGATCCCACTCCGAACGTTTCTTTCAATTCCGTCATTGCTTCTTCGATGTGTAGATTTAACAGTACGGGCAAAAGGCTATATCCGTTTCTTGTACCCTTTCTAAGCCGAGCACTTCATTCTTATTGGTTCTTGTACACTTTGTATGTTGCCAGTCTTTCCCTGTAATCATACTGTTTTTCTGTCAATTTTAAACGTCCTATACCATTTTATGTTGTTGAACACTTTTTTCAGGTCGACGTATCCGATGAATGTGTCTTGATTTCTCCCAAGTCTTTCCACCATTATCAAGTGCAACTTCAAAAATGTTTCTCTCGTGTATTTACCTTCCAGAATGTCAAACTGATCGTCATCTAATAGATCTTCAATTTTCTTTCCTATGCTTCTCTACATAATTCTTGTTAGTAACTTGGGCGCATGAGCTGTTAAGCCGATTGATCGACAGTACTCTTGTTATACGCCTCTGATATCTTCGGGATTGTGTGGACGATATTTTTCCAGAAGTCGGATGGTATGCCTCAATTTTCTTACATTCTTTAAACAAACTTACCACAATGGTCTTAGAAATTTCGATTGAAAGTCGTCTGTCCTTTGTGCCTTCGTTGATCGCAAATCTTCCAAAATTCTGGCTAGTACTTGATCCTCTACGACACGTTGTCCTAGCTGTAACAATTTGGAAGGAAAATCCAGGTCTCCAGCGACGTGTACGCTGGCGCTGGCTCATCTGACAGTAAAACCGTGTGCCTTCTCAGAAATCGAAACCGGATCCTTTCTCCCGGAGGTGCTAGTGCATCATCGTTAGAGAGTCGGAGGAACTGCAGGAGAAATGCACCGCCAGGCTGAAGCTGAGGGCTGTGGCTGTGAGGCGTACTCTAAGGAGCGATAGGAGTGTCAGATTTTAATGACGAACTTTAAATTATCAGACAGGTTTAACATGTAGTAGCGCAAATGTAGGTACAGCGACAAAGTGCTGTTTTGCTGATTTTATCTCCAAATTACTCACTGATCGTCAATGAAGGAGCCAACGAGCCGAAATACAAATTAATAAATTGCTTCATTTCTGGACGCAGTTACTTCCCGCTTTACGTGCACCGTTTAAGTCATCACGCATAGTAGCACGTCTACTTTACTTAGTAAAGCATCAGGAACGCCTGCTGTGCGTGTGAGTTTACTGGCCTTTTCTATGCCACCAGCTTTGTAGGCAAAAATTATTTGTGTCTTTTTAAGACAAAATTAGTAGCGTAATTTAGAAGAACTTAATCAATATTACCGTCTAAGTGGAAAAATGTCAACTTAATTTCAGACACATCGCTAAACAAGTGAATGAATGAATCTGTTTCGTAAAAGCTTAGTAACTGATACGCTAGATTATTATTACTGACAATTTTAATGTGTTAACACACTAATTTGTGTAAACAGGAATGTGTTCATTACTCTACGATGGGTTCCAGTCATAGCCGTCGTCAAATCGGAATAAAACTTGAAGCGCAGATACGATGTATCATGTCAACAATGGTATTGCACATTACAGAGATGAGTGCCATACACTAACACATCACGGAGACGTACTGTACGGTTGTTGATTTGAGACACTACATCTATACTTGAAATTTTACTATGATCTGACGATGGCTATCGACGAAACACATCATGGAAAAAAAATCTCACTGTTGCTTGTACTAATTATGTGATTTAACTGCTAAAATTTATCAACTACCCCTATAAGAATCTCCTTTGCTGTGTGGTGAAATGTCAGTGTGGTTGTATCTCAGTCAGAGGCAAGATAAGCCTAAATTCACGATGCTATAGGTGAAGGTGATGCCGAGCGCAGTGAGGATCGTGGAAAAGAATGCCGCCTCGAATACGCCAATGAAACATTTCAAGAAGTTCGCTGAAGTGTGGAGTCCTGTGGAAAATTTGCCTCGCAGGCACTTGCTCTCGTCAGAAGTACCTGCAAGGCGAAAATGCGAGTAATAACGCTATTGTATCTGTAGTAACTCGTGCAGTCCAACCAACATTTGCAGCTAGGAGATAGGGGCAGAGATATATTTGTATCCGCAGTTAAGAGTGTAGTTAAGTTCGCGGGATCACCACATGATGTTAGCGCTAGCGCAACAAGGTGTCCGTATAACAGTAGGTTATCCGTAATGTGTAAACACATGACTCTCTAGAGATCTGTGGTGCGGACGTCTCTCTGATGATGTTTTATAGTGGTTTACGAAGATGTAAAAGATCAAGCTTCGAGCAGTGATTAAATACTCCGTAAAGAAAGATGTGAAAGCAAAGCTCATATTCAGTAAACAATGCGGGATCTGCTCGTTCATGCTCAATGTTGCCAAGTGCACAAAGGAGCTTAAATTGGGTAGCGTCAGCTTAGATGATGATACGTACAGTCCTCGCCCAAAAAATGCCACTACCCCAGAAATTATTGCGTAAGCGAATAAGACGGTCATGGAGGATCGCCGACAGAAAGTTCGAGAAATTTCTGAAGCTGTATGGAAGTCATCTGAACGGACATATTACATTTTAATAGCGGAACTGGCTACGAGAAAATTATCTGCAATGCGGGTGCCGTGGCTCATAACGCAGTGTCAGAAATGAATGGGAATGGAAGTGTCGGAACAATGTTTGGTCTGTTTTCAGGACAACCAACAAGTTTTTTTTCACCGGTTTGTGAGATCAGATGAAACTAGGAACCACTTATGTTCCCAGAGAGGAAACAACAATCAAAGAAGTGGGAAAATGCTGATTCACCACCCTCACAGAAAGCGAAGGCAATACGATCGGTCGGAAAAGCCATGGTCTCAGTTTCCTGTCAAACGACAGGGATTCTGCTGAAGATGATCTTCCCTTTAGTCAAACAATTACAGGACAATACTATGATAACCTACTGGACAAACTACAGCAAACGATATGTGAAGAAAGCCAGTTTTGGCAAGGAAGAAAGTTTTTATCAAGACAATGCGAGCCCACACAGGTGTCATTGGTATAGCAAAAATACATGAACTAAATTACTAGTTGTTGCCATAATCACATTATTCCCCTTGATTTGGCTCCATCAAACTTCCATCTCTTCCCCAAGACCAAAAATTTACGCAGTGGATGGAGATTCTCTTCAAACGAAGAACTGACAGCTGAAGTTGACGGGTATTTTTGCAGGCTTGAGGAGTCTAAATTTCTAGATGGGATGAAGCCATTGGAAAATTGCTTGATCGAACGCAATATTATACATTTAGACTACACTGAAAAATAAAAAGAAGTTTCACTTCGGTGAGTCATTTATTTCTATACCGTTGCGAGAACTTTTCAGACTACCCTCGTGTTACGTTCACGGAATAGTGATATTCTGTTCTCATCTCTTACATCTGAAAGTCAAAGGATGTCAAAATCAATGACAAGGACTGATGTGGAAGTGTTATCCCAGGTTCCAATGCCATCTGGTTTCTAGAATGAAAATGTTGTTTTAGTGACGAACTGTAAATCAAAAGGACTCACATTAATTGAAAAATAATGTACGAGTATAGGGATCAACATCCAACTAGTGCCTTGTTCCAATTCTGTGGATGATCCGTGTGGATTATAAGAGTGACGTCTTTGGTCACGTTGTACACAGTGTCAACGTCTCGCAGCTGTCAGTGAACGTTCCGCTACGAGGTGAAAGTCTGAATCCACCATCAGACCTTTGGCTTTGCTGTGTCATCCTATGCAACACTTTTCTTCTTAATGTTGGAAACCCGCTATGAAGTCTGGAAGAAGACGAAAAGAAAACAAAGGATACCACGTTGAACTTTTCTGGATTTCTGTAATGCAGTCTTTTAGATACAATAACAGAATGCTTTCCGTCAAGCCTGGAGATGAAATACTGAGACATGTTTTATGCACACTTTCCGTACGAAGTTAACCTCTGAAGTGATACTTCACAGAGCGATATTACAAGAAATAAAAACGATCGCAGGATACATTCAGTGACAGTATTTGTCAACTAACGTTTCAGTAGTTGTTCGGTTCAGAATGAGAACTTGAAACAAAAAGTCGCGATGCAGTTTCAAAACTTATCAAATTTTAGAAGTTGTGTGATGTTCAACAAACTCGAGAAAGAAGAAACACTAAGAAGAAAATTGATCTACAATTCACGACGAAAGTGTTTCGTAGATACTGGTATAAATGTAGGATAATGTCTTGCGCAATTTAGGCAGACAATCTCGTTTTTTGAATCAACTGGTTTGATGCGCTCCGCCGCGAATTCCTCTACTGTACTAGTCTATTCATCTCAGACAACGACTTGCAACCTAAGTCCTCAATTATCTGTTTCATGTATTCCAATCTCTGTCTTCCATTTGCGGTTTTTATCCTCTAGAGCTCACAGTAGTGCCATGGGAGCTATTCCCTCATGTCCTAACACAGGTCCCATTAACCCATCTTCGTCGATTCTGCGGAGTGTCCCCGCATTCGTTCGTTGTCTTAACAGTCCATTTACAGTAAATTACAACCTCCTTTTTATAGCTCCAAGTTTCAAACTCTTCGATTCTCTTCATTCCTGTCGTTCCCACAGTCCACGATTTACCACCATACACGCTGTGCTCCACATTCTACAAATTTTTTCTTCAATTTAAGGACGAAGTCTGATACAAGTAGACTTATTCTTTTCCAGAAATGTCCTCTTTACCTGTGCTAGTCTGCTTTTCATTTCCTCCTTGCTTCGTTCCTCATGTGTTATTTTGTTTACATGGTAGCAGAATTCCTCAACTTCGTCTACTTCAGGGTCACAATGTTTGATGTTAATTAATCACTAACCTCGTTTCTTCTATTCGTCATTACTTCCGTCTTTCTTCGGTTTACTGTCAGTACATGTTCTGTACTCATTACTATGTTCATTCCATTCAACATGTCCTGTAATTATTTTTCATTTTCGCCGAGGATGGCAATATCAGCAGCGAATCTTGTCACTGATATCGTTTTACCTTGGATTTCAGTCCCGTTATTGAACTTTTTTTTGGTCCTTGCTTCTTCAATGAATAGATTGAAAAGTAGGGGTAAAAGACTGCAACCCTGCGCTTCACCACTTTTAATCTGACCAATTCATTATTGGTCTTCTGCTCTAATTGTTCTCTCTTGGATCTTCTACGTATTATATCCCACCTTTCCCTGCAGTTTACACCTATTTTTCAGAGAATTTCAAACATCTTCTGTCACACTACATTGACGAATACTTTTTATAATTCGTCAAAGTCTGCATTATCTGATCAAAACTACCTGGACACCTATTGTTTTACTTTTATATTGCGTTTGTCCCCACTTCGCCGTCACGACGGCTTGATCTCTGTTGGGAGAACCATCAATTATTTTTCTCAATGTTTGTGCAGGAATGGGATACCATTATTCCTCAAGAACTGAAACCAGAGAAAGTAGTGATTTTCGTCGCTGGGATCTGGAGCGAAGTCGAGGCTCCAACCCATCCCAAAGAAGGTGTTCCATTGGGTTCAGTTCGGCTATCCGGGCACACCAGTCCATTTTTTGGATTGTTACTGTCCTCAAACCATTTCCTCACGGATGCTGCTTTATGACAGATGGCATTGTCATGATGATGCAAACATCCCCTCCGAGGTGTTCCTTTACAGTACACAGTACGCAATGCTGTAATACATATTCATATACTTCGGCATTTACGAATAAGGGGACTACACCCTAACCACTAAAGACAGCCCCAAACCGCAACACAACCTCCCCTGTACTTCACTTTTTGGACTATCCTGCATTCGCCGAGTTCATATCTAAATCGTTCCATAGGACTGCCACGCGGAGTAGCGTCGTTCATGACTCCAAATCACTCATTTCCAGTCACTCACTTCCCAGTGAAGTCACGCTCTACTCCTCAAGCGTCGCTTAGCGTTGACTACAGAAATTTGTGGCCCATGAGGAGCTGCTCGACCAGTGCACCCCATTCTTTTTAATTTCCTACTGCCATTGCGCTCTTGGACTGCTGGTACCACTCTGGAACTCACGAGTGACTCCTTACGCTGATTTCGTTGCACCACACTCCGCAAAGCTCGACGGTCCTTGCCCCTCAGTTCATGAGATCTGCCTGGTGTTGCTTTAGCTCAGGTTGTTCCTTCGCGTTTCCACTTCATAGTCACATCACCAACAGTCGATGAGGTCGGTCTTAGGAGGGTTGTGAAGTCTCTGACGAATTTGTTAATCACTTGACATCCAGTGACTACTCCATGTTTGAAGTCACTGACCTCTCTTGACCGAGCCATTCTACTCTTACTGATTACGTACTGGAAACATAATACTTTCCGTTTCGTTTTACACTGTCGTGTCCGCCTCTCGTGACCTCTAGTGGTTAATTCCACAATACATAGGGTTGTCCGGATACTTTTGAACATATAGTGTATGAAGGTGCCTTGATTTGACATCAAGACTGCCTCTCGCTGACGCCTTTACGTTTTCTAAAGCAAAACTAATCGTCATCTGATAAGTTCTAGATTTCGTGTTCCATTGTTTTATATATTGCCCTTCTCAGCAACTCGTATGCATGAGACGTTAAGCAGATTGTGCGACAGTCCACGCATTTATCTTCCCATGCTTTCTTCGGCAGTTCGTGGATACTATTTATCTTGGAGTCTGATGGTATGTCTGTAGTCTCATACACTGTGATCAAAAGTATTCGGACACCTGGCTGAAAATGACTTACAAGTTCCTGGCGCACTCCATCGGTAATACTGGAATTCAATATGGTGTAGGCCCATCCTTAGCCTTGATGACAGCTTCCACTCTCGCAGGCACACGTTGTCAGGTGCTGGAAGGTTTATTGGGGAATGGCAGCCCATTCTACACGGAGTGCTCCACTGAGGAGAGGTATCGATGTTGGTCGGTGAAACCTGGCACAAAGTTGGCGTTCCAAAACATCCCAAAGGTGTTCTATAAGATTCAGGTCAGGACTCTGTGCAGGCCAGTCCATTACAGGGATGTTATTGTCGTGTAACCACTCCGACACAGGCCGTGCATTAAGAACAGGTGCTTGATCGTGTTGAAAGATGCAGTCATCATCCCCGAATTGCTCTTCAACAGTGGGAAGCAACAAGGTGCTTAAAAAATCAATGTAGGCCTGTGCTGTGATAGTGCCGCGCAAAACAACAAAGGGTGCAAGCCCCCTCCGTGAGAAACATGACCTCACCATAACACCACCGCCCCCGAATTTCGTGTTGGCACTAAACACGCTGGCAGACGACGTTCACAGGGCATTCGCCATACGCACACCCTGCCATCGGATCGCCACAATGTGCACCGTGATTCGTCACTCCACCAGTGTTTTTCCACTGTTCAATCGTCCAATGATTACGCTCCTTACACCAAGCGAGGCGTCGTTTGGCATTTACCGGAATGATGTGTAGCTTATGAGCAGCCGCTCTACCATGGAACCAAACTTTTTACCTCCCGCCTAACTGTCTTAGTACTTGCAGTGGATCCTGATGGAATTTGGAATTCCTGTGTGATGGTCTGGACAGATGTCTTCTTATTACACATTAGGACCTTCTTCAACTGTCGGCGGTCTCTGTCAGTCAACAAACGAGGTCGGCCTGCACGCTTTTGAGCTGTACGTGTCCCTTCACGTTTCCACTTCACTCTCACATCGGAAACAGTGGATCTAGGGATGTTTAGGAGTGTGGAAATCTCGTTTACAGACGTATTACACAAGTGATGCTCAATCACCTGACAACGATTGAAGTCCATGAGTTCCGCGGAGCGCCCCACTCTGCCCTCTCACAATGTGTAATGACTACTGAGGTCGCCGATATGGAATACCTGGCATAAGTTGGCAGTACAATGTACTTTATATGAGAAACGTATTTTTTTGGGGGGCGGGGGTGTCCGGATACGTTTGATCACGTAGTGTAGATTCTACGTACCAATATGATTAGTCGTTTGATTGACACTTCCCACAATAATTGTAGAATGTTATTCATTCCCCTTGCATTATTTGCAAGTCTACCAAAGCTCATTTAATGTCTGCCCTCTAAAACTGGGTATCCTATACCTTCCATTTAGATTCACATTCCTTCATCCATTAATTCACCAGATAAGCCTTCCCTCTTGTGGAAGCCTTCAACGTTTTTTTCCACCTATCCGCGCTCTTCTTTGCGTTTAACAGTGGAATTATTACTGCACTCTTAATGTTGATACACTTGCTTTTAATTTCACCGAGAGCTGTTTTGACTGTTCTGTTGGCTGAAAGTCCTTCCGTCGATCATATCTTTTTCTATTTCTCTGCCGGCCGGAGTGGCCGTGCGTTTCTAGGCGCTACTGTCTGGAACCGAGCGACCGCTACGGTCGCAGGTTCGAATCTGTCTCGGGCATGGATGTGTGTGATGTGCTTAGGTTAGTTACGTTTAATTAGTTCTAAGTTCTAGGCGACTGATGACCTCAGAAGTTAAGTCGCATAGTGCTCAGAACCATTTGAAGCATTTTTTTTTCTATTTCCCTTTTCCTGAGGCCATTTGGTCTTGGCTTTCCTGCACTTACTTTTTATTTCAATCGTAGGCGATTCATATTTCTGTATTCCGGCCGTTCCCTGTGTACTCTCTTCTTTCTTGGATCATTTGAAGTATTTCTCCTGTTAGCCAAGGTTTTTCTGCAATATCTACCCTGTACGTATGTCCAGCTGCCCAACATCTGTGATTGCACTTTTCAGAGAAATCCTCTTGGACTGAATTGCCTACTGTGATATTCCATATCGCAATTTCCACATCTTTAGCAAACTGCAAACGGATGTCATCATTACTTAATACTTCAGCATCTCACTTCCATGCAGCTTGATTCTTCTGGACAACTGCCCTCAACTTTAGTCTGCTCTACGTCATTACTAAATTGTTATCTGAGCCTATACATGATACTGGGTACGCCACCTGATTTCAAAGTCTTTGTGTGACCATGATGCAATCCAACTTGTATTTTCCCACGTCTATAGGCATTTTCCAGGTAAATCATCTCCTCTTGTGATTTTTGAACAATTTATTCGCTATTACTCTCTGAAAGTTATTGCAGAAATCAATTAGTCTTTCTCCTGTCTCATTCCTACTACTAAGGTCGTATTCTTCCACAGCTCTGTGTTCTGTTACTTCCCATACTGCAGCATTCCAATTACACACAATTAATGGGTTATCATCTCCCTTTACATACTGAATCACCAGTCCAATGTCTTCACACCTGTTCTGTCTTTCCACGTCACGCTTGTGACGTCGGGAGGTATGCATGGAGTATTGTCGTTAGTGTTGGTTTGAAGCCAATTTTGATGAGAAAAGCCCTATCACCTAACTATTCAAAGCTACTCACTCTGCTCTACTTTCCTATTCATAACATATTGTACTCCCCTCATTCTACTCTCTGCTGCTGTCGAATTTACCTTACACTCATTCGATCAGAAATCCTTATTTTTCGATTTCATTTCACTGAGCCGCATCATATCCAGAATCAGCCCTTCAATTTTCTTTTTCAGATTTTCTTGCTTTCCTGCCATGTTCAAACTCCTGATATTCCACGCTCCAACCGACTCGTAGAATGTTATTCGGAGGGGTCTAATCCGGAACCGTTTGTCAACGGAGAGATCATTATGACACTTTTTCAGTTACAGGCCACATGTTCTGCGGAAACATATTACAAGACTTGAATACATCACTGTTCTGTCTTCTTGTGATACTTTCCAATCCGAAACGCAATAGGTTGTCATGATGCTTTGTTCGCTGCTCCGCCCTCTTTGATAATGCCGTTGGCAGAACGAGGGTGACTTCTTATGTCGGAACTCTTCGGCTGCCAGTGCTGTAGGATTTTTTTCAAAATTTATGCTGCAGCTAGGTTGGAGCCCGGGTCCCAGCCATATGCGCCGAAGCTCCTGGTTTATCATACGAGAGGTGGCGTAGCAGTCTTTCCCGCTACCGATCAGAAAATCTTCGCTAGTGACCACAGATTTTGGTTCATTCAAGCATACGCTTTTCCTACTTAGACTGGCATAAATAGGGGGCTTCAGTTTCAGCTAAACTGTGAGTTCGTAGCCCTTGAAGATGCCGGTCAGTTACGCAGATGAAATATTGTGGGAATTTCACCACATCAGGCGTCTCGCTCGAGAACAATTTCTATGGGAAATGCTTAGTTAAAGCAAATTGGAAGTTAGGATCTTTTCTGGTCACAAAGAAAAGCTCAACGAGGAAAAGAATGGAATATTTATAAACCAACCAAATGTAATATTTGCGAAAATTGACTTTGTGACTATGTTTGACTTCTTCTTCTGTTACTGAACGATGAGATCGCTGCATCATTTCAAACGACTACGCGGTGAGAATCTGTTTCTGACGTGTATTCATTTTCGTCCACATTTGGACATACATTATCCTTTCGCTACAATCGTTATTACTGAAGAGAGTGAAGAGTATTAATTCAGGCAAGGAAATAATTAAAATAACATTCGGACGATACATATGATATTTCAGTGTTGCTAATTAGTGTCTAGAAGGGAAGAACAGAAAGAAATATTGAATGACAGGTAAAGATATTACAGAAGCAGTTCTGATGTAGCGCTTAGTGACGGAAGGACTAGTTATGGAACCAAAGATACGATAATGACGTTTCTGGAGGCACAGCATATGGAAATATATCTGAAGACATCCAAGAACAATTGGGATAAAATGAAAGACAGAAAAAAAGAAAGAAGGGAGTAATGCAAAGTTTCAGTTAACACCCTCTTCTGTTTAAACTGAATGTCAAAGAAGGAATGAAATACGTGAAAGAAAACTTGAAAATAGGAATCAAGGTGCAAAGGGAAAAATTACCAGACCTTGTCTTTCTTGACCAAGATATAGAGTAAAAAGCTGTTGAATGAGAAAGGCTAAGAACAAAATATCGATTAAGCATAAAAACATTGAAGAGTCTTATTAAATGTAATAGAACAGTGAAGAGCAACTGCTTAAACATTTAAATTGTGGAAGACGTACTGGAAGAAACATAGGAATTTTCCGTGAAGGGAATGAGAAAGGTGACGCTTTCGTTACAGACACAGCGGGAGATTGGGGAACAAATCTACGTCTTTAATTTTTAATAAAGATATTCGACAAAGAGTAGTGCCAATTGAGAAGTTATTTTATATTTTCGCTACGTTTCGGCAATCCAATATGTTCTCTGCGGGCCCCATATGCACCTCTCAAAATTTATCGATATTGGAACACTGGGGCCATCTGTTTCTGGATGTCGTGAATTTTTAAGTGCTTCATTCGAAGACTTGACTGTTGCAGTCAACTCACGTCGTGAATTTTCAAGTGCTTCATTCGAGGACTTGACTGTTGCAGCACTTGGGAATTCACGACATCCAGGAATAGATGGCCCCAGTATGCCACCATCGATAATTTTTGAGGGGTGCATATACTGTTCCAATCCGAACATGTGCTCTGTTTCTAATGTCCTTTTGTTGTCGACGGACGTTAAACCGTAATTTTCGTCTCTTTTTGTTATCTAGAATGAGGAGAAAGTTATATCCAGTAGGAGAGTCTACTGGCATCACGTTTCACGTCGCAGCACAGCGTTGTACGAAGGTAAAACGTGACTGTGCAAAATCCTGCAAAGAACACACTGGAAACCTTTGGAATGTGGTACCAGAGAAAGAGTTTGAAAATAACTTAAACTGACAAAAGAAATGAAGTGGCAATAGAAAGACAAAGTCTCAAAACGAGACGTAAGATTTACGTTAGAGGCAGCGGTCATTTAAGACTTCTGTCTATTTGCAGTTATTTAAATTTTCCATATTTTACAAATCTTCAGATTCTGACAGGATTTCATTTTATTGTCATGAGTAAAATATACACTACTGATGATTTTGTGACTTTTGCATTTCTTCTTATTTCCGTGCTTACTAAGAAAAAGTGGAATTCCACCTCTGCCTAGTGATATGTTGCACTCCGGCGAGAACAGTGACACAAGTACCAAAACATCCACGAAAAATATAGAGAAATGAACTACCAACAATACTTATCCGTAATTTAAAGGAAGCTTGTACTACACTCTAAGAAAAAATAAATAAATAAAAAAAAACGACGCACCACGAAGTAATTATCGGAATGGAACGGAAATCAGTGAATGTGATGTAACAAACAACCGATTACAATTTCAGAAAAAACTGGATGATTATTCAAGAGAAAGAGATTTACAAATTAAGCAAGTCAATAGAACGTTCGTCCTGTAGCAAATTCTGTCCAATAGACGCGTCAGATGGTCAAAATACCGAGCTGGCGTGAGGGCCCTGCCCACAATGCTCCAAACATTCTCAATTGGGAAGAGATCCGGTGACCTAGCTGGCCAAGTTAATGTTTGGCAAAAACATAGATAAGCAGTAGAAACTCTCGCCTAGTGGGGGCGGGCATTATCTTGGCGGAATGTAAGCCCAGGTTGGCTCTCTATGAAGAGCAACAAAACGGGACGTAGAGTATCGTCCACTTACAGCTTTGCTGTGCGGTGCAACCAAAGAAGTCCCGCTATGAAAAGAAATAGCACCCCAGACCATCACTCCTGGTTGTCGAGCCGTATAGTGAGGAATAATCAGGCAGAATCCCATCTCTGGGGCGTCTCCAGACACCTCTTCGCTGGTCATCGAGGTTTTTTTCGGAATAGGACTCATCACTGAAGGCAGTTGTACTTCAGTCAACGAGATCCCTCCAGTATGCGTGTTCACTGCGCTGAAGAATGCGCCGTCTCGTACGGTGCCCTTTAAATGAGGGTCTTGTCAACATAACGTCAGAACTTGTTTGTAACTATTGGCAACGTAAGCATGTCACTGTGAGGATATACAGCACGTCATCTGACATCGTATTATCCACCACGATTTTCCATGATACTCTTGTTTCTATTGAGTTTTCATATCACGCATTAGCAGTAAGTACGGTTTCATTTTGATGGTCGGCAATGGCCGAAACTGGTAATGTGCAAAGTATAAACGAAAAATATTTGCAACCTTTACTGAACTACTGAAGTGAGTTACACTGGGTAACATAAATGTTTATGAGCACAAGCAAAAGCTAATGGGGCATGTCTAAAGACACCAAGATATACACTATGTGATCAAACACATCCGGACACCTGGTTGAAGATGACTTACAAGTTCGTGGTGTCCTCCATCGGTAATTCTGGAATTCAATATTGCGTCGGCCCACCCTAAGCCTTGATGATAGCTTCCACTCTCACAGGCATACACTCAATCATGTGCTGGAAGGTTTCTTGGGGAATGGCAGCCCATTCTTCACGGAGTGCTACACTGAGGAGAGGTGTCGATGTCGATGAGGCCCGGCACGAAGTCGATGTTCCAAAACATCCCAAAGGTCTTCTATAGGATTCAGGTCAGGACCCTGTGCAGGCCAATCCATTACAGGGATGTTATTGTCGTGTAACCACTCCGACACAGGCCGTGAATTATGAACAGGTGGTCGATCGTGTTGAAAGATGCAATAAATATCCCCGAGTTGCTCTACAACAGGGGAAGCAAGAAGGTGCTTAAAACATCAGTGTAGGCCTATGCTGTGATACTGACAAGCAAAACAACAAGGGTTGCAAGCCCTCTCCATGAAAACCACGACCTCACCATAACAACTCCGCCTCCGAATTTTATGTTGGCACTACACACGCTGGCAGATGACGTTCACCAGGCATTTGCCATACCCAAACCCGGCCATCGGACCGCCACATTGTGTCGTGATTCGTCCTCCACACAACTTTTTTCCACTGTTCAGTCGTCCAATATTTACGCTTCTTACACCAAGCGAGGCGTCGTTTGGCATTTACCGCATGATGTGTGGCTTATGAGCAGCCACTCGACCATGAAATCCCAGTTTTCTCATCTCCCGCCTAACTGCCTTAGTACTTGCAGTGGATCCTGATGCAGTTTGGAATTCCTGTGTGATGGTCTGGATAGATGTCTATTAGACATTACGACTCTCTTCAACTATGGTCGGTCTCTGTCAAGCAACAGACAAGGTCAGCCTGTACGTTTTATTGCTGTACGAGTCCCTTCACGTTTCCACTTCACTATCACATCGGAAACAGTGGACCTAGGGATGTTTAGGAGTGTGAAAGTCTCGCATACAGACGTATGACACAAGCGACACCCCATCACTTGACCAAGTTCGAGGTCCGTGAGTTCCGCGGAGCGCCCCTTTCTGCTCTCCCACGGTGTGTAATGACTACTGAGGTCGCTGACATGGAGTACCTGGCATTAAGTGGCAGCAAAATGCACCTAATATGAAAAACGTATGTTTTTATGGGTGTCCGGATACTTTTGATCACATGGTTTCACAGCGGAAGGGACAGTAGAGATGAAAAAACTGTATGAACAAACAAAGCAATGAATAGCTTTAGATAGAGTAGGTATGGAAAGCTAAAAAGATTTAAGGTGGACGTGAAGTAATAGAGGATGCTACTTAATAAACTAGGTAATTTTATTTTTTGCATAATTTTCAGATTCTTGGGGTATCAACTAGATTTAAATTTTTAGGATGAAGAGAAAAAAGAAACACGTTTTTGACATCTACGACGTTTTCATTTACTCACTAACCGATTTTCGTCAGCCGAAGCCTGCATCATCGGGTGACAATTGACTCGCACATGGATATAAAGAAATTCGGAAAATTTATCTAGCGTTATAACACTCTGTTGTCATCTGATAACAATCTAAGAATCCGAAAATAGTAACTGTCACAGTAGTTAAAGAATGAATTTATTTATTGTTATTACTACCTTACTACCGATAGAGATTTCAATTGATAATTTTAGAATGAAATTTGTTTGTCGTGAGTATGCACTAACATTTTTATTATTCAAAAATAAAATACATTCGAACACATGTGCGTGCACAGTTAACTGTGGTTATTTGAGAGTCAAACCTAACAAGTTTTGGCACTGATCAATTTTAGATATCTAACCTCGTCCATTCCAGCCCCTATGTTGGTAAATGCGTTATCCAGCTCATGTCAAGAATACATAAGAGACTAGCCATTAACAAACCATACACACACACACACATATAAATATATACACACTCTCTCGCGCGCAACACACATTCGAACACGCGTGCGTGCACAGTTAACTGTGAAGTCGGTGGCAGCGCCGTTCCACGCACAGTGTGTGTATCTGTCCAGATGCTGCATTCCTGAGGCCGTTACGGCCCGCAGCGTAGTTTGGCGACAACGACGACTTTCACTGCTTCTGACCGGCCGGCCGTACCGCATTGGCACGCCACGCCTTCTGCTGTTCGAGAAACGTTACCCTCGCTTTGAGGGCGCAAGTTGTTTTCTGTCTGCGTAAGTAACACTTCGACAAATCAATACACCTACGATTGTACCGTAATTATGTGTAATTCTGGCTTAATTGAAACATAATACTGCTAGTGAACTTCCGAGACAACGTAATAAGTGGGGCAGTCGTGATTGGACTGGCGCATAACCTAATGAACAAGGACAGACACTGCGCCACAGCGGGTTATTTGTGGATAGATTTGGACAGAAGATTAGGTTTTCACTTCAAAACTAGGTAATCAGAGACGGAAGCAAACTAGAATTGGGGAAGAAGAGTAGGGAAGAAAATCGGTCGTATCATTATTAACAGGGAAAATCCCGGCATTTTCCTTAAACGATTTTGGGGAACCACGGAAGATCTGCATCTGGAAGGCTGAACGGGAATTTGAACCGATGATCTTTCGAACGCTAGCTCATTGTGCTAACAATTCACCACCTTGCTCGCCTCATATATTTTGTGATCCAAACGGACGTGTTGCGGCCTGACTTAGAAAATACATTGACCAACAAAAATCGCAACATCAAGAAGGAGGTGTGCGATATAAACGAAAGTCGGTAGGCGTGTTTCTCCATTTAAAAGATGATGTCCATCCAGATTTCGCTCCATCGCGTAAGAGTGGCGCTAGTACTGCCATTATGAGACTACAAATCAGGTTTGCTTCAAATACACGTTGTAATGGTCTTGAGCGTTAGTTACATTGAGACTGGACATGGTGAGTTGATATTAGTCAAGAATGTCTTCAAGGCGACAAAGAAGCTATTATATACACCTCACTGAGTTTAAAAATGGCTCAGATGGCTCCGAGCACTATGGGACTTAAAGTCTGAGGTCATCAGTCCCCTAGAACTTAGAACTACTTAAACCTAACTAACCTAAGGACATCACACACATTCATGCCCGAGGCAAGATTCGAGCCTGGGACCGTAGCAGTTGTGCAGTTCCCGACTGCAGCACCTAGAACCGCTCGGCCACCACGGCCGGCCTCACTGAGTTCGAGCGAGGTCGTGTTACAGGGCTACCAGAAGATGGATGTTCCTTCTGCGATACTGCAGAAAAACTTGACAGGAATACAGTAATTGTACTACGTGATTGCTGGCAGCGATGGTCATGGGAATATGCGGGCGCGAGAAGACCGGGATCCAGACGGACAAGTGGCAAAACCAAGAGGGAAGACCATAGTGTTCGGCATATGGCCCTGGTGCACCGTACTGCGTCTACATCACCAATATGAGCAGCAATTGTCACCACAATGACGGAACGAACTGCTACGAATCGGTTACTTCAAGGATAGATCCGTGACAGACGTCGTGTAGCGTGCATTCCACTAATCCCGAACTACCGCAATTCGCGACTTCAGTGGTGTGAAGCGGGAGTTCATTAGAGGGTAGAGAGGAGGTCTGTTGTGTTTTCTAATCAAAGCTGATTCTGCCTTGGTGCCAGTGATGGCAATGTGTTGATTAGAAAGAGGCCAGCTGGGGGCCTGCTGCCAAAATGTCTGCGTGCTAGACACATTGGACCTACACCTGGAGTTACGGTTTGGGGTGCCATTTTGTACGGCAGCAGGAGCACTAACGTGGCTATTCCAAGTACTCTGACTGCAAACTTGTACGTCAGGCTGGTGATTCGGCCTGCTGTACTGCCATTCAGGAAAAGGATTCCAGGCGGTGTTTTCCAACAGGATAACGCTCGCTATTATGGATTTTCAGTGCTCAATATCGCCCTGTCTAATGCCGCATAGTGGGCTGCCGAATTCCCTTACTCCAAAAGGGCAATGACGAGTATACAAAAGGTCTGTTGAGGACGAGGCATGGCTCGCGAACAAGGTCACTGGACCCAAAGCGAAGTGATGCTTGTATATTAGGTCGAAATTATAATATACAGTATGTGGTAGAAATATTTCACGAGCAGTCTGGCATACACGAGTTTATGCTGTGATAATATGTTTAGCCAAATATAACCTTAAGAATAAAAAGGAAGTATCGTCGTTTCACTTTATCTGTTACATGAAAGTATTTACTACAAACAATGCCGGTTTAGTCTTGGTGAAAGATACGGGCGTAACATCCCTCCCAATATTGTCTGCGAAGGGAGGTTAAAGAGATTAAGCACTTGCCATCTGTTGACGTCTTTTTCTTTTGACTTTGTTAAACCTATTACTCTAGGACGATAACAACGCTTTGGAACGTCCTATGCTTTGAATCGTTCCATGTACCCGAGTCAAGAACCGATATATCCCACGTAACGTCTCATTTTCTGTGACACAGTCGTATCCTCTGACGATTTGGTGAGGTAAGTAAGGGAGGTATACACAGACGCTACATTTCGAATCTGTTTTATGTTTAGAACGTGGAACCACTTGGGTAGCTTACTAGTCATACCTAATAGTAAGTCACAATGAGTGAAAACATATAAACCCCCTCCCCTTCCCATAACTCTTAAAACCGAAGAAACATTTAGAAACAACTTCTTCATCAAGCAAACTATTGTTAGAGACAGGAAAAGTCCTCTCACAGTCAACTTAAATCCATAGCGAAATATTACTGACGCTGTAAGACGTCAGTCTCTTTGAAATAATTCAGGAACAAAGCTGTTGGACAGAATTTCCTTGCAGTATAGTGGGTGGGAAGCAAAGGAATTGTTCCATCTGTTTGGATCTGCGCAGAACTTCCACTTCCTTACCTTACCAGTCCATCCAATTTTCAACATTCGTCTGTAGCACCAAATTTCAAATGCTTCAAATCTCTTCTGTTCTACTTTTCCTACAGTCCATGTTTCACTACCACACAATGCAGTGCTCGAAACGTACATTCTCAGAAATTTCTTCCTCAAATTGAGGCCCATGTTTGGTATTAGTAGACTTCTCTTGTCCAGGAATGCCCATTTTGCTAGTGCTAGTCTGCTTTTGATGTCATTGACCCGTCCATCGTGGCTATTTTGCTACCTAGGTAGCAGAATTCCTTAACTTCGAGACCATTAATCCTGAAATAAAATATCCAGATGTTCTCAGTTCTGCTACTTCTCGTTACTCTCGTGTTTCTTCTATTTACTCTCAATCCACGGACGTCAGATGGTATATCGCCATACTCACATATTCAACATATCAAAGTTAATAGTCGTTTTGTTGCCACTTCCTTCAATGACTTTAGAAGTTATGGTGAAATATTGTCTCTCTCTTCTGCCTCATTAGATCTTAAGTCTTCAAAAGCTTTTTAAAATTCTGGTCCCAATACTGGGTCTCCTATCTCTTCTATGCAGACGCCTGTTTCTTCTTCTATATCACCAGACAAGTCTTCCCCTCTTAGAGGCCTTCAATGTACTCTTTACAACTATCCGCTCTCTCTCCTGTATTTAACAGTGGAATTCACACCGTGCTCTTAATATTACCAACCTTGCTTTTAATTTCGACAAAGGTTGTTTTGAATTTTCTATTTGCTGAGTCAATCCTTCCGACAGTCATTTCTTTTTAGATTTCTTCACATTTTTCATGTACTTTTTGCATGTAGCTAGGTTGCACGTCCTATTTATTTCATTCCTAAACGACTTGTAGTTCTGTATTTCTGAGTTTTACCAGAACATTTTTGTACTTCCTTCTTTCATATATCAACTGAAGTATATCTTCTCTTACCTATGGTTTCTTCACAGTTACCTTATTTGAACCAATGTTTTTCTTTCCAGCTTTTGTAGTACCTATTTTTTTCTTTCCAACTTCTGTGATTGCTGTTTTTAAAGATGTCTATTCCTCTTCAACTGAACTGCCTGCTGAGCTATTCCTTATCGCAGTATATATAGCCTTAGAGAACTTCAAGCGTACCTCTTTATTCCTTAGCACTTCTGTGTCACACTTATTTGAGTACTGATTACTCCTGACTAATCTCTTAAACTTTAGCATATTCTTCATCACTACTATATTATAATCTGAGTCTCTGTCTGCTCCCAGGTATGCTTTACAATCCAGTATATGATTTCGGAATCTCTGTATGATCGTGATGCAATCTAACTGGAATCTTCCCATCTCTCCCGGCCTTTTCCAAGTATATCTCCTCCTATTGTGATTCTTGAACAGAGTATACGCTATTACTACCTAAAATTTATTGCATAAGGCAATTAGTCTTTCTCCTCTCTCACTCCTAGTGCCAAGCCCACATCCTCGCGTAAGCCTTTCATCTACTCTTTCCGTTACAACTGCATTTCAATTCTCCTTGCCTATTAGATTTTCATCTCCCTTTACGTAGGGTAATACTGTTTCAATATCCTTGTATATTTTCTCTATCTCTTCATCTTCAGCTTGCGACGTCGGCATGTATACCTGAACTAGTGTTGTCGGTGTTGGGTCGCTGTCAGTTCGGATCACAACCACCTTACCACTGAACTGTTCACAGTAATACACTCTCTGCCCTACCTTCGTATTCATAACGAATCCTACCGTCATTATATCATTTACTGCTCCTTTTGATATTAAAAACTCCTGACATTCCAAGCCCCGACTCGTAGAACGTTATCCGTGATTCTTCAATCTTTTTCTCAAGATCGCCTCACGGAAATCCGAATGGGAACTATTCCGGAAGTTTTTGCCAGTGGAGAGATCTTCATGACACTTTTTCAGTTACAGGCCACATGTTCTGTGGATACACACTATGTGTCTTTTGTGCAGTAGTTTCCATTGCCTTCTGCATCCTCATACCGTTGATTATTGCTGATTCTTCCCTCTTTAGCGGCAGTCTCCCACCCAAAGGGCAAGGGAGTGCCCTGAAACTTTGTCCGTCCTCCGTCCTCTTTGACAAAGCCGTTGGCAGAATGAGGGTAGCTTCTTATGCCAGAAGTCTTCTGATGGCAAAGCTGATAATTTTTATTTAAAATTGAATCATTAGTGGGATTCGACGCCAGGACCAAAATCGTTTTGGGTAATAGTCGAAGAGGATACCCCTAGACTACATGTTCTTGCCAAGTGATGTACCTTTATTTCTAATGTGATAGTAATCAGCGACGGGAAAATCGTTAGTGAAGAGAATGAGATTCAAGAGATGGTAATAAATCAGATGAGAGAGCAGAAAAAATGTTGAGCCTATACTGAGTCTCAAAAAATGTGTTGATATCAGTGCTGATTGTACATAAACATACTAACTAGACATACAGCAAGAGAAAATGAGTGCTTCAGATATAAAGAATGCTGAGGTTAAACGTACAATAGCGTAAAACATTGTATCTTGGGACGTAATAGAGATACCTATTCCTTTACGCTCTTACGCTCGCGACCAGGAGGGTTAGGTACGACTACATGATTTTTTCCCCCTGGAGATTGAATGTGATTCCAGAAAGAAACTGTAATTCATATAATATTACAGGAGGCCACTAGATCGCAGGTTCGTCCATTTTGCGATGTTGTTATGCTTGGTTGTCTTGCTGTATCGTTGCGTGAGATGTAGTGGCTGCGTCTTTTCTGTAGCAGTTGTGTTAGTTTATAATTCTGTAAAATCGCTTGGATTCAGGCTGTGTCTGGACATCTCAAAGTATTTGCATATTTTCGAAATATCCGTTTTGCGTGGTTATTGCGCCTGTGGTGTTTGAAAATGTCTCCACTATCACATTCGTGAGGGTTAGGCGTTTTTGCATTCTTCCTTTATGAGGTTAGTTATGTTCAACAAAATATTTTTTTGCATCCTTGCATGCTGATCAATGCAATATTATAATCTTCTATGGAATTACTTGTATATACTTCCAAATACAGTTAATTAAACACCACTGTCTCGAAATTATACATGATGTAATGAATTGGAACATTTTTAGATAATCAGTGGACTTACTGAGGAAGATATATTGAAGTTGCTTGATGGATCAGATTTAGAAGTAATCAGTGAAGACGATTCTGAAACTTTGTTTGAGCTAGAGAACATTTCTGCATCGAGTTCCGATTCTGGTACAAATGAAATACCAGTTGAAAATGTATCAGAATCTTGAAGGAATAATAATCAACCAAAAGCAGAAACTCTCATAAAAGTTAATTCTCTACAAAGTTATCAGGAGAAAAAGTGTCGAAGAAAAATTTATTTAAACGTAAGCATCACTAAGGACCGGTGGATTTTTATACAGGTATAATACACATTTTGTCTCTTGATTTCCTTGATATATTTTGTGCTGTTTTCAAATCAATTTTCTTTTTAGTTTCCAGATCCTTAATTCTTTAAGATTGCTGAAGTACATACTAATCAGTGAAATGTGTGGAAGCATGGAAAAAGCTCAGATGTAAATGAACTTAGTAATTTTATAGCTGTCAACCTGAGTATGGATTGCATCTGATTTCTTCGATTGAGTTTGTACTGGAGCATTCTATATGGTTATACTTCAATTTCAACAATCATGTCAAGAGACAGATTTCTGGCACTCATAAATGCTTTTCATATGATTGCTGTTTCCTCTTCCCCAGGTAATAATAACAAATTGTGGAAAGTACAGCCAGTTCTTGATGTAGTAAGAAATGCGTGACCGAGTCTTCCACGAGGCCATGCAACATACTCAATTGATGAACAAGTGGTACCATTTAAAGGTCACTGTCCACTGAGCCAGTCTGTAATAAACAGACCGACCAGTTAGACTAAAGAATTTTGTGCTTACTACATCCGTTGGCCCTGTGTTAGACTTTGAAATATATCAGTGTGGTTCAACTCCTCTACGAACTAAGGGGTTTGGATGAGTCCCATCTGTGATATTAAGGTTGGCACAAACTTCATCTCAAGAAAGCTTCGTCCACTTTGACAGATACTTCACGTCACTGACTTTATTGCAGCAATTGACTGATATGAAGCTCTATGGAAGTGGAACAATTGTGGCCAGCAGAATAAAAGGATTGCCTCTCTCCAAGATGGTTCATGGACAAAGCAACATGTTGCTCGGAACCATGATTTAGTAATTGTAGAGTGGAAAGATAGCAAAAAATTATCCATGGCTTCAAACTGCTGTGGCTCTGCACCGACTGACCCAAAACTGAAAACAAACACATTGAAGTCGATTGTCTTTCTGTGGTGAACAAATACGACCAAAAAGCTAGTTGGAGTCGATGTTTGTGACCAGCTGATGAAACGCTATAGAAGCTGATTCAGAAGTAAAAAATGGACATGGAAAGTAATTATGCACTTTTTGGACCTCGCTGTGGTAAATGCATGGAACCAATACAGGAGAAGCATCAAAGACGATAACATTCCAAGAAAAGTACAGAAAGATTTACTACACTTCACATTAGAGGCAAAGGATAATTTTCAACACCAAATTATTTTATGTTTACACAAATGTTATTTGATATTATTATATGTTCCCAGGTAGCAGAAGGACTGCTTGCGGACAGAAGAGTCTTAAGTGACGGTGAGACTGAACAAGATGATGACGAATTTCCTGTAGCCGAAATGTCTAAATTCCTTAATCCACTTGCTAAACTTCGATGCAGTGATAAGTGTTGTGATGGATATGAACATTTCCCAAGTGCTGATGATATTCCAGCACCACATACTTGCAATTACGAGCCATGCAAAAGTCGCAGCAAAACGCGATGTGAAAAGAGTAATGTACAATTGTGCCTGTCGGAGTACAAGACATGTTTTATGGACTTTCATGTATCTCCCAACTAAAAATGCAGATGATTTTCATTTAAAACAGGTATAGAAAATGTTAGTCTTCAGAGTTAAGTAATGTACATTATTGCAAGTACAATAAATTTTGTGCTCCCTAAAGAATTTTGTATTAGTATTTACCTGACCCTCATGATCGTAACGGTGGCCCCGCACGTCGCCCCTGCCCGCAAGATTTTGAAATGGAGAATTTTTTTCTTATTTTTCTAGTAACATTTAAAGCTTAATGACTAAGAAAAAGCATTGAGAAATGAAATCACTTTACAAAAATTCTTCGTCTCGTAAAGGGTTATTGGTGGTTTGCTTCTACATGTGTGGTAACTCAACATGTTTTTTGCGTTAGCTTGTAGATGAGACTTTCGACATATCAGTGAAGGAACAGTTATCTGTCTTTCCGGATATGTCGATAAAATCTTCAAGTTTAAAATGTGTTTGTGGGCTTCTATGAAGTAGCTTCAACAACTTCTAGGAGACTGTTTGAAGTCGTCGAGGATGTCATAACATGTTTATTCCTTGACATAAAATACTGTCGTAGTCAATGTTACGATGGCGCGAACATTGTAAAGGGTGTTTCAAAAATGACCGGTATATTTGAAACGGCAATACAAACTAAACGAGCAGCGATAGAAATACACCGTTTGTTGCAATATGCTTGGGACAACAGTACATTTTCAGGCAGACAAACTTTCGAAATTACAGTAGTTACAATTGTCAACAACAGATGGCGCTGCGGTCTGGGAAACTCAATAGTACGATATTTTCCACATATCCACCATGCGTAGCAATAATATGGCGTAGTCTCTGAATGAAATTACCCGAAACCTTTGACAACGTATCTGGCGGAATGGCTTCACATGCAGATGAGATGTACTGCTTCAGCTGTTCAATTGTTTCTGGATTCTGGCGGTACACCTGGTCTTTCAAGTGTCCTCACAGAAAGAAATCACAGGGGATCATGTCTGGCGAATAGGGAGGCCAATCCACGCCGCCTCCTGTATGTTTCGGATAGCCCAAAGCAATCACACGATCATCGAAATATTCATTCAGGAAATTAAAGACGTCGGCCGTGCGATGTGGCCGGGCACCATCTTGCATAAACCACGAGGTGTTCGCAGTGTCGTCTAAGGCAGTTTGTACCGCCACAAATTCACGAAGAATGTCCAGATAGCGTGATGCAGTAATCGTTTCGGATCTGAAAAATGGGCCAATGATTCCTTTGGAAGAAATGGCGGCCCAGACCAGTACTTTTTGAGGATGCAGGGACGATGGAATTGCAACATGGGGCTTTTCGGTTCCCCATATGCGCCAGTTCTGTTTATTGACGAAGCCGTCAAGGTAAAAATAAGCTTCGTCAGTAAACCAAATGCTGCCCACATGCATATCGCCGTCATCAATCCTGTGCACTATATCGTTAGCGAATGTCTCTCGTGCAGCAATGGTAGCGGCGCTGAGGGGTTGCCGCGTTTGAATTTTGTATGGATAGAGGTGTAAACTCTGGCGCATGAGACGATACGTGGACGTTGGCGTCATTTGGACCGCAGCTGCAACACGGCGAACGGAAACCCGAGGCCGCTGTTGGATCACCTGCTGCACTAGCTGCGCGTTGCCCTCTGTGGTTGCCGTACGCGGTCGCCCAGCACGTTCATCCGTCACGTTCCCAGTCCGTTGAAATTTTTCAAACAGATCCTTTATTGTATCGCTTTTCGGTCCTTTGGTTACATTAAACCTCCGTTGAAAACTTCGTTTTGTTGCAACAACACTGTGTTCTAGGCGGTGGAATTCCAACACCAGAAAAATCCTCTGTTCTAAGGAATAAACCATGTTGTCCACAGCACACTTGCACGTTGTGAACAGCACACGCTTACAGCAGAAAGACGACGTACAGAATGGCGCACCCACAGACTGCGTTGTCGTCTATATCTTTCACATCACTTGCAGCGCCATCTGTTGTTGAAAATTGTAACTACTGTAATTTCGAAAGTTTGTCCGCCTGAAAATGTACTGTTGTCCCAAGCATATTGCAACAAACGGTGTATTTCTATCGCTGCTCGTTTAGTTTTTATTGCCGTTTCAAATATACCGGTCATTTTTGAAACACCCTGTAAGTGGACATTTAAAATGATTATAAAGTAGGATTACTCTGTTGGAGTCGACAGCTCTATTTGTTCATTGTTCAACCATATAACTGCAGGTTTTGATCAGCACACAGTTGACCGATATCAAAAGCATCAGGTTGCGAATAAGTTCCAAAATCTTTGAGTCAAATCTTCGATTTAGCGAATCCACAATAACATCAATTATTTCAAAAAATATTTGTCTGTACATTTCCTCCGGCGGTTGATGCGCATGAGAATGACTACCTTTGTTGCAGCGTTTTGGTATCTTCCTTTTTCTAGGCCAAACTGGTTCATCAGTGGTAAGTTCCTCCACTTTCCCAATGGTTTCATTCCACAACTCAAAAAATATGTCTCTTTGTGAGGCTAAAATTGCAGACAATGTTCCCACCAATGTTTTGATTTCTCGATATAAGAATGATTTCTTCTGGAAAGAAGAATGAAGTCGCTCAGTACTGCCACTGACTGTCAGGTCCTTTTACAACGCAGTAGAAACGCTGTATCTTCTCGTCAGCCAAAGAACTAAAGATGGAAACTTCTGGTATCTTTTTGTACCTTAAAAAGCTTGGCCCAACACGTTCGAGATACTAGTCTGTAAAAGCCCTTTGTTATGCTTGTGTCTATTAGGCTACTTCCAGACTCCACAAAAAATAATATTGACATACAAGTAAAGGGAAGAAAGAGAGCAAGCTGTTGTTTTGAAAAAGCAATTAGAGAATTGTGAATTAATTTTTCAGACAGCGCTGCAATCGAATTTGCAATTTAGAATCTCAAATTATGCAATTGGAAAATGTACGGCTTGATAAAACGCGTTCTCTTCTTCAGATGCAGCTGATAATTTATCTTGCTATCGACACAATTTTTAAGAAGCAGTGTCATTAGCTACATTTTTGTCAAAGAAATGGGACATTTTAATTGCTGTTTTGACATCATTGTAGCCATGCAGAAGAGCAAAATTGAGGATATGCATAATGTTAATCATTATTTTCCCATAATGTATAAATTCTGCTTCCGACGAAGGGATTCACAGTGCATTCACAGTGCGTTCTTCAAAATGAATATGACAAGGGTGTATCCAGTAAATTCCCAGACCAAAAAAGCTCTGAATAAAGAAATTCCTAATTAACATCGGTAGTTGATTAACAAAACTGTTAGTAACAGAGAATTCAATCGTAGCTGTAGCGTTCCAGATTACTGCACAAAATACTACCTGTCTTTAACAATTCCTGTTACTGTTTCTTCAGCTGAACACTTATTTTTGATGCTCATACTTATAAAGAACTATCTGTGGAATCTTGTGGCCCAAGAGAGGGTTAGTGAATTCAGCTTCCACAGTATCCAAAGTGATCCATTGATGCCAGTGAAATAATCAATACCTTCCATTACTGAATGTGTGGCCGGCCGGGGTGGCCGAGCGGTTCTATAGTCTGGAACTGCGCGACCGCTACGGTTGCAGGTTCGAATCCTGCCTCGGGCATGGATGTGTGTGATGTCCTTAGGTTAGTTAGGTTTAAGTAGTTCTAAGTTCTAGGAGACTGATGACCTCAGCAGTTAAGTCCCATTGTGCTCAGAGCCATTTTTTGAACAGAAAGTGTGCCGTGTGGTCCAGTTTCTCTAGAGGTCAAGGTGAGTACACTGAGGTTTTACAAGAACAAATCAATCACACCATAGATAGAACCATAGGCATATGCTTATTGATATTAACTGCCAATCACTACAATGTATTTAATTTTTAATAAGATTTAACAGTATTAATAATTTTTGTTTATACTTTGAATATAGTAAACAAATGATCTCTGTTTATATTACATGGGATTTTACAACATACTGCATTAAATTTCTATTTCTGCCTGCTGTAGCGAAAGTTACGTTAGTTAATGATAGGTTATACATTTTTTCTTAGGGGGCAGAATTTTTGCAGGCGGGTCCGTATCGCTTACGTTACGCATCTGGGTCTGTGGTTTCGTCAAGTACATTTGAGTCCGAGTTTGATCTCATTTCTGTTGCTTTTAAGTCAGTTGTGTTACTGACTGAGCTAGGGCAGTCTCAACATATGCTTATAGTACCGGCATATTTTACTTTATCACACCATAGATCTTTATGACGCAGGCAGTGTTCATTTCAAAAAATATCGAGACTCCCCAGGAAACATACACTACATTCCGCCGTTGATATGCACTCACAGAAGTTTTGGAAAGTTGGCGTCTTTGGTGTGTGGGGCCTCTATACTTAAACCGAGATTTCAGGCATAAGTATTTAGAAAATTTTAATTTATACTACATTTATTTTTACAATTGTTTAACTGCTGTTTAAATACTCCTTGTTGGTTTCATTGTATAAAATAACGGCTACAGTATTTTACTCTTTATCACAAAAAAGCACATTCATTTTGAGGTTTTTTGAACAGTACACATAAACGAAGTATTAGAGAACTGAAGTTTGCATTCTGGAAAATTATAGTACCTCTGCAGAAAGTAAATTTTTACTCAAAACAAAACTCCAGGGTTTAAATTTGCACGCAAAAATTTGCACTACAAAAATAATGTCTGAAAAATTGACGTTCAGTGGTGGGATCAACATTTATGTTTACCACCACTCAGGATACATTCAGTTTTAATTAACACTGTAAGTATTTTATTGGAGAAAAAGGAAGGTGCCAATCGCCATCGTCCCTAAGTTTTTTGAATGATCTTCTTTACATTGGCAGAATTGTGATCACAGGTTACTGCAAAATCGTCGTCTTTTTTCGTCTATTTCTTGATATAAATTACTGATACCTTCCTGAACCATCGTCTATAAATTTTATCGGTCTTAGGATAGTTAAAATTTAGCTTCCTGTGAACATATTTTGTAGTATACTGAAAAAAGTGAACAAGTGTAGTTCATGAGGCGCCGTCAAGAAAGTCCCGAAGGGCAGCAACTACAAAGAAGGCGATAATGCAGCCAATGATGAAATATTGTAGTATTAGCGAGTTGGGGGGGGGGGGGGAGATTGGGGTGGATGTTAAGCATTCCGCCAGAATTGACCTTGGAGGGCGTGTTCGAAAATTCTCTCGCGGTCTTAGAGACAAAACACCTATCGTGTTAAGTTTAGCAGCAGTCCTCAGACAGCAGAAATCAGAAAAACTCGTAGCTTTCGGTCAAATAGCAAGTTTTCTTCGCCTTGCACTCGCCGACCTTTCAGATCCTACTCCACCGTAGAGATATAACGCTTAAACTCCGTTGGTGAACGTAGCGAGCTGCCTAGACGTCGGCTGTGTCAACAAAGCGGATTGTTGTCACATAAACCACTTTAGCGATAGACTGTGCTCGCTAGTAGTCTGCTTGGACGACATGATTGAGTACAAATGATACTGGGACAACAGCGTGCGTTTTATGTCGCAGATTGAGGAAAGGTTTCTTCTTGTAGGCAGAAGATGGGAACATGAGGGGTACAAGAACATCATAGGTTAATTCTTTAACCGTTTTTTCCTTTTGGTTTCTTTTTTTTCGGTCAATTTTTGTACATTCTCTCTGTCTACGCCCTTGGCGGGAGCCTGTCTCACCACGCACTGAGTACGGCCTGGTAGCTCTATATGTATATCTAGAAAAGTAAACTATAATTTCTTGGCTGAGATCTCGAGGTGGACAAACAAAGCTGTAAACGGCCAGCAGATGTTATCCCAAAAGCCTGTAGAGGCAGTATGTCTGTAAGGAGACTGAGCACCAGAGATAACTGCGCTGCTGGCAGACACTTGGGGGCAACAATGGGCACGGAGCGTCACTCACCTCTGCGGAGCGCGAGCGTCGTCGCGGTAGTCGTTGCTAGGCGACTGCGTTGGCGATGTATCCGGCGGCTTGCCGCTACGCCTACTGGCGCCGGGACGCGCGCCACGACGCCTCGGGCTCCGCCCCCACCTGCCGCCCCCCGCCCCCCACCGCCCACCAGCTGCGGCGCGTGAAAGTCGACTGCTGGAAGCGGCTGCAGCGAAAGTGCTGCCCGTCGCTGGGTATGCACTGCGCGCGCCGAGCCTCCGGTGCCTTCCTCAGACCTTCCAGTGGCTGCTTGCCAGCCTCCGCGGCGGTAAGGCGGAGCTCTGTCTCTTCGTTCCAAGTCAGCCAGTGTCTCAAACACGCTGTTTTCTTAAGCCGCGACAGTCTGAAACCAGAAACCTGGTGCAAGAAAAAAAGCAAGAGTTTGTACGGCCGAAGCACGCAAAGCCGTATTGCAACTGATACCAACGACTCACAGTACCCACTACTCAAAAGTTGATGTGAATGAATAACCGCGCACACGGTACTCGAGAACACTACGAAGTGTGACTTGTTGTAGTGGTCTTCAGTCCTGAGACTAGTTTGATGCAGCTCTCCATGCTACTCTATCCTGTGCAAGCTTCTTCATCTCCCAGTACCTACTGCAACCTACATCCTTCTGAATCTGCTTAGTGTATTCATCTCTTGGTCTCCCTCTACGATTTTTACCCTCCACGCTGCCCTCCAATGCTAAATTTGTGATCCCTTGATGCCTCAAAACGTGTCCTACCAACCGATCCCTTCTTCTAGTCAAGTAGTGCCACAAGCTTCTCTTCTCCCCAATCCTATTCAATACCTCCTACTTAGTTACGTGATCTACCCACCCTATCTTCAGCATTCTTCTGTAGCACCACATTTCGAAAGCTTCTATTCTCTTCTTGTCCAAACAGGTTATCGTCCATGTTTCACTTCCATACATGGCTACACTCCATACAAATACTTTCAGAAACGACTTCCTGACACTTAAATCAATACTCGATGTTAACAAATTTCTCTTCTTGAGAAACGATTTCCTTGCCATTGCCAGTCTAGATTTTATATCCTCTCTACTTCGACCATCATCAGTTATTTTACTCCCTAAATGGCAATACTCCTTTACTACTTTAAGTGTCTCATTTCCTAATCTAATCCCCTCAGCATCACCCGATTTAATTAGACTACATTCCATTATCCTCGTTTTGCTTTTGTTGATGTTCATCTTATATCCTCCTTTCAAGACGCTATCCATTCCGTTCAACTGCTCTTCCAAGTCCTTTGCTGTCTCTGACAGAATTACAATGTCATCGGCGAACTTCAAAGTTTTTACTTCTTCTCCATGAATTTTAATACCTACTCCGAATTTTTCTTTTGTTTCCTTTACTGCTTGCTCAATATACAGATTGAATAACATCGGGGAGAGGCTACAACCCTGTCTCACTCCTTTCCCAATCACTGCTTCCCTTTCATGCCCCTCGACTCTTATAACTGCCATCTGGTTTCTGTACAAATTGTAAATAGCCTTTCGCTCCTTGTATTTTACCCCTGCCACATTCAGAATTTGAAAGAGAGTATTCCAGTTAACGTTGTCAAAAGCTTTCTCTAAGTCTACAAATGCTACAAACGTAGGGATGCCTTTTCTTAATCTTTCTTCTAAGATAAGTCGTAAGGTTAGTATTGCCTCACGTGTTCCAACATTTCTACGGAATCCAAACTGATCTTCCCCGAGGTCCGCTTCTACCAGTTTTTCCATTCGTCTGTAAAGAATTCGCGTTAGTATTTTGCAGCTGTGACTTATTAAACTGATAGTTCGGTAATTTTCACATCTGTCAACACCTGCTTACTTTGGGATTGGAATTATTATATTCTTCTTGAAGTCTGTGGGTATTTCGCCTGTCTCATACATCTTGCTCACCATATGGTAGAGGTTTGTCATGACTGGCTCTCCAAAGGCCATCAGTAGTTCTAATGGAATGTTGTCTACTCCCAGGGCCTTGTTTCGACTCAGGTCTTTCAGTGCTCTGTCAAACTCTTCACGCAGTATCTTATCTCCCATTTCATCTTCATCTACATCCTCTTCCATTTCCATAATATTGTTCTCAAGTACATCGCCCTTGTATAAACCCTCTATATACTCCTTCCACCTTTCTGCCTTCCCTTCTTTGCTTAGAACTGGGTTTCCATCTGAGCTCTTGATATTCATACAAGTGGTTCTCTTTTCTCCAAAGGTCTCTTTAATTTTCCTGTAGACAGTATCTATCTTACCCATAGTGAGATAAGCCTCTATATCCTTACATTTTTCCTCTAGGCATCCCTACTTAGCCATGTTGCACTTCCTGTCGATCTCATTTTTGAGACGTTTGTATAGCTTTTCGCCTGCTTCATTTACCGCGTTTTTGTATTTTCTCCTTTCATCAATTAAATTCAATATTTCTTCTGTTACCCAAGGATTTCTATTAGCCCTCGTCCTTTTACCTACTTGATCGTCTGCTGCCTTCACTACTTCATCCCTCAGAGCTACCCATTCTTCTTCTACTGTATTTCTTTCCCCCATTCCTGTCAATTTTTCCCTTATGCTCTCCCTGAAACTCTCTACAACCTCTGGTTCTTTCAGTTTATCCAGGTTCCATCTCCTTAAATTCCCACCTTTTTGCAGTTTCTTCAGTTTCAATCTGCAGTTCATAACCAATAGATTGTGGTCAGAATCCACATCTGCCCCTGGAAATGTCTTACAATTTAAAACCTGGTTCCTAAATCTCTGTCTTACCATTATATAATCTATCTGATACCTTTTAGTATCTCCAGGATTCTTCCAGGTATACAACCTTCTTTTATGTTTCTTGAACCAAGTGTTAGCTATGATTAAGTTATGCTCTGTGCAAAATTCTACAAGGCGGCTTCCTCTTTCATTTCTTCCTCCCAATCCATATTCACCTGCTATGTTTCCTTCTCTCCCTTTTCCTACTGACGAATTCCAGTCACCCATGACTATTAAATTTTCGTCTCCCTTCACTACCTGAATAATTTCTTTTATCACGTCATACATTTCATCAATTTGTTCATCATCTGCAGAGCTAGTTGGCATATAAACTTGTACTACTGTAGTAGGCATGGGCTTTGTGTCTATCTTGGCCACAATAATGCGTTCACTATGCTGTTTGTAGTAGCTAACCCGCACTCCTATTTTTTTTTATTCATTATTAAACCTACTCCTGCATTACCCCTATTTGATTTTGAATTTTTCAACCCTGTAATCACCTGATCAAAAGTCTTGTTCCTCCTGCCACCGAACTTCACTAATTCCCACTATATCTAACTTTAACCTATCCATTTCCCTTTTTAAATTTTCTAACCTACCTGCCCGATTAAGGGATCTGACATTCCACGCTCCGATCGGTAGAATGCCAGTTTTCTTTCTCCTGATAACGACGTCCTCTTGAGTAGTCCCCGCCCGGAGATCCGAATGGGGGACTATTTTACCTCCGGAATATTTTACTCAAGAGGACGCCATCATCATTTAATCATACAGTAAAGCTGCATGTCCTCGGGAAAAATTACGGCTGTAGTTTCCCCTTGCTTTCAGCCGTTCGCAGTACCAGCACAGCAAGGCCGTTTTGGTTAATGTTACAAGGCCAGATCAGTCAATCATCCAGACTGTTGCCACTGCAACTTCTGAAAAGGCTGATGCCCCTCTTCAGGAACCACATGTTTGTCTGGCCTCTCAACAGATACCCCTCCGTTGTGGTTGCACCTACGGTATGGCCATCTGTATCGCTGAGGCACGCAAGCCTCCCCACCAACGGCAAGGTCCATGGTTCATGGGGGAAGAAGTGTGACTTACGTAACTGCACGCAAGTGTGACTTACGTGCAGTTATTCTGTTTTCTCGAAATAATATTCAGCGGTGGATGAATGATGTGCATATGTTGGCGGTCACCAAATACACTGCTGGCCATTAAAATTGCTACACCACGAAGATGACGTGCTACAGACGCGAAATTTAACCGACAGGAAGAAGATGCTGTGATAGGCAAATGATTAGCTTTCCAGAGCTTTCACACAAGGTTGGCGCCAGTGGCGACACCTAAAACTTGCTGACATGAGGTAAGGTTCCAACCGATTTCTCATACACAAACAGGCGTTGGCTGGTGAAACGTATTTGTGATGCCTCATGCGTACCATCACGTTTCCGACTTTGATAAAGGTTGGATTGTAGCCTGTTGCGATTGCGGTTTATCGTATCGCGACATAGCTGCTCGCGTTGGTCGACATACAATGATTGTTAGCAGAATATGGAATCCGTGGGTTCAGGAGGGTAATACGGAACGCCGTGCTGGATCCCAACGGCCTCGTATCACTAGCAGTCGAGATGACAGGCATCTTATCTTCATGGCTGTAACGGATCGTACAGCCACGTCTCGATCAGTGAGTCAAGAGATGGGGACGTTTGCAAGACAATCATCTGCACGAACAATTTGACGACGTTTGCACCAGCATGGACTATCAGCTCGGAGACCGTGGCTGCGGTTACCCTTGACGCTGCATCACGGACAGGAGAGCCTGCGATGGTGTACTCAACGACGAACCTGGGTGCACGAATGGCAAAACGTTATTTATTCAGATGAATCCAGGTTCTGTTTACAGCATCATGATTGTCGCATCCGTGTTTGGCAACATCGCGGTGAACGCACATTTGAAGCGTGTATTCGTTATCGCCACGCGGCGTGATGGTATGGGGTGCCATTGGTTACACGTCTCGGTCACCTCTTGTTCGCATTGACGTCACTTTGAACAGTGGACGTTACATTTCAGATGTGTTACGACCCGTGGCTCTACCCTTCATTCGATCCCTGCGAAACCCTACATTTCAGCAGGATAATGCACGACCGCATGTTGCAGGTCCTGTACGGGCCTTTCTGGATACAGAAAATGTTCGACTGCTGCCATGGCCAGCACATTCTCCAGATCTCTCACCAATTGAAATCGTCTGGTCAATGGTGGCCGAGCAACTGGTTCGTCACAATACGCCAGTGTCTGCTCTCGATAAAGTTTCGTATCGTGTTGAAGCTGCATGGGCAGCTGTACCTGTACACGCCATCCAAGCTCTGTTTGACTCAATGCCCAGGCGTATCAAGGCCGTTATTACGGCCAAAGGTGGCTGTTCTGGGTACTGATTTCTGAGGATCTATGCACCCAAATTGCTTGAAAATGTAATCACATTTCAGTTCTAGTATAACATATTTGTCCAATGAATACCCGTTTATCATCTGCATTTCTTCTTGGAGTAGCAATTTTAATGGCCAGTAGTGTATGTTAGGTTGCTAACAGCAGACAGAATGACAAGTCGAAGCGATTTAGTCACTGAAATATTTTCTGTGAGTATTTGGATGCAGAAAACTTTATTACCAAATTTATATCTTCGGAATGGAAGTGAAACAAAGGTAATGGAATACAGCCTAAATTAATCATGTGATGTCGATAAAATTAGATTAGGAAATGAGCCACTAAATGTAGTTGATGAGTTTCCTATATGGGCAGCAAAATAACTATAAAGAGACAAACGAACGCAGAGACGGAGATTATAGTTCAGTAATAGGAAAGTACACCATATTAAATCAATCGTCTTAGAAAATGAAAATTGCAGGGAGTATTGAAGGGGTGCACTGTAGTATGGAAACAACAAAAAACGCAACACGTGACTGTACCTATCACGGTCTAGAAAAACCCTCGCCATTCAAAACAGGTTCCAACCTCCTCGGAGTGAATAAATACATGTTCAGTATGGTTTTTAAGGCCGTCCCATACTAATATTACCGCAAAACAGTGGCAGTTTGGGTGAGGGTGATGCAAGTGGACGGCGATCGGACACTCTTCTTTTCAAATTTGAACGCGAAGGCTTAATAATAGTGAGATATGGTAACTGTAGTAGCCAGGCGAGATGCGTCATCGTGCTGGCAAAGCCAGTCCCGGTCAATGAGAGCTGCGTGAACAAGGGCTCTGTCCTCTTGGAGAACGGCATCACCACTGGTGAACAGATCTGATCAGCCAAAATGATCACGTAGTCCTTGTCAGAATTGCGAACTTACGCATGGAATGCCACAATATGGCTGCCCAAGTCTTCACAGAACCTTCGTCATGTTTCACTCTTAGTACTTAAATTCGGCCAGAAGCTGGATATAGTGTACAACAAGACTCGTCCGGCAAAGTGACCATTGCTTCATAGTCTAGGTTTCTGGCTTCAGCACCACGTTCTCCTGCTTCGAGCACTTACGTCATTGAGGGGTTTTGAAATTCTAGCTCGCCTTGCAATTTCTTGTTTAAGGAGGTCCGTTCGTGTAGCCTTGGTGCTGACAGGGTTCTTGAGCACGACATTCCCTTATGCAGTGACTTCGGTTGTCTTATTTTTCATAAGAATCCTCTTCGTTTTCGTCTGCGTTGTGACTTAGCGTGTGACGGTTTCGGCTTTCCCTACAAGCGGAACAATGCTTCGACACGGTGCCTCTTGAAACACGGAACACTTCGGCTACCTTGGTTACGGAAATACTCACCATACAAACACCCAGTTTGCTCACGTTCGGCGTAGATTTGAGATAATACAGTCGTAGCTATACAGAACTCTGTTTTCAACACGCCTGACGTTTGCAACTTGTTAGGGCGCTGCACGTGTGCCGTTCGTGGTAAAATAGAACAGCACAATTTGCAGGCTTGGTTAACACCTGCGTTTACATCCAGGTATGCATTTCTCGTGTTTTTTTTATATTTTGTCCAGTCCCTATACATCGTATTAACCACTTAAGAAGATAGATGAATTAATAATTAACAACAGAGAGAAAATTCTACACACAAATTTCTATCAATGTTTGTAAAATTCAATGAAAATGAACCTGAAACACAGGAACTTAATAACGCAATTAATGATATTATGGAAGTAAAACCAAAGCCATTCGATTTATGAAGAAAGAAAACACGCCTGGAGAGATGGTGTTTCAACAGGAATAATCGAAGCTAAAATAAAATTGTTACCGAAAACAACTTACAAAGTTGTTTGCAGAATGTATGCAGAGAAAGACAGTTCGCATTAATATGAAACAAAGCCGTAAGTATCGTTCGACATAAGGAAGGGGGCAGTGAAGACCTGTCAATTCACTCTTTACAATGCAGGAGATATTCACTAAAGTTGTCACCAACTACATAAAAAAAGAAACAATTAATTTCAAATTAAAAAAGGAACGGATATAGTGCAGGGGATCTTTTCTAAGGTTCAGACTGAAATTATAGCAGGTAGTAAGGAATACAAATTGCCGCTTTCTCCGCCCGGCGGATTAGTGTCAGGGTCCGGTGTGCGGGCCAGTCTGTGGATGGTTTTTAAGGCGGTTTTTCATCTGCCTCTGCGAATGCTTCCCCTTATTCCGCCTAAGTTATACTATGTCGGCGATTGATGCGCAAACACTGTCTCCACGAAGGCGTACACTACAATTACTGTACCACGCAAAAACTGGAGTTACACTTGTCAGGAATGAGACGTTCCCGGGGGTAAGTGGGGGGGGGGGGGGGGGTCCACTGGATGCCGAACCGCACAATAACTCTGGGTTCGATGTGGGGCTGCGGTGGGGTGAGTGGACTGCTGTAGCCTGTTGTGCTGTGAACCACTGAAGGCTACGGCGGGGACGAAGCCTCTCCGTCGTTTCTAGGTCCCCAGTTCTATACACACATCTATATAACGGTTTTATACATACGGAACTGGTTTCGGTGTTACAATACACTACCTTCAACCCCCCACCCCCTTTCCCCTGTGACTCTGTGTGACCACCTTGATATCAGGAATCATCACTGTACTCTCTGTAGCAGATCCAAAACATCGACATCCGCCAAACCGGAGGTTCTTAGCGCGTATGGTATGTGCAGTGGCATTACATCAATTCTGCCACCGTACACGCAGCTTCTTATCGCCTATGATGTGTGCGGTGGCAAAGCTAATATACTGCCACTGTACACACCATAAATGATAAGAAGCTTAGTTGAATAGTTGATAGTTTGAATCTTTGACAGTAGGCACCTGTGGTCTAGGGATAGCGCTTTTCATTAGTAATCAAAACGTCCTCGACCCTGGGTTCGAAACCAGTCACCTCTTGGCGGCCGAAGACTTCCGGCAAGTCCCCCTCTTTCTGACAATGGTCTTATTAAAGAGGGCGGAGGTTGGGACAAGGTTTCCTGGCACTTTCTTGCCCTCGTGTTGGAACTGCCCCTAAAGGCGGAAGAATCAGCAATGATCAACAGCATGAGGATGCAGAAGGCAATGGAAACCACTGCACTAAAGACACATAATTTGTTTCCATATGACATGTGGCCTGTGATTGAAAAAGTGTAATGTGATCTCTCTATCGGCGAAAGGTTCCGGAATGGTTCCGATTCAGATCTCCGGGAGTGGGTTGCCAAGTGGGAAGTGGCCATGAGGAAAAGATTGAATAACCAATAAAAGGATAACGTTCTACGAGTCGGGGCTTGGAATGTCAGAAGCTTGAATTCGGTAGAGAAGGTAAAAAATCCGTAAAAGGGAAATGCAAAAGCTCGCTCTACATATAGTGGGGAGGTAGTGAAGCGAAGTGGAAAGAACAAAAGGATTTCTGGTTAGATGAGTATAGGCTAATATCAACAGCAGCAGAAAATGGTATTACAGAAGAAGGGTACTTTATGAACAGGAAAGTAGGGCAGACAGTGTGTTACTGTGAATAGTTCAGTGATGCGGTTGTTCTCATCAGAATTGACAGCAAACCAACACCAACGATGATAGTTCAGGTACACATGCCTACGTCGTCAGTCTGCATTCGGCAGTGACGAGGCGAACACGCCTTGTGTGCGTCACGCCTGGTGTGCTGCTTTCGATCGAGCGCGCGTTTGTTTACTTCTGCGTAGTGGCTTGGGTTCATGTCTGAATTCATCACCCATCATGGCGTTTTCCTATCGCCAAGACACGATTAAGTTAACGTTTCCTTTGGATCACGAACGACCCAAAGCGCATGAAGTTCAGTAGTTTATGCAGGACGAAATGCGTCTCCCGCCTATGGCGTCTACTGGAAGCCTATCTAGTGTACGACGCGATTTATTCAACCGATATGAATGAAATATAAAAAGAGAAAATAATGCCTGTAATATTTTAAGTCATTTGGTCGAGTATGATAATATTCTGTGACAAATATCGTAAATAATTTTCATTAATCTAAAAAAGATAAAGAATACAGCATTTCAGTACATTCCATGAAAGCATGAACTTCAAGTGTAACATATGTGTACACAAGGGCCTTTTTGCTCGCCCCTGTTTATGCTCTGTTTATCGCTTGTTCTCTGTTTTTCGCTTGTTCTCTCTCTCTAAGGTTGCAATATATTCTTAATTAAAAGTATCTTATGTTTCCTTTAAAAAAATACCTCTCCCTCCAAGTGAAATTTATTTAAAGATAATAATAATAATGCTGTCAATTGCCAATCTGGCTTTGGCATTTCCGGTGGCGCTGAGTCCGCCATTACGAGTAGTGCCGGCCGTTGTGGCCGAGCGGTTCTAGGCTCTTTAGTCCGGAACCGCGCTGCTGCTCCGGTCGCAGGTTCGAATCCTGCCTCGAGCATGGATGTGTGTGCTGTCCTTAGGTTAGTTAGGTTTACAGTAGTTCTAAGTCTAGCGGACTGATGACCTCAGATGTTAAGTCCCGTAGTGCTCAGAACCACTGGACTAGCTGTAATCAAGACTTCCTCGGTCCCTGGTTCGAAAACCGCCACCTCTTAACTTAAATTTTGAATAATTATCAGCATTGGCGGCCGAAGACTTCCGGTATAAAAAGTCACCCTCGTTCTACCAACCGTCTAATCAAAGAGGTCGGAGGAGCGGACAGAAGTTCAGGGCACTCTCTTGCCCCTGTGGCTGGAGACTGCCCCTAAGAGTGGAAGAATCAGCAATGATCAATACCATGATGACGTAGAAGACAATGACCACTGCATTAAAGACACATAATGTGTATCCATATGACATGTGACCTTTAATTGAAAAAGTGTAATGATGATCTCTCCACTGGCAGAAGATTCCGGATTAGTTCCCATTAGGATCTCCGAGAGTAGACTGCCAAGGGAGAAGTGACCATGAGAAAAAGACTGAATAATCAACGAAAGGATAAAGTTCTACAAGTCGGGACGTGAAATGTCAGAAGTTTGAATTTGGTAGGGAAGCTGAAAGGTGGCTACACTGAGCCACAGCGCCAGAGATCGCTAGAGAGCATTGTTCCGCCGCCTCCACTGGCAGTGATTATTGAGAACTCGTAGTGGGCAGTGCTTGTCGAGGACTCGTAGTAATCAGTTCGTGTTCAGATGTGCTAGTAGGGAGTACTTGCTGAGATGTGATACTGAAAAGTTCTTGTTGAGATGTGGTAATAGCGAGTCGGTGTGGAGATATATTGTAATGATTAGAGTGATTTTGGTCAATATATGAAGGTAACGAAACTTGATTTATTTTTCATTATTTCCATGTTTTAAATAATGCGTCATTACAGGTTCAGTCAACAAAGCATCTGGCTTGTGTTCTTGGATTAGAGTGTAATTCTGGTTCTCTTGAGTAATTATGGTATTTTTATTTTCTTTAATTAATTCAGTATAAATGATATTTAAAATTTCTTGTGTTGTTGAAGAAGAACCGTGCCAGATGCGTACGTTGAGTCATACTTCCACACACAGAACAGTTATACTTGTGCTTTGATTTCGTAGGTTTTATAGTTGCTGGGGACTTAATTAATTAATTGTGTTAATGAAAATTTCCATTTCATTCCTTGTTATTGTTCTATGCAGTCAGATTGCGTAATAATACTAGTCAGGGCCAACCGTTTACGAGACTTCGTAATCGGACAAACAGCTACAAAAAATTAAAATTATTTGCATTTTATTTTAATTAAGCCCCCATGCACGTGGCGACCGCTGCTTCGGATCGTCCCTTGGAATCTTCTGATTGTAGAAATAGTAGACAGTAGGATTGTTGTAGTAATTTGTAGTTTAGTAATTGTAGTCTATATTGCATGTGTAGATTTGGTAATTGTCATTCTTCTAATGGTATTTTTTTTTTTTTTTTTTTTTTTTTTGCAAAATTTCATTTCTGTTGTCTTGTCTACGGGTTTGACAATTAGTGCAATTATTTCAATTGTTCGATGATCGTGTTTGAGGGAAACATCTCGTGTGAATGATATTGTTGATGATAAAGTGTCATTGTGTGTAATTTTTTTTATAGTGACGAGTTTTGTATATTTTGTAAATGATCACGCGATCAATGAAAAAGGCAAAAATGATGGATAGTGAAAATGACGAAATTGTTAACATGGCGAACTCGCCAACAGAGGAAAACAGTATGATGGATAATGAAGTGGAAAACAATGTAATAAGTCGGGAAAATAGTCCGGAACCATTTCAAAATTTTTCTCAATCAGAAAATTCACAGAATAAGAGATTAACGACAGAAGATTCTGTAATAGTATCGAACACAGATAGTTTTACAGCTATGACGAAGGAAACTGGTTTTGCGAGAAATGTTAGGGGCGAAAAGAATTTCGAACCAGATCATACGGAACAGTTGATGAGTGCAATATTAAATTTGGGATCACAGTTACGATCTGAATTAAAAACAGAGATGGGAACTTTGGCAACACGGTTAGACTCACAAATGGAAACACGGATGGGAACAATGGAAACTCGGTTAGGATCTGAATTAAAAACAGTGGCAACACGTTTAGAAACAGAGTTGGAAACAATGGAAACACGGTTAGACTCACGAATAGGGACATGTTTCAAAAATATGAAAGATGAGTTAAAGAAAGAAATCAGAGAAGAAGTACAACCGATTTTGAATTCTCACAATAATAGATTAATTGCAGTAGAGATTAGACAAAGGGAACAGGATAGAGAACAGGAAGAAAGAGATCGCGTGATAGTACAAAAATTTTCAGAGTTAAATTTACAACGTGCACACGATAAGAAAGAAATATTTGAGAGAATCGAGGAATCCGTACCAAATGACAGAATAAATAATCTAACACAACAATATGAACAGTTAACTACCAAATGTGTCAACACTGAAACCCGAGTCGCGACACTTACGGAAGACGTAAATAAACAGAAAGAAAAAATAGGTGACTTATCGGAAAGAGTTGAGGAGATTTCAGATAAATTGACAAATCTTAGTTTACATGGGGACAGAGATTCAGATGATACAGCACCATTGCCATTTGCAGAAACCGAAGAGTATCAGAACATAAATAAGCATGTTGAAAATCAGGGAAAATTTAATGAACGCGTTAAAAGGGAAGTTGAGGCATTACGAAATCAAGTCGAACAAATTGAAGGCGAAATCGTAGGAAAAGACAGCAAAAGAAATTTAGAATCACAAATAGCAGAGTGGTTTGAAAAAAGTAATTTGTTTTATTTACGGGATGCAACAAGAGAGCGCCAAGCGCGCGAACTTGACAATAATCGACATTCGGACTGGGACAGACGCGGTAGGTCTTTGTTGCCACGAGGCGAAAACTTTGACTGTAAACACTTCTTGACTGTTCGGAAATTTAAGATCTTCCGCAATTCTAAGAATGACATACATCCATGTTCATGGTTAGATCAATTTACGTACGCACTTCCGCCAGATGTGCCACTAAGTCACAAACTGAAATTTATGTGCAGCTATTAATGTCCTCAGGGGATTCACTACACTAAGTGAATATGTGCCGTAGCGAGCATAGGGCCCCGAGCTGTAGTGGTGCTATTTCCCTTTTAGTTTTCTGCACCGCTGCCTACTCTTTCACTATTCTTTGCATCTATAAAAACAACTCTTCTACTATCCATCTGTCTAAACAGTAGGTAAAGATTAACTGGATATGACGATTTTACCCAAAAGTGACTTTGGAAATTACCGTTTGGACTTACTATATTTTCTGCAGCATTCATTCGTAATTTAAACGAAATCTTACCTGTTTATCTTCGTGACAATATTACTTCATATGTTGACGATATTCTTATTGCTAAACGTTCTTGGAGTGAGCACAACAAAATTTTGGATTACTTATTACGTATTTTTGCAAGAGTTGGCATTACAGAGAACTTGGAAAAATCTGAATTTGGTCGTTCTCAGGTGAAATTTCTCGGTCACATTATTTCTACAGAAGTTATTCTTCCTGATCCAGAGAAGCTAGACGCTATTCGTAATTATGCTGTTCCTACCACAAAACGTGATGTTCGTAGTTTACTTGGTGTTTGTAATTTTCTTAGACGCTTTGTTAGATTGGACAATTTGGCCACACCTCGTTTACACATTTCAGTTATGCGCACTTTGGTCCCAGAAAATGCTTTCATAAATTACGAGAAAATTGCTACTTCAGTAATATGGAAAAACGTATTCGTTCTGTTCTTGCCAAATGCAAATTATGTCAACAGGCTAAGCCGCCAACTATTTCTCACAGAGCACCGTTGTTTCCTATCATTCCAGCGAAATTAAAGGAGATGGCTGCAGTTGATTTGTTCGGTCCAGTGGTTCGATCTACTAATGGTTTTGCGTACATTTTTGTAGCAGTGGAATTGACATCAAAATATGTGTGTTTTACACCTTTATGCAAAGCAACAGCTCGTTCAGTATCTAACGCTTTCATCAAACATTTTCTTAAAGAAGTTGGTCATGTTGATAAGGTTATATCAGATAATGGATCACAGTTTCGCTCTAAAATTTGGCTTCGTACTCTACGGCGTCGTAAGATTAAACCATTTTTTATTTCACTTTTTCACCCTCAATCTAATGCTTCAGAGAGATGGATGAAGGAAATCAATAAATTGTGCCGTCTTTATTGTCATCAGAATCACAGAACTTGGGATCAGTATCTTCATATTTTTCAAAACATTCTGAATGAACTTCCAAATGACTCAACTTCTTTACCGCCTCTATTGATATTAAAAAATTAAGTACCAACAAATCGCATTTCTGAAATCGTTCCTTTTCCGCCTTCACGGAAACAGCGGCATTCTGAAGTTGTCAACCTGGCTCTACGAAATATTGCATTGGCGGCTGCTAGAAGAGAGAAATCAGCGAAACGTCCTGGTCGTTTAAAAATCTTGTCAGTTGGCCAGAAGGTGTTAATTAAGTCCCACCGTTTGTCTCATAAAGGAAAAGGCTTGTGTCGCAAATTTTTTCTGCTTTATAACGGTCCATATAGAATTCGCAAAATTATACATGATAACACTGTTGAAGTAGAAACTCTTAAAGCTCGAAGCTCTAAGGGAATGCATCATATATCGAACGTAAAAATTTTTGTGGAATGACATACTTTAGAGAAACTAACAGCTACATGTAAACATGCGGAGAGTACAAGGATACCGCGCCGTGTTCCGGCGGCGGCAGATACTCAAAGCAACAGTGAAGTCTGCGCGGCGCACGAGGCAGTCGTTGACCGCAAACAATCGCTTCCTACGTCACGCGCCTACAGCTGATCGAGCGCTCAGTGCGAAGGCACTGACAGACGTAAACAAATACTCAGTCTAATTTCTCGGATTAAATTCAGTACAAAGCTATGGTGACTTTATAAATTATGTTATTAACGCTCAGTATTTTTCAGGATACGGTTGTATAAAATATTTAAGAACTTCAGGTAAATTCTGTGTGTGTCCGACGTTAAGAGGACTTGCTATCGAGAAATTTTCAGGAAGAATGTAATTTAAAAAAAAAAAGTAAAAAATCAAAAAGGTAACGATTAATTAAGTTTATTTTTCAGGTAACATATTTACACTTAGGTACGTACTTTAGACGTAATTTGCTGCTCGCGATTACGTGATTCATACTTTGTGCTAAATTTCATGTTCTATGAATTTACTAGTGAAGCGACGTGCTTGCGCACATTAACTGATTTTGACAATGATTGACTAATGAACAGGGTTGTTATTTGTATATATTATGCATTGCTTGGCTGCACTGCTTTTTCACTGATGTCATATTTTTTAATTATGTGCCTGCTGTGCTTATTTATTTAAATTGTAATTGTCACCTGATTAATTGTGCTGATATGGTTATGTATGTAGGTTACACTTTGTGATATCTCTGGTTGCGCCTTCATGTTTACTTATTAAGATTACATATAAACATTTATTTGCTTATGCTGATATGATGCTAATGACTTGTTTATTACGTAAGATATATGTTTGCTGCTGTGTGTATGGATTGCATATTTACACATTTCTGTTTTGTTGTCATAACTACTCTTCAATTTAGAATATAGCAATGATGATGTACAGTGTACGAACATAGAGTTTAGGTTACACTGTGGTATTAATTATAGATTGTTCGCTTGGCAGAGCCTTGTTGTAAGAATTGTGCTGCATCCACTTGTTGACATTCTGTTCGCTACTGGTATATTTACTCGCTATTGCATGTTTTGCTTACGCTCAGTGCCTTATATTTTTAAGATAAGAAAATGAACTGCAGTAATTCGACATAAACGACATTAGCACAAGAAACTTCATAGAAGTCACATGAGCTGGAGGTTTTATGAAAGCTGTATAAATGTATGCTAATAGGAAGGAAGCTAACGACATGACATACCAAAACTAGGTTTAGACCATTGACAGTTATTACACTGCGTTTTTCGTGAGCAATTGAAATAGGAAGTGACATTTAACACAAGAAATACTCCACATGTTTGCTTCTGTTTGCCATAAGTCTTGAAGTGGTGTTCACACTGTGAAATATTATGATCATTCACACTCCGTAATCGTACTTAATTACTGAGAGTTATTCGAACTAAGTCTGTTAGAGGTCATGTATGCATTTCTTTTATTTAATGATGGACAAGGAACCAAAATGTATCTTACAATTTATAATGAGTAGAAAATTTGGGTCAGATGGATTACACAGAGGTTGTGTGTAGACACTGTGTCTTCGGATTGTATGGGATGATGAATTGAAGTTGCACAAGGATTTTGTCTGTACTTGTTCGAGGAGACTGACTAGAGGAAAGAGTTGTTATGGAAGTGAAATGATATTGGTGCTGAGGTTTATATATATCGACGTAGTGAAGAGGTATTATTGAAGTATTAAGATTAAGTGATGATTATTGGAGTTTTCGTGGACAAGAGGTAAGGTAAATGATATTGATGATAAGGTTTATATGTATCGACGTATTGAAGAGGTATTAGTGAAGTATTGAGATTATGCTGATGATTATTGGAGTTTTGGTGGATAAGAGGTAAAGTAAGTGAGGAGCATATTTTTTTTTTTTTTGTTGGTCCATATGGAACAAGGAGGATGAAGATGGCAGACTAGAACACTCAAGTAGAAAGAAGATTGCCTATACACACACTTTGTTAAATCAATAAGCAGTATACATTTTTTTTTGAAGAGAGGAAGTATTTGCATATCTTGGCTCACTGACAGTTGTTCAGCAACCGTACATTTTGATCTGGCTTGGCAAACATTGGTCTAGACATGATGACTATGACGTTGACTTAACTATTATTGACTGTTATACATTGCTGCCACTACTACTTGGTACACATGATGAACATCAAATCTTGGACAGAGTTACATTTACACAGTTAACACTATTCAATTACACAGTAGTACTTAATGTGGATGAAAGATGAGTGAGTGTGTTTTGTGTGTTTTCCTTTCCTAATCCTACCCACCTATCTCCTAAATATTATTTTATTTGTTGGTAGTGGCTTGCACTGACACCCATAAATGTTATAGGTTTACTGGTATTTGTGTATTGTAATAGTTAATAGGACAATTATCTGATATCATTTGTGTGTTTGTTATGATTTGTATGTTTAGTGTAAAAGCATTGTATGTGTATTCAAACTATTGTTCATGCCTGAACTGTCTGATTAGTGATGGTGCTGCACTTTTCAACATGATGTGTGACATTTAGTCATGTTTAATTTCTGCTGATGAACTGTGTGATCAGCGATTGTAAAAATTATGGACTGTTACTTGTACCTTTTCTACATGATTGGTGCCACTAGGACATGTTTAATTTCTGCTTATAAACTCTGATGAACAGTGTGATCAGTGATACTGAATTTTATGGAACTGCTTCTGCTGAGAAATGTGACTTGTTGCTGTGTGTACCTGCTCAACATTGCTGGGTACCACTGATGGACTGCTTCTACTGAAATGATGTTGCTTCTTGCTGTCTGCACCTGGTCAACATTACTGGGTGCCACTGATGGACTGCTTCTACTGAAATGGTGTTACTTGTCGGTGTCTGCACCTGCTCAACATTGCTTCTACTGAAAAGATGTCACCTGTTGCTGTGTGCATCTGCTCAACATTGCTGGTGCCACTAATGGAACTGCTTATACTGAAATGGTGTTACTTGTTGGTGTCTGCACCTGCTCAACATTGCTGGGTGCCACTGATGGACTGCTTCTACTGAAAAGATGTCACCTGTTGCTGTGTGCATCTGCTCAACATTGCTGGTGCCACTAATGGAACTGCTTATACTGAAATGGTGTTACTTGTTGGTGTCTGCACCTATTCAACATTACTGGGTGCCACTGATGGACTGTTTCTATTGAAAAAATGTCACTTGTTGGTTTTTGCACCTGTTGACCATTGCTGGGTGCTACTGCTGGAACTGTCAACTGCTTATTCTTGAGCTATGGAAAGCGTTTATGTGAATATTTGTATAAACTGATTTTTTTTGTGTATTACTGTTTGTGAAAAGTTATGAGACTCTTATCTGCACATATTCGTCATTGCTGACGCTATTGATTGAACTGTTTAACCACATAATACTTGTGTAAACTGTTATGTAAAGTCACATGTATGAAAGAATTTGTATTGCTTACTGTATTCTATATAATAGGTTATTGAAAGGTCAGTGCAAAGCCAAAATTTTATCTAGTTATATGATATTTACGTATTAATATTATCTTTTATTTTTGTCTGTATTTTTTTGACGAATTTGGTGGTATTTTCACCACCAATGCTGGCAAAAATACCATCAAATTCTAGCCGTGGAGGAAGGGCATATGAAAGGTGGCTACACTGAGCCACAGCGCCAGAGATCGCTAGAGAGCATTGTTCCGCCGCCTCCACTGGCAGTGATTATTGAGAACTCGTAGTGGGCAGTGCTTGTCGAGGACTCGTAGTAGTCAGTTCGTGTTCAGATGTGCTAGTAGGGAGTACTTGCTGAGATGTGATACTGAAAAGTTCTTGTTGAGATGTAGTAATAGCGAGTCGGTGTGGAGATATATTGTAATGATTAGAGTGATTTTGGTCAATATATGAAGGTAACGAAACTTGATTTATTTTTCATTATTTCCATGTTTTAAATAATGCGTCATTACAGGTTCAGTCAACAAAGCATCTGGCTTGTGTTCTTGGATTAGAGTGTAATTCTGGTTCTCTTGAGTAATTATGGTATTTTTATTTTCTTTAATTAATTCAGTATAAATGATATTTAAAATTTCTTGTGTTGTTGAAGAAGAACCGTGCCAGATGCGTACGTTGAGTCATACTTCCACACACAGAACAGTTATACTTGTGCTTTGATTTCGTAGGTTTTATAGTTGCTGGGGACTTAATTAATTAATTGTGTTAATGAAAATTTTCATTTCATTCCTTGTTATTGTTCTATGCAGTCAGATTGCGTAATAATACTAGTCAGGGCCAACCGTTTACGAGACTTCGTAATCGAACAGACAGCTACTAAATCAAAAAATTAAAATTATTTGCATTATATTTTAATTAAGCCCCCATGCAAAGCTAGAAAATCCGAAAAGCGAAATGCAAAGGCTCAATCTACATCTAGTGGGGGTTAGTGATTGTAGGGTATCATCAACAGCAGCACAGTTCACTGATAGGGTTGTTCTCATCAGAATCGACAGTAAACCAATACTGACAATGATAGTTGAGATATAAATGTCGGCGCTCCAGTCGCAAAAGTCCACCGCCCGCGGATGAAGTCTTTAAAAAAAATGGCTCTGAGCACTATGGGACTTAACATCTGAGTTCATCAGTCCCCTATAACTTAGAACTACTTAAAAGGACATCACACACATCCATGCCCGAGGCAGGATTCGAACCTGCGACCGTAGCGGTCGCGCGGTTCCAGACTGAAGCGCCTAGAACCACTCGGCCACACCGGCCGGCTTGTAGTCTTTCGCCCATACCATTCAGTCTACGCATAGGAGAAGCAATGATGGAAACAAAAGAAAGGTTCAGGAGTGGAATTAAAATTCAAGGTGAAAGGATATGAAAGATAAGATTCGTGGATGACATTGCTGTCGTCACTGAAAGTGAAGAAAAATTACATGATCTTCTGAATGAAATGAACAGTTTAATGAGTACAGAGTATAGTTTGAGAGTAAATCGAAGAAAGACGAAAGTAATGAGAAGTATCAGAAATGAGAACAACAAGAAACTTAACGTTAGGACTGATGTCAAGAAGAGCACGAAGTTTAGGAAAATTCCACTACCTAGGCGGCAAAATAATCAATGACGCTCAGAGCAAGGAGGACATGAAGAAAAAAAATGTCCTTAGGTTAGTTAGGTTTAAGTAGTTTTAAGTTCTAGGGGACTGATGACCTCAGAAGTTAAGTCCCATAGTGCTCAGAGCCATTTCAACCAAATGTAGATAAGCATTGGCAAAAAGGACATTCCTGGCCAAGATAAATCTGCTAGTATCAAACATAGGCCTTAACCTGAGGAAGAAATTTCTGAGAATGTACATTTAAAGCACAGCATTGTATGGTAGTGAAACATGGACTGTGGGAAAACCGGAACAGAAGAGAATCGAAACACGTGAGATATGGTGCTAGAGACGAATGTTAAAAATTAGGTGGGCTGATAAGGTAAGGAATGAGGTGGTTCTACACAAAATCGGAGATGAATGGAATATGTGGAAAACACTGACAAGGACAAGGAACAGGATGATAGGACATCTGTTAAGACATCAGGGAATAACTTCCATGGTACTAGATGGAGCAGTAGAGGGTAAAAACTGTAGAAGAAGACAGAGATTGGAATGCACCATCAAATAATTGAGGATGTATGATGCAGTGCTGTTCTGAGATGAAGAGTTTGGCGCGGGAGAGAAATCCACGGCATGCTGTATCAAACCAGTCAGAAGAGTGATGACTCAGAAAATATGATGATGATTGCTGCTAGTGATCACCCAGAGTCACAGGGGCCTGAAGATGGTGTATCGCGACATCGAAAGCGATTGCGTATGGATAAAACCACTATATACAGCTGATGGCGTTATCGTTGCTACATAAGAGAATGACTACTTTATGTGAGATTAATAGGTTCGAAGGAAGACTTCGACTCAATAGCAACACAGTGTGTACTATTAACCTTAAAGAAACTCGGTATTACTTCAATAAGTTTACTGAAGAATCTACATGTCAACGCTACAAATTTCATGACGATTGACCAGGATAGTGGAAAATTGCGAACTAAAAGGGAAGGAAATGCCATTTCTTGAAACTTTTCTCAGTTGTCGAAGAAGTTTTCAGATCTCTAAAAAGGGAAAACTGAGGGCAAATGAGCGTTAGCAAAGCATTTGTAGATCGCCTAGGTTTTTCTGATGACATAATAGTGTTTGCATCTAGTACAGATAAAAGTCAACACAGAACGGAAAAACTAAATAGAACAAGGTATGTTGTACAATGAAACAACGAAGTGTGGAAACGTTTTCTTTTTGTGCCTGCGAACGTTGAAGATTGGGCGGACAGAAATCTAAATAAACAGAAGCAACATAGAAATGCCACAGATTGATTGTGATAAGTTAAATTAAGTTTTCAAAACTAATTTTCTGATTTTCCGAGATGTAAAGTTTGAAATCAGTTTTTATTGCCGATTACCACTTATGGGAGTAAAATATGGCCTTTCAGTGACAAGATCATTCAAAATTTAATGTTGCTCAGCCCTCTGTGCAGAGACAGGAAAATGAATAAATAGACGTCGGATAAGACGGGAGACAAAAATGTAATCATGATACTAATGGAAGTGAAATTGATGTAGGCGGAACATAAACTACCTCCTAAAATGGATGCGGTGTTCCGAAAGGATAGGCTAAACACGGTTACGAGTTAGTATAGGCAGAGGTCATTCTTAGCACCGGAATAAAATAATAATTAGACCATTTTTCCGGCCTCTGAATTCAGATGATACAATTGCTGAAAGGTTCAAAGAAAACTTGAGTTTGATTTCAAACACTTACCTGACTTGTACGATTATATTTGTTGGTGACTTTAATTTACTCTCGATATGTTGGCGAAAATACATTTTTAATTCCGGAGGTACGCATAAAACATCATCACAAATTGTGCTAAACGCATTATCAGAAATTTATTTCGAGCAGTCAGCTCATGAGCCCACGCGAATAGTAAACGGTTGTGAAGACGCTTGACCTCTTACAACAAATAATCCTGAGTTAATAATGAGCGTCAAAACGGATACAGGGATTAGTGAACACAGGGCTGTCGTAGGGAGATTGAATATTGTAACGCACAAATCTTCCAAAAATAAAGGAAAAATACACCTATTCAAAAAAGCAGATAAAAATTCACTTCACGCCTTCCTGAGAGACAATCTCTACTTCTTCCAAATTAATAATATAAGTGTAGACCAAATGTGGCTTGAATTCAAAGAAATAGTATCGGCAGCAATTGAGAGATTTATGCCAAATAAATTAACAAACGACGGAGCTGATCCTCCTTGGTACACAAAACGGGTCAGAACCGTGTTGCAGAAACAACGAAACAAACATGCCAAATTTAAACAGACGCAAAATCCTCAAAATTGGCGATCTCTTACAGAAGTTCGAAATTTAGCGCGGACTTCAATGCGAGATGCTTATAACAGTTTCACAACGAAACCTTGTCTCGAAACCTGGCAGAAAACTCAAAGAGATTCTGGTCGTATGTGAAGTATGTTAGCGGCAAGAAACGATCAATGTCTTCTCTGGGCGATAGCAATGGAGATACTATCGAAGACAATGCTGCCAAAGCAGAGTTACTAAACACAGCCTTCCGAAATTTCTTCACAAAAGAAGAAGAAGTAAATATTCCAGAATTCGAATCAACAGCTGCCAACATGAGTAACCTAGAAGCAAATATCCTCGAAGTAGTGAAGTAACTTAAGTCACTTAATAAAAGCAAGTCTTCTGTTCCAGACTGTATACCAATTAGGAGTATGCTGATGCATTAGCTCCATACTAAACAATCATATACAACCGTTCGCTCGATGAAAGATCCGTACCCAAAGACTGGAAAGCTGTATAGGTCACACCAATATTCAAGAAAGGTAGTAGGAGTAATCCACTAAATTACAGGCCAGTATCATTAACGTCGAGATGCAGCAGGATTCTGGAACATGTATTGTGCTCGAACACTCGAACATTAAGGATTACCTCGAAGAAAGCGGTCTATTGACACACAGTCAACATAGGTTTATAAAACGTGGTTCTTGTGAAACGGTCCCGGCGGAGGTTCGAGTCCTCGCTCGGGCATGGGTGCGTGCGTTTGTCCTTAGGATAATTTAGGTTAAGTAGTGTGTAAGCTTAGGAACTGATGACCTTAGCAGTTAAGTCCCATGAGATTTCACACACATTTTATTTTTTCTTGTGAAACACAACTAGCTCTTTATTCGCATGAAGTGTTGAGTGCTATTGACAAGGGATTTCAGATCGATTCCGTATTTCTGGATTTCGACACTGTACCACACAACCGGCTTGTCGTGAAATCGTTTGCTTATGGAATATCGTCTCAGTTATTGTGACTGTATTTGTGACTTCCTGTCAGAGAGGTCACAGTTCGTAGTAATTGACGGAAAGTCATCGAGTGAAGCAGAACTGATTTCTGGCGTTCCCCAAGGTAGTGTTAAAGGCCCTTTGTTGTTACTTATCTATATAAACGATTTGGGAGACAATCTGAGCAGCCGCCTTTGGCTGTTTTGCAGGTGACGCTGTAGTTTGTCGACTAATAAAGTGATCAGAAGATCGTCCGCAGCTCGTGGTCTCGCGGTAGCGTTCTCGCTTCCCGAGCACTGGGTCCCGGGTTCGATTCCCGGCGGGGTCAGGGATTTTCTCTGCCTCGTGATGACTGGGTGTTGTGTGTTGTCCTTAGGTTAGTTAGGTTTAAGTAGTTCTAAGTTCTAGGGGACTGATGACCATAGCTGTTAAGTCCCATAGTGCTCAGAGCCATTTGAACCATCATCAGAAGATCAAAACAAATTGCAAAACCATTTAGAAAAGATATCTGAATGGTGCGAAAGTTGGCAGTTGACCCTAAATAACGAAAAGTGTGAGGTCATCCACATGAGTGCCAAAAGGAATTCGTTCAACTTCGGTTACACGATAGGCTAAGCCAGTCAAATCTAAAGGCCGTAAATTCAACTAAATACCGAGGAATTACAATTACGAACAACTTAAACTGCAGGAACATAATAGAAAATGTTGTGGGGAAGGCTAACCAAAGACTGCGTTTTATTGGCAGGACACTTAGAAAATGTAACAGACCGACTACCTACTACCTACACTACGCTTGTCCGTCCTCTTTTAGAGTACTGCTGCGCAGTGTGAGATCCTTACCAGATAGGATTGACGGAGTACATCGGAAAAGGTCAAAGAAGGGCAGCACGTTTTGTATTATCGCGAAATGTGGGAGAGAGTGTCACTGAAATGATACACGGTTTGGTCTGGATATTGTTAAAAGAAAGGCGTTTTCCGTTGCGGCGGAATCTTCTCCCGAAATTATGATCACCAACTTTGTCCTCCGAATGCGAAAATATTTTTTAACACCGACCAACATACGATGGAACGATCACCACGATAAGGGAAATCAGAGCTCGTACGGAAGGGTATAGGTGATCATTCTTTCCGCGCGCTATACGAGATTGGAATAATAGAGAATTGTGAAGGCACTTAAACGTGATTTGCAGAGTATCCATGTAGATGTAGTAGAGCCGAAAACAGAAAGTAGTGATGTTGGATACTGAGATCTGGAGCGAAGTCGATGCTCGAACTTATCGCAAGGGTGTTCGAATGGGTGGAGCTCGGGACTCTGGGCAGGACAGCTAATGTCAGGAATGTTACTGTCCACCAATTATTGCTTTCCAGTGCTGCTCTATGACCTGGTGTACCGTCATACCGTTACGAACTCTTCCTCTACTGAACGCAGAACACAATATTGTAAGATGTATTCATATCCTTCCACATTTAGCATTTTCTGAATTGTAATAACGAAGCCGCACCCTAACCGCTAAAGATACCCCCATACCACACCACCACCTCCTCCGTAATTTGTTGTTGGCGCTACACTTTGTGACAGGTAACGTTCTCGTCGTCCGCCGAACACAAACTCTTCCATTGGACTGCCACTCTCCTGTGGCTTCGCTCTTTGCGCCACCTCGAGTGTCACTTAGCACTGACTACAGAAATGTGTGACTTATGAGGAGGAGCTCCAACATTTTACCTCATTCTTTTTAATTCTCTACGCACAGCTGGACCGGTGGTAGCACAAGTGATTCCATCCGCTAATTTCATGTGATCTCACACCTACCTCTGTCAATTTTCGACGGTCCCTGTCTGTCACGACTTGAGGTCTGCCTGAGTTTGGTTTAGCTGTAGTCTTAGTTTAGCTGTGCTGTTCGTCCGTGTTTCCATTTTATGTCACCAACCGTGGAGTTGGGCAGCTTTAGAAGGGTTGAAGTGAAGCTGATGGATATGTTACTTATATCACATCTGACGACCACTCCATGTTCGAGATCGCTGAGATCTCCTGACCGACCCATTCTGCTTTTCTGCTGACAACACAACACTTCCCGCCTCCTCTATACTGATGTGACACCAAGTGGTCTAGTCTTTACACTATTCCTGAAGATAAGGTATTGAACACTGGGAGGTAACATTGTATAACATGCAGCATCAACGTGGACGCATTGCCGGAAACCCATAATGCTTAGAGAAGACCATTATGTCCGCTAAAGTGAATCCGGGAGGAGGTTGTTATGAGTACTGGAAGTCGAATGGCTGATGACACACTATGTGGTCATAAGTATCCGGATACCTGGCTTAAAATGACTTACAAGTTTGTGGCGCCCTCCATCGATAATGCTGGAATTCAATATGGTGTTCTCCCACCCTTAGCCTTGATGACAGCTTCCAGTCTCGCAGGCATACGTTCAGTCAGGTGCTGGAAGGTATCTTGGGGAATGGCAACCCATTCTTCACGGAGTGCTGCCCTGAGGAGAGGTGTCGATGTCGGTGACGCCTGGCACGAAGTCGGCGTTCCAAAACATCCGAAAGGTGTTCTATAGCATTCAAGTCAGGACTATGTGCAGGCCAGGGATGTTATTGTCGTGTAACCACTCCTCCACAGGCTTTAAGAACAGGTGATCGACCGTGTTGAAAGATGCAATCGATATCCCCGAGTTTCTCTACAACAGTGGGAAGCAAGAAGGTGCGTAAAACATCAATGTAGGCCTGTGCTGTGATAGTGCCACGCAAAACAACAATGTGTGCAAGCCCTCTCCATGAAAAACAATGAAAAACACGACCACTCCATAACACCACCCCCTCCGAATTTTACTGTTGGCATTACACACGCTGGCAGATGACGTTCACCGGGCATTCGCCATACACACACCCTGCCATTGGATCGCTACATTGTGTACCGTTATTCGTCACTCCACACAACGTTTTTCCACTGTTAAATCGTCCAATTATTACGCTCCTTACACCAAGCGAGGCGTCTTTTGGCATTTGCCGGCGTGATGTGTGGCTTACGAGCAGCCACTCCACCATGAAATCCAAGTTTTCACCTTCCGCCTGTCATAGTACTTGCAGTGGATCCTGATGCAGTTTGGAATTCCTGTGTGATGGTGTGGAAAGATGTCTGCGTATCACACATTACGACCCTCTTCAACTGTCGGTGGTCTCTGTCAGTCAACAGACAAGGTCGGTCTGCACGCTTTTGTGGTGTACGTGTCTCTTCACGTTTCCACTTCACTATTACATCGAAAACAGTGGACCTAGGTATGTTTAGGAGTGTGGAAATCTTGCGAACAGACGTATGACACAAGTGACACCCAATCACCTGACCACGTTCGAAGTCCTTGAGTTTCGCGGAGCGACCCATTCTGCTCTCTCATGATGTCTAGTGACTACTAAGGTCATTGATATGGAGTACCTGGCGGTAGGTGGCAGCACAATGCACCTCATATGAAAAACGTATGTTTTTGAGGGTGTCCGGATACTTTTGATCACATAGTGTATTCACTACAGGTGATCTCGATAGTAGTCTCCTGAAGTAGAGCGTAATCCACAAATGTTGTATCCTAAACAGGGCGTAGAAAGGTAATAGGAAATTAAAGCTCGATGATGGAGAACATGACATGCAACAGCGTTAAAAACATTTAATTCTAAGACTTCCAAATTCGATTCTGCAGACACTTTTTTCAAAAAGAGACTAACAAAGCCAGATAATCTCATCCGTAGAAACAAATTAGTGACAGAAGTTATGGTGATCCCAAGCTGACACACATGCATGCCTCCTCGCTATTAGGTTGTTCAACAGCTCTGTTGCGATCGATGTCGTTTCTATTATGCAGCTGAGCAGAGATATGGAAGGGCCTTAATTGCGTCTAATTCACTGTAGTTTCGATCCCACTCATGTGTTATACAGGCTACAGAATTCAGGTATTAAGACGTCGCTGTCTACTTCAGGCTACGGATGTAGTCACCTGCGAGAAATTCAATCACCGCAACTGTTTGTTGCAGATGCATGCTTACGAAGTGGAAGTCTGGACTAGATGTAGTTCTGCTAAGGCACACATGAGATTTGAGTGTCTCATCTCTGTACGTCTTGACGCTAACAGTATTCTTCCAGCCATCGATGAAGAGTTTTAGCTTCGTTAATCCACTTAACAAGATGCCTCTCCACAAGAGCGTCGTCATTTTCCACTATTTGTATCAGATCGACGTTTTCTTCAGATGAGTGAGTAATAGCTGGGTAGCTGCACAAGCAAGAGCGGCACTCATCTGTGTCTACTTCATTCATGCACTCATTTATTGGCCAGTCCCGGAGTTATTAAGGGCGCAATAAGAAGTCCCGCTGGACGTTTGGCATCGAGACAGTCTGAGGGGAATCTGCAGCTGTAGTGCATGTGGACAACTGTCTTCCTGACATAGTTGCAATTCGTCGTGCCTTTATGGCTAAATATCGATCCCGTTGTGTAGTTATTGCTCTTGAACCGTGTACTTCCCCCACACGAACAGTTCCTTTTTCTCGGAATTGTCACTAAAGCCATGAGACGACATTTTGCGACATAGTCAATGCTACTGACGCTGTTGATTTCATCTGACGTACTTCAAGGTGTTCAATTATCTGTTGTTCAATACATTCTCCACACTGAGTCTTTGTTGCGTTACTCCTCAATTTCATAGTGAGAACTTCAAATGACACTGCGTTTTACTCATAATATAACTGAAAATAGGTAAGAGACAGTGTGTGCCTGATGCACCACTTTGCACCACGTCTTTATTAGTCGCGGGGAATATATAATACACTCCTGGAAATGGAAAAAAGAACACATTGACACCGGTGTGTCAGACCCACCATACTTGCTCCGGACACTGCGAGAGGGCTGTACAAGCAATGATCACACGCACGGCACAGCGGACACACCAGGAACCGCGGTGTTGGCCGTCGAATGGCGCTAGCTGCGCAGCATTTGTGCACCGCCGCCGTCAGTGTCAGCCAGTTTGCCGTCGCATACGGAGCTCCATCGCAGTCTTTAACACTGGTAGCATGCCGCGACAGCGTGGACGTGAACCGTATGTGCAGTTGACGGACTTTGAGCGAGGGCGTATAGTGGGCATGCGGGAGGCCGGGTGGACGTACCGCCGAATTGCTCAACACGTGGGGCGTGAGGTCTCCACAGTACATCGATGTTGTCGCCAGTGGTCGGCGGAAGGTGCACGTGCCCGTCGACCTGGGACCGGACCGCAGCGACGCACGGATGCACGCCAAGACCGTAGGATCCTACGCAGTGCCGTAGGGGACCGCACCGCCACTTCCCAGCAAATTACGGACACTGTTGCTCCTGGGGTATCGGCGAGGACCATTCGCAACCGTCTCCATGAAGTTGGGCTACGGTCCCGCACACCGTTAGGCCGTCTTCCGCTCACGCCCCAACATCGTGCAGCCCACCTCCAGTGGTGTCGCGACAGGCGTGAATGGAGGGACGAATGGAGACGTGTCGTCTTCAGCGATGAGAGTCGCTTCTGCCTTGGTGCCAATGATGGTCGTATGCGTGTTTGGCGCCGTGCAGGTGAGCGCCACAATCAGGACTGCATACGACCGAGGCACACAGGGCCAACACCCGGCATCATGGTGTGGGGAGCGATCTCCTACACTGGCCGTACACCACTGGTGATCGTCGAGGGGACACTGAATAGTGCACGGTACATCCAAACCGTCATCGAACCCATCGTTCTACCATTCCTAGACCGGCAAGGGAACTTGCTGTTCCAACAGGACAATGCACGTCCGCATGTATCCTGTGCCACCCAACGTGCTCTAGAAGGTGTAAGTCAACTACCCTGGCCAGCAAGATCTCCGGATCTGTCCCCCATTGAGCATGTTTGGGACTGGATGAAGCGTCGTCTCACGCGGTCTGCACGTCCAGCACGAACGCTGGTCCAACTGAGGCGCCAGGTGGAAATGGCATGGCAAGCCGTTCCACAGGACTACATCCAGCATTTCTACGATCGTCTCCATGGGAGAATAGCAGCCTGCATTGCTGCGAAAGGTGGATATACACTGTACTAGTGCCGACATTGTGCATGCTCTGTTGCCTGTGTCTATGTGCCTGTGGTTCTGGCAGTGTGATCATGTGATGTATCTGACCCCAGGAATGTGTCAATAAAGTTTCCCCTTCCTGGGACAATGAATTCACGGTGTTCTTATTTCAATTTCCAGGAGTGTATCTCATACGAACAGCACAATTCCAGATGTTGGTGGAAAAGCTGATATTCATTCACAGTGGTTACTCATCTTTCAAATTTCCAATTTTTTTCCCGTTATGCTAAGGTTTTGCACACTAGTTTTTAGTTGACACGAACGTAATCAAGAGCGTGTGAGATATCGTCTGCTGTCGGATTCAGATAGCTAAGGCTCGCAGTAGATGTTATGCTCTGGAACAATTGTAGAAATTACAGTCCGTTGTCATTTTTGTGACAGATTATCACCAGTTCCACTGTACAAAGTGAGGAACCATTTGTTATGAACATTGTAAGATGATGTCTAGCTTCCAACGCTTTGCCCCGCACTTTCAGCTGTCGAATTTCGGTAGAAAAACAAAACGGGGGCGCAAGTATATCGTGAAAAAACCATATTTGTACCATCAGCTGCAGCACTATGTATTTATTCTCTACCGGTTTCAGTTATAACAACCACCTTCACAAGGGAAAACAACAAGGTACAAAAAGGAGGCAAATATAAAATATGTACAGAAAACCATCCAGAATCGGGGAAATGAAAAACAGGTTTCTAAAAACGTAGTATTTACGCAGTATATTTCAATGTATCAAAAATATATTTTCATGAAACAGACACAACCAAATGTAGAATAAACATAAGAGTCTGTCTGAATATAATTCATATAAAGGTGGTGTATATTGTCGCAATTACTACAATGAATACTTGGTGAGAACTTCACATTTAATAAATAACCAAGATACAAATATTAAATGATTGTCAAAGAGATCATTTGAAACAAATACAAAGTGACCATACCTAATAGGTTACAGATGTTCTTCTGTGTAGTCAAAGATTACAGTAACAAATATATGGTAATGACATGGTGTCCATTCTCTGAAAAGCAACATAGATACAGAACCTGAAAGAATGTCTTATGTCGACCTTAGTATTACGGGAATTAAATATAGTGTATTTATCTGAATTGCAACTGAGAAAGGAATCAATCTAGAGAATCATAATAGAGCAGAAATTTGGAAACATTATGCTATGTGATAAATTGTAGATGATGTTATTAGTATATGTAGACCTGCAAAAACAATAAAGGTATGAAAAACGCTGGAAAGAGGTGTAGAGAACTTCTGTATGTTATAAACGATTGATCCTGCAGAATGATCTCGGTTTGGCAAATGTAGACAAGTGGTCATACCACTGAATGTATCTAGCTGTTGACGGTAGTGTTTAACATATGAGAGAGTGAAATCGGCATGGACAAAATAAAAATGCTTCAAATGGCTCTGAGAACTATGGAACTTAACATCTGAGGTCATAAGTCTCCTAGAACTTAGAACTACTTAAACCTAACTAACCCAAGGACATCACACACATCCATGCCCGAGGCAGGATTCGAACCTGCGACCGTAGCGGTCGCGCGGTTCCAGACTGAAGAACCTGGAACCGCTCGGCCACACCGGCCGGCTTGGCACGTACACTCTGTTTATTTGTTAGCAGAGAGTTTCAGCAAAAACCCAAAATAAATTTGATCTTACACCTTGTAACATGACGTCAAGCCAACAACCTTAAGTGATAGGTTCAATAAATCTCAATAGCCATATGATACAAACGTGAGACTTAGACCTCAGGGCCCCGCATCTCGTGGTCGTGTGGTAGCGTTCTCGCTTCCCACGCCCGGGTTCCCGGGTTCGATTCCCGGCGGGGTCAGGGATTTTCTCTGCCTCGTGATGGCTGGGTGTTGTGTGCTGTCCTTAGGTTAGTTAGGTTTAAGTAGTTCTAAGTTCTAGGGGACTTATGACCACAGCAGTTGAGTCCCATAGTGCTCAGAGCCATTTGAACCATTTAGACCTCAGGTGATAGACAACATGAAACCTAGACATCGACTGATGGGTGATGTAAATCACAAGTAAAGTGTAATCTATATTTTGAAACTTTTGTGTAGAATTTAAACCTTAAATGCCTGTTTATATGGAACATAGACCTCGGGCGATGGTTAATGTCACCTCAATTACCAGATGACTAAATCGTGGTGTTAAAAATTTGATACTTAGATCTCTTGTTAGAGGTGACACACGTCTTGAATAGTAGGTGACCCATACCTTGAGTAAATGCCTGTAAAAACGTAGGCCTTTATTGACAAGTGTCAGACTACATGTGGAGGATTACAGTACGAGACAGGATTTCCAACAATACATATGAATCTTGCATCTTAAATAGTAGATGACATAATTTCTGCATAAGTAGTGGTATAAGTCTTATGCTGAGGTTCTTATAACAATAGATAAGGACTTATACCAAAACAACCTCATACTGAGGCTCGTACTGGACTGGTCTTTACGACACTGTCACACCTGCGTGGCGGATAAAACAAGTTTATCCCAAATATTTAATCTCCAAAACTACCTGCTGGTGTGAAAAACCATTAGCTACAGTGGTAGCCGAAGCTACAAGTTTTTGTAAAAGTCCATTGACATCCGTAACTTCTGACCTTCACCTGAGGTCGGAGAAAAGTAGCCCAAAGACGTCAAGGTGGACCAGTAGGCAACCGACCCAGGGTTACCAACGTCCTGCATGACGCAACACCTGCAACAGGTACAGCAGGAAACATCAGTTCAAGACCTGACTACTGTTTGACCTAGTGGAGTACCTTGTTTTTCCTAAAGCCTCTTACACCACACACCTAACGACAAAGTCGCAGAACACGAGTCACGGAACAAGTTTCAGGGCTTTTCTGCGACATTTTTCTTTCGTTCCACGGCTGTCGCGATTCAAAAGTCGCAAGTCTCAGGTTCCGCATCGAAATGGGAAACATGCTGCAAAGTTACGCTACGTACTGGAGTCTGTGCGTTTTACGAATCAGTTTCTACTTGCCTGCCTTCGAGGCGACATTGAAAGTAATTGAAGATTTTCAGCCCGTTCCATATCTTTCGGATGTGACATCTCGAGACTACAAAAACAGAAGCAAAAGCAAATATGCTCTGGAGAATTTTTCCGAAAATCACGAAATGACGCAGCATGAGAAGGAAGAAAAAATACACAACAGACTGTAGCTCCTAGAACCGCTCGGCCACTCCGGCGGGCCATACTCTCTTTACCTCAAATATACAATTTACATAATTTTGATCATAAATTTCGGAAAACTCTGTACACAAGACTTCCCTAATGTTCATTCATTATTGTCGGACGTATTGCCTCAGAAGTAGTTCATAATTACGAGTGATACTTTGTGTTAGAGCTGTTAAACGAGAAGGGATGTTTTAAGAGGCGATCATTTAACTTCTAACATGGATGAAGTACATGGTAGAGCTCGATTAATTAGTGTATTGCAGATAAACTGCAATTTCCACACGACAGAATTGGTTGACAAAACGCTAGTACGGCCATCAGTGAAAGCTGACCTAACATATGTGATCCATTTCAGAGGACATTAAGGCGGGCATTAGAAAGGAAACATATGCTAATCGTCGCAGCTACAGGTTTGAATTACTGACGTCAGTAATAGAAATGATGAAGTAGCTGGATAGGCAGCAGCACTAGAAGGCCGCATAACATCTCACTAAATACTTTGTACGTGTGGTGTTTGTTTTGTCGGTCATATCCGGCAGAAATGACACCAGTATTTTTGATACAACAACCGTAATTATTAATACTTCAAGGGACGTTTCAATGTCAGCTAGAAATGGGAATTGCAAAAATTCAAAGGCGAACGTTGAAAATTTTGTGCCGGACCGATACTCGAACACATATTTCCAAATTTAAAAGAGCTGTCATCTTAACCGTTTTCTTCCTTTTTATAAGGAAGTGGAATGGTCAGCTGCAGGCTGGTGGAGACGGGTAGGCAGGGGTCGAAACCCGAGGGCTGGTCACGATGTCTCCCTCTTCCCGTCGCTGAACCGCCCCCTCCGAATTTTTTTTCTTCGACTTCAAAATATGGGATATCATTTTAATACAAATTGTTTCTGCCGGAGAGAAGACATTGTAAACAATTTAAATATCATTAAATCACATCAACACGAAATAAAATTGAAGCTCACTTACTTCGTGTGTCTGTCTTCCAACAGATTTGTGAACTCAAACCATCAAAGAACAAATAACAAAATGGAAACTGCTATAATTAACGATATTGCAAAATCCTACTCGCCATCCCACACACTCTTGCCACCTGCGGTCTATGTTCATTGGTACCAAATAGATAAATATTTCACCTTGTGTCAAGGTCCATTACAGGAGTCGTCCCCTCCTAGGTACTCGCCAGCTTAGGGAGGGGTCAGCGAGGGTTTTACGAAGACATTGCACAAATAATTTCCGAAGAGTTATTGATAGCGAGGAGTTCACTCAAGTGTTTCATGATTGTGTCAGATATACTAAAAATGGTCAAGAACCATCTTCTCATCATCTCGGAATAAATAGTATGTACATGAGTTTCGCGGTTGGGAAGGAAGTATCCTCCAGGCACGGGAGGAGCGGGTCGAGGCAGAAAGCGAGAATCTTCTGTACCAGCATCCATATGTCAAACGCTGATCCACATGTTAAACTGGGTTCGCCATTATCCGGGAAGCAGCACTGCTGGCAGAGGGGAAGCCAGTCAGCCCAATAGCATTCAACCTGTGTCTCATCACATATTTCCGATTGACTACATGGTGCCACGTTGTTTATATGCTGTAGGAGGGAAGTGCTGTTGGACTGCTCTCCACACCGCAGGCTATAGCGTGGCAGGGATTTTATTCTCGATCACATGACTAGGAATGGACCTCAGCAGTGAATGATAAATGTCTATCACCTTCAGAGCCCAAATGGTGGCGACATCGGGATTCATGTAATTATATTACAGCGTAAATGCCGAGATGTGGGAAAGAGAGGGAGCGATGTGGGCAGTCATAACAGGTAACAGGGTGGAATCTGGCATCAGTTCCCCAAACAGACAGCCCATAAGCAAAGTATGTTGACAGGTCCAAAGTTTCACCATTGTGCACAAATATAAGACTGCAGCCCCCGCTCTATATTTATAAGTTCCAGTCTGCCTTCACGCAGAGGGAGGGTGAGGATATCGAAGTGAACTTTAAATAGGAATCCAGAAGCAAGATAGGATCCAAACGTCACCTGTATTCTGCATACCATCGGTGTCAGTATTAGGAGAGTCAGAGCCATGTGAATCCATGTGATAGCCATGTGAAGATCAAGATACTCAACACACTGTAGTTGATCGATGCATCCAAGTAGGTTCTGGTGAACATCTGTGTGCATCGCCTGCAATAGTTTTCTATAACTCATAGTAGCTGTGCAACACACATCCCGTGTGAATGTAATTCCAAAATATCTTATCACATCCACCTGTCACAAGGGCACAATGCAACCCTCCTGGAACACCATCCCAGCATGTATTGCTACCGACTGTCATGTGGTTTCTTGCCACCAATTCATCACTTGACCCATACAAGAATGGAGGCATGATCAGCCCAGTAGTAAAAGGTCATCAGCAAACGCTCTGCAGTGGAAACTATGGTCCCTCAATGAAATCCCCGAGAGTCTGGGTTTCAGACCTCCAATGAGTGGGTCTAGTCTGAACGTGTTATAAATCGTGGAGAGAGGGCATGCTTGTCGAACCAAATGCCATATTGGCAAGGGTCCCACTGTATGTCCATTTACCAATACATGGGATGATGCTCCATGTAACGACGCGAAAACCACATTGAGGAAGTCAGGTGGGAAGTCCATGCAGGCCAGTAGTGACGTAAGAAACTTGGGGTACACTCTTGCGGAAGCGTGGTCAAAATGAACTGAGATCACAGCAGCTCGAAGTCAACAGGATGTGGCGAGAGCTATCAAATCCCTACATTCACCAGTGGCCGTTTGGATGTTTCTCTCTCCTTCCTGTTTCATTCGCTCCAGTGAGAAGATTAGTGGCAGAACCTTCTCTATGGGTGCTGCTGCAGGATCCAGGTGAAGAACTTAGAGTCCGAATTTAACATTATAATTGGGTAGTAGTCCTCGATCGTCTGACCTCTTGAAGGCTTGTATATCAGGACGAGTAGTCCATCTACGAAAGCAGGTGGCATGCAAAAACGGGTGGAGAGGATACTGGCTCTCGGTATATGGTGGTTCAACGTGGCATCACCAGGAAGCGGGGGAAGTCTGATAGGATTCCAGAGCAGTCCATCTGGCCCAGGCGACTTGCAAAGCGCAACCTTATCTGGCACAACCTCAGCGTCGTCCTGCGTAATTTCCGCTGCTCCGATACTGCTGTGTCGTCGATGGTGTGTGACGAGCCGTAAAATGCCGTTATCGTAGCCTTCCTCTATATTCTCTTCCTGGAAAAATTGTCGATAATTTTCTGCAAAGGGCTTCAGAATATCCGCTTGGGTCGTTAAGAATCAACCATCTGACAGAGTGAGGTCGTTGACGTTGACAGCTTTCGAGCACAATGAGCACCATGAGATTTCGCCGCTCGCTCGGTCTTGACGCCGTGACCGTACGACGACCCGTCCCAGTTTTCGCCACGTATGGTGTTGTGTTGGCTGAAGAGCCAACACCGTGTTACTAGAGGAGGCCGAAATGCACGCGTTTTAGCTCACACAGGCTGGTGTGAGGAGGGAAGAACTGTACTGACGTGAGGTCTCGAACATGACAAGGAATTAGAATTCAGAAAGCGGACGGAAGTAGTTTGATATTTAACTTTAATCCATTAATGATGAACGTCGCTCTTGACGGTACATGATTCACAATATTATCTGTTCAGAAGACATATAGTAACTGAATATGGCGCCTTGCTAGGTCGTAGCAAATGACGTAGCTGAAAGCTATGCTAAACTGTCGTCTCTGCAAATGAGAGCGTATGTAGGCAGTGAACCATCGCTAGCAAACTCGGCTGTACAACTGGGGTGAGTGCTAGGGAGTCTCTCTAGACTAGACCTGCCGTGTGGCGGCGCTCGGTCTGCAATCACTGATAGTGGTGACACGCGGGTCCGACGTATACTAACGGACCGCGGCCGATTCAAAGGCTATCACCTAGCAAGTGTGATGACTGGCGGTGACACCACATATGGAACAATATTTTGTCTTTAATTCGGCGGCTTGCCATATGTTGGTCTGATGTCGGAGGTTGGGATGCAAGTTCGTGAAGCACTGCGTAATAAATATCCAAAGGATGACGATGCCACACAGCGATATCCTTCCCATATTATATTAGCACCTGCTGGAATGCTTGTTTTGCACATTCCGTCCACCACGCCAACGTCGAAGGGTATCGCGGAAGACGTCGTTTGCAATCCGCCCACGTGGCGGCGATAATCTGACGCCATTCCAGGTCCTGGAGGTATGCTGCATTCATCTTCAGGATCTCATAGTTCCGCCATAACCGTGTCTCACTCCCTTCCCAACCGCTGCTTCCCTTTCATGTCCCTCGACTCTTATAACTGCCATCTGGTTTCTGTACAAATTGTAAATACCCTTTCGTTCCCTGTATTTTACCCCTGCCACCTTCAGAATTTGAAAGAGCGTATTCCAGTCAACATTGTCAAAAGCTTTCTCTAAGTCTACAAATGCTAGAAACGTAGGTTTGCCTTTCCTTAATCTATTTTCTAAGATAAGTCGTAGGGTCAGTATTGCCTCATATGTTCCAACATTTCTACGGAATCGAAACTGATCTTCCCAGAGGTCGGCTTCTACGGGTTTTTCCATTCGTCTGTAAAGAATTCGCGTTAGTATTTTACAGCTGTGACTTATTAAACTAGCCGGCCGAAGTGGCCGTGCGGTTAAAGGCGCTGCAGTCTGGAACCGCAAGACCGCTACGGTCGCAGGTTCGAATCCTGCCTCGGGCATGGATGTTTGTGTTGTCCTTAGGTTAGTTAGGTTTAACTAGTTCTAAGTTATAGGGGACTAATGACCTCAGCAGTTGAGTCCCATAGTGCTCAGAGCCATTTGAACCATTTGAACTTATTAAACTGATAGTTCGGTAATTTTCACATCTGCCAACACCTGCTTTCTTTGGGAATGGAATTATTATAATCTTCTTGAAGTCTGAGGGTATTTCGCCTGTCTCATACATCTTGCTCACCAGATGATAGAGTTTAGTCAGGACTGGCTCTCCCAAGGCCGTCAGTACTTCCAATGGAATGTTGTCTACTCCCGGGGCCTTGTTTCGACTCAGGTCTTTCAGTGCTCTGTCAAACTCTTCACGCAGTATCGTATCTCCCATTTCATCTTCATCTACATCCTCTTCCATTTCCATAATATTTACCTCAAAGACATCGCCCTTGTATAGACCCTCTATATACTCCTTCCACGTTCTGCTTTCCCTTCTTTGCTTCGAACTGGGTTTCCATCTGAGCTCTTGATATTCATACAAGTGGCTCTCTTTTCTCCAAAGGTCTCTTTAATTTTCCTGTAGACAGTATCTATCTTACCCCTAGTGAGATAAGCCTCTACATCCTTACATTTTTCCTCTAGGCACCCCTGCTTAGCCATTTTGCACTTCCTGTCGATTCATTTTTGAAACGTTTGTATAGCTTTTTGCCTGATTCATTTACTGCGTTTTTTATTTTCTCCTTTCATCAATTAAATTCAATATTTCTTCTGTTTCCCAAGAATTTCTATTAGCCCTCGTCTTTTTACCTACTTTATCCTCTGCTGCCTTCACAACTTCATGCCCGCATCTCGTGGTCGTGCGGTAGCGTTCTCGCTTCCCACGCCCGGGTTCCCGGGTTCGATTCCCGGCGGGGTCAGGGATTTTCTCTGCCTCGTGATGGCTGGGTGTTGTGTGATGTCCTTAGGTTAGTTAGGTTTAAGTAGTTCTAAGTTCTAGGGGACTGATGACCATAGCTGTTAAGTCCCATAGTGCTCAGAGCCATTTGAACCATTTGAACCATTTTTGAACCACAACTTCATCCCTCAGAGCTACCCATTCTTCCTCTATTATATTTCTTTCCCCCATTCCTGTCAATTGTTCCCTTAGGCTCTCCCTGAAACTCTGTACAACCTCTGGTTTATTCAGTTTATCCAGGTCCCATCTCCTTAAATTCCCATCTTTTTGCAGTTTCTTCAGTTTTAATCTACAGCTCATAACCAATAGATTGTGGTCAGAGTCCTGATCTGCCCCTGGAAATGTCTTACACTTTAAAACCTGGTTCCTAAGTCTCTGTCTTACCATTATATAATCTATCTGATACCTTTTAGTATCTCCAGGATTCCTTCATGTATACAACCTTTTTTTATGATTCTTGAACCAAGTGTTAGCTATGATTAAGTTACGCTTTGAGCAAAATTCTACCAGACGGCTTCCTATTTCATTTCTTAGCCCCAATCCATATTCACGTACTATGTTTCCTTCTCTCCCTTTTCCTACTCTCGAATTCCAGTCACCAATGACTATTAAATTTTCGTCTCCCTTCACTACCTGAATAATTTCTTTTATCTACTCATACATTTCATCAATTCCTTCATCATTTGCAGAGCTAGTTGGTATATAAACTTCTACTACTGTAATAGGCGTGAGTTTCGTGTCTATCTTGGCCACAATAATGCGTTGACTATGCTGTTTGTAGTGGCTTACCCGCACTCCCATTTTTTTATTCATTATTAAAGCTACTCCTGCAATACCCCTATTTGATTTTGTATTTATAACCGTGTATTCACCTGATCAAAACTCTTGTTCATCCTGCCACCGAACTTCACTAATTCCCACTATATCTAACTTTAACCTATCCATTTCCGTTTTTAAATTTTCTAACCTACCTGCCCTATTAAGGGATCTGACATTCCACGCTCCGATCCGCAGAACGCCAGTTTTCTTTCTCCTGATAACAACGTCCTCCTGAGTAGTCTCCCCCGGAGATCCGAATGGGGGACTATTTTACCTCCGGAATATTTTACCCAAGAGGACGCCATCATCATTTAACCATACAGTAAAGCTGCATGCCCTCGGGAAAGATTACGGCTGTAGTTTCCCCTTGCTTTCAGCCGTTCGCAGTACCAGCACAGCAAGGCCGTTTTGGTTAATGTTACAAGGCTAGATCAGTGAATCATCCAGACTGTTGCCCCTGCAACTACTGAAAAGGCTGCTGCCCCTCTTCAGGAACCACACGTTTGTCTGGCCTCTCAACAGATACCCCTCCGTTGTGGTTGCACCTACGGTATGGCCATCTGTATCGCTGAGGCACGCAAGCCATACTCACACAGACAAACACAGGCACACACACATAAAAGATGAAAAATATCAAACTAAAGCCTAATATTAAAAAACTGAAAAAATCAGTTTTTAGGGCAGAATCTTCGAAAATTTTTCTTCATACTACGAGTAACGTGCCACGACATCCGAGGAACTAAATTCAGACCATTAAAACCTCATCAGCAACATATAAACCTCCATTCTTCCAAACCTTCCTCCGTGAACTCAAATACACTCCTGGAAATGGAAAAAAGAACACATTGACACCGGTGTGTCAGACCCACCATACTTGCTCCGGACACTGCGAGAGGGCTGTACAAGCAATGATCACACGCACGGCACAGCGGACACACCAGGAACCGCGGTGTTGGCCGTCGAATGGCGCTAGCTGCGCAGCATTTGTGCACCGCTGCCGTCAGTGTCAGCCAGTTTGCCGTGGCATACGGAGCTCCATCGCAGTCTTTAACACTGGTAGCATGCCGCGACTGCGTGGACGTGAACCGTATGTGAAGTTGACGGACTTTGAGCGAGGGCGTATAGTGGGCATGCGGGATGCCGGGTGGACGTACCGCCGAATTGCTCAACACGTGGGGCGTGAGGTCTCCACAGTACATCGATGTTGTCGCCAGTGGTCGGCGGAAGGTGCACGTGCCCGTCGACCTGGGACCGGACCGCAGCGACGCACGGATGCACGCCAAGACCGTAGGATCCTACGCAGTGCCGTAGGGGACCGCACCGCCACTTCCCAGCAAATTAGGGACACTGTTGCTCCTGGGGTATCGGCGAGGACCATTCGCAACCGTCTCCATGACGCTGGGCTACGGTCCCGCACACCGTTAGGCCGTCTTCCGCTCACGCCCCAACATCGTGCAGCCCGCCTCCAGTGGTGTCGCGACAGGCGTGAATGGAGGGACGAATGGAGACGTGTCGTCTTCAGCGATGAGAGTCGCATCTGCCTTGGTGCCAATGATGGTCGTATGCGTGTTTGGCGCCGTGCAGGTGAGCGCCACAATCAGGACTGCATACGACCGAGGCACACAGGGCCAACACCCGGCATCATGGTGTGGGGAGCGATCTCCTACACTGGCCGTACACCACTGGTGATCGTCGAGGGGACACTGAATAGTGCACGGTACATCCAAACCGTCATCGAACCCATCGTTCTACCATTCCTAGACCGGCAAGGGAACTTGCTGTTCCAACAGGACAATGCACGTCCGCATGTATCCCGTGCCACCCAACGTGCTCTAGAAGGTGTAAGTCAACTACCCTGGCCAGCAAGATCTCCGGATCTGTCCCCCATTGAGCATGTTTGGGACTGGATGAAGCGTCGTCTCACGCGGTCTGCACGTCCAGCACGAACGCTGGTCCAACTGAGGCGCCAGGTGGAAATGGCATGGCAAGCCGTTCCACAGGACTACATCCAGCATCTCTACGATCGTCTCCATGGGAGAATAGCAGCCTGCATTGCTGCGAAAGGTGGATATACACTGTACTAGTGCCGACATTGTGCATGCTCTGTTGCCTGTGTCTATGTGCCTGTGGTTCTGGCAGTGTGATCACGTGATGTATCTGACCCCAGGAATGTGTCAATAAAGTTTCCCCTTCCTGGGACAATGAATTCACGGTGTTCTTATTTCAATTTCCAGGAGTGTATATGAAAAACACAATTACCATCCTGACATAGAGTTTCAGTGACTTGAACAATGGAACGAAGTGCATGTCAGCGAAATTGCAACATGGTTTTGTGAGACAAGTCTTCGACTGTAGATTGCATAATTTTAGGTTTCCGTGCCTCAGTCTGCAAGAATTGTTTTGTTTTCCGTCTGTTTGTCCGTCTGTTCAAAACCCTTTTCTCAGGAACGGTTATACATATGAAGTTGAAATTAATTTCGCATATCAAAGTGGCTGTGTAGTAAATGTAAGCTTCTAAGTCACGGCAACCAAAAGCTACGGTCATTTAGGTCACATATTTTGACACTTGCAAACTCACTCATTAAATTTCTTGGAGGTATGTTCCATTTTTGCGTCTAAATGAAAGGCAGTTTTTTTTCTATACGTCTTTCGTTTCTTTTATTCATGAAGCTTCTTCAGTGTCCTGGAATACATGTTTCCTTTAATATATACAATAAATGTATTGTGTAGAAGCTACAGACATGTTGTTATGATTTGTCAGGTTTTTTTCTTGTCTTCCAGATTAGAAACAACTTTCGTAGCGCGAGCTACATGAGGTTAAATTATCGCTTGATGTTACTTACGATTTCCAACGTTGCTAGTCTAAGTGTGTGATCCTGGAGATGTGTTAATTGTATCACCATACTCCAGCTGCCCGATTTACGATTTTCTCCGACCCACATTTATTACAACTCATCACTTGCGCTTCTCATTACGTGATTAACAAGTGTGTACAGTTTTTACTGTTATCAACTCTCACTGTCCGTTTATCTTTCGTCTTTTGTTTGTATTTGGTTTTGGTTTGATATTTTTCATTTTTTTATATGTGTGTGCATGTGTTTGTCTGTGTGAGTATTTTGTTATGTGTGAATGTGTCGATCCTTGTGAGAGAGTTTCAACTTTTTGGTTATTTTATTCTTTATGTGGGTAGATATCTGTTTGTGTGTGTGACAGAGACAGATAGATAGAGAGAGAGAGAGAGAGAGAGAGAGAGAGAGAGAGAGAAGGGAAAGGGGAAGATTCATTAATTATTTACTGTGTTTATGTTTCAGTTACTCCTTATATTCATTTGCTCATTATTTACTTTCCTTTTAATTGAAAAGGCCCTTTGTAAGTATTAGGGTAAGTGGGGAAAGATTGCAATTTTGATACCAGATCGATACGCAAATAAATTAAATTGATCTATTAACTGCCCCCACCAACGCCCACCCTCCCCCCCCCCCCCAACCCTGGATAACGTCACAGGTGCGCATACCAGGATGACGTAATGTGTTTTCCTCAGCCCCGCCTCTCCCACCTCCAAACCGCTCTCCCTTCCCAAAAATGGTTCAAATGGCTCTGAGCTCTATGGGACTTAACATCTGAGGTCATCAGTCCCCTAGAACTTAGAACTACTTAAACCTAACTAACCTAAGGACATCACACACATCCATGCCCGAGGCAGGATTCGAACCTGCGTCCGTAGCAGCAGCGCGGTTCCGGACTGAAGCGCCTAGAACCGCTCGGCCACACTGGCTGGCAGGAAGGTACCGGCACAAGACAAATGTTCATAGACCATAAACACACACTCATATGGTTACATAGTTCTGCACCCAAAATTGCTACATTGTTGAAGCCATATGGTTTCCAAAGTATTAGTCATGTGGACAACCACTTCGCTAGTTTTGTACACCAATCACTATGATGACAAGCTTTAAAATAACAAAATACTTCCTTCTACACTTTCGTCAATGTATATCCGCCAGTGAAGCTGCTTATAAACCAACCAGAACAAAGTACAGAGACTACTGTTCTGTGTCTTATGAAATTAATGGATTTTATACGTCCTTTTAAGTCGTGAACGTAGATATCCTCAATCACAACTCCTGCATCAGTCGTGGTTGTTATTAGTAGTAGTAGTATTGGTTTTGTTCGATTCAGCCATGTCACTAGGAAACAGAGCGAAGAAGAACCGACATGAATATTTTCGATAGCTGATAAAATGAGACGCTACTCACGCACTGCTGCATGAAAATGCACATGAAGCACCAGCAACTTCTTATGAGGGAGTAAGCACTACGGTCAGTAGCCAAAGGAGATGTAACATCTTGTTGCTATTTACAGCTGCATCATCACAGCTCTGGTAGTATTCTCCGGGCACAAGGTAGCCCTCATTTGATGTTAGGTAATTTTGCTCATGTGTAGGATTGGAATTTTTGCCCAACACCATGTCTCTTGAGTACACCCACCTCACACTGTTAATGGTGATGTATGTGGCATCGTTGCACTCTCCTACAGAACACTCTAGGGAAGGGCTTAAGCCTGAAAAACGCATTAATTCTTCTTCATAATACTCGAGGAATAAATTGGTTTGTGAGAACCAAGCGTAATTCGACTTCATGTGTGAGAACACAGATATGGATTGGGATACATATGTTTTGCCTGCCCTAATGTAGCATTTCTGTGTAATACTTAAGTCGCCTTTGTTGAAGTATGTGTTACGAAAACCCACGTAGTTTAGAGGGGGAGGGTTAAAGGTGAATGCAGCCAGAGCATAATTTTTAAGCTTTTCTAGATCTGCAGTGTCCAGGTAACCCCAAACCACCTCAATTCCCTGCATTTCATGGTACTTTTTCTCTAACATAATGTATCATGAAAAGTATAGTATCACTCTCTTTGAACCCAGATGCGATTCAACGAATGGTGCAGATTGGAAACTCATAGTCTGGAATCAAATCTGTGTACTGCTGTGACACATCAGAGAGTTTGTCCACAGACTCAAGTAGCGATGCACGTGATGGAAACTCAACAGCCATGTCACTCAACAGTTCTGCATGTTCATCTGACTCCCACTCTACCGTGTGGGGATGTGGTACAGGCAGTTGACGTGTGTTCAGAATTGATATCTGCTGCTGTTCTAATATTTATTTCCCGTAAGTATATGCTCTTATTGCTTACCAGATGAGCTTCGCTACTTTTGTTTACACCTTCCAACTCTGATACTTCTCCACAACCATTTAAGGGCATCTACAAACTGTACGTATCGGGTATCTTATCCTAGTAATAAATATTTTATTTGTTGACTGTGTCAACTGCATTTAGCATCCTGGAACATGAGAATTTCTCGTCCACATAGCTATAGAGTGCACGCCCCGAGCGTCGTAATTTATATACGGACAGATAGAAAGTTATGCATTCAAATTGCAACCACCGATGTAGCTCTGCACACGTACATAGAGAGACTATGCACGCATATTACCAATCGCAAATCCCTGATTTCAACTGCTTGTACGTTATTTTCAACAGAGCTACTGCCCCAAAAATATCAGAAAGCTCTTCTCAAAACGCTTCTATAGGGGCTGTAAGCACGTTGAAATTCTTCGTACTGAAGAGCATAATTTCTTCGATGCAAGTTATATTACCAATATTTCGTAACAATATTGTCTGATTCTCCCGTAATAGCAACAAACCAAGGCATCTTGCTGCGCCTGTGACACCTCGTTATACACTCTTAAATGTCCAGATGATTGCACATGATCATTCCAACTCCGCTATTTTGTGTGCTAGATATCCATTGGATGGAAGGAAACAGTCCTTCATGATTATTATTCTCATGCACAAGATAGAACAGCACATTAACGAGACAGTAAATTATAGCACTGTACTCGAATGAACCTAATCGCTCACAACCATAAATTTTACAGATGCAGTGCATCTGCTTTTTTTTCTGTATGTCTATCTGGTTCCATGGATGACAGCCATAAACAAAAACCAGTCCTCTCACTGGTGGATCCACCTCCGAATCTTATCCTGGACATACTGCATTGTGGATTATTCTCTAGACACCGTTCCGGATATAATGCGTGGTGGATCTGGACATAGAAATACAAAAAATAGAGCAAATGCATTGCATCTGTAGAATATTTGGTTGGTGACTGGGCGCATTCGAGTACAGTACTATACCGTCCAACTAATGAACTGTTCTGTATCACAGTACTCATGAAGGACTGTCACAATTCTTCCAACCGACATCTAGCACACAAAACAATGAAACTGGGATGATTATGTGCAATCGAATGGATCTTCAAGAATATGAAAGGAGATTTAATAGCCGCAGCAGGATGCCTTGGTTTGTTGTTATTACTGGAGAATCTTGAGAATATTGTTACGAAATATCGGTAATATAACTTGCATCGAAGAAGTTATGCTCTTTAGCAGGATCAGTTTAAATGTGCTTACATACCCTACAGAATCGTTTTGAGAAGAGGTTTTCGCTATTTGTGTGGCTGTAGCTCTGTTGAAAATAACGTACAAGCGATTGAAATCTGGACTTTGCGATTGATAATATGCTTGCATAGTCTCTAAATGCATTTGTGCAGAATTCTCAGAGGCGGACAATTAAGGTTCGAATGCATAACTTTCTAATGTTCGTCTATAAATTACGTTGCTACGTTGCTGGGGGTGCACACTCTGTAACTAAGGAGATGGGAAACTCTTATGTTCCAGTTTTCTTAGTGCAGTTGACACACTATCGACTAACGAATAACTTACTACTATCATAAAAAATACCCGATATCTACAGTTTTTAGATGTCCTGAAATTGTTGTGGGGAAATATCAGAGATGGAAGGTGTAAATGGGAAAAAATATCAGAGCAGCAGCAGACATCGACTCTGTACAGACGTCAGCTCCCTGTAGCACATCTCTACATGGTAGAGTGGGAGTCAGATGAAAGTGTAGAACTGTGCCAGACCTTGAGTTTCCATGAAGTGCATCACTACATGAGTCTGCAGACAAGCTCTTTGATGTGTCATAGCAGTACATGGATTTCTTACCAGACTACGAGATTCCAATCTGCACCATTGGTTGAGTCTCATCTAGGTACGAGGCGAGTGTTACTATACTTTTCATGCTTTTCGTATGCAAAAAGGAATGCAGGTATATCGTCTGAAACAGGGGAATTCTTAGGATTTTTTGGTAGGCTGGTGTATAGGATAAGCAAACATACTCGTATAAGATCAAAGGACGGTTGGGCATGACAGAAGTATGACAATATACGTATAGAAAAATATATAAAAAATCAAGAAGCGATTGAAACCTGGTATAATTACGTCAGTTTGATGGGGAACACGTAAAATTGAGGAAAATACCACCATATATGTAAAATCGCGAAAAAACTTACAAAATTCCGTAAATTGACTAAGAATACATAATATTACAGAAAAACTGCCATGAAATGCGGGGAATTGGTGTGCGTTTATGCTCTATGATCACTTGCCTTACGCTGCTACGTTCCTGGTACTGACTCCACACAGTGGAGTAATGCTTCAGAATTGATAGCCCAGTTGATTCACATGAAATGTTTCAAATTCCATCTGTCTGGGTCTCCATCATGTATAAACCACATGTTTCTTCTTAACCGTCCATTATATCATGGCAACACTCTCATCTCTAGAATACACCTTTACAAGCTGCTGCATTCCTCGACGTGCGCGCATCTGGAGAGATCTTGCGCATTTGGATGGGTGCTGTGGGTAAGATTGGAGAGCAACAGTCTTCAATGAACAGAAGCCATGGACACAACTAACCCTGTTCCTTCACGAGACATGGAATGTGGGTGTAGCACCTCATACCTCAGGTTAATTGCAGATTACATTGGCGGCCGTGTTGCAAGAAGGATTGATCAAGGACAATACGGGAAGGATTTGTCAACCTCCGACTTCATCCTACGAGCGTGACAATAATCTGTGATGCCCATCCACACAGGTAAAGATGGCCACGCGTAATCGTAAATTCTGCAGTATGATCAATGCGCCGGCAATACGTGGCTAGCATAACTGCATCAGTATAGGACGCTGTCTGGTATGCTGTGGTGTATAGCTCAAATGGACGTACTGCATAGTCACCTATCAGCATTCACAAACTAGTATATGGTTCTTGCAAAGTAGTGGAGGAATAATTAAGCGATGATAGAGCAATTGGAAAGCAATCTGCTGTGTCAATGGCTGGCTTTGAAATTGGGGAACAACTTGTGAAATTGCTAAAATTGATCACACTATCAAATGTGGTGCATATTACAGTACATCATCCGCTATCAACGGTGTCTGTCCTAAACCATCCGTCCACTGGTATGCTGTTGATTACTACATAATGATTGACTGAAACCACTTGGCTGAGATGGAGAGAGCCCTGGTGGAACACCGAACATCTGCCACTTGTTGCTGTGGAGCATTGGTTTAAATGTAGTGGTCATCACCCTCAGACAGTTGTTTGGAAGCGTTCCTCCATTCTATAGGCTCATCCTATATCCAAATATTGTGAAGCTCTCCAAATGCTTTTGTTGTTTTTTCACCAATAAGATAACAAACAGTGCCTCTTTTTATTTCTACTAACATGCACATGTTGTGAACAGCACTCTCCACCAATGTTCAACACCAGTAATCATGTATAAGACTGCTATTCGAAAAGGAACGCCGAGACATCCGCTACCCCGTCGCTGTGGAAGATGACATGAACTGTATAGGTCATCTCATTTGGATAGCTGTTGGAGACGCTCTACAATGCTGCAAACTCTTCCAGTTTTTATATGCTGCGACGTCTTCCACGTTTTTGTCAATGGTAAACATCGCCTCTGTGTTTTATTTCCACCACCCTGCTTGTTGTGGGAGCTGCATAGTTTACACCATGTGAGGTTTAGCTTTCTGAGACAACCAATGGATCTAAACGCGTTAATGTCAGTTTAGCAACTGACTCAGACCTCGAAGTGATGGTAGAAAAATGAAGTGTATGGCGATGGACAAAGCAGTAGTCGTACACTGGTTGGATGTGTTACAGCTGAAAAAAACAATGCATTAAGCTGATTATTAAGGAACAATACAGGAGCCCTCTCTTGTGATTGATAGTCTGTGGCATATGGTCGCCGCGCAGGATTAGTCGAGCGGTCTCAGGCGCTGCAGTCATGGACTGAGTAGCTGGCCCCGGCCGAGGTTCGAGTCCTCCCTCGGGCATGGGTGTGTGTGTTGGTCCTTAGGGTAATTTAGGTTAAGTAGTGTGTAAGCTTAGGGGCTGATGACCTTAGCAGTTAAGTCCCATAAGATTTCCCACGCATTTGAACATTTGAACATTTGGCATGTGGTCTTCCTTCCATACAGTGACTCGACGACTGGCATCCAGAGCCAGTGGAGCAGTATATGTATATGTAATATGTTCGTTGTTATCACCCAAATGGTATTTGTTTCAGTATATCGGAAGAGAGAGAGAGAGATAGAGAGACGCAGTAAAATCTTGTAGTAGTTTCTGTGATACAGAGTGGGTATAACTCATTAAAGTTTGCATGTGTATAGTTTTCTCAAAACTACATCGATTTTGCTGATAAAACTAACATTAATTGGATGTATCTATTATTGTGGAATGATGACTGTTTTTATTACTGCCGTCACGACTGTGTGTTTTAAAATAGGTGTTCCTAAAAGTCCTATGTTACTTCATACTTCATAACCACTAATTGTAAAGTAGACACCACTTGAATTGTAGCTTGTTGTGGAACCTCAAAATGACGGTATTTTTTCCGACATGTGAATAGATTGTGTAAAACAGCCTGTGATAATCAAACTATTTACTAAACTAGGTTGCAGGAATCTTCTGGTATTCCAAATGATTGTTTGTTGTATGATAGAAACCTTACAGCCAATATTGTTGAGGGAAGTTATGGAGCAAAAATTTCAAATGTAAGCATGCAGACAGGTAACTGGTTGCAATGTATTGAACGAGATAGACATGTTAAATCTTATAGGAGGTTTTATTACAAGATAGGCTTCCACAATGTGTTTCATTAACGCCAGTGTGATATAGCATCGCACTGGTAAAACGAGACCTACCACAGTTACATAACAGCAATTTCCTCTTGAATTATAGCTTCTGGTTATTGAATGTGAAATGATTATGGTTTTTCTGACATTGAGCAAACAGCGTGAGAGGCCTTATTTTGTAGTGTTATTTTTCGTGTCTGAAATGTTTTTAACACACATGTGCATGACAGTTTATTTACAGACCCTCATCTGAACACAAGAGATGGTCTCAGGTCGTGTAATCTGTCCATCAACTGAAAGAAATTGCTTAACACAGATGTTTCGCTTTGGAGTTTAAATTCTCGCTGTTTCTTTACTCCAATGATGCTTTCGAAATAACGAGAACATTCTGTGGATAGTTTCCACAAGAAAACAGTAGGATGCACGGTGGTTGCTTATAGACCTCTGAAATCTCGTGAGCTGTGATAGGCAGCAGTGCTATAGTTTTTTTCCACTTTGTTTGATGTCGCGAAATAATGAGATGGGAATTGTATAATTGTATCCTGCAATCCAGCAGTTGAACGTAAAAGCTATATCGATTTTTCTCGTTCAACTAAAAAAAAAAAAAAAAGACTGCAACTATTTTCGTGGAAAGAGGACATCTGTTATCTTCACGATTGTGTTTTCCTTTTTAATAGGTGCTCAATCAGCTCAATCATAAGAGATGCATTGACATGGAATACAGTTACTACAGTGCTGCGCTTTCACATTTAGAATTGCAAGCACTTGCAGGGGCAGGGTGTTTGTTTGCTCTAGGCAGCTCTACACTGACCAGGGAGCGGCGTGTGGGACGAGGTGGTGCTACTACATTTCAAACAAACAAGATGCACTTGGGTCTACCCTTATTCATCTCATTGTTTAGTTGGATTTACATCCTTTTGTGTTGGCGAAGGACTGTTGTCTCAAAGCGAGCTGGGTACCATTTGTCCACCTGTGGAAGGGCAGTAGACCACAGAAGAACCACAAGGCGTTCGGTAGCAGTTGACTGTTTGAAAATTGAGGGATGTAAGGAGAGCGGTAGGGGGAGGGATGTGACCAGGTAGGAGTACCTACAATTCCACTAGTTCTCGGCCTTACATTGAGAAGAACCCGAGTTCAGCTGCCACCCATCTGCAATCTTTTGGGGCGATGGTTTACCCCAGTACATTTGTTGTATTAAGACTCACTCATGACTGCTGGTTTTTTTCACGACTATGTCAGTGCGTAATTAGAACATTTTGGACATTTGTGGTAAGTACCTATGGGACCAAACTGCTAAGGTCATTGGTCCCTAGGCTTACATACTAATTGTTGTTGTTGTTGTGGTCTTCAGTCCTGAGACTGGTTTGATGCAGCTCTCCATGCTACTCTATCATGTGCAAGCTTCTTCATCTCCCAGTACCTACTGCAGCCTACATCCTTCTGAATCTGCTTAGTGTATTCATCTCTTGGTCTCCCTCTACGATTTTTATCCTCCACGCTGCCCTCCAATGCTAAATTTGTGATCCCTTGATGCCTCAGAACATGTCCTACCAACCGATCCCTTCTTCTAGTCAAGTTGTGCCACAAACTCCTCTTCTCCCCAATTCTGTTCAATACCTCCTCATTACTTATGTGATCTACCCATCTAATCTTCAGCATTCTTCTGTAGCACCACATTTCGAAAGCTTCTATTCTCTTCTTGTCTAAACTATTTATCGTCCATATTTCACTTCATGGCTACACTCCACACAAATACTTTCAGAAACGACTTCCTGACACTTAAATCTATATTCGATGTTAACAAATTTCTCTTCTTCACAAACGCTTTCCTTGCCATTGCTAGTCTACATTTTATATACTCTCTACTTCGACCATCATCAGTTATTTTGCTCCCCAAATAGCAAAACTCCTTTTCTACTTTAAGTGTCTCATTTCCTAATCTAATTCCCTCTGCATCACCCGATTTAATTCGACTACATTCCATTATCCTCGTTTTGCTTTTGTTGATGTTCATCTTATACCCTCCTTTCGAGACATTGTCCATTCCGTTCAGCTGCTCTTCCAGGTCCTTTGCTGTCTCTGACAGAATTACAATGTCATCAGCAAACCTCACAGTTTTTATTTCTTCTCCATGGATTTTAATTCCTATTCCGAATTTTTCTTTTTTTTTCCTTTACTGCATGTTCAATATACAGATTGAATAACATCGGGAAGAGACTACAACCCTATCTCTCTCCCTTCCCAACCACTGCTTCCCTTTCATGTCCCTCCACTCTTATAACTGACATCTGATTTCTGTACAAATTGTAAATAGCCTTTCGCTTCCTGTATTTTCCTCCTGCCACCTTCAGAATTTGAAAGAGAGTCTACTAATTAATCTATCTTGAACTTACTTACATTAACGACAACACACACATCCATGCCCGAGGGTGGACTCGAACTTCCGACGGGGGTAGCCGCACGAGCTATGGCAAGGCGCCTTAGACAGCATGGCTACCGCATGTGGCGTGTAATTAGAGCAGTGAAGCATTTGCCATCAGTAGTGGTAGCGTGTATTGGCTTTGATTACCTGATCTCTAGGGTGAAAGTCGAGCAGGCGTCTGTAGGGAACTCTGACTTCAGACAGTGATAGGTACAGTACTCAGCTGTAGATTTACAGCTAATACACTCATTAAACTCCTCTCTGTCCAACACCAGTATCTTGTCAGTTGAACATATTTCCTTTCAATAAAATGGAGATAGTACCTCCAACTCCAGCCTTTTTCCCATCAACTTGTAAGTGAAAGGTAGGGTTTCAGTATGTCTGTCACTTGTTCAGAGAGGTACTGCGAAATTTTTCACCAGAAGGATAATACCAGTTGTATGGCATCGTCAATTTTTGAACTGTATTGCTTTTTAGGCACTCCTTATATAGCACTACGCATATAGTTGTGTAATTAGGGCCAATATTTATGATGAATTACATAATTAGGACCAATGTTTACTTCAGTTTCCCAACCAAAATAACTAAAGTACACTAACCTAACCTTGCTCTCCAGCATCTGGACAGTTACCATGTGTTGGGTGGTGGACTTGGGCTCTCCATCCAGAATGAACAGTTCAAGTCTTGGAAAGGGCATCGCTATTTTCAATTTCCCGACTATTCTTCGGGGGGCGGGGGGGGGGGGTTGTGCGATGTTATCATAGCGTTGGCACAAAGAATTTCCAACCAAAACTAAAATTCCCACGAATAGGGTAGTTGGACGGGTGAGGTGGAGGGATGGGGAGGGAGGATGGGTGGAGATACACATGATGGCGAAGAAAAACCCATGACGTCATCTTGGGGTGTGGCGGATGTGGGTAATTAATTTATCAATTTAATTAATTTGCATATCAACTTGATGTAAAAATTGCGTTTTGTGCGCCCCTTTCCCAACTAGTTTTGTATATGAATTTTTTCCTGTAATGTAAGGATTTTTATGTGTCTATGTACGCTAATAACTTTTATGTCTCGTTCCTTTTTGGCTGGTTCATGTGTACGTTCCATCAAGTACTCACCAAAGGTAGCATGGCTATTTTCATGCGTCCAGATTCTTATATATTCTTTATATGTAGTTTTGAAATTCTCGCCTGGCATCCCAGATATACTGATTCAGATTCTTAGCATTCTATCTTGTATATACCTGCCCCTTGGTATTTATCTGGTTTGTATGTTGTTGTTTGTAAATGTGATTGAAGTGTGTTTCTTATTCTGTGAGGAATGTGAAATCCCCATTTATTTAGTATATTTGCTATACTGTGTTTTGATTTGTGTTTGTATGTTAACGAGTACCATTTCTTTTCATTAGTCATGTCATGAGCGTTACTGTTTTGTGTTTGCGTGTGTGGTGTACCTTATTTGGATTTCTTTGGTGTTAGTGTGCCCTGCTTGTTTTCACTTTTCTTTAGTCGTGCTCTGATTGTTTTGTTTAGTCTTTCTACTATATGGGTGTTGTAATGATTTTTTGTGGCTATGAGTTGTGTTGTTTGTAATTCTTTCTCATAGTTTTATCTGCGTTGGGGGATATTATTTTGTCTGTAATATGTGTCATATGGCCACTAATTTTAAATTTTGTGAGCGGGTGGATGAAGTATGTATAACTGTATCTGTGGCTGTAGGCTTTCTGAAGATGTCAAAAGTGTGTTTATTCTGTCTCTCTTTATTGTTATAATCAAGAAATCTTATTTCTTTTGCATTTATTTTTCCATGGGAAACTGAGTGTCTTTATGATTACCTTTGAAGTCTGTATCAAGTGTGCTCCCTGCCGCCGTTGGATAAGCAGCTGCAGCAGCAAGTCGTATACTCCTAGCTCACTCATTTCTTACATAGTTTAATTCTTAATTTCTTTGCGTGTTTTTGGTACTTGCATTGTTTGATACATATATTTCGGGCGTATTATAGTATTTGAGAGTTGTAGCATCGCGTTGTAGTACCTGAATAGTGTAAATTCGCGTAGTCGTTTGTCTTTTGTTTTTAACGGCCAGTGTCGGTTGGTCACAGTCAGTGTGCTCCCTGCCGCCGTTGGATAAGCAGCTGCAGCAGCAAGTCGTATACTCCTAGCTCACTCATTTCTTACATAGTTTAATTCTTAATTTCTTTGCGTGTTTTTGGTACTTGCATTGTTTGATACATAAATTTCGGGCGTATTATAGTATTTGAGAGTTGTAGCATCGCGTTCTAGTACCTGAATAGTGTAAATTCGCGTAGTCGTTTGTCTTTTGTTTTTGTTTTGAACGGCCAGTGTCGGTTGGTCACAGTCAGTGTGCTCCCTGCCGCCGTTGGATAAGCAGCTGCAGCAGCAAGTCGTATACTCCTAGCTCACTCATTTCTTACATAGTTTAATTCTTAATTTCTTTGAGTGTTTTTGGTACTTGCATTGTTTGATACATAAATTTCGGGCGTATTATAGTATTTGCGAGTTGTAGCATTGCGTTTTAGTACCTGAATAGTGTAAAATCGCGTAGTCTCCTTCCACTGCCGAGCAGTGTGTCAGCAGTGCGTTAGTAGCAGCATTACTGCATTTACTAGGCAATCTTGTATTTTAATAACCGTTTAAATTTTGTCGATTTGTTTGCGCTCTCTGTAGGTTAGTTCAGACGTTCTTTGCAAAACAGTTTTTAGCATGGATAGGGACTGCAACTGCTGTGGTCGGATGCAGGCTGAGTTGGCATCCCTTCGCTCCCAGCTTCAGGCAGTGTTGGCTTCGGTCACACAGCTTGAGGCTGTTGCCAATGGGCATCACTGTGGGGGTCCGGATGGGGGTTTGTCGGGGACGGCCAGCTCGTCCCACGCATCCCCCGATCGGACTAAGACTGTGGTTGCCCGGCATACTGCCCGCATTGAGGCTGATCCCTCACCTGTGGTAGAGTGGGAGGTAGTCTCAAGGTGTGGCAGGGGGCGAAAGACATTCCGGAGGGCTGAACGGAAGGCCTCTCCAGTTTGTCTGACGAACCGGTTTCAGGTTCTGTCTCAGGCTGATACTGATCTTCGGCCTGACATGGCTGCTTGTCCTGTTCCAGAGGTTGCCCCTCAGTCTGCAAGATCCGGGCGGTCGCAGAGGGTGGGCTTACTGGTAGTTGGGAGCTCCAACGTCAGGCGCGTAATGGGGCCCCTTAGAGAAATGGCAGCAAGAGAGGGGAAGAAAACCAATGTGCACTCCGTGTGCATACCGGGGGGAGTCATTCCAGATGTGGAAAGGGTCCTTCCGGATGCCATGAAGGGTACAGGGTGCACCCATCTGCAGGTGGTCGCTCATGTCGGCACCAATGATGTGTGTCGCTATGGATCGGAGGAAATCCTCTCTGGCTTCCGACGGCTATCTGATTTGGTGAAGACTGCCAGTCTCGCTAGCGGGATGAAAGCAGAGCTCACCATCTGCAGCATCGTCGACAGGACTGACTGCGGACCTTTGGTACAGAGCCGAGTGGAGGGTCTGAATCAGAGGCTGAGACGGTTCTGCGACCATGTGGGCTGCAGATTCCTCGACTTGCGCCATAGGGTGGTGGGGTTTCGGGTTCCGCTGGATAGGTCAGGAGTCCACTACACGCAGCTAGCGGGATGAAAGCAGAGCTCACCATCTGCAGCATCGTCGACAGGACTGACTGCGGACCTTTGGTACAGAGCCGAGTGGAGGGTCTGAATCAGAGGCTGAGACGGTTCTGCGACCATGTGGGCTGCAGATTCCTCGACTTGCGCCATAGGGTGGTGGGGTTTCGGGTTCCGCTGGATAGGTCAGGAGTCCACTACACGCAGCAAGCGGCTACAAGGGTAGCAGGGGTTGTGTGGCGTGGACTGGGCGGTTTTTTAGGTTAGGTGGCCTCGGGCAAGTACAGAAAGGGCAACAGCCTCAAAGGGTGCGGAGCAAAGTCAGGACATGCGGGGACCAAGCAGCAATCGGTATTGTAATTGTAAACTGTCGAAGCTGCGTTGGTAAAGTACCGGAACTTCAAGCGCTGATAGAAAGCACCGAAGCTGAAATCGTTATAGGTACAGAGAGCTGGCTTAAGCCAGAGATAAATTCTGCCGAAATTTTTACAGAGGTACAGACGGTGTTCAGGAAGGATAGATTGCATGCAACCGGTGGTGGAGTGTTTGTCGCTGTTAGTAGTACTTTATCCTGTAGTGAAGTAGAAGTGGATAGTTCCTGTGAATTATTATGGGTGGAGGTTACACTCAACAACCGAGCTGGGTTAATAATTGGCTCCTTTTACCGACCTCCCGACTCAGCAGCGTTAGTGGCAGAACAACTGAGAGAAAATTTGGAATACATTGCGCATAAATTTCCTCAGCATGTTATAGTCTTAGGTGGAGATTTCAATTTACCAGATATAGACTGGGACACTCAGATGTTTAGGACGGGTGGTAGGGACGGAGCATCGAGTGACATTATACTGAGTGCACTATCCGAAAATTACCTCGAGCAATTAAACAGAGAACCGACTCGTGGAGATAACATCTTGGACCTACTGATAACAAACAGACCCGAACTTTTCGACTCTGTAAGTGCAGAACAGGGAATCAGTGATCATAAGGCCGTTGTAGCATCCCTGAATATGGAAGTTAATAGGAATATAAAAAAAGGGAGGAAGGTTTATCTGTTTAGCAAGAGTAATAGAAGGCAGATTTCAGACCACCTAACAGATCAAAACGAAAATTTCTGTTCCGACACTGACAATGTTGAGTGTTTATGGAAAAAGTTCAAGGCAATCGTAAAATGCGTTTTAGACAGGTACGTGCCGAGTAAAACTGTGAGGGACGGGAAAAACCCACCGTGGTACAACAACAAAGTTAGGAAACTACTGCGAAAGCAAAGAGAGCTTCACTCCAAGTTTAAATGCAGCCAAAACCTCTCAGACAAACAGAAGCTAAGCGATGTCAAAGTTAGCGTAAGGAGGGCTATGCGAGAAGCGTTCAGTGAATTCGAAAGTAAAATTCTATGTACAGACTTGACAGAAAATCCTAGGAAGTTCTGGTCTTACGTTAAATCAGTAAGTGGCTCGAAACAGCATATCCAGACACTCCGGGATGATGATGGCATTGAAACAGAGGATGACACGCGTAAAGCTGAAATACTAAACACCTTTTTCCAAAGCTGTTTCACAGAGGAAGACCGCACTGCAGTTCCTTCTCTAAATCCTCGCACAAACGAAAAAAATGGCTGACATCGAAATAAGTGTCCAAGGAATAGAAAAGCAACTGGAATCACTCAACAGAGGAAAGTCCACTGGACCTGACGGCATACCAATTCGATTCTACACAGAGTACGCGAAAGAACTTGCCCCCCTTCTAACAGCCGTGTACCGCAAGTCTCTAGAGGAACAGAGGGTTCCAAATGATTGGAAAAGAGCACAGGTAGTCCCAGCCTTCAAGAAGGGTCGTCGAGCAGATGCGCAAAACTATAGACCTATATCTCTGACGTCGATCTGTTGTAGAATTTTAGAACATGTTTTTTGCTCGAGTATCATGTCGTTTTTGGAAACCCAGAATCTACTATGTAGGAATCAACATGGATTCCGGAAACAGCGATCGTGTGAGACCCAACTCGCGTTATTTGTTCATGAGACCCAGAAAATATTAGATACAGGCTCCCAGGTAGATGCTATTTTTCTTGACTTCCGGAAGGCGTTCGATACAGTTCTGCACTGTCGCCTGATAAACAAAGTAAGAGCCTACGGAATATCAGACCAGCTGTGTGGCTGGATTGAAGATTTTTTAGCAAACAGAACACAGCATGTTGTTATCAATGGAGAGACGTCTACAGACGTTAAGGTAACCTCTGGCGTGCCACGGGGGAGTGTTATGGGACCATTGCTTTTCACAATATATATAAATGACCTAGTAGATAGTGTCGGAAGTTCCATGCGGCTTTTCGCGGATGATGCTGTAGTATACAGAGAAGTTGCAGCATTAGAAAATTGTAGCGAAATGCAGGAAGATCTGCAGCGGATAGGCACTTGGTGCAGGGAGTGGCAACTGTCCCTTAACATAGACAAATGTAATGTATTGCGAATACATAGAAAGAAGGATCCTTTATTGTATGATTATATGATAGCGGAACAAACACTGGTAGCAGTTACTTCTGTAAAATATCTGGGAGTATGCGTGCGGAACGGTTTGAAGTGGAATGATCATATAAAATTAATTGTTGGTAAGGCGGGTACCAGGTTGAGATTCATTGGGAGAGTGCTTAGAAAATGTAGTCCAGCAACAAAGGAGGTGGCTTACAAAACACTCGTTCGACCTATACTTGAGTATTGCTCATCAGTGTGGGATCCGTACCAGATCGGGTTGACGGAGGAGATAGAGAAGATCCAAAGAAGAGCGGCGCGTTTCGTCACAGGGTTATTTGGTAACCGTGATAGCGTTACGGAGATGTTTAATAAACTCAAGTGGCAGACTGCAAGAGAGGCGCTCTGCATCGCGGTGTAGCTTGCTCGCCAGGTTTCGAGAGGGTGCGTTTCTGGATGAGGTATCGAGTATATTGCTTCCCCCTACTTATACCTCCCGAGGAGATCACGAATGTAAAATTAGAGAGATTAGAGCGCGCACGGAGGCTTTCAGACAGTCGTTCTTCCCGCGAACCATACGCGACTGGAACAGGAAAGGGAGGTAATGACAGTGGCACGTAAAGTGCCCTCCGCCACACACCGTTGGGTGGCTTGCGGAGTATGAATGTAGATGTAGATGTAGATCTATTTTCTCGATTGGTTAATCTACCATACAGATTATGTCACCCACAGTACCAGTAAACCATTCTGTCTCCTTCCTTTGTGATGACTGTATCGAAAATCGTGTCTTCATTGTGAATGATGAATATGCTTGCCAATGTTCTTGATACTGGGGATCCGTAGTCCATCTTTTCGTAGGTAAAATGCCTTTTTGTGTTTGAAGTAATTTGGGGATGTGGTTGCTTTAAGGGTTTTGGTTATTTCAGTAATAGTGTCTGCTGGTAGTGTGTTGTATGTGAGTAGGTTTTATTCAGTTGTTTCATTATGTCCATCATGGGTATCAAGGGTACATGTTCTCTATGTCAAAAGAGATGTGTGATACTGTTTGTGGAATGTGTAAGTCTTTTATTTGTGTTATGAGTTCATTTGAATTTTTCACTGTCCTGCTGTTCTTCTTTTCTGTTCAGGTGTTTTCCCAGATGGTAATATGATGCATTCATGAAATTAATAACTGTCCTCAACGTAATAAGGAGTTTGTCAACGTTGAGTTTGCTCCTGAGTGTTGGTTTTTTGTGTTCTTCTGTGTGATCTAGTGTTTTGTTTGTCTGTGACTATATGTTTGATGTCTTTTTTATGTACGTCTCTTCCCGGGTTCGATTCCCGGCGGGGTCAGGGATTTTTTTCTGCCTCGTGATGGCTGGGTGTTGTGTGCTGTCCTTAGGTTAGTTAGGTTTAAGTAGTTCTAAGTTCTAGGGGACTTATGACCATAGCAGTTGAGTCCCATAGTGCTCAGAGCCATTTGAACCATTTTTTTATGTACGTCTGTAAATGTCTTGTTGGATCAGATATCAGTTGTGTGATATTGTTAGAGGAGAAAAAATCTTTGGTTTTTATCCATGTATCGTTCTATATTGATGAGTACTGTGCACTTCCCTTTATCAGCTCTTATCACTATGATATTGTTAGATTGTAGTATTTCCTTTAATTACGTAGAAGTGTTGTTTTGTGTTTGAAGTTTTCTGTTTTGCTCTTTCTTTGACATGGTGATTATATTGTTTATTTCTTTTTTCACAAGTTATTGTATTAGCCCAAAATTCACAATGTTATTTTTTTGTTTCTCTTCCTCTGTCAGAATGCTTTCTGTTTTCACAATCAGATTTTCTATACAGTTGTAGCCTGCTTTTGTACTCCTGCTGTGTTTGAGCCCTTTCTCTAATAGCTGTCAACTCTGTATCTGCGAGGTTTATTAGTTTTGGTTGAAATTTGTGGTGGCGGGTGTGCTGTACTTTTTCATGTTTTTCTCCCTGGCTATTTCTGTTAGTCAGTGTTCTGATTTTTGGTTTATGTTTGTTCTGTGTACATTCCAGCGTTTTTGGTGTGATGTGTTCAGTTTTCTGTATTATGTTGATCATCGCAGTTGACTGTTAATAAATATAGAGAATTCGGGATTTGCATGATATAACATTCTATTAACCATGAATTTCTTGGAGTAAATCTATATGGTTTTGTTTTTTATCATGTCTTTTCTGCAAATGATTTCGTTCTTTGTGCTACCAAAGAGTTGGTTCTGACCTTCACATTACTATAACGTGGAATTACATAACTTATTTTGCAAGTCTGGTTGAATCTGATGTCTTGAAGGGTCTTAAGGAGTCTGAGATGGATATTCTTGACACTGTTGGATAAATTGTCGGGAGATGCCTGACGTGGCTGTATTATCGTCATTTTGTCCGTTTTCAGTCGTCCCTTAGTTGCTTTAAATATATGGAGGCATGTTGCGTTTTTGCAACAAATGAAAGGCAGTTTGTTTTTTGCCATACTCGTTTCACTTCTTTTATTTATGAAGCATCTTCAGTGGCCCGTAATATATGTTTCTTTTAATATGTATAATAAATATATTATGTGTAGCTAAGTTGCTATGTTACTTTTTCTCAAGTTTTCCTCTTGTTTTTCAGATTCAGAAACAACTTTTGTTACTTACCATTTCCAGTTTCGTTAGACCATGTGTGATCCTTGAGATGTGTTCAGTCTGTCACCATATTCTAACTGGCTGATTTCTGGCGCTCTCTTGCACCCACATTTGTTACAACACAACACTTGAACCTTTCATTGTGCTATCAACATATGTGTATTTACAATGTGTAGCGCTGTCAACTATTGCTGTGTGTTTATCTTTCGTCGTTTGTTTGTACTGTATGTAGTTTCATATTTTGCATTTCTTTCGTGTTTGTGTGTGTGTATCTTGTTCTTCGTGAATGTGTCGTTCCTTGTCAGAACGTTTCGGTTTTTTTATGACTTATACTTTATGTGAGTGGATATCTGTGTGTGTGTGTGTGTGTGTGTGTTTTTTGTGGTTTATGTGTGTGTGTGTGTGTGTGTGTGTGTGTGTGTGTGTGTGTGTGTGTGTGCGTGCGTGCGTGCGTGCGTGCGTGAGAGAGAGAGAGAGACAGAAGGGGGAAGGGAAATATTAATTATTTATTTATTTTGTTTAAATTTTAGATTTCTGTTTGTTACCGTTTTAGTGACTAACATGATCAGTAAGTTACTGCTTATTTTGATTTCCTCATTAATTACTTTCTTTTTCATTGAAAGGTCTCTTTGTATCAGAATGTTTTCCTGCAATGACAGAAGTTCTTTTGCTGTGATTGTGCACTCTAATAGTTATCATGGTTTGTTCCATGTTGGATGGCTGATATTCATCAGGTGTTCAGCAGATGTAGAATGAATTTTTTACATGCCTCCTGCTTCTTACATGTTCTTTGTACGTAGTTTTGAAATTCCTGCCTCTCATCCCTTATACTTGGCATAAAAAACTGGTATATACCTGGTCGTTGGTATTTATCTGGTTTATCTGTTGGTAGTTGCAAATATGCTCGAAGTGTGTTTCTCGTTCTGTAAGCAATGCGCAATCCCCGTTTCTTCACTATATTTGCCATCCTGTGTGTTGATTTTTCTTTGTGTGTTAAAGTGTTCCTTTTCTTTCTGTTGTTCATGTCATGAGTGTTAATGTTTTGTGTTTCCGTATGTGCTATAGTGTGTGTGAGGTTCTATGGTGTTTATGTTTTGCGTTCATCCTGACTGGATGGCAGTGGTAAGAGTCAAACGTCAGACAAGAAATGACTTTATTGTTCAAATGAAGTGTTTCGGAATTTACCCATAATTAGATATACAGGAGCTATTACTACAAGTAAATATGGTCGCCTGAGTCCTGCATGATTTTATGTCGCATTTATTTTATTGAAACTAAAACATTCTAAAATCTGGGTCTCCTTGGGACTGATATCTTTCCAGTATCAATCTCGATAAGAGGCAAAAATGGTCAGCATTCTCGATTCCCAGAATGGTTGAACTATGTAAACAGATAATTAAGTTTGTACGAAAATTTCAGTGGGTGGATCCCACTCGTATCTCGCCGATTTTTTCATTCTATAGCGGCGCTCTTACATAGTGTGAGATGAATGACAGCTGAGGAAATGCGTTGCATGACAGATATCTTCAGAACGGAGATAGGTTATAGGTGTTAATTTGTTTAAAGGAACAACTGCAGACTTACTTGCTATCTTGTGATAAATGGAGGAACCAACTTGTTCTGAACTTGTTGCAGTTAAAGGTTAGTGTACAGTAACGCAGCTCAGGCTGTTCAATATGTCGTCCACCTGACCGGAAGTAACGGTGTGCGGGGCGCACATAACTTTCTCTGCCCATATGCATCGTTTCACGCCGTCGATAGTGTTGTACCGCAACACAAATGCAAATGAATCAGTGTCACTGTAGACGGGCGGCAAACTCAGAGGAGTTCCGTGTCATGAACTTGTAGCAAAGGTGTTCAATGAAATCAGAGCCTAGCCATCTCACTACCCATGGTCCATTATGAAACCGTGATCCTGTTGAGTATAGTTTATATATGTTTCAAAACGCGGTGGACCACTTGACTGTTCTAGTGTCGCTCTTTCTGTCCCTGTTATCACTGTAATAACAAGAATTGAATGTGAATGAATATTAAAACTGTAGCATCAAGAAACATCGTGGTAGATTAAAACTGTGTGCTGGACTGGGACTCGAACCCGGGACCTTTCCTTTTTGAGAGCAGACTACCGACTGAGGTATCCAGGCGCGACACAGGAGCCACCCACACGACTTTACTTCCGCCTGTGCCCGTGTCCAACCTTCCAAACTTCAAAGAAGTACCGTACTTACTACCATAGTCAATATCATCTTTAACTTCAGGCTATATCGATAGGCTAGTGCTATTTATAAAGAGAATGTAATATACCTGAAGAAGGAGTTGTATACAAAGACCTAGTAGAAAAAATTCCGCAAGATAAATTAATATTTAAATGAGAAGAAAAAAAGTGGCAAAGGTAGGGGCGTTTCCTGGGCAGTCAGCACATACATTAGAAACACTAAAATGAGCTGTAAGAACTACTCCACAGGGAATCGATGTGCACATCTTTCATGTAAATTTTTGATCAATCAATTCAAACGGAACGCTTATAGGATCGCTTTGCTGTCCGTCTATACGACCGACTATCTGTCCGTCTGTTCAGACTTCTTTATCTCAGGAACTTGTTGAACAAGTTGAAATTTATGTCTCATACTAAGGTTGACAGTCCCTTGGTGACGTAAGACATATAAGCTTCTAAGTCAATAGAATCAAAAGATATGACAATTTACTCCACAAATTTTGACACTCCCAAACACACTCATCAAAACCTATTAGCTACTTTCCGCTGGCCTAGAACCATGAAATTTGGCAAGAAGCAAGGTTTCACATAAAAGTAAAGTAAGTGAGCCGAAAACTGTTAAATTGTAATTATATCACATGAAATAAAACTGTTTGGTCATTGCTATGCGACTGTCACTCTGTTCGACATTTAAGACCCCGTTTCCTCATGGAAGTTGAAATTTGTGTTATTTACTAAGGTCGACGGTTCCCTGGCGGTTCAAAAAATTTAAATTTCTAAGTTAATGCAACCAAATGATATCGTCATTTATGTAAGGTATGTTTGATACTCCCAAACTCACTTTTCAAAGCCTATAGCGTATTGTATTGTACTGTATGGAACTGGGGACCTAGAAACGACGGAGAGGCTTGGTCCCGACGTAGTTCTCAGTGGTTCACAACCCGACAACAGGCTACAGCAGTCCACTCACCCCACGACCACCCCACACCGAACCCAGGAATATTGTGTGGTTCCGCCCCCAGTGGACCCCCCCCCCTCCACCCCCTCTCTGGGAACGTCTCACACCAGACGAGTGTAACCCCAATGTTTGGCTGGTAGTGTAATTATGGTGTACGCGTACGTGGAGAAAGTGTTTGCGCAGCAATCGATGACATAGTGTAACTGAGGCGGAACACGGGGAACCAGCCCACATTCGCCGAGGCAGATGGAAAACCGCCTTAAAAACCAGCCTCAGGCTGGCCGGCACACCGGACCTCGACACTGATCCGCCGGGCGGATTCGTGCCGGAGACCGGCAGCCTTCCCGGCCGGATAGCAGTGCGTTAGACCGCATGGCTAACCGGGAAGGGCCAAACCTATAGTGTACTGCCCATTGGCTTAGAATCATGAAAATTGGTAAGAAGGAAGGATTCGCAGTATAAGCAAGGGAAAAAAATCAGAAAATTGTTAATTTGTAATTACATCACAAGAAAAAAACCTGCTTTTTGTCATTTGTTATGCGACTGTCAATTTGTACACCTGTTAAGATTCTGTTTCTCAGGAATTACAACAACAAATACGAAATTACCCAAAAAATTTAGACTTAAAATTTAAAGTTAAAATATTCTCGAAAATATTGGAATTCCTGGGACCTTTATCTTTCCAGTATCGATGATGATAACAGACAAAAGTCATAGAGATTCTAGATTTCTGGGATTGATGGCCTATCTTTATGTACAATTAATTGTACGGAACCCTAAGAGAGCGAGTCCTACTCGCACTTGACCATTTTTTTTCAGTACAATCAACACAAAACACTGCCCCACCTTGTTGAATATCTTTCTCAGCAGCGGTTGAATTAGTTTTTCTGTTCTTCCTTCACCTTTTGCATGAACTTATTCGAATAAAGGATGCGTAGTTTGTTTTTCATTTACCGGAAGCTGACAAGTCATGTCCTGAGAAATCGTAAAATCATCATTTTCAAAAAGTTTCGGCATTACCTGCTCCTGCTGTTGTTGTTGTGGTATTCAGTCCGAAGACTGATTTGCTGCAGCTCACCATCCTACTCTATCCTGTGTGCGCCTCTTCATCTCAAAATAACTACTGCAACCTATATCTTTCTCAATCTGCTTACTGTATTGATCTCTTGGTCTCCCTCTACGATTATAACCTGGCCACCACTCCCAGTTTCCTCTAATACTAAACTGCTGATCCGCTGATGTCTCAGATCGTGTCCTATCCGCCGGTCCCTCCTTTTGATCAAGTTGTGCCACAAACTTTGGGTCCTCCCACTTCTGTACAGTACATCCTCATTAGTTTCGCAATCTACTCATCTATTCTTCATCATTCTTCTGTAGCACCACATTTCGAAAGCTTCTGTTCTCTTTTTATCTAAAGTGTTTATCGTCCATGATTCACTTCCATACATGGCTACACTATCACCTTCAGAAAGTACTTTCTAACACTTAAGTTTATGCTCGATGTTAACAGACTTTTCTTCTTCATAAATGCTTTTCTTGCCATTGCCAGTCAATATTTTATATTCTCTATACTTCGGACATCATCAGTTACTTCTTTGCCCAAATAGCAAAACTCATCTACGTACTTTAAGTGGCTCTTTTCATAATCTTATTCGATTAGCATCCCCTTATTTAATTAGCCTACATTCCTTACATGCAGCTTTACTGTATGATTAAATGATGATGGTGTACTCTTGGGTAAAATATTCCGGAGGTAAAATAGTCCCCCATTCGGATCTCCGGGCGGGGACTACTCAAGAGGACGTCGTTATCAGGAGAAAGAAAACTGGCATTCTACGGATCGGAGCGTGGAATGTCAGATCCCTTAATCGGGCAGGTAGGTTAGAAAATTTAAAAAGGGAAATGGATAGGTTAAAGTTAGATATAGTGGGAATTAGTGAAGTTCGGTGGCAGGAGGAACAAGACTTTTGGTCAGGTGATTACAGGGTTATAAATACAAAATCAAATAGGGGTAATGCAGGAGTAGGTTTAATAATGAATAAAAAAATAGGAGTGCGGGTTAGCAACTACAAACAGCATAGTGAACGCATTATTGTGGCCAAGATAGACACAAAGCCCATGCCTACTACAGTAGTACAGGTTTATATGCCAACTAGCTCTGCAGATGATGAAGAAATTGATGAAATGTATGACGAGATAAAAGAAATTATTCAGTTAGTGAAGGGCGACGAAAATTTAATAGTCATGGGTGACTGGAATTCGTCAGTAGGAAAAGGGAGAGAAGGAAACATAGTACGTGAATATGGATTGGGGGGAAGATATGAAAGAGGAAGCCGCCTTGTAGAATTTTGCACAGAGCATAACTTAATCATAGCTAACACTTGGTTCAAGAATCATAAAAGAAGGTTGTATACATGGAAGAATCCTGGAGATACTAAAAGGTATCAGATAGATTATATAATGGTAAGACAGAGATTTAGGAACCAGGTTTTAAATTGTAAGACATTTCCAGGGGCAGATGTGGATTCTGACCACAATCTATTGGTTATGAACTGCAGATTGAAACTGAAGAAACTGCAAAAAGGTGGGAATTTAAAGAGATGGGACCTGGATAAACTGAAAGAACCAGAGGTTGTACAGAGTTTCAGGGAGAACATAAGGGAACAATTGACAGGAATGGGGGAAAGAAATACAGTAGAAGAAGAATGGGTAGCTCTGAGGGATGAAGTAGTGAAGGCAGCAGAGGATCAAGTAGGTAAAAAGACGAGGGCTAATAGAAATCCTTGGGTAACAGAAGAAATATTGAATTTAATTGATGAAAGGAGAAAATATAAAAATGCAGTAAATGAAGCAGGCAAAAAGGAATACAAACGTCTCAAAAATGAATCGACAGGAAGTGCAAAATGGCTAAGCAGGGATGGCTAGAGGACAAATGTAAGGATGTAGAGGCTTGTCTCACTAGGGGTAAGATAGATACTGCCTACAGGAAAATTAAAGAGACCTTTGGAGAGAAGAGAACCACTTGTATGAATATCAAGAGCTCAGATGGCAACCCAGTTCTAAGTAAAGAAGGGAAGGCAGAAAGATGGAAGGAGTATATAGAGGGTTTATACAAGGGCAATGTACTTGAGGACAATATTATGGAAATGGAAGAGAATGTAGATGAAGATGAAATGGGAGATAAGATACTGCGTGAAGAGTTTGACAGAGCACTGAAAGACCTGAGTCGAAACAATTCCCCGGGAGTAGACAACATTCCATTAGAACTACTGAAGGCCTTGGGAGAGCCAGTCCTGACTAAACTCTGCCATCTGGTGAGCAAGATGTATGAGACAGGCGAAATACCCACAGACTTCAAGAAGAATATAATAATTCCAATCCCAAAGAAAGCAGGTGTTGACAGATGTGAAAATTACCGAACTATCAGTTTAATAAGTCACAGCTGTAAAACACTAACGCGAATTATTTACAGACGAATGGAAAAACTGGTAGAAGCCGACCTCGGGGAAGATCAGTTTGGATTCCGTAGAAATGTTGGAACATATGAGGCAATACTGACTCTACGACTTATCTTAGAAAATAGATTAAGGAAAAGCAAACCTACGTTTCTAGCATTTGTAGACTTAGAGAAAGCTTTTGACAATGCTGACTGGAATACTCTTTTTTCAAATTCTGAAGGTGGCAGGGGTAAAATACAGGGAGCGAAAGGCTATTTACAATTTGTACATAAACCAGATGGCAGTTATAAGAGTCGAGGGTCATGAAAGGGAAGCAGTGGTTGTGAAGGGACTGAGACAGCTGATGTTATTCAATCTGTATATTGAGCAAGCAGTAAAGGAAACAAAAGAAAAATTTGGAGTAGGTATTGAAATCCATGGAGAAGAAATAAAAACTTTGAGGTTCGCCGATGACATTTTAATTCTGTCAGAGACAGCAAAGGACTTGGAAGAGCAGTTGAACGGAATGTACAGTGTCTCGAAAGGAGGATATAAGATGAACATAAAAAAAATCAAAACAAGGATAATGGAATGTAGTCGAATTAAATCGGGTGATGTTGAGGGAATTAGATTAGGAAATGAGACATTTAAAGTAGTAAAGGAGTTTTGCTATTTGGGGAGCAAAATAACTGATGATGGTCGAAGTAGAGAGGATATAAAATGTAGACTGGCAATGGCAAGGAAAGCGTTTCTGAAGAAGAGTAATGTGTTAACATCGAGTATAGATTTAAGTGTGAGGAAGTCGTTTCTGAAAGTATTTGTATGGAGTGTAGCCATGTATGGAAGTGAAACATGGACCATAAATAGTTTGGACAAGAAGAGAATAGAAGCATTCGAAATGTGGTGCTACAGAAGAATGCTGAAGATAAGGTGGGTAGATCACGTAACTAATGAGGAGGTATTGAATAGGATTGGGGAGTTGAGAATTTTGTGGCACAACTTGACTAGAAGAGGGATCGGTTGGTAGGACATGTTTTGAGGCATCAAGGGATCACAAATTTAGCACTGGAGGGCAGCGTGGAGGGTAAAAATCGTAGAGGGAGACCAAGAGATCAATACACTAAGCAGATTCAGAAGGATGTAGGTTGCAGTAGGTACTGGGAGATGAAGAAGCCTGCACAGGATAGAGTGGCATGGAGAGCTGCATCAAACCAGTCTCAGGACTGAAGACCACAACAACAACAACATTCCATTATCCTTGTTTTGCTTTCGTTGATGTTCATATTATATCCTGCTTCCAAACACTGCCCATTTCGTTCAACTGCTCTACCAAGTCCTTTGCTGTCTGTGACAGAATTACAGTGTCATTGGCAAACCTCAAAGTTTTTATTTCTTCTCCCTGAGCTTCAATCCCTACCCCAAATTGTTCTTTAGTTACGGTTTACTGCTTGTTCAATATGCAGATTGTTAATATTACCTTTCTTTCTCTGTATTATAGGGCTTAAAATAAATACCTGACAAAAAGTCGTAGCTAATAGGTTGAAAGAGAAGACAGTATAGAGGTGATGTAAACTGGCCATGAGAATAAAACAGAGAAGGAAGGAAATTACGCCGAAATAAGTTTAGATGGGAGCATGAATCTAAAATATTTTATCGTAACTTCCTTCCTTCTCTGTCTTTGTTCTCACAAGCAGTTTATTTCACCTCTATACTTCCTTTTCTTTCAGTCTATGATTTATGACTTCTTGTCAGGTGTATAAGCCCAAGAAACTAAGGTATTATTAAATAATAGCTACTTTTAAGAAATGTAAAGGAATAGAATCGGCGTTTTGGAAAGAGTACAACGACTGTAGCATTGTGAATGTTCACGCCTGGCAAAAATCGGAGTGGAAGAAAAAAGAAACACCTTACTGTCACCGATGTCTATGTTTGTTGACAACGATGAATAAGTTTTAAAAAATTATGCAGTTGTAAAGAAGGATGGAAAGGAAATTGTACGGGGTGGAAAGAAAAATATGCTGATTGCAGTGTTGATTCAGGAAATAATAACAGAGACGAATGGAATGAATATCGTACCCGCATGGTCTCTCTCTCTTTTCTCTCCGTCATTTTCCGTTACATCTTCCCACCTAATGGTATCACAGATTGTATGAGATGATGACAGTGACAACGAGCACAAAGAGAATGATGAACAGTTTTTTTCAAAAGTAAGATCCAAATGGCAGTGTCCGATGATTGTTAAGTAACTTTAGAACTGGATTTGTTTGCACTATGGAGTACGAAAATATAAAATATGCCTCTATGCACAAAAATCTGGTACATATGCTATAAAAACTTTAGAATAAGCATGAAAATAAGACACATTACTTCATATTTTTCACATTTATTAACCTTGATGAAGTAATGAAACTCTAAATTTATTCTTAAATTCAGTCTCTTACAAAATTAATATCTATAACTGTCTCTCCCTCCCTCTCTCCGAATCTATTCTAGAATTCGCTGTTTTTATTACAACAAACAGTTAAATATTTTTCACAGTTATCTAGAATAAACGATTTCCTTCTGTCACTAATAATGTTTTTAAATGGAGAGAACAATCTCTCTCCTTCGCAGGAAGTTAGGGACTGTACCGAAAAGCCGGCCGGAGTGGCCGTGCGGTTCTAGGCACTACAGTCTGGAACGGCGCGACCGCTACGGTCGCAGGTTCGAATCCTGCCACGTGCATGGATGTGTGTGATGTCATTAGTTTAGTTAGGTTTAAGTAGTTCTAAGTTCTAGGGGACTGATGACCTCAGAAGTTACGTCCCACAGTGCTCAAAACCATTTGAACCATTTGATTGTACCGAAAAGAGGCTATGTCACTTACAGAATCAGCATCAACCTGTTTTTCAGATTTTCTTTGTAGCACATTTTTGACATCTACAAGGAACATTTAACATGGATTCCTTACATGAACTTTCTCAATTTTGTTACGCTTCCGTATTTCTCCTCTTATGTCTCAGCGACAGCTGTTTTTAATACCTGCAGGGCGGAAGGTACAGGCATTTCTTTTTCCTCCAAGAGCTTGTTTGCGCCTGAGAGTTTACTGAAATAGGTGTTAATAAACATTAATTTACTGTGGACACTCTTCCGATTGTCAGTACTAACTGCAGCATACTTGCTGCTTCATTTTTGCCCATCACGTCGAGCACCTCCTTCACATCTTCTGAATGATATGTCATTGTACCACGCATAGTTCAGGAGATCTGACGTCAAATACTGAGATGTGAGAGTAGGTACCACATCATCCATGAGTTTTAATTTATTACTTATTTGCTACAAACTCTATACGCGACATATTTCGTAGACAGTATCCACATATGCTGCTGAATGTATCCATAAAAATATATCATTGTATGACACATAGTTCAGGAGATATGATGTCTAATACTGAGATGCGTGAGAAACTGCTTGATCATGCATAACGTTTTAATTTATTACTTCTCTACTAATAACTCTACTCGCAACATGTTTCGCAGACACTATACACGTATGCTGCTGAGTGTACCTACAAAAATGCAGTGTAAGGAAAAAAAATAAAAACACGACGGAAAACGAAGGAAATATTCGAATTGGACGGAAATAGATGTGATGTACATACAGATAAACGAATGATTACAGTTTCATAAAAAATAGATGATTTATTCAAGAGCAAGGACTTCACAAATTGAGGAAGTCAGTAACGCGCTGGCCCACTTCTTGGCCTTATGCAAGCAGTTATTCGGTATGTTGCTGACTGATAGAGTTGCTGAATGTCCTCCTGAGAGATAGCACACCGAATTTTGTGCAATTGGCGTGTTAGATAGTCAAAATCCCGAGGTGGTGGGCGAACTCTGCTCATAAAGTTCCAGACGTTCGCAGTTGGGTAGAGATCCAACGACCTTGCTGGACAAGTAGGGTTTGGCAATTACAAATACAAGCTCTACAAACTCTCGCAGTGTGCGGTTGGGCATCATTTTGCTGAATCGTAAGCCCATGATGGCTTTCCATGGCAACAAAACGGGACGTAGAATATCGTTGACGTACCGCCGTGCTGTAAGGGTACCGCGGATGACGACCAAAGGGACTCTGCTATGAAAAGAAATGGTGCCCCACACCATCAGTCATGGTTGTAGGCGTATGGCAGGCGACAGTCAGGACGGTATCCCACCACTGTCTGGAGCTTCTCCGACACGTTTTCGGTCTGGAATCTCATTGATTGCAGCGTAATGGTCTTTAGTAAATAATCCCGCTTCGAACTTAGGCCCGATGACCTTCGAAGACGTGTCTGGAGATGCTGCGGACAGCAATAGAATTCCAACCCGACAGTCACTCACTATACGATTCGAGCACCAAGAGTGATCTGAGATAGTATTTCTTTTCAAAATAGGATCACTTTAGGTGTCTTCCGCTACTTTCTTACTGCACAGCAGTACGGCCACAATCTTCTACTCTTCGTTTTGTTGCGCGTATTTCATGGCAAGCCATCCTGGGCTTCCATTTCAGAAATATAATTTCCGGCTGCACACCGTGAGAGTATCTACTGATTATCTTCGTGCTTACCAAGCCCTGCATTTGCCATCAAGGTAGCCAGATATCTCCTCAACTGAGAACGTCTGGAGCATTCTAGGTTTGAACCCCCCCCCCCCCCCCCTCCCGGCTCGGGATTGTGACGGTCTAGAGCGCTAATTGGACAGAATTTGGCTGGGAATCCCTCAGGAAGACATCCAACAACTCTGTCAAAACAAGTCAAGCCGAATAACAGTCTGCATAAGTGCGAGACGTGAACCAACGTGTTATTCACTCGCTCAATATGTAAGCTCTTTCTCTTGAATAAATCATCCAGTTTTTCTGAAGCTATAATCATTTGTTTATGCATCTGCATCCGACTTACCACTTTTGTCCCAATAGGATCATTCCTGCGCGAAGCTTTTTCTTTTTTTTCCCCTTTCTGCTTCTTCTTAGAGTGCATATTGAATGTTAACAGCTTTGTATCACTTTTGCGGCAAACGATGTCACCCCTCTTATAAAAGACATTTATAAATTCGACGATAAGTAAACATTTTTCTGTCTTTGAATCTGATTAATTAAGTGATGGCCCATGGGCAATACTCTGTATATCCCATTATCAGTACGCCTTCTTCGTTACGTACCAGTGTGACATCAGGCACCTTTTCAAAATTTTCTGATTGTCCTGTGGGCATCTCTGCTGCCTATTTCTGCCTAGGTCGATTCAGAGGTAATCATGTCTTATCCTAACGTTGGACGGAATTTTCTTCACTTGTCTTTCGTTGGTCACAAGAGACGTTACAGTGTGGTTAGACTCCTGATAATCAGATTATGCGAATACGTCCTGAGTTAACTCACAGACGTATCCGCAACGTCTGTTCAAGTGAAGACTCACTGTCCCCCCCAGGGGGTCCACAACTCTTTTGTGGATACGTGCGTGGCGAGCACGGGGCCCCGAGCCATTGCAGCCTTCTTTCTCTCCCGGGCTGCATTTCCTTTCCCTTCCCCTCCTTTCCCCTCCATACTCCTTTCCCCTCGCCCTCTCCTCTCTCTCTATTGGTGTCCTTGCTTATGTTGGCCCCGCTATCCTCCTGGTTCTGTTGGTTTTACTCTCCGGCTTTGTTGCGTACTTATCTCCTCTTTTTGGCATTCCTTGGTCCCCCTCTGGGGTTTGACCTCCATTCCAAAATTTCTCTTCCGTAGTGTGAGCCATTTGGGGAAGAGCACCTTACCTAGTGTCTCCGACGTGCGCCCTCCTAGTATATTCCACCTTTTCTTTCACGTCGTGGTCTGATGCTAGGGTGCATAGCCAGCACGGTAGCCAGCCCGTGTGGTGGGGTCGCTATGTACCCTTTTGGTTGAGCCCCCTGAACACACAGGGATCACACTTCTGATACCTGAGCTGTGACCTCCTCATGCATGCCTTGGAGTGGTTGCTCGTCATCCTGGAGCATCGGAACTCCCGGCAATGGCCGCCGTGCCAGACGGCCCTTGCTGTGGCTGGGTGGCGCCCGTGAGGAGAGCCCCTGATCGGAGTGGGTGGTATCAGGGCAGACGCTATGCAGATGAAACGCATACGGGTCCAAAACTCTGGCCGTTCTGCGGCCGTCTCTCTGCGTGGTACTGATTCCTCAAGTGCTGCTTCTCTTGCCCATTCGGCCTTCCCTTCCATGGCTACCCCCTGGGAAGAGGGTCAGGCCCGTCGTCTAGGGGCAAAACCTTTCCCCCGTTATCTAGTTTGCACCAGGACTGATGGAGATACTTTCACCAGTGTCAAGCCTTTATTCTTTGTGGAACACATTGAAGACAAGTTTGGCGAAGTGGACTCCCTGAGCAAGATGCGGTCAGGTTCGTTGCTGATTAAAACTACTTCAGCTGCCCAATCTGCGGCCCTTCGTGCCTGTACCCATCTTGGCACAATTCCTGTGTCTATTACCCCTCACCAGTCTCTAAATATGGTACAAGGTGTGATTTTCCACAGGGACCTCATCCTTCAAACTGATGAGGAACTTCGGGACAATCTCGCTCGGCGGGGTGTTCACTTTGTTCGGCGTGTTCAGAAGGGTCCTAAAGATAACCGTATTGATACTGGTGCCTTTATCCTGGCCTTTGAAGGGGATACCCTTCCTGAGAAAGTTAAGATTATGGTCTATCGCTGTGATGTGAAGCCGTACATCCCACCTCCTATGCGGTGTTTTAAGTGCTTGCGTTTTGGCCACATGTCTTCTCGCTGTTCCCAGGACCCTCTCTGTGGTGACTGTGGACGTCCACTCCATGAGGGGCGTCCCTGTGTTCCCCCTCCTGTATGTGTAAATTGTCGTGGTAGTCATTCTCCACGTTCACCAGATTGCCCAGTATACAAGAAAGAAAAAAAGATACAAGAGTATAAGTCCCTCGAACGTTTAAGCTACACAGAGGCCCGTAAGAAATATGCACGACTGCACCCTGTGTCCATGACATCAAGTTACGCCTTGGTTACATCTTCCCCCCTTCCCCCCCCCTTCCTTACCCCCATCCCGGACCCCACTCCTCCCCCCCTCCCCTGCGGCTCCCACACCTTCTCCTCTGGGTGCTGCTCCCCCTCCCCAGCCGGAGAAGTGTCCCACTCCTTCGGCGTCTGCCGGTCAAGGGCGCCTCTCCCGGGATGCCCCTTCCCGGCACCTTCCAGGTCAAAGGTCTGCTGCCGCGCGGCGACCGCGAGAGCCGCGGTCTGTCGGCCCCCAGGTCGCCCGGTCTCTTTCTGTTCCTGATCTTGCTGCAGCTGGCTCCTTTATGCCACACAGCCCTCCTCGATCTCAGCCTGAAAAGAAGAAGAAACATAAGTCCCGGGACAAAGAGCCTCTGGTGTCACCGGAGGTCCCTTCCCCGACTTCACAACTGGATTCTGACCTGTCGTTTATGGATGTCGCCCCCTCCTTGTCTGTGACGGGTGGGGACCCGGCAGTATGACTGGATTTAGCGTGTTCAGCCCTCATTTAAACCATCGTTCTGTGGTTCTCCAATGGAATTGTAATGGCTACTATCGACACCTTCCGGAATTGCAATCCCTTCTTTCGTCCTACTCTGCAGCTTGTGTGGTTCTCCAGGAATCTCATTTTACTGATGCTCACTCACCGACCCTCCGTGGGTACCGTGTTTTCTGTCGAAATCGGGTCGGACCCTTGCGGGCTTCTGGTGGCGTTTGTACGTTGGTCCGTACAGACATTGCTAGCACGTGGATTCCTCTCCAAACTACATTGGAAGCGGTTGCTGTTAGGGTCCACTTAGACTCTGCAGTCACCGTTTGCAATCTTTATCTTCCTCCTGACAGGGCTCTTACACCTGCTGCCTTAACCACCCTTCTTCAGCAACTTCCTCCTCCCTTCCTCCTCCTTGGGGATTTTAATGCTCATCATCCTTTGTGGGGCAGTGCCTTTCCATCTAGACGAGGTCTTCTTATAGACCAATTTATTGCAGACCACGACCTGTGCCTTCTTAATGATGGCTCCCCTACTCATTTCAGTGCTGGTCATGGTATCTTTTCTGCCATTGATCTTTCTCTTTCTTCTCCCTCTCTCCTCCCTTCATTACACTGGTCGCCACACGACGACCTTTGTGATAGTGACCATTTCCCGTTGATTATCACGCTCCCTTCGCGCTCCCCGATGGACAGGTTACCTCGTTGGTCTTTCCACCGCGCCGATTGGCCTCTATACACTGCACAGGTCGAGTTTTCTCCCTCTTTGTCGGGTTGTATTGATGACGTCCTACGTGACGTGTCTGACGCGATTGTTCGCGCTGCTAACGTTGCTGTCCCGCGCTCATCTGGACTATTTCGTCACCGGCAAGTCCCGTGGTGGAGTCCGGCCATTGCCATTGCCATCCGTGATCGCCGTCGAGCTTTGCAACACTTCAAGAGGCACCCATCCGTAGCCAGCCTTACTACTTTTAAACGGCTTCGCGCTAAAGCCCGTTATTTAATCAAACGGAGCAAGCGGATATGTTGGGAACGATTCGTTTCTTCCCTTGGTTCCACTGTCCCTCTGTCACGGGTATGGGCTACACTTCGTTCTCTCCAAGGTTGCCATCGGCAGTCCACCCTACCAGGCCTTCACCTCCCAGATGGCATTTGTACGGACCCATTAGTTATCGCCGAACATCTTGCGACCCATTTTGCAGTGGCATCGGCGTCAGCCTCCTATCCCGCTGCTTTCCTTCATCAAAAACAGCAGGCTGAAGCTCTCACCTTATGTTTCACCACTTGTGAGTCAGAATCTTATAACGAACCTTTTACTGAATGGGAATTTCTTTCTGCTCTATCTTCTTCTCATGATACGGCCCCTGGCCCAGATTCCATTCATAACCAACTGCTTCAACATCTCAGTGCTCCACAACGGCAACATCTTCTTCGGGTGTTTAACCGTATCTGGCTCCAGGGTGACTTCCCTTCTCAGTGGAGGGATAGCATTGTGGTTCCTGTCCTTAAGCCTGGTAAGAACCCCCTATCTGTTGACAGCTATCGGCCAATTAGTTTGACCAATGTTGTTTGTAAGTTACTTGAACGGATGGTAGCCCGTCGGCTCACTTGGGTCCTCGAATCTCGGGATCTATTGTCCCCTTACCAGTGTGGCTTTCGAGAGGGACGATCTCCAATCGATCATTTACTTCGCTTGGAATCCGCAGTTCGGCAGGCTTTTTCCCAGCGCCGCCATTTGGTTGCAGTGTTTTTTGACCTTCGCAAGGCCTATGACACGGCCTGGCGCTATCACATCTTACTAACCCTTCATCAGTGGGGTCTTCGGGGCCCACTCCCGACTTTTATCCGCCAGTTCCTGATCCATCGGTCATTCAGAGTTCGGGTTGGTACTGCTTTTAGTTCTCCACGGACCCAGGAGACGGGCATCCCACAGGGTTCTGTCTTGAGTGTCCTTCTTTTCCTCATTGCTATCAATGGACTTGTGGCCTCTGTCGGTCCCTTGGTCGCCCCTGCCCTGTATGTGGATGATTTCTGCATTTGGGTTAGTTCCTCCTCGATGGCATCTGCAGAACGGCAGCTCCAGGTGGCTATACGGCGTGCCTCTGCATGGACCCTCTCACACGGGTTTCAATTCTCTCCTTTAAAATCGCGGGTGGTCCACTTCTGTCGCCGTACTACGGTCCACCCTGATCCAGAGCTCTATCTCGCTGCACAACGATTACCTGTGGTTTCACAGTTTCGTTTCCTGGGTCTTCTTTTCGACAACAAGCTCACTTGGCTGCCCCATATCCGACTCCTGAAGGTAGGATGTTTCTGTAAACTTAATGTCCTTCGCTTCCTTGCCCACTCCTCTTGGGGTGCGGACCGTTCCCTCCTCCTCCGAATTTATCGTGCTCTAGTTCTGTCTCGTTTGGACTATGGTTGTCAAGTTTATGGTTCAGCTGCTCCTTCCACACTGCACGTGCTGGATCCAGTCCACCATCGTGGTATCCGTTTGGCCACCGGTGCCTTCCCTACTAGCCCTGTTGATAGTCTCCTGGTTGAAGCTGGGATCCCCCCCCCCCCCCCCTTTCTGTTCGGCGGTCCCAGCTTCTGGTGTCTTATGCCCTCACTATCCGTTCTTCTCCCTCTCATCCTTCCTATTCTATCCTGTTCCCAGACCATGGACGTCGCCCACCCGACTCGCGCCCTCGGGCGGGTTTACCGGTTGGGCTGCGCCTTGCGTCTCTTTACCGTGATTTTCAGCTTCCTTCTTTGTCCTGTCTTCCTCGCTCCCTCCCCTCCACCCCTCCTTGGTTAGTTCCTCGGCCTCGAATTCGGATGGATCTCCGCCGCGGCCCGAAAGATTCCATCCCCCCGGTGGTGTTCCGTTCCTTTTTCCGCCAAATTTTATGGGAGTTTCGGGATGCTGTTGTTTTTTACACTGATGGCTCTAAATCTGCTGATCATGTTGGGTATGCCTTCACGTCCTCTGTTGGAACGGAAAATCATCTGCTGCCACCTACATGTGGGGTGTTTACTGCGGAATTGATGGCAATTTCCCGGGCCCTTACCTTTATTAAACAATCCCAACACAACCGCGTTTTGTTATGTACGGACTCGATGAGTGGCCTTCTTGCTATTGACCAGTGTTTTTCGCGCCATCCCTTGGTCTCTGCCATCCATGACCATCTCGCTGATATTCACCGTGCTGCTTGTTCCATTGACTTCCTATGGGTCCCTGGCCATGTGGGTATCCCGGGAAATGAGCTCGCTGATCGTTTGGCTGGGGGAGCAGTTACTTACCCCCCGTTTCCTGTAACCCCTCCTGCAGCGGATTTACGGCTTCACATCAAATCCCACTTCGCGCAGTCATGGGCCAATTCTTGGGAGGCTGCTCCACTGTCTAATAAACTTCGTGCAATTAAGGTGACACCAGGCCCATGGCGTTCTTCCTTTCGCCTCTCCCGAAAGGACTCGACCACACTGTGTCGTCTCCGCATTGGTCATACCAGGCTGACCCATGGTTTTCTTTTGCGTGATGAGCCACCCCCGCTATGTGGTTGTGGAGCCTTCCAGTCAGTGGCCCACATTTTGGTTGAATGCCCCCTTCTTTTGGTTCTGCGTGCTAAGTACAGACTCCCCCACACTTTACATTTGATGTTGGCTGACGATTCCCGGATGGTCTCTCTGGTTCTCGGTTTCCTCCGGGAGAGTGGTTTTTATTCTCAGTTTTAAGGTTTTTAATCTCTCTGGTGTTGGGGCAGGGCGGTGAGTGTTTGGGTGTCTCCCACTGTAGGCAGTGTTTAGAGATTCCCGATTCACCTCCCTGACCGGAATCCTCTTTTCTTCCCCTTTTACTCTTTTTTACCCTTTTTTAAGGCTTGGTTAGTCTTTTTATTCCCATACGTATTTTCTGCATTATAGCAGTTGTACCTTTTAAGTCACAGGTGGTCTTGCCTATGCTGCTTCAGCATAGTGTTGGGTTCGTTCTCTTGCCGACTTCCCTCATTTGTTTTTACCAATGACAACGTGACTGCCCTTTTACGTTTTTTCCCTTTTTCCGTTTTATTGTTCTGACTTTTCTGAGATGTCCCGTTAGCAGAATGGAGTATATTTGAAACAAGGGACTGATGACCTCGCTGTTTGGTCCCTTAAACCTCAAACAACTAACCAACCAACCAACCAAGACTCACTGTCAACTGTCCTCCCCAGTGCTTATGTAGCACATGTGCTACATCGAACTTTTATTTCTTTATAGTTCGGGGAATGAACTAAACTCGCTTTGCCCTGTTGTAGCACATACCTTGTGCTTTTTGCGTATCATTTTCATTTGTTTCTGCATGTTCCCAGTAGATGGTAGCATCTGCCTGAAGAAAGCAATTTATCACAGTGTCAGCATGTCTTCGGGAAATAAAGTTAATTCCTGCTTGTATTAGTAATTTTGGGCTAGTATACGAGTAGTATATATTTTGATACGCTAATGTAGTCTGTACAGAGATATATGTTTTTTTCGATATAGCAACGACCTGCACCCTCTCATTCCAATGGCATTCTTTTCTTAATTTTTAGGTGTTTGACATCGAGTTTTCTTATCATTTGACATATTTTCTAACATAAACAGTATTTGTTTTGAACATGCCCTAAAATTTCCGTGAATAATACCAATTTTTCAGCTTAGTGTTTTAGTCTTATTATATCCCAGAACAATGCGAGTACCAACATAACTATCTAAACAAAACAAGGAGGATGTAGGCATCGCTGATGAATAGTTACGATGTTGGTTATACTACAGAAAAAGATTCGAAGCAACAGAACTGTTTCGGCGTGTATATGCGTTTTGTCGCAAAATCATACTGAAAACTTCTTTTATTTCGTATTCCTTCTCTGCTATGAATAATAATACCTATGCGGCCACCAGATAGCCTCTCACTGGGTGGAAGTCTGACGCGCGATTGCTGCTTCCCTTTGCTGCAGACATGCTGTTCACGGTTCTCCCAACGTATCGATCAGCGCACATCCAGCAATACTTTGCTCTAGTGAAAGCAGGCGCCGCCCAAGTCTGGGCATTTCCCGTTTAGCGGCAAGCACGCGTTGCGTACTTTCACCGTCCTTGAGCAGGCTGATGCCACTTAGCGCTCGCTGATGACGTCACTACACGGTAGGAAGTGCGTATGTCTGAACCAAAGCGGTCTGAGAGGTCCTGTGCGAAGCGCCCAGGAGCGTGAAGAACCGATTTTCCGCTGCTGAATGCTGGGTTGTTCAATCCCTATCCCACTGGCTCTGTAGTGTTGACCATGGAAGTGGTCGCTGCGAATTTCTTTTGTCGGAGATAGTATAATGTGAATAAGTTGTTGGATGGTTTCACAAAACATTAATGACAGGGAAGTCGGTAAACGGGAATTAAAGAACATTACCGAATCCCGTAAGAAGACTGAGGGTGGTGAGTACGTGCATTTCAATTTAATGTAAATCAATTGAGTCAAAGAAAATATAGGAAACTATACAAAAGGTAACTTCCTGGCAATAAAATTCAAATGGAGTGTTACAGTACAGCGTCTTCCAGCTGCGAATAGCGCTAAACAAATTGAAGAAAAAGTAATAGTCGTCAGTCCAGCTACCTTTCTAACGAATCATCTTTTTAAACAGTCAGTTGAAGAGTTGGAACAATTCTCAGTCTGTGACCAGTGCCACCACTTTCTGTCGCTTAGTAATAAACACTGAAGGGCCAAAGTGGTTCAAACGGCTGCGCCTAGAACCGCTCGGCCACAGCGGCGGGTCACTGAAGAGCCAAAGAAACTGGTATACCTGTCTACGGTAATATCGTGTAAGGCTCCTGTGACCATGCAGAAGTGCTGCAACACGAAATGGCATGGACTCGACTAATGTCTGAAGTAGTGCTGGAGGGAACTGACACCATGAACCCTGCAGGGCTGTCCATAAATCCGTAAGAGTACGAGAGGAGGAGATCTCGCCTGAACAGCACGTTGCAATACATTCCAGATATGCTCAATATTGTTCATGTCTGGGGAGTTTGGTGGTCAGTGGAAGTGTTTAAACTCAGAAGAGTGTTCCTGGAGACATTCTGTAGCAATTCTGGACGTGTGGGGTGTCGATTGCCTCGCTGGAATTGCCCAAGTCCGCCGGAATGCACAATGGACATGAATGGATGCAGGCGATCAGACAGGATGCTTACGTACGTGTCACCGGTTAGGATTGTATTTAGACGTATCAGGGGTCCCATATAACTCTGACTGCACACGCCCTGCACCATTACAGAAACTCCACGAGCTCGAATAGTCCTCTGCTGAGATGCAGGGTCCATGGATTCATACTTGTACACGTACATCTGATCGTACTTTTTGAAACGAGCCTCGGCCGACCAGGCAACATGTTTCCACTCATCAACGGTCTAATGGCGTTGTTGACGGGCCCAGGCGAAGCATAAAACTTTGTGTCATGCAGTCATCAAGGGTACACGAGTGGGCCTTCGGCTCAGAAAGACTATATCGATGATGTTTCGTTGAACGGTTCGTACGCTGACACTTGTCGATGACCCAGCATTGAAATCTGCAGCAATTTGCGGAAGGGTGGCGCTTCTGTCACGTTTAACGATTCTCTTCAGTGGTCGTTGGTCCAGTTCTTGCAGGATCTTTTTCCGGCCGCAGAGATATCGGAGATTCGATGTTTTAACGGATTCCTGATATTCACGGTACATTCGTGAAACGGTCGTACGGGAAAATCCCACTTCATCGCTATCTCGGAGATGCTGTGTCCCGTCACTAGTGCGCCGATTATAACACCACGCTCAAGCTCACTTAAATCATGATAACCTGCCATTGTAACAGCAGTAACTGATCTAACAACTGCGCCAGACACTTGTCTTATATATGAGGTTGCCAACCGCAGCGCCGTATTCTGTCTGTTTACCTGTTTCTGTATTTAATACCCCGGCCTATACCAGTTTCTTTCATCAGTGGGATGAAGAAAGATCTTAAATAAAGATTTCAGTGTTCTTTTGAGCCTTATAAATAAAATGTGAAGCTGACGATACCAGATGCAGGGGCCCGCATCTCGTGGTCGTGCGGTAGCGTTCTCGATTCCCACGCCTGGATTCCCGGGTTCGATTCCCGGCGGGGTCAGGGATTTTCTCTGCCTCGTGATGGCTGGGTGTTGTGTGATGTCCTTAGGTTAGTTAGGTTTAAGTAGTTCTAAGTTCTAGGGGACTGATGACCATAGCTGTTAAGTCCCATAGTGCTCAGAGCCATTTTTTGAACCAGATGCAGGGTAGTGCAGACATCGTGATGATTGGTATATACCCATTTCAGTGGGTTAGTTGTTTCTTCCCTGCATCTCACAGTCTTCCCGCAAAAATATAACGTAGTTTCCTGCAAGATGATTTCTGCACTGTCGTAGCTGCACCTTTCAGTACATAAAACCTTGTGTCCACGTTTTCTAACCTCCTGCCCAGGGAGAAATAAGCATTAATGGCTTGCTCTTGCCACAAGTACGTACTTGGAAGTACTAACCAAACTAAAAACATGTTACACCTAATGACTATAATTATTAGTCGGTAAATGAAGTAAATACTTATGTAATGTTGTTCAGTAGACTGTCTTCAGTCAGCGATAAAAATGTCTGCACATATATCTCTAACACACTGTGCGTTATTGATTGTTAGGTTTGTCTGCACTGGGACATGAGACACCATGGACACGCATCTACATAATTTTTGCAGTATTACATAATGTATATAAAGTCTAAACACATGGGAAATGCTATTATAGTTTTTGATTGCTGCTCCACTGAAGTCGGTGATACACGTATAAAAGGAGAGGAACGTGCAAGATAAGTTCTAAGAAAAAATCTATTAGGGTAGCATTCACTGAAGTACTCGTAATAGTGCCCACAGCGTCCGAAGATATCCAGGCTCATGGAAAAACACACAAAAGTAAATATGGTATGTGAACAAGCTAAGGAGGATGCGGATAGCGTGATCATAACAACAGCTCTCACCTCTTGCCATTGCGTGACTCGATAATAGTGTTAGTTTAATATGTTGATCCTATGGTCATCTTAATTAGCCTGTGTACTCCTAATAACATTGTATTCATTTGGACAAAACTGTAGCGGTCCACATATTAATTTTCTATGGCATTATTGAATGTGATACCGCATCTGCATTATTTAGTCAGAGGATGATTAAATATCTCGATGCTTTGAAGAGAGTTTTAGAGACTGTGAAGAAGATCAGGAAGAAACAGTGAAAGCAAGAGAAAAATTTCTTTTTCTACTTTATGGCAAAAAGTGAGCGAGTTCGCTGAATAACTTCAAATAATAGTTTACATAATCCTGCAAGACTAACTTCGCCTCGTTATCCTTATGCTTCCTCCACTTGCCCCTCGTTGAAGCGGAAGCAGTAGTACAAACACCGCTATTGTCTTTTTGGAAGACGCTAGTGATCAGTAGATACTCATCATGAAAATGTAGAAGAATGTGCGACCACGAAGAATGTTGCAGTGAACTTTCTGGTTCTTGTTGAGGTGTGCAGTTCCATTCGCAGGGTTCGCTCTGAGTATGTACAATAGTGTGACTACTGAGCTTAGTCTCTGACACTGTAGTGTCAACTACATGTGGCGTCAATGTCTGTTGCAGCGCAAGAGTACTTTGGTGTGTTTCTAGCTACTTAAGACAAGCGTATGGAACTGTATGCAAACGATGCTATGCAATACTGCGCTTGCTAAAGCGCCGCTTCCATGGAGAAGTTTAGCCGCACAATAAGTAGTTTAATCAGCATTAAGAAAGGAATTGTTATTTGTATAACGTATTTTAAAGATTTTTAAACAGTACAATTTTTGCTTATTTATCTGGTTTTGCCAATCGACAGTTTTATCGTAACTTAATTTCGTTTTAATGCAGGGGGTGTGCTCTCGCACCAGTTTTCACTGAGGATCTAAGTTGAGTTGTATAGTAAGAGATTTAATCTGTAGAAAGCAAGTTTTCGATATTGGAAGTACTGTCGCATTAGTTGTGCTATGGATTTGGTTTGTAAAAAAAACTATAAGTAGAACTATATAAATCGATAGTCATTTTATTTATTTATTTATTTAACCTGGCAAGATTGGGACCTTCAGGCCCTCTCTTACATCTAACCAGGCACTCTACTTATTTTACTTTCATATGTTTTAGTAGCATGTTAATCAACATGTAGTACAAAATGTGAAATAAACCATTACAAAGCACACTTGGAAAAATACATACATATACAGTTTATATTCGTAGATGAGAAGCACTGCTATAATTGTACATTATGATAGAGACATATTTTAGATAGGAATGCTAGCAGCAGTGAGTATGAGTAAATGGCTTTTCTGTGGGTGATTTGCTGATTCTATTTTCTAGTCTTTGAGCACAATGCCGCACTTTCTGGCTTTAGGTTATTATAATTAAATATAATTGTTTGTCACTGTATGTAAAACTATTTTATTGCGTTTTATATGAAAGCAAGACATTTCTCTTCTCCGTCAGACGCCTAATTATAGGATCTGCTTAGAGGACATTCTTCTTGTAAATTGGCAGGTTAATTTATTTTTGGAGCGGGGGCTGCCGCACTATATGGTTTCGAGTTGTGGTAGGGTCATGTAAATTTTCACGGATTGGATATAAATTATGTGTAATGAATAACAGTATAACTAGCGTAGCTCATAAAACTGTAGCGTCTTCTGCACTTGACGTCATGTCTTGGCGTAACTTTAGCAGTTCAGTTTAATTCGACCCACTGGAGACCAAAGACTGGTATTACAAAAATAATTTTTGGCATTGTATGGTTTTTAAATCAGTATTAAGTCAATGAAAGAAAAACGATGTATTGTCCAGTCTGTAAAAGTTTTGTCTTCGACGCGCGCCTCTGTCAGTGGTCTCTAGGGTATTACGTGGTAACCACTGGTGTCACTGCACACTAGTTCTCTAGTGTCCGTCCTATGAGGTGTATTTACTTTTGTTGAGTCGGCCATAGTGCCGCTTTGATCATCGCTGCAGGGACGGTTTTTCTACATAGGCTACCGCCTGTATTGTCACACTTACGATACGGTATGTAACTAGTATGGCAACTCGTGAAAACTAAATTACCATGTGAAATTTGTATACCTCGCATGTATATTAACGTACTATAATTGTATTGCAGATATGTGCCTGGTCTGTATAAATTTATCATGGGAGAAGTTTTAAATTTTCTTATTTATTTGAAAGCCATTCACCACCATGAAACAAAAAAGATGCTTCTCAGTGCTACATATGGCAGAGCTATAATCATTTATTTCAATTGTAAAACAAGTTGTGGGCCTATTTTTCATCTGCAGCACGCTGCAAGTTCGTAAATACTTTTTTTTGTCAATTCAGGCCTGTCGGTTTAATAATTTCTCTGACGTATTTGAACTTTTTTAGTTGGAAGATTTTGTCGACTTTGGTGTTTAAAGACCTACTGTTGAATACTGATAATTGTGCTCCCTATCATATAGTGGATCTTTTCAGATATAAAGTTTGGAGATGAGTTTTTGCTGCTATTTCTCTGCAGATCGTATTGCTTCTTGTCTGTTGTTGGAAAATATTGTAGTGTTATCAGCAAACTTAAACAATGAAAGCGGATTATATTTTTAAGACTTCTGCCAAAATTTTTAAATTTCGTTTCAGTTTTCTATTTCCTGATCAGTTTTTCCAGAACTAAACTGAAAAGTAATAACCAAAGTACTTTTCTTTCCATTACATGGCCTCTGTTTTGATTTCGGCTCAGAAAGTTTTATAAACTTAACTTTTGACTTCGTGTTGGTCAGAGTATGTTTGAGCACTGTTCTGTCTCTCTCTTCCTTTCTCAAATTCGAATTGCTGTAGTGCGTTTCCTTCTGTCTTTGGAATAGAGGAGGAGATTAGTGTTTAACGTCCCGTCGACAACGAGGTCATTAGAGACGGGGCACAATCTCGGATTAGGGAAGGATGGGGAAGGAAATCGGCCGTGCCCTTTCGAAGGAACCATCCCTGCATTTGCCTGAAACGGTTTAGGGAAATCACAGAAAATCTAAATCAGCATGGCCGGACTCGGATTTGAACAGTCGTCCTCCCGAATGCGAGTCCATTGTGCTAACCACTGAACCACATCGCTCGGTTTATCTTTGGAATTTTGCCATCTTTGGTTTTGGTGCTCAAAGCAACTCCTGCAGACATCATTTATCCCATCATAGGCATAGCACCACCCACTATCCGCAGACAAGTAGCCGCCGAGATCGAAAGATCAAAACAAAACAATGATCCTCGACACCCGATGCATATGCACCGAAAACAACGTGTCCGGCTGAAATCCCGCAGGAGTTTCATTGAAACTACTGAAGAGCTCGCCACCAAGCCCGTCGCAAGGCGGCTATCTCTTTGGGAAGAAATGGTGCCACACTCCACAATGGAACTACTTGAGGAGGGATCTGCAGGATTTCAACTACCTTTTACAACTTGGAGGTCATTAAACCGGCTGCGCACTGGAGTAACTGGGTGCAAATCAAACCTATTTAAATGGGGTTACAGTGATAGCGATAGGTGTGAATGCGGAGCAATACAGGACTTGGACCACCTACTGATTTGCCCAGATATGTCTATAACATGCACTAAAGATGATATTTTGAAAGTCAATGACAAAGCAAACTACGTTGCTAAGTACTGGGAAGGGAAGATATAATTGGTGCATCCGGATACAGAAGAAGAAGAAGAAATCTTTGGAATCATATGCCTTTTTGAAATTAACAACTATAATTACTGTTTGTCTCATTTTGCGAATTTGGAGGATTTCTTCTGCACGCGATCTATTTTTAAATCATAGCCCGTGTGATATTCTCCAATTAATCGGTCTGCTCTTTTTCTAATTAGGAAGGGCTGTAAAGAGGACTTTATAGCTGACTGAAAATAAGGATCTCTCTAACTTTTTGTATCTCATTTATCCCCTTTATTATCAAGTGACTGAATTAACATACACTTCCACACTTTGGAGATTTTCTTACCACAAAAGATGTGCTGTAACATTTCTTGAAAAATCAGAGCTAGTACACATCGACTCACTATTTGGCAGTTATTCCTCTTATTATTTGTCGAGTTAGGGTTATTTGATTTCTTCCATTATGAGAGGTTCTGCGACAGAATATGGCGAGTGTTTTTTAAAAGTGAGTTGATCTTTGGAAATTTCGCAATTTATTAGGTTTTGAAAACTCTGTGCGAGAAGTTTTAAATTTCTTATTTTTTTATTTACAGTGTTCTGTGTGGACATTTGAAGCATAAACGGAAGGCTTAGTAATTTTAATAATTTTCTTTGAATTTTTTGTGGTCGTTAATTTTTCTGAAGTCTTAATCGGTTTCTGCCATTATGGTGGGCTTGTATTTAGGTTTTTATGCTCTGATGATTTTCGATTTATATTTTATAATTTTGAAGAATTCTACCAATTATATGATTCATGACAGTTCCTTAGCCACCATATGTTATTTGTACGGTCTACTACTTTGTCACTGGTGTAATTCTGCCATCTGCAAAGGGCGTTCAGTGAGTAATGCAACACTTCTTTTCTTGTCCAGTTTCCAGTGAAAAATGCGGAATTTGTTGTGGGACATCGTGGAATATTCCCACTCCAGCCCCTATAGTTTCATGAAGCTTCGATAGATTATCGCGCTATAAGTAACATTCAAAATGGCGTCTGTAACAGAGGTGTGTTGCAAGCAGGTAGCTGCCATTGAGTTTCTTTTGGTGGAAAACCAAAGCACTGCAGGTATTTGCAGGCACTTGTGGAATGTCTACGGAGATTTGGCAGTGAGCAAAAGATGGTAAGTCGTTGGGCGAGGCGTCTATCTTCATCGCAACAATGTCAGGCAAACCTGCCCGATCTCTCGCGTGTCGGCCTGCCGCACACAGCTGTGACTCCTGCAGTGTATGGACTTACGGACACTCTCATTCGAGCCGATCGATGGATCACGATAAAACAACTCGCTGCGTAACTGGCCTCACACAAGTCTGCGCATCCCAGAGGTGCTCACAAAACTTCATTGGACTGTTCTTCCTCATCCACCCAACAGCTCGGATCTCGCGTTTTCCAACTTTCATTTGTTTGGCCCAATGTAGGATGGACTCCGCGGGAAGCAGTACGTGGATGATGGGGAGGATACTGATGCAGCGAGACTGTGGCTCCGGCGTCGACCACTAGAGTGGTACCATGCGGACATTCGCGCCCACCCACAAGGTGGCGTACGGCCGTCGATTGAACGGAGACCATGTTGAAAAACAGGGTTTTGAAGGGAAATTAATGGGGAATAATATGGTGAACTGGAATCATGAATAAAACCAACCGGCGTTCAGAAAAAAATAATGTTGCAATACATAGTGGCCCGCATCTCGTGGTCGTGCGGTAGCGTTCTCGCTTCCCACGCCCGGGTTCCCGGGTTCGATTCCCGGCGGGGTCAGGGATTTTCTCTGCCTCGTGATGGCTGGGTGTTGTGTGCTGTCCTTAGGTTAGTTAGGTTTAAGTAGTTCTAAGTTCTAGGGGACTGATGACCATAGCTGTTAAGTCCCATAGTGCTCAGAGCCATTTGAACCAGCCAATACATAGTGAACGCCTCAAGTATGTTTCCTTTCCGTTAATGGTGTTCTAATGTTTTCACGTAACTGAAATGTTGTACTTTGAGATCATTCCATCCAAATAATATTCCAGTAACGCGGGGGCGATGATGCGAACGGTGGAGGGGAGGCATGAGGAAGTGAACAGTCTTCTGGGAAATATTTCTGTGCTCTGCGTAATTCACAAACAACGAGAATTATTACATCATGTATCCATTTACAACAAATTCAGACTTCTTAACCTACTTGCAGGAGGGCTTCATGTCCTGTTCTTCTGACTTGCTAGGATAGGTTATATCATTCTTTCCGTAGTTACTCACGAAGTACAGATCAAATTACGTAATGTATTCTCAAGTAATCAGAACAACGTAACATTTTTTGGAAATTGTGGTAAGTTCCTGTGTGACCAAACTGTTGAGGTCAATCGAACTTAAACTAACTTATGCTAAGGACAACGCACACACCCATGCCCGAGGGAGGACTCGAACCTCCAACGGGGTGGGGGGGGGGGGGAGCCACGCGAACCATGTCATGGCGCCCCAGACCACGCGGCTACGAGCGGCACGTGCCAGTCTAAACGTGCTTGAGTTAATGAATAACGTAATGAATTTTGATAGAGTAGCTGTAACCCGAATCGGTGGATAACGTTAGGTTCTTTAGGATAATTATCATTTATCGTTCAGCCTGGATTGCACATTTTTAGGTAGATGACATGTTTCGATCCCTCAGGATCATCTTCAGATCTAAGTAGTTGCGTCAGCAACCAGTCTTATCCATTCAGAACCTCACATTAGAGTATTAGAACTATGAAGTTGCATCAGCAACCCGTCTTGTCTTTTCAGAACCTCATATCAGAGTACTAGTATGAGGTTCTGAATATATAAGATGGGTTGCTGAAGCAACTAGTGAGATCTGAAGATGATACTGAGTGAATGAAAAATCTTATGTATTTAAAAAAGTGCAACGGAAACCAACAACAAATGAGAACATTTTAAACATCAGTACAGTCTCTGATTCTCACTAGACAAATATGTCTGCTATAGTGAATATTGGGTTCACTACGAAATCCAAAGAATCATAACATCTTGATTGAATGAAGACAGTGCAATATAAGAAAGCTGCAGACGCAGAACTGGCAGATAGATTTAAGATGGATTAAGCTTACCAGAAGTGTCGTGGAATGACCCAGTGGATAATCTGACTAAGAGAGCAGCCCAACCACTGAAAATATGAAGCTATAGCCAAATACATCTACATGCAATAAAGAAAAATTAAGAGAAGAATTAGAAAGCAAACTGAATCGCAAAGAAATAAAAACGGAAGAAACAAAATTCCACTTTCCTACGGTCCACCAACGTTTAAGGCTTAAACTACCAGTATCACGAACATAATAGCTATGTTAACCGTACATGTAAAACATAAAGCCTGTTATAAATGTTTCATAATAACTGATGATGCACTGTGAACATGTAATGGTCGAATCTGAACTATCGACCACCTTATTTTAGTTTGCGGTAATGTAACGAATGACAGGGACTCTCTCAGGAAGGAAAAGGAGAGCGAAAGCCCATCAATAAATCATTCTCAGTTCCTAAATTCGAGAAAAAATTTGTACTAAAATACTCAGTTGTATGTCTACTTTTTGTTGTCAACTGTAACTGCGCACACATATCCTGAAAAACCTGAATGTGTGTGAATAGGCTGCCAGATTTGTAATCATAGTCCGCTGCTCGTGGTCTCGCGGTAGCGTTCTCGCTTCCCGAGCACGGAGTCCCGGGTTCGATTCCCGACGGGTCAGGGATTTTTCCTGCCTCGAGATGACTGGGTGTTGTTGCGTCTTCTTCACCATCATCATTCATCCCCATTACGGTCGGAGGAAGGCAATGGCAAACCACTTCCATTAGGACCTTGCCTAGTACGGCGGCGCAGGTCTCCCGCATCGTTCCCCTACGCTCCGTCACGGAGTATGGGACTTCATCATCATCATCATCATCAACTCAAGACAATGGTCTGTACATGTAAACATAAATTTCATATTTCAGTATATTATCAAGACTTCGTGGATTACAATTTTGTATTTGGTAAGAAATGCATCTGATGTATAAGGGGCAGCGAAATGAAAAAGGGACAGAAGGTAAAAAGTAAGAAAACTGTTTATTATTTCAAAAATAATCGCCATAACTGAGAATAAATTCATCCAACTGTAATAGGAGACGATCAATGCCTTGAAGGAAAAATGATTTGCGACGGCCATGAATGTCTTTCACAGGTTCCAAAAATACTTTTCTCAGCGAAACTTCTGCAGCGTTGTCAAAATAACAGGCACGCCAGGTCTGGGAAAATCATAATGACCTTTTTCTTTGGGATGAAGGGTTCGCTGCTCATTGAATTTCGGGAGCAGGGTGTCACAATTAACGCACAGAGATACGCGGACACTTGCAAAAACTGAAGCCCGCCATGAAGTCCGAAAACCTAGGAATGTTGACGGACGGCATAATTCTGTTGCAGGATAATGTCTGCTCTCGCAGCGAAGCCCTTACGCATCCTCTACAGAATTTCGATCTCTCCTCAAGCGATTTCCATATTTTTGGAAACCTGAAGAACGACATTCTTGGCCGTCGATTTGCTTCAGGCATCCAAAATTTTCACGCATAGAACAAACCTCTTGCAGTCATTCAAGTTTGCTTATTTACATATTTTGCACAGAAGTGAATATTTTCACAAATCTTTCTGAGACGCAAAAATCTGTCATGCATTTCCGTCCGTAGAAAAGTGAAATTACATTATAGCATGAAGAATTTGCAATCATAGATTCCAAAATAGTGGTCTTTTCACATGACCAGTACTTATCCATTTTTGAAAAAAAAAAAAAAACGTTCTATGGGTGCATTTGAACCTGTAAGGCAAAGAATAAATTCTAGAACCTTTTGAAGGATTGTTATTGCGATGTTTTCCTGCTTGAATACTTTGAAAATTTTCACACATATATCCTGTACTACTATACTGTTAGCATTCCATAGCCGGCCGCGGTGGTCGTGCGGTTCTAGGCGCTTCAGTCCGTAACCGCGAGACTGCTACGGTCGCAGGTTCGAATCCTGCCTCGGGCATGGATGTGTGTCATGTCCTTAGGTTAGTTAGGTTTAAGTAGTTCTAAGTTCTAGGGGACTGATGACCTTAGCTGGTAAGTCCCATAGTGCTCAGAGCCATTTGAACCATTTGAAGCATTCCATACACACAAATTTTCTACTATAATTGTTTCAGCAATACAAAATTCATCAAACAGCAGTGAACAGTCAAGGATTACGTTACTTATGTCTTGTGTTGTTAAAATACTGGCCTCCACATCTGGTCATTTTGGTTTTGATTTCAAAGTAGACCAGCGGAAGTCGATGTAATGTGGAAATTTCTGACCCCCTGAAACTAGGTAGTCATACACTGTACTGTAGAACATATTTACAAATGAATGAAATCTATTTTGAGCTAGCCGATCACACTCATACAATTTTAGTAACATGGATTTAACTTGGACACTCAAAAAATTATTATCTCTCCTATTTCTTATCTTTGTTTTTAGTAGCTCATAACAACCTAAAACGTCTGCAACACAAGTATTCTGACATTCAGTTTCAGGAATGGATTTTTGAAAGATATTTAGCCGACTGTACACAGCACAAACCATATCCATGATTCTGATTCCTAGTTACTGAAAAATGAGTGCAAAGCAGCAGGCACCCTGATTCTGACAGGAAAAATAATTTTAAAGTAGCACACAATTTCACAATCCTCTCCAGTGTAGGCAGGAACGCTAACCACCTTGTACTGCTGTAAGCCAGTGCTTGCTGAAATTTAGTATCCACAAATTCACAGAATTCCTGTAGTCATTCCACCCTAACACTGGCATAAATGGAAATACTTATAAATTTTACACGTATTGTTTTCTAAATCAATTGGTAACTTGTTTACTGCCGTTTCTCCGCTGCTGTGAACTATATGTGCCATGCAACCAATCTCTACATGAGACTTTTTCAGACTTACTTTTAATTTGCTGAAGACAAATTCCTTACCTCCTCTCCTACACCCACCAAACAAACTATACACATCAAAAAATATTTTGCATAGCCTCGGTTCCGAGAGTTCCGGAATCTCTACAGAAAATTGGAATAGAGATCAACATAAGCATCATTTCCGCCCTTTTTATTGCTCATGAAAACCACACATTGCACGTTGTACCACCATACAGCGAGACCTTCAGAGGTGGTGGTCCAGACTGCTGTACGAACCGGTACCTCTAATACCCAGTAGCACGTCCTCTTGCATTGATGCATACCTGTATTCGTAGTGACGTACAATCCACAAGTTCGTCAAGGCACTATTGGTACAGATAGCTCCTCTCCTCAACGGCGATCTGGCGTAGATGCCTCAGAGTGGCTGGTGGGTCACGTCGTCCATAAACAGTCCTTTTCAGTCTATCCCAGGCATGTTCGATAGGGTTCATAACTGGGGAACATGCTAGCCACTCTAGTCGAGCGATGTCGTTATCCTGAAGGAAGTCATTCACAAGATGTGCACAATGGGAGTGCGAATTGTCGGCCATGAGGACGAATGCCTCGCCAATATGTTGCCGATATGGTTACACTATCGCTCGGAGGATGGCATTCACGTATCGTACAGCCGTTACGGCGTCTTCCATGACCACCAGCGGCGTACGTCGGCCTCACATAATGCCACCCCAAAACAGCAGGGAACCTCCACCTTGCTGCACTTGCTGGACAGTGTGTCTAAGGCGTTCATCCTGACCGGGTTGCCTCCAAACACGTCTTCGACGATTGTCTGGTTGAAGGCATATGCAACACTCATCGGCGCAGAGAACGCGATGCCAATCCTGAGCGGTCCATTCGGCATGTTATTGGGCCCATCTGTACCGCGCTGCATGGTGTCGTGGTTGTAAAGATAGACCTCGCCATGGATGTCGGGAATGAATCTGCGCATTATGCAGCCTATTGCGCACAGTTTGAGTCGTAACACGACGTTCTGTGGCTGCATGAAAAGCATTATTCAACATGATGGCGTTGCTGTCAGGATTCCTCCGAACCATAATCCGTAGGTAGCCGTCTCCACTGCAGTAGTAGCCTTCCGGTGGCCTGAGTGAGGCATGTCATCGACAGTTCCTGTCTCTCTGTATCTCTTCCATGTCCGAAAAACATCGCTTTGGTTCACTCCGAAAAGCCTGGACACTTCCCTTGTTGAGATCCCTTTCTGGCACAAAGTAACAATGCGGACGCGGTCGAACCGTGATATTGACATTCTAGACATGGTTGAGGTACAGGCAACACGAGCCGTGTACCTCCTAGAACTGATCGGCTGTCGGACCCCGTCCGTCTAATAGGCGCTGCTCATGCATGGTTGTTGATATCTTTGGGCGGGTTTAGTGACATCTCTGACCAGTGAAAGGGAGTGTGTCTGTGATACATTATCCACAGTCAACGTTTATCTTCAGGCGTTCTGGGAACCGGGGTGATGCAAAACTTTTTTTGGTGTATGTATTTGTATTTTCAGCTGAGAGACACAGAAATTTTGACTCCAAATTGTGGGCCTGTAGAACATGCTGTACACGCTGTGGTAAGACATCTGATGTTTCATTTTCGACAGAAGGAAAATCTAACAACTTTACATGTACCCCTCTTTCAGGTTTGAAATAGCTGATAATGAGAGGAAGTAATTTAGTAGATTTATTATTGCTGGTGCCGATTGAAATGCTTATAAAATTCACTTCAGCAAGGTCTTCAGTAGGAAGCTCTTTGTACGATGGAGACAACACATTGCTACCAATATATTCTGTATTTGTCCTTGCACAGCATAACTTGATACTACACAATTTCTTAACCATTTTCGATGTGCAGTCCATGGAACTGTAACTCTGATTGTGGCACACTCTGTGATAGGTCAATGTTCCTCCCATCGCAGGCAATCTTAATTCTTCATCGCCTGTGACAGAAGGAATTTGTCAAAGCGACTAAGAAAATAATAAAAAAAAATAATTGCAGTAGTTAATATCAGACATATAAGCTATCAGTATTACAATATTCTGTTACCATACCTAATGTTCATAAATTTAGACAACATTGTCCATGGAGCCCAGCGATATGGTGCTATACTTTGGTTACAGCAACAGTCGAGATCGCAATAACATTTGTTTATTATGACCGGCTTCGGCTTATGTTAAAGCCATCTTCAGATTTTCTGGGACACTTATGGCTGGTGCTGGTGACGTGATATCACATCATACAGTGTACGGTGTACAAATCCTGTGAACATATGTTGATTTTTCTTCAGTCTTGCTTCATTATAGACCAAATTGTCAGAACTACCCTCTCGCGGCTTTACCTTTCCTTAAGCCAAACTGATCGTCACCTAAAATCCCTCAGATTTCTTTTCCATTCTTCTGTATATTATTCATTTCAGCTGTTAATCTGATTGTGCGCTAATTCTCGCACTTGTGACTTTTGCATTCTTGGGACTTACGTGGATGATATTTTTTCGTAAGTCAGGTGCCTATAGCGCCGCTCTCATATATTCTATGCATCGACCTGATCAGTTGTTTTGTTGCCACTCCCTCCCAATGATTGTAGAAATTCCGATGGAATGTTATCTACCCATTCTTGCCTTATCTCATTGTAAGATGTCCAAAGCTCTTTTAAATTCTAATACTGGATCCCCTGTCTCTTCACTGTCATCTCCTTTTCTTCTTCTATTACGTCATCACACAGGTGTTCCCCTCATAGTGGTTTCAATGTATTTTTTACAGTTCCCTGATCTTCATCTGCATTTAACAGTGGGATTTGCATTGCAGTCTTAATGTTACCGTCGTTGCTTTTAATTTCACCGACAAATGCTTTAACTTTTCTGTGTGCTGAATCAGTACTTATGACAATCGTTTCTTTTTCGATTTCTTCACATTTACCATGCAGCCATTTCGCCTTAGCTTCACTACACTTCCTAGTTATTTTGTTTCTAAGTGACCTGTGTTTCTCTACTGCTGAATTTCCCAGCACATTTTTGTACTTTTTTCTTCAGTCGATCCACTGAAGTCTCTCTTGTGTTATCCACTGTTTCTTCGCAGTTAATTCCCTTGTACCTATGTTTTTCAGTCCCACTACTGTGACTGCCCTTTTTATAAATGTTTATTCCCCTTCAGCTAAACAGCCTACTGAGCTATTCTTTACTGCAATATCTATAGCCTCAGAGAGCTCCGAGCATATCTCTTCATTCCTCAGTACTTCCGTATCCCACTACTTTGCTCATTGATCCTTCGCGATTAGTCTTTAAACTTTCGCCTGCCCTTCATCACTGCTAAATTGTGGTTTGAGTCTATATCAGCTCCTATATGAGCCTTACAATCCAATATCTGATCTCGAAATCTGTGTATGACCACGACGTAATCAAGTTGGAATCGCATTGTATCTCCCCGCCTTTCCAAGTACACGTCGTGATCTTGTGATTCTAGAACACAGTATTCGCTATTACTAACTGATATTTATTGCAGGACTCAGTTAGTCTTTCTTCTCTCTCGCTCTTACTATCAAGCCTATATTCTCCCGCAACCCTTTCATTTACGCCTTCCCATACAACTGCGTTTCACTCTTCCTTTGCATACTGAATTAGTGGTTCAATAACCTCATACAATATCTCTATCTTCTGTTCTGTGCTTGCGACGACGGCATGAATACCTGAACTACTTTTGTCGATTCTGATGAGAAGAACCCTATCAATGGCTTGTTCACAGTAACTGACTCTCTGCTCTTCCTTATTGTTCATGCTCGTTATAAGTTTTTTGTGTTTCTGCTGATATTACCCTATACTTGTCTGACCAGAAGTCCTTGTCTTTTTTCCATTACTCTTCACAGACACTCACTATATGTAGACTGAGTTTCTGCATTTCTCTTATCAGATTGCCTAGCTTATCTACCACTTTAGAACTTCTGACATTCCACGCCGCAACTCGTAGAACGCTACCCTTTCTTGGTCATCCTCCCTTGGAAGTCCCCTCCTGGAGAGTCGAATAGGGGACTAGCCCACAATTTTTTGCCAATGAAGAGATCATTATGAGAGTTGCAATACAGGACACATGTCGTGCAGGTACACAGTATGCGTCTCTAATGCAGTGGTTTCCATTGCCTTCTGCATCGCCATGCAGTTGATCATTACTGGTTTTTTCGCCTTTTAGGGGTAGTTTTCGATCCCAAGGGCAAGAGAGTTGCCTGAACTTATGTCCGCCCCTCCTCTCTCTTTGACAATGTGGGCTGAATGGGGGTGACTTCTTTTGCCGGAAGTCTTCACCCGCCATTACTGATGATTTTTATTCAAACTTTACGCAGTGACGAGGTTCCGAACCGGAACCTAGACGCTTTGACTACCAATCAAAGACGCTACCTCCTTTTTTTGTTTATTTGGCAACACCTCTTTTGCCGTACCATAGAAAATGAACTATCGCTCTTCAGGTATTGCCCCTAATTATTCCAAAAAACTCTCCCAAGGTGATAAGATCCACGGTTCTATAATTCTTCTTTTTATAAAATTAATTTTTAAGTTATTTATTTATTTTTGGTGTTGACCGATTACAATGAGCAGATGTGTACAAATTAAAATCCTACAAAACAGGATGTTACAAAAAATATTAATGAAAGGATAAACTAAAATAACTTTTGTAGTACTTCATCTAAAAGAATCTGTCTTCAAAAAGTTGTGCAACTGAAGTTTTATTGTCCAGTGCCATTGGCGTTTTCTTTATCCAACACTGCAGCCAAAAGATTTACAAAAGCCTCATGCTGCTTTGTCAATGCCCCAATGGATGCAGCTTTCCATGAATCAGCCAATCCCTTTCCTTTCTTATTGCTAACAATTCAGATGATTCTGTCTTCTGATGCGTGGTATGCTCTTACATGGTACATGTTTTTTTCATGTTGGTTTCATGCAGCTCTCCATGTATGTATTTTAATTATGACTGTTCCCATGCATTAAATGTTAGTCGTAATTGTGTGTAAACAGCAATTTTATGAATGATCAGGTAACAAGATCTATTATCATATGCACACTAGATTTTCTTGTACATTTCCAAGGACATTTGTCATTGCTACAATAAATTCTGATGCTGTTTCCATTGCTCCACTTGTTAAACTTTATTTTTGTATCTTGCACGGAATATTGCAAAATTATTTATGTATATAGATGCTTTCTGATCATACTGATTATGATAAGACTCCATTACTCATGTTCTGTACGTAAGCTTCATCTTACATTTTCAAGCAACACTCTTGTACCATTGCACATATTTGCTAGGAATATGGTCATGTTTGTAATATGGATGAAAGCTTCATATTTTTTGGTTATTTCAAATAGACTTTTCCTTAAAGAGACAATACAGTATATGGTGTTCAGATTTTTGTAATACGACACATCTCAGTACTTTTAGTTTCATAATTTATTTTCAGTGTATTGTAAAACCACAAATTCAGTGAAGTTGGCAGGAATTCAACTAATTTTTGCCCATACTTAAAGGAAATATCGACTGTCAATTTTAGTGGTTCTGACAGCCACAAACAATAGACTGTTGAGCATTTGTCATAACGTCATACCATACACTGAAGGTATCTAAGAGACTTCAAATGGACATATGAATTGTCAGTGGAAAAGTACTTCCCTGAATCTGATCATATTTGATTATAAATTTACTACCAGTCTTCAGAGTGTTGTCAGTGATGGATTATCAATTGCCTTACTGTGCCTACCTCTGATATGACTTCATCAATGCTTCGAGATTTGTGTCAATATTGTGCTGGTTACATTCCCTTCATTAATTACAGGATTAATGTCCAGAGTCATAAACAGAATTTTCATTTATGCTAAGTGATGCAACATATTTACCATCAAACTGTAGTCCCATACTAACCACAGGATTAATGACATGAGATGTCAAAGAAAATCTTCGATGCTTACAAGCGATACAGTATTTACCTATAATGTACAGAATTTGGCAAATATTGTGTGTGTTTCCTGCCTGTGCAAAGACTAATCCTCATATGTAAAACACTAACAAGAGCATTCTATTATGCATTTTGTAACCTTATGTCATAACATCTGTAATGTTATTCATAATTCTGGCTTATTGTATTTATTTCTTTGAATTTCTTTTCTCGTTTAAAATTTCGTTCTCCTTGTCTTATTACAGCCAAGGAAAACCGAATGATTTTTGGGAGGGAGGGGGGACAGGGGATAAGGTGAGATTTTTATACCTTTCCTGCCATTGTTAATATTTTGCTTTTACTATACTCGGACAAAGACACACAAGCATCCAGCGTGAACTATGGATAAAATCTATGACGTTGTGTTTAACCCATTAAGTACCAGTGTCCTATTTTGAGGACAGCGCACATATTTATTTATAAATACACAATAAATTATTAATTTGAAACTGTTACTATGTCATTTGTTGATGCTTTTTCTAACAAATGTATGCTTACAGGAAATTAAAAAAGCAATAAATCCTACCATTAATTGATTATTGAATACTAAGGCACCCTTTTTGTTATTACAGGTATTTACTTTATCGACAATTTAGATCTTTTTGTGATTATTTATAGTCAACAATGTGTCTTTTAAACTACTTGATTTGTTAGCTCAATTGGAGTTATATTCATTGTTTTCCATTGTTATAAAATTTGGTGAACTCGAAATAGGACACTGGGACCTGGTGTTATCATTTCAGCTATTTGTATTGCTGCACGTTCGAATATGAAACTCTGCTAGTGCAAGCCTATTAGATTTGCTTATAAGTTGTGGTCTCTCTGTGGAGCAAGTGGCTACTGTTTCAAATTTGATTTATACTGTGGAAAGGATCCAGAAAATACTGCAAGGGATGACCTACTATTGGGATCAAGAGTAGTACTAAACATGCTTGACTGCATTGAAAAACCCGAGAATCATTGTGTGTACTTTGACAATTTCTTCACTAGTAGAGATCTTCTCATTCATCTGAGAAATTTGGGTTTTCGAGCAACTGGGACTGTCAGAGAGAATCGAGTTGGTGACTGTCCACTACTGAGCAGCAACGAACTGAAAAAGACAGTTCGAGGAAACTATGACAACCAGTTCGACAGGAATGGTGAAGTCTTAGTTGTTCGATGGCACGACAACAGATGTGTTACAATTGGTACAAATTTTGACAAAGTTGAACCTTTGGGAGCAGCTACGCAGTACAGTAGACAAGCAAATAAGAAGACACAAGAGCAACACCCTGCCGTTCTAAAGTCGTATAACGCGTACATGGGGGGTGTTGACCACCATGACTGGTTAGTTGTAAAATATGCGACGGTAATTAGAGGTAAAAAATTGTACTGGATCCTATTTACACGTATGCTGGAAATGGCCCTCATAAATGCTTGGCTCTTCAACAGACTAGCACATGGGAAAAATGCACAGGATTTACTGGATTTCAGACGTACTGTTACAGTTGCATACCTGAAATTGGACACTGGAAGACCGAATATTGGACATCTAATGGAATACCCATCAAGTCAGTTGAGAGTGATACCAGACATCAGGTTTGATGGAATTGGTCATATAACAAAAGAAGCACGCAAAGAAGATGTGTAAGAGCTAAATGCAGCGAGAAACCAAGAACAATTTGTGTTAAATGTCGTGTAACTCTGTGTGTGAAGTGTTTTGTACCATTTCACAAGAAATAAATAGTTAAGACTTGAATACAGTCTAGTATTCTGTTAAATCCCAGCGTCCTATTTTGAGGATGGCCATTATATCAGCATGTATAAATATTCTTTGGCTATTTTTGTACTTATTGTGGTTCATACACTATGTACATCATAATTAAGGAATAAAAAATTCAATTTAAAAAAAATTAATTTGGGACTTAGTGGGTTAGAAATCTGTGATGTGCTTGGTCACCAGTCAGTTGTACAGTGCTAGGGCGTTCTTATTAGAGATATAATAGCATGTAGTACATTTTTATAGAAGGAGATCTGATATTTCTGAATTTGGGAGAAATTATTTGGAATACTTTATCACAGAGATGAAACCCTGTTTTTAAAGATATTTTCTTGACTGTATGAATGGAGAAAATATTTGCAGATATATTTATGTAATGCACACACAAGAGTGAAATGTTTGTTTGTCAGAACTATTAATTGAAGTAAATCTTTGCCTCTTAGGTGACCAATAATATTTATGATTAGAGTTGATTTGATCTTTCCGTTTTCATTACATCACAAATAATGCAATTGGTGTAAAGGTCTATAATTTTGTAATGAGTGAATTTCGTAACTGTTAGAGTCTTCTAATCTTATACAGTCTTTTTTGACGATAGCCAGAGTTTAATTTTTCAAGAACACTTTTCTTTAAAGTAAAACCCTCCTCCATCATTCTTAGTAGGGTTGTAAAATATTTTACCTTGTGTGCTTTGCGTCTTATGCCACATACAGCCATAGAGTTAATTAATTAATTACATGGATCATTTTGCATGATAGATCATAATGTTGTGGAACGAGTTGTTTTACATTCACATAGCAAATTAATTTGCACATACAGTTACATCCTGAACATTCATAAATGTTTCTTTTTTACAAAAAGGGAGAATGGTATACAGATGTGAGTTAGAAATTCCTATCCGCCACCTTTTACACATTCCAGCAATAAGAAATTCATTTATGTAATAGGAGAAGTTGTCATGGAGAAACTTTTTCAGTTTATTATCAAACTGTACTTTACTGTCTGCCAGACGTTTATATTACTGGGTAAGTGATCAAAATTTTTTTTGGCAGCATTGTGTACCCTTTTGTGCTAAAGACAATCTTAATGTGGAGTAATGAATGTCACTTTTCCTTCTGTTACTATAATTATATATCTCATTGTTCCTTTTGCACTGTAGTGGATTATTTACAACTGAGGGAATAATCCCCAACTCCTTAAACAAGATGATCATGGGCGGGCAGCACATATTATTCTTACGGCATGTTTTTGCATTCTGAAAACTTTCGTTCTTAATGATGAGTTACTTCCAAACATTAGTCCACATGACATTACTGAATTAAAATATGCCAACTTACTGATTTGTCTCTCCCTAAGATTTTCAATGATTCTAAGCAAACATGTGGATGAATCAGGAGTTTTTCCAGTTTAAATTATCGTTAATTTGGACCTCTAAGAATATGAAGTTTCTGCTCAATCTGTTATTTCCTCACCATGTGTTGTACATATCATTGGTGTAGTAGCTCTAGATGTGCAGAACTGAATATGTTGTGTCTTTTTAAAATTGAGTTTGAGGACATTCATAGAAAACCAGTCAATCATAATTTTAAGAACTCTGTTTACCATTTCTTCTGTTTTTGTATGTATGTTTGGATTGATTACAGTACTGCTGTCATTTGCAAAAGGGACTAATTCTACCTGTTGTATACTAGATGGAAGATCATTTTCATATACAAGAAACAGTAGTGGGCCTAAGCTAGGACTGGGGTAATCCCATATGTCATTTTCAGAATTAAGTCCCCAGACTATATTGCTTAAATTACTAAGAACAACTTCCTGCATTCTTTTGGCTCGATATGACATTATCCATTGGTTAGCTATATCATCAGTCTCACAGAGCATTAATTTATCTAGAAGAATACTGTGATTCACACTGTCAAATCCCTTAGAGAGCTCGAAGAAAATACCAACCAGCGCTGGTTTAATATTTCATGATTGTAAAATATGGTCAGTAAACATGTAAACGCCATTCTCAGCAGAGCAACCCTTGTCAAACCCAAACTGTGATTTGCTAAGGATTCTATTGTTGCTAAGCTGAGACACTTTTTAGAATACATCACTTTTTCAAAAATTTTGTAAAGTGATGTCAGAAGTGAAACAGGTCGGTAATTGCTGACATCTCTCTTATCACGTTTCTTAAGGACGGATTTAACAACGGCATATTTCAGTATCGCTGAAAAAATGCATTGAGTTAGTGATGCACTGCATATTTCTGATAACACTGGACTTACTATAGGAACAAATGTTTAATACTCTATTGGAAACGCCATCAAAACAAGATGAGCCTTTATTTTTGAGGGAATATGTAATTTTGTTAATTTCAGAAGGAGAAGTTGGTGATACGTTCATATGACAGAACTTTATGAAAACTATGTTTTCAGCATACTGCTATGATTTTGCTCTTGAACTGTTTGTGCCTATGCTCTCTACCATATTTAAGAAATGTTTATTAAATAAATTTACTACCTGTGACTCTCATTTGTGGCCACTCAGTTCAATAGTGATGTCTTGTTTTGTGGCTGCTTGTTCTGTCTCTCGTTTCACTATGTTCCATATAGCCGTAAGTCTGTTGTTGGAAGTACTGATTTTTGACTTTATGTGAATGTTCCTTGATATTTTAACAGCAATTCTTAGTAATGTTGAGTAGTTTTTATAGTGTACAACAACTGCAGGATCACTACTTGTTTTTGCCGAAAGATACATTTTCCTTTTCCTTCCACAGGATAGCGTAAACCCACTAGTGATCCACAGTTTTTTACATGACTCTTTAGTGTCATTTCTGATTAGCTTATGCTGAAAACAATTTTCAAGTAATGACATGAATTTATCATGCTAAATTTTATGTTAGCATTTGGTTAATTATAAATTATGGCCCATATAATCTCCTGTTAATTATTCTTAAAAACATTTGTGGTGGAGTCATTAATTATTCTAACTTACTTCCATTGAAGAGTATTCATACTGTAAGGCGCCATGTTATTTATCCTGCCTGACTGTGCATCATGAAGTGAGACAGCATTTTTTACCAGGTAAACAGTTATTTTCTTGCTTTTAGCTCTATCAAAGAAAACTTTATCAGTTAGGACCCTACTGTTATTCTCCACATGTATTGGAAAGTTAATTACTGAGATGAAATTGAAGGATAAAAATAAGGTTTCTTGATCATTTTTCCTATCAGAATCCCACAGAAAATCTACACTGACGTCACCGCAGTCTATTAAATGCTTGCTGGTGTCCGATAGATAGCACAGTAAGGAATCTAGATTCATCAAACATAGTTCAAAATTTCCTGGTGAGGATATAGACACAGTTACAGTTAAAAGCTATTTTTCAACATTAATTTACAAGCAAACGCTTCTATGTGCTGATCACTAGAGAACCTACTTGTCTCAGTCTTTTTGAACCTGTGTTGTGTCTCAATGTATGTAACAACACCTCCTTTTCCCATGTTTTTTTGCATGGGTAAGCTGCAATAGTGATCTAGTTATTTAACCCAGTGGTTATGTGGTGCACAGACAGGCACAGGACGTCTATCTTTTCAGAGGTATCTAAATCTTCCAAACAAGCAAGAAGCTCTTCTACCTTATGACTCAATCCTATAATATTTTTATGAAATAAACTAACCTGTCTGGAATATTTCTGACAAGCAAAGAAAAGTGTATTGGTGATCAGATTACTTTTCGTTAGCTGCTGCGTTTGCTTCTTTCAATTTATTTCGAGAACGTCAGTACAACAGATGCAAAACAGCACGCTGGGCAAGAAGTAAATTACTCTTCCTTCAGGGCAGATCTCCCTTTACATCCTCGTGAGCAAACCGTTCGTAGTTATAATTGTTATGTGTTGTGCCAAGTAAGCAGATTAATTTAGAGTGAACATTGAAGGTAACCTTAAACAGTTATTTGCTTCCAAGTTGAGCACTGCTTTATTTTGTAGACATTTCAAGTCAGACATTGCACTTCATGTCAAATAAGTTTCATAACGAAGTATTAAGTTTCAGTAAAATAGTTTTCACTAAGTACATAATTACTTTCTTTTGAAATTGAATTTGATTCATTTTCTTTATTTTCAATTCAGCAAATCACTAAGATTAAAGTTTTGTTTCACGACATTGTTCACAGGAACAATGCAGGGTCAACTGACAGTCAGTTTTGCATAGCAATTGAATATGATACCTTAAGGACACATTAAAAGAGGATATAGATTTTGAAAAGGAATATTCAGTATTTCATGTATAGGGTAATTACGTAGAAAGCTTACACATTTCATATTCCATGGTTAGCTAAGTTACGATACAAAAATGTTGCATTTCTACGTATGGAACATCGGCCTAGTTAACAAATGTACCGATATTGTACAATTCAAAGACTGTATAAATTTTGTATTAGAAACTCAAATATAAAGATTATGTATAAAGTTTATAGAGTGATATAACAATCACATCTGTGTCAGATCTGCAGACTTCAGAAACTGCGTACAGCGTACACTACTAACCACATTTCAACTTCGAAATATGGAACTCCCGCAGAATCTCAAATAGTGGTTTCATATAGGCGGCCAGAAGCATAAGATTTACGTACAGTTCTGCTACATATGTGTGCAATTTCCTCTTTGTTAACTTCTAAGATGGCGGCGAGCTCGTCTTCAGGGTGTCCATCTTCTCTTCACGTCATTTCGTAGGTTAAATGATTAAATTAAATAATAGACACACAATTATCCCTTTAAGTTGTCTCTTATTATTTCCGATTTATTGTCGGCATCAACTGCTATCATACAACCTCGCCATCGATTTCAATACACTGTAACTTAATTAAAACGTAACTATGAACCTTCCTGACTGATTAAAGGTGTGTGCTGGACCGAGACTCGAACTCGTGGCCTATGCCTTTGGCAGGCAAGTGCTCTACCAACTGAGCTGCCGAACCACGACTGACGACCCGTCCTCACAGCTTAAATTCTGCCAGTACCTCGCCTCCTACCTTCCTAACTTCACAGGAGGACGGGTCGTGAGTCGTGCTTGGGTAGCTCAGTTGGTAGAGCACTTGCCCGCGAAAGGCATAGGTCCCGAGTTCGAGTTTCGGTCCGGCACACGGTTTTAATCTGTCAGGAAGTTTCATATCAGCGCACACTCCGCTGCAGAGTGAAAATATCATTCTGAAAATGTAACTAGCTCGACAATCTCATTAGTCAAGAGTCACACTCGGTCTCAGTATTCTGTTTAAAATTATTAATTATATCAATAGAACTCCCATGTCTTTCGTCGTTGTCACGCTTACGTCCACTACTCTCGACGTCCTAAGCCACTCTGTTCGGCCTGATGCTGCTGACGCTGAGCTAGCATCCCCTCTCCAAATGTATTGCATCCTGGCATCGCGTGCTATGCTTTTCAGCGACTTGCATCAAGTGGCTTTATATGATTTGCCGATAACTACAATGCTCTTCCAACAGTTTCCTTTTCTTCTGCTTCTGCATAAAACTTGGGTTGAGTTCAGGGTGTGTGTATTTCCCTATACAACAGTTTTAGTTATTTGTAGATCAATAAAAATGTGAGGTGACATGGAAGTTTTTCGAAGGTATGGCCGCCTGACACAACATTTAAACAATCTGGTAGCCCTCTGTTGTGTGATCATCGATGAGTGGCTTCTGTGGATGTTGGCATTCGTGAAGAAACTTGTGTACACTTCTCCTCACCGAAATGATGGCATTACACCTACTTCTACAGGAATACTCTGCAAATCACATTTAGGAGCCTGGCAGAGCGTTCATCCAACCACCATCACAATTCTCTATTATTCAAATCTCGTATAGGGCTCTGAAAGAACGAACACTTATATCTTTTCGTGCGAGCTTTGATTTCCCTTATTTTATCATGGTGATCGTCTCTTCCTATGTAGGTCGGTGTCAACAAAATATTTTCGCATTTGGAGGAGAAAGTTGGCGATTATAATTTCGTGAAAACATTCCTCAGCAACGAAGAACGCATTCGTTTTAATGTTGTGCAGCCCAAAACCCGTATAATTTCAGTGACAATCTCTCCCCTGTTTGGCAATAATACAAAACGTGCTGCGCTTCTTTGAACTTGTTCGATGTACTCCGTCAATCCTGTCTGGTAAGGATGCCACACCGCGAAGAAATATTTGAAAAGAGGACGGACAAGCGTAGTGTAGGCAGTCTCTTCAGTAGACATGTTACATTTTGTAAGTGTTCTGCGAATAAAGCGCAGGTCAGCCTTCCCCACAACATTTTCTATGTGTTCCTTCCAATTTAAGTTGTTCGTAATTGTAATTCCTACATATTTAATTGAATTTACGGCCTTTAGAGTTGACTGATTTATCGTGTAATCGAAGTTTAACGGATTTCTTTCAGCACTCATGTGAATGACCTCCCACTTTTCGTTATTTAGGGTACATTGCCAATTTTCGCACTATACAGATATTTTTTCTAAATAGTTTTGCAATTTCTTTTGATATTCTGATGACTTTACTAGTCGATAAACGACAGCATCATCTACAAACAATCTAAAATGTCTGCTCAGATTGTTTCCCAAATAGTTTATACAGATAAAGAATAGCAAAGGGCCTATAAAACTACCTTGGGGAACGTCAGGAATCACTTCTGTTTTACTCGATAACTATCCCTCAATTACTACGAACTGTAATCAATCACACAGGAAATAACGAATCCAGCACATAACAAAAGCCGCAATTTCACTACAAGTCGCTTGTGTGGTAAAGCCTTCCGGAAATCCAGAAATATGGAATCAATTTGAAACCGCTTGTCAATAGCACTCAACACTTCGTACGATTAAAGAGCTAGTTATGTCTCACAGAACGATGTTTCCTAAATCCATATTCACTGTGTGTCAATAGACCGTTTTCTGCGAGGTAATTCATAATGTTCGAACACAATTTATGTTCCAAAATCCTGCTGCATATCGCCTTAATGATATCGGCCTGTAATTTAATGGATTCCTCCTACTATCTTTCTTGAATATTGGTGTGACCTGTCCAACTTTCCCGTCGTTGGGTACGGATCTTCCGTCAAACGAACAGTCGTATCTGATTGTTAAGTACGGAGCTATTGCATCACCATTCTCTGAAAGAAACCAAATTGGTATACAGTTTGGACCAGAAGACTTGCTTTTGTTAAGTGATTTACGTTGCTTCACTACTCCGAGGATATCTACTTCTACGTCACTCATGTTGGCAGGTGTTCTTAATTCGAATTCTCGAATATTTACTTCGTCTTATTTTGGGAAGGAATTTCGTAAAGCTGTGTTTAGTAACCCTGCTTTGGCCGCACTGTCTTCGATAGTATCTCCATTGCTATCGCGCAGAGAAGGCATTGATTGTGTCCTCCCGCTAGCATACTTCACAGACGACCAGAATCTCTTTTGATTTTCTGTCAGGTTTCGAGACAAAGTTTTGCTGTGGAAACTATTATAAGCAACTCACATTGACGGCCGCGCTAAGTTTCTAGCGTCTGTAAAAGATCGCCAATCTTGGGGATTTTGCGTCCATTTAAATTTTGTACGTTTTTTTCGTTGTCTCTGCAACAGCATTCTGACGCGCTTTCTGTAGCAAGGAGGATCAGTTCCGTCTTTAGTTAATTTATTTGGTGTAAATCTCTCAATTGCTGCCGATAGTTTTTCTTTGAATTCGAGCTCATCTGGTCTACACTTACGTAGTTAATTTGGAAGGAGTGCAGATTGTCTCTGAGGAAGGCTTCAAGTGAATTTTTATCTGCTTTTTTTGGATAGGTATACTTTTCGTTCATTTTTCGAGGATTTGGGGGTTACAGCATTCAATCTCGCTACGACAGCCCTGTATTCGCTAATCCCTGCACCCGTTTTGATGCTCGGTATTAACTCAGGATTATTTGTTGCTAAGAGGTCAAGTGTGTTTTCACAAATGTTTACTATTCGCATGGGCTCATGAACTAACTGCTCGACATAATTTTCAGAGAATGCGTTTAGCACAATTTCGGATGATGTTTTATGCGTACCTCCGGAATTAAACATGTATTTTCGCCAACATATCGAGGGTAAATTGAAGTCACCACCAATTGTAATAGTAAAAATGAAATGAAATGTCGTGTGGCTAGGGCCTCCCGTCGGGTAGACCGTTCGCCTGGTGCAGGTCTTTCGAGTTGACGGCACTTCGGCGACCTGCGCGTCGATGGGGATGAAATGATGATGATTAGGACATGACAACACCCAGTCCCCGAGCGGAGAAAATCTCCGACCCAGCCGAGAATCGAACCCGGGTCCTTGGGATTGACATTCTGTCACGCTGACCACTCAGCTACCTGGGGCGGACAATTGTAATAGTATGAGTCGGGTACGTATTTGAAATCAAACTCAAGTCTTCTTTGAACTTTTCAACAATTGTGTCATCTGAATTGGGAGGCTGGTAAAAGGATCCTATTATTATTTTATTCTGGTGCCAAGAATGACCTCTGCCGCCGGCCGCGGTGGCCGAGCGGTTCTAGGCGCTTCAGTCCGGATCCGCGCAACTGCTCCAGTCGCAGGTTCGAATCCTACCTTGGGCATGGATGCGTGATGTCCTTAGGTTCGTTAGGTTTAAGTAGTTCTAAGTTCTAGGGGACTGATGACCTCAGGTGTTAAGTCCCATAGTGCTCAGAGCCATTTGAACCATCTGAACTCTGCCTATACTAACTCGGAGGAACTACCTACTTGAATTTCGTTACAAGGTAAACTACTTCTAATAGCAACAAACGCGCCACCGCCAGCTGTGTTTAGCCTGTCCTTTCGGAACACCGTTAGGTTGTTCAAAAAAATTTCGGCTGGACTTATCTTCGGCTTTAGACAGCTTTCAGTGCCTATAACGATTTGAGTGTCAGTGATTTCTATTACTTCTAATGAGGCTGGAGGCAAAATTACGCGGTGTTATTGTGATGTCTTCTAGGGCAGTGCAAATAATTGTTCGTCCTGTGCAGTGTTGATACACTCTGTACCTCGGCTGCCCTGTTCATTGTACGCGTTAGACCTTCCCCGTCTCTCTCTTCAGGAGTGACAAACTCGTGCTCGCCTGGCATTCCCTCTAAACCAGCCAGCCATTAACGGCACACGGTTCGTGCAAGTAACACTTGCTGCGTAGGTCGGCCGTCCGAAGCTCCCCCTGGCCCCGTGAGGTCCGGTGGTAGGCCGTTTCACCGCGTGGCGCTGCGTGGCCTGGCATCGCTAATGCGGCGTCACGTGCCGCGCTTGTCAAACCCACCGGGGCCAGGCAGCAGGCAGCAGGCACCCACCACGCCTCATTAGGAGTTCGACGAGCGTGGCCGTGGCCCGCCAGCGCTCCCGCCGGTGCGTACCGCCGGTTTCTCCTGTGCTCCTTTCCAGCCCTTTGCTGTCACTCATATATTACTATGCATCGGGTCGGTACAACATGGTGACGCCCAGCTACTGTGCAATTCGCAAGAGAGAGCTATTGGAAACTACTACGTCTCTTGCAGTATCAACCAGAGCTTGACAAGACACCCATACACTATTGTGCAGGACAATAAGTTGAATCCTTCTGGAGTTTGGTACACATTATATCAGAGTGTTGTCAATGGCATTTTATACCAGACATCATGAACAAGCCTTCCAGTTCCTTTACACACACACGTTAGAATGAATGCAATGTGCTAACGGCCTCTTAATTTCATTGACGTCATAATATACGAAGCCAACGATTGAGAATGTGTGTGAAATCTTATGGGACTTAGCTGCTAAGGTCATCAGTCCCTAAACTTACATACTACTTAACCTAAATTATCCTAAGGACATACACACACACCGATGCCCGAGGGAGGACTCGAACCTCTGCCGGGACGAGCCGCATAGTCCACGACTGCAGCCCCCTTAGACCGCTTTTTTTTTTTTTAAATCTCATTTTGTTCGTTTTCGTTCGTTGTATCTGCTCGAGGAGGACGTCACAAGACACCAATTTCAGTTCGTCGTTGTTCCATTAACTCAGTTTTTTTTTATTACAGAGGGCAGCTAACCCTCTGACGGAGCACGCTGAGTTACCATGCCGGCTAACCGCTCGGCTAAACCCGGGCGGCGAGAATATCAAGGAAGACGTCCAGTCACATTAATATAAATTAATATGACCGCCGCCTATGTGCGACGTAAACATGAAATAACTACTCACAGACAGAATGTGGTATCACTAGGAGATGGGGGGGGGGGGGGGGGGTATATAAAGCGTGTCGGCGGAACGGGAAAACAGTGCAGTTGTAATCATATTGCGGCAACGGATCAATTTATCTCACGTCCAAAGCGGTAAATCACTATCTTTCAGGCCAAGGGTGGAAGCATTTCCGAAACGCTTAAGCCAGTAAACAGTTCGCATGCCGTCGTGTTTAAAGAATGTTGTGCGTGGCAGAATGGTGCTGTCCAAAACCGGCGCTGGAGCAACTATGGTTCACCTGGGCCGTAGATGACAGGGCTGAACGACGGGTGCCGAGATGTGTACGGGAGAATAGCCTGCAACTGTTGAGCAACTGACAGCCCAGATGAATCAAGGGCTACCAACAGTGTGTCCTCAACGTCCGTTCAGGGAACATTGCTGCTTAGGGGTCTCCGCAGAAGGCGCCTGGTTCATGCCCCCATGCTGATGCTGTTAATTGGCCTGGAATCTGCAAGCCAATACTGAACTGGACGTCCACTGAGTGGCGACAGGTAGCATTTTCAGATGAACCACGTTTTATGCTCCTCCAGACAGATGGCCTTTGGAGTACACGGCATGTAACGTCTGAGAGTGAGCATTATTTAACAATCGTCAGAAGGGTCCAGGACAGAGGACGAGGCGTTATGGTCCAGAGGATATAATCGTGGCTTTCCGTGAGTGATCCTGTCATTCTGGAAGACACAGTGGATCAACACAAATATGCATCTATTCTTGGGAACCATGTCCACCCCTACACAGTTTGTTTTTCCTCGGCACGATGACATCTACCAGCAGACCAATGTAACGTGTATGTGTATCACAGCTTGCAGTGTACGTGTGCGGTTGGAAGACCGCCAGAATGACTTTACCGTAACCGCCTTCCTACCAACTCCCCAGATTTAAACATAATCGAGACTCTATGGGACTACCTCAGTCGGGCTGTTCGCGCCATAGGCCTTCAAGTGGAGTCGGTCTGGTTCCACATCCCTGACAGTGACTTCCAGAATCTCATTGATTCTATTCCTGCACTTTTCGCTGTGGTCTGCGCTGCAGAAGGAGTTTATTCAGGCTCTTGACAGGTGATGACATTAATGTGATTGGACTGTGTAGTTTGGGGGTTGGGGTTGTTTGGGGGAAGAGACCAAACCGCGAGGTCATCGGTCTCATCGGATTAGGGAAGGATGGGGAAGGAAATCGGCCGTGTCCTTTCAAAGGAACCATCCCGGCATTTACCTGGAGCGATTTAGGGAAATCACGGAGAACCTAAATCAGGATGGCCGGACGCGGGATTGGACCGTCGTCCTCCCAAATGCGACCCCAGTGTGTAGTTTATGCTTATCAAATCAGTGTTTGCCATTTATAGCATTGTACGTGGCGAAGTCAATATCTTTTGTGATAGAATCCCAACGGTAACAAAGACATCACCTTTAAATGATCATGGTCACATTAAATTTTTTTACATATTTTGGAGTCTTAGAAGCTGCTGTATTTTGCACTGTGACTGAGCTGACAGTTACAAACTTCCGCTACGTTTCAGTCTCTCTCGTTTTTTCTTAACTTTTATCCCATCGTTCTGCGCCCGATGTTTTTAATGATTTCGTAAATTTATTTTTATTTTAACTTTGCTATCAGATGCCTATCCTGTGGCCACAGTCGTTAGTTAACTTAATGGAGGAAAGCCATATCTGGGCATCGTGTAAACTTAATTCTGTTATCGTGTTTTAACATGGTTCACTTCCTTCTCTGGAAAGCTGGAAATAAGCTGTACGACCAGGTCTAGCATTGTGTTTCACTCCTGGCTGAAAACAATCTGGTTTTTGTAAGCAGTTCTACGTGAATTATTTCCGTTCACTCTATGTTTTCTAGACGCATATCACGCTCAAGAGTAAAAATCTTTGTAGTGGTCTTATTAGGCGAACAATCCTTTTATGTCGTCGCTTCAGTAGACGGAATTTTCTACGAACTCCTTACGCTGTCGTGACGCCTGATATTCTAGCTAGCTATGAGCTGTTGGAATAAATAGCATTTATTTTCATCCATAATTGTTCTTCACGATTATACACTCCGCAAAAAAATTAAAGGGTCACTTATGCGAAATATTGTAACTGTCCCAAATTAAGACACATAGAAGTTTGAAATTGGCTCAGAGGTGCTTGCAACCTTCCTCTGCAACGGTACCAAAGCGTGGAGCCCTGTGACGTTACCCTCTGTTTCAGCGTCACTTAAAGCAGCAAGATGTCGACACTTACGGAAAAAAAAGGCCAGTGCTCAGAAGTTCACGTGAGGTGTAAAGTAAATAAATCATGCCATATGGGCAGCAAATTTCACCACAATTCTGCTCAAAGCCAATGTGGACGTGTCACACAATGGGAAGGTCGTCGCACCCCTGTTTACCCACATCTCACCCCTTCTCTTGACGCCATGCGATGGAGGTGAGAACCACGATGTCCAGCGTTGTAGTCACATGGGTTTCTTATGAATGTCCGAGGGAAAAGTTTCAGACACACCGCTGCTCAGAATCGACACGAAAAGGCTTCAGGAGGTGGCGTATATGGGGTCAATGAGACCAACATTTCCCTAGGGACGAACTTTCTCACACAGTTCGCACTGCTATGAGCGACAATATGTCGTTTTCCACAACCTTCGGCACTGCTGAAACCCGGAAGTTCCAACCCTTCGCTTAGGACATCGTAGGACCGAAGCCCCATTGAACGTGATTTCACCCCACTGGAGTATAGCCTGACCGCAAATTTTGCTTTGGTATATAGTGTGGAACACTGGGCAGCGTTCAAAAGCATTTGAAGGAATTTGTACATGATCCGAAGCAGTCGTCCTGTGCCGTGTGTCTGAGGGGGGGGGGGGGGGGGAGAGGCGGGGAAGGGATGAGTTGTGACATTGTAAAGTACTTGAATGGAATGGCAATGGGCCCCTCTAAGATACTCCTCCCATCTCAGTTCTGCAACACTCTGGGTGCCACCTGCACTACTCTAGTGGGCAGTCGAAAAATCCCCCCCACCAATACCCCCACCGATCCCTCCCCGTTAGTGAAACAGACAACCCAGTCCACAATACTGGCTGCTGGCTGCATGCAAAATTGGAGGGGTGTCTAAAGGGCTGCTCACCTCACTGACATGCAAGGACTGGTAGCTGGGTGTCTGTACAGAGACATTTTGTAAGTGCCCAATAAATATGCACAGGTGACACCGATAGTGTTGCCGAACAGGCGGCGGATCTTTTAAGTACCCTTCAGCCCCCCGCCACTCCCCACCCCCGTGCACACGCAGAGGAGGGCTGAAAAATGAGTGATGAAACAGCATAAACACCCTTTCCTGCTTCTAATCAAGTTCAAATTTCGTCAAATGGTTTTGTAACGTCTCTGGTGGTTGCATCCTGTATACCAGAGCAAAAAAGTCAGTTGTGCTTCACTCCAGAAGGGTGAGATCATACTCAGTGTGGTTGCAGGCCCATTATGTCCTTAGAGAATGGCTGAATCGTCCGGGGGTTCTCAGCAGCGTCGAGAACCCCGTCCTGTTGCTCATCGCACTGCGAACTGTAATTTTCGACCGCTAAATATGTGGGAGTGTATGCCACAAGCGAATTGGTGCTCTCATTGACGTTATTTATGCCACCTCTTGAGGCCTTTTCATGTGGATTCTGAGCGGTGGTGTGTCTGAAATGTTTTATTCTGATATACATGCGAAACCAGCTTTATTTCAACCCTGGGCGTCACGGTTCTGATCTCCATCGCAAAGGCGTCAAGTGAGGGGGTGACATGTGGGTAAGTGGGGCGGGGGGAGGTTGTGACGACCTTACCACTGTGTGACACGTTTACAGTGGCGTTGGTCAGAATGTGGTGAAATTTCGTGCCAACGATACATCATTATACTACCTGAAACCTCACATCAACTTCAACTGCGGCCTACCCTTTGCATCTGTCGACACCTTGTTCAAATGGTTCAAATGGCTCTGAGCACTATGGGACTTAACATCTGAGGTCATCAGTCCTCTAGAACTTAGAACTAGTTAAACTTAACTAACCCAAGTACATCACACACATCCATGCCCGAGGCAGGATTCGAACCTGCGACCGTAGCGGTCGCGCGGTTCCAGATTGAAGCGCCTAGAACCGCTAGGCCACTCCCGCTGGCTCGACGCCTTGTTTCTTGGTACATTGGGGAGCACGAGGGTGACGTCGCAGAGCGCCACAATTTGGTGCTATTACAAAAGAAGGTTGTAGACATCTTTGACGAAATTTCAAAGTTCTGCTTCGCAATTGGAGATAATTACGGCGTTTCAAAAAAGCGGCTAATTATTTTACAATTTTCGAATGGTTTCTAGGCGATCATCGAAGATGCTGTTACACTGAAATGCTTTCCAAATTAAAATATGAAATTGATAAAGGGAAACGCTTCGCGTTTCACAATCTATTTTTATGAACCGGAAAACTGAAGCTTTTTTTTTTATTCTTTCTACCACTGTAATATTTTATTGCCTCGTTCGCTCTCAGTAAAAGCTGCCAATGAAAATGATGTACGAGAACACGAAGTACACAGCAGTAAACATGTAGCAGGACTTAATTGGGTGTGACTGAAACGTAGCAGTTGGCGAAAAGGTAAAGCAACTGCAGTGCAACAGCACGCGTCTACATTGACTGTATCCGGCTGTTCACGGCAGTTCTTCCTCGCTGGGCGTTCCTGTGTAATTTTCTTCCTTCCTGCTGAATGTGGCAACGTAATTATGTTTGCTCTGATGAAAAAACTTCTTAATGTGTTGACGTACCCTCGTTAACGCGTACAACAGTGCAGAAAACATCCAGCTAAATGAGAGAGAGCACTAAGGAGCAATGTTTCCTTCGACTTTGTTGAGTACTATGAGAGTCGTGCGTGATAAGCGCGTGCACCAGGTTCCATTGTGTTTTTTCGAAGCTTCCAGGGAAGGAAAGACATCTGTCATCATGTAGTCTTTGAAGACGGAACCGCCGGCCGGTGTGGCCGTGCGGTTAAAGGCGCTTCAGTCTGGAACCGCGTGACCGCTACCGTCGCAGGTTCGAATCCTGCCTCGGGCATGTATGTGTGTGATGTCATTAGGTTAGTTAGGTTTAATTAGTTCTAAGTTCTAGGCGACTGATGACCTCAGAAGTTAAGTCGCATAGTGCTCAGAGCCATTTGAAGACGGAACATTGAGCAAAGGGGAGCAACCGGCCCAGTGGTTAAGGGCTACTCTGGAAGACCGACTGTAGGTTTGAAATTAACTCCGCAGCTTAATCAATACGCTACCACTGTTTATAGACTGTAATCGACTAAAATTTGTGGAACTATCCTCATTTTTGTAATCGAATCATGCTCCGTCGTATCGCTTATTGGTCGTCTGAAACTTTATAAAGAATAGATTTAGTCCTTGTAATTAACACGCGCTGCAATCACGCCTTTTTTCCTATAATGATGTAAGTAAGCTATTGGACCATGGATATCATGGAAAGGATCCAGTTCAGACATCTTGTGTAAGCAGAAGTCGAGCTGTATTTTATTACTACACACATCAAAAAAAGTTTTGTATCACCTGGGTTCCGAGAGTTCCGGAACCAGTACAGAAAATTACAACAGAGATCAACATAAGCATCGTTTCCGCCCTTTTCATTCCTCATGAAAAACCACACATTGCATGTGGTACTACCATACAGCGAGACCTTCAGAGGTGGTGGTCCAGCTTTCTGTACACACCGGTACCTCTAATACCCAGTTGCACGCCCTCTTGCATTGATGAATGCCTGTATTCGTCGTGGCATACTGTCCAGAAGTTCCTCAAGGCACTGTTGGTGTATATTGTCCCACTCGTCAACGGCGACTCGGCGTAGATCCCTCAGAGTGGTTGAAGGGTCACGTCGTCCATAAACAGCCCTTTTCAATATATACCAGGCATCTTCTATAAGGTTCATGTCTGGAGAACATGCTGGCCACTCTAGTCGAGCGATGTCGTTACCCTGAAGGAAATCATTCACAAGATGTGCACGATGGGGGTGAGAATTATCGTCCATGAAGACGAATGCCTCGCCAATATGCTGCCGATATGGTTGTACAGTCGCTCGGAGGATGGCATTCACGTATCGCACAGCATTTCGGCGTCTTTCATGACCATCAGCGGCGTAGGTCGGCCCCACATAATGCCACCCCAAAACAGCAGGGAACCTCCACCTTGCTGCACTCGTTGGAAAGTGTTTCTAAAGCGTTCAGCCTGACCGGGTTGCCTCAAAACACGTCCCCGACGACTGTCTGGTCGAAGGCATATGCAACACTCATAGGTGAAGAGAACATGATGCCAATCCTGAGCGGTCCATTCGGCATGTTGTTGGGCCCATCTGTACCGCGCTGCATGGTGTCGTGGTTGCAAAGATAGACCACGTCATGGACGTCGGGAGTGAAGTTGCGCATCATGCAACCTATTGCGCACAGATTGAGTCGTAACACGACGTTCTGTGGCTGCACGAAAAGCAGTATTCAACCTGGTGGCGTTGGTGTCAGGGTTCCTCAGGGCCATAATCCGTAGGTAGCCGTCATCCACTGCAGTAGTGGCCCTCCGGTGGCCTGAGTGGCCTGAGTGAGGCATGTCATCGACAGTTCCTGTCTCTCTGTATCTCTTCCATGTCCGAAAAGAATAGCTTTGGTTCACTCCGAGAAGCCTGGACACTTCCCTTGTTGAGAGCCCTTTCTGGCACAAAGTAACAATGCGGACGCGGTCGAACCGTGATATTGACATTCTAGACATGGTTGAAGTACAGGCAACACGAGCCGTGTACCTCCTTCCTGGTGGAATGAGTAGAAGTGATCGGCTGTCGGACCCCGTCCGTGTAATAGGCGCTGCTCATTCATGGTTGTTGACATCTTTGGGCGGGTTTAGTGACATCTCTGACCAGTGAAAGCGACTGTGCCTGTGATACATTATCCACAGTCAACGTTTATCTTCAGGCGTTCTGGGAACCGGGGTGATGCAAAACTTTTTTTGATGTATGTGTTATTGTAATAAGGGCCCAAAACTCCGCTAACCATTAATATCTCGCAATAAGGTTAGTTCAGGCCGTAGCTGTGGAGTATTATTTATGGTTGTGGGTAGTATAAAGTTTGCAAATCCCGTTGATGTTCAGTTACATTAAGCCTTGTGCCATCATTTAGTTGTCAGTAAAAAAAAAAAAAAAAAAAAAAAAAAAAAAAAAAAAAAAAAAAAAAAACCAGATGTAAGGTGTTCTTCCCTGTTATAACTTTTCGGCAGTGCATTTAGGGTATTATCAACTCGTGTACCGAAATTCTTTATGTTGCTTTTGCCGATGTTTTAATAGAATTTAACCTCCACCATTCGTATGGGACAGATATATACGTGATATGCTACATTTTGCTGCTGCTCCCCGAAAACGTTCGGCAAGCGAATTGTAAATTTTAAAATTTTACTCCAGCCGAGGCCAGGCAGTAGAGGCCAGCTTGGGCAATGTGCTAATCAACTAAGCCAGTGGGCAGTATTGTTGACAGTACACCAAAACAGTCCGACCAGACGGAGTTTGCGACAAGGTCATAGCCGAGGGGAGAGAACAATTAACGCCGCAATTCAGCGTGACAGATAGTGAAGCAACATTTTGTTATTCGGAGCACTTGTGTGCTACAGAGAAACTGACAAGAAGTAAATTTAACTGGCCTAGAAACCCGTGCTCGGTGCAAAGTGAGCTAGGAAAAGCTGACAGGACAAATAACGTGAGAAACCCACACGTCCCCTCCACCCTCCCCCTTCCCCTGGCAAGACAGTGTCGGAAGCGTAGCTATAAGGCTACAAATAACAATCGAGTTTATTGGGTCAAGGCATTCAGTAGTGCTGACATTCTGTCTGCGTTTTGAACCAGAGAGAAAGACGGCCCTCTAAGCTTCAGAGAAACTACAGCTAATATTTGATGATGAAGAAAGGCTGGAGAACTGTCCACTGGTTAACTGAACGAGTTCCCGAATGAGTTACGTTGTACTTAATCTGATTTCTAACCTACTTTGCAAGTGGTGGTATTGTTAGAAGGCCTTCAACATCAATTTGTCGCAGTACCTCCTGGTTGGTTCCCATCTGTTGTGCAGTTCGTCTGATCCATTTCTTGGAACTGGTTTGAAACGCAGCGTGTGTCTTCTCGATGTTTTCAGGCGTTTTCACCCTTTTTGGACGACCGACATTGGTAGCACTGCAATCACGAACTCGACTCGTTCTCTCAGACTTGCGAATCAAATTCTTGGTTGTTATCGCACTTGGACCGGTTGTCTTCAGCTTGAACTCGGTCGCAAACTTCCTTTGAGCCACAGTTGGAGTGTTATTCCACGCATAATAGGCCTTCACAAGTACTGTATGCTCAGGCGCTTTCACGTGCAAATGGCCAACAACAACAAGACGCATGAGCATACTAACTTCCCAACAAGCCCAGCAGCCAACCGTGCAGTTTGAACGTTCTAACGCAAACCATTCAGAAGCTATGACGATTTTATTTCATCCAGTTTAACAATTGTCACCCTGTAAACGTGATTGGTGCATAAGGTTAATGTGAGAAGTATCCCCGGCTTATAATACTCTCGTCATATTCCACCAGGCTAATTATATCGAGTGATGACATTGCGTGGCTTCAGACTCACTGATTTAAGAAACTCGTAGTTTGCATGTACACTCCTGGAAATTGAAATAAGAACACCGTGAATTCATTGTCCCAAGAAGGGGAAACTTTATTGACACATTCCTGGGGTCAGATACATCACATGATCACACTGACAGAACCACAGGCACATAGACACAGGCAACAGAGCATGCACAATGTCGGCACTAGTACAGTGTATATCCACCTTTCGCAGCAATGCAGGCTGCTATTCTCCCATGGAGACGATCGTAGAGATGCTGGATGTAGTCCTGTGGAACGGCTTGCCATGCCATTTCCACCTGGCGCCTCAGTTGGACCAGCGTTCGTGCTGGACGTGCAGACCGCGTGAGACGACGCTTCATCCAGTCCCAAACATGCTCAATGGGAGACAGATCCGGAGATCTTGCTGGCCAGGGTAGTTGACTTACACCTTCTAGAGCACGTTGGGTGGCACGGGATACATGCGGACGTGCATTGTCCTGTTGGAACAGCAAGTTCCCTTGCCGGTCTAGGAATGGTAGAACGATGGGTTCGATGACGGTTTGGATGTACCGTGCACTGTTCAGTGTCCCCTCGACGATCACCAGTGGTGTACGGCCAGTGTAGGAGATCGCCCCCCACACCATGATGCCGGGTGTTGGCCCTGTGTGCCTCGGTCGTATGCAGTCCTGATTGTGGCGCTCACCTGCACGGCGCCAAACACGCATACGACCATCATTGGCACCAAGGCAGAAGCGACTCTCATCGCTGAAGACGACACGTCTCCATTCGTCCCTCCATTCACGCCTGTCGCGACACCACTGGAGGCGGGCTGCACGATGTTGGGGCGTGAGCGGAAGACGGCCTAACGGTGTGCGGGACCGTAGCCCAGCTTCATGGAGACGGTTGCGAATGGTCCTCGCCGATACCCCAGGAGCAACAGTGTCCCTAATTTGCTGGGAAGTGGCGGTGCGGTCCCCTACGGCACTGCGTAGGATCCTACGGTCTTGGCGTGCATCCGTGCGTCGCTGCGGTCCGGTCCCAGGTCGACGGGCACGTGCACCTTCCGCCGACCACTGGCGACAACATCGATGTACTGTGGAGACCTCACGCCCCACGTGTTGAGCAATTCGGCGGTACGTCCACCCGGCCTCCCGCATGCCCACTATACGCCCTCGCTCAAAGTCCGTCAACTGCACATACGGTTCACGTCCACACTGTCGCGGCATGCTACCAGTGTTAAAGACTGCGATGGAGCTCCGTATGCCACGGCAAACTGGCTGACACTGACGGCGGCGGTGCACAAATGCTGCGCAGCTAGCGCCATTCGACGGCCAACACCGCGGTTCCTGGTGTATCCGCTGTGCCGTGCGTGTGATCATTGCTTGTACAGCCCTCTCGCAGTGTCCGGAGCAAGTACGGTGGGTCTGACACACCGGTGTCAATGTGTTCTTTTTTCCATTTCCAGGAGTGTATTATTACCTTGCTGTTCTGTTGTGAAGTGCTGCGCTGCATGTTGCACTTAGGTATAAAACCAAAGTCCATTCTGTTTTCGTTGACAATTCGAGGCTGCTGTGATCCCTGACTGGTTGTAGTTCGCTGCCAGAAGTGGCAAGTTAAAGGCTGTCGATTCTGCCTCCAGCAGGTCCTGGTTGGATGAAGGCTGCCACCGCTTCTGGGTCTGTGCATGTTCAAGGTCACTGTTGGTTCTGCTTGAGATGTAACTGTGAAATGATTTCCTCGCTGTGTAAAGCGACAAGTTGATTATCCAGGATCACAGGACGCAGCTCCAGATAGTCCAATGATTTTCCACTGAGGGGAAGAATTCGTAAATTGTGTGAGACAATCTGTAGTTAAGATAAGAGTCTGTAGCGATGTTACACTCGACATGCATTGTACTGACGAGGAGTACATCCACAAGCACCTCGGAATTTCAGCGTAAGTTCTATGATTTGTTCTCTGCACTTTTGAAACTGTTAATATCTGACTCGATCAGTTTGGGAGGTATGACTTCTCAAACAGTGTCTTGTGCTTTGAAACACATACCAAATCACCTACATCAAATTTCTGTTTACGTGGATCCAGCATTTTAATATAATACACCGTATCCATGAGTTCATTATCACGAACAACGATTTGTGTCATTTTATTGTACCACGTTTGGTTCGATTATACTGCTTAATTATTTCTGGGAGGATATCTGTCAATTTCTATGAGCCACGAAGATTAGAAGGTATCCACATTTGACCTTTTATTGTGCTGTTCAGACGTTCCACGATGCTCGCCTTCAGGGGGGCGAATGTTGAGTAGTGATGTATTCCATACCACTTCATCACGTTCTGTGATCAGTTTGGAGGTTATCCAGGCATGATTCGCCCCTGTCTGCAACAGATATTCAAACACATCTGCTAAATTTCTCTCCTTTTTGTTTTAACAGGTAATGCCCAGAAAAATTTGGAGTATGTTTCAATAACCATTAAAATTTGTTTGAACCCATTATTCTCATGTGAACATTCCGCATATCCATAAGATGAGCCTGCCATAAGCCATCCAAACCTTTAATCATAACATGCCTGCAAGGGTGTGTTTTGTGTGTTGGTTTGTGCAGTTCACGAACTACTGTCTCCATCCTCATTCGATTATAGCCCTCTCTGATATTACTGAGACAACCTCGTTCGAATGAGCGATACTGCACACAGCAGCTGATGCCGTGAGCAGTCGTAGTCGATCTATTAGCTCATTGGGATCGTCGTAGTACGTATACTGAGGAGACTGTTTTCTGGTTCTTTTATGCTGAGTGTCAATAACATCACAACTGTTATACCGACCGTCTAACGATGGTGATTTTATAATGTCTGTGTATTTTTTCACTGCATTGGTTTCCTGTTTTCCTGTGTACACTGGTCAATTGTAGTATTTCACCATACGAATCCATAGCTTTTGGGGGAAAATTTTACTAATTTTGAGTGTTTTAGGAAAATGAGTTTCAATAGATCCGGTTTTCTTTGTAATTCCCAAATCCCTGTTTGTATTTTTTTTTTCATTTAAAGTTTAGGGTCATCGTCGTCGTTGTGTAATTTCACTGAGAGCTAATCTTGAAATTCAGTAACTGGTTCAAATATCTCTCGCCATGTCTGCTCTCGATCCAATGTCCTTACCTCAGCAAGCGTAACTTCTCTCTAATGACCTTCCATGCAGTGATGACGTTATGCTTAGTCGACATCTTGCAGCTTCACAGGCTGCACCCTATCATATTTCGCTCAACCTTTACAGTTAAATCATGTACTTTCCTTTCATGTCCATCAACTTTTACAGCTAAGTCGTCTACTTTCTTTCTCAGAATGACGTGGTTTTACATCTCTAGTTTCTTTACCTTAGGATCCAATTTACTGATCAGTCTCGGAAGGGTATGGCCATACGTCTCCAGCTCCATGACACTACATCCGAGAGATTGAAATTTTCCATCTATGTACAGACACATTCTCTGTCTATGCAGCCGGCCAGAGTGGCCGAGCGGTTCTAGGCCCTTCACTCTGGAACCGAGCGACCGCTACAGTCGCAGGTACGAATCCTGCCTCGGGCATGGATGTGTGTAATGTCCTTAGGTTAGTTAGGTTTAAGTAGTTCTACGTTCTAGGGAACTGATGACCTCAGAAGTTAAATCCCATAGTGCTCAGAGCCATTTGAACCATCTGTCTATGCACACCTATCCTCTCTGGCTGAGTGGCTGGTGTGTCCATGGTGTGATGTATACTAAGATATTCATCACTGTTTTCATAGCTATATGTATAGAAACTCCTGGAAGTTCCATTTATATCAACTGTCATTCACTTTTCTTGATTTATCAGTAACAAGAAACCTGTATTGTGTGTGATTCCAGTGATCTGTGCATATCTTTATAAAATAACTGAATGACATGTTGATTCGAACACACGCCTGGTAAATGGGTTTTAGATCCAAATTGTCTTGTTCGAAAGCTATAATGAGATTTGCATTATCCCTCACCAACTGTTTCGGGATGCTGGAGTATGTATGATTCAAATAAAACACGTCAATACCCATATGATGACCGAAACAGAAATATCATAGAAATTGACCTTGGTTTTCAACAGCAACGTCGTCGAATACGAAAACTGTGTTTGGCTTTACTTTTTCTGGAAGGGGCGATTTCACTACTTTGACTGAATGTCATGTATGTTACACCATCCAAACCTTTCAGTATCTTTTGTAGTAGCTGGTACTTGGGTTGAAAGAGCGTTTTTGAAAATACACACTTATACTCAAAGCTCACTCCATCTGGGTGTGTTAGTACAGATATAGGAACATTTGTCTTGCCACAGTTGGATTGACCCACAATTACAGCTCGTATGTTATCAGGAAGGTGTATCCTATTCTTCTTCTACTAGTCTTCTTACACACCATCACAGGACTAGTCACTTACAACAAAGACCTGATGGTTGATCCACATTGCCATGATACCAACTACATCAGGTCATGATGTGGAATGGCCTTTTATAGAAAAATGAATGCTTGTTATAATATGTGTAGGCACTATAGTAATGACCTTACATGATGAGCTACTGTGGCTGCATTATATATATATATATATATATATATATATATATATATATATATATATATATATATATATATATATATATATATATATATTGGCTTCAATACATCTGAAAAATCAACAGGTTCATTCTTCACCTTCTCTCCTGTACAGAATTTGCCAAATAATGGTTTCTTGTATGTGTAAAATTCAGTTTGAAGATATCTCAAACTTAAGCATTTCCTTTAGTTTCTTTTGGCACTGTGTTGATACATAAGTGTAAATAGTCAACATGCACACTATTTATTGAAGACAATCTACAATGTCCTTATAAACACTTTTAACACAATTTAGCTGTCTCTTCAGTTTTTGCTATCCTAGATCCAACATGTATGTAACAGTGGAGTGTCACAGATAAATGATTGTATTCCCTGATTTCACACAGAGTGCTGAGTCAAAATACACTGTTGTAATTGAGAGAGTTAGAGACACACAATTAATGTCTGGTGAGGTATGAGTTTGATAATACTCAGTGTTCATCTGCTGATTGATCTAGGCTTCAGTACATCATCCCACTCATGCTCAGTAAACAGCACTTTAACATTTTCAGATACATTTTCAACTTCTAACAACACATTCTAGTCATTGGCTACTCCAGCTGCTAGTAAACCGGTATTTAAACGCTTTGAACTTGTAGTTGTGAAACTGTATATTGAACCGAAAGGCGTTAGAGTGCTATGTGGAATTGCTAGCTTCTCATCTAGAATATTTACATCTCATTCTTCTTGCAGTGTCATCAGAATCTTCTGAGATGGATCATACGTTGACAGCTAGTACTGACCTGTGCCACGTATGGTGAGACCACCTGCACGCTTCTACAAGTCAGGAACAGGCTGAGTGTATTCGTCACTGAGTGGTATACAAAACAGCACATCACTGTCCTGATCCAGCATGCTACCCAATTGTGCAACAGTATCCCATGGTGGCAATGCCGATGCTTGTCTTCACACAGTGGAGGTCACTCCAGGCACTAACAAACCAGTGGTCATTGTTGCTACTGTTCTGGACACAGAGATCACCACTGAACAGAGACAAAGACGCAGTAAGCATCCATACAGACAAAGAAAATGGAACAACACACACACACTATATATATACGAGGGCGGTTCAGAAAGTAACCTCCGATTGGTCACAGTGCGGGTTGTGGGGGGAGTAGCGACGCCATCTGTGCGTTCACGTACTCAACAGGTCAGTCGGCATCAAGCCGTGGTCGAGTGAACGTCGTACCTGCGCTAGTTTAGTTTTTGTGGCAGTTTGAAATGTGTGCTGCAATAGAAAACCCCGCCAAATGTGAAGTGCGTGCTGTCATAAGGTTTTTTACAGCCAAAGGATATTCTGCAGCAGCTATTCATCGTGAGCTTTGTGCCGTGTATGGGCCAAGAGTTATGAGTGAAGGAGTTGTCCGTGAATGGGTACGTTTATTTAAAAGTGGACGAGAAAACGTTCATGATGAAGAGAGGAGTGGTAGACCATCATTGGTGACTGACGAACTCGTTCAGACAGTTGATGCAAAAGTTCGTGAAAATCGACGTTCTCAATGTCGGAGTTGTCTACTGGTTTTCCACAGATTTCTAAGACTCTCTTGTACGAGATAGTGACAGCAAGATTGGGTTACCGTAAGTTCTGTGCACGATGGGTGCCCAAAATTCTTACCGACCACCACAAAACTCAAAGAATGGCCTCTGCATTAGACTTTCTGTCACGTTATGAGGACGAAGGAGAACCATTGTTAAACAGAATCGTGACCGGTGACGAAACCTGGATTAAGTACGTGAACCCTGAGACAAAAGAACAATCAAAGATGTGGGCACATTCAAATTCGCCTACCAAACCAAGAAAAGCCTCGCAAGATTTTTCTGCCAGAAAACTGATGGCAACGGTGTTTTGGGATGCCAAAGGGGTGTTGTTGGTTGAATTCATGGAACGTGGTACGACCATCAATCAAGACGTGTACTGTGAAACAATAAAAAAGTTACGACGGGCTATACAGAACAAACGCCGTGGTATGCTGACTTCCGGTATCGTTTTTTTGCACGATAACTCCCGTCCTCACTCTGCTCGCAGAACAACGGCCCTTCTTGAGTCCTTCAAGTGGGACATCAACCATCCACCTTACAGCCCAGACCTGGCGCCAAGTGATTATCACCTCTTCATGCATTTGAAGAAATGGCTCGGGTCACAGCAGTTTGATGACGACGAAGAGCTCAAAGATGCGGTCACAGGCTGACTCCAGGCACAAGCGGGTGATTTTTATGCAGATGGAATTTCAAAGCTTGTGAAGAGATACGATAAGTGCCTCAATCGCTATGGAGACTATGTAGAAAAATAGTGCAAAGATGTAGTTGTAAGATGTATATATTAAAATATTTTTATTTAACTTGGTGTATTTTTTTAAATCAACCGGAGGTTACTTTCTGAACGGCCCTCGTATATATATATATATATATATATATATATATATATATATATATATATATATATATATATACTGAGCATCCTGAGGGATGTGGTGCAGGTGAATGAGTGCTCTGGTGGTGATATTATGAACTAACACACTCAAGACCCAAATACCTCTAGCAGTTTCAGAAAAAATAGCAATTCCAGCACAATCATCTATCTGAGTGAGTTTTGAAATGCATATTTACCCATTCTGTTGCATCGCCATTATTTGTCGAAAAATATTCACCCTACACTCATCCATTACCTTTTCTTTCAAGTCTTTGTGTAGGAGGCTGAGGGAGCAGTCCTCAGTTACATGCTTGTATGAAGTGCACTTACTGAACTCCTCTCTGTTTGTAACCAATATCTCTTCAATTGAGCACACCGTGCAAATAAGGATGCCTGTGCTGCAGTGGGTGAATGTCTTGCCTCTTACACCTCAGAAGACTGACTGGGCTTTTCTTGAATCATCTCCAGTTCCAGCACAGACATTTATCTGCATGAGTTTGCAACGTGTAACTTAGTCCCATCCTGCTGCATCTTCATTATTTGATTAAGTGTATTCGAGTGGTTCATACTCTCATTCAGTATCATCACTTTCCAAGCAGTGTATAGATAGGTATGTGTGCAGTCATCAACTACATGAGCCAGCCACGGTGGTCTAGCGGTTCTAGGCGCGCAGTCCGGAACCGCGCGACTGCTATGGTCAGAGGTTCGAATTCTGCCTTGGGCATGGATGTGTGTGATGTCCTTAGGTTAGTTAGGTTTAAGTAGTTCTAAGTTCTAGGGGACTGATGACCACAGATGTTAAGTCCCATAGTGCTCAGAGCCATTTGAACCATTTTTCAACTACATGATTGCAGCTAATATCAACATTAAATTCCTTGAGAGACTCAGACATCTTGTCCACTGAGCACATAGTACAGGGTAAATCTTTCATCATTCCTGTCTGATGGCTCAGCTCAGACTAAAGCTTCCTCACAACTGGAGGAGGGGATGTGATGTGTGGTGTAGGGGGAGGGGCGGTGGTGGGAATGGCAAGAGCCAACAGTGCCCTCTGGTGGTGGTGCTGCGCAAGGTAAACACACAAAATTTGATATTCCTGCCAATGAATATGAATTACCTACAATTTTTTGAATTTAACGCCAAAATTACAAATTTCCTGCCATTTACAGGGGAGAGGGGAATGAAAAGGATGAGGTGGGGTGGGGTGGTGGTGGTGGAGGGAGGGGAAGAGACTCACAGGCTGGCTAGGGAAAAACCATGATGTCATTAGTAGCAGCACCTGTGAATGTATGCAACCCATTCTTACAAAATGCACTGATGCTCTCTTTGTTTCACTGCTCGTCAGTTCCAAGTATTGAATATTTTGGAGGAGAAGAAGGGCAGCAGTACGGCACTGGTAGCTATGACGCCCCACAGTAAGGTCAGGTGTATCATCGAAGTTTTCTTTCTTTCTTTGAGCACTTTACCTTCACTAAATATGAATTTTGTGGCTTGCGTGTGATTGTTTATCGTATTTCGCTAGGATAGATCAATGCTGAAGCTAATACCGCTTTTCTGTTGTTGATGACAGTGGCAGACTGAAGGGAGAGGCTGAAATCTGGTACCAGCACATAACCTTCAAAGAGTATCAACAAGAGGTGCATTTTCATATTTTCGCGGCACAGTGATTGTTCCATAAAATTTCGGGCGTGCAGCCACATGAATATAAGTTCTTTTTCTAATATTTCGTCTGCATACCGTGCAGCCATGTTCAGAATGAGCCGATGTGACTGACGCTCCAGCTTTTTTTTTTTTTTTTTTCCTTTATTGTATTTCAATTCCCCATCGGGGCGGGCTGGCAGCAGCATAGGCGCTGCTCTTCAGCCGAAAGACATAGAACAAAACAATAGAAGACATTTAAAAACAGCAAAGGAGAGAATAAGGTGAACATAGATATAAAAAAGGGGAACATCATGGAAGGCAATAGACAAAAAACGGGGTGACTGTAAAATGGAGGTAAAAAACTGTTTAAAAGTAGCACACACAAAAAGCCACACACTGCGACGGTTAAAAGAACACGAGGCACAGTATGACTGGAGCATAAAGGTAGCGACGTATGGCATAGCACATAATGTAACACTGACGGCGAACCTCAAGGCAGGACACAATTAAAATCACACCTCTTGACGCACACGAGAAACAGTACTAAACAACACTGATGTGGCACACTGATGAAGAGCAACACAGAGGATCTGCCAGGCGCTAGGAGATGAGGGAGACCTGAAGAAGGGAGGGAGGGGAAGAGATGGGGGAGGTGACCGGGGGGCGCGTGGAGGAGGGCCAGGGAGGGAGGGATGTGGGAAGGAGAGAGGCAAGTATGGGGTGCAGGGTCTCAGGGGAGGGGGGGGGGGGACTGAGGAAAATCCGCTCTGGGAGAAGGAGGAAAGAGGGAAAGGGGCCCTGGGGAGTGGGGGGGGGGGAACAAGGCCAGGTTATAGTTGGAAGGAAGGGTAGATGTCACGGCGAAGTTCGTCATCCGGGAGGGGGAGGCGTTGGAAATTGCCCTGACGAAGGAGATGGAGGGTGTGGAGGTGGAGAGAGGGAGGGATACAGCGATAGAGGCGCGGCAACGGGCGGGGGGTGGAGAGGAAGGAGGAAACCAGAGGGTGGGGGGGATCAAGCCTGCGAACAATGTAAAGGATGCGGAGATGTTGGAGGAACAGGAGGAGGTGGGGGAAGGGGATCAGTTCATACAGGAGCCGTGTGGGGGAAGGAAGGCGGATACGGAAGGCAAGGCGGAGCGCATGGCGTTCAAGGATTTGGAGGGCCTTGTAAAAGCGGGTGGGGGCGGAGATCCAGGCAACGCTGGCATAACAGAGGATAGGACGGATGAGGGATTTGTAGGTGTGGAGGATGGTAGAAGGATGCAAGCCCCATGTCCGGCCAGACAGGAGTTTCAGAAGGCGGAGGCGGGAATGGGCTTTCTGCTGGATGGTCAGGAGATGAGGGGTCCAGGTGAGGTGGCGGTCAAGGGTGAGGCCAAGGTATTTCAGGGTGGGGGTGAGTTGGATAGGACGACCATAAAGGGTGAGGTAGAAATCATGGAGGCGGAAGGAGCGAGTGGTGCGGCCTATGATGATTGCCTGGGTTTTGGAGGGGTTGAGACGGAGGAACCACTGGTTACACCAAGTGGTGAACTGGTTAAGGTGGGTTTGGAGGGTACGTTGAGACCGTTGAAGGGTAGGATAGAGAGCCAGGAAGGCGGTGTCATCAGCATACTGGAGAAGGTGGACTGGTGGGGGTGGCTTGGGCATATCAGCTGTATACAAGAGATAGAGGAGAGGGGAGAGGACAGAACCCTGGGGGACGCCAGCCGTGGGATAAAAGATACGGGAGTTGGTGTTGTGGAGGGTGACATAGGAAGGACAGTGCGAGAGGAAGGAAGCGATCAGACGGACAAAATTGATAGGCAGGGCGTAGGTTTGGAGTTTAAAGAGGAGACCGGGATGCCATACACGGTCATAGGCATTTTGGAGGTCAAGGGAAACAAAAATGGCGGAGCGACGGGAGTTGAGCTGGAGGGACAGAAGGTGAACAAGGTTGAGGAGTTGGTCGTCAGCAGAGAAGGAGGGTCGGAAGCCACACTGGGTAAGGGGGAGGAGGTGGTGTTGAGCAAGGTGCTGATGGATATGGCGGGAGAGGATGGATTCAAAGACCTTACTGAAGACGGAGGTGAGGCAGATGGGACGATAGGAAGAGGCGGCAGAAGGGGGTTTGTTGGGTTTGAGGAATAAGAGGATGCGGGAGGTCTTCCACAGGTCAGGGTAGAAGCCAGTAGAGAGGACGACATTATAGAGATGGGCGAGGACAGTCAGGAAGGAATAGGGGCTTTCGCGAAGGTGACGGTAGGTGACACAGTCGTGACCAGGGGCCGTGTTGCGTTTGGACCGGAGGATAAGTTTAATGTCTTGTGCTGTGATGGGAGTGTTTATGTCGGAGGGGGGCAACTGCCCCAAGTACTGGAGACTAGGAGCAAGAGGAGCGACCGAGGTATCGGCACGTTCCATGACCGTGGGGAAAAGAGAATAATCAAAGTGGGGATCATCGGGGATGGAGAAGACCTCGGAAAGGTGGGAAGCGAAGTGGTTGGCCTTACTGAGGTTGTCAGGAAGTGGGCGATCGTTATGGAGAAGGGGGTAGTGGGGAGCGGAAAGGGAACCAGTAAGACGATGGAAGGCGGACCAGTACTTGGAGGAGTTGATAGGGAGGGTGGCGTTGAGTCATGTGCAGGTCTGGCGCCAGTCTCGGCGTTTCGTTGCTGTAATAAGGTTCCGTACGTGTCGCTGTATTTGCCGGTGGCGTTGGAGTGTATCCCTGTCACGAGTGCGCAGGAAGGAGCGATAGAGGTGGCGGGATTCACGGAGGAGGAGGACAGCCCACGGAGGGAGAGTGGGACGGTGTGGGTGGATGGTTTTAGTAGGAACATGGGCCTCCACGGCGTCAGTAATTACCTGCTGAAGGAAGGACGAGGCGTGGTTGATGTCGTCAGGATGGTGATAGGTAAGAGGGTGGCTTTCGACCTGGGCAGAGATGGAGTCCCGGTAGGCATCCCAGTTGGCACGGCGATAGTCATGGACGACCTTGGGAGGGGGTGCAGGGTGCGGAGCCGGAGGGGGGCGGTTTGCAGACGTGATGGTGAGGAGGACAGGGAGGTGATTGCTACCTGTGGGGTCAAGGACGGCGACAGTGATACGCCCAAGGAGGTTGGCGGAGGCAATGACAACATCGGGGGTGGTGTTACTTTCAGGTTGGGTGTGCTGGGGAAGAGGAACAAGGTCACCTTGAAGTGTGGAGAGGAACTGATGCCACCGCCGAAGGGCAGCAGGAGTGCGGCTATGGATGTTGAGGTCGGCGGCAATCACATAGGTGGAGAAGGTGTGGTCAATGTGTGAGATGAAGTCATAAGGAAGAGGAGCAGTGGGGCGGACATAGATGGTGGCACAGGTAATGGTGAGGGAGGGGAAGAAGACGCTAAGGATAAGGTGTTCAGTGGGGTCATTGAGGAGAGGTTGTGGCCGGACAGGGATATGCTTAAGGTGGCCAATCGCGACTCCACCCTGCGCACGAGGACCAGGAGCATCAGTGCGGTGGAGGATATAGGGGGAGGTGCGGATAGAATGGTGGGGCTGGAGAAAGGTTTCGTTCAAGAGGAAGGTGTCGACCTGGTGGTGGGAGAGGGTGTGCATGAGGAGGTATTTGTTGGAGCGGAAGGAGCGAATGTTCTGGAAGAGGATGCGAGACTCGTGCCGCGCCATGACGGGAAGGAGGGGGGGAAGAGAGGGAAGGGAAGAGACTTAAACTAGGGTGTCGAGGCGGGTGAAGGTGAAGTGGGCTTGGTTGTGGGAGTAAGTGGCGAAGGCGTTCAGGTGGAAAACAGAGCGAGCAGCAAGGGATATTTGTTGGAAGGTGTGGGGGCACTGAAAAGGGTGAATGTTTTGGAGGACAACGGTAATGAACTGGATGATGTCCTCGGCCGTGGGGGGTGGACGGAGGGAATTGTTGGGATGGACAGGGGGATCGACGGGACGAACTGGGACCGTAAGTTCAGGGGTGGCTGGAGGGGGTTTAGCTTTACATTTGTGGGAGTATGTGGGATGGGGGCCATTGCAGGTATTACAGGAAGGAGGAGCAGCGAGGTTGGGGCAGTTTTTAAGAAAGTGGGAGGCCTTGCAATGGGGACAGGTGGGGGGGTTTTTGCAGTTGGGAGTCAGGTGGTCATTGTACATCAGGCACCGCTGGCAACGGTAGGATTGGGGAGGGGATTTGGAGGATTCAACAGGGTGGCGACGGTGGTATATCAGGGCACCCTGGGTGAGGAGATGGTCTATGGATGGGGCGGATTCAGAGAATACCCGCATGAGGTAGGTGGGACCAGAGGCATTGTGGATACGGCGGGCAGAGCGGATTTCCAAGTCCGGGTGGGAGTTCAGTTCTACCAACACTTCATCCTCTGTGATCACCGGGCTGAGCTTGGTGATCACAGCGGTGTAGGTGGGGGGGCGACGGGGAGGCTGGGGCTGACGAGGAGTGGAAGCAGAAAGGAAGGGTGTCAGAGAGGCGTGGGGGCCAAACATAACTCGTGGGAGTTTTCGCAGGAGGTCTGTGTGAAAGGATGGGGACGGGGACTTGATAAGGACTGAGTCCCTGCGGGGAATGAGTTGGGAAATGGGAGCACCAGGTAAGTACTTTCGTATTTCCTTGGTGAGGGTACGAGCGTCGAGGAACTTAGGATCGGGAGTTGACAGGACGAAGGTGTGGAGGGTGGGGGCCAAGGTATGGGTGGCAGGAGGAGGGGTGGTGTCCATGGTGACGGCAGGGGGAGGGGGAGGGGGTTGTGGTGTTGATTTTTTGTGGGAAGTCTCGGGAGCAGAGTCGGTAAGGACGCGCTTTTGGGGTTTTTTGGAGACTGGAGGCTGGGAGGAGGGGAGAGGGACGGGGAGGAGAGGGAGGTGGCGGGTGGCAGATCCCTGTGGCGTAGCGGAGGCACCGGGAGAAGCAGCTGGTTCAGTGGTGGCGATGGGGGCTCGGCGCGACGTGATGCGTGCGGGAGATGCAGAAGACGAAGCGACGGGGTCGGTGAGAGAGGGGAAGCCAACGACCTGAGGGGCGGCAGCAGAGGCGGCAACAGAGGCGTACGTGAGGGCGGGGGTAGGAGTGGGAGCTGTTGAGGGCGTGGAAGCTGGAGGAAGGGTGTGGAGGTGTGGGTATACAGCAGGGGAGGATATAGGGGGATGTGTGAGCGGGGGAAGGGAAGGGGAGGCGGAAGGAGGGAGGCCAGGGGCGGCACTCCAGGAAGTGACTGTGGGAGAAGGGGAGGGGGAGGTGTAGATGACGGTGGAGGTGGGAGTACTCATTGCAGACGAACGGCGACGGACAGACGGACGTGCAGCAGGCAGCGGCGGCGTCAGCGTCGGCGTCGGCGATGGTCGGCGGCGAACAGCAGGCGGCGGTGGCGGCGGCGGCGGCGGCAGCGGTTACGACGACGGCGATGGACAGCGAGCAGGCAGGCAGGCAGGCAGGCAGGCAGGCGGACGGACGGACGGACGAACGAACGAACGAACGAACAGCGACAGCAACAAGCGGCGGGCACACAGACAAACACACACAATCTTCGAAGACGGAGATTCCACCCTGAGAGTAGCCCAGGCTTTGCAATCTGACGCTTTCGAAGGAGGGGATCCAACCCTCTAGATGTCCCCGCTCCAGCACTTGCTCCGTCCTTTTAAACTCGCGGACCGCAGCACTGAGCATGCGGCCAGAGATACATTAGGCGCCGGAGACGTTGATTGGAGGCAAAGAGGTATGCCATATGCATGGAATTAGATCAATGGCTGCACGCTCGATCCACTCGTTGATATCGATGTATCACTGCGAGCTGCGCAGTCGCGACATGTTTGTGAATTTATCACAGAAGCTGCTGGGTACCATAATTTGTCCAAACTGAAGCCGCTATCTCCTCCGTTAACTAAATTCTTCGCTATCAGAATTTGGATTGCTTCTTTCGCTGCTGAGTCCCAGAAAGATGAAGTTAAGGTTAAAATTTCGACATTATGTTACACCTTAGAGTGGCCAGTGTCATTTCAGTGCTCTGCCACTGCATATTTATTAAGTTGTAAGAGTTGGGTGTACCTGCGGTGCTGTGCGGGTCTCTCATGGACTGTATGTGTCATCTGTCCAATGTATGAATGGCCACAGTCACTGGGGATCTTGCAAACGCCAGGCTTGCGTCGTTGTTTACAAAGGTTACTTTTTCAGAATCGAATCATTGTTACTCATTGCCAAAATATTCGATAAAGAGATTTGAGCTTTGTCTGAACAACCTAGACATATGCTTTGACCTAGACATATTTTTTATTCAGTAACGAATTTTATGAACAGACTTACGGTGTCGCCATGGGTAGTACTTTGTCGCTCTTGGTGGCCAACTTTTTTGTAGAGGATCTGAGGAGAAGTAGATGGAATCTGCTAGCATGAAGCCCACAGTGTTTTGGAGGTATGTAGATAAAACGTTTTGTAATATGGGTCCATGGTGAAGACAGGCTAAAATAATGTTTAAATCAACTGGCTTCCATCCACAAACAAATTCAGTTCACGATGGAAATCGAAAATGATGGATGCCTTCCATTTTTGGATGTTTTGGTACGACGCAAAGATGATGGCTCTTTGAGACATGCAGTACATCAAAAACCGACCAATATGGATTTATATTTACGTGCAAATATCTGTCACCATCCGTCGCAGATGGTGAGTCTGCTCAGGACTCTGGAGCATAGAGCGCAATCATTGCTGACGAGAGCAGTCTGGAGGACGAGCTCCTACACTTGAGAGGAGTTTTTGAAGCTAACAGGTTCTCTCCACAGCAGACATGTAAGGCACTACAGTGGGAATAAGGAATGCAAAACAACACACGGAAATTTTGAAAACCATGGATTTTTTGCCTTCCGTGGGATGCCTATCGTGAAAAATAGGACGGTTCATCAGCAAACACAAAGTTAAACTGATTTTTCGCCCTCCACCAAAGGCAGCAGCATTCCTGGGTTCCGTTAAAGATGTTTTTGTGATTCGGAAGCCTGGGGTTTACTGGATCCCCTGTGGCTGTGGCTGTTCATACATCAGACAGACAACACGTGTAGTCCATGAAAGATGCACAGAGCACCGCCGGTCAACCCGGCTCTTACAACCCAATAAATCTGCGGTAGCAGACCACTGTATTGAGACTGGGCGCTCTATGGTATACCATAATGTCAAAATTTTAGCCTCGACTTCATCTTTCTGGGACTCAGTAGCGAAAGACGCAATTGAAATCCGGTTGACGATGAATTTAATTAATAGAGGTAGCGGCTTCAGCTTGGACAAATCGTGGTATCCGCACTTTCTGTGATAAACTCACAAAGACGTCGCGACTGCAGATCGCAGTGGAACATCGATATCACCGTGTGGATCGGAAGGGTAGCGATAGATCTAATTCCATGCAAATGTCCTACCTCTTTGCCGCCGGTCAACGTCTCTAGGGCCTTGTGTATCTGTGGCCGCATGCGTAGTGGTGCGTTCCGAGGGTTAAAAGAACGGAGCAAGTGCTGGAGTGTCAATCACATCGGCTCACTCTGAAGATGACTGGACGGTTTACAGTCGAAATATCAGAAAAAGAAGTGAAATTCATGCGGCTGCAAGCCCGAAATTTTATGGAACTATCAACAAGAGATATGAAGAGCTTAATATCACCAGCCGACAACCTACCACCTTCAACTGTCAGCGTTCTGAAGTGAGAATCACTATAAAGGAAAGATGTTAAGAGTAGTGTTTCTTGTAGTCTTTGCTAGTTGTTATTTTCTTTTATTCTCAGTATATTTCGCAAAGACGATAGCCCAGTTAGTTAGTTCTTTTAACAAATAATCAAGAAGAATTACAATGTTTTGAAAATGTACATTGAAGAACACGACGGGGGAGAGAAAATGATAAGGGAAGTTGGAAGTCTAAACAAAAAACAAGTAAACAAAAGAACAGATAAAAAATGGAAAAAAACAGTGTGTGAGAGACAGGGGAAGATTGGTAACGTCATCCAGAGTTTATGTTGTAAGGTGCTGTTGTCAGGAACTTTAAACTAGCTCACCAAATACTGACGATAACTTTTTTCCCCTTTAGCTCGTGTCAGCGCCCCCTGTCGGGGAAGAGAGTAATAGCTCTCTTGAGCTGTCATGTTGTTTCAACAAACGACAGTCAATGGGTTTTGGCACTCAATCCAATAGAGAGAAGTCCCTCGTTGTTCCACACAGCGAGGTGGTGCAGTGTTTATCATACTGGACTCGCATTCGTGGGCACTTGGGTTCTAATTCTATCCTGATCTGGGATTTGTGTTGTCTGCTAGCTTCAAGTGAATGTCTTTCTAACTTCTTTAATAAGGCTGGGACTTGTTTTCTTCTCTAACCACATCAAACGTAGAAAGTGTTCCATTTGTAATGAGCTCAATATTAGCAAGATGTTATTTCACAAACTAAGTTGCCTTAACTCCTTTCCTATCACACTAAGTGAATATGGATCTCGTAACTGTTCGGGGCGTCTCCAGAGAAGTCTTTGCTGGTTATTGGGGCTCAGTTCGAAGTGGGTTTCATATGTGAAGACAACTATACTTCAGTCAATGGAATTCCAGGTCCCGATGACAAGCGAAGACATTTCTGGACACGCCCCAGACAACAACGGGGGACACAATGACTGTCACCCACCACACGGCCTGGCAACCAAGAGTGATGGTCTGGGAAGGCATTTTATTTCGCAGCAGGTACATTGATTGTATTTACGCCCCTTTTGGCTGCCCTTCGTGGGAGGCCGTCCTGTTCTTACATTTCAGCAAGATAATGCCCGCCAGCACACCGAGAGTTTCTACTGCTTCATACTTATATAGATATGGTATCTGTTCTTTCTAACATGTCCGAAAGAACAGACACCATTGATGACCAGCAGCAATCTAGAACGAAATTAGAATTGTATTAATACTTTTAGTTGCTAATGGGCGTTGATATACATCAACGGGGACAGGTGAAAATCTGTGCCCCGACCGGGACTCGAACCCGGGATCTCCTTCTTACTTGGCAGACGCTCTATCCATCTGAGCCACCGCGAGACCCACATTCTCATCTTGTATGTCGACACACTACTTTCGTAGTGTCCCACCCCAACACACTCGTAACTCGTGGAAGACATTCTTACCAAGTCCCGTAAGAGTTCGGGGAATATGTGTGCATCCGCACAGAAGAAGAAGGTCATGGCCGGTGTTGCCAGAGCTGTATACTTATATGGATATGGTGTCTGTTCTTTCAGACATGTAGTAGTGCTGGAGGGAATTGACACCATGAACCCTACAGGGCTGTCCACTAATCCGTAAGAGTAGGAGGGGTAGAGGTCTCTTCTGAACAGCACGTTGCAAGGCATTACAAATATGCTAGATAATGTTCACGTATGGGGAGTTTGGTGGCCACCGGAAGTGTTTAAACTCAGAAGAGTGTTCCTGGAGTAACTCTGTAGCAATTCTGGAAGTGTGGCATGTCCTGCTGGAATTGCCCAACATCATCGGAATGCAAAATGGACATGAATGGATGCAGGCGATCAGACAGGATACTTACGTATGTGTCACTTCTCAGAGTCGTATCTAGAAGCATCAGGGATCCGGCATCACTCCAACTGCACACGCCCCACATCATTACTCTCCACCAGTTTAGACAGTCCCCTGCTGACGTGCAGGGTCCATTGATTCACAGGTTCATTAGATGGTCTCCATACCCGTACGTGTCCATCCACTCGATACAATTTGAAACTAAACTCTTATGACCAGGCAACATGTTTCCAGTCATCAACAGTCCAATGTCAGTGTTGACGGGCCCAGATGAAGCGTAAAGATTTGTGTCGTACAGTCATCAAGAGTACACGAGTGGGTCTTGGGATCCGAAAGCCCTTATCGATAATGTTTCGTTGAATGATTCGCATTCTGACACTTTGTTGTGTACATAGTTCCGCGTAGTTAGCGCGTACACAACTTTCCCACTAGAGCGTGCCCTGCTAAGCACAACAGCACAGGCGCAGCGCTCGTCCGTCTCCACACTATGAGATGGCGCTGCCACAGAGACGGACCAAATTCTGCTTCCGCCGATCCGCGTATTAATATGTAACGCAGCCAATGAGATTGCTGCTAACGTAGAACCTTTTCTCCTCACAGATCACACTCGCACAGTGATACATGAACGCGCGAGGTAGTATAACGAGTGCACAGAACTCCGATTAGTCAGTCTGCATTGGTCTGCACCAGTCAGTACCAGTCTGCATTTGTCTGCACCAGTCTATAGTCAAGTTTCAGTCTGCGCCTAATAAGATTACCATATTCCTGTACACAGCCATGAAGATAAATAGACACTTTTTTCAAGTATCAGAGATATATGTGAGAATAAGATTAACGTACCAATACCAAAGGAACTTCAGATGTCAATTGTATATAGCATCCAGAACCAAGTTAAGTAATTTTTATGCTTCTTATTATTTTAATAAATGTATGTGAAAATTCATCAAGTTCTGTTTAAAGTCAATCTGCTACTCTAAGCCTGCAAGTGGCATTTCTATCGTCTGACCTAACGGCAGAAGATAAACACGCCACGATAAGACCATGAGACATATTGCTGACACTCGCCTACTTCGTTAGAGCGACAAGGCAAATAATCTGATGGTGTGTGTATTGAAGGTCTTACAGTACGCACACCACACCCTTGTTACTGACCCAGCACTGAAATCTGCAGAAATTTGCAAAAGCGTTGCACTTCTGTCACGTAGAACAATTTTCTTCAGTCGTCGTTGGTCCCATTCTTGCAGGATCTTTTTCCGGCCGCAGTGATGTCGGAGATTTAATATTTTATTGGATTCCCGATATGCATGGCACACTCATCAGATGTTCGTAAGGGAAAATCCTCACTTCATCGCTACCTCGGAGATGCTGTGTCCCATCACTCGTGCTCCGAGTGGAACAACATGTTCAGTCTCATTTAAATCTTGAAACCCTGCCATTGCAGGAACAGTAACCGATCTAACAACTGCGCCAGACACTTGTTGTCTTATATAGGAGTTGCCGCCCGCAGCGCCGTCTCCCCTGTTTACATATCTCTGTATTTGAATATGCATGCCTGTACCAGTTTCTATGTCGCTTCAGTGTAAATGAAGCAGAGGCGAATGGAGACTTACTCTAGTGATTATGGGGTCTTCAAACAGAAATATACGCTGACATATACAACTTTGATAAAAGGGAAATTGTTAATGCCGACGCCTGGAAACAAAAATTTCGTAAACTGCGAAGCTGATCGACTGTTCGCGTGCTACTGTCGTGATCACCTATGGAAACTGGATGAAGGGCGGTGAAACCATGAGCAGAGGACAAGGCATAGAGCGTCCACACCTCGTCACGGAACGGGCAGCCGGAGGCTTCCATACTCTGTAAACCGGGACAGGCTGCGATCTGTGGCAGATCTGACGACAAAGTGCAGTGCTGCTGCAGTCACGAGTGTTTCGGAGCACATCATTCGGCGCACAGTGTTGAACACTGGGGTCCAGGGTATGCGACTCCTGCATGTTCCCATGTTGACTCGATGCCATGGTCATTTAAGATGGTTGTGGCCATCTAGACTGGACCGTGGATCAATGGAAATGTGTCAGTTTGTTGGATGGATCACTCTTCTTGCCTCACCAGGTCGATGGTCATGTCCATACAAGCCGTATTCCAGGATAACGGCTGCTCGTTACATGCACAGGGACGCTAATGTTGGCAGTTGGGTCAGAGGAAGGCAACGGCACACCATCTCTAACAGGACGTTGCCTACTAAGACAGTGGGGTTCAAATCGGTCTTCGGATTAATAACAGCTTTCATTTTCAGTTGTCCCACGTCATCGTGGTGAGTTACTGAGTCAAACGCTTTTCGAATGTAAAGAAGGACTGGAGCTACCTGTGACCTTGAAGTGTGGTTTTAAGGATGTCGTATGAGACAAGGACGAACTGCGTGTCGCATCACCGATGTTTTTGAAGTCCATTCTGGTTGACAAGGCAATTCTGTTCGGGATACTTCATTACGTTTTGAGCTCTGAATATAGGATTCTACAGCATATGTCAAAAATATATGAATGAAGTTCTGTGGATCACTTCTGCTACTTTTATTGTGCTATCTTCAAACCACTGGTTGTAGTGTTTTGTCCGAGTGATCGATGATATATTTGGGTTATAAAAGATGCTAGCTCAGCAGCACATCCTGCACACAACATGGTAGGGATTCCTCCACACCCTGTTGTTAAGTTCAACAATTTCAATTGATTTTCTGGGCCACTGTGGTAGTGCAAGACTTAAATTAACACAATACTACTAGGGTTTCCATTGTAAATGAACATTTCATAATGGAGCCATGCATTTACGTATTTGCATCGTGCACATAATATCGATTCTTATATCATCCATGAGTATCTAGACCCTCAATTTGGTGCCAATGACAGCCCTTACATACGATTAGATTTTCTTTGGGTTTTGTGAAAGGCCTTTCGATAAGATTTGCAGCGTTAGGCGTTAAACGGTTCACGAATTTCGTCTTAAACACACAAACTTGTTCCATTTGGCATCTTTGTATGATATGTTAAATACATATTGTGCAGTAGTCGACGTTTCTTTAGAAATCCTTTACAGTGACTGCATACCATGGAAGGTGCTTTCGATCATGAACTGTTCTACTAGGTTCATATCTATCCATTTCCCGGTAAACTGTTCTTCTAAACCTAAGCGACAGATGCTCTACACGCTCCTGTCTAGAGCTAAATGTTACAAGATCCTCGCTAAAAAACTGCTGCCTCTGAATCCAGTTTGCTGAACATGCAGATCTTTCTGCTTCTTTAGTTGCCTTTTGTAGTTCGGTAATCATCGTTCTTACAATCGCCTCATGGTCACTACACCGGTTTCAAAATAGACATCCTCAAAGAGGTCTGATCTCTTTGATTGATGGTTACAATGTCTGTCTTTTAAGAGTTTCTGTATCTTTACATTGCAACGTCCCTCAGAAATGCATGCATGTCTGAAGGACAAGACACTGTTCTTGACGATCAGCTGTTGTAAATATAACGAAATTTGCGAATACGTATTGACGTCAGCTGTCTGTAACAAATGAAAATTGTGCCGGACTGAGACTGGAAACCGAATTTCACGCTTACTGCGAGCGGTCGCTTTAACCTCTTTATCAATCCGTGCACGCCTCCTACGACCGACCCAAACCTTCGTATGTCACATTGTCCACAAATATTATGCTAGCACATTTCATGGACGGACAGTCGAAGTGGTAAAGGCGACCTCTCGCGATAAGTGGGAAATCTGGGTTTGAAACCCTACTCGGCACAAATTTTTATGTCTGACAAACAGCTGTCGTTAACACGTATTCACAAATTGCGAATCCATTTCGTGATATCATATCGGTTTGTTGTCATTGGATCAGTAAGGGGCAGTGAAATGAAATTGGGACAGATTGAAAAAAGGGTAGTAAACTGGAAGAAAAGCGTAGACCAATATCCTTAACAACGGTTTGCTGCAGAAATCTCCAACATATTCTGAGTTAGAATATAATAAATTTCCTGGAGAGGGAAAAGCTCCTGTCCACAAATCAGCACGGATTTGGAAAGCATCGCTCGTGCGAAACTCAGCTTGCCCTTTTCCCACATGATATCCTACAAGCCATGAATGGAGATCAACAAGAAGATTCCATGTTTTTAGATTTCTCGAAAACGTTTGACATTGTGTCCCATTGCGGACTGTTGTACGTCCGAGAGTAGGGCATAGGTTCCCAATTACGTGAGTTGCTCGAGGAGTTTTACGTAGTAGAACCCAGTACGTTGACATCGACGGTCAGTATTCAACAGTAAACCCAAGAAAAGTGCGATAGGATCTCTTTTATTCTGTATATGCGTAAATGACTTGACGGACAGGTTGAGCAGCTATTTGAGGCTGTTTGCTGGTGTCACTGTGGTGTACGGGAAGGAGTCGTCGTTGAGTGACTGCTGGAGTATACAAGGTGACCTGGACAAAATCTTTAGTCGCTGTGATGTATGGCAGGTAGAGTTAACACACTGCGTACCACTCACATAGATTTACGTGTTTCCACGTCCAACTGTTGTGTACGGATCACGTAAATTTTACGTTTTTCGTTCTGCGCGCGTTTTCTGAGCCCTGTTGCTCATGCCAGTAACTATTTTAGTTTCACTAAAGGTTATATATGAAGTGGAGGGTTCAGTGCAGTGAACAACAGTATGAACTTATTTTTATTTTCCGTTTTACCGCCAACAATCAGTACCGCGAAATAGCCAGTACTGTTGTTGTTGTTGTCTTCTGCCTTATGACACGAAAGCAGTTGATGGAAAGCAAGGTTCTTGCTGAACTGTTTGCGGACAGTTGTTCTGATGATCCAAGTGATTCAAATGATGTTACTGAAAGTAGTAGTGAAAATGAAGAAGAAGACAACACAGCTGTAATCAACTAAAGTGCGATAATTGTGATCGATTTTGATGACGAAGCTTCTGAAGTGAAAGTTGACTGAAGCTGGACAAAATCATTACTTTAGAAACGTTTAGAGCAACTCCACTCGTAAGAATCCTTCCCAGTGAGATCAGCAACGTTATAAGCACTCTGGAATTATTTCTAGGGGGTGAATTGTTCGATCAGATGATGACACAATGAAACTTGTATTATGAACAAAGCAAAAACCATTATATACAATCTCCCAAGTTTCCCAAATTTACGAATATCACTGCTGTTGAACTGAAAAAATTTCTGGTCATGATTATCTTTATATGGTAAATAAGAAAAGATCATTTGAAGGACTATTGGTCAACAGATCCTCTAATAGAGAACCCATTTTTGGGAAGCTAATGAGTAGAAATTGATTTGAGTAGTTATGCAAATCATGGCATTTCAATGGCTTACAGAGCGGTGAGGAAAACTCTACAAAACTGAACTCATGCTAAATTATCTTCTAGATAAATTTCAGGCTGTATATAAACCTGAACAGGAGCTTTCTGTTGAAGAAGCAATGATACATTTCAGGACATGTAATCCCAAAAAACTGATCAGATATGGTTTGCTTGTTCGTATGGTTTGGGAAAGTGTAAGTGGGTATATTTCCAATCTAGAAATATATACAGCTTGGCATGTGGCACAAAGTTTATCAATTATTACAACAGTACAGCTATTGCCAAAATACTTCTAGAAAGGAAAATAAGAGTTTTTAGTATAATACGAATTCACAGAGGTCTCCCTCTGTGTCTACAAACAGAAGCCAAATCTCTAAAGAACGGTGGCACTTGTAATGTGACTACATGCCGTCTAGTGAATGCCAGGCATAGTCAAGGCGCAACGGTAGAGAAAGTGGACGCTTATGCCATCTGTGGGCCAGAATCTAAGGCAAAGCAGAAGTGCTTCCGCCTGGTGGCAGCTAAACTAAAGAACGCCATGCAGGAGACAGCGTCTGGCTTGTGCTGCACTCTGACAGCGAAATAACAAAAGAATTAAACTAAATAATCTTGTTACGTGTAGTAAAAATATAAATGTAATATTACTTTAATATATGAAAATGACTGTAATTGAATAGTGTAATGCTACGGTATATTTAATTGTAAATAGAGAACTTGGCGTAATGTAAAATAATGTTTAGGTGTGAGGGGAATCCCCGAGAATGAGAACAGTGTACAGGTTGGCGCGTAATATTGGTGGTAGAAGTAACTTGGCGTAGCTCTGAGGCAGATAAGTGTTAAATGGCGTAAAAGGGACTACCGGTGTGCTCTACGGTAACGTTGCTAACAGACCATTTAGAAGTGAGCTGAAAACAGATATGGACTTCGTTTATCGTATGGCTACAAGCTAAATTGACACTAAGGCTTGTAAGACGCAATATCTCGACGAAGATGGGTTGTGAGCGGCAAAATAGTACGGTTTCCCACTCTGAGGTACATGGCACTGCATGGTGCAATGCTGTGTTAATTGCGACGAGTTGCTTGTACCAACGGCGAGGTGTGAACGGACCAGGAGCCGCATCCAACGGCGTATTGTGATCTCAATGACTGATGAGGTCCATTGGTGAGCTCACTTCAGTAGCAACGAACTAGAAGTTATCTTACAAGAGTATTATTATGAACAGTGGTTGTTATACCAACGTCATTACCAGTACGTTTATATTTTGTGAATCAGTTTGTGTAATAGTCAAACCAAGTTCTCTACAATGTGTAAAGTTTGGAGGCACTAATAATTTCTGGTTTAAATTGCATTCCCCGAGTGTAATCAATTATTTAAAGGAGATAGCTCATTATTACCCCATATACAGTAATTTCTATGTGCTGCAACGTCAATGAAAAGTCATGGTGCGTGAGTATCGGTGTAGCTATATTACAAGAGAAAACAGTCCGAATTAACGCCGAAATTGCCAGCAGATGCCGCTTCATGCAACGGATGGAAGATGCCATGTACTGTGCCACCTTAATTACTATCCAGCTCGATGTAGAGGCTTTTCAGTACATTGCCACAGTCAAAAATTACTCGGTTCCGTCCGAGCAATGTGATTCTCAATTAGTGTTTTCAGTACCTATATTGACAAGCAGATCTATATTGTTCTTTAATTAAGCATTCAAGGAAATTGCTGCCACCACAGTACTCATTGTGCCTCCAGCACAATGCAAGCTTCAATAACGTTAAATTCAGTAATTACAATTTGTGTAGTTTACATTAACCTAAAACAAGTTCTCGTGTTCATCATGTGTGTTTATGTATTGTGAAACGATTTCAGGCTGTGGTATTGTATTAAATGAATAATGGCCTCCTGCTAGGCAATATCAAACATACAGAATTAAGTGCTCCCTGTTCAGTCACAACAAAGAGATTATCAGTGCTACTAGTAATCAAATATAGACGTAAAACTAATTACGCGCCATTATTATTATTTATTCCAAAAATTTCGTGTAGTAGTAGGATCGCGATATGGTGTCTATTCAAACCTATTACACGCGAGAGCCGCTATCTGGAAGTCCGACGCCGCATGGTCTAATAATAATACAGTAAATTCGGGTAGTGGTATCGCACACTGCATTTCGAAGAGAAGATGACACTTTGGTGCATCTATTGAAAGATAAAAGGGAGGTGAGAGTGATAACAACGATTCACGATGCGCCCGTGGTTGCGAACAGAAAAAAAAGAACATGACAAAGGGAAATCTTACAAAAACCAAAATGTATTCTGATGTACAATAAATTTATAAAACGCGTGGACAAAACTGATCGATAACTTTCGTATTGTGGGATAATGCAGAAAACCAATACATGGACAAAAAAGTAGATTTGCTTCTTATAAATTGTGATTTGCTTAACGTGTACAAAGTATTCAGAAACTTAGAGATACAAAAAATATATGTGTAAAATGTTCCAAAAGGAAATTGCAGGAACGTGGACAATCTACCAAGTTTCACGAGGATCAGACACTGGTAACTGCAGCTACGTCAAATAAGGAAGGCGCGCTTATATCGCGCGCGTTCTACGAAAATCACCGGGAACTGCAACAACAACTGCGGCGCGGCAGCCGGTATGCAATGTGTTTATGTAGAAAAATGTAAGACAATGCGGATGAATGGGAAGAAGAACCCTATAACGTTCAAATACAGCTTTAGTAGGGTGCAGATTGGCAGAGTCACACCGATTACATATCTAGGCTTACCGTTGCAAAGCGATATGAAATAGGATGAACACGTCAGTTTGGTAGTATGAAAGGTGAAGGCTCAACTACATTTTATTGGGAGAATTTTGGGAAGGTGTAGCCCATCCACAATGCAGACGGTTTATAGAACGCTACTACGACACATTTTGAGAACTGTTGGAGGTTTGGGATCCTCACGAAGTCGATTAAGGGAAGACATCGAGCAAACCAGAGGTGTAATGCTAGATTTATGACATTTAGGTTCGATCGTGATGCAAGTACTACAGAAATGCTTCATGAACTCAAATGGGAATCCGTGGAGGGATTTTCTAGGGTTACTATTGCGGAAATTTCGACAGCCGGTATTTGAGGCCGACTGCAGAACGATTCTACTGCCGCCAAAGTACAGTTTGCATAAGGGTCACGAATATTAGATGCTAGAAATAGGCGCTCGTATAGAAGCTTTTACGCAGTCGTTTTTTACCTCGCTCTATTTGCAAATGGCACAGGAAAGGAAATGGCTAGTATTACAAAGTGCCCTCCGCCATGCACAATGCTGTGGTATATATATATATATATATATATATATATATATATATATTATTTCAGATGAAATCGCCATCAGTGTTAAAATTCATGCTACTTTAGGAAAAGGTGACCAAAGCCTTCATGGATAAATGTTTGCCATTGCCTACAGAAACACGATTATACGCAAGCGTGCAGCTCTTCATCCGAAGGAAATTGGAAATTTGTGGTAAAGTCTTATGGGACCAAACTGCTGAGGTCATCGGTCCCTATGACTACACACTATTTAATCTAAATTAAACTAACTGATGCTATGGACAACACACACACCCATGCGCGAGGGAGTACTCGAACCTCCAGCGGGGGCAGCCGCACGGACTGTGACGGGACCCCCTAGAATGCGCGGCTACCCCGTGCGGCATTCGAAGCAAATCGACGGCCACGAATGTCTTCAGGACACAAAAATATGGAAATCGCTTGGGGAGAGATCGAGACTGTATGGAGGAAGAGTAAGGCCTTCCCAGTGAAACTTCTACTACACAATCGGAACAGAAGGCACACCAGCTCCGGGAAAGTGATGATGATCTTTTCCTTTGACTGAAAGGGCCCACTGCTCATTGTCTTTTGGGACACGGCGTCACAATTCACGCAGAACAGTACATGGACGCTTTGCGAAAACGGAAGCACTTCGTGACATCCAACAAGAATACTGACGGACGACACCATTCTGTTGCAAGATAATGCCCGTCCACGCGTTGCTACAGTTGTTTCGACTACGTTGCAGGAGTTATGCTGGAAAACGCTTACAAATCCTCCACAAAGTCGCGATCTCTCCCAATGTGATTTATATAGGCTGATAACACCAAAATATAATTAAGTGGAGTATTGAAAGTTCGGGAATAAATTTGTCTAGGTAACATATTTGAGTGAGTAACGATGCAAAATCTCATGTTAATCTAAGCACGAGGTAAGTCTTTGCAAATGAAAAATGCTGGTGCATTCATAACCTGAGTAAGCGCCAGAATGTTGAATGCAAGCACACAAACGGACTAGCATTGTGTTGTACATGTGCAGGATGTGGTGCAGGATGTCAGTTTGTGAGATGGAGTACCATTCTTATTGCACTTGGTCGGTCAATACAGGGACGGTTAGTGGTGTTTGTGGCTGACACTGGAGTTAACATCCCATGACGTCCCATTTGTGTTCGACTGGAAACAGATTTGGCGATCGAGCAGGCCACGGCAACATGTCGACAACCTGTAGAGCATGTTGGGTTACAACAGCAGTATGTGGGTGAGTGTTATCCTGTTCAAAACATCCTCTGGAATGCTGTTCCTGATTGGCAGCTCGGCAGTTAGAGTTGCCAGACTGACGTACGAATTTGCAGTCAGGGTGCGTGGGATAACCACGAGAGTACTCCTGCTGCCATACGAAATCGCGTCCAAGACCATAATTCCAAGTGTAGTTCCAGTGTCTCCAGAACACAGATAGGTTTGCTGCAGATCCTCGACTGGCATCCTTCTAACCAACACCAACACCAACACCAACACCGACAGAACCAGCTTTTATCAGCAAAAACACAACAGGCCTCCACCCTGCCCTCCAATGAGCTCTCGCTTGACATTATTGAAGTCGTAAATAGCGTTAGTTTGGGTTCAGTGGTATGCACGCTATAGGGCGCCTGAATTGTAGCTGTTCTTGAAGTAATCAGTTTGTTACACTTTGTTTTGTCACCGTGGTGCCAGCTGCTGCTCACGTTTCAGCTGCAGATGCAGTACGATGCGCCAGAGCCATCCGCTTAACACAGTGGTCTTCCCTGTCAGTAGTGTCACGTGTCCGATCGGAGCTTGGTATTCTTGAGACCTTACATTCTGGGACCTCTGCTATCAGCAATTGTGTACAGTGGCTACATTCCTGTCAAGTTATTCTCCAGCACTGCATAAGCAACATACAGTTTCTTGTAGCCCTATTACACGACCGAGTTCAAACTCAATGAGGTGTTTATAATGGCGTCTTTGTCATTCAAGGCCTTCTCGACTAACATCAACTTACCAGCCCCGACAGTTATAGCATGTATTTAAAAGAAACCTGATTTACATCCTCATAGTGACCCTACTACAACCACTCTTATGCGACTGGCGCGACATTTTAATAGACATCAACTTTAAAATGTAGATACACGCCTACTAACTTTCACAGACCTCCTTCTAGATGTTGCGATTTTTTTTTTTAGATCTTATTTTTGGAGTCTCGATGAAAGTTAGTCGTGGCCGTCGATCTGCTCCGGCTGAACAGATGCACGCCTGGGTACAAACATGGTTCCATAGGAAACTGCAAATATTTCTCCAAGAAAGCATTGATCTTCTTTTCTCATAGTGCGATTAATGTTTTAACAGTTATGGTGGTAACGTTTGAAATAATAAACAGTTTAGTTACTTTTTCTCGTCTTCTCGTTTTCATGTGACTGCCGCTTAGAGTATAATGGTATTTCTATCAAGAGAGGACTTCTGAACTAATTGTTAAAGCCAAAGTTTGGTCTAAAGTGATTTAACCGAAATCGGTCACCATGAATGAGTGAAATGCGGCTTGCATTGTTGAAATATAGTTGTTTTATACGGAAGAAAGTAGAACTGAGATATGTCTCTCTGATATCTGACGACGCAGAGACTCCATATCCAACCAGTTTTAATTATTACCTACTGCTATGCAAGGGAGGGACAGGCGTTTCTGCGTTAGGAAAAAAAAAAATAAAATAAAAAATAATGCTTTAAAATCAAATAAATGACGTTTAATTTTCTTCTTGTTTCTGTAATGGGAGTATTACGTTGGTTTTAGTTGTCGCAACTTTTAGGACACAATGCAGAAAATTTATCAATGGAAAGGTAAAGCTGTTGGCTGATGCCCTTTATGCTTCGTGAGGAACCAGAAAATGTTCCGAGTTTCATGTGTTGTTCTGATGATCAGATATAGAGGAGTGATTCAGATACTTATATGTTAGATTACTAAGATGTGTATTTTAAATAAGCAGAAAAGAAGTTGCATAAAATTATTCAAGAAGCTTTCCAAAATATTTGTGTGTCTAGTATAGTATTATTTAAAAAGTCTTTTGAGAAAGAGAAGAGACGCTAAATAGTAACGGTATCTTCTCTTACTCCTGAGTACACAAGCTGAGTCAAGCAAATACGCTGCTTTCTTTTGGCAAAGAGAGCTAGTACATCTATGGTGCAGCATCAGTTAGTATGCTGAGAGAAATTTATGACTGTTAACTGTCGATGACCCCACATAGTCAGGAAAGTGTTGTTCGAGATAGTAAATACTCCACGTGACAAAAAAAAAGTGATACTCAGAAGACATACTTGGATGTCAATGTAATTCCGTACACGTACACACCATCGGCGAGTATGTGCCAATATACTCGTATGATTAGAGTTGCAATTCTCTGTGACAGGTAGAACGACTGCCAGAGTGTTTAATGATGTTTGTGTTTAGTGCTGTCATGAGGCCAGGGAAGGTATATAAGGGGCATGGACAGAATCAGATATTGACAGTTCTCTGGCAGCGTTTGTTGATATGAAAAATGTCAAATCGTACTGTGGTTCGAAGTCCACGTAAAACTGTAGATCCCTGTAAATGCTGGGTAACTCACTTTATAACACTACCCGTTATTATCGCGTTGGAAAGTCCCCGATAATGTTACTCCTACTAAAGGAATTAAAGGTTGGACAGTATATGATGACTCAAAGAACAATGAAACACAGATATTACATTATGTGTAAGAAAACAAGGGAGTTACATGAAGAAATACAATCGATACTGAACATAAGTGTAACAAGTTCAAAGATCGGAGGAAGCAAAAGGCATTCCGTCGCCAACAGGACCATGCGTAATAAAGCTCTGTGGTGTCTTGGGAATGATGATAGCTTTACTTGACCTTCATTTACCAACGACATGTTCGTCTTGTGGTTGGTTGGTTGGTTGGTTGGTTTGGGGAAGGAGACCAGACAGCGAGGTCATCGGTCTCATCGGATTAGGGAAGGATGGGGAAGAAAGTCGGCCGTGCCCTTTGAAAGGAACCATCCCGGCATTTGCCTGGAGCGATTTAGGGAAATCACGGAAAACCTAAATCAGGATGACCGGACGCGGGATTGAACCGTCGTCCTCCCGAATGCGAGTCCAGTGTCTAACCACTGCGCCACCTCGCTCGGTACTTCGTCTTGTGTATCGCTGTATTACTTTCATTTCAAACAAAGTGTTGTATATTGCCTCAAAAAAAAGCAGGAAATCAAGCATCGAGAAGTCACGGTCGGATTTCAGTGTAGCGTTGTACAAGTACACGTGGTCAGCAGATGTTAAATTATCGCAGTTGCAATTTTCCGTGACATTTAGAACGGCCACTAGAGTGCATTAGTGTTCTTCGTGGTTAATGTTGTTACCAGGCCTGGTAGGGTGTATAAGAGGCGTGAACAGCGTGACGTTGAGTCATCACTATGAAGGACATCGAGATAACGCACACTCGTGTGAGTCAGTGTTATCAGCAAGTTTGAAACATTCCCCATTATGGATGGCTAGTCGAATCTTGCAATACCCAGATTTGTGGGGCATTCGAATATGACAGTGGCCAGGTGTTCGTGTGCATGAGAACGAGAAGTAGGCGTACCTGGTCAAGGTTGAGGCCGTTGATGCCTGTGCACCACAAGGGTGGATCACGGCATTGTGCACCCCTTCACGTCTGTGCCTGCCATCCGAGAAAAGGTAATGGACTCTCTGCAACATTCTGTCTCACGTTAACAGAATCTTCCGTCATTTCTTGGTAGAACAACATTATATTAAATGAAAAGCACCAGTTTGCTTTTGTTCTACAATATTACTTTTATTGTTAACCGGTTTTCAGCTTACAAGGCCATCTTCAGACTTTTTCTGAGTATTATCACCAAAGAAGTTAAATGTTTGCGAACAAAATTGGAAGAGAAGTAACACATCTAGACTGAAGTAGAAACATACAGTAAGTAATATCTTTCCAATGAAAAAGTAAAAATAAATAACAATGGAGTAAACACGAAAACCTTTAGCACAAAATAGAAATAGCATGCCTATATAACAGTTTCTATTAATAAACAAAACTAATAAAATAAAATAAAATTAGTACTAGACAAAGTTACATCAGGAGGTATGTAACATGGAGAGTGATACACAAATCAATTAGAAGAAGTGACAATTATCTATGTAACTACAGAATACATAAGAAACTTAAGCAATATCAATAATATAAACAGAAATAAATAAATGCAGGATAATTGAGGTGTTTGAGGGAACCTACAGTTTGAGATTGTGTTGGAACTGCATTTTAACATTAACATTATAATCAAAGCAGTGGCTGTGTAACAGTTTTCATTAAATAAATGTGCAAAGTAAAATATGAACAGTATTTGATGAGACAACTACAAGGGGTATTAAACATGGACAGTAATATAAGTACTAGTTAAAAGAAAGCCTTAGCTATTGAAACTACAGTCTATGTGGAATACAAAGACAACTTCAACAAAACAAAACAACTTAATCAATACAGGAAAATGGCAATATGTGGGAAGAGAGAGTGTGGGAAGTAGTGAACAACAGAAATGATTACATGAAGTTTAGGAGAGGGGAAGTGTTGAGCTGTGTCTGGTCATTTAGGATGAGATCTGGACTGTGAGCAAGATGTTTGTTAATTTCAAGGGCTTCCAGCAGGTTGAGTCTATGGCCTCTGTTTGCTAAGTGAAGTACATGGGACACTGGCTGGTAGTTGTGACCCTCACTCAGTACATGCTCAGCAAATGCAGAGTCTGAATTCTGCAACCTCCAGCTGCGTTCATGTTCAGCCAGCCTAGTTGATATGTCTCTGCTTGACTGACCAATGTTAAATTTGTCACAATCAGAACAGGTGATTTTGTATACCCCACTGTTGGCTAATAACTGGATCTTGTCTTTGCAAAGATGTTACTGTATGTTTCTACTTCAGTCTAGACGTGTAACTTCTCTTCCAATGTTGTTTGCAAACATTTAACTTCTTTGGTGATAATACTCAGCAAATGTCTCAAGATGGCCTTGTAAGCCGAAAACCGGTTAACAATAAAAGTAATATTGCAGAACAAAAACAAACTGGTGCTTTTCATTTATTATTCTGTCTCACCACACATGGTTGGTTGGAGAGTTGCAGCAGTCGGACTTGGAAATTACTTTTCCATGCATGGGCCGCTGTTAATTCCAGAACACTAAAGTCTACGTTTGTAGTGGTGCCGTGAGCGGGAAGCACCGACTTCTGATGAATGGCGTCCTATTGTATTCAGCAAAGAATCGCGTCAGAATGTGCTACGGAAAACTTGAGAGAGGTTCCGGTCTCTCACTATTTTGGAGAGGCACAGTGCGGGGAGCCATCGCATGTGATTTCAGGTCACGGCTGATAGTGACGGATGGTAGAGCGGCACGTCACGGACATCCTGCATCCTCACGTGTTACCTCTCACGCGACTGTATCGTTGTGTCGTTTTTCAACAGGACAACACATGGTACAATCTGTATGAAATGTTTGCGTGAGTTTCAGACGCTCCTGCGGCCAGGAAGATGTCCAGATCTGTCACCGACAGAAAATATGTGGGAACTGCTCGTACTTAAAATCCATCCGAGTGCCAGAATTCAACATATCAAGGACCAGTTACTATAGCTGTCACCCAGCTTGTCGCCACGTTCTTTGCAAATTTGGTAAAGTAACACCGATTTCTAAAAACAAGTTGTTTATTTTACCCAGCTGACAGCTCCCTAATATGGAGTACTACGCAATCAATGATGTCAAGGGTGCCACCTCATCACATTTTGGTCTGAAGTAAGATTCACCGAAAACGGTCACCAGGAATAAATAAAAATGCGACTTGGACTGTTCCAATGCTTTTAATGATTGGTCGCCATATTTCCATAAACGATTTGTCTAAATTTACTGACCAGTAGTATGATGACTAGATATCGGGTATAGGCTTGCGTATTCAAATACAGAGATATGAAAACAGGCACAATATGGCGCTGTGGTCGGCCATGCCTGTATAAGACAACAAGTCAGTTGTTAGATCGGTTACTGCTGCTGCAAGGGCAGGTTAACAAGATTTGTGTGAGTAGGAATGAGGTGTTATAGTAGCCTCACGAGCGATGGGACACAGCATCTGCGAGGTAGTGATAAAGTGGGGATTCTCCCGTACGACCATTTCACGAGTGTACCGTGAATATCAGAGATCTGGTAAAACATTCAAATGTCCGACATCGCTGCGGGCGGCAAAAGATCCTGCAAGATCGAAGCCAATCGTTCAACGTGACAGAAGTGCAGCCCTTCCGCAAATTGCTGCAGATTTCAGTGCTGGACCATTAGCAAGTGTCAGTGTGCGAACCATTCAACGAAACATCATCGACATGGGCTTTCGGAGCCGAAGGCCCACTCGTATAGCTTTGATGACTGTACAACACAAAGCTTTACGCCTCGCCTGGGCCCGTCAATACCGACATTGGACTGTTGATGACTGGAAAGATGTTTCCTGGTCGGATGAGTCTCGTTTCAAATTGTATAAATCGGATGGACGTGTACGGGTATGCAGACAACCTAATGAATCCATGGACCCTGCATGTCAGCAGTGGACTGTTCAAGCTGGTGGAGGCTCTGTCATGGTGTGGGGCGTGTGCAGTTGGTGTGATATGAGACCCCTAACACGTCTAGATACGACTCTGACACATACGTAAGCACTCTGTCCGATTAACTGCATCCATTCGTGTCCATTGTCCATTCCGACTGAGTTTGGCAATTCCAGCAGAACAATGCGACACCCCGTACGTCCATAACTGCTTGTGTGTGGCTCCAGTAACACCCTTATGAGTTTAAGCACTTCCGCTGGCCACCAAACTCCCCTGACATGAACATTATTGAGCATATCTCGGATGTCTTGCAACGTGCTGCTCAGAAGAGATCTCCAACCCCTCGTACTCTTACGGAGCTGTGGACAGCCATGCAGGATTTGTGGTGTCAGTTCCATCCAACTCTACTTTAGACATTAGTCGAGTGTATGCCACGTTGTGTTGCGGGACTTCTGCGTGCTCACGGGGGTCCTACACGATATTAGGCATGCGTGTCATTTTCTTTGGCTCTTCAGTGTAGTATACGAGTATATGTAGGTACGTCTGCCTTGTTAACTTAAGTACAGATGCACAAGAGGTCCTGTACCGCTTGTCTAAATACAGGACTCCTTGCGAGCAAGTAGGTGAATGGACAGTCGATGCTACTAGCGTGTGACAAGTTGAGATTTTGGGTCAGACGGGAAACAAATACTCTACACTTGCACAATAGGCTACACACAGTTTCAAAGAAAAATAATGAACCCGTGCCGTGAGCAACATAGCGCTCACAGTTCTGGAATGGGTGACATCACATCAGAGCATGCACAGCAGAAAACAAACAGCTGTGTTGCTTGTTTGAGTTGACCATAGCACGGCTAACCGTCTTTGCAGCACTTCACACTTGTTTCTAGTTATCGTGAAGAGAGCACAACATAAATGTTTCCTCCATTTTATTTGCATATCAGCAAGATAAAAAATTTGCTCATCTTAAATGTGTTCATAAAATTATGTCAGGAATGGAGACCGACGGCCATTCCTCCAATGTTTGTGAAAAACAATTTCAAGATTTTGAGTCTTACTTGAGAAAAAAAGATATTCAAGCTTTACTAATTACACACACTAAAACTAAATAGCTACAAGAATTAATGGCTTGTAGGATTCAGTAACGTGCCATTAGATCAAATACACTTATATTTTCACTAAAAAGACAATATTCTAAGTTTCAATACATTGTGTTGCTAGGACTACGAGTGGTGAAGGAGAGGGGTAGATAAGTAGAAATCTGCTTGGTTTTACTACGTTTGTAAGAGTGGTGGTCAGGAGGTACATGGCAAACAGTCGAACGTAACGCGACAATCAGTTACAGGCCGATGTTGGTATAACAATAAAGTTGTAGGTTCTAGTCAGTATGTTTTTCAAGAGGAATTGCTATGAACACAGTTCAAGGCAATTCATTAACACTGTCTTTCTTTAAAAGGCAAAGAGTGATGGTAAGTGAATGATTATTACGAAACATTTTCCAGTTTACTCAGTTTTACCACTAAAGTATAGTAGGACACCTAGGTTGTAGGAATTTATCAAGTGGTTTCTAAACTGATCTGAAAATCTGTTATGTTCTAAAATCTGTTATGTTCTAAAATCTGTTATGTTCTATACATATTATTTTTCCGTTTTCTTTCCTACAAGTTTTAGGACATAATGGATGCTAATGATTCACAAACTGGCGATTTTTTGTACTCGGTAGTCGCAATATATGTTGTAATCCACGCTTAAATTGGCACGCTTTAGGAGTTTTAAGTACCAGAAAATCCTGTTATTGGCGATGTTTTAACAGAATGAAATGAAACATGTATCGTTACGAAAAAGCACATTTCAGTAGTTGCATATACAGTACCAATATTAATGAATTATTGATACAACATGTACCGATACAATGTAAACAAATGAAGAATTTGCGAGCATTATTTCGGAAGTATCACTGCACAGAGGACATGAGAAAATTTAACAAATTTACGTCACTCGAACTTCTTCAAATCAGTCACGATTACAATGTACTCATCGTTATATTTAAGAAAAATGTTGTACAACAGTGCATGCATACTGTCCTGTCTAGATCAAGTCGTTATACTAGCAGACAAATTCCTGTCTCGCACTTTCTTGTGAGACGCGGATCGTGAACTTTTGCACAATGTGTTCATATTCCGAGAATCTATGATTTGTAGTGGGTGAGCTGCATTCATTGTGATTTTGTAGTACATATGATGTTTATTTATGTAGTCGTTCGACATTTTCGATGGCGTTAATCAAGTAAGTTGTTGACTAAAGTAATGTTATAGCTCCGTACTGAGTTACAATATTCTTCACATTTGTCCTTATAACACTATACATTTCTTGGCCGCACTGTGGTTGAGTCGGAGAGATTGTGTATGTTCTTCAAACCAGCCTCATAATGCACCTCATACACAAGTAAATGATCCATTGATTGGATTTCACCACACGCTCACTTAGGACTGTCCTACAGGCTCCATTTCTTCAATAGTCGCTTACACCTACGAACACACGTTCTGACACGGTTCAGAGTTGTCGACAATTTCCTCCGGAGGTTCAATCCGTCGTTCTTGTTGTTGGAGTATCGGCTTTTATGTCAACTTACATCTTACAGTTCTTTGCAAGCTGTCTTCTAACCGAAGCCTTGCAGTTCTTCGCCGATTTTCCATAAACGTGATTTGGATTTAAGTTTTTTTTTGTGGGTACTAGGTCTTGGTGTATAGGAAGATCTGAGTTGTCTATGAATTTTTTGTATGATCTTGTGGCTAACTGTAATCGCCTAGTTACAGGGGCTCTGTGTTTGCTAGCACGGGGAGCGGGGAGCGGGGAGCCTGGTAGATTGGGGGGGGGGGCACCAAAGTGGCCTTGTGTACACTGCCCATCCAGACTGGCGAACAGTATTATTCAGCCACGCTGTAGACAAAGGCTAGTGATGAAGTCCTGCATTTGCTCACTCCACAAACCCGTGTCGCTCCCGAGAGTTTCGACAGGGATTTTAATTTCTGTATTATATCGTCGAGGTGTGAATTATATATTCGAGTGCTACCTAATTTCACTCCCGTGTATTAAGGCTCATCCTCATGTGTGATGAAATTTTCTATTTGTATCGCTATTGTTGCGGCGCATTAAGTTGCTGGACGTTTCGTTAGGGTTATAAGATGTTACCTGAACTGAATACCAATCTGCTAGTGATGTCACCCCAGGGTGGCAGTAGTGCGGGATGGAGGAATGGGAATAATAACACGCTTTCCGGGGGAGTCGCAAAGATACTATAAAGGATTTAAGTCGGTTGGTTGAGATGACCGCTTCATCAACTAAGTTATTTCCTGTTGAACATGATCGTCCACGAGACAGGATCCAGGAAGGAACTACCTTCATTACGCTTGTCGATTCTCTTCTGCAGTACCGGGTACACCCATATGCAGGTGGTCGCTCATGTCGGCACCAATGATGTGTGTCGCTATGGACCGGAGGAAACCCTCTCTGGCTTCCGGCGGCTATCTGATTTGGTGAAGACTGCCAGTCTCGCTAGCGGGATGAAAGCAGAGCTCACCTTCTGCAGCATCGTCGACAGGACTGACTGCGGACCTTTGGTACAGAGCCGAGTGGAGGGTCTGAATCAGAGGCTGAGACGGTTCTGCGACCGTGTGGGCTGCAGATTCCTCGACTTGCGCCATAGGGTGGTGGGGTTTCGGGTTCCGCTGGATAGGTCAGGAGTCGACTACACACAGCAGGCGGCTACACGGGTAGCAGGGGTTGTGTGGTGTGGACTGGGCGATTTTTAGGTTAGATGGCCTCGGGCAAGTACAGAAAGGGCAACAGCCTCAAAGGGTCCGGGGCAAAGTCAGGACATGCGGGGACCAAGCAGCAATCGGTATTGTAATTGTAAACTGTCGAAGCTGCATTGGTAAAGTACCGGAACTTCAAGCGCTGATAGAAAGCACCGAAGCTGAAATAGGTACGGATAGCTGGCTGAAGCCAGAGATAAATTCTGCCGAAATTTTTACAAAGGCACAGACGGTGTTTAGAAAGGATAAACTGCATGCAACCGGTGGTGGCGTGTTTGTCGCTGTAGTAGTAGTTTATCCTGTAGTGAAGTAGAAGTGGATAGTTCCTGTGAATTATTATGGTTGGATGTTACACTCAACAACCGAGCTAGGTTAATAATTGGCTCCTTTTGCCGACCTCCCGACTCAGCAGCATTAGTGGCTGGAATACATTTCACATACATTTTCTGAGCATGATAATATAGTCTTAGGTGGAGATTTCAATTTACTAGATAAGGACTGGGACACTCAGATGTTTAGGACGGGTGGTAGGGACAGAGCATCGACTGACATTACACTGAGTGCAGTATCCGAAAATTACCTCGAGCAATTAAACAGAGAACCGACTCGTGGAGATAACATCTCTGACCTACTGGTAACAAACAGACCCAAACTTTTCGACTCTGTAAGCGCAGAACAGGGAATCAGTGATCATAAGGCCGTTGCAGCATCCCTGAATATGGAAGTAAATAGGAATATAAAAAAAGGAGGAAGGTTTATCTGTTTAGAAAGAGTAATAGGAGGCAGATTTCAGACTACCTAACAGATCAAAACGAAAATTTCTGTTCCGACACTGACAATGCTGAGTGTTCATGGAAAAAGTTCAAGGCAATCGTAAAACGCGTTTTAGACAGGTACGTGCCGAGTAAAACTGTGAGGGACGGGAAAAACCCACCGTGGTTCAACAACAAAGTTAGGAAACTACTGTGAAAGCAAAGAGAGCTTCACTGCAAGTTTAAACGCAGCCAAAACCTCTCAGACAAACAGAAGCTAAACGATGTCGAAGTTAGCGTAACGAGGGCTATGCGTGAAGCGTTCAGTGAATTCGAAAGTAAAATTCTATGTACCGACTTGACAGAAAATCCTAGAAAGTTCTCGTCTTACGTTAAATCAGTAAGTGGCTCGAAACAGCATATCCAGACACTCCGGGATGATGATGGCATTGAAACAGAGGATGACACGCGTAAAGCTGAAATACTAAACACCTTTTTCCAAAGCAGTTTCACAGAGGAAGACCGCACTGCAGTTCCTTCTCTAAATCCTCGCACAAACGAAAAAATCGCTGACATCGAAATAAGTGTCCAAGGAATAGAAAAGCAACTGGAATCACTCAACAGAGGAAAGTCCACTGGACCTGATGGGATACCAATTCGATTCTACACAGAGTACGCGAAAGAACTTGCCCCCCTTCTAACAGCCGTGTACCGCAAATCTCTAGAGGAACAGAAGGTTCCAAATGATTGGAAAAGAGCACAGGTAGTCCCAGTCTTCAAGAACGGTCGTCGAGCAGATGCGGAAAACTGTAGACCTATATCTCTGACGTCGATCTGTTGTAGAATTTTAGAACATGTTTTTTGCTCGCGTATCATGTCGTTTCTGGAAACCCAGAATCTACTCTGTAGGAATCAACATGGATTCCGGAAACAGCGATCGTGTGAGACCCAACTCGCTTTATTTGTTCACGAGACCCAGAAAATATTGAATACAGGCTCCCAGGTACATGCGATTTACCTTGACTTCCGGAAGGCGTTCGATACAGTTCCGCACTGTCACCTGATAAACAAAGTAAGAGCCTACGGAATATCAGACCAGCTGTGTAGCTGGATTGAAGAGTTTTTAGCAAACAGAACACAGCATGTTGTTCTCAATGGAGAGACGTATACAGACGTTAAAGTAATCTCTGGCGTGTCACAGGGGAGTGTTATGGGACCATTCCTTTTCACAATATATATAAATGACCTAGTAGATAGTGTCGGAAGTTCCATGCGGCTTTTCGCGGATGTTGCTGCAGTATACAGAGACGTTGCAGCATTAGAAAATTGCAGCGAAATGCAGGAAGATCTGCAGCGGATAGGCACTTGGTGCAGGGAGTGGCAACTGTCCCTTAACATAGACAAATGTAATGTATTGCGAATACATAGAAAGAAGGATCCTTCATTGTATTATTATATGATAGCGGAACAAACACTCGTAGCAGTTACTTCTGTAAAATATCTGGGAGTATGCGTGCGGAACGGTTTGAAGTGGAATAATCATATAAAATTAATTGTTGGTAAGGTGGGTACCAGGTTGAGATTCATTGGGAGAGTCCTTAGAAAATGTAGTCCATCAACAAAGGAGGTAGCTTACAAAACACTCAGTCGACCTATACTTGAATATTGCTCATGAGTGTGGGATCCGTACCAGGTAGGGTTGACGGAGGAGATAGAGTAGATCCAAAGAAGAGCGGCGCGTTTCGTCACAGGGTTATTTGGTATGCGTGATAGCGTTACGGATATGTTTAGCAAACTCAAGTGGCAGACTCTGCAAGAGAGGCGCTCTGCATCGCGGTGTAGCTTGCTGTCCAGGTTTCGAGAGGGTGCGTTTCTGGATGAGGTATCGAATATATTGCTTCCCCCTACTTATGCCTCCCGAGGAGATCACGAATGTAAAATCAGAGAGATTCGAGAGCGCACGGAGGCTTTTCGGTAGTCGTTCTTCCCGCGAACCATACGCGACTGGAACAGGAAAGGGAGGTAATGACAGTGGCACGTAAAGTGCCTTCCGCCACACACCATTGGGTGGCTTGCGAAGTATAAATGTAGATGTAGATGTAGTACTGCTGTGCGGTACAGGTTCCTTACACTATAGGAGTGACAGAGGACCTCCAAAAACATCAGAACAGGGCGGCTACTTTTGTATTATCGCGAAATAGGGGACAAAGGGTTACTCGTATACTACACGAGTTGGGGTGGCAATCAGTAAAGCAAAGAGCAAAATATTTTCACGAAATTTCAATCAATAATCTTCTCCATTGAACACCAAATTATTTTGCTGACACCCACCGACATAGGGAGAAATGACCATCATAATAAAATAAGAAGATTCAGAGCTCGCGTGGAAGGATTTACGTGTTCATTTTTCCCACGTGCTATTCAGTAGTGGAATTGCCGAAAAATAATCTGAAAGTGGTTCCGTTTACCGCTTGCCAAGCTCTTGGATGTGAATTACGCTGTAGTCATGTAGCTATAGATACAGATGTAGAAGGTCGTGCCTGGTCCCGGCGGAGGTTCGAGTCCTCCCTCGTGCATGGGTGTGTGTGTTTGTCCTTAGGGTAATTTAGATTAAGTAGTGTGTAAGCTTAGGGGCTGATGACCTTAGCAGTTAAGTCCCATATGATTTCAAAAATTTAGGTCGTGGTCTGACGTCCCTCTCGAAGAAATTATTATCCATTCTGTCCATAAAACTACGAAATGCTAGTTGCATATTGAATGAATGTAGATTCTTGTGGCACGTGAAGTTATGACGCTCATCAGAATACGTCTTTTACACATATTTCTCTGCCTCGTGATGACTGGATGTTGTGTGATGTCCTTAGGTTAGTTAGGTTTAAGTAGTTCTAAGTTCTAGGGGACTGATGACCATAGATGTTAAGTCCCATAGTGCTCAGAGCCATTTGAACCATTTTACACATACTCAGTTTGGATCTTCAATAGTGGAAAATATTTATCTACAACTGACAGAAAGTGAATACATGTTTCAGATTTGTACTGTGCTTCAAATTAGTCAGCAGAATTGTGTATAAGCCGTAGCAAAAGATGTAGAAATTGTAGGATACCCTTCGTAGCGCCAGTTGTGTTGATAGTTCGTGTAGAGCATCTATTTCCTGACGACTGAAACAGTTCTGAAGTGAAAGCCATGAAGCGTTTCCTTCACGTTAGGAATCAAGTTGAAGTCACGAGGGCTTCAGTCTCGGGAGTGTGGTGGGTGGTATAACAATTTCCAGCACCATCGATCAAATCAGTCACAGCTTGTGCCATATGCGCCCGAGGATTTTCCTGCAAAATGGTGGACGGGACCAACCGCAAATGTCGTCGCAATTTTCTCTCAGCTGTTTGCAGGCTCTGTTCCAAAAACGAACAGCTTAGAGAAAGAATCTGGGGCACTTTCTACAGGACTGGCCCATCATTTTGCAAGACAATGCTCCGGCGCATGTGGCGCAAGTTGTGACTGATTTGTTCGGTCGATGGGACTGGGAAGTGCTGTACCGCCCACCACCGTCTCCAGAGTTAAGCCCTAGTGACGTTAACTTAATTCCTAAATTGAAGGAAGCACTTCATGACATTCGCTTCAGAACTGTTACAGAGATTCGTCAGGCAAAAGAAGTCTCCACTCGAATCATCACCACAAACGACTTCCACATTGCTGGCAACGCGTTATACTCACTGCCGCTGATAACTCTGAAGGATAATAAAACATCGACACATGTACCTATTTACTTACTATAATTTTTAAGTAAATATTTGCCACTATTGAAGTTCCAGCTCTCGTACGTCTGCGGAATGATAACGATTTCAGCTTCTCGTAGAAACAAAACATTTCTGTCACCACTGTATAACACAATCTTGACTTAATTGTGAAAAGAGTGAATGAATCTCCTTTGATCTTCAGTCAAGTCCAAAAGTTGGTATTCCCACTAAATATGTTCTTTAAAGTGAAGAGCGGCGAGTAGAAAGTCATATATAGGAGTACAAGGCTCGTCTGTTTCTCGAGCCGTCAAGAAGCCCTTTGCTTACAGCATTAGCAATTACCAAACTATCGGTGGCAGGAACAATGTCAAACCGAAGTTGAGAAGTATCTACCCTCGTATTATGAGTGACAGTCAAATGAAAGCCGGACACCCGCCACAACAGGACCATGGAAGGTTTCATTCAGCAGTAATTACTACACGTTTTTAGACATTTATTCCATTGGGAGACGAGACGATCAATTCCTGTTTCGCAGAAAACGGGGGGCTTCTGACGGATGCACAGCTGAATCTGCTCTTTCACTTCCTCGTCTGACTGAAACCGATGTACTCGCATGTCTCTCTTCAGGTCTCCAAAGACGTGAAAATCACCTGTTGAAGGATCCGGGCTGTACGGAGGATGTTGCAGTGTCTCCCAACCAAATAGCTGGAGCGGTGCCTTCGTCCGATTGGCAGCGTGGTGGCTTGCGGTATCGTGCAAAGGGATGATTCCGTCTGACAGCATTCCTGGGCGTTTTGTCTTTATGGCGGGTATGGCGGGTGTCAGGTTATGCAGTGTCTTCGCAGTGCTGTGAATTGGTTATGGTCCCATGGTCGAGGAACTCGACTACCAGAGGGCCCCTGCATCTGAAAAAGTCATCATGACCGTACGCAGCTTGTGTGAACAGTTTCGGATTTCTGTGACGGGAGAGATGCGAGATGTTTGCACTGCTGACTTAGCCGTTTTCTCTCGGCTTGTCGGAATGTTGTCGGACGGGGTCATCCTGTTGTACGATAATGCCCACCCCCCACACTGCCAATCGGACGAAGGATGCGCTTAAAAGGTTTCGTTGGGAAACTTGCAACATTCTCCGTTCAGCCCGAATCCTTCACTGTGTAATTTTCACATCTTCAGCGACATGGAAAAGACACGCTTGAATGTTTCATTAGGACGAGGATGTGCAGGAGTGAGTGCGGCTGTGGATCCGCCAGCGGCCGACCTCGTACTACGAAACAGGAATTGATCGTCTCGTCTCCGAGTGGGATAAGTGTCTTAACCAGTTTGGTGATTATTTTTGAATGGAACCATTCCATGGTCCTGTTGTGTTCGTTTCTCTTTGACTACTCCTCATAGCACGAGCGCCTGCAAATACTGAACCACCAGCTACGAAGTCCCGTGACCACAGAAAAGTCGCCTACTTGCATGTTTACCACGCTCACGACACAGGACAATATATATCTAAAGCAGAATAACTGTAGAAATTCAAGAGTAACAAGAACAACCATTTATGAAAATAGATCGCATCAAAATATACTCACTTTTCGCTTGCAGAGAAGGCATGACGCAGATGCAAAGTGCTGAATATAATCTAACCTAACACAGTAGGTAATTACTAACAAATCTAATTGTAGATCAGTATGAACTGCAGTTCAGAGCGTTTAAGTTCGGTATCTTGGGGGTAAACACTTTGACTATAATTCTGGCTAATCTTCGACGCTTAGTGATAACTGGCCGAAGACTGGAACTCGTTGGCAAATGATGGCTGCAGATGAGAACTGTACAATCACTGTACACAACTGTGGGCAATTGGAAGTGTGTGATAACCGGCAAAGTATCGGCGTGCAGCCGCCAAAATATAGTTCTCGGCGAGTTTATGTGCAAATGCTGTCTATTTGGCGGATGTATCGAACAATTATGGGGCTGTATGCTGCCTGTGGTTGTTGGCGTAACTGTTGGCAGATGAACGGGCTATTCAAATATCTTGTAACGAAAACATGAATAGGTCCTGGGTATATGTGCCCTCTATAGCAGCTAAATGACCACACTCTATGGCGCTACACTGAGACTGCAACAAATAATTCTGAGCAGATAGGGAGTATCATGACGGATGTAGGGGTTATTGACCACGAGGTCGTTGTACTGGAGGGTTATAATTAAACTGACTGTGTTCCGAGAGCTGCAGGGCGGGCTATATGCATGGTAGAGAGATATGTTCGTTAATTGATGTCCTTAGAGAGTACAGTGAAAAAAGTAGTAGTTCCACTTTCCGCCGCCAGGTGAAAATTGACACTGTAAGCAGTCATAATGTGAAATGTTTTCTGTTTTGACTTCAATATGCTGTTTATCGCTTGGCGGCGTGTGTTGATTTCTTTTGTTAAGTGGTGTAAAGAGTTAAGAAGGTTGAAGTTTTGCGTAAGAAACGCCATATCTATTGGCAAGAATGAAAGTCGATTTATCAAAACGGCAGGAATAGCAGCCGTGAATTGCAAGAATAGTGCCGACAGAACCAGAAGTGAAGAGTCCGCTTTTCTTCGAAGAGATGACACCTCATAGTCCTTTTAGGTGTACACAGACACCTGCACGTTATAAGTAACTCCTCGTGCAACATGTGATTCTAGCTTTGCAAGAACGTAACTATGTCCACGTCAGCCGGCCGCGGTGGTCTAGCGGTTCTAGGCGCTCAGTCCGGAACCGCGCGACAGCTACGGTCGCAGGTTCGAATCCTGCCTCGGGCATGGATGTGTGTGATGTCCTTAGGTTAGTTAGGTTTAAGTAGTTCTAAGTTCTAGGGGACTGATGACCACAGCAGTTAAGTCCCATAGTGCTCAGAGCCATTTGAACCATTTTTTTGTCCACGTCACTATTTTCATGGAAGATGGGACGACACCATATGTCACTTGTCAGGTGAAAGATTTGTTTCGAGAAATCTTCGGTAACGACCGCATCAACTCAGGGCAGTTTCAAGGTGTGTGGTCTTCCACATCCCCCGACCTTAACTCATGTGACTTCAGGATGTGGGGGTGTGAAAGATTGTGTCTGTCAGGGATGTATCTGGACGACGACATATTGCTCTGATTACATCAGATATACTGCCATCATGCCATGTTACGGTTGCGGCATGTTGCTGAGTTGGGAGACCGATTGAACCTATGTTGCAATGTGTGACCATATCTTAATATATTTACCAGAACTACCGTTGTGTGTGATCGTTCCTTCATTTTTCCTGCAACAACATGACATTTTGACTGCTTACAGGTCCATATTTTCACCTGGTGTCACGAAGTGGAACTATTATTTTTCAGCATAATCCGCGAGCGCACCGGTTAATGAAAGTAGGCCCTACCTACGGTGTTCCAGCGCCCTGCGATGTATAAAACCCGCGCTGCTGCACTCGGAACACCGTCAGTTTAATTATAACCACACAGTAGCAACACTAAGTACAGTAACATCCAAATCCATCAAAACTAAAAGAAAAATATATCTATCCAAAAAAATCAGATACAAATTTGCCTGACGTCTTCCAAAGATGCAGTCTCTACTCCTTCCCAACTGACTATGTAAGCATAGACCAATTTGGCTAAAATTCAAAGAAATGATGTCGATGGCAGTTGAAAGACACATCCTAAATAACGTAATAAGAGATGGTACTGATCCCCAGAGGTGCGGCCGGCCGTTGTGGCCGAGCGGTTCTAGGCGCTTCAGTCGGGAACTGCGCGACCGCTACGGTCGCAGGTTCGAATCCTGCCTCGGGCATGGATATATGTGATGTCCTTAGGTTAGTTAGGTTTAAGTGGTTCTAAGTTCTAGGGGACTGATGACCTCAGATGTTAAGTCCCATAGTGCTCAGAGCCATTTTTGAACCCAGTGGTGTGTAAAACAGATGAGAATACTGTTGCAGAAGCAACGAAAATATATGCCAAATGACAAGAACTTAAAATCTCCTAGATTGGCGGTATTTTACTGAAGCTCGAAATTTACTACGGACTTCAGAGAGAGATGCTTCCAATAGTTTCCACAACGAAACTCCGTTTCGAAATCTGACTGGAAAGCTGCACAAGTCACATCAATACCCAAGAAAGGAAATAGAATTTATCCTCTGAATTACAGATCCATATCAGTAATGTCGACTTTCAGTACGAGTTTGGAACAGTCTGCATTTGAACGTTATGAGTTACCTCGAAGAACGATTTATTGATAAACAGTCAGCATCGATTCAGATAAAAGTATTCTTTTGAAACACAACGAGCCCATTACTCACATTATGTAATGAATGCTATCGATAGGGGATCTCAAATTGATTCCTTATTTTTAGATTTCCAGAAGATTTTGTCATCTTTTCTCACAAGCGACTTCTGATCAAATTGCTTGCGTCGAGTATCGTCTCAGTTGTGCGAATAGATTCGGGATTTTCTGTCAGAAAATTTAGAGTTCGTAGTAACTGATGTCAACGAGTCAAACAGAAGTTATATCTGCGGTTCCCCAATGAAGTGTTGTAGCCCTTCTGCTGTTCCTAATCTATGTAAACAGTTCTGAAACAATCTGAGTTTGCAGATGATACTGCCATTTACCATCTTATAAAACCATAAGATGATCAAAAATATTTGAAAAATGATTTAGACAAGATAGGTGTGTGATGGAAAAAGTGGCAATTAATTTTAAGTAATGAAAAGTGTGTAGTCCCCACACGAGTACAAAATGGAATCCGCTCAATTTCGGTTACGCAATACATCACATCAACTAAATACTTAGGGATTACAATTACTAATGAATTAACCTGGAACGATCACGTAGTAATGTTGTGGGGGAAGCTGACCAAAAGTGGTATTTATTGGCAGAACGCTTAGAAGATGCGGCAGGTCTACTGAAGAGCCTGCCTACACTACACTTGTCCGTCCTATTCTGGAAAATTTCTATGCAGGACTTCGAAAAACTTCAGAGAAGGGCAGCTCGTTTTGTATTATCGTGAAATAGGGGAGAGAGTGCCACTGTCATTGATTCGCGGATTGGGGTGATAATCATTAAGACAAAGGCGTTTTCCGTTGAAGCAGGATCTTTTCACGAAATGATCATCGTAATAAAATAAGAAAAATCAGAGCTCTCACGGGAAACTTTAAGTGTTCATTTCTCTCGCGCGCTGTTCGAGAGCGGAACGGTAAAGTAGTGGCTTCATGGTGGGTCGAAGAACCCCCTGCCAGTTACTTACCTGTGAATTACAGAGCAGCCATGGAGATGTAGAAGTAGACTGCCTGGTGTGTGGCGCCCTTTGAAGACTGCCTCTGTGTATTATGTCTCGCGGAGAAATAGCACTATCGGTCCATGCAAATGTCGGTCCACGGAAATGTGATTTCATTGTATAGTTGCTGGGGGACAGGTCATCCTGTAGGCAAGAATTTATATACGCGAGCTACTGCAGCAAAGCGAGAGGTCATTTGCGATAAAGGCGTTCGAAAACGGTAATTTTTGAGGAATCTTGTGATAGGTCGACAGGTTGAATGTAATGTTACGAACTGCAAGCATGCCTGATCAAGAGACACTGGGGCACAACACCCAACCACAACATACTTCCCGAATCAGCGAGCAGACGCGTCTCATGAAAACCCAGGAAGCATTTTCTGAGACATTAATAGCCGCTTCCCAATCTTTACGCCTTAGGTGAAATGGCAGCACTATCCCTATCAATCTTGAATTATGCTAGAGTTCGCTAGCTGCTAACAGCGCAGATAAATGAGGAAGCACATTTTGATTCTGAGACCGAGTACAACAGTATACTGTAGTTTTATCTAGTGTGAAGTTATAAATTACGTAAACTGTGTTGTATCAGTGGAGTTCAGTACAGCTGTGTAGCAGCATTTGCTTTCTGGATGTATCTATGTTCCAGAGGTTTAGTGCAGACGTTTTAGCTCTTTTTTCCATTAATATGAGATTCTGCTTCTTTTTCTCTTCTCTTTCGGTTTCTCTTCCACTTTCTCTCTCTTTCTCTCTCTCTTTCTCTCCCCCCCCCCTCCCCCACCCACCCCCCGCCCGTCCCTGCCGCTCGGGGTAGCCGTGCAGTCTGGGGCTCCTTGACACGGTTCAAGCGGCTACCCCCATCGGAGGTTCGAGTCCTCTCTCGGGCATGGGTGTGTTTGTTGTCATTATCGTAAGTTAGTTTAAGTATTGTGTAAGCCTAGGGACCGATGGTCTTAGCTGTTTGGTCCCATAGGAACTTACCAAAAGAAAATCGTGGAGAAATGTACATTGGAAATACAGTAAGAAAATTTAAACGTGAATTCCGCTCACGGATTAGACCTTAGGCCTGCTGCTATTGGCGATTGCTGCCTACAAGACAGTACGAGGAGCGATCTATGGCCGTGATACGTGTGGTCAGCACTATTGTCATTCGTGTGGCAGTCTTAATAAAATGAAAGTAATCTTTGGAGACAAGAGAAGCACCTGAATGAGCATGGAGAAAAGATGATAAGCCAATGAAAATCAAAGACGAGAGTGCTTAAAGGTTGAAGCAATATATCGGTGATTCAGCTGCCCCTACCTATTGGTTTTATGCAATCTGCAGCGCTTTCAAATACCACGAGCGAGATTTTCATATTCTTTCAAATGGTTCAAATGGCTCTGAGCACTATGCGACTTCACTTCTGAGGTCATCAGTCGCCTAGAACTTAGCACTTAGCACATCATACACATCCATGCCCGAGGCAGGATTCGAACCTGCGAACGTAGCGGTCGTTCGGTTCCAGACTGTAGCGCCTAGAACCGCTCGGCCACTCCGGCCGGCATGGATGGAGGTAATATGGGCAATGCAATACTGCATGCAATAATTAAGCTAAGACTGATGTAAGCTGCAGTACTTATGTGGAGATATAGAGACAAGAAGAGAAATCATTTCCCCCACTCCAAGCTTCCTGCTATTTGACTGAAGGGAACGAAGTTCTACAAAAGTGTCAGCAATCCAGCAATCATGAGAAGAGAGAGAAAAAAAAAAGCAGGGTCTGGCAGGGGGAAATTGGCTGAAGGGAACGAAGTTCTACAAAAGTCTCAGCAATCATGAGAAGAGAATTAAAAATTCAAAGTGCAAAAGAAAGCAGGGTCTGGTACAGTACACTGACATGTGAGTGGGAGTTGCTCGTGGGCTGTCCATGCGAAACCCGCTGTCGGCAGTGTCATTAAGCGGTACAGAATTGTTTATCCTCTAGATTATCCCAATTCAGGCACATCGTTGATAGATAGTGGTGTTTGATATCACAACAACAGCCACGCTGTTCCAGCGAATAAAGAAGGAAATTCGGTTATGTATCGAGAGCTGTACCGACGATGACATGGGAATTAACTGAAGGTTACACACCCAGGAAGAAGTTGTTTACAATGTGGTGGCACCAACTATACAGCGAAAATCACGGTTACAATAGCGCAATGTAGCGATGGGTGTCAGTTTGTGACTACCTTACCTTGTAACTTATCGCCACCCGTAATTTTAGTCTGTTGTTCAAATTCACAGTGTATAACGACTGTTTTATTCTATAATGGTCACTACTTATTTGGGACTCCACACGACGAGTCCTTCATGTAAAGACTCGACAGTGAACTTGATTGCTACAGTGTATGATTAGTGTCTTGATCAGTAAGAATTACACACATAAAAAAAAAAAGTTCAGCATCACCTCGTTTCCGAGAGATTCGGAAACTGTACATAAAATTGGTATAGAGATCAACATTAACATCATTTCGTCCCTTTTTATTGCTCATGAAAACTACACATTGCATGTTGTACCACCATACAGCGAGACCTTCAGAGTCCAGATTGCTATACAAACTGTTACCTCTAATACCCAGTAGCAGGTCCTCTTGCATTGATACATGCCTGTATTCGTTGTGGCACACTATCCACAAGTTCATCAAGCCACTGTTGGTCTAGATTGTCCCACTCCACAACGGCGATGATTTCTCAGAGTGGTTGGTAGGTCACGTCGTCCATAAACAGACCTTTTCAATCTATCCCAGGCATGTTCGATAGTGTTCATGTCTGGAGAACATGCTGGCCACTTCAGTCGAGCGATGTTGTTATCCTGAAGGAAGTAATTCGCAAGATGTTCACGGTGGGGGTGAGAACTGTCGTCCATGAAGACGAAAGCCTCGCCAATATGTTGCCGATATGGTTGCACTATCGGTCGGAGGATGGCATTCACGTAAGATACATCTATTACGGCACCTTCCATGACCACCAGCGGCGTACATCGGCCCCACATAATGCCACCCCAAAACAGCAGGGAACCTCCACCTCCCTGTTCTCTCTGGATAGTGTGTCTAAGGCGTTCAGCCCGATCAGGTTGCCTCCAAACACATCTCTGACGATTGTCTGGTTGAAGGCATATGCGACACTCTTCGGTGAAGAGAATGTGATGCCAATCCTGAGCCATCCGTTCGGAATGTTGTTGGGCCCATCTGTACCACGCTGCATGATGTCGTGGTTGCAAAGATGGGCCGGCCGAAGTGGCCGTGCGGTTAAAGGCGCTGCAGTCTGGAGCCGCAAGACCGGTACGGTCGCAGGTTCGAATCCTGCCTCGGGCATGGATGTTTGTGATGTCCTTAGGTTAGTTAGGTTTTACTAGTTCTAAGTTCTAGGGGACTAATGACCTCAGCAGTTGAGTCCCATAGTGCTCAGAGCCATTTGCAAAGATGGACCTCACCACGGGCGTCGGAAGTGAAGTTGCCCATCATGCAGCCTATTGCGCACAGTTTGAGTCGTAACACGACGTCCTGTGGCTGCACGAAAAGCGTTATTCAACATGGTGGTGTTGCTGTCAGGATTCTTCCGAGCCATAATCCATAGGTAGCCGTCATGCGGTAATCCCCAGCAGTAGTAGTCCTTGGGCGGCCTGAGCGAGGCATGTCATCGACAGTTCCTGTCTCTCTGCATCTCACTCATGTCCGAACAACATCGCTTTGGTTCACAACGAGACGCCTGGACATGGCATGATTGAACTACAGACAACACCAGCCGTGTACCTCCTTCCTGGTGGAATTACTGGAACTGATCGGCTGTCGGACTCCCTCCATCTAATAGGCGCTGCTGATGCATGGTTGTTTATATGGGCGCGTTTAGTGACACCTCTGAATAGTCAAAGGGACTGTGTCTGTGGCACAATATCCACAGGCAACGTCTATCTTAAGGAGTTCTGGCAACCGGGGTGATGCAAAACTTTTTTTGGGTTGTGTAGAAGGAAATACAGGCAATTAGACGCAACTAGGTACCAGTTGGTGATTACAGTTTCCCAGAAGACAACTTATAGCATCATCAAAAAATGTACATTGTAAATAACGTAAGAAAATTTAAACGTGAATACCACTCACGGATTAAACCTTAGGCCTGCTGCGGTTGGCGACTGCTGCCTACAAGACAGTACGAGGAGCGATATATGGTCGTGGTACGTGTGGTCAGCATGTCACCAATGCCTCCAGCTGTTATTGCCAGTAGGTGAATCCTGATGATGCCACTGCTTCTTTATTCAAGCACCTCCTCATTTGACCTCAGGAGGCTGATTTGACCCTTTTCCAAATCAGTTTACCTCAGAAAAATCCGAGTAAGTACCAGGCATCTAATTCGGGTCCTTTCCTATCGAAACACTGACGCTAACCATTCTGTTCAGAGGCGCTTAGAAATTACAGATTTCAAATTTACTGATATCTGTAAAAAATGCTGTGAGGAGGACTATATTGAGATTTCACAGGACCGTAGCTATTGTTGCTCATTCGTACTGGAGTGAGATAGGAAATATAACTAAACAGACTGAAATAAGGCTACCAATACGAAATATTAGATTTAGATGAAATACAACAGGACTGTTTAGGGAATCTTTGAAGACAAGAGAAGCACCTGTGAGAGCATGGAGAGCAAAGACGGCAAAAATGACAAAAAGAAAATAATTAGAGAATGACAAATATGAATTAAAGGAAATCTCATGCATGTCTGTAGGCTTAGATAGAAAGGATCAGAGTCGTACCCCAATTAAAATAAAAAAAGCTCCTAATTATAACTTAGGGGCAGCAGCGAAACAACACGAGTTACGGCAGTAATGCGCAAACTAAAGTTGCACTGGAAACATTTTAGCACCTGAAAGTCATTCCTTGTCAAGGTACACCGGCTAAAAGACCGTAAACCGTGGGTGGGCACATACACTGAGGTGACAAAGTTCAGGAGATAGCGGTATGTCCATATACAGATGGCGGTAGTATCGCATATACAAGACATAAAAGGGCAGTGCACTGGCGAAGCTGTCATTTGTAATCAGAGGATTTGTGTGACCAGCTTCCGACGTCATTACGGCCACATGACGGGAATTAGCAGACTTTGATCTCCGAATGATAGTTGTAGATACACGCATGGGAGTTCCATTAGAAAATTCAATATTCCGAGATCCACAGCGTCAAGGTCGAGCCAAATTTCAGGAATTACCACTCACCACGGACGACGGCCTTCACTCAACGATCTAGGGCAGAGGCATTTGCATAGAGTTGTCAGTGCTAACAGACAAGCAACACTCTATGAAATAACCGCAGAAATCAGTGGGGGCCGTACGACGATCGTATCCGTTAGGTCACTGCGACGAAAGTCGGTGTTAATAGGCTTTAGCAGCAGAAGACCAATGCGAGTGACTTTGCTAAGAGCATGACATCTCCTGTAGCACATCTTCTGGTCTTATGTCTACGCCGGATGGACCCCAGATGACTGGAAAACCGGGGCGTGCCAGTTTAGTCCCGATTTCAGTTGGTAAGAGCTGTTGATAGGGTTCGAGTGTGGCGCAGACTCCACGAAGCCGTGGACCCAAGTAGTCAACAAGTACTGTGCAAACTGGTGGTGGCTGTATAACGGTGTGATGGGTGTTTGGTCCAACTGAACCAATCATTGACTGGAAATGGTTGTGTTCGGCTACTTGGAGACTATTTGCAGCCATTCATGAACTTCAGATTCCCAAGCGACAACGTCATGTCACAGCGCCAGTGCTGTTCACGATTAGTGACAATTCGAGCGAATGCCTCGGCCATCCAGATCACCCGACATTAATCCCTTCGAAAATTTTTGGGACGTAATCGAGAGGTCGGCTCCTGTGCAGTGTTCTGCACTGGCAACACTTTCACAATTATGGACGGCTATAGGGCAGCACGGCTCAATATTCCTGCAAGGGACTTTCAGCGATATGTTGAGTCCATGCCACGTCGAGTTGCTGCACTATGCGGGCAAAAGGATGTACGACATGATATTAGGTGGCACCCCACGACTTTTGTCACCTCAGTGTACTTATTGTGTTGTTTCTAGTCTTTGGCATTCAGAATAGCACTAACGAATGCCATACAGTACACAGATTACATCACAATAGCTATGCATACTGCAGACCACACAGTCCAACATTCCTTATAATAACACTGGACAAGCACCTACTGGAGAATCGCAGTTATCCACGATGGGGCTGTAATTCTCTGACCCAGAGCATCCAAAGCATGTTCACTTGATATCGAACTGTACGGCAAGAAAAAAGGAATAAACGTGAGATAGTGTTAATACTTTCATCCTTCTTTACCTCCTCTGCATTACTGCAGATGACATGTCACTGAGCACATTTGTACTGTGCATGCAGTAGAAGAGAGGTGCCTAGTTGTTTCCACTGCCCTGTGTGGAATACATAAGTTCTTGTACACTTCACTAACCTGCTGTCTTCATGATGATGATGATGTCCCCAGCGCAGAAAACAGCACGCAGGTCTTGGATTCTTTTTCTTGAGGCTGAAATTAACTTCGCAAGGAACTGCTGCTACGAATAAACTATAACTCATTTGGGATGGCACTCGCGTTTTTACTGATATAGACACGAGAAACTATTCTTGATCACAACGTATTGAACGTATCTTTCCACAGTCATTATATCTGGCTAAAATAACATGAAATACATCCTGTTACAGACAACGTGTCTCTACCTAGCGACGGTCGGAACTGTAGCAAATAAAATTGCATGAAACAAATACTGCCATAACAGACAACATGTCTGTCTACTGGAACGGTCAGAACTGCAGAGCCGGACTGCCCGAGACACTTTGCGCGCCAAGCCACCAAGGCGTGACCTGTACGCCACCGAAGTGCATCGGCAGTAATATTGTCAGTCTTTTGTTTTAGTAATACTTTGATTTTAATACTTTTGAAATGACCGATTGCTAGCTGGCTGTTAGAGATGTTTATTTTAAAAAATGAAGTAATTTGGATGACGGGTTTAATTAATAATAGCAACTAAAGTTTAACGTTTTGGCGCCCTACCGCCGAATACAGCAACCAATCACAGAGCAGCAGCATCATGCAGGCGGTCTTTCTCACGGGAATGGTTTCGAATCTAACATCTGTCACCGGTACCTCACCCCATATTGCGTCATCTCTATGCTTCTTGCATCCCCACTGTCCTCGGAATAGCTTCCTGGAGCCTAATATGATGGCTGAATAAGCCAGAAATATTGCAACTGTCCACTCAAGACAAGTATTGTTACAGGAGTTTGGCCTGCAGTGAGTGATCAGGCAACATCACGCATTAGATAGAATAAATATCCATATACACCATCAAAAATGATCACATACCATTGTCGGATGACCTCCATGGTGCTGCTAGTAAACGTTCGTCTTCCTCACACAATGTTGCCTCAGATAAAAACAGTTGGGGTTCGCCAAAGTAGAGAGCAATCTCTCCAAGTGGGGATACTTAGTGTAAAACGTATAATTGCAGATATTTTTATGTGTGGTATCTTAGTATGTACACATATCATTGTGTTGTTTTTTTTTTTTTCTCTGCACTGAATTGTCTTCCTTAGAACACGTTACAAACTCTGTGATCTGATGTTTTCTGCATGGCTATATTTGGGCCACAAAATGAACAATGCCAGGCGGAAAATGAACATTAATAGCTTTCTTGTGCAACATGTACTTTGGGGTTCTGCCCAACCTGAAAACGTAGGACTTGTAAGGACCATAATTATTAGATCGCAAATGACGTAAACACTTGTATAATGTTGTACAGTACATCGTCACCAGTTGTCAGTAGAAATATCTGCACATTTACTTATTTTACACCGTATATATACAGTGTGAAGCAGTATGTGTGAACAGAGTCGGCCATGAGATCACTAGTTATTCCATTCGCAGTGATGTTTTGTTGTTTTGTTACAGTGATCAATTCTAAGACGTTTGATGCAGCTCTCCTCATTAATCTATCTACGCCTCTGCATAACGACTTCACCCTACATCCACTTTAACCAGATTACCGTAGCCAACTTCAACCTCCCTCTACAATTTTTTCCCTCCACACTTCCTTCCATTTCCAAATTTATTATACCTTGATGCCTCATGAGATGTACTATCAATCAGTCCTTTCATTCAGTCATTTGTTTCGCTCCCATTCAATAGCACTTAGTACAATCTTTAGCAGTCATCTGTAGCACCACATTTCAAAAGGTACCATCCTTGACTGTATCATGTATCATCTATCATTTCCATAAAACACGAGAATTCATATATCTTCCGAAAAAACTTAACAAAATGTTTAAATATTATACTGTAGAAAATATTGCAACTAGCCACAAGTTTCTTTAGAAATGATTTGTTTGAATCATTACTAGTTTTGGGCCTGGGCCCATCATCAGATGGGAGCGTTGATTTCTTGGCAGGATTTGCATTTGTGTTCATGAAAAGCTCTCCTTTACATACGGGGTGTTAGTGGTATAAGTGCACAAACTTTTATTAGCGACAGAGGACTGCGTACTCAACAACATTGTATCAATATCTGCAGATGATACTTGTAGCTATTACGAGTAGTATGTTTTTAGTTTGGTTAGCGCCTCTAAGTACTTGTGACTTGAACAAGCCATTAATGCTTATTGTCTCCTGGGCTGCAGATAAGGTGTTGAAGTATGAATGCATGAACGCAAAACAGTTAGTCTGTAATGAAATGCACAGTCCAATTGGTGGTGCTATTACGACCATGGAGAAAACATCAGATAGTGTATTATGTGACGTGTTTGTGGGAAGACTGTTAGAAGAAATGAGAAAACATTTTACACGCTGTAGTGGGTAGATATTAATGTACCAATAATCACAATAACTGCATGTATGCCAATAACATCATATGTTATAAAAGAGAGGTGAGTTTCTCTTGTCCGATCGGTGTTGATCTGTGATTCAAAAATGGTTAAAATGGCTCTGGGCACTATGGGACCTAACATCTGAGGTCATCAGTCCCCTAGAACTTAGAACTACTTAAACCTAACTAATGTAAGGACATCACACACATCCATGCCCGACGCAGGATTCGAACCTGCGATCGTAGCGGTCGCGCGGTTCCAGACTGAAGGGTCTAGAACCTCTCGGCCACACCGGCCGGCTGTTGATCTGTGAGCTAAACTAAATACAACTATACTAAACTAAATTCATATGGTATCTAGTTTAGCTCATGGTTCAAAATGGATCGAAAAAGAGAATGAAGTGCGTAAAGGAGAACTTTCCATGAAGACACAAATGTAAACCTGCCAAGAAATCAACGCTAGCGTCTGTCGGTGGACTCAGGCCCGAAACTAATAACGGTATAATAAAACATTTTGTAAAAACTTATGGCTGGTTACAGTATTTCCTACAGCGTGATTTACGAAAACTGCTGCGATGTTATCTAACCTTAATGGATGAAATAATGTTGTTAAAATATTTCAATCTTCCAGAAGCACTGTTATTGCTATTGAAAATACACATTTTATATCGACCCAGCTTTGACCATCACAAGTTATCTTGCTGCCCAAGCAGTAAAACTTGTCCACTACTTTTAGTATCTCATTCTGTTACCTAAATTCTTCAACTTCGCCTGATTTAATTCAACAACTGTCCATTATCCATGTTTTACTTTTGTTGTTGCTGTTAATCACATAACATTTTTTTCAAAACTCTATCCATTTCCTCCAGCTCAACCGCCAAACTGTTTGCTTTCTCTGTTGGAATTAGAATGTCATCGGCATTTTTGAATACTTACCCCAGAACTCTAATTTCCCTTCCAAATTTTCATATGAATTCTTTTAGTCCTTGCTCTGTGTTCACTCTGAATAACATGAGGAATAGGCTAATTTCTTCCTTCGACTGTTGCATACGGTCCAGTCACGTTAATGTGACCACCGCCTATGTTCGACGTCAACATGGAATAACCACTCAGAGACGAAAGGTGGCAGCACTAGGTAGGGGTACATGAAGCTTGTCTGTGGGACACGGGAAAACAGTACAGTCGTTGTCCTAATGCGAAAACGTCACGCTTCATCTAATGTCCACTTGTCTCTGGATTTCGGGAGCAGGTTGCAAGCATTTCCGAAACGTCTGAGTTTGTAAACTGTTCGTGTGCAACTACAGTTAAAGTATTCCGTGCATGGAACATTGTACTACCCAAAATCGGCGCCGAGGCAACTATGGTGCACCTAGGGCCGTAGATGACAGGGTTGAATGACGTCTGAGCAGATGTGTACGGGCGAACAGACGTAAAACTGATCAGCAGCTGACCGCGCAGATGAACCAATGGGCTCCAAACAGTGTTTCCTAACTACCGTTCTGAGAACGTTGCTGCGTAAAGGCCTCCACAGCAGGTACCTGGTTCACGCACCCGTGCTAACGTCTGTTCATCGGCGGTGAAGGCTGGAATTTGGAAGTTAGTACCGTATGTGAACGTCCACTGAGTGGCGACAGGTGGCCTTTTCAAATGAATCACGTTTTATGTTTCATGGACAGATTCCCATTGGCGTGTACGGCTTGAAGTGTCTGAAAGCAAACATCCTGCGTCAATCGTCAGAAGCGTCTAGGCCAGATGGCGTTCTCTGGGTAACATCATCATTCTGGAAGTCATAATGGATCAACGCAAGTAGGCATCTATCAACGGGGACCACGAAGATAAATATGCAATTTGTTTTTCCGACACGACGGCATCTACCTACAGGACAAAGCGGCTTGCCCCACACGTCGCAGTGTACGTGCGTGGATCGAAGCGCACCAGGATGAGTTCACCTTACTCCTCTGGAAATGCAACTCCCCGCCATGGATCCTCAACCGAGAAACCTAGCGCAGATGGCCACGGGACTGGAGTCGACATGGCTCCACACCCCTGTCGGTACCTTCCAGAACTTTATTCACTCCCTTCCTGCACATTTCGGAGCGGCCCGCGCTGCAAAATGTGGAACTTTAATGTGACTGGATATAGTGTACTGAGATATCACACAACAAGAGTTCGCAACATTTGGTACCAGAAGTACATGGACGTCCGCCCGTAGCAAGAAACATCGCTACGCGCTAACCAATGAGACTGCCTGCGAGAATCACGCGCGCTGGAGCGGAAGAGAGACACGCCTTTAAGTAACCGTGCACAGGCAGAAGTTGTTAGATGCAAGATGCAAGTCAGTACGAGTCATGCTAAGGAGTTCATCATAACGTTCGCCGTGTCTTCAAGTCGTCGTGCAAGATATAGTGGTCAGTCTTCAGTATAAAGAGAACAATGAATATGGACAGAGACCATGTGCCTAGAGATTTAACCGAGTGCTGATAGATGGAATTGTTCTTCGAATCGAGACAGAAAACTAGTTTTCTTCCGACTTTAAATCAGAGAACATTATTTATTTTGTGTTCATGGAGCTGTAGTCAATGTAGGACAGATAGGCTAAACTTGTATTCTACGATTGCTGCAACCAGTGCTACTAAAGCTGGGTAACATATTTTACGATTCGCTATTCTGTGTTACTTTCATTGTGTGTGTGCTACTCTACAAACCATGCATCCGTCCTACTAGGGCATCTGTATTAGTATTTTTCAGCGGCAACGAGATTTTCATCACAGTGAACGACGCCAGTCCACAACGCTGGACAGTATAACTGCAGTATAACTGTCCAGTATAACTGGACAGTATAACTTTAGATAACATTTTACTCCCTCCTGGAATTGGAAATGAAGTCCTATGCTTCTTGACAGAGCGTAGAGGAACGGGGCGGAAGACCCGCACCGCCGTACTGCGCAAGGTCCTAATGGAGGTGGTTTGCCGTTGCCTTCTTCCGACCGTAATGGGGATGAATGATGATGATGAAGACTACACAAAAACGCCCACTCATCTCGGAGCAGGTGAAAATCCGTGACCCGAAAGGAATCGAACCCGGGACCCCGTGCTTGGGAAGCGAGAACGCTACCGTGAGACCACCTAGCTTTAGTAATTCAATGAAAATTGTCACATCTTTCTTTAAATCTCCAAATGCTATAAACGCAGGTTTCCCTTTCTTCTTCAGGCATCTACGTCGATAAACCGTACAGTTAATACTGTCTCTCGTGTTCCTACACCTCTCTAGACACTAACTGATCTTCCTCGAAGGAAGCGTTTCCATATTTGTTCCATTTTATATTATTTTCATATTATTTTTTAAGGGAATTTGTGTCGGTATTTTCCAACAAGTACTTATTTAACTGATTATTTGGTAATATTCACATCTGCCAGCATCTGCCTTCATTGGTACTAGTATAAACACGTTGTTATTGAATTCTGAGGTTATTTCAGCTGTCTCATATCTCTTGCATACTAAGTGCAACAGTTTTTTCGTGATAACTTCCCCTAACTATCTCAATATTCGGAAATAATGTACCTACTCCAGGGGCTGTTTTCGACTTAGATCTTTTAGTACTCTGTTAAATTCGTCTCACAGAATCACATCTCCCATCTCTCTATTACTCACGTTTCTTCGCTATGGATAGCCCTTCTATATGTATATTCCTTTAGCTTTCAGTCTTTCCTTTATTGCTTAGTACTAGCTTGCCATATGAGCTCTTGGCATTCAAGAACAGCTGCCTCTCTTTTCTACAAACGTTTCTTTAATTTTCCAACATTTAGCGTTCACAGGGTGTCCAAAGAGGAATTGTCAGTGTGCAGGGATATGACGGAAACGATTATTCGAATCAAAAAAGTCTAGTAAACATGCTCTAAAGTGCATACCTTAAGAGTTATGAGCACTTCGATACTGGGAAACAAATCTTTTATATTGCAAGCTGTTCGCTTTCCATATTCGGAGAAGTAGTAGTATGATCCGAAGCAACAACAAAATTCCAGTAAACATGGGCTCTAAAGCGCATACCATAAGATCTATGAACACTTGATCATATTCACTACTGTGAAAAATCTTATCTCCTAAAGAAGTTCTCATAGCTCTTAAGTGCCCATGTTAATTGGCTTTTTTTTTTTTTTTTTTTGCTTTGAAATTCTGTCAGATCCCTAAATATTGACTATTCCTCCTTGGACATCATTTATCTTCCCGATGGTTATGCTAACTACTACAGCTTTTCATTCATCCTCTAGATCTCATTTTTTAGACGTCTCTTTTCCCTTTTGTCTAGTTAATTTGATGGTTATATATTTTCTCCTTTTTCAGTATAATCCAATATCTCGTGTGATGTTCAAGGATTTCTACTGGAGCTTGTGTTTTTGCTGATTGTATCCCCTGCTGCTTACACTGTCATCTGTCAAAGCTACCTCTTCGCCTTTTATCAAATTCGTTCTCTTGTTTCAGCCAACCTAGTGAACCCATGTTGATTTCTAATACAGTGTTCTTTGAGACTGTTGTTGTCATTGTTGCACTTTTCCTTAAAAATGGGACATCTTCTTTATAGAGTCATCGCTCATGTACTTTACATGAATTATTGCATCCCGACGAGCAAACGTCCGACGTCAGATTCCGGGTTGATCTACAGCCTGTAGACGCCGACGTGCTGAAGGATTTCTCCGAACTCATTCCACCATGTCTATAGGGCCAGTCCCGAAGCATGCATCTGGGAATAATCGGGGCTTGCCACTACGCGTCAGCAGTTCCCTGTGGTTCGTCTATGTGCTCCACATATGGCGTTTGCATCGGTGAACTCAGTTCATTACATTCATTGTACTATGTATCATTATGTTGTTGATAGAAACAGATAATTCCTGTGGTGAAAAAGATTGCAAATAGGCTCAAACGACCAGCTGCTAATGAAAATTTTGCATTGACCAATATACAATTGTATACTAATTTTGTAATCCATTGATGCTTATTAACTGAGATCAACAATTGAGTGTCTGAACGAAAGCTACAGTTGGAAGGCAGAGTGTGAACTTCGTAAATGAAACCAAAACGTCCGCCAAACTGGAATCCTACTGAGGTACGGATGTGATGATATAAATTTCAGTAACCATTATTTGCAAGTTACTTTTAATAATCGTCTAGTGATGGGACAGTGGCATAAAGTTGTTTGTACACTGAAACGAAATCTTGCAACTAGTACGTGACTTGTAGATATGTTGTATCGAGGATCATTTAGTTTCTAGTATGAAAACTTGAGACTGCAAAAGGTTTTTCTGACCTCTCTGGTCAGGTAGACACCTTCGTTCACCAGACATGCAGGTTGATGACAGTGACAGGTTGCCTCAAGCCTACTCCAATAGGTAGACTCTGTTACCGAACTGTAGTAGCGCCACCCTCTGTACTCCGAGAAATGGTTGCTTATAAAGGCTTAAAGAGGTGCATAACAACGTCCACCGCAGCGGATGAGGTCCAGGGAGAGATTCCTACGATCATCTAAGAAGTTTATCGCGCCTCCCGAGAAGGCGTCTTTGGAACGATGGAAGGTGAAAACACCTCATCATCGTAAATGAATGACAGCATCCCAGAAATTACTAATGAACAAAGCGAAAACAGTTGATACAGAAGTCGCTAAATATATTATGATCAAGAATAGGGAGATCCAAGAACAATATGAAGAAATGTTTAATGTTGATACGTATTGAGAATGCGGTTAAGAACAAAACGCTAGCCACATGCTTCAGTGCCTTCTGTGCCCAACAGCTTGCATAGTGCATAGTAACATTCAGTGCCACCCCAAGTGCCTTGGAGATTTCGCAGTTCTGGCACATGTGGTATGACGATACGAGTTCGCCACACCTATTGTCTTTTCCCAGTTTATTTCCCCATTTGATTGTGTCTGTGTTCACGTTATTAGCTTGCCCATAGTATAGCCATTTGCAGTAAGCTAATGAAACGGCATGATAGAACCAAAATGTTACTCTTTTGATGTTTTCTTTGAGTCATAACTCTTCTCACTGGTTTGATGCCCCCCCCCCCCCCGCCCCCCCTCCCACGAATTCCTCTCCTGCGCCAACCTTTTCATCACAGAGTAGCAATTGCATCCGAGTCTTCAGTTATTTGCTGAATGTATTTACTATTCCTAAAGTAGTTCACTGCCATGGGACATACAATATTTGTCATTTGGGAAGTCATTATTTTGAGTAGATACTGCATATTCGTGATATCACTCGGTAAAGTGGATCGATAACCTCACTGTATTTCAGTTTGTCGATTGTCCATATGGCCTGTTCGATATGACATATGTAGGAAAAGGACAGTAAAAGTTTTGAGGAAATACAGTAATATCTTATCTAAATAAAAAAAAAAGCTTTCAGAATGTGTCACAAATATAGCCAACGAGCTGCTCGTCTCAAAGAGTATTTTTAGACTCTTTTAGTCCAACGTTTGTAATTCTGATGTACAGAGTTGCTGTTAAGTCCTCATCCTGAGCTACTACATGTAGCACTCTCTGTTTCGGCCTCCTTTGATTATATTCCCGCATTAGTGGATCTTATGATTATTTAATTTACTCCTAAGCTAGCAATGTTTGCTAACTACAAAACGAGGAAAAAGTGGTCACCAGTTACTTCGGCCCACCAGTTACTTCGGCCCACCAGCTACTTGTTGCAGCTTTTATTTTCTTCCAAGATCCGTCAGAGATCAATAATAGTCATTTTTTGTGGCGATTAGTTTCGGACTACCAGGTCCATTTTCAAACCATGGCCTTGAAAGTGGACGTGATGATCCGAAACTAGTCACCACAAAGATATGACTGTTATCGCATCCGTCACGGATCTTGGAAGATAGTAAAAATTTAATAACCTCGTTGCTGGTCCTCTCCTCCAGCATTATGTTGGAACTTCATAAACGTATTGCAATGTTGAACCTTTCTAGTAAGCACGAACTTATGTAATTCTTCTGGTGCTCAGTATTGCCTCGCCATGTGATGACGCCATTAATTAACAGTGAGAATCATCACACTCGTAGCCACGTGTGTTTCTCCAACGTTCTCAAAGCTATTTTTCTAGTTAGATCACCTAGCGTGGGACGAACTAATTTAGTCCGTTTGCTTTGCTCGGATGCATTTGGAGCAACGTCCAATGATATTTGGGCTCTCCCTTTGGGCCTGCGTATTAAGAAATCAGCATCCGCTTACTGATTGAAGAAATCTAGGATGTACAAGACAGTTATAATATACAATTGCAATTTACGGCTTTTTGAAAATACGTGTAGGACGTACACGCCAACATATTCCTTCTTTCAAAAAGTCACTGAGCACAACATATTTCATTACTTAAGACAAAAAGCCTTTTAGCGGGTCTGTGACCATATTTGGCTCAATAATACACTCTTCTCTTGATCGCTACGTTATTTTTTATTGTTGCTGTTCATTACACTCGCTTTAATAGCAACTTCAGATCAAATCCTATGGATACATAGTATGTAGTCAGGGTTTAAAGCATCTTAGTCAACATAAAAAGCCAAACATATTGTTCCCTAAGAACCATGGGTTAGGAAGACTATGGCCCCCACGTCGAACATTTAGTGCAAAATGAAAACGGTGTTAACCGATAGCGACTATGCATCAACAGGTATCCCTGATCACATCTGATTGGCATGCCTAATGAATTAATTCTTCACGACAGGAGGGAACTGCTCTCTACGAGACAATGCGTGTTGCGGTGAAATTTAGCTTTCTGGACCGAATACATACGAATTTCTCAGAGATGACCGAAAGGGAGCATGATGACGAGACAACGTGTGCCCAGTGCTGTAGAATGCGTCGCAACATGGAGGACATCGCTCAGGACCAGGATGGGAAATAGAAATTAAAATAATACAGAATGATACGTCCAGTAAACCAATCGACGTGTCTTTGGATGGAAAGAGGAGCTTCAAAGAGAGGCTGGACCTGGAGTAGCCCGTCACCCCGTCCCTTCCTCCCCCGTTCCCTCCCCATCACGTTTTCGTGTGGCAAGCAACGTAGTTTGTAGCGATGTTTTCGCGCGTATATTTGTTTTTACTTGCGTTTTCGTGTGGCAAGCAACGTAAGTAAAAACGAATATAGGCGCGAAAACTTCGCGACAAACTAAATTACATTGTAGAAGATAGATTAACTCCCAGCAAAAAACTTTCTCATCAACATCGTTTGGTTGCAGATGATAAACTGCCTGTAGCAAATAACACACAAGTGATCAGGAAAATTCATGCACACCAATTGTAAAGGTATTTACAAAAAGAAATGGTCTATTGTTTAAACTAGTCATCCACATGATTTTATAATCATTTAACCCGCTGATGATGGCACAGTGGTGCCGAGACATGTTTGGGTACTGAGAAAAAACGGTGTTTTGCATAACTGGCGGACCTCACATCCAACAATTTCAACCTCAAAATAATTCATTCAAAATAAGGCGAAACTGAATCCATGACAAATGGAACGGTTACGTGAAGAACGTCGATACTCGGTACGGAAGCCATTCTCTTACTTTCCCAAACCCTGAAGAGATAAGGTAAACCGTTTCCTTCCCTCAGCAAAACTTGACTGAAACTGCTACACATTCCCCTCCGCCCAAATCGATCTTTTCTCCGCCCAGTAAGTCATTTATACACATTGGAGAGCAAAATTTAAGGACTGATGTAACTTTCCCATCATGTTGCAGTGCCAAGTAACATAGCTCGATGAAACTTGGACAGTAAATAGTAAGAAATGTTGTAGTATAGCACAGAAGGCAACTGAAGGAAATATGTATTGAGATGAACAGAAATAACACTTTTTGGCAAAGAGAATAATTACACTGAAGTCATCGCGACTGGTGAGGTTCCCCTAGATATTAGAGAACGCTGGCCATAGTTCTTATCAGGGTGTATTGTCACCACGAATGACAAGGCATACGCTACAACGTGCTCCTATGCTAGCCACAAGGCATCTAAAGAGGTCTTACAGTACACTGTTCCCTCTTCCATGTAGACACTGTTGAAACCTAGAACAAAAGACCAGCTTTCTGGCACTTTATCATTCAAAACATAGTTATCATTTGTTAAGTGAAGAAGATATTTACTTACTACCTTCTATGTGGTAAATACTTGATTTTGATGTTATCAATAGTTCTAATAATCTCTCAACTTTCCAGGATGAAAGACATTCTGGGAATTTTATGTTTCGTAACCCAAAGATTTGAAGATTAATAGAGGGTAACTCCGATGAAATTTTCTGGCATTTAATGTTGCTTTTGCTTATTTCGCCGCGTGGAGTGAACGCGAGGTTTGAGGCTCCATGTCACGGATTGCGTAGGCCCCTCCCGCCGGCATGGGTGTGTGTGTTGTTCTTAGCATAAGTTAGTCTAAGTTAGTTTAGGTAGTGTGTAAGTCTAGAGACTTAAGACCTCATCAGTTTGGTTCCTTAGGAATTCACACGCATTTGAACACTTTTTTGCTTATTTCAACGCTTCAGTTACGTGGATTTTGGTTCGGATGCCACGTTAAGCTGCAAGTGCTTTGTTAATTGACTAGATAAGCTGTTCACAACCCAGAAGAGAGTTACACAATATCACGTCCAATACGACATTGTCTGTGATGTTTACCTCTTCTTTCTGGATGATGAATATGGAATTTACTTCTATATTATTATAAAAAGGTTTTACAGGGCAAATTGATTTGGGAGATAATTTTGAGTTTGATCTGAAAAAATTATTGCTCTTTCTACTTTAAAACAACTTGTTTTGATGATAAGAATTTTAGCAATCGTTTATTCAGAACTTGCATTTTTCATTGTTGGTAGACTCAATATTGATTTTGAATTTATAAAAATTAAACCTGCTTTGCTCAGTGATATTGAATCTTGTGGCGGAAGTATGAAGAGATCAGTCGTTGTCATTACAATTGATGAAATGAAAAAAACTAAATATCCGGAGAAAAATTCACTGATTCCCTTCACCTTCACATCAGCGACTGACACGTACTGCTCTTTATACGACGACACTCTATTTAATGACATTACACAGCTGTTGTTCACCAGCCTGTATTGCTGCCTTGTAGTTAATACTCGGTACTTACTCTCTGTTAGTGATATGATGTTTATTTAACAGCTTATCAAAAGAGATGTACAATAATACAAAACATTTAAATGCTCCAGAAAACTCTTCAGAAAAATAAAGAAATCTACAGGAGCCGGAGCCGGCCGCGGTGGTCTCGCGGTTCTAGGCGCGCAGTCCGGAACCGTGCGACTGCTACGGTCGCAGGTTCGAATCCTGCCTCGGGCATGGATGTGTGTGATGTCCTTAGGTTAGTTAGGTTTAAGTAGTTCTAAGTTCTAGGGGACTTATGACCACAGCAGTTGAGTCCCATAGTGCTCAGAGCCATTTGAACCATTTTTTTACAGGAGCCGGAAGATTGAGACACAGCATAAATTGATTACAACAGTCGTGGAACACTGTGTAACGGAGCTGAAACTATTATGCGAGTCTCACATTTAATATATTTTCCACTGCTTTTGCAAAAAGTTCCACAGTGAACATTCGAATGTGCCATTATAAGTTCACTCCTCTTTCCAGTTACTATAGAATGAAATTTCAAATGTGTAGCTCACTGTAAAAAGTAAAATTTCTTCATAATCTCTGCGTATGATGTTAATGTATGTTAATTATAGGAAACAAATAATTTGACATAGAATAACTTCGTTCGAGGGAAAGTGGCTACTCAAAGAGGTACGATATAAACGTAAAATAATGTTAAAGTGCATTTATAACGATAGCATGCCTTTGGAATGTTGTAAGTAGGGTATTAAAAAATTGTAATGACAGAAATGTAACTTGTACAATACAAACTTTTTCATTCATCTGACTCTACAGCCATGGACAGCAAGGCGTCTGTAAACACAGTGGAGAGGATCGAAAAGGTTCAAGTCTTTGGTGACTAACTCACTGTCTGAGGAAAGCTGTATTGTATTTATATTAGATACTTCTGGACAATGGCCCACTCTGTCCTCATTCAAATATTGATGAAGACTAGTAACTTGATGTGTAGGAATCTAGAAACTTTTTCCATTGTAAGGAGGAAATCTGCTGGCAAGTAAAGTACATATTTACTTTTGGTGAATATCTTGGTCAGATAAAAACAGTAGTTTTTTGATAAGACGAAATGCCACAATTATGTTGGGTTGTTATTCCAATATGAAACCTCCTAGTGAACGAAAATCTCTTGACTCAAGTCTGCTGGTAAATAATACATCAGGAAGTGACTAAGTAATGTTGTGACAATGCCCAATGTCAAGGTTCCATTTATTCGTTTGTAGTTGACTCCTGAACTAGTGCTATCATGGAAGTGAGGAAAACAGTGCTGAAGAGAATCAGCACTGAGAAGTAATACAGTTCTGACAACACTGACAATAAGTTCAAATTTTGAATATTTATTATTTATTACAATCAGTGAAAGTGGAAAAAATCTTACATGTCTATAACCTATTTTATTTTCATAAAAAATTTTTTTAATAGTAATTTTTAATAAATAATTCAGTATTCATAAATAATTTCATTTTATTTTTGTCGCTAACAAACCAAGTTTGAAAATATTACCTACTGCAGATTGCACCTGTAAAAAAGAGACAATGGTCTGATTTACTCCTGTGATAAGGTTTAATGTAGTTTCATAGCAAATTGTCTGTGTTAGTTAAGCGACGGCATTTGCCTCTCTTACACTCTATTGTTTTAAATGGTTTATATAGTTATCTAACCTGAAAACGTGGTGGACCAACTAAAATTTCACACTTCCATCAACAATACGAGTCGAGTGACTTTGTGTTTACTTAGTTTTCAGTCTATAGCCTTAATGAGAATGAATGAAAAGGTACGACGAAAAATGAATGCAAAAATTAAATGATAATGAAACTGATGGATGATGACATGCAAAAAATTTGTGTTTACTGCATACTTTTATGATATACAATTTTCCACTATTTGAGTGTTACATGTAAGTCAAAATGGCATGAATGATGTATTTTTCTAAAATTAAATTTGCCTCCAAATTAAAATAAAACTGATCAACAGTCAGTGCAAGGGATCAGGGAAATGTTACATGACATTGAGAACATTTACACAAAAATACCGTTTAATAATCTCTCCACGAAACATTCTTAGAGGAGGTGTTTCAAAGTGGTAAAAATAGCTTGTGAGATGGTGAGGTCGCATGAGTTCCCTGTTGCAAGCTGAACAGCAGGCGGTGCCCATACAAACATTGACTGAGTTAAAACTTTTCTTCCATACATTTAACGAGTGTTTAAGCATCATTCATGCCATTTTGAGGTCGTTCGCCAGGCAATGGCGAGTTGTTGCATGGCGTCCACGGACGTCTAGTTGCGGGCGAACTGTTCAGGAGGAGCGTGCTGACCTGCCGAAGGAGTTGTTGAGCAGGTTGTTGACCGCTCGCAGCACGGTGATGGGGATCTGCAACAGCACACAGCCAGGATTAACTCAGAAAACATAGTTAAGGGTGCAAACGGTTAATCAGAAGCCGAGATCGAAACTACGGACGTCGCGGGCAGTTGTGACACAGTTACTACCGTTTTACACGTTTTCTTCAGGATCGTAATGACTGATATTCCTAGACGTTGTCCTTTCGATACGCTAAGATCCTTAAATATGTATTAATTAAAAAGTTATTAATGGAGTCATTAAATGAACCTAGTAATTTCATTAACAAAACCGATTTCGAAGTATTCTACAATGTGTTATAATGTCCCTACTCTTTGATTTTTACCTTTTCCTTTGTTTGGGTTCCTCTTTCTGCTGGCTGCACTTATCAGATAGTAGCTAGGTTTAACTGCTCATCAGGACGTCATTTGCCTGTCTTCTGTTAGTGTTCGTTTAGCTTACCGTTTTCATGCACAACAACACGTTTTTTAGCTTCAGGTAATACAATTATTCATATGCTGGGAAACAATATTCAATTACAAAATTTATGAAATTCGTTCATATATAACTTACAGTGTAAATCTTTTTAATTAGGTAATGACGACGTGCTAGGAAGTCGAAACCGTTGATTTGTTATCCGAGGCCCAGCAATACAATAAAGTAGTTACGTTCCCTATCAAATTTTTCTAGAATTTTGAAAATATTTATGATTTGACGGGAAATTATCTAGAAGTGTTTAAATCAAGACATTAACTCCTACGAAAGGCTACTACATCGCTTCCGTTTCATTTTACACTACGAGGAAAAAACATTATTGTGACTGACGTCATCACCCGAGTCGAATATGTGACACAGGCGTCATGTCGATTCCAGTTACTATAGAGTTTCTTGTCACAGCAATCATGAATTCCCAATTTTGTAAGGAGCACGTACCGTGATTATTAGTTATAATAAAGATATTTGCTGCTTCAGAAAAGGCAGATCCCACTTAGAACAGACATTCAGTTTGAAATTTACAATCCGTCGCAGACTACTGAACTCTAAAGACATAGTTAAGCTGTTTTGGAAGAAGGCACTTGACGTTTTTGACAGGGAAACTCTCGACTAAACTGACAAATCTGATCCGTGAAACACCTCATATAGACAGATTTCAAAAGTAAAGTAGGTGACTGTATTTCTAAGCTGTTTGAAATTAATGCTGGTATAAGATAAGATGATGGCGTATGCCCGGGCGTCTTCAACTGTGTGTTACGACAAATAGTACCTAAGTGTTTTGAATGAAAAAAAGACAGGTACATCAACAAACTTTTCCCAATTATGCTGATGATACTTGAAGTCAACTATTTGATATTTGCAAATTATTTTGCTATACTATCTGAAAATGCAGATGCAGGTATACAGCCCGCACTCTTTAAAGTGATGCCACTAGAGCAGGCATCAGAATAAAATTCATTTTCGAATGACAAGAAATGTTTAAAATAAAACGTGCATTTGAAAAAAACGGAAAAGTAATGTATCATAACACAGTAGTGAAATCAGAACGCCTCTACACAAGTGAATGTCTGCCACTGAATTGTAAACCAAACAAACTAGAAATATTAGAAGAATCATGAAAAAAGTTAAATCCTATAAGTAGCAAAGACGCCTGGAAACTAAGAGCAGTGAAACAAAAAAATAAGGAAAAGAAGACATATTTTTTGAATGTTTAAACAGGATGATGGACACTGGGATGAGAAAATAGACGTTCAGGTATCTCTGGGAAATGAAATCAACAACAATCAGTACCCGGGAAGTTAGAAAATTCTTAGAAATACACAACACAAAATCAGAAGGAGCAGCAGAATTATGTAACTGTAAAAGGAACTTTAAAATTTATGAGGCTTCAAAGGCAGAAACATAAAAGAACAAGTTTGGAGTGATCTGAAGATAGAAAGAAGACATGGCAAAAACATGAAAAAAAGAGCAAATCGAGAGAAAATGAAATTATCACTTGACTTCTAGTTACCCACGGAAAATAAAAGATACCATGACTGTTGAACCAAAAAAACATGAAATCTGAACCGCTTCAATTCTTCATTAATGCTTGAACATAGTATGCCTACCTCTGCAAATTGATCTCGATATAGACAGGCAATTATTTTTCAGCACTTGATGACAGCACGAATGGTTAGCAAAAGCTCGAGTCATCGCTAACATAGCTTCTGACGACTATGTAAGTATGGTTGACAAATACTGTTTGCCTTTTTTGTCTCTGAATTTTTCACATATTTTCCGCAGTTCCCACGGATTGCCAATGTTGTCAGTACTGTCACGTGAATTACTTTAGTCACTCTTTCCCTGGCACTATATTAATTCTGGAGAATAGGTAGGAGAAAAAATTGGACAGAGCTGGAATTAGATGTTATGTGATGTACGTTATGTGAGCGCCTTCAATAACTAAGAGAATAAATACAACGACGCTGACATTTGTCTACCCGATGGGAATAGAAGTTATCGAAATTTACCACCACGAACAGCTTCTAACGGATTTAAACGTGCTATATGGGCTTCGTTCATCCTTCGCGCTACAGATTTTCTGCGTTTATTTATAGTCACAAATATTGTGTGTGGTTTGACGCCGTCCTCCATCTTCTCTTACCTTACAGTAAAGTTTTCACCTCAATGTGCTTATTACATTCGTCATCCTTCTTTAACATCCCTTACCTTTCTCTGTGAGTAGCTGACTTGAAATGTTCAGAAATTGGAGCAACTGTAAGTTCTCTAACTTACAGGTAAACAATTAGTGATAGTTTAATAAAAACAGTTGAGTCAGTTTCTGATATTTTGGTGTCCAATCAGTTGCACAGCCAGAGCAGCAGCAAGTTGTTCCTTGCTTCTCTTTTTTTTGATCGAAAACGTTTTATACCGTCTGACAAGAATCGGGTATTCCGATAAAACTGAAGAGAGCTACCCAATCGAATGAAACAGCAAAAAATGTGTACAGATGTTATTGGTGCAAAATTAAGTTGATTTCCTTATTTCCGCCTCCCCCTCCTTTCTCCTGCAGCTGGGTTGTAGCTTATGACACTTTTTGTCTTTGAAACACCGATTGATATATCGAAATGATAAAGCGGTACACATTTCCATCCGTGAAAATACTAACTATTTCAACAACTTTCACAACACGCGTTTGAGAGATGTTCTAAAGAATGTTTCCATACTTTTTCTATTGCGTGGACATAATATTTAGTTTTACAAGAGATGACATAATTTTTCAGAAAGAAAGTTTTTCATGTATCTAGTGTAATTACGCAGGTGTGTTTAGGTTCTGCTGTCTTCAGCGTTAAACACACTTTGTATACAGTCTGGTTTCGCTTTCTACTGCACTATCTACGTCAACTTCCTACTTCCTACTGTGATAAACTACGACTCTACGATCCTATTCCCTACCCCTGCTTCAGTACCCCACTTTCTAACCCTCCTTTTAATGCAAACGAACTCTCCAGCTCAGCCTCAACCACTTCATCAACTGGTGCAACACAGCAAAAACGCAGGAATTAACTACAGAAAAAAACCGCCCGAACATTGTTCCCTCGATTCCTCTGTCTATCCCCGACGGTCTTGTTCACGGACATAGAGATTAAAATTCCTAAAATGAAAATCTACATCTGCGTTTACGTGACTACTCAGAAATTCACGTTTAAGTGCTTGGCAGAGGGTTCATAGAAGCAATTGCAGACTATCTCTCGGCCTTTCCTCAGTCATGCAGCACGTGGGAAAAATGGGCACCTGTATCTTCGAATGTGACCATTGATGTCTCTCATTTCTTTTAGGATGGTCATTTCATTTCTAATGTGAAGACGGGCGTTAATTCAATGAAAATTCGTGTGAAGATCTCACCGCAACAAAAAACTTGTTTTAATGACTGTCACCCAAAATCCTCTTTTTTTGATGTCCTCCATCAGTCATGTCCGGTAAGGATCCCTTATCGAGCAGCAGTACTCCCGGAGAGGACGGACAATTCAAAAGTAGGCAGTCTTTTTAACATACTTGTCGCATCTTCTAAGCGTTGTGTTGTCTATATGATGGTTTCAATGTAAGTCGTTCGCAATTGTAATATTTAGGTATTGAGTTGAATCGACAACCTTCTGTGATTTATCATGTAACTGAAATATAACGGAATTTTTTGGTACTCATGTGGTGAACCTCACTTTTTTTTGAAGTCACCTGCCACTTTTCGCATCGTGTAGAGTAGATATCTTGTCTAAATCATTTTGTAATTTCTTTCGAGCTTCTGATGACAGCATCATCTATAAAAAATCTAAGAGGGCTCCTCAGATGGTTTCCTAACTCTTTTATATCGATCAGGAACAGAAGAGGGCGGAGAACATTTCCTTGGGGAACTCTAGGTTTCGCCTCTGTTTCATTAGAAGACTTCCCGTAAGCTACTGTCAACTGTGACCCTTCTGGCAGAAAATCACTAATCCAGTCATATAATTGAGACAATACTCGACAGGCATACCAAAGACTGACTAGGAAGCCTAATACACAATGCATGGAAAGAAATCAACAACGAGGTCATTAGAGTTGGAAAACAAGCTCGGATTTTTTGACGATGGGAAGGAAAACGGTCACACCCCTTCAAAGAAATCTTAGCATTTACCTCGAGCGATCAAGAGAAAAGACGGAAAACCTAAAATTGAATGGTCGGACGCGAATTTGAATAATCGGTCACCCAAATTTGAGTCCAATGTGCTAACAACTGTGGCACTCTGCTCGGTTCGAAGATAGACACATCTGCTTCCATTAACAGGCTGAAAGTGGTAACTAAATCTCGGAACCCCTATCCACGTCACCCTCGCCCTTTCAAACGCAGAAAGTGCCTTAACCCTTCCGTTAGTTGTATTACTACTTCTGATTGCTTGGATGACATGCGATTCTCAAGCCTTCCATACACAAGTATCTGATTCTGTACCAGCTCATAAAGTACCGACACGTCCTGAAACACACTTTAACATAACATTATCTCCAGTGTTTCCGTAACCAGACTCGTCACTAACAGTTACCCGACGCCCTCTCAATCACGATTTCCACACCAGTAACATCGTGGCATACGTGTACCCAAACCCTTGCCTTACAAAAATTTATTTTGGACTGTAAGCCAAATTCTGATAAGTGGCAAACTAGTCATTACTTGCCATTTCTCCACCGGGGGAATGAAAATTACTAAAATTTTCTTTTCTTTCTGTAGGATTTATCTACTCTCAGTATTGCTATATTTCAGCTTCATTTTAGTATGTATTTAAAAATGTACGCCACTTATACAGACGTGAAGTGCTGTATATTGGCGGCAAAATAAATGAAATTAATTTTTTAGTTCATGCAGATATTTTTAATTTTTACTTGATCGCTTATCACTGGCATTACCTACATTCTGGGAAATGGAGTTTGATAATGACGACACTTGAAAACAGTACATTGACGTTTTAATTTTTAATGGCAGGTACTTAGAACAAAAATATTACGTATGAAATCGTATAGCGGAAAACACTCAGACATGATCGCTAGACTTACCTGGAAAATATCATTGATTATCCTGGAGAACATTGAGCTCCTTGTTGTCGGAACTGTAGTGGATGTAGGGGCTTCAGTTGTGAAGTCCGACACACTGCTGGAGTTTGTACTGATGCTGGTCGGCGCTGGGGAATTGCTCACGTCAATACCCTGAAACAAATAACGTTCAACCTCAGTCTGAACCTCTGCGAAATTGGAGCACGTGTGTAAAGATGTTTTTCAGTAACACCAGAATTTTAGGAAGACATAGTGTGTACAGTAAAACAGTAGCAAATACGAATACGACAACAACAAAAAATAGTGGAGTATAGGGTTTTCCGTTATGTTATTACGCAGCTCAACACAACTCTCAAAAATTGTCGAGAATATAGGTTTTGAAATTTTTATAGTGTCTCTAACACCCTAGGGAGAGGTCAATTTTTCTACAGGCAGCGTGGCTTTGTCGTAGAAGGCTCACCTGCCACGAGGGTAATCCGGCTTCGATTGCCAGGCGATACATGAAAGAAGTAATTGAGGGCACGGAGTGCAAGTACTACTCTGAGACGAAGAGGTTGCTACCAGGGACGAATTACTTCCGAGCTATACCAAACAACTCAGACCTCTAACAACTATAAAAGGTTCGTTTCACATATTCTGTAGCTCAAGGAAACAATAAATATCTATATTCTTTGAAGATTACTGTTTTGTTGCAAATAACGATTAGGTAGCTACAAAACTCTGACCAGCGGAAATACGTACGTATGACACGTAGTAGGTGGTTTTTATAAAGCAAATACCTTCTGCATTACAAAGTAATTATTAAATTACAATACGTGGTCAATAACTGTCCCCTAAGTGTCCAACATACCGTCGAGTTAATAATTTGTATGATGTGTGCAACGGCTTTCAGATGATACATACCAAGTTTCAGCTCTTATCTTCAATAGGATTTACGAAATAGGTAAGTAAGTAAATAGCTGATAAGCGGTGTATGGATCATTTACCCTGTAAATCGTTTCACTAATAGACTAAAGACTGGGTTTTAATTTGCGAAGTGTAAGGAACTCCATACCGAGAGAGGTAGTGCAGTGGTTAGGACACTGGACTCGCATTCCGGAGGACGACGGTTCAAACCTACAGGCCTCCGACCATCGTGAGTTAGGTTCCCCGTGATATCCCTAAATCGCTTCAGGCAAATGCCGGGATGGTTCATTTGAAAGGGCACGGCCGCCTTCCTTCCCCATCCTTCCCTAATCCAATGAGACCGACGGCCTTGCTGTTTGGTTCCCTCCTCCGAATCAACCAACCAACCAAGGAACTCCATGGAAACGCCTGGTAATAAGGCTAGCGGCGCAACACTACGGTTGATGCGGTTGTCATGCTACGGGATTGAAGAGGCGACTAACAAGTTTGTAGAATGCTACATAGAAAATACGCTGGACGACATAAAACGAAAAATAAAACTTTCTGGATATAATAGTTAAAGAGTGTTTGACGATTGTGTCTCAAAACGTAACAAATAAGTTAATTTAACATAATAGCGAGAAATACAACTGTTCTCGCAATATTTATGACAAAGGCGCAAGTTCTTCGTTAGAAAATAAACCAACTTATAAAAAAAGTACAGAGCTCTTCATGTACCGTGCAATATAAAACGAGCTGTATACTTCTATTTTGGTCCGCGTCCACTGTTTCAGGTTCACTCTTAAATACTACTTATATACAGCCTTTGCCTCTTCCTTCTATCACTTACATTGTCCCGTCTGCCCTCAAACAACTAACCAAAAACGTCGACCCTGACGGGACTATCTTGCCCACTACCCTATTTGGAACCTCATGTTATTAATGTTCACTCCATCAACCCATAAAAGAGATCTTTGACTTTCTTTTAACATTTTCTTCTTCTCGCTTTCCGAATAAGTGCTTCCTCCATTGTAGGACTTTCATACTCTAAAAAAGAAAATAGATATTAAATTTCTGTTGGTTGTCTCATCATTATACTCGATAAACAAACTTAGACTAGAAAAACATGGAGAAGAAAGCGCATTAGCCTGGTTCAAGATGCCACCTTGCGATTCACGTTAAATAATCTATCTCGGAGACAACACGGAAATTGTACTTTTATATTTTTATATCCTCGAGAAAATAGACTTTGTAGTTATTCAAGAGTATTTAACACTCTAATACAATTTCATTATTTCGAAGAAACCAGTGTGGCTCTGTGGTAGAATGCTCGTCTGCCATTTGGCTGGCCCAGGTTAGATTCTGAGATGCAAGCAAATGTGCAAGTTCTGCGAAAATTACAGTGTACGTAAAACACATATAGACGCAAAAAAGTCCTTAGCGGTCGAATCTGGTAATCACTGGAATGCTGATTCGAGTCTCACTTTGGTTACTTTTTCATTTTTTCCTTTCAATTCGACTACCGACGTCATTTAAATTTACAATTCCTAAAGCGTATGCTAATTAAAACACCTAATTGTAATTTTCATGAAAAATGCAGAACTTCTTACTTCTAATTACATAATGCGCACTAAACTCTGTTTTCATAGCAAGTATATATTCTTAATTTCAGATCTTCACTAAACTTTTCTTAATAAAAGTAGTTTAAATGAGAAACACTACAAATGAAAGTATTCTTCTTCATGTATTTTACAGTTCATGTAAATGCTCGTAGAACTTTTTGCACCTTTGTTTAAAAACTTACGCCATCCCAGAATCGTTTCTGGGCCGCCCAACTGGAAAGCGAGGATTCTATCACACAGCCACACTGTTCCTCCGAAAGAATGAACAAATATTAGGTTATTAAAGAAACTCTATAAACTTCGAAGTCGAATTTCTTGAGTATTTTTGAGGTTGATTGTTATTTCAGTTCTTAACTTCATGTAACATAAATATAAAAAATACAAAAACCTGATTGCTGTGCGGTCTCCGTGTTATGTCGTTTAACGTGAATCGCGAGATGGCTCTTTGAACCAGGTTACGGTATTATCCTTCTCCGTATCTGCGCAGTTTTTCGCGTATAATGATGACAAAGTCAACGGAAATTTAATACCTAACTTTTCTTCCAGAGTACGAAAAGATTCATCGTCTTAGAATGGGGGCAACAATCGGAAAGTAATAAGAAGACAATGTCAACAGAGTAGACAACGATCTCTTTTATGGGTCGATGGTAGTGAGCAATACTAACAACAGGTTGAGAGTAGGTGTACGAGATAGTCCTCGCACATAGTACAGCCTTCTAAGTTGGTTTAGATTCTGACGAAGAACTTGCACATTTGTCATAAATATCGTGAGAACTGCTATATTTTTTGCTCCTATCTTTAATCAAGTTATTTCTTACGTTTTGAGACGAAACCGGCATATTCTCTCCAAATATGATGTCCAGCACTGGTTGGGTATTCATTTCTTTCGTTCAAAATATTGTCTATGCAATACTCTAAAACCTTGTTTGCCGCCTTTCAAGCCTGCAGCGAGGCAACCACATCATCCGACGTGTTGCGCTGCTAGCATAAATACCAGGCGTTTTCATTGAGTGGCTTGCCTTACACTCCGCAAATCAAATTTAAGTCCACAAACTAAAAGTGATATAGAAACGCATTACAGGGTGAACGACTCACACGATACTATCAGATATTTATTTAGTTACCTATTTCATAAATCTTATTCAAGATCAGTATCGAAGCTTGGTATTCATCATCTGACAGCTATTCCACACTTCATCAACTTTATTAACGTTGCTGTATGTTGGGAAGTTAGGGGAACGTTATTCAGTACTTATAGCAATTTAATAACTATTTTATAATGAAGAATTTCTTTTAAAGGAGAAACAACTTTTACGCGATTTTCAAAAGCCTGCTGCTGTCTGTCAGACGTCTTATTTCCGTTGATAAAGATTCAAAGAGATTCGAAGCTATATAATCATTTTTCGTACCAAAGCTATAGTCATCAAAGAATAAATTATTATTTACTTCAAATATAGAATATATGAAAAGGAGTTTCTTTCTTATATATTTTCAATTTTAAGTCGCTAGACTTCCGTCTAGTTTGATGCAGCCCGCAACAACTTCTTCCCTCGCAAGCAGCTCTCCATCTCAGGAGCAGTACTTGACCGTGCACCGTCAATTATATCTTTAACGTATACCAATCCCTGTATTCCCTTACAGTTTTCATTTTCTACAGATTCCTCTAGTATAACTGAAGCTACTCTCTCATGTCTTAACACATGTCTTATAATCCTGTCCCTTATTGTCAGTGTGACTCTGCGGAACACCTCCCATATCCTTATCTTACAGGTTCACCTGCTTTGCAGTATCCTTCTATAGCATTAAATTTCAAACGCTTCGATTCTCATCTTTTCCAGTTTTTCCACTGTTCATGAGTCACTATCATGCAATGCTGTGTTGCGAACATACATCCTCAGAAATTTTTTCCTCAAATTTAGACCTATGTTCGATTCCAGTAGAATTCACTTGGCTAGGAAATCTCCACTTCTCTATGCTAATCTTCTTTTTATGTACTATTTGCCTCTTCCGCCATAGATTATTTTGCTTCCAAGATAGCAGAGTTCAGTAACTTCGTCTACTGCTTTATGGTCAATTCCGATATTAAGTTGACCGTATATATGCTACTCCTCGTTACTGTCCCCTTTCTTCGGTCCACTCTCAATCCATAGCCTGTACTCATTAGAATATTCATTCCTTCAATAGGTACTGTAATTCTTCTTGACTTCCACTGGCGACAGCGATGTCATCAGCTAATTTCACCCTGAATTTTAATCCTACTCTTGAATCTTTCTTTTTTCCGTCACTTCTTGTTCTATGTATAGACTGAACAGGAAGGTCGAAAAAATGCATCCCGGTATTACAGCGTTTTCACTCCGACCAATTGGATCTTTGTCCTGTCCTATGGTCTGTCATTCTCTTGTCCTGTTGCTTGCTCATATTTTTCTGAGAATTTGCACCATTTACGTTGTTGAACGCTTTTTCTCGATCGATAGATTCTGTGAATATGTTCTTTTTTCCTTATGCTTTGCTTCCATTATAAATCGCAACGTCAGAACTGCATCTATTGCGCCTTTACCTGTCCTAAAGCCAAATTGATCGTCATCTAATAGATCCTCAATTTTATTTTTCATTGTTTTGTGTACTGTTCGTGTGGTATCTTCGATGAATCAGCTCTTAAGTAGTCTGAGCGATAACTTTTGCTCTTGTCTGCCCTTGCCATCTTCTGGGATGTGTGTATGAAACTTTTCTGAAAGTCTGATGGTATGTCACCAATCGCATGGAACCTATACAACATGTATAAATCTCTGTTGGTCCATCATGGCCAGGGTACATTGGCTGGTTAGAAATTTTAAATGTCGATAAAATTCACCAACAGCCGTATACATTAAGGTATTTTATTTTATTCTGAAAGCAACCGGTTTCGGCATTTCATTTTGCCATCTTAAGGTCCCATATGATTTTATGTAAATAAACGATATCCAGTGATTTATGGCGCTATACGACAAGTTCGTTTATTTGGATAAAAGTGTATGGGGAATGAGGAAGGCAAAATGAAATGCCGAAACTGGTTGCTTTCAGAATAAAATAATATACCTCAAATACACAGCTGTAGGTGAAGTTTATTGACATTGAAAAAAACCTTGTATAGATGTTCGGTTGAACTTCCCATGATGATTTTAGAAATTCTGAAAGAATGTTATTGATTCCTTCTGCCTTATTTCATCGAAAGTTTTCTAAAGCCTTGTTAAAATCTGACGCTGATACTAGATTCTCTGTGTCTTGCTTATCGATTAGCGTTTCTTCTTCTACCATGCCGCCAGACAAGTCCTCTCCCGCTGAGGTCTTCAGTGTTTCTTCTCACCTGTTTGCCCTTCCTCTGCATTAAACGGTTTTCTTTTTGTTCGGGTTTAAGGGCGCTCAACTACTGAGGTCATTAGCGCCCAGTCACAATTGTTAGAGCACATAGAATCTAGTAAAACTCAAGGGGAGGGGGGGGGGGGACACAAAGTCCTTACAAAGATGCAGATAAAATAAGTAAAAGAGTTAGATGTCTTTGGACAAGCCAGTCAAAGTTATAAAACGAAGAACACGAGCAGCTGCTCGAGCGTCATCAGCTAAAATATCCGGTAAAGTAGATGGCAGGGACAGGACAACACGAGACTGACTAAAGCGGGGACACGACAATAAAACATGGCGCACTGTTAATGCTTGACCACAAGGGCACTGCGGGGCTGGGTCACCGGAGAGTAGGTAGCGGTGGCTAAACCGGCAATGCCCAATCCGCAACCTGGTCAGAAGGACCTCTTCTCGCCGAGATGGTCGGGAGGAGGTTGTCCAAGCAGTTGGGAACGGTTTTACTGCCCGGAGCTTGTTTCCTTGAAGGGATGACCAAGTATCCCACCACAACGACACAAGCCTCTTACAAACAACCCCACTAACGTCAGATGACGGGACACAATGGGAGGCTGGCCGAGGCAGGAGGACTGCAGCCTTGGCTGCAGCATCAGCAGCCTCATTCCCAGGCACTCCTACATGTCCGGGAACCCACAGAAAGCTGACAGGAGAGCCATCATCAGCGAAAGAATGGAGGGACTGCTGGCTCCGTTGCACCAAGGGATGGACCGGATAGCGAGCTCCAAGGGTCTGAAGAGCACTGAGTGAATCAGAGCAGAGTACATACGATGAATGGCTGTGGCGGCGGGCATACTGAACGGCCTGATGGAGAGCAAAAAGCTCGGCCGTAAAGCTGGAACACTGGTCGAGGAGCCGGTATTTAAAGGCCCCGACGACAAAGGCACAGCCGACACCATCGTCAGTTTTGGAGCCATCGGTGTAAATAAAGGTGTGACTGGCAAGTCGCGCACGAAGTTCGACAAACCGTGAGCAATACACTGCAGCCGGAGTACCCTCCTTCGGGAGCGAGCTGAGGTCGAGATAAATATGAACCGGAGCCTGGAGCCAAGGTGGTGTCGGGCTCACCCTCTCTGAAGGTGGTAGGGAGGGCAAAATCCAATTGTCGAAGCAGGCGACGGAAGCGGACTCCAGGGGGCAGCAGGGCAGACACATACAACCCGTACTGACGGTCGAGAGAGTCGGCGAAGAAGGACTGATAAGAGGGGTGGTCGGGCATTGACAACAGCCGGCAGGCATACCGACACAGCAGTACGTCGCGCCGGTAGGTCAATGGTAATTCGGCAGCTTCAGCATAAAGACTCTCGACGGGACTAGTGTAGAAGGCTCCGGTCGCAAGACGTAACCCCCGATGGTGGATGGAGTTGAGACGGCGTAAGAGGGATGGCCGAGCAGACGAGTAGACGAAGCTCCCATAATCCGGGTTCGATCGGACTATGGACCGATACAAGCGAAGCAGGACAGTGCGATCCGCTCCCCAAGATGAACCTCTAAGAACTCTGAGGACATAAAGGAACGTGTACAACGGGCAGCCAAATAAGAGACGTGCAGAGACCAACAAAGTTTCCTGTCCAGTGTGAGCCCTAGAAATTTAGTTGTTTCCACGAATGGGAGAACAACGGGACCGAGATGTAAGGATGGCGGAAGGAACGCTTTATATAGCCAAAAGTTGATACAAACCGTCTTCTCTTCAGAGAACCAGAAGCCATTTGCCACGCTCCATGAGTATAGGCTGTCTAGACAACGCTGAAGGCAGCGCTCTAGGAGGCATGTTCGCTGGGCACTGCAGTAGATCGCGAAGTCATCGACAAAAAGAGAGCCTGAGACATTAGGTGGAATGCAATCCATAATTGGATTGATCGCGATGGCAAAAAGGGCTACGCTCAAGACGGAGCCCTGAGGCACTCCGTTCTCCTGGAGGAAGACGTCGGACAATACGGAACTCACACGTACCCTAAACTTTCGATCTGTTAAAAAGGAATCAATAAAAAGGGGCAGGCGACCGCGTAGACCCCACCTGTGCAGAGTGCGGAGGATACCTCCTCTCCAACAGGTATCATAAGCCTTCTGCAAATCGAAGAACACGGCTACCGTTTGGCGCTTTCGCAAAAAGTTGTTCATGATGAATGTCGACAAGGTCACAAGGTGGTCAACAGCGGAGCGGCGGCGACGAAAGCCGCATTGAACATTGGTAAGTAGCTGTCGAGATTCAAGAATCCAGACTAACCTAGCGTTAACCATGCGCTCCATCACCTTACAGACACAGCTTGTAAGAGAAATGGGGCGGTAACTAGAAGGAAGGTGTCTATCCTTCCCAGGTTTGGGTTAGGAACAACGACGGCGTCACGCCAACGCATGGGGACCTGACCTTCGGTCCAGACGCGATTGTAGGTACGAAGAAGGAAGCTTTTGCCCGTCGGAGAAAGGTGTGCCAGCATCTGGACGTGAATGGCATCTGGCCCCGGAGCAGAGGACCGGGACAGTGCAAGCGCACATTCGAGTTCCCGCATAGTAAAGGGGGCATTATAAGTTTCCAGATTCAGCGAGTGGAAGGAAGGTCGCCGAGACGCTTCTGCCTCTTTCCTGGGAAGGAAGGCAGGGTGGTAATGGGCGGAGCTTGAAACCTCCGCGAAAAAGCGGCCGAAGGCGTTGGAGACATCCACAGGATCAACAAGGACCTCATTACCCGAGGACAGGCCAGGTACCGAGGAGTGGGCCTTAATGCCAGACAGTGGGCGCAGGCCACCCCAAACGACAGAAGAGGGAGTAAAACTGTTAAAGGAGCTGGTGAAAGAGGCCCAACAAGCTTTTTTGCTGTCTTTGATGACTCTACGGCATTGCGCTCGGAGTCGTTTGTATCCAATACAATTCGCCAACGTAGGATGGCGGCGAAAGGTGCGTAAAGCACGTCGTCGAGCACGGATAGCGTCTCTACAAGCCTCATTCCACCAGGGGACGGAAACGCGACGTGAAGAAGAGGTAGTATGAGGAATGGAACGTTCGGCAGCATTGATGATGACAGCCGTGAGGTATTCGACCTGACTGTCACAACTGAGAAAATCGTGGTCCGGAAAGGTCGCCAGGGAGGAGTAAAGTCCCCAGTCAGCTTTCGGTATGTTCCAGCTCGAAGGACGTGGGGATGGGGTGTGGTGCAGGAGACGAACGACACAGGGGATGTGGTCGCTCGAATAGGTGTCAGAAAGGACATACCACTCGAACCGATGGGCAAGAGTGGTAGAACAGATCGAAAGGTCCAAGTGGGAGTAGGTATGAGTAGAGTCCAAGAGGAAAGTCGGGGCGCCAGTATTGAGGCAGACAAGATTGAGATGGTTGAAGACATCCGCCAAGAGGGAGCCTCTTTGGCAGGATGCAGGAGAGCCCCAAAGGGGATGATGGGCATTGAAGTCGCCAAACAATAAAAACGGCGGAGGAAGCTGAACAATCAGTTGCATCATGTCAGCCCGACTAACTGCAGATGACGATGGAGTGTAGACGGTACAAACTGAAAAAGTAAAGGCAGAAAGAGTAATACGGACAGCTATTGCTTGGAGTGGGGTGGTCAATGGGATGGGATGGTAATAGACATCGTCCCGAATGAGCAACATGACCCCACCATGAGCTGGAATACCGTCCACAGGGGTGAGGTCATACCGCTCCGAGGTATAGTGGGTAAAGGCAATACGGTCAGTTGGGCGCAACTTGGTTTCCTGGAGACCAAGGACGAGCGGACAGTGCAGGCGGAGGAGCAGTTGTAATTCCTTCCGATTAGATCGAATACCTCTTATGTTCCAATGTAAGAAGGCCATCGCTAGTCAGAAAAAAGGGGGGAACGAGACGGGGGAAGAGCTGGTCACCTCGACGGCCACGGAGGGCCAGGTTTCGAGGGAACAACGCTTCAACCGGCGGGAGGCGGATCCTGTTCCATCGAGTCGTCGCCAGCTGCGGCCGCTGTCCCGGGTTGCGTAGGAGGGTCAGCATCATTTGCCGACGAGAGACCAGCTGAGCGCCTGGCAGCAGAGCGTCCCGGCGAAAGTGAGGACGGCCGGGAGCAGCGACTCACAGAGGGAGCGGCAGACGAAACGCGCCGGGGTGGAGAGGGGGATAGAGACTTCTTCTTGGAGGCCTTCTTGGAAGTCCGAGGAGGCACAGGGATGGTGGGCTGGACCCGAAGAATGTCCTCACGCGCGGGGTTCGTTTTGGAACGTCGGACCTCTGAAGCCGGGGTCCGGAACGTTTCCCCGATGGATGCCTGACAATAGGATCGCTTCTCAGGCGGCGGTGGGGGGGGGAGGAGGAGGAAGGGTGGCCTCTGGGGCAGAGGGGGCGGGGGCCGCGGGGGAGGAGGATTTGGAAGGGAGGGATTTGGGAGGCGGAGGCATAGACCCCTGATGGGGGGAGGAGGGGGAGGGGGGACAGGATAGGGGTGAGGATACTGCGGAAGGAGTGGACACGACTGAGGCAAACGAAGTTGTCAACGTCACGGGATGGAGGCGGTCATACTTCTTCCTGGCCTCAGAATAAGAGAGATGATCGAAAGTTTTGAGTTCTTGAATCTTCTTCTCCTTCTGATACGCGGGGCAGTCTAAAGATCTAGGCAAGTGGATGCCAGGACAATTAACGCACCGAGGTGGTGGGGTTCACGTATGTTCCTCACGAAGAGGACGTCCACAATCGCCACAAAGGGGCTCAGCCTCACACCGTGACGACATGTGCCCAAAGCGCAAACACCGAAAGCAGCGCATAGGAGGCGGGACGTAAGGTCGCACGTCGCACCGGTAGCACATCACCTTTACCTTCTTTGGGAGAACGTCCTCCTCAAAGGCGAGGATAAAGGCTCCGGTGTCGATGCGACGGTCTTTGGGGTCGCGCTGGACTCGCCGGACGAAATGCACGCCTCGGCGCTCCAGGTTGGCCCTGAGCTCCTCATCAGATTGCAGCAGGAGGTCCCGATGAAAAATAACCCCCTGCGTCCTATTCAGTGCCAGATGCGGGACAATGGACACTGGGATGTCCCCTAGTCGGTCGCATGCCTGGAGCGCCGCCGACTGTGTGGCGGAGGTGGTCTTTATAAGAACAGACCCCGAACGGATTTTACTGAGAGCCTCGATTTCCCTGAAGATGTCCTCGATGTGCTGAACAAAGAACATGGGCTTCGAGGTGGCGAACGTCCCCCCAACGGTCCGAGAACAGACCAAATAGCGGGGGAAGTACTTCGCCCCAAGCCGGCGGGCCTGTCCTTCCTCCCAGGGAGTGGCCAAGGGGGAAAGGGCAGGAGAACCAGAACCAGAGACAGTACCTTTCTTTTTAAAAGACTCAGCCGCAGAGCGACCTGATACATGTTGACGTTTCATCTGCGAAACGTCCGCCCCGATACCACCCACTCCGACCAGGGGCTCTCCCCACGGGCGCCACCCAACCTCAGCAACGGCCACCTGGCAGGATGACCATTGCCGGGAGTCCTGATGCCCCAAGGAGATGGGCATCTACTCCTTGGCCGACGTGGGGAGGGTGCAGCTCAGGTATCGGCAGTACGATCCCTGTGTTGTCAGGGGGCTACAACCTAGAGGGTACATGACGACCCCACCACAACGGGCTGGCTACCGTGCTGGATTTCGGGTGCCATGGAAAGTCCATCATGATCGTAGGTGCAGATGGGGACGCACTATGGGCGTAACTTGTACAACCCATCAGGCGTTTAGGCCCAATTTGAGGAATAGTGGGTATGGTTACAACGCCGTTACAGTGCTGAGTGCCAAGGTCTTAGTGCGAGGAGGACCAGTGATACACCACGTAAGGCGTCCTTCCCCAAAAGGCTCGTACTTCTGTAGAATTTTGAATAATGGAGGTTAAACCCCAAGGGGGACCATCACATGGAAGGCCGAAACGGTTGAAACTCCTTTTAGTCGCCTCTTACGACAGGCAGGAATACCTCGGGCCTATTCTTACCCCGGACCCGCAGGGGGAGCATTTAACGGTGAAATTCCCTTCTCACTCTTACTGTTGACGCACTGGCTTTTTCATTTCACTGAAGGATGCTTGGACTTTTCTATATGCTGAATCAATCTTTACGACGATCATTCTTTTCGGTTTCTTCACTTTTTTCTGTAGCCATTTCACCTTGACTTTCGTGTAACTTCTGTTTATTTCATTTCTAAGTGCCTTATATGGTAGTATTGGATTTTCTCCCTGAAAATTTCTGTATTTCAGTCTTTTCAGTCAAGCTAAGTATTTATTCTGCTGCCCGAGGTTTCTTCGCAGTTGTCATTTTTAGCTGCGTCCATTTATCCCTAGTGTGATATTTATTATCGCGATTTCTACAGCCTTAGAAAACTGCAAAAGTGTCTCATCATCCCTCAGTACGTCAACATCCCACTTCTTTCCACATCTATTCTTTCGAACGATTCTCTTAAACTTTAGCCTCCTCTTCATCTACGTCTGGTCCCTAGGTATGCCTTAGAGTCCGGTATCTTTTTTACGCAACCGTTTTCTCACCACGATGTAATTCAGCAGAAATCGTCTCATGTCTGTAGGCCTTCTACAAGTATACCTTCTTGTCTTGTGAATTTTGAATTGTGTATTCTCTATTACTAGTTGAAATCTGTTGCAGAAACCAATTAAGCTTTCTCCCGTCTCAATCTGACTAGGAAGTCCACATTCGCCCTTAGCTGTGTTTTCTATTCCTTCCCCTACAACTACATTTCAATCCTCCATGATAATATAATCATCCCTTTACACAATGAATTATCCGTTCATTATCCTTATAAAGAGAAAACATATCTTCGTCTTCTGCTTGTGACGTCGGCATGTATACCTGATCTATTATTATTGGTGTTGGTTTCCTGTCAATTCTGATGAGGAAAACTCAACCACTGAAATGTCCATTGTAACACACTCTCTATGCTACCTACCTCTACCTGTATATAATCAATCCTACTCCCGTTTCTGTTGCTGTTCATATTACTCTAACCTCTTCAGAGTTCCTTCCACAGGATACGTGGTAACAGCACTACTTGAGGACTGGATTAGGTGGAGTGCCGTGGCTTGCCAAAATTCGTGCACTCTGACGCCACATCGGGATTCCCTGCGTATGGACAGCAAAAATGTCGTCCCGTGCCTATTTTCGGTAGAAAACTGACGTCAAAGAAAGGCAACTTGACAACACTGTATTCACATGTGTGACAAGTATCTTCATTCAATACTGTGTTTCTGCGCTGTCGAGATACTTCAATGGGAAGTTTTTCTTCATTCAATACTGCGTTTCTGTGCTGCCGAGTTACTGGAGTGGATAGTTTTTTGCGTTGGATACTCGAGTTCGAGATTTTGATTCTCAGCCTAGTTTTCTTCTGTTTTTTTAATTTTCTATTTCGCACTACATGGCTTCTTAATCGTATACAGAAGTTATAGCGGGTATTGTACAAGACACGTTCAATTATTTAATCCTATGTCAGAAGAGAGAACAGTCGATTTTATTATTGCACTTTTAAACGCGTATTCAGTATAAAAAGACTTTTCAGAATGTGGCAAGAATGTTAAACCTCGTTGCCATCCCTTTCAGACCAGCGCACCAAACGGTATATTGTAGTGGCATAATGTACAGTTCACACCACAAATGCCTTGACGAATGTAAAGACACATTACTTCCTGTTACCTGATTTGTCATCCGCAGAACATGAGTAGGTTGCGATGGGTTAACGTAGACTTCCATACCAGCTGTCAGCCAGCGATAAATGAAATTAAATAGATTGTGTTTCAACTATGGAAAGTATCCTCAAGATATTCCGGGAGGGAAAGAGCGCTGGTCCCCGGAGCGAATCCTTCCGGCGGATTTGTGTCAAGTTCTGTTGAGCCGGCCAGTCTGTGGACAGTTTTTAGACGGTTTTCCATCTGCCTCGGCAAATGCGGGCTGGTTCCCTTTGTTCCGCCTCAGCTACACATGTCGGCGATTGCTGCGCAAACAAGTTCTCCACGTACCCGTACACCACCATTACTCTACCACGCAAACATAGGGGTTACACTCGTTTGGTGTGAGGCATTCCCTGGGGGGGGGGGGGGGGTCCACGGGGCCGAACAGCATAATAACCCTTGGTTCGGTGTGGGGCGGCGGGCGGAGGGGTGAGTGGACTGCGGTAGTCGTCGTGGGGTTGCGGACCACTGCGGCTGTGGTGGGGACGGAGCCTCTCCGTCGTTTCTAGGTCCCCGGTTAACATAACATAACATAATACAATATCCTCAAGATGGCATTCGAAAGTTTGCTTAGATGCAACAGCATATACAAGATTTGTTTCGTACCCGTGGGAGTCATATAAATATTGATGATTGATCTTAGTTAAGAATGGAATGAAAATTCAACTATTTAATATTGGTTATATGATAAACATTCAAACAAAGTTTGATAAATATCGGACTGGCGCTTCATGGCATAAGACTTTCAATTTCTGTCAATGTAGTGTATCAACTTCTACGACATATCACAAATCTTTGTATTAGCTACTGTTGGCAGCAGTTAAATAGTGGGAGACGCCAGTTCCGTAACGAACTACCGACGGTGCCTGCAAAGTGCAGAAGGGTGGTCTGAGAATAGAGACGATATGCAGTAAGGGTTACATTAATCCCGCCCAGCTAGCCGCGCGGTCTAACGCGCTGCTTCCCGAGCGGAAAGGTGTACGAGTCCCCGGCATGAATCCCGGCTGCTTAGTGTCGATGTTCGGTGTGCCGGCCAGCCTGTGGATGGTTTTTAAGGCGGTTTACCATCTATCACGGCGAATGCGGGCTGGTTTCCCTTATACCGCCTCAGTTACACTGTGTCGGCGATTGCAGCGCAAACACTGTACGCGTGCACCATAATTATTCTACCACGCAAACACATGCGGTTACACTCGTGTGAGAGGTTCCCGGAGGAGGGGGGGGGGGGGGGCGAACCGCTCAATAACCCTGGGTTCGGTGTGAGGCGGCGGTGGCGTGGGTGGACTGCCGTGGCCGGTTGTTGTGTAGAGCCCTGCATGACCGAGTAAACGAGCACAAAATACGACATGGGGCGAGCACACACTAACTGGATAAGATGCCAGCACTAGTTCTAGTGACCGAGCATAGATGTCGTAATCGAACACGTAGCACGTAACTTCAAACACATTACACGTGTCATTATCTGTGTGAGACTGCAGCCAATACGTGCTTCTCATTTGTGGTGTGTCTCTCTCTGTAATCATGCAGCCCGAGGAAGCCAGTGCAGTAAGACGTAAGATTGAAACCAATGTTTACACATTGAAGAAACGGGAAGCTCTAAAAAGCCAAGTATGGAGTACGTTTCTGTTGGTTGTAGACGAAAACAGTGCGTCTACTGGGTACGTATCGTGCATAAACTGCTCCACATTACTGTGTTTCCAGTTGGGAACCACTCATTTAAAGAAACAGTTGCAAGAAACCTCACAAAGATACAGATGCTTCAAGGATACCGGCAGTAATAAAAAAACAGTATTACAGCAAAGTGTGTTGGAATGTGTGCTAAAGATATGAGACCTTTTAATGCTGTTTCCGGTGAAGGTTTCAGAGAACCAGGCCAAGAATTAATACATCTAGTTGCGCATTATGGAGAAGTTAATGTGGAAATGTCATGCCACATCTCTCTACTATAAGCAGACATGTCAAACAACAAGCTGATGCAATACGAAACAGCACAATGCCTTCTGTTATTGCGGAAGTTATTAATAAAACCTGTGCTGCGACAGTTGATATGTGGACTGATTCGCATAATCAGGTGCACCATTTGACGTTAACAACACATTACATTAACACAGATTGGTCTCTTGTGAACAATGTTTTATTTACAACAAAATTGCCGGACGTTAAGAAGACGGGAGTAAATATTATGAAAGAAATTGAAGAGAGGATGGCTTATTGGGACATTACGCCGGACATGTTGCACAGTTTTGTTTTTGTCTCCGACCAGGGTGCCAATGTAATACAGGCTTTGGAAAATCACGAAAGGATTCCTTGTGCTGTTCATTGTATAAACATAGCACTTAGCCATATTTTCGATGAAGATAACGTCTTGTTAAATCATGCCCCGAACATCGCATCAACAATAAATGCTGCAAAATGCATTCTAAGATACATTAAGAAAAGTGATCTCTGCACGTCTTTGAAATCATCATTGAAACGCTGGAACAGCTTGTGCACTATGCTGGAATCCTTACACACTCAGTATAACGAAGTTGCTGCTTTGCTAATGGAAGAGGACTCCGCTTACAGATTGCAAGGATATGATAATGAGCTAGCAGTAAAAATTGTACATTTTCTGGGTCTATTTAAAGAGGCCGCAGATGAAGTAGAAGGCGAAAAAGAACCGACAATCTAGTCACTTCTTCTTTGGTTTCACAAACTGCAATAGATTTGCAGTGTCAATGACACTATCAGGTGAGTAATTACTGCAGTTAAAAGCACTGTTTCATTATGATAGGCGATAGATTTATAACTAACTAGCGTAATTGATGTGTACTAACAGATATGTGTTTTTTAACGGGAGGTACAAAGGATTAAAAATCGAGCCTTGATTTTCGTTTGTGATACGATTGTGATCACTTCCAGACATAAAATTGATACGTTTCTTTGGCACTCTTTCCGTGATCTTAATATGCTTGAAATAAATGAAAAGCAGGAAATTCTTAACAATGTGCGAAAAATGTGTGCTACTTACGCAGGTACAATCACTAACGTAATCGTTTTTGCACAGTTAGTGGATAAAGTATTATAGAGAAACGGGAATGTTATAATTCGTATAATATTTCATTAACGTAAAACACCTCGTTTTTACGGGAACGTTTCGATGATTTCCACATCAGTTCTGTATTACTTGTCTCTTTTGTTTATTATCATAGATCCTTTAAGTACTGCGTCATCACAACCCAAAAAGAGATATCGTCTCAAGGAATGGAGGAACAACAGATCATGCGCAGCAGATGAAATAGATCTCTACATTTTAATGCACGCCGGAGATGATGATGACATCTTAAAGTGGTGGAGCAGACGTGTAACAGATCTGCCAGGCCTGTCTGCAGTTGCAAGACGAATTTTATGTATACCAGCAAAAAGCGCACGTAGTGAAAGATGCTTCAGTACAGCCAGCATGTTACTAACAAATCGCCGCAGCCAATTAAATCCGGAACGCGTTAGTGATTTACTGCTGATCAGCAACAACTATAATTTTGTTTCTGTTGCAAACAAGTGAAAACTATGACAAGTTACGTCTGTAAATGTTTAATGTTCTTTGTATGCTTTCTTTATGAAGATGGTTGTCTTTTAGATTACAGGGACAGCCCTTATTTAATGTTTCCTATTAATGAAAGGAAAAATGTATCTTCTGTTTGGAAATGAGACTCGTCTTCTATCCGCGATTGTGTTGAAATATCATTTTACTTTCGAAGTGCTTTATGAATTTAGCTGCGTCACGTACCCGTTCTTGGAAACGTTACTTTTGTATTAAAAGAGAGCGAGACAGAGGTAAATACATTGTTTGTGTGTGTGTGTGTGTGTGTGTGTGAGAGAGAGAGAGAGAGAGAGAGAGAGAGAGACAGAGAGACAGACAGAGAGGCGTTGGATTTGTACAGTACAGTGCAGCGAGCAAGGTCGAGGCGAGGTGAGACGTCAGCGGTGATCGGTCATGCTCGGTTATCCGCATGTCCGGAATCCGGACAACAGACATGGGGCGAGTACGTGACCGAACCGAGTCGTGTGGGGCCGGAGAAGAGCGGCTCGGTCCCCACGTCAACAGGCGATCCGTGACGGGTCAAACATTGAGCGTTGCAGCACTCTAGTGTGGTGTTGTGTACCACTGAGGGCTACGGCGGGACGAAGGTTTACCATCGTTTCTAGGTCCCTGGTTTAATACAGTACAATACAAGGGCAACATTGCTTACAGCGATACAACACTGGTTTACGGGTATCCGCGGATTGTAAGTGATATTCAAGTGGGTCATTACGTCGGAAGTCGTGGGTAATTCCTTTAGAGACGTTGAAAATAAAATTAGTTTAATGACAGCATACATAAAGCCATTTAAGCAATCATTTCTTGTTAACAATATTAGCTTATACCCAAGAATAAGCAGCTTCCACTCAGTTCATACTTGGCAGAAATCAAACCTGCATTTGGATCGGACTTCCTTAACTCTTGTGCAGAAAGGTGTGCAGTATACTACTACACCTATTTTCAATAAGGTACCACTCGAATTCAAAAACCTTAGCAGTAATCCACGCTCTTTCAAATCTAAACTGAAGAGTTTCCTCATGCGTCGCTCCTTCTATTCTGTCGAGGAGCTCCTTGAAAAATTAGTCTGATTCTTGTCGTATTGTTGATTGCGTTTACTTAAACTTATGGACTGACTTTTTCGGGTTCATACACATTTAATTTTTATCTGTTACTACTTTCATATTGTAATTTCATGTACTGACACGTTCCACGATCTAGAAGATGATCTCCTCAATTTGGTCCTACGGAACTTGACGTGTAAATAAATAAAAATAAAATGTGCGCACGCTCAATTTGTGAATAAAATGAGCAGAAATATTAATTTACTATGCAAAAAGGCAAACTTACGTTTCTAGCATTTGTAGACTTAGAGAAAGCTTTTGACATTGTTGACTGGAATACTCTCTTTCAAATAATGAAGGTGGCAGGGGTAAAATACACGGAGCGAAAGGCTATTTACAATCTGTACAGAAACCAGATGACAGTTATAAGAGTCGAGGGACATGAAAGAGAAGCAGTGGTTGGGAAGGGAGTGAGACAGGGTTGTAGCCTCTCCCCGATGTTATTCAATCTGTGTACTGAACAAGCAGTAAAGGAAACAAAAGAAAAATTCGGAGTAGGTATTGAAATCCACGGAGAAGAAATAAAAACTTTGAGGTTCGCTGATGACATTGTAATTCTGTCAGAGGCAACAAAGGAATTGGAAGAGCAGTTGAACGGAATGGACAGTGTCTTGAAAGGAGGATATAAGATGAACATCAACAAAAGCACAACGAGGATAATAGAATGTAGTAGAATTAAGTCGGGTAATGCTGAGGGAATTAGATTAGGAAATGAGACACTTAAAGTAGTAAGGGAGGTTTGCTATTTGGGGAGCAAAATAACTGATGATTGACGAAGTAGAGAGGATATAAAATGTAGACTGGCAGTGGCAAGGAAAGCGTTTCTGAAGAAGAGAAATTTGTTAACATCGAGTATAGATTTAAGTGTCAGGAAGTCGTTTATGAAAGTATTTGTATGGAGTGTAGCCATGTACGGAAGTGAAACATGGACGATAAATAGTTTGGACAAGAAGAGAATAGAAGCTTTCGAAATGTGGTGCTACATAAGAATGCTGAAGATTAGATGGGTAGATGAAATAAGTAATGAGGAGGTATTGAATAGGATTGGGGAAAAGAGGAGTTTGCGGCACAAGTTGACTAGAAGAAGGGATCGGTTGGTAGGACATGTTCGAGGCATCAAGGGATCACCAATTTAGTATTGGAGGGCAGCGTGGAGGGTAAAAATCGTAGAGGGAGACCAAGAGATCAATACACTAAGCAAATTCAGAAGGATGTAGGCTGCAGTACGTACTGCGAGATGAAGCAGCTTGCACAGGATAGAGTAGCATGGAGAGCTGCATCAAACCAGTCTCAGGACTGAAGACCACAACAACAACAACAATGCAAAAAATACTCACCTTTTATTGAGCGGAAATAGTTCACAAGAGTAGCTGGTGGTCACTGACTGTATTCGTAGCGCTCAGTCAATGAGAGGTAATAAGAGTTCTGTTACTTGTTTGCACGAATTTCAAACACATCTCACAAAAGAAAGTCGTGTGCGGTGGCCTGCTAGACGCTATGGTGCCGAATAGCTTGTCGCAATATACATGACGGCTATAATGAGAGTGCAGATACTTACAGAGGTCCATTGAGGGCCGTAATTACCGTACGACAGAAAAAATTGGTAGATAGGCTGTTGCGTTAATGCGGAACCGTTGTACCCTGGAAAAAATTAGTTCCAATTTTGGCCACCAGGTACTAAACTGTGAATGCTGGAAAGACGCATAGAAAAAATTCCAGATGTAATGGATTAGAAATGGGACAAAGGCATGAAAGGTCAAAAAGTGACAAAGGCATTACATTGATTTTATTACAAACCGACACTTACACAGTTTGCTCAATATGAGCACTGGACGCAGAACAGAGCCAGATTTGCACCTGGAGCTCAAACTTGGAACTATTTTTTTTTTCAGCGTAAATCGGTTCCGCATTAACGCGTTAGCCTATCTACCATGTTTCGCTGCCATACGACAGTTACAGCCCCCATACTGAACCTTCTCGAGTAGCCGCGCTCTAACTATAACCAGCCTGCATCATTGGCGTTGGAGGAGAGCAGGCGCCCTGCTGTGTCTCACCAGGGGGATCTCGTTGCTGATCTCGGTCCTGTCCTCCTGCGGCCTGGCTGCCACCAGGGCCGCACCCACTGCGGCGACGAGGGCGATCATCACGAACCTGTTGGCTGCCATCTTCACGTAAACTGGAAGCAAGAGCAGACGGTGGACGCAGTTAGATTACGGCGCGTAATTTTACTCTGATACAGAAATAAAGGAAAAATACTCATTGTTGATATTTAAGAGCTAAGCTAGACTTTATGAGATACAACTTCCAGCTGTATTGTCCCTGGGACCAAAACATTTATAGTGCAGGTGAAACCCTTTGGACCGCTGAAGTTGAAATAATTATAATTCGATCATTATTCGTGAAACACATACAACCGTTTTATTTCAATGTGCTTTCGAGTTTGGACGGAACTGCGACCTGAAGTAAAAAAGGGAAAACGAGAAATTTTGAATCAGTTATCAGCCACTAAATTGGCCATCACCTTAGCGGGCGACAGTTGTTTGAAAAGTAGTCTTACCAGAAAGCTAAGTTACAGTCAACATTTGAAGCGTATACGTTTACTGCTCGTTAACCTATATCCGGTTCTAAAAAATGGCTCTGAGCACTATGGGACTTCTGAGTACATCAGTCCCCTAGAACTTAGAACTACTTAAACCTAACCAACCTAAGGACATGACACACATCCATGCCCGAGGCAGGATTCGAACCTGCGACCGTAGCGGTCGCGCGGTTCCAGACTGTAGCGCCTAGAACCACTCGGCCACCCTGGCCGGCATATCCGGTTCTAAGGTTCTTTGATTTTCAATAAAATTTTCCATAATCATGAAAGTCTACGCACAGTATCGCCACTTATAGCTATAGTAGAAATGAAGAAGTACAAGAGACGCTGAACGGTACTGAGGAAAGGGACCAACATTTTGGACAGACTGGAGGGAATTCTGCTGTCCCATATCAAAGACACATTAAATAACGCTGATAAGGTGGCAGACTCACTTTCCTCTAGATTTGCGAGTGAAATAGGAAAGCAGATGAATATCTTCGATACCCACTGCCATACTCTCCACAGTGGCTTGCAGAGAATGTATGCAAACCATTACTCGGTTACACGATATTATTGTTAATAAAATAGATATGAAGACTGTGGAAAGAGAAGCGAACGTTACGGAACTTGATAAAGCAAAAATAGTGTTTGCTCATTAACATGAACTTTTCTGTTTTTCAAGCGCTGCTGCAGAGCGACACGGAGCAGATTTCCAAACACTGGGTTTGTATCTGGGAGGAGCCGAGTTCCGACGCCCATCCTACCATCCTAACGTCGGTTTACTTGAGTGAGTTCTCGCGGAACTCAGGTTGGTTCCTATTGACAGGGAATGCGGATCCTGTCCCCTCTGTTCTTCTCTACATTTGCTACACCTCCAATGGTCTTCATGTCTGATTTCCTCTTCACAGCACTGATACCACAAAAAAAAGAAGAAGGAAACAGATGTTCCACTGAATCTGAATCTGTGTTACATTTTCTACACATGTCTTTTCGACTATAGCTCTGGTTACAATCTTCAGTTGTCGATACACGTCAGGTATCACACACATATGTAGGCAGCCGTACCCGGACACTCTTTTACTGTAGCTCAGTCTGCTTAAATTGAAAACAAAGAAAAGAGAAAGCATGCGTTTCCAATATGTGTGGAAACTGGATATAGGCCCTAATCAACTTGTCTCTGCTGTCTCTGTCCCTCTCCGCCACCCTCTTTCTTATTCTTTGTCCGTCTCCTCCTCCTTCCCCTCTCTCTGTCCTTCACCTCCTCTCCTTCTCTGTGTCCATCTTTTCATGCCCCCTCTTTCTTTCCCTTTCTCAGTCTGTCTCCTCCCCCCTTACTCTGTCCATCTTCTCCTCCCCCCCTCTCCCTCTCCTTCTGTCCCCTGTCTCTGTCCATTTCCTCATTCTCGTTTTTTCATTTATTACCTCACACCATTCTGTGCATCTCCTCCCCCCCCCCCCCCCCCTCTGACCGTGAGCCTTGTTTGTTGTTATTGCTAATTCAAATTTTGTAGTAATATGCGAATCATAAACCAATTAAGCAGTAAGTACAAATTTCACTTTTTCTAACAACGTTTCACTAGTGTATATTTTATATATTCGTTTATGTATTAAAAGTGTATAGCCTATACGTGCCTAAACGCTTACCACAGTAATGCCTACAAATTTGAAGTAAATCAGAAACGTACATTTTGAGATTTTTGGTAACAATGTTTTCCCTTTATATATACAGGGTGGTCCATTGATAGTGACCGGGCCAAATATCTCACGAAATAAGCATAAAAAGCAAAAACTACAAAGAACGAAACTCATCTAGCGTGAAGGGGGAACAGGTGGCGCTAGGGTTGGCCCGCTAGAAAGAAATATGGATGTTTTAGTTGGACCAGTTTTTTCGCTTTGTGACAGATGGTGCTGTAATAGTCACAAACGTTTAAGTACGTGGTAGCACGTAACGGTCCGCCAGTGCGGACGGTATTTGCTTCGTGATGCATTACCCGTGTTTAAATCGACCGTTTACCAATTGCGGAAAATGTCGATATCGTGTTGATGTTTGGTTATTGTGATCAAATGCCCAACGGGCGTGTGCTATGTATGCTGCTCGGTATCCTGGACGACATTATCCAAGTGTCTCGACCGTTCGTCGGATAGTTACGTTATTTAAGAAACCAGGAAGTGTTCAGCCACATGCGAAACGTCAAACACGACCTGCAACAAATGATGATGCCCAAGTAGGTGTTTTAGCTGCTGTCGCGGCTAATCCGCACATCAGTAGCAGACAAATTGCGCGAGTATCGGGAATCTCAAAAACGTCGGTGTTGAGAATGCTAAATGAACATCGATTGCACCCGTACCATATTTCTATGCACCAGGAATTGCATGGTGACGACTTTGAATGTCGTGTACAGTTCTGCCACTGGGCACAAGAGAAATTATTGGACGATGACAAATATTTTGCACGCGTTCTATTTAGCGACGAAGCGTCATTCACCAACAGCGGTAACGTAAACCGGCATAATATACACTATTGGGCAACGGAAAATCCACGATGGCTGCGACAAGTGGGACATCAGCGACCTTGGTGGGTTGATGTATGGTGCGGCATTATGGGAGGAAGGATAACTGGCCCCCATTTTATCGATGGCAATCTAAATGGTGCAATGTATGCTGATTTCCGACGTAATGTTCTACCAATGTTACTACAAGATGTTTCACTGAATGAGAGAATGGCGATGTACTTCCAATATGATGGATGTCCGGCACATAGCCCGCGTGCGGTTGAAGTGGTACTGAATAGCATATTTCATGACAGGTCGATTGGTCGTCGAAGCACCATACCATGGCCCGCACGTTCACCGGATCTGACGTCCCCGGATTTCTTTCTGTGGGGAAAGTTGAAGGATATTTGCTATCGCGATCCACCGACAACGCCAGACAACAAGTGTCAGCGCATTGTCAATGCGTGTGCGAACATTACCGAAGGCTGTTGAGAGAAATGTCGTTACACGTATTGCCAAATACATTGAGGTTGACGGACATCATTTTGAGCATTTATTGCATTAATGTGGTATTTACACGTAATCACGCTGTAACAGCATGCGTTCTCCGAAATGATAAGTTCACAAAGGTACATGTATCACATTGGAACAACCGAAATAAAATGTTCAAACGTACCTACGTTCTGTATTTTAATTTAAAAAACCTACCTGTTACCAACTGTTCGTCTAAAATTGTGAACCATATATTTGTGACTATTACAGCGGTATCTATAACAAAGCGAAAAATGTGGTCCAAGTAAAACATTTATATTTCTTTAAGTACTACACGAATATGTAATAAAAAATAGGGGTGCCTATTTAAAACAAACGCAATTGATATCCATTTGACCTACGGGAGTGCCATCTAGCGGGCCAACCATAGCGCCATCTGGTTTCCCCCATCAAGCTAGACAAGTTTCATTATTTGTAGTTTTTTCGTTTGACGCTTATTTCGTGAGATCTTTGGCCCGGTCACGATCAATGGACCTCCCTGTATATATCAAAACAATAGGTCAAGAACTTTCGGAGTTTGAATAAACGAACATTTTTGTCTTTGTTTATATAGATTGGACCACAGTGAGAAACATATTTACAGTCATATTGACCATCCAGCAAGTGTCACTGAAGGGATAAGCGTTTACATAAGTATTTTAAGGAGATAATGACCAGTATCAGTTGTGAGTAAGATTATTATCCATTTTTTTTAAATTCACTTGCCACAAATCTTGAAACTAGACGCAACTCCCTGTGCTACGTGTATAGCTAAAAGACTATGATTGATTGAGAGAGCTACTGTTTTTGATTAGTACAACAGAAAATACGAGAGTACTTCATGCAAACACTGGTTCATTATTTGAATAACCGTTACGGTTGCATTCGTTCCGAATCGGTCTCGGGGTCTTAGAGGCTCACTTAAAGAAGTGCACTGTGTTTAAACGCGTTTCAGAGTTCAGCGACATTTCGGTTAGATGTGTAGTAAAAACATCTTAAGCATGTTGAAAAAGTGCTCAGATTGGATTAAAGGAAGCAATAGAGAAGTTCAAAGACGATTTGCGCGATCCCTCACGAGTTTACTCAGTCAGCACAAGAGAGTCTCAGGAAAGTTGATCAGTTTTCATATTACACCGTTATTTATTACGTCCAAGGTCGCTTCAAATTTACAGCTCTTGTCATCTTCAAATGTGATAAACCCTGTAGCAGACTCGTCAAAATAGATAATTCCCGTTAAACATTCCGAAAATAATGAAGTCTTACAAAATGTGTTTGTGAATTACACACCGTATGGTCACATATTAAACATATCGTCACTTATGAAACAGATTAATATTGAGCTGGCAACATTGCAGGAGAGGAGCTTCAGTATCTCGTAATGGCTTGATATTCGTAGTCCAAGAGGGTACGTTCCAAGGCGAATCAAGCCACGTACGAGGTGACTTCAGAACTTAGGTTGCGGATTATTGTGGCAAGACGAGTAACTCTTGTTGAATGCTGCACTACGCCTGACAGGTACACAGATACATGATATTGGTAGAAAGTTCCGACCTTGTTTATAGAGGTCTGGAAAGTATGTTGAAAAATAGTCACCAAGTCTCCGTTAACAACGTCGTTCAGTTCTTTGACGACAGTAATCCGCACCTTCGTCACGTAGCCATTCGACAATCGCTGTTTGAACGTCCTCAGCGTTGGAAATTCTCTTTCCTCCCGCGTGTTCTTTCAGTCTACCGAAAAGATGGAAATCGCGACGTGCAAGATCTGGACTTTCCAGTCAGCATCAGCCTTGGGCAAATTGTTGGCAATGTTTCACTACGGCTGAACGCAACGATGCATTAAGACCGTTTGCCACCAGAATTTCAATCAGACCTCAAAAATCTTACTGTCCCTCGTAATTCAATTTTGAAGTACGTCTCCAGTTACCGCACCGTTATCCAAATCCCATCAGAACTGTGTCTGTAGGAACCCAGAACACATACTCTCTTGTTGCGCTGTGATGTTAGCGTGAGGCGAAAGTGTGACTTACTTTTTGAAGTCCATACGTATTAATCCTCCCTTTCTAGTAAGGATTATGGCACTAAAATACTAGTAAAGATAAATTTTACGGTCGTTGCACTACGGAAGCGTCACATTAGTCGCAATGCAATACAAAAACTCGCACTTGAAATTGATGTGTATTTCGGAAAATACGTCGTCCACAGTATAAATTAAACAAAATAAAACCGTGGCTAGGATCAGTGAGTGTTCAGAGGCCAAAATCTAAAGTATAGTACATACTCTTGTTGGCTTTTCACAGTTTTATGATGAAATTAACCAGCAACATTTACTGAGATAGTTTTGAAGCACATAATGCAAGAACATACTGTGTGGGACGTTATGAGGTTGCGCATTCATAATGGAATGCTGAAAGATAATCTGTACTTAACGATGATTTCATGTGCCTATGTTAATTTGCATAGTCTGAATACAGTGTGCTGGAAGCCCACGCCAAAACAAATGTCATTTGCACGCTTATCACGTACCATTGTATCAGGATGACATAAGAAACTATGTTAAACCTGCTACTTGTAGTGTTTGACGTTGTGAAGAGAGGAAGTGAAATGGCATTGCATAGTTATCTTAAGTGAGTGCTTAAAGCTTAGATCCCGGTTTACACCTTACGCGATTACGTTGACGCTCCCTGTCACAAATTTCAGCTAGTAGTAGCGAAAACATCCTCCAACACAAGAGGAGGAGATATAACTTCGAAACGACCTGGAGACACTGGAAGCTAGATTACAGCGTGGTCAGTTAGAGACTCCAAAATCAGACACTGGTCTCTAAGGCCTATCCAGGAGCATATATAAATTTTGACCACAATTTAGTAATGATGAAGAGAAACTGAAGCTGAACAAAATAGTCCGTAGGATTCTGTGTGGAAACAGATGAGATTCTAAGATACTGAGGATTGATGAGATGCGTTTGAAGTTCCCTACGGCCATAGATACTGCGATAATACCACAGTAGACAAATCAGAGAGGAATGAATATCTCTAAAAAGGGCAATCACACAAGCTGAGCACACAAATGTATTTACAAGACAGGTAACTGTGGAAAAAACTTTGGTTAACAGAAAAAGATCGACGAAAGCCGGAAATAATAAGATGTTCAGAAAAAGACAGCAATCCAGCAATATAAATCACTCAGGAATGAAATAAATAAGAAGTGTAGGGAAGCTAGGGTAAAAGGTTACAGGAAAAATATAAGGATGTCGAAAAAGAAACGACATCGTAAAGACTTATTCAGAGTACAGAAAAGTCAAAACAACCTTCAGTGAAATTTAAAGCAAGAATATCAGCATTAAAACTGCAATGTGAATTCCACTGTTAAACTGAGAGGAGAGAGAGGAGACAGGTCGAACGAGTACATTGAAGGACTTTGGGATGGGAAAGATTTTGTCTGATGTCGTGATAGACGAAGAAGTGGAAGATACTGAAGGTCCGGTATTAGACGCAGAATAAAAACGAGCTTTGGAATATTTACAGTCAAATCAGGCATAAAGCTTAGATAACATTCCTTTACAATTTCCAAAATCATTGGCCGAAGTGGCAATTAAACGACTATTCAAGTTGTTTGGTAGAATCTATGTGACTGGAGACATACCATTAGACTTTCGGAAAAAATATCATCAGTACAATACCGAAGTTAGCAAAGGCGTAAAAATGTATGAATGCGGTCAGCTTAATATCTCATGCATTCAAGATTCTGAAAAGAATGAGATCTACAGAATAATGGGAAAGAAGTGAGGATATGTTAGAGACGATCAGTTTGGTTTCAGCAAAGGTAAACGCCCAGGAGAGCCAGTTATAATGTTACGCTTGATAATAGAAGCAAGACTGAAGAAAAATTCAGGCGTTCTCAGGATCTGAAGACCTATAAATTATGTAAAAGGATGGAGAAACATAAGGGTAAGCTATAGGAAAATATGGGTAATATACAACGTATATTGTACAAGAATGTGTGTACAAGAAACAAGACGGAACGATAAGAATGGAACACAAAGGTCGAAGTGTTCGGATTAAAAAGGTTATAGAACAGGGACGCCTTCTTTAGCCTCTATTGTTCAATCTATACACTGCACAAGAAATGGGACAAATAACAGAAGGCTGCAAGACTGGAGTTAGAATTCAGCGTGATAGGACGTCAGTGATATGATACGCTGACATTTCCGTCCTCAGTGAAAGTGAAAAAAAATTACAGGACCCATTGGATGGAATGCACAGTCTAATGGGTACAGTATCTGGATTGAAAGTAAACCGAAGAATGACGAAAATAGTAAGTAGTAGAAGAAATAAGATAACACGATAAAATTAACGTCTAAATTGTTGACCACTAGGTGGGTGAAGTAAAGAAATCCTTCTGCCTTGGAAGTAAACTAACACATGACGGACAAAGGAAGAAGGATGTAGAAAGTAGACTAGCACTGGCAATGTGGAAGTTTCTGGCCAAAGTAACTCTACTAAAATCAAACATCGGCCTTAATTTGAGGAATAAATGTCTGAGAACGTATTTTTAAAACACAGTAGTGTAAGTAGCTACTCAAGGAATGTGGGAACATTCCAAAAGAGGAGAATCGAAGTGTTTTAGATGTATTGCTTTATATGGAAGTTAAAAATTAGGTTGACTGGTGAAGATTGAAGAGGTTCTCCACAGAATCGGCGAAGGAAGTAACACACAGAAAATGTTAACAAGTAGAATAGAGAAGATGATCGTGTGAAAGCCACAGGGAATAGCTTCCAGAGCAATAGAGAAAGCTGCAGAGGGTAGAAAACTCTTGAAGACCACAGAGTCTGCAATACCACAGAGTCTGCAATACATCCAGCAAATAGTTGATGACTTAAGGTGCAAGTGCTACTCTGAGATGAAAAAGTTCACAGAAGAGAAGAATTCATAGTGAGACGCATCAAGCCAATCGATAACCTTAGCACTAACAGTGGGCTTTCTGCGTGCCTTCCATTTTGGAGACGTTTCATCTCCTTGCATAAGAGCCGGATGTTTCCCCCTAGCAGCTTTCACATTTTCGACCGTTGACATACAGCTGACGCTTCCATTCTGTGAAGTAAGTGAAAGCTATCATGACTGCGTTACTGGTAACAGTGTGAGTGGACCACGAGCATATGTGTCACATATTGCTATATAAAACGTTATACACTAGAAAAGCGATGTGCGAAATGAAAGGTATCGTAAAATGGGATGAATAGAATCAATTGGATGAACAGAAATGAAATCTCCAATATAGTTCTACGCTATCGTCTCGGATGACAAATGGGAAAACCATTCAAAGATTTATTTACCTGGTTTGGTAGTAAACCAATTTAACACGGAAATTATGAATTTCAAAGTTCGTGACACTATGAGTTGATGTTGATCATCTAAAATTTCAGTTTTAAAGAATAGTTAATATGTTTCGGCTAACTAAAAATGAGAGATTGGATTTTTCTGATCAGTGAAGTGGACAAACGTCAGTGTTTCTTCAGAAGGAGACCACAAATTTGGCAGAAGTGAAGAGCCACGTAGTGCTGTTTTCAATACAGAAGATTATGTTATGGTGAAAGTATACGGAAAATGTAAGCGTGCTGTACTCGTATGAGAGGAGGTAGTGATTATGTCGATAGATGGTGCACGTAATGCACCCAGGAACGAACTTTCTCGAACATGATAATTTTAATGGGCCGGGTGTTATGGTGTGAGGAGAAATACTGTTGCATGGGAGTACTCACTTCGAAATCTTTGCATATGGTACACCCACCGTCATTGAGACACTTTACTTCTCCATGTGACACTTTACTTCCCCATGTGCGTCTATTCAGGGTTCACTCGGCACTGACTTCATTTTTACGAATGACGATGGGCGACCGCATCGAAGTGCGCAGCTGGTGGAGTTTTGCAGCGAGACGATATCTACATCTACATTTACATCCGTACTCCACAAGCCACCTGATGGCGTGTGGCGGAGGGTACCTTGAGTACCTCTATCGGTTCCATTCGGCAAATGGATTGGCCTGCCCGTCGTCCAACACAAATCTCATAGAGTAAGTTTGAGATGCAATGAGGAGACTTATTGCAGCTCGTTAACATGAACCAATGATCATCCAGCAGTGATCAACCGCAACGGTGGAACGCCCTACCGCAAGAACTCCAACTTTGTGCCCAGCATGGGAGCCCGTTGCAGAGCAAGAAAGGGAAGGACGGAAGATTAGGTTTTAAGACTACTATGGAGTCCTCACATACTGAGGAATCATCTGTCTTGATCGATTTACAGGAACTGTAGAATACCTAAATTTCGGAGGCTCGACGGAGATTTTAACCGTTGTCCCTACAAATACTTGATGCTGCAAGATAAAGAAGACCAAATAGTACTAAAATTGAGCAATATGAGTTGTTACAGGGACTGATGATTGGGAGCGGAGTGTTTTGACAGAAGTCATTCAATACGATTTAACACGTTAGTTATTGAAAGCTGCCCACATTTCTCTTCTAGTGCTTATTGTTTAGGTACACCTGTTTAATAAAGTTAAGGAAGAAGAATTAGAAACTTTGAGGTTCGCCAGTGAGATTGTAATTCTGCTAGAGATAGCGAAGTGTTTGCAAGAGCAGTTGAATGGAATGAATAGTGTCCCGAAAAGAGGTTATAAGCAACAAAAAAAGTAAAACAAGCGTAATGGAACGTAGTCGAATTAAATCAGGCAACGCTGACATAATTAGATTAGGAAATGAAACACTAAAAATAGCAGGCGTAAATGAGTACCGCTATTTGGACAGCTGAATAACAGATGATGGTCAAAGTAGAGAGAACTGACTATAGCACGAAAAACATTTCTGAGAAAGCGGATTGTATTACCATACAACATAGGTGTAAGTGTTACGAAGCCTTTCTGAAAGTATCTAAATAGAGTGTAGTCATATATGGAAGTGAAACACCGACGATAAACAGTTTAGACAAGAAGAGAATAGAAGATTTTCAAATGTGATGCTACAGAAGAATATTGAAGATTAGACTGGTAAATCCTATTACTAATAAGGAGGTACTACACAGAATTGGGGAGAAAGGAAGTTTGTGGCATAACCTGACAAGAAGAAGGGATCAGTTGATAGGGCAAATTCTGAGACATCAAGGGATCACCAATTTTGTTATGGAGGAAAGTTCGAGGAATAAAAACTGTAGAGAGAGAGCAAGTAGTTTCCAAGAGACGTAAGTTGCAGTAGTTATTTGGAGATGAAGAGCTTACACAGGATAGAATAGCATGGAGATCTGCATGAAACTGGTGCTCGGAGTGAATATCACAACAACAACAACAACAACAATATAAATTTATGAGTTGGGAAGTCTTTTCTGAAGGTATCTATCTGGAGCGTAGTCTTGTACGGAAGTGAAACGTGAACGATAAGCGGTTTAGAAAGAATAGAATGTAGCTTCTGAAATGTGATGCCGCAGATGGATGCTGAAGATTAGATGGGTAGGTCGGATAACTAGTGAGAAAGTACTGAATGGAATAGGGGGAAACAGAAATGTACGGTAGAACTTGACCAAAAGGTGGTATAAGTTGATGGTACAAGTGAGACATCAAAGATATCGTCTGTTTTTAATGAAGGAAAATGTGAGAGGGTGAATTTTGTAGAGAGAGACTAAGGGATGAATATAGTAAGACAGTTCAAATAGATGTAAGTTCCAGTAATTATTCAGAGATGAAGAGGGCTACACAGAATAAAGAAGCGAGAAGAGCTGCTTCAAGCCAGTCTTTGGAATAAAGATCACCACAACATCAGCGTCTCTCTTTATGGCTTATACTTGGGGATTTTGTTTTTGAGGGTAATGCCCCACATTTTTTAAAAAAAAGCCGTTAATACACATAGACAAACGTCCTTGTTGGTGCTTCACATTTTATTTTTCTTCTGTGCGTCGGTGAAGTTTCGAACCATTCTGGCAGATGACACAGCCGTAGAACAGCGTCAAAATGGCGTCTGCATACGACTTACGTTAAAAGCAGCGTGTTGTTATAGAATTCTTGTGTGCAGTAAAAGAAACCGTGGTGAACATCCATGAACGTTTGTGTGCAGTTATGGAGACGCTGCAGTTGATAGTACAGTTGGGCGATAAGTAAATAAAGTTACAGTCTTAGGAAATGCAGAAACAGACCTCCATGATCAGCCACGCTTGGGACAGCCTGTCGCAGCCAATGCTCCAGACGTGCTGAATCGTGCGGATGTCATTATTCGTGACAACCGCCGCATCACAAGTCGACAATTGACTCTACAGTCGTCGGTCAGCATTGGAAGTGTGTCTGCGATGATTGAGATTCTCGGATATTCAAAGAGGTGCTCACGATGGGTTCCACGAATGCTCACAGCGGACCACAAGATTCAAAGAAAGGCCATTTCATCTGAATTGTTGGAGCGTTTTGAGACCGACGAAGAGGCCTTTCTATCATGGATGATTACGGGGGACGAAAGCTGGGCACACAACTTTGCGCTGGAAACAAAAAGTCAATCCCTGGAGTGGCATCACCCTCATTTACCACAAAAGAAGAAATTTAAGACAACCCCTTCTAACAGAAAAGTCATGGTGACAGCCTTCTGGGATTGTGATGGCGTCATTCTCGTGGATGTGATGCCAAGAGGGCAATCATCAATGAGAGGCATACGTGAAGACCCTGAATAAACTCAAGAACCGTTTCCGACGTGTTCGACCGGACAATAATCCATCATAAATCTTGCTCCAACACGCTAATGCACACCCACACACAAGTCGGAGAACCCGGGAACACATCGCCAAATTGGATTAGACATCATTGCCTTATCCGCCCCACAGTGGAGATCTGGCACCCTCGGACTTCCATCTCTTTTGGCCGCTTAAAGATTCTTTACGGGGAACGCACTTTGAAGATGACGAGAGTGTCAGTCATTCAGTGAAAACATGGCTATGCCTACAGGACAAGAGCATTTACCAGCAGGGTGTTCATACTCTTCCACAGCGTTGGCGTACGGCCATAGAACGTGATGGAGACTACGTAGAAAAATAGGACATGGATAAGACATGTTGACGTATATTGTCACCGAATTCTGAGTCTTAACAACAAATATCTTCTGAGAAAAAAATATGTGGGGCATTACTTACTGAACGACCCCGTATAAACCTGCCTTTATTAGTCTAGTCTAGGGAAACTACCAAAAGAGTTATACAAAGATTGGCCAGCGTACCAGATCTTTCGTAGTTAAACTGGCTCGCAGATGGTGTTACTCAGCTCCCTAGCGCTATACAGATTAACCTATGCGAGCACTCACTCAGCTAGAGAGAAGGCTGTGTGGAAGAACTCTGATTTAGTGAAAAAGAAATAGCCATCCAATAAGAGTAGAGCAAGAAAATCAGAGATGAATGTGTCGACGTAAGATAGTCAGTTGGATACAATAGAGCATCATAAGCTTGGCGATTTATACTTCAAGTGAGAGCTAAACTTAGAAGAGCAACTAGAATTATTGCAATTTCTGAGTGGAGGACACATTTTAAAGATCCTCTTACAGAGGATATGGAAGCGTTTCTAGAAGAGCAGAAAGAAGTTGAGATTTGTCCTATGGTAGACGAAGAAGTTTATCAGGTCCTTCAAAATTCAGAAAATTATAGGCAGCCAGTCCTAGAGACATAGAAATGTAATTATTAAAGTGCGGAGGATCTAAAATAGTACTAACACTAATAATTATTTTTGATAAAGTAGATAAGGAGATGAAGTGCCCCAGGAATGGAAGAAGTAATGCATTACCGCCATGTGTAAGAAAGGGAGCAAGAGAGATTCGACTAATTACTAGGAATAAGTGTAATGGCTTCGGTGAGTAGGTTGTTCAGTAGTATAATGAAGAACAGATTAGAAAATGTTGGGCAGGTTGTTGTATCGCAGGAACAGACATGTTTTAGCGCTGGGAAAAGCTATGTTCATAACATGTTATGTGTAAGCCGGAAATATCAGAAAATGATCGCAAAAAATCAAGATCTAGCTTTCATGGTTATTTATTCTGTACCAAGGAGGTTACTATGGACAGCAATGGTAAAGGCTGGAGTGGGTGATGCAACCACAGAGTTGGTGAAAATGATGTATCACCAATGCGAGGCAATTTTAAAGGTTGGTTACAAGATATCGGAAAGTTTTGAAACAAGTAAAGGATTAAGACAAGGATGCTCTACGTCACCAAATATTTAAGTTGTACTCTTACTTACTGAATAGCTAGTGCAGATGTTTCGGTATGGCAGTACAGCATCAAAGTTTACATTACTTACTCTTTGCCGACGATCAAGTACTTATGGCTTTGCATACGGACGATGCCATGCATCAAACGAGAAAGCTAATGAATGCTTCTAAAAATGGGAACTAACAGTCAATATGGATAAAACAGAATATCTTGTTGGAAGTGGGTCAGGAAAGAAATGTAGACGTGTTCAAGTATCTGGGTTCACTAATCAGTAAGTCTGGACTGTGTGAGCTAGACATATCCCACAGGATAAGTCAATCGAGGGTGGCTGTTTGATCATTAAACGGTGTCTTTTGGCGCCGGCACATATCCAGGCCAACAAAGAAGGTAGTGTTACGTTCTGACATATGGTTCGGATTGCTGGACAGTGAACGAGAAACAAAAGGGGAAAATTGAGCCTGTCGAAATGGACAGGTTTCGGCGGACCACGAAAGCGACTCGACTGGATCACCTAAGGTATGATGCTGTGGAACCATTCACAGATAGGACTGATGCTCGAGCGCTGAGATACTATGGACGCGTCCGACGCTTGGAAGGACGACGATGGCCACAGTGTTTGCTCAGTTGGTCTCAGCCAGGGAGAAGGAGCCGAGGGAGGCCGAGAATAAAGCGGACGGGATTTATAGCAGAAGTCATTGAAAGGAGAGGACTGTAGGAAGAAGGCTGGCAGAATAGACATTTGTGGCATCTGAGAACAGGCAGCTGCTGATAAGCGGAAACGCCCACTAAAGTAAAATAAGCAAGAAAACCAGCTTGCTGAAGAACGAAGAAGAATGCACGAAATTACGCAATGTTCGAGATAACACACCGCGCCACCGTTCCAAGATAAAGAGAGTGGAGCGAAGCTGAGGTGAAAGCGACACGGCAGTTGCTCCTGGGGCTACATCCGCGACAAGAAGCGGTCCCCCGCAGAGTGGGGAACGCTGTAGGGCGGCGCGTGGCGTGGCGAGCCGCGGGTGAGGTGGGCGGCACCGCCCCACCAGTTGCACAAGGGACGCACTGCCTTGACCCGAGACGCTCCGCGGAACACTTTCTTCGCTGCCCCGCCTGTCACTGATGACTCCGGCAAGTGGAGCACACGCCACGCCACGTCTTGTGCAACCTTACTGTGACACTTTCCTAACAATCCGGTTCACACTACTCTCGGCCCCGTACTGCTGACAGCTGTTTTTTTTTACTTATATTATTTATTTGGCCTTCAACGTGGGTCAAGGGCGCTCATGCCACCCCTCCTCCCCCCTAAATCACAGGCAAAGGAAAAAATATAGCCAAGTCATATGATTTGCTTTCAAGAAAATGATTTAAGCTTCGGTATTACGTAGGTTTTAACTGGAACTTTTTGATGGTTACTGTAGAGTCGCTATTTGTCATCCAAAATATTAAAAATACTCAGTATCTCCAGGTCTAGGCCCCCCACTAAAATCTATCGTATGGGGCCCTTAACGTGGGTAGACTATGTAGTTATCAACAATTACACCGTTTAGCCTTCAAAGTTAGATTATTCAGCCACAAAAAATTACAAAAAGCTATTTTTTAAAACGTGTAAATATACATATCACTTAAAAGTAAACAATATTTCTTCACCATTAGCAAAAAAGAATGTATTGCTCTCGTGTTTCCACCCGGATTCACCAGTTGATGTAACGATATTTCGACAACGTATGTGTGTGTGTGAATTCCTACGTGACCAAACTGCTGTCATTTGTCCCAAGACTTACAAATGGTTCAAATGGCTCTGAGCACTATGGGACTTAACATCTGAGGTCATCAGTGACCTAGAATTTAGAACTACTTAAACCTAACTAACCTAAGTACATCACACACATCCATGCCCGAGGCAGGATTCGAACCTGCGACCGTAGCGGTCGCGCGGTTCCAGACTGAAGCGCCTAGAACCGCTCGGCCACACCGGCCGGCCCCAAGACTTACACATTACTTAAACTAACTGATCTTCAGGTAATACCTGCAGAGTCTTCGCCAAACTGCGACTCCCTCCGACTACATTGCAGCTCATTTACATAAAGAGGACGCTTATTCTACAGGTGTCACCCAAAGAAGACGTCAAGATACGACGACGAAATATCGTTTTACGTAAACGACTGCACCAGCCTGGGCACACTAGAGCGATACAAACAACTGATTTACCGGAGAAGCTTAACATCACACAACAGAAAACCTCCTGTAAACTAATATGGAAATAATAAATAAATTTTTCTTTGCAAAAAACTTTTACGAACAGGTCTGATCAGTGACAACTGTTACGTTAATTAACTACTGATGGCTGCACCTTCTCTACACGTCTGAGGTCAGATTTTAAAATTCTTATCGAAAATAAACATGAAAGATTCATGGGCATCGCGTCGGGTGGTATTGTCTAAAATACACTATATATCTGCGAGCCAACTGTTCGTCATCTTCAGGTGCGAAAATAAACGTTATTGAGAAGATACTAACTGCCTTATCATTCTGTAGTGAAAGACGAGTATTGCTCAGCGTTCTGCATTCTGCGAGTAATTGTTTTCTATGTTACTGGAACTTGGAACAAGCGAAGATTAATTGGTTAATACCCAACGTCTGTGTAACTGCAGAATAAATGATGCTTTTGTTAAATTACTGGCTGATAAATGGGCTAGCTTTTAAACTCTGAAAAACCACAGTTCATTCAGCTTCGTAGAAAGTTCTATGGTCCTGATGTGCTTATTGACGAAAACTGAAACTTGAGAAATCATAAAGTAGACTTGCTTCAAGGTTTAAGTTCAGGAGTGTACAGAAGTCAGTAAGTTAATATAATTTGCATATTTTCATTCTATTGAGTCTTTTCGGATAATATTCTATGTTAGTCCTCACTTACCCAAAAAGTATTCACTGCACACAAGAAAGTATTAAAAATACGTGTGTCGGCTACACACACACACACACACACACACACACACACACACACACAGAAACACACACACACGTGTCTTGCAGGTATCTCTTTAGGAAACTTGGATTGACAAAAGCCTTACAGAACATATATTCACTTGTGTTGTTGTTGTGATCTTCAGTCCAGAGACTCTCCATGCTACACTATCCTGTGCAACCTTCTTCATCTCCGAGTAACTACTGCAACCTACATCCTTCTGAATCTGTTTAGTGTATTCATCTCTTGGTTTCCATCTACGATTTTTACCCTCCACGCTTCCCTCCATCACTAAATTGGTGATCCCTTGACGTCGCAGAACGTGTCCTACTAACTGAACCCTTCTAATCTCGTTGTGCCACAGATTCCTCTATTCAGTACCTCTTCATCAGTTATGTGATCTACCCATCTAATCTTCAGAATTCTTCTGTAGCACCACATTTCGAAAGCTATCTTCTTCTTGTCTAAACTATTTATCGTCCATGTTTCACGTCCATACATGGCTACACTCCATACAAATACTTTTAGAGAAGACTTCCTGACACTTAAATCTATACTCGATGTTAACAAATTTCTCTTCTTCAGAAACGCTTTTCTTGCCATTGATAGTCTACATTTTATATCCTATCTATTTCTATAATCATCAGTTATTTTGCTCCCCAAATAGCAGAACTCATCTACTGCTTTAAGTGTCTCATTTCCTAATCTAATTCCCTTAGCATCATCTGATTTAATTAGACTAAATTCCATTACCCTTGTTTTGCATTTGATGATGTTCATCTTATCTCCGCCTTTCAAAACACTGTCCATTCATTCAGTTCAACTGCTGTTCCAGATCCATTGCTGTCTCTGACAGAATTATAATGTCATTGGCAAACCTCAAAGTTTTTATTCCTTCTCCATGGATTTTAATTACTACTCCAAATTTTTCGTTTCCTTTACTGCTTGATCAGCATACATAATGAATAACATCGGGGATAGGCTACAACCGTGTCTCACTCCCTTCTCAACCGCTGTTTCCCTTTCATAAACCACGATTCTTATAACTTCCATCTGGTTCTTGTGCAAATTGTAAATAGACTTTCGCTCCCTGTATTTGACCACTGCCACCGTCAGAATTCGAAAGATAGTATTCCAGTCAACCTTATCAAAACCTTTCTGTCTACAAATTCTAGAAACCTAGTTTTGCCTTTCCTTAACCTATATTCTAAGGTATGTCGTAGGGTCAGTATTGCCACACGTGTTCCAGCTTTTCTACGGAATTCGAACTGATCTTCCCCATGGTCGGCTTCTACTAGTTTTTCCATTCGTCTGTAAAGAATTCATTTAAGTATTTTGCAGCCGTGACTTATTAAACTGATAGTTCGGTAATTTTCATATCTGTCAGCAATTGCTTTCTTTGGGATTGCAATTATTACATTCTCCTTGAAGTCTGAGGGTGTTTCGCTGTCTCATACATCTTGCTCACCAGATGGTAGAGTTTTGTCATAACTGGCTCTCCCAAGGCTATCAGTAGTTCTAATGGAATGTTTTCTACTCCCAGGACCTTGTTTCGACTTAGGTCTTTCAGTGCTCTGTCAAATTCTTCATGCAGTATCACATCTCCCATTTCATTTTCCCTTACGTCCTCTTCCATTTCCATAACATTGCCCTCAAGTACAGCGCCCTTGTATAGACCCTCTATATACTCCTTCCAGCTTCCTGCTTTCCCTTCTTTGCTTAGGACTGGTTTTCCATCTGAGCTCTTGATATTCATACAAGTGGTTTTCTTTTCTCCAAAGGACTCTAATTTTCCTGTAGGTAGTATCTGTATTGCCCCTAGTGATATGCACCTCTATATCCTTGCATTTTTCCTCTAGCCATCCCTGCTTAGCCATTTTGTACTTCCTGTCGATCACAGTTTTGAGACTTCTGTATTCCTTTTAGCCTTCCTAATTTACTGCATTTTTATATTTTCTCCTTTCATCATTTAAATTCAATACCTCTTCCGTTACCCAGGGATTTCTAATAGTCCTCGGCTTTTTACCTACTTGATCCTATGCTGCCTTCACTATTTCATCTCTCAAAGCTACCCATTCCTCTTCTACTGTATTTCTTTCCCCTGTTCCTACCAATCGTTCCCTAATGCTCTCTCTGAAACTCTCTACAACCTCTGGTTCTTTCAGTTTATCCAGGTCTCATCTTAAATTCACACCTCTTTGCAGTTTCTTCAGTTTTACTCTACAGTTCATAACCAATAGATTGTGGTCAGAGTCCACATCTGCCCCTGGAAATGTCTTACAATTTAAAACCTGGTTCCTAAATCTGTGTCTTACCATTACACAGGGTGTTACAAAAAGGTACGGCCAAACTTTCAGGAGACATTCCTCACACACAAAGAAAGATAATATGTTATGTGGACATGTGTCCGGAAACGCTTACTTCTCATGTTAGAGCTCATTTTATTACAAATCACATTAATCATGGAATGGAAACACACAGCAACAGAATGTACCAGTGTGACTTCAAACACTTTGTTACAGGAAATGTTCAAAATGTCCTCCGTTAGCGAGGATACATGCGTCCACCCTCCGTCGCATGGAATGCGCTGATGCAGCCCTGTAGAATGGTGTATTGTATCACAGCCGTCCACAATACGAGCACGAAGAGTCTCTACATTTAGTACCGGCGTTGCGTAGACAAGAGCTTTCAAATGTCCCCATAAATGAAAGTCAAGAGGGTTGAGGTCAGGATAGCGTGGAGGCCATGGAATTGGTCCGCCTCTACCAATCCATCGGTCACCGAATCTGTTGTTGAGAAGCGTACGAACACTTCGACTGAAATGTGCAGGAGCTCCGTCATGCATGAACCACATGTTGTGTCGTACTTGTAAAGGTACATGTTCTAGCAGCATAGTTAGAGTATCCCGTATGAAATCATGATGTGCTCCATTGAGCGTAGGTGGAAGAACGTGGGGCCCAATCAAGACATCACCAACAATGCCTGCCCAAACGTTCACAGAAAATCTGTGTTTATGACGTGATTGCACAATTGCGTGCGAATTCTCGTCAGCCCAAACATGTTGATTGTGAAAATTTACAATTTGATCACGAAACTAAAATGAGCTCTAACATGGAAATTAAGCATTTCCGGACACATGTCCACATAACATCTTTTCTTTCTTTGTGTGTGAGGAATGTTTCCTGAAAGTTTGGCCGTACCTTTTTGTAACACCCTGTATAATCTGTCTGAAACCTTCCAGTGTCTCCAGGCTTCTTCCATGTATACAGCTTTCTTTCATGATTCTTGAACGAAGTGTTAGCTATGATCAAGTTATGCTCTGTGCAAAATTCTACCAGGCGGCTTCCTCTTTCACTTCTTATCCCCATTCCATATTCACCTACTATGTTCCCTTCTCTCCCTTTTCCTACTATTGAATTACAGTCCCCCATGATTATTAAATTTCCCTCTCCCTTCGTTATCTGAATAATTTCTTTTATCTCATCATACATTTTTTCAATGTCTTTGTAGTGGACTGTTAAGGCAGCCAGTCCACAGTGAAGTAGCCGAAAGGGCACGCGTAAACTCACGCCGTCTTGCGTTAAGTCTGGAACAGGATTCGTAATGAATGTGATAAAGAAAAGAACGTAGCTACTAGAACACTTAACTTTTATATTGTCCTTTGGTATAAAGCATTCTGGATGATACAAGTGAGACTCTATCTTGAGGTACATGCAACGTTACAAATGGTTAATGGCGCCTTGCTAGGTCGTAGCCATTAACTTAGCTGAAGGCTATTCTAACTGTCTCTCGGCAAATGAGAGAAAGGCTTCGTCAGTGTAGTCGCTAGCAACGTCGTCGTACAACTGGGGCGAGTGCTAGTCCGTCTCTCGAGACCTGCCTTGTGGTGGCGCTCGGTCTGCGATCCTGACAGTGGCGACACGCGGGTCCGACATGTACTAATGGACCGCGGCCGATTTAAGCTACCACCTAGCAAGTGTGGTGTCTAGCGGTGACACCACAGTCTTCATCTGCGGAGCTAGTTGGCATATAAACTTGTACTACTGTTGCCGGCCGGAGTGGCCGTGCGGTTCTCGGCGCTACAGTCTGGAGCCGAGCGACCGCTACGGTCGCAGGTTCGAATCCTGCCTCGGGAATGGATGTGTGTGATGTCCTTAGGTTAGTTAGGTTTAATTAGTTCTAAGTTCTAGGCGACTGTTGACCTCAGAAGTTATGTTGCATAGTGCTCAGAGTCATTTGAACCATTTTTGTACTACTGTTGTAGGTTTAGGCTTCGTGTCTATTGATTTATGAAATTAATTATCAACTGTCCATCGGAGCTTGAGAATAATATTCGTAACTACAACACTAGAAGGGAAAATAATCTGCATTATCCTTTAATGAATCTAACTTTGGTATAGAAAGGGATGAAACACGCAGCTATACATCTCTTCGACACTTTAATCATGGAAATAAAATTTCAGAGATATAGCAGAAATCTTTTCGAATGTAGATTCAAGATGTTTCTCCTTAACAACTCCTCCTATAACATGGAGGAATTCTTGAATGTAAATAATGAGTCATCGATGGAGAAAAGAACCTCTAATCGTTATAATACTTCGGCACCAAGTGCTCAGGATAAAATGGCTCCATGTAAGCCACACCTGGAAATACATCTCCCTGAAAGCCAGGAGCACGTGCAGTTTAACTGAATTAATGCTTCACTTTTAAAGGTTGTCTTATTTAAGGCAAGAGTGCCGTGCCCTAAAGCACCTGGGAGGAGGGGGGAGGGGGCGGGAGGGAGGAGTTGCACTTGAACGAAGCACAGGAATTCACCATTACAAAGAAGTGGGTTTGTTATTGGGTTGCAGCTTTCTTGAGAACTCAGGAGTACAAACGAAAGGTTTAAGTAATTCCTATAGCTATTCACGAGTAAATCCAGTGTGCACTCCTCTGGGGAGCAAGCGGCCAGTGCTGAGAGGTGCCACAAGGAGCGAGCATGTGAGCAATCCAAGAGATCGCATGCTGCCCACCAGCTGCCGCGAACGGACTTTTCAGCTGACAAGATTGGCAGTTCTAGGACCCTGCATGGTGATTTGGTAGGCGCAGTTACTTAGTGTCGATCGTTAACTGGTTAAGGTTGCAGACTGATCCCACCAGTGACAAGGGCGGTACTAAAGGAAAGGACAGAATGGAAGACACGGAACAAAACTGGCAAGCAGGAGCAACGTCAATAAGAGACGGTAAGAGAGAGACGTTACAGAGTGAATGACAGAAGAGATAAGACTGTTAATGTAAGATCAGGCAAGCAGTGAGTGGTAGACTAAGAAGAGGGTCCAGAGACGCCTGAGAGGGAGAGATTATCATGCTGCTTTGCACAAAGCGTTCCAACTTTACCTTCTGGAGACATGTCAGCGTACTGTAGACTAAGTTTTCGTGCTCTAAATATAATCCTTGCTTTCATTCCAGTGTCTACCACCAACGTGACATACTCATTTTTCATTCCATGTCGTGCGGACTTACGGAACAATGCATGAATCTTTAATCACCTAATTGTGTATCTCTTATCTGACATCAGCCTCCAAATATAAAAGCTGTACCACCTCTGAGTGATAATTGGTCTAGAAAATAGACGCCAAGCGCGTGGACATTAACGCTGCATCAGTGGTGCTGGAGGAATTAAGCTGGCTGTCAGAAGTTAAAACATTGTTTTGGAATGAAACTTGACTCCGGATACCTGTTCTCCGAAGGCAGCATTATCAGAGTATGCATCATGGATCGACTCAATGGTTAAATTTTCCATTATTTTCGAAACTCTTTCTAAAACTGCGCAACAGGCCTACCACGACGTTGTAAGATTAGAATCACCGGCACGTGGGCTGCTAGAGAGAACTCAGTTTAATCAGAGCCTCAAGGGTGTTACTCGGGTGGCATTTTTTGCTAATACACTGTTCAATAGTGTAAAAGTAGATTATATCAGGGAGAAATATGTCGCTTGACTCATTTTTGAACAGCCTCTATCGAAATTTTAGTCTTTCTTTTCTGTAATGCATAGATCTTCTCTTTGGGAACCTCCCGTTCGACTTATTTCCGCGACACCTCTACTACACAAACATGCCAAGTTTGTGTCTCCTCTTTTAATAAAGCTCGGTAAGAGGCCTGAAATGAAAATTCTCAAGAAATCAACTTAGTTGCATACCTAGGTGGTGCAGTGATAAGACGTTAGGCTCGTATTCGGAAAGGCGTTGGTTGAATAGCTCGCCTAGCCACCCACATTTAAGTTTTCCGTCGATTGCCTAAATTCTTTAAGACAAATTAGGAATAAACGGATTCTTTGGAAATATTTGTGTGAGAATTTATTCATTCATGCCTCTTTTCTTGACAAAACGATTCGTTGTAGTTATTCAGTGCTTTTTCTACGTGTAGTCGCCAACTATCTTCGTCTGATAAACTCGCACGTCATTGTACAAAAAGATTAAAAAAATGTTCAAATGTGTGGGAATTTCTTAGGGATCAAACTCCTGAGGTCATCGGTCCCTAGGCTTACACACTGCTTAAACTAACTTATGCTGAGAACAGCACTCTCACCCATGTCCGAGGGAGGACTCGAACCTCCGGCGGGGATGCTGCGCAATCCGTGACATGGCGCTTTAAACCACGCTGCCACTTCGCGCATCAAAAAGGTTAAATTTCTTTAGTTTACATGGAGTTCGTCACACTGTTGAAGCGGGTAATTCGAGAATGTCTCAACTGTTTTTGTGTTATGATGTGCTGCTTTGAATAGGGGATCGAAACGACACTCTGTATTATACTCAGCACAATAGAAAAAAGTACTTTTGTTATATCATAAACAACACCTGAAATTGTACCGGTTAAGTAATGTACAATCGGATCAAACACAGTTTTAAAGAGTCTAGCAAGAGTAAATCACCTTCGAAGGTCGAAGCCGTGCTTTGGTACGGATAAGTTTCTCGTTTTCATACCACTACATACTACTTGCCGAAAAATTTTGCAAATTTATATAACTTATCATGGATGTAATGGTGAGGTATCATCTATCGTTACCGCAAGTATCGCGTTCGCAAAAATTAGTTAATCTTAAAACACGAAGTTCGTGCATGTTACCATTATTACACGCACTTGGCGTCCATCGCAATGTCCATGACGCGAGGTGACACAGAGGACCGAGAAATGGTGAATATCAGAACAACTTTTGTAGTGAAATATAGACCGTTCAAACCGTCATGCTACAATCAACTATCGATATTCTCGCCATGTACTTCTAAATATGTAACAGTCGTTTTTCGTCATAAGCAAGAGCACGACTGAAATGACTGACCGCCCTATGTGTGCTTTCACGCTCGAGCGACTGAACTGTCCTTGTATTCTTGTTCGATAAGGTTCTCCTAAACTGTTTCTATTCAGTAAGTGAAAACTTTCTTTGCATAAAGACAGTTGAATGTTTCTGAGATTCAGAGACATGGTTATTAATAAACCCTTTAGCAACTGTAAGACTGGCTTTTGATTTATCACAGCCCATAATCCATTAATTGGTCAAAATTAGTAATCATTTCTGACAGTTTGAAAAAGAGATTGTTTACTATTTTGTCATCAACTGTCCGTGGTCCGATCAGACCACAGAAGTTTTCAGCGTGCGTTTAATATGCTTACAGGTCCATACCACTAACGTCGATTTGCAGTGGTGTTTTGGAACATATACTGTATTCAAACATTGTGAAGTACCTCGCCCGCGCGGGATTAGCTGAGCGGTCTATGGCGCTATAGTCATGGACTGTGCGGCTGGTCCCAGCGAAGATTCGAGTCCTCCCTCGGCTATGTGTGTGTGTGTGTGTGTGTGTGTGTGTGTGTGTCCTTAGGATAATTTAGGTTAATTAGTGTGTAAGCTTATGGACTGATGATCTTAGCAGTCAAGTCCCATAAGATTTCACACACATTTAAACCTTTTTTTTCATCGAATAAAACTGAAGTAATATCCGGCGTTCCCCAAGGAAGTGTTATAGGCAATCTATTGTTCCTGATCTATATTAACTACATAGGAGACCATCTAAGTAGCCGTCTTAGATCGTTTGCAGATGATGCTGTCATTTACCAACTTGTAAAGTTATCAGATGACCAAACCGAATTGCAAAATGATGTAGATAAGATACCTGTATGGTGCAAAAAGTGGCAATTGACCCTGAATAAAGAAGAGTGTGAAGTTGTTCACATGAATACTAAAAGAAATCAGCTAAATTTCGATTACGCGATAAGTCACACAAATCTGAAGGCAGTAAATTCAACTAAATACTTGACTACAATTACAAATAACCTAAATTGGAACGATCACATAGATAATGTTGTGGGTAGAGCAAACCAAAGACTGCGATTCATTGGCAGAACACTTAGAAGGTGCAACATGTCTACTAAAGAGACTGCTTACACCAAGCTTGTCCGTCCTATTCTGGAGTATTGCTGTGCGGTGTGGGATCCGCATCAGATGGGACTGACGAATGACATCGAAAAATTACAAAAAAGGCAGCTCGTTCTGTATTATCGCGAAACAGGGGAGATAGTGTCACTGACATGATACGTGCATTGGAGTGGCAATCATTAAAACAAAGGCGTTTTTCGTTGCGACGGGATCTTCTCATGAAATTTCAATCACCAGTTTTCTCCTGCGATTGCGAAAACATTCTGTTGACACCCACCTACATAGGGAGAAATGATCATCACCATTGCTGTTTTTCTGGGGGAACGCTGGGGGATGTGAACCCCTAAACTTTTTCGTCGACAAAGTAATTTTTCTACAATGTTGAGAACTAGGAAGAGTGCCAAAGATTTATTTCACGGACGTAAATTTTTTATTTCATTTTTTCGGGTTGGTAATTGCAATGCGAACGATATCAGTACAGTTTTTGGTGGGAAAAGCGATGTCATTGAGTGTTTCAAGCATTTAGAAGCTGTGGCCGATACCATTTTTTTTTTTTTTTTTTTTGTAGTTTGACATGTTGATGACGTCATGGCTCAAAGCAGACGGGTGGCATCCCATGCATCAGTTATAAGTAGTTTTCGCTGCATTATATCCAATGTCTGAGTTTCGTCAAACTTTTTTTTAGAAAAAAAGCACTGATCATCACGATAAAATAAGAGAAATCAGGGCTTGCACAGAAAAATTTAAGTGCTTGTTTTTCCCGAGAGTGGAACGGTAGAGAGAGAGCATAAAGGTGGTTTCATTGAACCCTCTGCCATGCACTTTATTGGGGATAGCAGAGTAATGGCGTAGATGTAGATGTAATACAATCTTCGCCTCGCAACGATGCGAGGAGTCGACCGTACATGTGGTTCGGAATCCACGGTGAACTATACGTCCCTTTTCTCGGGTTGGATAACTGAGGTAGGTTTGGGACACACAAGGCGCCTAAGCGGCATCCAGTTGAAAGACATGCATCCGATTACTGAGTCTCATGAATTTATTATTATTTTTACATGTGCCAGTGTTATTTACCTGGGTGAGTGAGTGTATGTGTGCCGTGAGATCAATTCTGTCGCCGAATTAAATTAACAGCGGAAAAATACGGCCATACACAATAAAATTTTTTGCTTTCCTCAACATATATTTTTTGCATTTTACAAAGGAAATTCTTCCGCAGAAAGAGAAATATAGAGAGACAAAATAAATGCAAGTAATAATTTAATATACGTTCGAAGTAAAAACCAAGATATCTGACGCTTCGTTATTTGATTAACTAAATCATGAAAATTAATACTGTACAGCTAAAGTTACAATTTTCTCGTAAAATGCGGCGCTTCTCATTACCGAATTAGACGAACGAGGAACCCCGATTTACACTCTCAAATCTAACACTGGAATTCAAAGAAGAATTGTTTTCCTTCCACGCTTCTATAATAAATCTGTTAGATGTGGTAATTTTGCTCATAACTGTTGCAAGACGAGTACTGATGTCCTTGAGTGCGATGGTAATGCATTTGCCTTGCAAGGAGCAGTTTGACTGTTGAGACACGTCGAACACGAACGCCTCGCTAGTCGCGTGCAGGGTAATGATGAGGTACGCTGACGTATCTGGAAACCCTGAGCACCTGATTCCGTGTAGTCAGTACGGCCTTGCGGTAGCCCCTGTGCGGTAAACATCGCGTATCTTCACGGTTCTGAACGCCGGCCTGTCGATACTGCGCTGCTTGCGACGAGCTGCTTTCATCAGCTCTTGATGCGTAATAGCCAAGGAGAAACTGCCTATTTGCTTCTGTCTCGGGGTCTTCGGCCGACGTTCGTCTGATGATTTTACTGACGTTTCGCCAGCACGAGTAGCTGGCATTTTCAAAGCTTCACCCCCCATTGCCGGTGGTGAAATGGAGCCGAGTTCGCAGCCGCAGACTATATGTCCCTGGCGCGGCAACGTTCGAGGGCTTCTCCGCTTGTCTTTTCCGGTGTGGTTTTCCCTTTGCTGCCTGCGACGGTCGTTCCCTGGAGTACGGGGAGCCAGGATCCGTTTACCTTAAGGCTTTCTTCTTGTGGAAGCTATTTGCGTGTTTGCGTATTTCTACAGCTTCTCTGAACAAGCGCGTGTGATAGTGCTTCTCTACAGCCAGAACTTCCGTGTCGGTGAATTTTATTACGTGGTCGGTCTCACGCAGCGCGTGCTCTGCCACGGTGAGGAAGTCCACATAACGAATGAAAAAAAAATAAAAAAATAAAACCCCTCTCAGCGAAAATTCTTACTCATTTACCGTTATGTGTTTCTCAAGGCCAGATAGAACAGTGGAGAACACAAAGCTCTACACTTGAGACCATTATCCACGACGAAAGATTTGCCCTACTGGTTTTACAAGCCCCATTTATATCTCTTCGGGTGTGGCGCTAAAAACATTGCAAGATTCTAAACGAGACAGGGAGATCTACTAATTAATTCTTCTCGGGATATCGGCCAACTAAAGGGATCGATTTGTGGCGATGTTTCGTTAGATTTATTTCTTACCATCTTCTGACGAAGGCAAAACACGGCAGGTAAAAAGCTTGCTGAAAAGTCGCTACACGTCAGCCATTTCACCTGCTGATGCCCCGAGAAGAATTCATCGGCAAAATTCGCCCAGAAATTTATGTTCAAAGTGAGGTTAGTAAACAAGTAAGCGAAGAGGGAAGTAATGCAGAAGGCAGAGAGGTTAAGGTGGGAGTAGCTTGTACACTGATTTGTAAGATACTTTTACGGTATTCATGTAAAGAGCTGCGAGACATGTAACTACCGCTATTATACAATATATGCCCAAACATGTCGGATACTGCTGCGACTGTTGTACCAGAGACCCTGATATAAATTTCGGTCTCAGATGGAACTGGATAGTAAGACGGCAACATCGGTCATATCTAACATATTCTTTAACACGGCAGAAAGTTAACTGACAAGACCTATGAAAACTATTGCAGCGCCAACTTCGCAAAGAGGGGGGTGGGGGTTGGGGGGGAGTAGCAAGGGCGGCTGTGCCTCCCCCTTCCCGTCCTACCCGCCCCTGGAATCTAGCGTACAGAGTTTTCATTCATTACAGAACTCTCATACGCTTCCAGAAATTATTTACGTATTTCTGCAGAACATGTCGTGACTGATCGCAGTTTGAAAGTTCTAAGGCCTTAGCAATTTCTGTACACCTTCTGTTTGTTGGTTGTCGCAATGTTCATGGAAAGTTATGCCATTTCATTTGGTGCAGCTGCTATTTTGCACTGACCTAAACTCAAAGCAGACACAGATCGTTTAGTAGGATACATGTCAGATGTAATGAGATAAGGATAAAATTTCTGATCATCAGCTTCAAGAATCTCACATCCATAATCATTTTAATAATACAGAATGATGTACTCTGAACATAATCATGAAATAGCGTTTACCTTTTAAGTATCGAAGTAAGCTGCCTATAACGAACGTTGAACGGATAACAGTTTTCTGCTGCGACATAAAAAAAAAAAATGGTTCAAATGGCTCTGAGCACTATGGGACTTAGCATCTAAGGTCATCAATCCCCTAGAACTTAGAACTACTTAAACCTAACTAACCTAAGGACATCACACACATCCATGCCCGAGGCACGATTCGAACCTGCGACCGTAGCAGTCGCACGGTTCCGGACTGAAGCGCCTAGAACCGCTCGGCCACCGCGTCCGGCTGCTGCGACATAATAAGTCTTTGCGCCACCTAAATTTGGGTCTTGTGGCATGACACGCCTCGAAACTTCGAATCTGTGCAACTCATTTATACGAAAATATCAATTTTTGTGTCTTGCCCCAGATCCCCTGGACAGATCTCTGTGGACGCCCATTATTCAGCTGCACGATATTTTATTCATCGGTAGTTCAATGCGAGCTAGTATAGGAAAATTGTAGAACTAACGTCTTACGAGCCGTAAGACAAATTAAGCTCCTTACCTATCGGAAAACATTTTAGGCACTGGCGTAAGAATGCGTCTGTTATGTACTAGATATGATCACAGATACAGCAATAACTTGCTCATTTCCTATGACAAAATGTTTGTCTGATTTTTAAACCTGAGAATTTAAACATCAATAACATATAAATGTAACAAATCACTTAAATACAATGCTTCTATGATACAGGATACACATTTTTGTGTTTCTAAGAAATTATTAGTGTATCACCTACAAATTTTCAAAACTACGTTGACACAAACTACTAAAATTGACAAAGTTTCGTGGTGCTGCTGTCTAAAAACCGAGGTGAAGCCGTCTTTTCTGTTAGAAACAGAAGGATAATTCAGTAGACAACTTCTTTTCGCACTGTTAATTTTTCAGGAAATGACAGCTGAGAATTGAAGCTGTATTGGATTTGTAGTTCAGGACATCGGATCCTTTTCTGATAAAATACTGCTTAAGTAAACGGCCGCACGGGAAATTTTTTTGCCAACCTTTCTGACAGGTTACTCAGTATTCCCGACATGAAATAGAAGTCGAGTTCGATATCTAGTTCGACTAACAGTTTTATTCCGCCACAGTGCTTCATTTCAGCCCATAGCAACCGGAAGACTAAGTAAATGATTTTTAAAAATGGTGACAATTAGGATCGTTGTCTCGCTATTAAAAGTCGTCACGGCGTAGCTGTTGTGATTCTGTATTCTTAAGACAGTATGAACAAAGTGATTGAAATATGCAAGTAATTAATATGTTACAACTACACTAGGAAACCGGTATGTCTTATAAAACGACTAAAAGGGATGACTCCTCGCCTGGGCTGTTGTATGTATCTTCAGAGTGGTGGATGAAATGTGGTTATTCTGTGTCTTGTCTTGCTCTGTGTCTTCAAAATTATTTAGAAATTAGATGTAAGACCTTTCGTCTTTGTACATATGCTAGGGTAATTTCATATATTTGTGAAACCTTAAAGAATAAGAAGAAATGAATATAATGAATGAATATAACTATGCAAAGAAAAACCTCGTCGAATAATATGAGTAGTAATGTCATCCAACGTGCTACGTCTAACAGTACGTCAATATATATTTTCAAACTGTAGCTGAGTTTCCAGTTGTCAGACGTAAGCGTTAAGATTACTGATAACCTGAAATAACTGAACTGTTGACCAGTTACAGTGAAGAGCACGCTATTTGGGAAGTGACTTGTATTTTTTCTCTGCAAGCTATTGTACGATTTGGAGGCGAAGATTGATTACCAGTTAAGTAAATAAAAGTGCTGTCATAAATTCACTGTTCTCTGCAGTGCGCAATGAATATAATGTAAGAGGTGCCATAACTTCCTTTTTGTTGTCATTCTGTATTGATTACTGTCGTTGTAGAAACACAGCCTTCTAGATTGAGACGTAAGAAAAATTACAGTGCATTTATATGGTAGCAATACACTTCGCACTTCTAATCAGTTTCACCTATTGAAAGTGAGTACACATTGGCTCTAGTGTAAGGAATTTTCGTAAAATGTGATTGAAGTGCTACTTAAGTTGAGAGGTTCAGCCCTAAACACCCAATACCGTACAGCGCTTTCTCAGAGACGGGCCTGTCTGTAAAACTATTTCCGTACGTCGTTACTGTTACATAGCTGTTGTCCCACATACAGCAATTTCTAGGATCTCGTCCAGGCTGTGACTCCGGCAAGCACATCGAAAGCCGCAGCGCGCTTTCTCTGTGTGCCTGCTGGGCATCTCGCGCCCGCGGGAATCATGAGAGTCGTGTAAATGGTTCAAGCGATTCAACCGATGAAATTGGTTGTTGTTTTATGGGAAAATCACATACAAACAACGAACGGTATTTTTTTTCAGATATGGATGTAAAATGGCACTAAACGGCACCAGTCACTTGATCATGGCGAAGAGGGGACTTGAAAAAAACCAATGAAAAATGAGATACAGAACTAATTAGTCCATTCATACTATAAAAACAGATGCATGTAAATCAATGGACCTGTTTCAACCAAAATTGTCTGGAAAGAACTGCTGTGAGAGTAAGAAGCAGCTACTTGACAAAGGAGCAGAGGTTGGAGTGAAACACCAGTGTAGACCAAAAAGCCGGAATACCCTTACTTTTTGTCATCGAGTAATTGAGAAAGAGGACTTCACACATAATTTCAAACCTTTACGAAACTTTTTCTTGCTCACAACCCCTACAAAATGATGAAAGGCTTCTACTGGCTCTGAGCACTATGGGACTTAACTTCTGAGGTCATCAGTCCACTAGAACTTAGAACTACTTACACCTAACTAACCTAAGGACATCACACACATCAATGCCGGAGGCAGGATTCGAACCTGCGACCGTAGCGGTCACGCAGTTCCAGACTGACGCGCCTAGAACTGCACGGCCACACCGGCCGGCACAATGATGAAAGGAAAAAAGTTTATCTGTTACTACATTTTCTATCTTCACACAGTAAAACTAAAACATGAAGCATGGTGTCCCAGTTTATTACTTCTATACTACGAGGGTCCCTCCAAAAGAAATGAAAATTTTTGTAAAAATACAGTTTTCATTATGCATGTGTGAAAGTTTTACAGTGTGTAGATACATCCTCTCTTGTTTTCAAACTTAGTTCTACATCTACATCGATTGCAAATCACATTTAAGTGCCTGGCAGAGGGTTCGACCTGTTCCCGTGAGTGGCGCCGTCACAGCATGTCTTCAAGATGGCTGCTACACTTGACGTTAGGCAGAAGCAACGTGCTGTCATAGAATTCCTGTGCTGTGAAAACGAGACAGTGGAAAACATCCACAAGAGATTGAAAAAGGTGTATGGAGATGCTGCTGTCGATCGCAGTACAGTTAGTCAGTGGGCAAGCAGGTTACGTGATGAAAGCGGGCGCGGCAATATTGAAGACTGTCCTCGCAGCGGCAGGCCTCGTACTGCACACACTCCAGACAATGTGCAGAGTGTTAACGAATTGGTGACTGCTGACAGACGCATCACAGTGAACGAATTGTCACGCTACGTTGGGATAGGGGACGGAAGTGTTTGTAAAATACTGAAAGTGTTGGCGTTAAAAAAGGTTTGTGGCAGGTGGGTTCCCAGGATGTTGGCAGTGGCGCACAAAGAAACAAGAAAAACGGTATGCAGCGAACATTTGGAACAGTACGAGAATGGTGGAGATGAATTTCTTGGAAGAGTTGTGACAGATGATGAAACATGGCTCCATTATTTTTCACCATAGACGAAGAGGCAATCAATGGAGTGGCATCATGCAAATTCACCCAAGAAAAAAAGTTCAAAACCATACCTTCTGTTGGAAAAGTTATGGCTACGGTGTTTTTCGACTCCGAAGGACTCTTGCTTGTAGAAATCGTGCCAAGTGGAACCACCATAAATTCTGATGCATATGTGACGACACTGAAGAAACTTCAAGCTCGACTGAGTCGTGTTCGACCACATCGGCAAAAGCAGGATGTTTTGCTGTTGCACGACACTGCACGGCCACATGTCAGTCAAAAAACCATGGAAGCGATCACAAAACGCGGATGGACAACACTGAAACACCCGCCTTACAGTCCTGACCTGGCTCCACGTGACTCATCTCTTTGGGAAACTAAAAGACTCTCTTCGTGGAACTAGGTTTGAAGATGATGACTCCCTTGTGTACGCTGCCAAACAGTGGCACCAACAGGTTGGTCCAGAATTTTACTGTGCGGGTATACAGGTGCTGGTTCCAAGATGGCGTAAGGCAGTTGAGAGGGATGCAAATTGTGTGGAGAAATGAAAATATTGTTCGTAAAGGATGTATCTACACACTATAAAACTTTCAAACATGCAGAGTAAAAGATGGATTTTAAAAAAAATAGTGTGCATTTCTTTTGGAGTGACCCTCGTACTGTTGTAGCGACATATTTCTCAGACAAGCAAAATTATATCATTTTACAACGCACAGTTCAGGATATATGGCTTCATAAACACTAAGATGGGTGAGAAATGCAGCATCATGCACGATGTTTCAAATTATTACTTCTTTACTATTAACTAGTCACAAAACATTCCGCAGACAGTACCCACATATACCACTGGATGTACTTGCAAGATTATAGCATTGTACTATACACAGTTCATGAGACACGATGTCATTAACATTGAGCTGCGTGTAAATGATACTATAGCTCAAAATTCACTATAGATACAGGTGAAATCTGTAAATATATACGTGTGAATTAAATGAAACACATTTAACATGCCCATACAAGAACAAAACCACGGTTAAAAAGCTCATCCTAAACCTCTGGAACAACTCAACCAAATTTGGTACACATGTTAATTACGATCTCGAAAGATGTCCTGTGGGGGTAAGAACGACCAGCGACCCCCCCCCCCCCCCATGGGGGTGGTGGAGAGAGAAAGGGGATGAGGAGGACACGGACAGTAAAGGGGAAGGAGGAAATGGGCACAGATACGGGGGAAGAGGAGAAAGGCCGAGAGAGGGGAAGGTGAAATGGACAGAGAAGCGAAAGAGGAGGAGATGCACAGAGAGGGGGAGGAGGAAATGGATGGAGTGAGGGTGAGGAAGGAATGGCATTAAAGGGAGGTGGAGGAGGTGGACAGAGAAAAGAGGTGGAGCAGTTGGACAGAGAGAAGGGGTGAAGAGGTGTCTGACAGAGAGCACAGAAGTGGGAAGGCGGAGACGGAGAGGATCGCGAGCAGAGAGAGAGGGAGAATGAGGAGACGGAAAAATAGAAGACTGGAAACTGTACATACCCTGCAACGCCGGATATTCAGCTAACCCACTAATAAAAATGGAAAGAGCTCCAACATCACAGCATCGAGGCACCGGCGATTATAATTATTTGGCTCTCCATGTGCTCGCTCAGCAGACAGACTGTCGGTGCGAGGTAGATTATGAGGTCGTGGGTATAGCTTAATCAATTACATAGGTGCAGTTCCAGTACATTTCAGGACTTTCGATACAGCAACGCCCTTCTTGCGTAATGCGAGTTTCGTTGTTTCTCACGCATACAGGCTTTTCGAAGCCTTACGGTATCCGTGGCGAAATGTTTGGTCGTTAGAGAAATAAGAATACAACTAGAACGTAGTTCGCGGAGAGGGGCGTGTATTTTCTTCATTCGTCTGGACGTATTCATTGTCTGAAGTTCCGTTGCGATACCAGCACAGTTTTCTGTTCGAGGGATCTATGGTAGGGGAGAGAGCTGTACCTATAGGATAGTGTATCTAGAAATACATGATGCTTGCTCGTTGTTAATTCAGTCTAGTGGCTGATTAGAATCACATGACAACGTGCACTAGTGACTGTCATAAGTAGTTTCCTCCATTTTCTACAGTTTTTGTTGTTGTTAGGCTCGATGTTGCGTCTTCTGCAAAATTTGTAAATATTTCGCGTTGACTGCTGTATTATATGCAAAAGCTATTTGGGATACATTGTTAATTCTTAAGGTACAGAATGTTATATATTTTTAGAACTTATATAACATGTGGACAGCAAAGCCATACTTCGTCGGTCATGCACCGCCTTTTACCATGGAACATGTGGTACCTGCAAATGAATTAACTTACTTTAATGTCTTGATGATTTTACTGTCGTGAAAATGGAAATTTGTTTTAGTTTCCAATAGCTTCTATTTCAAAATATTTTTAGCCTATAACTGGTTTTTAACAACACTTCTAATTTGATTTCACTTACTGATTGTCGGTATGTTGGAGAAATAATGTAACAGATAGACGATTAAATACAATGTGACAACATTTTCTCAATTGCAAACGCTTTATATTGCACTAGAGTATTTGTTTCTGGGTACATGATCATGCTATACCGTGGGACATGTCTTCACATATGCAGAAATCTTAATTTTCCACAGTAATTTTTGAAATTTCACAGAAGGACTGCAGCATTTAAAAAGTGAATGCCATCATTTAAAAATAGAATTAGAATATAGGTACGTCAACAAATTCGGTGAATAGTCTCAGAAAGAAAGGAACACTAATCTCCTTCTCCTAATAAAAAAGAGAAAAAGGAAACACGAGTTACAAACAAAAATCTTTACTAGACTTCGAAGTAGTCACCATTAGCCACAACAAACTTCGGTTATAAAGCTGTTGAAAGCTGTCAGCAAACGTGTCTCAAAGCACGGTGGTCAGGCGTTGTTGTGTGTCTGCATCATTACAGGAGGTGAAACTGGTGTTACCAATGCGATCCAGGGAACAAGCGATAGTCCTATGGTTAAAAGCAGTGCTGATCTACGAACTCTGCACAGAATCTGATAGAGATTCCACCATTTAATCGATGAATTTTAGTAAATTCAGCTGTTCTTCAACGCCACTAACATTGGCCTTATTTGCAGTAAAGGAACATTTAAAATCTCCCTAGTTTTGCTTTTCTATCTTGAATTTCAGTTCCTTTATCACTCGTGAGCTTGTGGACACTAACTTTGGTGCCATCGGCACAGAGCTCTAGAACTAAATCACGTGGATAAAAATTCTAAGTCAAGGTAGGAATAATTCCTTTTTTGATAACTAGTTTCAGATTCTTGACGAGCCATCTTCAGATCGATAAAAATTTTTACTGATTTCAATATGTATAAGCCACCTGGCATTAGAAATCGTCATAATCTGTTGAGCTAAATCGCTCTTGTTTTCTTGTACATACTAAAGTACAAGGACCTCGTGATTATATAATTTACAACGTTAGTGTGTACATAACAAGAACGATTCAGCTCAACTGATTATCACGATGCCTTGTGGCCGATAAACACTGAATTAAGTAATAATTGTTCTTGATCTGAATATGGCTCTTCAGTGACCTGAAACTAGTTATGAATAAAGGAACTTTTTCGATATTTACTTCGGATTTTTATCCACACATTTTAATATAACAGATCGCCAGTCTGCCTATTTGACAACTTCAAAGAACAACGAAGGAGTGAATTACCGTGTGTAGACGGGACGTGTCTTGCTATCACGTTACTGAACTACTTTGCTGGATGCTATAGATAAGGAATTCTGGCCTTAGCGGTAACATAGATAGCAGAAAGCAGGAGAGTGAAGACATCGTCACAGCTTGTTAGGTTATCTTCGCTACTGCCGCTTGCACTTAAAGCCCACAAAAGGCATTAGGGCTTTATGGCACAGGGGTGAGGGCGCCGCAGTCTCCACCCTAAATGCCTCAGTCACATTCGCCGTGCCCCCCACCCCCACCCCCAGTCGGAATGTGTGCTGACACCGCATTCCAGAAAAAAAGCACTGCCTGAGGCAACGACTCGTAAAAAACCAAAGAAAGAGGAGGAAAAAAGTTACAAGATGCGTTTTAGTGTTGATTCAGAATAGCATACAACATTGTTTAGTAGGATTCAGTTCGTGCCCAGTGTATATGGCAATCTGTTTTAATTTTGAGTACGCTTCTTCAGTTGCGAGCTCACCAGTAGCTTATTTTGGCCCTTTGCGGAATACTCAGGTGAGAAATAGTTAATTTCTTCTGGAAGATTAGAAGCCGGTAAGGGTGCAGGTGACTCAATATAAGCTGGTTCAGAAGACCTACCAAATGATAAAATACTTTCTGCCAACATAAAATTCTAGGATGTCTCCCATCTTCCACATCGTCGGAAGATGATGCAAGTGACAGTAATCTACGAGGGTCGTTCAATAAGTAATGCCCCATAGTTTTTTTCTCAAAACATATTTGTTGTTAAGAGTCAGAATTTGGTGGCAATATACATGAACATGTCTTGTCCATGTTCTATTTTTCTACGTACTCTCCATCTCGTTCTATGGCCGTACGCCATCGTTGTGGAAGAGCATGTAATTCCTGCTGCTAAAAGCTCTTGTCCTGTAGGCGTAGCCATGTTTTCACTGCATGACTGACACTCGCGTCATCTTCAAAGTGACAGAAAGGCCTCTCCGTCTGTCTGAAAACGTTCCAACAATTCATATGAAATGGCCTTTCTTTGAATCATGTGGTCTGCTGTGAGCATTCGTGAAACCCATCGTGAGGACCTCTTTGAATATCCGAGAGTCTCGATCATTGCAGACTGGGTGGCAACTGTAAAGCTAATTGTCGAGTTGTATGCGCCGGTCGGCACGAATAATGGCATCCGAAAGATTCAGCAAGTCTGGAGCAGTGACTGTGACAGGACGTCCCGAGCGTGGCTGAACATGAAGCTCTGCTTCTGCATTTCCTGAGGCTGTAACTTTCTTTACCCATCGCCTAACTGTACTTGTATCAACTGCATCGCCGCCATATACTGCACACAAATGTTTATGGAAGTTCACCACGGTTTCTTTTTCTGCACACAAGAATTCAGTAATAGCATGCTGCTTGTAACGTGAGTCGTATGTAGACGACGTTTTGATGCTGTACTACGGCTCTGACATCTGCCAGAACGGTTCGAAAGTTCACCGGCGCACAGAACAAACATCAAATGTGAAGCAACAACAAGGACGTTTGTCTATGTATATTAATGGATTTTTTTTAATGTGTTGCATTACTTACTGAACGACCCTCGTACTTTCCATGAATTCATGCGCATGAAAACCCGAGAACGCTAAATCGATATAAAGAGCACTCAGTAGGAAACATAACGAGGTAATTTTTTGCCATGGGCACTGCGGAATGCACGATCACTTTTTTTTTGTAGTCGTGATTCTTAGTACAATCTGTAGAATCCGAGGTAAGGCGTGTCCGAGTCTCGGACGTTAGAGATATGTAAGTCATTCGAAATTAGGATTTGCCACAACTTCGAAGAGGCTTGATTAATGAGGAATTCATTGAGTCCTGCGTGACAAAAAATATCAACTTCATTCAGTGGATCAAGAATAGATTTATTTTTTAACAGACAAGGTAAATCACTCGAGTCAAAGCCACGTTACTGTGAGTGACGATGATATGTGGAGCGTGCTGCTCGGCCGTAATGATCTAGATATCCCTAAGAGACTTCACGCAAATGCCAAGAAAGTCTCTCCAAAACCGTTGCGGTCCGTTTGACGCTACTTTCTCGTGCAGCACAGCTTGTCACACAACTCTTGTGATCCTGGTAGCAGCAGGATGCAAGCATTTTGTCTCTTGACTTGAAGGTTTATGACGCTTTGATGATTCGAGGTATGTGATATCAGCTAAAAGTGGCAGTGCAGGAACTAATAGTAGATGACAGATATTCCTCAGTATCGAAGGAATGAGTTTGCTTGAAATTGTTGAGCTACACAAGCGTAGTTACCAGTACGCTTCAATGCAAAGTTTTAAAATCACGATTTGTCAGAAACAGTTAGGCAAAAGCTCCATAAAATTAGTTATCAACATTCTATCTTACAAGTGAAAACAGTGATCAATATACTAAGTACAATTTGGTGCTTTGCAATACAGAAGTCGGCTATAACAATTCTAATAAATAATTAAATTAATAAAACAGGTATATTGATTGGCGACTCCATGGAGTGTCCTGTGCACCACGACCAGATAATGGATATACTTGGAAGGAGAGACAGCATTGGTCGTATTTTTTTGTTTTATTACCCGCAAAATCGATTTTCAGTCACTTAGTGACCATCCTCAGTGCTAGAAGTTAAAAATTTTCACATAACTATCAGAGAGTATAAAACAGAAAATCACAACTACATCTGCATATGAACATAACAGTTGATAAGAACATACCTGTAATATATAATTTAACTTGGTAGGCACTGGTGTCAATAAGCTTAGAGCGATCACAAACTGAGAACTGAGGCCGCTGTTTACATGCACCTATTCAGCAGACCTCGGTGTGACAGGGCTTGTAACGCCCTCTATGTGACAAGTGTCACGTGAAGACTTAATATTACTGGTTTTGCGAGATATTAACACTAAATAACTCTTGTGCATTTGTGAATCATGAAGTAATTCAAATTTAAAATGTACGTAAAAACACATAGCAGACGAAGGGGGAAGGAAACATCTAAAATACATTGGCGTATTGTTTTTAAAAAACAAACTTATAAAACATAAAACAGATCGATAATAAGTTGTCAGAGTACAGGACAGGCAAAAGAGAAAAAGACAATAAAAAAGAATAATATATGAATAACATGAAATGAGGTATAACACAGTTTTTTTTTTAAAAAAAACATAATACCCACCATCTGGCGTGGGAAGTTAGAAGTACAACGTTCGTGATATACGTAAGATGTTACGTTAAGACTAAGGAGTCAAATATATAAGAAATAGTAATAGTACGAAACTGCCATTACGTAATAATTAAAATGCCGTGAAACTCAATGTTCATTACAAAAAAGTTTGTAGGTGTGGATAAACAATTTTGTTATCATATTTAACCGACATGCTGATGTAGGTCTCGTTTGTCCCTTTGGACAAGCTAGCATTGTTATAACAGTGGTTATAGACTTCCGCATAAGCACTGGGTCAGAACCCATACATAATGACATCAAATATACACGGTTGCTTACTGTAAAACATAGCACCCACCATTTGGCGTGGGAAGTTAGAAGTATATCGTTCATGATTTACGTAAATATTACGTTAAAACTGAGAAGTCAAATATATTAAAAAAAAATAAAAATAGTAATAGTACGAAAATGCCATTAAGTAACAATTCAAATGCCATTAACGATATACTGGGAATTTCAGACGATTCAGGGTGTACAGAAGTCTCTTTATGACTTCGGACTAAGCCACCACAACAAAACCATTAACTGCTCATCAACAGGTGAGGTGACGCATGCGACTTAATTTGGCCTGACATCTGGGTCGTCAAAGGCGCTATGAAAGCTTGGTGTGTCACCACTGTCTAACGTCAGGAAATTCGTGTTCGTTCCTGTCGTTCATCACAGAAGCAGTTTTCGGCATTGATCATGTATATGGCAAGTTAGAATCTTGAACTTTTTTATTCCGGAGGAAATTATGGTCAGTCTTCTCCAAATGATTATTTTGTTTATCTCTCAAAATTTTACCTCTTTCGCATAACACTCGTTAAGCGTTATAAGTACATTAAAAATATTTGACGTGAGATATTCGTTTATTTAAAAACATAAATGATGTTTTATGTCTCTTTTGTAAATGATGTTGACAAACAGCATTTGCATTGTTCGTCGAACAAGTAAACGAAAGAGATGACAATAGTTTTTGAGAAGAGTGTTTTCGTAATTACCTTTCGGATGCCCTGATTTAGTTTTTTCGTAGTCTTGTTAAAGCCAACGGCCTTGCCGCAGCGGTAAAACCGGTTCCCGTCAGGTCACCGAAGTAAATCGCTGTCAGTTTGGGCTAGCACTTGGATGGGTAACCATCCGGTCTGCCGAGAGCTTTTGGCAAGCGTGGTGCACTCAGCCCTTGTGAGACGAACTGTGGAGCTACTTGATTAAGAAGTAGTGGCTCCGGTCTCGTAAACTGACATATGGCTGGGAGGACGGTGAACTGACCGCTTCCCCCCTCCCCAGTGATGTCTGTGGGCCGAGGATGACACGGCGACCGGGCGGTACCGTTGGGCCTTCATGGCCTGTTCGGGCGGAGTTTAGTTCAGTAGTCTTATTAAATCACTGAAGGTGAATGGATCTGAAGTTGATGAGAGGCGACGTTTTCACTATGAAAGTGACAGCGATCCAGTGTTATGAAACTTTGTAAATACCACAACAGTCAGACAAATGGTTCCGATCGGAGATGTTGTGGTACTTACAAAATTGGATATGAAGTAGTCAGTTGTCGCTGCAGGTATATGCCTTACACCAGTTGAATCACTCCCAGACGGCAGCGAGTAACAACACGTATTGCACAGTCCGCTGCAGATCCGGCTGTGGCTGCAAAGTTGCTCAAAAGCACACTTTCCCCTTGTTACTCGTTTTACTGGTAATTCCACAACACGATTTATATCGATTCCCGACTACCCGATTTCACCACAATCTCGTAAATGCAGTAGTCCTTTCAGTAGGTATCAGGTCAAAATCGCCCCACAATTTCACCACTCTTTGTGCTCTCTGTGAAAGCTGCTCCTATTTCGCCGTCCTGGGCTTTAACAACTAGGAATAACGAAAGGGCAGACAAAATTCAAAGACAGTTATACTGTTCATTAGTTTTTCTTTTTCACTCAGTGTGCCACCAGGTGTCTCGTGTACAACCAAGACGGCAAATGAGAGAAATTAGGCCGTCCACAGACAATCACTCTTCCGCTTACCATCCATTAACGCAATAACACGATGATCGTTATTATTCTAATATTCTACGCATCTCCCCTTGTATTCGGCACTGTGGCAGCCATGAGAAAAGTAGGTGGAAATTTAGAAACTTCTACTACCAACATAAATTAATTTACCAGGATATGACATCTTAAATTTAAACTAAAACCGTAGCTCTTGTGTCTGCTAACCTTATCGTCTCATACTCGTTTGGCATATTCCTGACTAAAGCACAGCTAACCCGGTAACATATGCCAAACGAGTATGAGACGCTCAGGTTAGTGGCCACACCCATGCCCGGAGCATACAAAGTGACGTACACTGAGCTCTTTCGAACTGGAGAACTTCTGCGTCAGTGTCTCCAAGAGACTAACAATGAACTTCGATAAAATTAAGTAAATGGACAAACAAACGCACGAATAACTTCATTTCCACAAAGATGGGTCACTCCAGGTTCTATATGTGTCTTATGAGAAACTTACCGAAATATTTCACAAGCAAAATTGGGTTCTCCTGAGTAGAAACTGCGGAACATTGGTTCAGCCTTTCTGCTCTCTTTGCGGATTAATTTGGAAATCGTGCGGACGTGCTCGACTATCGTCACGTGCAGAGCGCCAGTAGATGACCCACACCTAGACTGTATCCATTTGTCGTATTAGTAACGGTGGGGTGTACGTACAGACCGACGGAGGCTGCGACGCAGTTAGGTCACTAGACTATCCGCAGAGTGTCCCGCCCGGTCCTTCTGATTTAGGATTTCTGTCGTTTTACTAAGTCATTTGAGACGAATGTCGAAATGGTTGCTTTGATTACGCCACAGCTAACTTCCTCCCACATCCTTGACTAACTGAATTAGTTTTCCGTCTCTTCTCTCGAAGACTGCCAGTTAAACCTTGATCTTCCTCTTTCATTTCTGATATGTAAGCCAGCATAAAAGTTATTCCCACTCCCATTTAAACCAGTTTTTCGATGATTCTTCACTCCTCCAACAGAAAGACAGAACACGGCTAAGGCTTGAAATCACACACAGCAATATTTCCACCTTTTCGGAGCTCTCGCAAAACGCTGCTTCTTTCCAAACAAGGAGGGATGTAAATCCAGTTTAGAAATTATTGCAATTACAGGCTACATCGTGCCTGCAATCGACCTACGCCCGGGCTCCCTCTAGGTTTATAAAAGTATACTTGCTGTGGGAGACGGCTTTGGATCATCCATTGTAAATGTGAGAGCCATTGGTTTTGGTTGTTGCGTACTTCATCGACCACATTTTACTGAAGCCGCATGAAGTATCCGTGCGGTCTGGGGCGTCTTGTCCCGGTCCGCGCGGCTCCCCCGTAGGAGGTTCGACTCCTCCCTCGGGAATGGGTGTATTGTCGTCCTTAGCGTAAGTTAGTTTAAGTTACATTAAATAGTGTGTAAGCTTAGGGACCTATTACCCTAGCAGTTTGGTCCCATAACACCTTACCACAAATTTCCAAATTATTACTGAATTCCCTATGGATACAATCAGATATACTTTTACCTCGTGAATTCCCTTGCATAGCATGTCGTAAACATTTCGTTTCTTACTTATGTGTCCTCTTACCTTGTTGCTTCAACGCCCTTAACTTACTTTCATTAAAATTGAGAATTGTGCAGATATAAGTCGCTAATAATTTGTTTATTGGAGATATAGCTAGATTTCAAACAATGTGTGGCTATCGTCAGTGCGGTAAGATCCAATTCATATCATCATTATCGCTTCCTGTACAAATAGCTCCTACCAGGGTATCTATGCCAGTATTTCATTTCACAGGTCGGTCCTAATGACAGTCTTCAGCGACACACTTCACACAACAATTCAATGTAAAAAATATAGTTACATGTCTAATTTTCTTCGTCAGCAGTTTTATAAAATATCTTCATAGGGAATATATACAAAGTTTATGGTTACGCTTTTATAAAATGCCTACGGAAACATTTTGGTACGATAGTCACAATATATAAAGTTTCGTGTTGAGCACAAAATACAGTGGTTAAAGCACAATTATTGTCACGCAAATTACACATACTGAATAACACAAATGTGGTCGACTAGACAGTAAGCAACATAACTAGCTATATAGAATATCTCACGTACGATTTTTTTAGCACTACTGTTACAATATTTCGGTGTGAATATGAGCATGCCAATACCACAAAAAATTTCTTGCAGAAACGTGAAAAGGGAAAAAATTGAACGGCATATACTCCCACCATAAAGTGACGTAACCACGACAGCAATGATATCCGAGAACAAAAACAAAAAAATGGCTCTGAGCCCTATGGGACTTAACGTCTGAGGTCATCAGTCCCCTATAACTTAGAACTACTTAAACCTAACTAACTTAAGGACATCACACACATCCATGCCCGAGGCAGGATTCGAACCTGCGACCGTAGCAGTCGCGCCAACAAAAACAGAACAATGCTAAATCCGGAATGGCAGATAGCCCATAACGTATGGGTCCAAATGAAGCAACAACTACACGAGAAAGAGGAATAGTATGCACATGGCATATGAACAGTTTTCGAACTTACATCACAAAGTAGTGAAATTTAGCGAACATTAACCTATACCAGGAAACCGTAAGTATTTAAGGTTCTCCTAATATCGATGGTTTCCTGCGAATCCGTTTTGCTTTTGATGTCTTACAATACTCTTCGCAATTCGTGTAAAATATCAACCACTTCTTACGTTGAGAAGGTTCCGAAAACGGCGGCATCTTTATCTAAGCAGACCGTCCTGCAGTCCTGAGTGCTAACGTCCTTAGAGATCACACGCTGCGCGCGACCGGGAGCGTGCGTTACCTTGAAAGTGCGTCACCTTGAAAGTGCGTGACCAGCGGCGCAAGTGCCTGGAGCAATGCCAAGGTAGTCGCTGCAGTCTGCAACGGAAATATCGCAGTCGGAAGTACGCAGGTTGCTGCCTTGCACCGTGACTCAACAAACCGTCCATTTCACTTTTGCCGACGATGGGCAGCCGGTTTCTCCTCCGTGGTCGAACGGAGCCAATGTACCAGATGGCTTTCTCCGTCCGCTGCCTCTCTCTAGCCGGGACCAGCGGGTGAGCGGCAGAGCCGCTACCGCCTGAGACTTTCACTTGGACAGGTTCGCCACATACCAGAAGGTACGCTGGGTGTTATTGAACTTGGAGCGACCCCACCCATCTTAGTGACGCACTCGGCACAGCCTATGTCCTCCGGTTCGCTATTCTGGCTAGAAAGAAAGGAGGAGGGAGGGAAGATTAGAGACTAACGTCCCCTCGACAGGCGGTCATTGGAACACAAGCTTGGATTACGGAAGGATGTGCAAGATAACCGACCGTGCCCTTCTCAAAGGAACCATCCCGTCAATATCCTGGAGCGATTTAGGGAAATCACGGAAAACCAAAATCTGGATGGTGGGAGAGGGACTTGTGGGTAGGGAAGAATTCCCCTCTTCTATGAAAACGCACTCACCGTACAGTTAATGTTATGGTAATTGCACCTACGACTTCAAGATGACACTCATGGAACAAATCTGGATGGTGAAGATTTTCCAAAGCAGTTACTGCATTAAATTTCAAACCTCTACACAGTTAGCTTTTATAATGCAAGATTAACAAACTACTAATAATAATTCTTCCTCTGGATAAAATGTCAAGCTTACTATTCACATCATAGTAGGTTGTTGAGGATATTTTTGTTCTGTCGTTGCAATTAGAAGTTTAAAGCAACTATGGACAACAGGGCCACATAAATGAAGAAAATAATAGGTTGGTCCATACGTTCGCAGTGTTTTTGTTTTGCTTGTTGGTATTCCTGTTGCTATGGGTTTATTTATCGATTATCATGTTTTATTTGTAGGAGTACTTCACTGTTGCTGTTTGAGTTTACATATTGTCATTTTGTGATTTGGAGGTAGTGGGTGGAGCTGTGGACGCTAGAAAATGGAGTGCCAAGTGGATAAATCGGAACATTTCCGACATATTCTTCTGTTTGAGTACTATAGAGGGTGACAGCAGCGAAGACAGCGAGAAACATTTGCGCCGTGAGTGGAGATAATTCCATTGGACAGAGCACGCAAAAAAAAAAATTATTTCTCTTTTTAAGGAGGATCGTTTTGACCTTGTGACTCTCCACATTCAGGAAGTTCTTTGGGATTTGATGAACATCGCATAAATCCACAATGTTAAACGTCAGTGTAGTCGAGAACTGGCAAATGTGATGAAAGGGGATCATTACAACGTTGCGACATTTGCATGTTATGGGGTAGGTTCAAAAATCGGGCGTATGAGTATCGCATGTTTTAAGCAAAAAAACACGAAAATGAGCGGTAGTCGTATGAGTATGTACATCACTGCTTGTTGGTCATCGATTGGGTCGTGAATAACACCGACCATTCTTGTCCTGTTTCGTTACTGGTGACGAGAAATGGTGTCATTATGCTAACGTAAGGAGAGAAAGGAATGGTTGAGCCCAAATTTCCTGTACAAACACATGTGCGCATCCACAAAAGCGACGGTGGGATGTAACTGGGATTGTTTCCCCAAGGTGTCACCATGACTGCTGACATTTATTGTCAACAACTGAGACGTCTTGCAGATGCAGTACAAGAACAACGATCAGGAAGACTGCCTGAAGTGATGTTACTCCACGATAACGCCAGCCCGCATTCTCCTAGACTGACAAAAACCACTATACAGTAGTAACGTTGGTAAGCCATTGCACACACAGTTTATTCAACCGATATTGCGCCCTCAGATTTTCACCTTTTCCGCTCTCTATTAAACAACCTTCAAGGAACTTTCTTACTGGATGCACTCCAAACATGGTTCGACGAGTTTTTCGCCTGAAAACTGCGTGATTTTCGCAGTCGCGGCCTCGAAAAGATACCCCAGTATTGACAAACTCATGTAAACAGTGAAGGAGAATATATTTGTTGATGACTAAAGTCACTGTAACGTGTATCTGTTGTGTTTGTTAAACTTACAGAAAAACTCTACGAATTTAAGCCCCATCCCAATATTTCCCAAGAAACATAGCCATGTTTCGGCACTGTTTTGTTACTTCTAAAGTGAAAAGCTATACATATACTGCGTGAGATTGCAGTTAAAATATTTGTCTTTTACTCTTAACGGGTATACAATAATGCTATTGCCACATAGCTCTCCACATACAGCCATTAGCATTATTTATTCCGAACTGGGGCACCCACCTTTGTCTCGCTTTTAAATTCATGGGTATGGTTCCAACCCTTTGCAGATTCGATGGCAGCCGTCCAACTTTCGCTACAAAACAAACTCTTAATCGGGCGTAATGTTCAGGTATGTTAGGTAGTGCTGTTTGGATTTGTAGGGAAAGGCAAATGTAAATAAGTTTTTATACCTAAAGATGGTCGGATGACTGAAACGGGTCGTGAATGAATAATTATTGTACCAACAGCCCTTGGACATTCTGAAATATGGATTCTTTCAAATACTCGCCAGTTGTGAGACATACCCTGCACAAAAAAATACCGGAGAGGAGTTCCATTTTAACATTTCGAGTAGTTGCCTGTTGTTTTACTTGGTTATATTTTCAAAAGTCAATTTTATTTCTCCATCACGTATTAAAAATAGTTGCTGTTAACATACTTTCTCACTATATGTACGAAGGGTGATATTTGCTAAGTGGGGACACACTGCAGGAAACTATCCCTTAGAGGAGAAGGAGCAGGAAAGGTCATGTGGACTTAAGGCAGGAAATTCGTTCCAAGGTGGAGATAAATGATGTTCAGCAGTGTAGTTTTCAATGGTTGAGTGCACGTAAGAGGACTCAGCAAGCAAGTGGTTATGTTGTGTCTTGTACTAGCACTTTAGCTCACACAACAGGGTATGCAGGATGTCTACGCACTAGGATCGCTGCAGAGGCAAGTCCGGAGAAACAAGACCTGCACGCGTTGTGTTACAGATAATGGCAGCCATTGTTGGCAATATTGCTGCTGTCCTGAATATGGAGCTAATACTCTACTACAGGGAGACGAATCCCACTTGCCTGATAGGTTCTCAAATGTGCTTTCAATCACTTAAACCTACATTGACAAAGACCTTTTACCTTAAAGTGGGCTTATCTCCATTAGAACTCATTTCCGGCCATATTGAACAGAATTACATTTCGAATAGTGGGACGCAGATTTCAGAATTTGAAGAGGTCTAAACTTATCACCTGTATGACTGAACTTTAAACACAGAGTTCGATCGGTGTAATTGATAATTTGCCTTCTCTTCCTGAATTATTTCAGAGAAAAGGTGCAAAGTAATTTAGACAAGGAGATATTTTTCGCTGACGAGATTCACAGGTTCATATGCGAATGCTACACTGGAAACTCCTCCACAGGAAATGGGACAACATACTACATATTCCTTCCTCGTTTGAAGTTAAATTGAAAAGAAGAAACTGAAAGCGATCAAGAAATATAGGCAACTAATATTTTCACTTTACCTACAGCAATTAGAACACGATCCGAAGTGGAGCCGAGTATCTTGCCTAGACTGATACACTTGGAAAGCAGATCAGCCGAGGGCTTTCCTTATTTAGTGTCTACAGGCTCCTTTGCCTAACAGTGCAAATGTTTCAAAATATCGGAATAACAGAAAAAAATCGTCAAAAACCTTTACGTTTCAGATGCCCACGTCGAAGGCAGCTAGTAACTGAGTCGAAATAAGTAAACTGTCGACACTCCCCATAAAGCAATCAAGATAACTGTGAATAGGAAAGTACAAAATAGTTCGCGATTTACAATCTGGCAATGTCAAATTTCATTAGTTAACCTTTAGTCAGTGCATAGCATTTTCAATTTTGTTGTAGCTGAAGAGATTCCTGTTTATATTTTACTAGCGACCCGGCCCGGCCTCTCACGGGCAACATTAAGAATCTACGGCCAGACGACTTGAGTGGCGTAGCGTGTCTTGTTTGCGGCCCACTTCGTAGTGTAACGTTGTTCTCTAGAGAACAACGTTAGGTGCCTAACTAAATATAACTTTCATACAGCTGACGTGACGTAAGCAGTGCACCGTAGGAAAGGTGTCTAGAGGCAAGAATGTTGCAATAATGCTCTCCATGTTGAACTGGCGTTTGGAGTAACATGTAATGACAATGATGGGAGCAAATAGTGATGCAAATAATATGTTTACACTCAGTGCACATATTGCATGCAACTCATGCGTGATTATGTGTGTGTGTGAGTGACTGAACGTATATCGGAGGCTGGCTGAGGTGGCACAAATAAAACGAAAAAATTAAAGCAAAAGAAGCACGCATTATGTACATGTTTAGCACGTGTTACAGCGCTTCTCTTGTGAACCGTAGTAATCACTGTGATGCGTTATCGAGGCTCATTCCTGCAGTTCTTTGCCGTGGACTCTTTTTATGATGGTCTTCTTCGTCATGCCGCGCAAAGAATCGTGTCAACATCTAGTTTTGACTCATGGAAGGCAGAAAGTTGAAATCTGAGTCATCTGCTGCCCCCCTGAAATAAAATCCCTGTATATAAACGATATTGCTGAAGTCGCAGAAGTAGTTTTTCGGAAAGTGTTTTACGTTAACATTAGAAACAAAATACCACGTATTTAGGATTCGCTTGTTTTTCGCTGTGCAATTGTTCTCAAACTATTGCAGAGAAACTATTGGTTACAAATATTTGATTGTTTCAAATTGTCCCACATCGCAGTCCGATGAACAGGTGGTTATCTTTCCGTCATTGATGATATTAATTAAACTACTTCGAAGCCGAGTAAGTCGTTCAAAGAATTTGCAGTGATTTAAGAGTGCGAATTCCGACTGATAATTTGACGGAAGCAGAAACTGTCAGACTGAAATTGCATCATATTTCGAAATGCGTATCTCCACATTATTGAGAGGTAAATGCTAGGGTAGAAGGCGCAGTGAAAAAAAAGTCAGTGCTAGCAATGAAGGGTAAATAACGCGAGTCGGGGAGACGTGGGAAAACAGTCCAGCCGCTGTCGTAATGCGGCAAAGCAGCCGATTCATCTGATATCGAAAAGTGAATGATCATTATCTTTCGGGCAGGTGTGGAAGTATTTACGAAACGGTTAACTTTGTAATAACCTGTTCTCGTGTCGCCATGGTTAAGGTATACCGTGTATGGGAAAATGGTGCTATCCAAAACAGGCGCTGAGGAAACTGCGGGTGAACGACTGCTGCGAAGATGTCTGCGGTCGAAGGGACGAGCAACTGTTAAGCAACAGACTGACCGGATGAATCAAGAGCCTCGTTAAGCGAGCGTTGCTGCGTCCAGGCCTCGGCAGCAGGTGTCTGGCTCGTTCAGCCATGCTGACTGCCGTTCATCACCGACGAAGGCTGGGACTGAACGCCAGCAACGCAAGAGGACTTCCTTTGAGTGGCGATAGATGACCTTTTCGGATGAATCACATTTTATGGTCCGTCGGACAGATGGGTGTTGGGCGTGTAAGGCGTGGAACGTCTAAGGGCAAACACACTGCAACAATTGTCGGAAGGATCCAGGCCGGAGAGGGAGCGTTATGATCTGGGAAATGTTTTTGTGGCATTCCCCGGGTGATCTCGTCATTGTGGAATGCGCAATGGATCCACAAAAGTATGCATATATTCTTGGGGAACACGTCCAATCCTAAATGCAGTTGCTACGGTCGCAGGTTCGAATCCTGCCTAGGGCATGGATGTGTGTGATGTCCTTAAGTTAGGTTTAAGTAGTTCTAAGTTCTAGGGGACTGATGACCTCAGATGTTAAGTCCCATAGTGCTCAGAGCCATTTTTAACCTAAATGCAGTTGGTTTTTCCTCGGCACGATGGCATCTACCAGTAGGACAATGTAAGTTCGCAGTGTAGGTGCGTGTTTCGAAGAGCATCAGGCTTTTTCTGTACTCCCCTGCCACCAAACTCCCAGCAATTAAACCCAGTCGATAACCTGTAGGACCATCTCGCTTGGGCTGTTCGCGCCATGGATTTTCAACCGAGAAACATAGCACAGCTGATCACGCCACTGGGCTCGGCATTGCTCCAGATCGCTGTCGGTACTTTTCAGTACCTCACTGATTCTCTTCCTGCACGTCTCGCGCTGCAAAAAATTATTGTTCAGGTTTTAGCTGATGGTCAAATTAATACCACTGGGCAGTGTAACAGGACAATTAAAACATGTCTGAGCATGGATGACTGAAAGCCACTGTCTAAAGACCAAAACAATTTGTAATCGTTGACAGAAATAAAAGAAATTTATTCTAAAACAGCTTAAATTCACTGTTGTTTTCCTCGAACTACGGTAGCACTATTTTGGTTTTGCGATGCGGGCAGTTACCTTACCGGAAGATGCCATCGCCGTCTGCATTTGACGCACAATATTTGACGCGTCATCTCTATCAGAGACCGGCCATTTTCAGTAGTCGGGCGACAGCAGAAATGTTTTTATTCTTTGTAACGTCCCAATTTTGAATTTCTCCTCCATGAGCCTCAGACAGCACTCTTTCCGTGCTCATAGTACCTACAGCTAATAGACGGTAGTGCGACAGTTGTACTGTACTGACTGTACTGCCAAAATGCCGGTGACATTAAAAATGATGTTTTGTAATTAAGTGCAATTTTCGTTTACTGGACACGCAGCGTGTATTGAACAAGAAACCTGTGATACAGTAATTAGAGCCGGCTGGTGTGGCCGAGCGGTTCTAGGCGCTACAGTCGGGAACCGCGCGACCGCTACGGTCGCAGGTTCGAATCCTGCCTTGGGCATGGATGTGTGTGATGTCCTTAGGTTAGTTAGGTTTAAGTAGTTCGAAGTTCTAGATGACTGATGACCTTAGAAGTTAAGTCCCATAGTTCTCAGAGCCATTTGAACAGTAATTAGAAGTACCTCAGTATCTTAGGCCTCTGTATTACAATGACTCTCCATTTTGTGAACCCATAAGAAAAGAAACCGAATTGTTGGAAACTTCACGTCTTCCAGTACTCTATTGCTACTTTGGAAGACTCCAAAAATGCCACGAGTACTTCTGCAGCACTGCCATAACTAGTAAGCTTTTCAGAGACTACTCTCTCCGGAAGCAGTTCCATTATTTTATCGTACTGCTAACTACTGTAACATTCTAAACAAGCTGTTCCACCTGCTCTCCGTTTCAGGTTATGGAATACATGTCACCAGTTATTTTCATGAAACAGCTAGTCTCTGGCCTGCACAGAGTCCTGACCTGTATCCTACAGAACACCTTTGGGATGTTATGGAACGCCGACTTCGTGCCAGATCTCACCGACCAACATCGATACCTCTCCTCAGCGCAGCACTCCGTGAGGAATGGGCTGCCATTCCCCAAGTAACCTTCCAGCTCCTGATTGAATGTATGCCTTCGGGAGTGGAAGCTGTCATAAAGGCTAAGCGTGGGCCAACACCATACTGAATTCCAGCATTGCCAATGGAGGACACCACGAACTTGTAAGTCATTTTCAGCCAGGTGTCCGGATACTTTTGATCACATAGTGTACACTTCCTGTATTTCTTGACGAATGTAGTCGCTGCAGTGCCTGTTCCTTTGGACATACATACATGTTCGAAGGAACATTTCATCGTACTTCTTAATATCACAGGCACTGCTATTTCGTATTCGTGCCGTTGCACCCCGTTCTCTTTCAGCCTTTGGTCTGGTATCATTGGTAACTGGTTAATCTGACACAAAGTATTTGTGAACAGACTTACGGGGTAAGCTTATCCAAATTTACGAGACAATATCGTACCTCTTGTTTTTTTTTTAAGACACTCCATTGTTCATCCGTTAACAGGCTCACTTCTTGCATGACTGCACTCCTGCAAACTTCAGTCTTAAGACTCGCCTATACTTGGATCAAATTTTTCTTGGTCGATACGTTGGTGGAGGTGGGCCAATTTGTTGACCTACACGCTGACTTGTACCCTATCTATTTCCACATCTAGGGCAGTTTATAGTCGGTGTGTTCATCTCTGGTGACTCACACGGAGTCACTTCAGAATAGAATTCTTACAGGTTGTGAGGAAATACGCAATACTCCTGGAATTTGGGATAGTGTTTGTCTTGTTTGCAGGGCTATGAGACGTGAAACCTTTATTTGGCAGAACGTGGACATTTTGTGCATTTTCAATGGCAACTATTTGCGAGAAGAAAGACATTCTGGTAAATATCACTGTTTTGAAGACAGAAACCAAGCATTTTCAGATACGTAACAAACTTCTTATATGTCTACATGTGAGGAATGTATATCTGACATTATGCTCTCTGTTTCTGAAACAGCCTATACAGCACGATTTAACTGCCACCTATGGATTTTATGCAACCCGCAAGTCTTCAAGTATAATGTGTGAGAATTTCACATTCTCTTGCTCACTACGTGCAAACTATTAGTCCTACAGGGAAAATGAACCAGACCTTTTATGGGAAATTTAATGTAGTTAAATTTTGTACCAGGATATGTTTTGGTTAGTTTTCGAATTATTCAAGGAAAACGCACAAAAGTGACCTCCTAATGCGTTTCCCTTGAATAGCTCAGAAATTATGGCCTCCAGCGAAAACATATCACAGTACAAAATTTACCTGCATTAAATTTCCTACAAAAGTGGTCATGTTCATTTTTTCTGTGGGACTACTAGTTTGTGCCTAGTGAGCGAGAGAGTATGAAAATCTTGCATGTGGTTTTTGAAGGCGCTGTGGTTTGCATAAAATCCCATCTGTAGTGGCAGTTTAGTCACCCTGCATAATTAATTCTATGCATCAGGCTTTCGACTACCTTAGTCTTAAATTATTTTTGACAGTCACAAGGCAGGATCCGTTGTTATAGAGACCTCATGCAAACATGCTAGAACAGGGACTGGTTCTACATACATTCAATATGGTGCCTAGCATATTGCTGTTCTGGCTTATCCAGCATACTGTCACAGATTATTTGGTTTGATGAATTACTTGCGAGGATCTGCAGTGACCTCATCAACAGTCGCCTCCCTTTCACCGACATGGATAATGTGATCGTATCTGATATCTAAAAAGGTAGTGTGATCTTCTTTAAAAATGTGTGAAGCACGTGTGACAGACTACTGAGAAATATCCTACAGGAAACTCTCCGATTCTAGACTCTGTAAATCCGTTTACTGCTGTGTTACATTGACCTAGACGCGTACCGTTTGTTTAGCTGTTCCTGACATAATGAAACGGTTACTGAAATAGACTTGTCATTGGCTTGTTCCACTGAACGAGCAGGTGGTAACTCACGTACGAGTTGATTAAACAGAAAAAAGATTAGGTTTCTCTACGTACTGAGGGTTACAGAAGTGAGTCCTTTGGTATGTGTGCTGAAAGGTTTCCCTGAGTCAATGGACATTGCCCCTCGCTGAGTCATTTGCAGTGACGCAAGAGCCACAAGGTGCTCGCCGTCCACCAGTTTCTCTCGTGAGACAGCCGAGAGCAGAATGGAAAGTTAGCGAGTACTCAGAAACAGAAGAGCCTTGCTTAATGTTCTTACTACGAAACTGCTTTAAATCGTATCGACTGTTTATTGAGACTTCAAAACAATCAATGCATAGCATGCCAATGCTGAAACTCCATATTTTCGCACTTTTTTCCTTGTCAAAGCCCTAGCAGAGTTGATTTGGCCTTGCTTGTTTAGCAGCTTAATATGTAAACCTTTCAGTGTGTATATGTGAAGTGAGAATGACTACAGCGAATACGTGAATAATTGCTTGTGTTGTTATAACGGAATATTAAGATGAATAAGTGCGTTGGTACAGAAGACTCTGCCCTGTAAAATGAGGCAATTAATTAATGATATCTGTATCGATTGTGGATGCTCACACTGCGTCCCCTTGTGGCAATAGTTGTCGTCGCTGGGACAACAGAGCGTCCCAAGTAAACGAAACAAGGAGATCGTTTCTGTAGTTATGAAAACCGGTGCGCAGAATATACACTAAGTGATGAAAAGTATCCGGACACACCCAAAAACATACGTTTTTCATATTAGGTGAATTATGTTGTCATCTACTACCAGGTACTCCATATCAGCGACCTTAGTAGTCATTAGACATCGTGAGAGAGCAGAATGGGGCTCTCCGCGGAACCCACGGACTTCGAAAGTGGTCAGGTTATTGGATGTCACTTGTGCCATACGTCTGCGTGCGAGATTTCCACACTCCTAAACATCCCCAGGTCCACTGTTTCCGTTGTGATAGTGACGTGAAAACTTGAAGGGACACGTACAGCACAAAAGCGTGCAGGCCGACCTCGTCTGTTGACTGACAGAGACCGCCAACCGTTGAAGAGGGTCGTAATATGTAATAGGCAGACATCTATCCAGGCCATCACACAAGAATTCCAAAATGCATCAGGATACACTGAAAGTACTTTGACAGTTAGGCGGGAGGTGAGAAAACTTGGATTTCAGTCGAGCGGCTGCTCATAAGCCACACATCATGCTGGTAAATGCCAAACGACGCCTCCCTTGGTGTAAGAAGCGTAAACAATGGACGATTGAACAGTGGAAAAACGTTGTGTGGAGTGACGAATCACGGTACATGATGTGGCGATCCGATGGCAGGATGTGGGTATGGCAAATGCCCGGTAAACGTCGACTGCCAGCGTGTGTAGTGCCAACAGTAAAATTCGGAGGAGGTGATGTTATGGAGTGATCGTGTTTTTCATGGAGGGGGCTTGCACCCCATGTTGTTTTGCGTGGCACTATTACAGCACAGGCCTACATTGATGTTTTAAGCACCTTCTTGCTTTCCACTATTGTAGAGCAACTCGGGGATTTCCATTGCATATTTCAACACGATCGGTCACCTGTTCATAATGCACGGCCTGTGGAGGAGTGGTTATACGACAGTAACATGCCTGTAATGGACTGGCCTGCACAGAGTCCTGACCTGAATCCTATAGAATACCTGTGAGATGTTTTGGAACGCCGACTTCGACCCAGGCTTCACCGACTGACATCGATATCTCTCCTCAGTGTAGCACTCCGTAAAGAATGGGCTGCCATTCCCCAAGAAACCTTCCAGGACCTGATTGAACGTATGCCTGCGAGAGTGGGAGCTGTCATCAAGGGTAAGTGTGGGCTAACCCCATACTGAATTCCAGTATTACTGATGGAGGACGCCACGACCTTGTAAGTCATTTTTAGCCAGGTGTCTGATCACGTAGTGTATGTTATGGAAATCAGTCTGTTGTAGAAACATGGAACATATTTGGTACTCGGTCTGATAAGTTTCGGAAACGATTCTTCTGAAGGAGTCAACACTAATTCCGAAATCATCACTCGCGTGCATCAAGATAGTAGGAGAACTGGTAACATAAGAAAGTGCTCAGGCTGCAACAACTAATGTTTACCCAACTGCTAATGGACTGTCTGATCGTGATGGGCAATTAATGCAAATAAACAATATGATATCGTAAAACCCCGAGGCAAGTTCATACAAAGCAGTGATGCTTGTTAATGAGAACAGGACACAGTGTTTTAAGAGTAAATTATAAGGGGTGGTACGGCATGAGGTACATATAGAACAAGATGCTAATGTCAAATTCAGTTCATCCAATAGTAAGTTTTTGTCAATATTTGATAGTTACTTTCCTGGGGAACTGTCCATAAGAGCAATTAAAAAAACAAATCAGCTGTGGATAACTAAGAGAATGTTTCATCTAAGAGGAAGAGGGGAATTTACATAAAGAGCAGACTAAATTTAGAGCCGAGATTACTTGCATAATACAAAAAATTAAAACGTCCAGAAGTATGCACGTTCTGACAGAAATAAACAATGCAGATAATAAGATCAAAATTTTATGGGGTGTTTACAAATGGAAGACACGGCAGCCAGTCATTGACAACGTACCATAACGATTAAACTAAATGACAATGTAGTTACTGATAATTCACCAGCTGCTAGTACGTTTAACAGTCACTTTCTAAATGTAGCTGCAAAATTATAAGTAGATGGTTCAGCTGAAGAAGCAAGAGAATGTATTTTAAATGTAAGTCCGCAACACTAAGCAACTAGAAGAAGCATCGACATCTTTCCCTGGAATGAACAGAATTATAAAAATTTTGAAAAACCAATCTCAGTTGCTCCAACTTTATTAGAATGTACGTACTCGTAGATACATAGTGCCTGGCAAAGGCGATTTTTACAGGTGAGTTAAAATATGAAATTTTTGAACGTCTTCGTAAGAAAGATGATGATACAGAATCAATTATCGTCCAATAACATTACTGACATATTTTTCCAAAATATTCGAAAAAAATTTTTACTCAAGAGTAGACCCACACTTAAATGAAACAATTTACTTATCGTATCACAGTTCCGATTCCAGAAGGGTTGCTCGACTGAGAATGCTGTTTATGCATTCATTCATAAAATAATGTAAGCGTTAGGTAGTTGGTATTTTTCGTGATTTTTCCAAGGTGTTTGATTCTGTAGATAAAGTTACTCTCCTGAAAACACTCATGTTTTGTGGAACTGATGGCTTTACGCATGTATGTTTTGCATTATACTTCATGAACAGAACGCGAAAGGTGCGCTGAGTAGTTCAAGAAATGGCGCAAAGTTAGAAAATTTTAGTGACTGGGGAGAAATTACAAAGGGAGTCTACTTTGGGTCCACTCCTATTCCTTATATACGTGAATGACATTCCACTTAAAGCACAGTTGGTACTTTTTGCAGGTAATGCTAAGGTTATAACAAAACCCGTTAGAGAGAAAGCAAGAAAAAGATGTTAGATGATACTTTCCAAATAATTGTACAACGGCTCTCAGAAAACGATTCGCACAAAATTTTTAAAAAGCACACTATATTCAATTCCTTACAAGAAGTAGTCATACCAACAATTGATGTAACACACGAGCAGGGGTCAGCAAACAGAAGAACGCTCGAATTTTTTGGTGTACATATTGATGCAAACTTGAACTGGAATGAGACATATTGATGATCTACTCAAACAATTAAGTTCAACCGTTATTGCTCTTCGTAAAACTGCTATCACGGAGACAAGAATCAATCTCCATATATGTTTCGCATATTTCCTCTCAATGTTTTATGGAATAATTTCCCAAGTTAACTCATCATTTAGAAAGAAAGCATTAATTGCACAAAAGCGACTAGTAAAAATATTTGATGTTCACCCACAGACGTCATGTAGCTATCTCTTCAAGGAGATAGGCACGCCGTCACATTAAATATATTCCCTAAGGAAATTCGTCACAAATGTTCCATCTCAATTCGAGAAAAACAATTATGTCCATACTTAGAACACTGGAAGGAGAAATGATCTTTATTACCCTTTCTTAACGTTGTGGATGGCTCAGAAAGGCGTTCAGTGAGCAGTAACGAAAATTTTTGATCATGTGATAAATAACTCAAAATTTCTGACAAATAAAAAAGTAACTTTCAATTCTAACTTAGTCATTTCTCTTGGACAGCTATTCCATTGACGAATTTCTACTAACAAAACTTGCAGCTAGCATACAAAAGGAAGAAATACTTGTTTTTCAGTGTAGTTGCACGGATAGGACTAAATTAAATCATCAGTGTTAACACTAGTTATGTACACATATTCCGTAAACTAAATCGTTCCCCATTATATCGATAAAAGAACCGTTGAAATGATCTATGGAACATGTAATTAACACGGCTTGCTTTGTGTGTCCACGCTAATTAGAAAGGTATAGATGCGTTTCTTCACTTCTGGAAAGGCTTAGATGCAGCTACGCAGCGCGAGTAGAGAACATTCTACATAACATAATACAGTGCTTAGGTCGAAATGTGGAGACATCGCCAGGTACGAAAGAAGCTTTCCGTGTAGGAAACGTGATAAAATCGTTACGGTTTACGATGTATGCCAGCAACATAGCAGATAACGTTCACAACTCTCCCAGCTGTTCACAGACAATGCCGTTATCCACACGAATGTTACGTCGTTAAAAATACTTGTTAAATGCAGGAGGAATTGCAGACGAACGTCGTCGGGTAGAGGGACTGGCAGTTAACCCTTACCATAACTGGGAGTAACGTAACGCCCATAAATAGGCGAAAGGACTCAATGTGAGGTGGAACGACAGCATAAATCCATCGGAAGACTGAAGCATTTCTTGTGCACGAAGAAGGCAAAATTCTCGTTCATACAACTTAAGAGACTGCTCGAGACTATTCTTCTTCTTCTTCAAGTGCTTTTTCTTCTTATCAGTCTTCCGACTTGTTTGACATACGCCTCCACCTCAGAACCAACCTTTCATCCCAGAGAAATACCCAACGTCCTCAATTAATAGATATATTCCGATGTCTCTCTTTCTCTATAGTTTTTACCCTCTACAGTTCCCTCTACAGTTCCCTCTAGTACCGCGGGAGCTATTTCATGACGTGTTCGCAGGTTTACTGTTATTCTGTGTAATTACTTTAGCAACCAGTCACTAATGTCGGGATCATAATCCTTACCAAAGCGTTTCGGGAGTCAAGGTCCCATTATCTGGCTGCCTGTGTTAACCCTACATAAACATGCTTCTAAATGACAGAAAAAGACAAAAAATAAAGTTATTTTGGCATAAAATAGTCGTCTTTCAGTATACTCATTAGACGTTTCCTGGCGAGCCGTTTCTTACGGGCGTCCATTAGAAGTTACTAGTGAATACAATACTTAACACAGGAAGCTCACTCAACTTGGTTCACTCTTATCGCGTTGTTAATGTGTTATGCAGGAAGAATAGCCCTTTGATTAAATTACTGTTGCAATTAGTGAGCGTTGTGACAACGTATGACACGGCAAATTGTTTTCCCGGCGATCTCCTAGCAAGTGTGATTCCCCGTTGTCTTTTTCTAAGCCATACATGCGCGTTACATGCACATCTGTTATTTATCATGAGAAGCAACAGAATGCACCGGAAAGGTACATTCTGTCCTAAGCGAACGAACGCTTCGTGGTTCACATAGGGTTTAACTCAGGGAATTGACACCAGGTCTGGTGGCAAGACACAGTACGCCATCACTTCTCATCCTCAGTGACAAAAAAATGTTGGTGACGAACATATCTTCTATCACCATAAGTGGAGGCCGCTACCTTCTAGTAGAGGACACTGCAGTCGCGTGTGTTGGCGGATTCGGCTACGTACCCTCAACCCCATCCTGCTACATCCCTGTTATGCTCATACACCCACGGCTTCTCACCTCTGCCAGCTACGTCTTCTTCCTACAGTGTTTTTCCATAGTGAAGCACGTCCGGTAGAACTTTATGACCCGACGTATCCGTTGACCCTGTCCTACATGTGATAGCACATTTACTGCATTTCAGGCACTTGGTGGAAATCGACACTGCACGAACTTTCTAATTTCGCACAGCGGCGGTGTTTCTGGTGCCTACCGCTTGATGAGTCACTTTCCGTGAAGCGGGCACGTTAAGGTTTACCGACCGTGCATTTTCGGCCGCCTGCGAACATCCGGTCTATTTAACATCTGAGTGAACTACCCACAGGGAAAGGAAAAAAGCCAATACGAGAGCAAGCAGAACGGACACGCGTGGTGTGTTCTGTTTAGCTTCTTTAGATACGGCTTTCGCTTTTTGGTCTTCTGTTAAAACACGCTCTAGATCGCTATTATTTCTTACAAACATAGTAGCAGCTCCCTTTCTTAGTGGGTCTCACAGGCTGAATTCGATTTCGCCCTCATACGGTCCTGGAGATCAGAGCAACATGTTCGTAAGTCTTGATTGCAGTTTGCCATGGTAGACTGCATATGCCTTAGCTACGGTCAAGGATGACTGCAACTTCCACACTTCACTGACAGATGTTTTCATGTTATTGAAATAATCTCAACACCACAACCCTATTCCACAGATTTTACTGCTACTTCAATCCTTAATGCATAAATGTTCCATGAATACTTCACTTTCTAAACTGATATCTCGCTGCAGTTGATAGAGTCGCATATGAAGTGTGTAATATCGGACAACGACCAAGAAAAGAACAATCTAATACCAAAGTTCAGTGCCAGACGTAAGACCAGACAATAGCTGTGAAGTGCTAAACGTAGTCTATGACTATATTCTTGACGATAGGTTTTATCACTGGAGTATCTGGATAAAAATTGAATTGTAACTATTAATCATATACAGTTGATACTCCTGAGGCATACTGAGTAATGACGTAGATTGAAGCAGCTAACTAAAATTTTAATTCATTGGTTTAGCCTACATCATTATTTTGTAACTATGTTTAATCGTTGTGAATTTTTGTCTGATAGACAGAAAAGTTAAATTGAAAACGAAAGTAAATAAATGTTAGACTGCAGTCGAGCTGCCGTACAACAAAATAAAATGACAGCGGGTGTTTCTTGAACGTGACTTGTCGCTGGCAAGTATAACGGCGTACTTTTCCGAATAACACAGTCTATATCACAGTTTTTGTAATACTTTGATAAACGGTTGCAAGCAGCATAGGCCATCTTCAGACCAAAAGAAAAGTCACAGCACCTGTTGCACGCCGTCAGTTCAGTCGGTCAGTCAGCAGTCGCTGCGACAGGTTTTTAGATATGAAGACTGCCGATATCGGATGAAACCGTGACGTTAGATGCTTTCATTGTGTGCTGCGCTCAGAAAATTACGTGAGATGTTTAATACGATTGATTCCATGCTCAAGTGGGCCACATGAAGATCTAAGACAACAGAACACTGCAACACTTCACATATCGCTAACATTACGAATGAATGCCATAGCACACGAAAAACGCACTTGAAAATAGAAATCAATTCCCGAAAAGAGTCGTGCAAAATAAAAGTAAAAAGAATTCATGACTGGTAGCAGAAAATGATATTTTATAAAGAAGCCTACGATTGTATTTACATATCTTCTTGAATGTTGAAGATACTAAGGAATTTTTGTCTCCATCCCAAGTAAATAAAAATGATGAACTTAACCCTAACAAACACCTAAACTAACAGGGAATAAATGTCTGAGCCATTTACGATTAAAACAGGAATAAGACAGGAAGATGGTTTATCTCCATTACTTTTCAACTGTGCTCTGGAATACGTGATGAGGGGATGGTACAAGGAAAACCCTAAAAATAGAACTGGAAACAAGAAAGATCAAATAAACTTAAATTGAATGAGATTTTCACACTGCAGCGGAGTGTGCGCTGATATGAAACTTCCTGGCAGATTAAAACTGTGTGCCCGACCGAGACTCGAACTCGGGACCTTTGCCTTTCGCGGGCAAGTGCTCTACCAACTGAGCTACCGAAGCACGACTCACGCCCGGTACTCACAGCTTTACTTCTGCCAGTACCTCGTCTCCTACCTTCCAAACTTTACAGAAGCTCTCCTGCGAACCTTGCAGAACTAGCACTCCTGAAAGAAATATCCTTTCTTTCAGGAGTGCTAGTTCTGCAAGGTTCGCAGGAGAGCTTCTGTAAAGTTTGGAAGGTAGGAGACGAGGTACTGGCAGAAGTAAAGCTGTGAGTACCGGGCGTGAGTCGTACTTCGGTAGCTCAGTTGGTAGAGCACTTGCCCGCGAAAGGCAAAGGTCCCGAGTTCGAGTCTCGGTCGGGCACACAGTTTTAATCTGCCAGGAAGTTTCAAACTTAAATTGCTTGCGAATCGTAGATGACGTAGTTATAGATAATAACATTCAAGAAGCCAGAAATCAAATAACAACCCTATAAAATATAGCACAAAAATAGGACTCCGGGTATCAGTCGAAAAGACTGAAATAATGGTAACAGATTCACTAGTAGGCTAATTATTGACGTAACACTGAACAGGAAAGTAAAAATAGTGAACTAATTTAAATAACTCGGAGGAATTGTAACATACAACTCGGACGAGAAACCTGCAAGGCAAGAAAGATCTGACAAAACGATAAAAGCTCAAAATTAAAATGGGTTACCTAAATAAAAAATGTCCATCAGTCAACTTCAAAACGTTGGAACGTGGTGATTCGACCAGAGGCGAGATACGGAAGAGAAACTCTAGTCAACCAGAAAAACAGAACCGACAAAATCCTAAAAGAGAGAATAGCTAGAACAAGCATTATCAAAAGTACCAAAAAGATGCCAGATGGAGTGGTGTACAGCAAACTGGAAACAGCTACAGATATTATACGGAAAGGACTTCTTTTTTGGTCATGTTATGAGGGCACCAGAAACGAGATTACGAAGAGAATTATAGAAAAACTTCGGAACAAGAAGCAACAAGTAGGATGGATAAAGGAAGTCAGGGAGGATATGAAAGAGCTACAATTAACACTGGACGATTTGCGGAACAAAACAGAAAACTTAAAGAAACTGAAAACCATAGAGTTAAGATTTAAAGGAAAAAGAGAGAAACAACAAACAATAAGAAAGGTATTTACAGATGAGCAACGACAAAAACACTGGGAATTTCAGAAAGAAAACCTATTGATGAAGATGACCGGAAAATGATTGACGGAAGTAGTTCAATGATGCTGTAAAAACAGAAGACGAAAGAAATTCACTGTTTTTACCGTCACAGGCTTTCTCCAGTTATTTCTAATGGATAAAATGAAACAACCGTAAGTTTTACTGTAGCCCATATTTTGCCGTTTGAGGGGCGGTACCATGCAACTGCTAATTCTAAACGACGCAGAAGTGAAAAAGAGGTAATAAAAGCATACTTTATCCAAGCTACGACAGCCTATGCAGCAGAGTACTGCCTTTCGTACAAGTGTAGACGTAGATGTTGCTTCTGTTAATTACTGCTTAGTACTGCAGAGCAGTATAGGGGCAGGTAGGTGCTCGTGATGGAGGCCAAACGCGGCAGCCGGTCCGACTCGTTGCTCCCCTACCTGCTGCTGCTGCTGCTGCTTCGACTGGCTGTGGCGGTGTCTGGAGCGGGACTGGCGCGAGCTGCCGCGCGCCGCACAAAGACTTTCGCGTCTCCTCGCCACGCCGGCAGGGCCGGGGACAGTCGCCGCCTGATGCAACTGCCGCCCTCCGGACACGCCGCCGATACTGGCAGCTGCCTTTCGAAACCTACAGCTAATCTGGTCTACAGCTATGTGTGTGTGTGTGTGTGTGTGTGTGTGTGTGTGTGTCAGAGGTAGAGAGATCGGGCACCCAGAAAGCATTTTTTCGTGCCCGTGTCTCCTCTTTCCCATTATTGCTCAATGACGTGCCATTCTAGTCCACCTTCACAGTTGTGAACAGCCAAAAGCTCTCGGCGTAATCGTATCAGTCCTCAGTCGTTTTCCGACGAACCGCCCTAGTAGAGAGCGATGGGGAAGAATGCGGCAGCGGTCGACATTCTACAACGTGGCTCGCTAGAGTGGTTTTAGATAAAGTTTGCATCGGAGACGGACGGTGCCTAATGAAACTTTTATTGTTTTTCCTCATTACATTGTCACAGGTTTAGTAAGGGGAGATTTACTATCTTTTGCCCGAAAAAGTATGTTCTTTGAGAATTTTTTTCTTGGTATGTGTTATAGATGTTGTTGTGGTCTTCAGTCCTGAGACTGGTTTGATGCAGCTCTCCATGCTACTCCATCCTGTGCAAGCTTCATCATCTCCCAGTACCTACTGCAACCTACATCCTTCTGAATCTGTTCAGTGTATTCATCACTTGGTCTCCCTCTACGATTTTTACCCACCACGCTTACGCTTCCCTCCAGTACTAAATTGATGACCCCTTGATGCCTCAGAACATGTACTACCAACCCATCCCTTCTTCTAGTCAAGTTGTGCCACAAACTTCTCTTCTCCCCAATTGTATTCAATACCTCCTCATTAGTTATGTGATGTACCCATCTAAACTTCAGCATTCTTCTGTAGCACCACATTTCGAGATATCAATGTCAAATTTGGTCAAAATGTTTATTGGTATTTCCTCTACAAATTGCAATTTTTTCGACCGGAAATGTGGAAGAACAAAGGAGGAAGTGCGGTCGGAACGAAACAAAATTTCGATGTAGACCTCCACACGTGGTATGTCACAGGTCAGCTGGCTCGTCTGAAATCAAAATTGAGTTGACGTTAGAGAAGTATATAAGATTCTTTAGGAGTTGTACCTCGCTTAAGTTATTTGGGACCATAGGAAACAAAATGGCGGCCATTTGAAAAAAATAGGGTGTTGTCATCGATTTTTCGACTTCGTCGGCCAAGGAAAAATATTTATAGTTGATGGATCGGAATAAAAGTGGTATAACTCCTAGACAATTTAGTTAGCTTCGTCGGAAACAAAGAATCATGCCAATCGGTTCAGTAGATTTGAAGTTACCATACCGCGCGATAAAAAAAAAGTCATTTCGAGAAAAACGCGTTTGAAGTTTTTACTACATATAAAACGCAATATTATGCAACTTACGTTCAATCTGCTATTCCAGGTCCATAAACTAGACCGTCCTCCTCCTCATAGAGGGCGTTCTGCTCGATCTGGCCATACTGCGCTGCTCCAGAGCCGTTCGTACGGCCGGTGACAAGCAGTTTTCGGCTGCTTGGCGAACTGCGTCGAATAGAGTCCCAGGGTGACGTCCATTGTTGTCATGGTCTTCAGAATCACTGAATACACTTCGTTGAAGCTGCTCCATGCCAGGAAAGTCGCAGTCTCCAGTCTTCGCACCAGAACGCAAATGCTTGGGGGCCAACTTCATTTGAATTTTGTGTTTCCTCCCAAGAACCGGAACAATAACTCGTCCTCCGAAAGAAAAGAACTGGTGCGCGAAAAAGGCCGATTTCAGGCAGGTGCATTTTTTGTTCAACCGCGAATAACAAACATTTCCGTTCCGTATTCGGAAAAACCGTTTCATGGGTGGATTCTAAACACTTTTATGGATCAAAATCTGCAATTAAAAATCTATTTTTTGAACCAAAAGATAGTAAACCTCCCCTTAATAGGACAGACAATACTAGCAATCTATTTTTATGAGTGGTGTTCAAAAGAAAAGGTAGGGAACGACATTGGATACAATGGAAGTCTTTATCCAAATGAGCCGCAGAGGCCTGAACACAACTATCCCACTCTTTTGGGAGCTGAAGGATTCCCTGTTCCCAGAGTTCCTGTGCTGTGACAGGAGCCAGTCCTCCACTATTTCCAACATTCCGCCGTCGTCCGAGTTGAAGCACTTCCGTCATGACGTTTAAGATTTTTTTTCTTTTCTTTCTTTTGTTTGTTGACCAAACACACAGAAGTCGCAGGACAACACGTACGGGATGCAGGACGAATGCTCAAGCCGCTCCCACTTGCACGTGGCCATTACAGTTTGTGTGACCTTGAAGACATGTGGACGCGTTTTATCGTCGAGCAGAATCACTCCCTCCGTCATACTCCAGGCCGTTTGCACTTGGTGGACTTGTGTTAGCTACGAAGTGTCTCTCAGTGCACGTCATTTTAATGGTTATTCCACGCACGATGAATTCGGCGAGTCTCGCACCTCGGACATCGAAAAAGACGGTGACACAGGCGCAGCCGAGGACACAGCTTAGAATTTTTTAGGGGGAAATGACGACGCATGCTTCCATTGCCTAGATGTCTCACTATGTTATTTCATGAAGCCTTATCCCAAAGTGACATATGCAGATTTCAACTGGTTTGGATGTTACTACGTTTCGTACCTTTTCGTTTGAATACTCCTTACAATTAACTGATCAAACGTAACTGGACACTCTGACCTAACGCGGAGCTGACTGCTCTAGAGCCGGCCGCGGTGGCCGAGCGGTTCTAGACGCTTCAGTCCGGAACCGCGCGACTGCTACGGTCGCAGGTTCGAATGCTGCTTCGGGCATGGATGTGTGTGATGTTCTTAGGTTAGTTAGGTTTAAGTAGTTCTAAGTTATAGGGGACTGATGACTTCAGATGTTACGTCCCTTAGTGTTCAGAGCCATTTTAACCGTTTGGCTGCTCTAGATATCACGGGAGGAGGACCAGTCAGTATACGCAGTGTATGCCTGTTACTTAGGGCTGTGGCTATAAAAAATAAAAGTAATGGATTATGTTCAAAAAATCACTGTGTTTATTCATACGGTCTCCACATGAATCAATACACAGCTCAAATAGTATTAAAAGTGTTTTGAAACAGTCACTGTAGTCCTTTTTTGGAATTGCATGTAGCACTGCAGTACAACTTCGTGGATGAAACTTCAAGGATCTTATGGTCGTAAGTCGCCTCGAGATCGCAATGAATTTTGGAACTTTACGCTAGGAGCCCTAACAGAATTGGGAAACACCGTGAAAAAGGAAGCGGGGAGTATTGTGTCGTCAGCACAGAAGCAGTAACAGCAGAATGGCCCATCGGGAGAGTTTCGAACATGGGGCATCCATTCGCAGTCATGTGAATAAAAAGTCTAATAATGACATCTGAGATCTTTTAAGGCTCCTCATGTCGACTGTTGGTGATGTGACTGTGAAATGGAAATGTGGAGGAACTACCATAATGTCCTGGGAGACCCCATATGCTGACGGACAGGGGCTATCGAGCGGTGTTGAGGGTGGTCTAACACAATAACTGTGTGCAGAGAGTTCGATAGAGTGGAGAACAATGGCCTTGCGGCTTCTCACAAGCCACACACTTCTGAAGTCAATGTCACGTGACTGTAGAGGTGACGTAAAGAGTGGTGCCCCCATTCACTGGAAGCCTGGCAACGAGTGATTTAGAGTGACCAATCACGCTATGTTCTGTGACAATCCGATGGAAGATTTTAGGTTTGGCGAATGCCTGTAGAACTTTACTTGCCACCAAGTGTATTCGCAGCTGCTAAGTATGGAGGAGGTGATCTTACAGTATGCGAGTCTAGTGTGCAATCCTCACATTGCTGTGAAGGGAACTCTAAATGCTGAAGGATATGAACACAATTCTACAACATCGTGTACTCCATACAGTAGGGCAACAATACAAAGACAATGATCTTTTCGTGAGCATGAGAATGTAACCTCTTATACATTGGCATCTATGAGGCACTGATCTGCGGGCTGTAGTCCTCCTGAAATGGATTGACTTGCCCACTGTCACTATGTGAATTCAATAGAAAACCTTCGCTCCAGAACCCAGCAACTTTGGAGGAAGAATGGGCTGTCATCTGTCCACAGTCATTCAAACACCTCACTGCAAGTACCCCCAGAAAAATTCAAGCCATAGTAAACGCGGAGGGTAGATACATCCCATATCAATGCCCACTAATAGGTTTCCAAAAACTCTTGATCAGACATTGTATATTAGATTTACATGTTTTAAACATACGATGCTAAGCGGCTCGCGCACATCCCAGGAACTTTACGATGACTAAGACGATGACGTCAGCTGCATCTTACAACTGCTGGCGAAAAATATTCTAACACTGGGTAGGACGTCAGTTAACGAAAATATACTTTTTGCTATTTTGTCTAAAACTGACATAGTGAAACAGTGACTGTGTACAATTAATGTAGGTTAATTCTTACAAAGAAGATGACAGCAACCAGCCACTATTAACACTGCTATTTATTTAGGTAAATAGCGCCGTAATCGGTTTCGAACTGACGAGTTCATCATCAGACGGCTGTTCACATGATTTGCAAGATACACTTTACATAATCGTTAGTTTTCGATTTTTATTCTTCCACTGTGGCGAAATATTCTTGATGTGTTGGTGCCCTATGGTAGAAAACAGTGTTTGAAGCGCCCTACGTGAACATAACTAATCTCCAAACGATGAAATACAGAGTAAACAAATATGTGAAGTTAAGTGGTTATGGTACTTACGTCGAAAATTCCGCAGATTTTGTTACGAAGTTGCAGGGAAAAAAAAAGAATAAAATACTGAAACTAAGAGAGTCGTATGTTCAGCTGTTTTTTTATTCCTTTCTCATTTATTACACCAGGTCAACCCATTTCGTGTAATTTATTTATATGTTAAATTAGAATGAAGTCATACAATGCCCATGTTAAAGGACAAATACCAGGGCAGGCACCTTATACAATTCATTTGTTGTGAGTTCTTGGTGTCAATTCAATTCTATTTGTCTTTTTTTTTTAATACTTTCTACAGTATCTGGCGATCCAAACTTTTTTATTTTTGTTTATCGTTATTTGAATAATTTGTGAGTGAATGTTTAATGAATTTGATAAAATTTCAATAATTATTGCATATACAGTTTAATGCAGTTACAGTGAATAAACCACTTATATGTTGAACAACACTCCTTGCATTTCATTTATAGAATCTAAATAAAATTCACATCTCTTTCTCCCTCCCACAGGTGGTATCTTGCAAGGTTATAGAAGAATATGGGCTTGGGACAAGGAATGAGAGAGAAGGACTAAGTTCTCTAATAAATTTCAGCTAGTAATAGCGAATACTCTGTTCAAGAATCACAAGAAAAGGAGCTGTACTTGGAAAAGACCAGGTGATACTGGAAGATTTCAGTTAGATTACATCATTATCAGAGATTTCGAAATCAGACATTAGACTGCAAGGCGTACCCAGGAGCTTATATAGACTCGTATCATAATGTAGTAGTGATGAAGAGTGGACTGACGTTCAAGAGATTAGTCAGGAAGAATCAATACGCAAAGAACTGGAATACAGAAGTACTAAGGCAGGACAATAAACGCTTGAATTTCTCTAAGGATCTAGATACAGCAACAAGGAGTAGCTCAGTAGGCAGTACAGTTGAAGAGGAATGGACATCACTAAAAAGGGCGTTAACAGTAGTTGGGAAGGAAAACATAGGTGCAAAGAAGGTAACTGTGAAGCAACCATAGGTAACGGAAGAAATACTTCAGTTGATAGATGAAACGAGGAAGTAGAAGAATGTTCCGGGAGACTCAGGAATACAGAATTACAAGTGCTGAGGAATGAAATAAATAGAAAGTGCAGGGAAGCAAAGACGAAATGCCTCCACGAAAAATGTGAACAAATCGAAAAAGATATGTTTGTTGGAAGGACTGACTCAGCATAAAGGAAGTCAAAACTACCTTCGGTGACATTAAAAGCGAGGGCGATAACCTTAAGAGTGCAACGTGAATTCCACTGTTAAATGCAGAGGAGAGGACGAATAAGTGGAAAGAGTACATTGAAGGCCTCTATGAGGGGGAAGATTTGTGTAATGGGATAGAAGAAGAAACAGGAGTCGATTTAGGAAAGTTAGAGGATACAGTATTAGAATCAGAATTTAAGAAGTCTTTGGAGGACTTAAAATCAAATATGGCAGAAGGGATAGATAACATTCTATCAGAATTTCTAAAATGGTAGAGAAAGGTGGCAACTAAACGACTATTGTCGTTGGTGTGTTGAATGTATGAGTCTGGCGACATACCATCTGACTTTCGCAAAAATATCGTCCACACAATTCCGAAGACTGCAAGAGCTGGCAAGTACGAGAATTATCGTACAATCAGCTTAACAGCCCATACATCCAAATTGCTGACAAGAATAATACACTGAAGAATGGAAAAGAAAATAGAGAATATGTTGGATGACGATCAGTTTGGCTTCAGGAAAGATGAAGGTATGAGGGAGGCTATTCAGTCGTTGCGGTTAATAATGGAAGCAACACTAAAGAAAAAACAAGGCACTTTCATAGGATTTGTGGACCTGGAAAAAGCGTTCGAAAATGTAAAATGATGCAAGATGTTTGAAATTCTGAGAAAACTAGGTGTAAGCTATCGGGAGAAATGGGTAATATACAATAAAAACAAAAGCCAAGAGTGAACAATAAGAGTGAACGACCAAGAACGAAGCGCTCGGATTAAGAAGGGTGCAAGACAGGTATGTAGTCTTTCCCCTCTACTCTTCAATCTGTACATCGAAGAAGCAATAATGGAGGTCAGGAGTGGAATAAAAATTCAAGGTGAAAGGATATCAGTGATACGATTCGCTGATGACATTGATATCCTGAGAGAAAGAGGAGAAGAGTTACATGTGTATCGTGAATGGATTGAACCACGTCATGAGTACAAAATATGGACTGGGAGTAAATCGAAGAAAGACGAAAGTGATGAGAAGTAGCAGAGATGATAACAGCGAGAAACTTAACGTCAGGATTGATGGTCACGAAGTACATGAATATTAGGAATCCTGCTACATCGTCAGAAAAATAACGAATGACGGACGGAGCAAGGGGAACTTCAAAAGCGGACTAGGAATGACAAGAAGTGTATTTCTGGCCAAGAAAACTCTACTAGTATCAAGCATAGGCCTTAATATGAGGAAGAAATTTCTGAGAATGTACGTCTAGAGTATGACATTGTATGGTAGTGAAACATGGACTGCAGGAAAACCGGAACAGAAGAGCATCGAAGCATTTGAGATGTGGTGCTACAGGCGAATATTGAAAATTAGATGGACTGATAAGGTAAGAAATGAGGAAGTTATGCGCAGAATCGGAGAGGAAACGAATATGTGGAAAATACTGGCAAGGAGAAGTAACAGGGATGGGGCATATGTTAAGACATCAGGGAGTGACTTCCGTGGTACTATTGGAGCTGTAGAGGTCAAAAACTGTAGAGGGAGACATAGATTGGAATGCATCAAGCAAATAATTGAGGTCATAGGTTGCAAGTGCTACTCTGAGATGAAGAGGTTGGCACAGGAGAAAAATTCGTGGCAGGCCGCTCGAAGCCCGTCAGAAGACTGATGACCAAAAGAAAAGTACTGAAGCTTATGACACGTCAACAAATTTCTCATTCTCAGAAATGCATTCTGTGCTACAGCCGTCTTTGTCTAATGTTCTTCCTACTTCAGCGATCATAAGTTATTTTGCTGCCCAAATAGAAAAACACATCTGCTAGGTACATTTAGTGTCCAAATATAATTCTCCAATCTTAGCAACACATGATTTACCTCGACTATATTCCATTTCCTTTGTTTTACATTTGTTAATGTTCATCTCATAACGTCTTTTTGAGACACTGTTCAACTGCTCTACCAAATCCATTGTCGACTCTGACAGAATTAAGCTGACATCAGCAAACCTCAAAGTTTTTATTTGTTCTTCTCTCTGTATTTTAATTCTAGATTTCTCGTTTGCATCCAGAACCGCATATTCATTGTATGAATTGAATAACTTCAGGGTATGATGCAACCTTGTCTAATACCCTTCATAACTACGGCTACCTGTTCATGTTCTTAGACTATAAATACCTCATTTGAGTTTCTGTTCGAGTTGTAAATTAACTTTCGCTCCCTGTATTTTATCACTGATACCTTCAGAATTTCGAACAGTATTCTGGTGACCGTTCTCTATAATAAACGTAAATTTGACGTTCTTCGACCTATCTACTAAGATGCGTTAAAGGTTTAGAATAGCATTGCTCGCTTCTACCTTCCTCTGGAACCCAATCTGATGTTCCCTAATGTTGACTTCTTCCGATTTTTTTTCTTATGCTGTAAATAATTCGTAACATTGTTTAGCAACAACGAGTTATGAAATTGATAAGGTAAGGAATGAGGAAGTTCTCCGCAGAATCCGCGAAAAAAAGGAATATATGGGAAAAACTGACAAGAAAAAAGGACAGGACAATAGGACATCTGTTAAGGCATCAGAGAATAACTTCCATGGTACTAGACGGAGCTATAGAGGATGAAAACTTAGGGGAAGACAGAGATTGCAATATATCTAAGAAATAATTGGGGACATAGGTTGTAAGCGCTCCTTCGAGATGAAAAAATTGGCACCAGAGAGGAATTCGCAGTGGGCCACATAAAACCAGTCAGAAGACTGATGAATCTAGGAAGAAAGAAAAAAAGAAAAGAATGGTAATACTCACAGCTGTCATCAACTGGCTATAGGGGAAAAGTACCAGTTTAACCTCAGCCAGCATTTTTTATCAAGGTTAAGGTTACCCCTCCTTCCCACCTTACCCTCTAAGTCAATGGGGTGACTTAAAAATGGCAGGAAATAGAAAAGGGATGTAGTCTTGTTGATCGGAGATATGAGCCTAGTCTGCATAGTGCCAGATTTAACCGATATGGTCGACACTATGACACAGCAGATCGAAGAAGGTGCAACAATGTTGGTCGAAGGTCGTCTCAACAAGAAACCTCAAGATCGACAAGGTTGTGACTCCATTATGGTGGAACCATGACTCCTCAAGGCCAAGAGCATCCAAGATGGCGGAACTGTGATGGCCCATAGTCAAATCGACGATCCTCTAGGTCAACAAGATGGCATCCAGTGTGATGCATCTGCTCTCAGGGTCAAGATGACTGAACTATGATGCCAAATGGCGTCCTAGATGGTGGACCTACCCTCGAGATCAATTCCTACTACTTTTTTATTCAGGGATAGTTTTGTGTGGATATAAGGGCAGTGGAATAATGTTTGCCCTGGTGCAGTCTGCATTGTTGCCAAATTTATACAAGCTGGCAGCTCTCCCTGCGAAGTCCACCACCTCCCCACCATGGAGGGTAGATGTGGCAATATCACACTAATGATGTCACCACTCCCACTCCTCCCACTCCCTTAGCTCCTGTCTCCTCCTCTTCTCTATCCACTTCCTTCCCCCACTTCCCATTTGTGAAGACCCAGTCTGTTCTCTGCTGCTTAAGAGGAAGGATATAAGGTACTGTCTTAGAAATTGTTTTCACATATTTGCATGTATATTATCCTGCTAGAAGAGTTTTCTAAATTTTGGCAGAGAAACCTGACAACTACCCTGCAAATTTTCTGCTTGAAATCTAACTAAACAGAACTGCTTAAAATTGGCAGGATGATGGAAAAACGCGCTCGTGAGGAAACGGATCACATGACATGAAGTGCTAAATTCAAGCAATGTACTGTTTACTGATTTAAATTATTTAATTAAGTTGTTGAGAAATGTGTTCCACTGATGAACTGTTGGCGTTCGGCAGACAGGAGATTAATTCAGCAAATAATGGTGATAGAGTAGGATTGACTGAGGATGCACTTAAAACTCATACAGACTACTGCCAGTGCTGGAGCTGTTAATGTTTTTTGCATTGACCAGTCAATCCACAGTGCAGGGGATGATTTTGCGCTCTTCTGCTAACAGAGATTGAATGAACCACATGTGCTTAGTTTATAGGGTTCGACATAGGATGCCTGGAATGGGTTTTGTTAGCCTTTCTCATCACACGTGTGTGTGTGTGTGTGTGTGTGTGTGTGTGTGTGTGTACATATTCACCTTGTTGCATGCGGTAGTCCAGAAAACTACTTGAAATACATAGGGAATTGTCCTACAGCCACTGTTGGAAGAATTATCTCCTGCTGATCTAAAAGTGTATAGCTGCTAAGGAACTTGTACACAATACATGATAAGAAGGGATAAGACAGAAAACTATTACTGAAGTGTAGGAAGAGTTGCATCTACCGCCCAATAAGTGAAATAGCTGCTGAGGAACTTGTATACAGATGCGTGGTGGGAAGGGATAGGACAGCGAACTTCCACTGAAGTATTCAAAGAGTTGTTCCTGCCGATCTAAAAGTGTATAGCTGCTGAGGAACTTGTACACACATGTACATACATGGTAAAAATGAGTAAGGTAGTGAAAGGAAAATACACGCTACCACAACTGACGAAAAATGCTGTACTTCATTAATTACACATCGAAATAGTTGTGTATAAACCACCACTCATAAACAATGGATGAAAACGAAATCCACGCACTGGAATTGAGAGAAATCATTGTAATGACACGATTACCTCAAAAACCGACCTCGAAAGATCTTACAAGGAGAGAGTGATGACAGCTGTATGTGAGTTCACCTCAGTGTGTGGATACAGATTAAGTAGCTTAGAACCAGTCTTACCACCCTCTCCTACCTTTCCCTCTTCCTCCCTCATCTCCCCCATTGCCAGGAATACCGGTTTTCCTGGCCTGTTCTAACCTGTCGCTGATCGTACAATGTGCTGTCAGTGATATACTGTTTCCAGTCTGCAGCAACCAGTCACAGATGGATGAAAGACTCAAGAACAAGATGCTTTTTGCAAACTGTTAAATGCATTTCTTGGGAAGAGTGGCCCCCTGGAGTAATAGCAAAGTAGCTTACTATTCATGACAGATGAAGAACTGTATGGTCAACGACGGTGTTTTTTCATACATTCAGGATGTGCCAGTACTATCTGAAAGTGGTCATTGACTAAGTAAAGTCAGTCTCATGTAGGAGAAACATGCCCACATTCGCTAGCCTACGCTGCTGAGTACGGTTATAGCCTGTCATCGCTCGCATTTATTCTACTTCACAGATAAAGTGAAAGCTGTCTGGTAGAGGTTCCTGATCCTCCACTGTAACTAATCACAGGTGTGTGTGTGTGTGTGTGTGTGTGTGTGTGTGTGTGTGTGTGTGTGTGTGCGCACATATACTGTTGACGGTTGAGATTCCTGCTGTACGGATGATGGAGTGTGCTGCAGCAAACCAGTTAACAGGAATTCTTGGAAGGGCTAGGCCGCAGGTTACGACACCATTCATTATTTGCCAAGTGATTCATCTTTATTGAACAATTTTCTTTTTCACTATCGTCAATATCAATAAAAACCATAAAATAGTTTTTTTAGAAATAACACACCTTACTGGTTTTAAATTACAGACCCTAGATTTTAAGTGGTTCTGACAGATGTAAAGCAAAATGTTTGAAGGTCAGATGTAACAACAACTAGCACAAATTTAGTAACAGTTAAAAATATTCAAACAATTTGAATGTCCAAGCTGACGAAATGATTTTAAATTACAAATCAAACATGATCTTTTGGGAGAGCTGACAAACGTAAGCGACACAAGAACCAACAAATGGCCCAGCTGACTAGGGACAACTTTATACAGAAATGGCACGACACAAAAGGGATCCCCGTGCGAACCAGAGAAGAGAGAACTTAACTTGAACAGTAGTCACCGTGCCGAACAGTCGCTTCACACAGGGTACTGCAGCGGCGAATCCCAAATACTGTCCAATAATATAGTGTCGCCGGTGCACTCATCCTTGTCATTCCAAGCCATCTGCACGCGTAGTCTGAAGAAACAGTAGCTGACCCGTCAGGCAATAGCAGGGCGCTCGTAAAATAAGTGCCATTTGACAAGAAGAGGCCTAGTTACAGCAAAGTGTAAATGAGTATGACAACATACTTTCAACAAACAGATGGCTAAACAAGCAATCCAGAATAAGTTAGAACGACCCCCGCAAATTCTATTAAAAGATTAAACTAAGAATTTCAAGAACAGTACAATTTAAACACTGTCAAGAACCAAGAATGAGCACATTAACATAACCTAACTACAAATATAAATTAAGTAGGTTTTAAACAACTGTCTGAACTTCCCTTCCAGGTTGAAATGCTGATTCTGTTAATAACGTAAGGTCAGATACCAGTACAGGATTGCCCACAGACCAAATCAGGCTCCAAGAATCAGGTTATGGATTTGGCCTTATAACACCCAAGGGAGCCAATACAGAAAATTTTAGTTTTTTTGGCAGTGTACCTTGTAAACTAATATATCTGGCCAGATCAAAATCAAAAAATAGCATAGTAATAATAAATGTTCATGAGAGCACCAGTAGCACTGGAAACGATAGTCACATTTCCACCACTTACACAGATTGTGACAGTAATAATTTTAGGCCTCATTTGGCAAGGAGAAACACTATTAAAACCAAACAATAAAAAACTATCACCACAATTATCACACCAAGGAATCATATAACGCAGGGCAGTAACAAGAGAGCCCACTAATGCAACCAAACTAGATCACACAACACAGCCCAGCAGCAGCAAAGAGGTGCCCTTTCAGAGCACCAGAATCAGCTAATGACAATCAAAGCAGTCCCCGTTGCAACGGCTCCATCAGAGCGAACCCGTCAAGACAGTGACCATAGGCGTGTGACAAATACACTCCTGGAAATGGAAAAAAGAACACATTGACACCGGTGTGTCAGACCCACCATACTTGCTCCGGACACTGCGAGAGGGCTGTACAAGCAATGATCACACGCACGGCACAGCGGACACACCAGGAACCGCGGTGTTGGCCGTCGAATGGCGCTAGCTGCGCAGCATTTGTGCACCACCGCCGTCAGTGTCAGCCAGTTTGCCGTGGCATACGGAGCTCCATCGCAGTCTTTAACACTGGTAGCATGCCGCGACAGCGTGGACGTGAACCGTATGTGCAGTTGACGGACTTTGAGCGAGGGCATATAGTGGGCATGCGGGAGGCCGGGTGGACGTACCGCCGAATTGCTCAACACGTGGGGCGTGAGGTCTCCACAGTACATCGATGTTGTCGCCAGTGGTCGGCGGAAGGTGCACGTGCCCGTCGACCTGGGACCGGACCGCAGCGACGCACGGATGCACGCCAGGACCGTAGGATCCTACGCAGTGCCGTAGGGGACCGCACCGCCACTTCCCAGCAAATTAGGGACACTGTTGCTCCTGGGGTATCGGCGAGGACCATTCGCAACCGTCTCCATGAAGCTGGGCTACGGTCCCGCACACCGTTAGGCCGTCTTCCGCTCACGCCCCAACATCGTGCAGCCCCCCTCCAGTGGTGTCGCGACAGGCGTGAATGGAGGGACGAATGGAGACGTGTCGTCTTCAGCGATGAGAGTCGCTTCTGACTTGGTGCCAATGATGGTCGTATGCGTGTTTGGCGCCGTGCAGGTGAGCGCCACAATCAGGACTGCATACGACCGAGGCACACAGGGCCAACACCCGGCATCATTGTGTGGGGAGCGATCTCCTACACTGGCCATACACCACTGGTGATCGTCGAGGGGACACTGAATAGTGCACGGTACATCCAAACCGTCATCGAACCCATCGTTCTACCATTCCTAGACCGGCAAGGGAACTTGCTGTTCCAACAGGACAATGCACGTCCGCATGTATCCCGTGCCACCCAACGTGCTCTAGAAGGTGTAAGTCAACTACCCTGGCCAGCAAGATCTCCGGATCTGTCCCCCATTGAGCATGTTTGGGACTGGATGAAGCGTCGTCTCACGCGGTCTGCACGTCCAGCACGAACGCTGGTCCAACTGAGGCGCCAGGTGGAAATGGCATGGCAAGCCTTTCCACAGGACTACATCCAGCATCTCTACGATCGTCTCCATGGGAGAATAGCAGCCTGCATTGCTGCGAAAGGTGGATATACACTGTACTAGTGCCGACATTGTGCATGCTCTGTTGCCTGTGTCTATGTGCCTGTGGTTCTGTCAGTGTGATCATGTGATGTATCTGACCCCAGGAATGTGTCAATAAAGTTTCCCCTTCCTGGGACAATGAATTCACGGTGTTCTTATTTCAATTTCCAGGAGTGTACGTTTCCTCCAACCGACTTCCTTCCTCCACGTCCTCCGGTGACTGACAGATTCCCCTCTTTATCGCCTTCAGACCAGAAGATGTGGTGCAAGAGCACCGCCCGGCGACCAGAGGGAAAGCAAACCTGAGATACTGCCTACAGACTGCAATCGATACGAGCTGACGTGGCTCACAGAGAAACAGGTGGTGGAGGAATTGTATGCAGATCACTTGCTCCTCATGGAGCAACACGCTGAGTTTCTGCCTAAATGCTGACGTTCTTAGCAGCTCAGTGCTGTAATGTCAGCTAATTTATTTAAAAAAGTAAGTGATTAAACATGAACACTCATTTACTGCATGAAATATTGCCCTCGTGTATTCTCCAGGTTCCATTCTCATTCGCGCTGCAACGCATGTTGTACTGACGGACTTCATCTCATATCGTGTAAAGAGTGTAGTTTTGTCTTTTGAAAAGAATACTGTGACGACAACATTGCAAACAGTGGATACAGCACTAAAAACAATGAAATATCCAGCTAAATAAGTATAAACACACTCTCGTGGTGTGAACTTACGCTTGTTACAACGAATGTTGAACCGAGAACATCGAATCTTACAATGAATGAACTACAAAATAAACACTTAACACGATACATCAGACTTTAAACATACATTCAGCTAGCAAATTCCACACGCTATGGTGAGTAGAAGACGTCGTCAGTAACGTAATGCTGGTAGGACCAAACATCAACACGATAACCAATACTGAGCAAGCATTCCGGGACGGACAGAAGTGTTCTTTTGTGAATGTTACCAGTGTGTCTTAAGAGGAGAAAGACATAAGCCTCTTACATATCTCTTCGCATGTCGCACAAAAACACAGCTATTTTTAAACGCAACAGCAAGGCACAATTCGCATAACCTTCCCCCCTCCCCCAATCCGTCCTGCTTGTTATTTCGTAACGTTGAACTGAGTAAAAATATGAACTCGGTCTACGATACTGCTGTCGATGACGGATGAGAAAACTGCCTTGATTTGCGTACACCCAAGCGAGCTTGTAAGCATCCTTATTTATGTTGTATTTTTCTCATTTTTACGAATTTCCCTTCAATTTTCGCAATTCTACCACGTTTTCCTCAATTTCAACGTGTTTTACTCAATTACTCGAGTTCCAAACCACTACTCTCGATGACTTGTTACCTCAACAAAACGGCTCATAGCGCAGATCTCGTGTGATATCAGCCAATGACATTGCAGCATGGTTCTCAATTGCTGTATTACAGTTAAAACCAAAGTCCCCTCCATTCCTTTGCGAGTGGTAAGAGTATATACACGTGGACATGTCGTGAACCTTGTTACACTGCCTAAATTACGTGACACAAATACTATTTCTTAGTGTGGGAAATAGACACCATCAGAGAGGAGGTGCAAAAGCTCCGTTCCTTAGCTGGAATGCTTTATTGGTTAGGTAAGATGTTATTACGACAGGCACTGTCTGCCTATATTGATGGGGAGGGGAGTCACAAAGCATTCTCGCAGCTGTAGCACAAAGTTGGAGATTGAAAGATCTCACCAATGACTTTGGTGATGACCACCCCAACAAACGAATTATGTCAATAGCAGTACTCTCCCCCTGATCCGAAACGAGCCCTTTCTTCGTTGAACCCTATCGGCTAAGGATCCTGAGCAAAACTCTGTATGACCTCTCTGAGTCTTCTAACTGTTCCCTGTACCTTTAACCAACCGCCCCCCCCCCCGCCCCCCAACCGCAACACCGTCTCCGATTTAATTTGGATCTGACCAGAAGCAGGAGGGCACTGTACCCACTGCATTCGACATCTTGTGAAGGAATATACCGAGCTGAGTTCCACACAATCAATTCACTTGGATGTTTTACTTTCCGAAAGAGGGAACTCATGTTTTAAACTTGCTTCCTCGACCAACGCTATTGACACAGACCAGTATTCTCATTCCAATACCGCAACTGCCGCTCTGTGAAGACTGTTACGTAAGTCTTACTCAAGTCAACCATCCAAGTATACGCGACCTCTCTAGATACATGCATGCTGAGAAGGTTAGTATTCTTTATTTGTGTGTAGTACACACGAACCTGCACAGTTGTGAGCACGCTGGTAATATGACATACAGTTAAGAAGAAGAAACGTATAGTTTATGCATGATGAAGCTCCAGACGGAAGCAGTTTGAAACATACTACTTAAATCACTTGTGCTGTCAATTCTGGAGTATCGTTCTAGTCTCTTGGAATCTATACCAAGAAGATGTTGGAAAGAGTGAAATGATCATGGGACATAAAGACACACCCTCCTTAGGCTATACGGCTCTACACTTAAACATACTGTAATGTTAAAGCAGTGTGGTTTTCGATATATTAGTTGTAGAATGCAACGCTGTTAACCCAATGCAGCAAATACAAATACATTCACAAATACCCACTATGGTGACAGACTTTAAGAAGGTAAAGAGATTCTGTTTGACACACGCACTATATATGCTCACAACAGTGGTATCAAATGATATTCAGAAAAGGAAAGTGAATGAAACTACGACATCTTATGAGGAAATAGACAAATCCATAGGAGCAGTGTGTGGCATGTGAAATTACACGCCACGCTACACTAAGTCTGTGAACAGAACACAGTCTCCTCCACAACAACAACAACCGTTCAGCAGACGTATACACAGGGATTCCAGTACCTCACAAACCCCTGTCACTGACTTAGAATCACTGCAGTTATGAAACTAAAGACTTGATCTGTGTCAAGCTATGGCAGGGAAATGGAGTACTTTACACGCATCTTCATTCACCTAGAAAAGGGCGGTGAAATAGGTTTTCGCCGGTTTGATGGACATGATTCATCACACATGTGTTACAAGTCCTCTTCTGGCTGTGGTATGGAGAGATTTGCTGTTGGCGATTGCAGGTAAATAACACTCTGTCACACACAGAACATGCAGTTGTATATGATTCATCACTGCAATTATGAAACTGAAGTTTCGATTTATATCCAAGATTTGGTGGGGAAATGCTGTACTTCACATGGATCTTCTTTCACCTACAGGAGGGTGCCGAAAATGATTTCCCATCAGAGTTGTACATGACGCATTACACATCGGTAGGAAGGCCTGTGCTGGTTGTGGTATGGGGAGGAATGCTGTTAATGGTTGCAGGTAGATAGTTCTCTAAGTCACATCCAGAATACGCAATTGTATACGAGTCGAACGCAGGTTATACCCCTAGAGAACAACGGGACATAATTGTTAAATGTGCGATAAACGACCTGACACAACATTTCCCTGTCTCTAGAATGCATCATCTGTCTACTTATTACTTCAGTCGACATACTGAGGAACGTTGTTAAAAAACCGTTTAGCAACTCTTCTGTAAGGTACCTGTTAGCTCACACTGCATAGTCGTGGTTGCTAGAGACTACAGAGAAGCACATTGTAAACAGATTTGCACAGGGCCAGACAACTTATACATCCTGTAATTGTTTATTGCAGCCCCCAAGCTGGCAATACAATGCTCTTTAGCTAAGGAGGACTAAAGTTTATGGCAGTCACAAGTCTGGACACAGTAAGTAGTGTTTGTTAGAGTTTGAAACACTTAAACAGTCTTGCACCAGGTCAAACACACGATCCATTCTGTATTTCTATATACTGAAGTCCCGAAGTTGATAATACAGTGCTCTTTAACTAGAAAGAACGTAAAGTTTATCATAGTTAGAGGTCCTAACACTAAAACCGGTAAAGTGGTTGCCTATAACTTAGAGGCCACACCTGAGCTTATGGTCAGACAAAAATATATTTATTATTCTACATTTGGTGGTCATTCATGTTAAACAACCCTCCTATCCCTGTCGGTAATCCGTTACTCTTTCCCTGGCTCCCAGTGCTTCAATGTCGACTTTTTCTCGTATTCCTCTTTCTGTCACACTCTCGTTCCCATGCAATTGGCGATTTTATGCCTTTTTTCCGTATTTTTATATGTATATGTTCATATTGCTAACACAATCATATGTGGCTTGGTTTTACAAGGTTAATATACGTCAGTCCATTGAAAATCTTGAGAGTTTCCCGCTTTCCAATGATCTACATGCAAGCCTTTCGGATGTCCCTAGCATGAGAGTAATCGAACTAGATTGTTGAAAGTGTAGTAACCCACATTTCGTAGCTACATGAGAAGGATAATCGAAGTCTGGAAACTATTCGATGTCCTACTCGACCAATGCATCAAAGAGCGTGTCTGCAAACTCATGATGTGGTGCGGTTGATAGGAACTCTAAGTCTGGAAATCTGTGTGTTAGCTTGATTCCCACTCGAACGTGTATGGAGTTAACCTGTGTACAGAGTTGACTTGTCCTGCTGCTGCTGTCTTGATTTTCCATAAATATATGCTGTTATTGCTTCTCAGGCGTGGTATGCTACTTCCGTTTATACTATCCAGCTCTGATACATGCTCCACAACAGAGCCAGGCTATCTACAATCCGTCGGTAAAACACATGTACATGGATCACTGTTTGGAGTTGCAGTGTTCACGTTATTATGTTGTAATCACAAAGCAATTACGCTCATGTAACGCTCTTTACGAATGCAGAATATCGAAGTTTACTGGTGTCGTGGAACTCGGGTCATACTGTTCCTTCACCAGATGTCAAATGTAGAGGGTATAGTGCCCTCCTACTTCTGGTCAGTTCCAACTTAAATCATTGTTCCAGGGGGGGGGGGGGAGGAGTTTGGTTAGAGACACAGTAAGACTTACAAGATACATATAGAGACTCTCTAGAGTTTTTCTCAGGATCGTAGCCAGTGGGTTCAAAGAAGGGGCAACTCGTTTCGAAATAGAGGGGCAGAGTGCTGCTACAGATAAGATACACTCCTGGAAATGGAAAAAAGAACACATTCACCGCGGTGTTGGCCGTCGAATGGCGCTAGCTGCGCAGCATTTGTGCACCGCCGCCGTCAGTGTCAGCCAGTTTGCCGTGGCATACGGAGCTCCATCGCAGTCTTTAACACTGGTAGCATGCCGCGACAGCGTGGACGTGAACCGTATGTGCAGTTGACGGACTTTCCCTCCCAGGGGACACCGCCTTATAGTAGGCACCTTCAGTGCCGGGCGGTGAAGTCGAGAGCTATGCCGGCGGTAGCATAGCTACTGGCAGGGTCTCCCAAGCCGGACTGGTCTTGACAGAGGAGCCAGACAAAGTGTGTCCCACAACATAGGGCAGGGAGGGCTCTAGAGGCGTAGTGAAGCCAGCTTCCCTAGAGGAGTAAACCTCATACAAATCCTGGTCCTCCAGGTTGGGGGTTGGGCATGGGGCTAATAACCCCATACTGTAAAAAAAGAATATTACGGAAATTCAACAGAAGCCTCGGAAACTGGATGGAAAGCATGTATCACGACCCCGGCAAAGGAAACGGATAAAGGATCTAACAGTAGCATCGTGGAATGTGAGGACAATGCTTCAGCCTGGAAAAATGAAAGAAATAGCCAATGAAATTTTAAAATTCAAATATGATATTGTAGGGCTACAGGAAATAAGATGGCAGGGGAATGGGCAGATAGATAAACCTGAGTACTCATTGGTATATAGTGGACCAGAAGAAAGAATAGGCCAGCTTGGAACAGGGTTTATAATAACTAGGGAAGTTAGGAAAAGCCTTCTAGAATTTGAACCTATAAATGAAAGGATGTGCAGACTCAGACTAAAAGGTAAATTTAGGAATATATCAATAGTTAATGCACATGCACCAACAGAGGAAAAAGAGGATATAATTAAAGAACAGTTCTACGAAGGCTTGGAAAAAGTATGCTGTGCAGTACCTAAATATGACCTGATGCTAGTAATAGGAGATTTTAATGCAAAAATAGGGAGGAATGAACATCCGTATGGAGTTTCTGGAAAATATTCACTACATGAAGAAAACAATGAGAATGGAGACTTACTATGCCAATTCGCAGCAAGGAATAATATGATTCCCGAATGAGATTTTCACTCTGCAGCGGAGTGTGCGCTGATATGAAACTTCCTGGCAGATTAAAACTGTGTGCCCGACCGAGACTCGAACTCGGGACCTTTGCCTTTCGCGGGCAAGTGCTTTATTAAAAGTACCTGCTTTCCACATAAAAGGATCCATCTGGGTACTTGGAAGTCTGCAGCCAATGGGGTAGTCAATCAGATTGACCATATTTTAGTGATCGCACGCCACTCCACGTCAGTTACGGATGTACGGAGCTGCAGAGGACCAAACTGTGATTCAGACCACTTTTTGATAAAATCAGTCTTGAGAGAGAAACTGTCACTAACGAAAGGCAACAGAATGGGAAAGATGATGAAATGGAATACAGGCAAACTGAACATCCCTGATGAAGTAAAAAAATACCAAGTAACACTAAGCAGAAAGTTGAGCAATGAAGAGACCACAGTAGGAGTAGACGAAAGGTGGAACAGGTTCGAAAAAGCCATTAAGGATGCTGCAGAGGAAATAATAGGCATAAGAAGGAACAGAAGAACCCAGGAGTGGTTTGATGACGATTGCAGGTCAGCAATAGAGGAAAAGAACAGGGCCAGAACAAAAGTGCTACAGAGAGAAACCAGAAATAATGTGGAACAATATAGAGAATTAAGGAGAAGAGCTAACAGACTGTGCAAGAGAAAGAAAAGAGAGTGGAATAAGAAGAAATTTCAAGAACTAGAAGAACTAAAGGAACAGAGTGAAATAAGAAAGTTCTATCATGCCATAGGCAAAATGAAGAATAGATTCCAACCAAAAACAACGGCCTGTTCCAGTAAAGATGGGAAAATGATAAGGGAGGAAGAACAGATAGTGGGAAGATGGGCAGAGTATTTCAAAGACACACTAAGCACCAGCCTAGAAGATGAAGAGACAGCTGCACAGGAGGGAAGAGTGGAGCTGGAAGTAGACAATGAAACCAATGAGGCAAGAAAGCCAACACTACAAGAGGTCTCTCAGGCTGTGTACAAGTCAAAAAACAATCGAGCCCCTGGGGAAGACAGCATAATTGCTGAATTAATAAAAACTGGTGGTGAGGCTGTAATAAGGGAACTGCACACATTAATATCAGATATATGGGAAACAGAAACTATGCCAGATAATTGGAAAATTGGAATAATAGTCCCCATTTATAAGAAAGGGGACAGAACAGCATGTGAGAACTATAGAGGTGTAACACTCCTAAGTACAGCTTATAAGATCTTCACAAGTATATTAAACGAAAGAATACAAAAGTGTGCAGAAGGCATACTAGGGGAATATCAGTGTGGCTTTCGACCAGGCAGAGGAACAACTGATCAAATATTTGTGATAAGGCAAATGATGGAAAAGTTCTATGAATATGATATAGATCTGCATTTCTTATTCATCGATTTCAAACAAGCCTTTGACAGCATAAATCGGCAAGAACTATACAGAGTACTGAAAGAAGTTGGTATATGTGCTAAATTAATAAGACTAATCAGAATGACAATGACAGAGACAAGAGCAAAAGTAAAGGTCCTTAGCAGAACAAGTGATAGCTTTGACTTTAATAAAGGTGTGAAGCAAGGGGATAGTCTCTCCACTGTCCTATTCAACATAGCCCTGCATAGTGCAGTAAATAAAATCAACAAAAGAGGCACCATATTTATGAAAACTAGCCAGATATGTGCATACGCTGATGACATTGCTATAGTAGGAAGAAATACCAATACACTCCTAGAAACATACCGGGCAATGGAAACAGAAGCCTTAAAAATTGGCCTCATAGTAAATGAAAACAAAACAAAATATATGGTAATGTCACAATCTGAGGCCAGAAGAACCCCTAAAAACCTAAACATCAATGGGAAATGCTTCAAAGGAGTGGCCTCTTTTAACAACTTGGGAGCCCTAATAACAAATGATAACAGTATTGGAAAGGCTATAAGGGAAAGAATACAAGCAGGAAACAGAGCTTACTTTGCAAATATGCAGCTTTTCAAAAATAGCCTTGTTACAAGAAAAACTAAACTGCTAATATATAATTCCCTAGTCCGCCCAGTTATCACATACAGCTCAGAGGTATGGACGTTGACAGAACACGATAAAAATGCTCTAAGAAGCATTGAGCGGAAAATACTACGCAAAATCTATGGGCCAATAAGGGAGGAAGAAGGCTGGAGAATACGCTACAATGCCGAATTACAAGAGTTAATACAAGGCAGGGACATAGTAAAATTTGTGAAATCACAGCGAATACGATGGCTAGGACACTTGGAGAGAATGGCAGAGGATCGAACTCCAAAGAAATTGATGAAATGTATGATCCATTCAGTTAGGCGAAAAGGGAGACCTAGAAGAAGATGGATCGACGAGGTAATAATGGATCTTACCAGTATGGGAGTCCGGGGGTGGAAAAGAGCAGCAAATAACCGAGAAGTGTGGAGGAAGATTGTTGAAGAAGCCAAGGCTCACCAAGGGCTGTAGAGCTACTGAAGAAGAAGAAGAAGAAGAAGTTGACGGACTTTGAGCGAGGGCGTATAGTGGGCATGCGGGAGGCCGGGTGGACGTACCGCCGAATTGCTCAACACGTGGGGCGTGAGGTCTCCACAGTACATCGATGTTGTCGCCAGTGGTCGGCGGAAGGTGCACGTGCCCGTCGACCTGGGACCGGACCGCAGTGACGCTCGGATGCACGCCAAGACCGTAGGATCCTACGCAGTGCCGTAGGGGACCGCACCGCCACTTCCCAGCAAATTAGGGACACTGTTGCTCCTGGGGTATCGGTGAGGACCATTCACAACCGTCTCCATGAAGCTGGGCTACGGTCCCGCACACCGTTAGGCCGTCTTCCGCTCACGCCCCAACATCGTGCAGCCCGCCTCCAGTGGTGTCGCGACAGGCGTGAATGGAGGGACGAATGGAGACGTGTCGTCTTCAGCGATGAGAGTCGCTTCTGCCTTGGTGCCAATGATGGTCGTATGCGTGTTTGGCGCCGTGCAGGTGAGCGCCACAATCAGGACTGCATACGACCGAGGCGCACAGGGCCAACACCCGGCATCATGGTGTGGGGAGCGATCTCCTACACTGGCCGTACACCACTGGTGATCGTCGAGGGGACACTGAATAGTGCACGGTACATCCAAACCGTCATCGAACCCATCGTTCTACCATTCCTAGACCGGCAAGGGAACTTGCTGTTCCAACAGGACAATGCACGTCCGCATGTATCCCGTGCCACCCAACGTGCTCTAGAAGGTGTAAGTCAACTACCCTGGCCAGCAAGATCTCCGGATCTGTCCCCCATTGAGCATGTTTGGGACTGGATGAAGCGTCGTCTCACGCGGTCTGCACGTCCAGCACGAACGCTGGTCCAACTGAGGCGCCAAGTGGAAATGGCATGGCAAGCCGTTCCACAGGACTACATCCAGCATCTCTACGATCGTCTCCATGGGAGAATAGCAGCCTGCATTGCTGCGAAAGGTGGATATACACTGTACTAGTGCCGACATTGTGCATGCTCTGTTGCCTGTGTCTATGTGCCTGTGGTTCTGTCAGTGTGATCATGTGATGTATCTGACCCCAGGAATGTGTCAATAAAGTTTCCCCTTCCTGGGACAATGAATTCACGGTGTTCTTATTTCAATTTCCAGGAGTGTATGTTTGTTGGGGTGGTAATCGTCAAAGCTGTTGGTGAGATCTTTCAATCTCCGACTTCATGCTACAAATGAGAACACTTCGTGACCCCCACCCACATGGATAGAGATGCCCAATCGTAATAAAATCCCACCAAATTTATAATGTTTTTCGGCGAAGGAACGTAGTTTTTGCACCTCTTCTCTGCTCCTGGCTGTTTCCCACACACAGAAATAGTATTTGTGTCATGTGGTGTAGACAGTGTAACAGGGTTCATGACATGTCCACATTTATATAGCCCTCGCAAAGGAATGGAAGGTGATGTGGTTTAGCTACAACAGAAACTAAGAACCAAGCTGCAATGTCATTGGCTGATAGTCTAGGAGATCTACGCGATGAGATGTTTTGTTGACATGACAGGTCATCGAGAGCAGTGGTTTGGAGCTCGAGTAACTGGGTAAAATGCGTTGAAATTATCGAAAACCTGGTAAAATGGCGAAAATTGATGGTAAGTACATAAAAATAAGGAAAATACAATAACAATGAGAAAAATACAATAGAAATGAGGATACTTACATGCTCGCCTGGGTGTATAAAAATCATGGCAGTTTGCTCATCCATCATCCACAATAGTATCATAGGCCGAATTCGTATAATTAATTCAGTTGGATGTTACGAGATAGTGCGGAGTGGAGGTTGAGAATTGTACCTTGCTGTTGTATGTAAGAATGTGTTTTTTCCTAACTTTTTAACAGATAGCGAGAAAGCTGCTGTTCTATATTGTATTTGTGCGTTTGAAATGTTTGTGACGTCCACATGCATGACAATTTATTTACGAGGCTTCCGCAGACACTAATTTTGACTGCTTGTAGACTAGGAGAGCATGAGGGCTGCTGGCAGTGAGCGACGGAAACAGGGGTGATCGTCTCCAGCACACTGAGTAGCGACTGCCCGCAACGACCTCAGTGGCTGCTGGTGATGGTGGCTGCCCCTCTGGCGAGTGCAGCCCCCTGGAGCTACTTCCTCCCACCACATGGTGTAGCTGAGGGCCATTGCATCTCTTCGTCTGGAGAGCTGTCTTTGCCCCATTTACAGACATGAAACAGTATTCATTGTCAATCCAACACCGACCAACGCAGACCATCACAAGCAAATGGACCAGAACCAAGACTAGGATGCGCTCACAGTGTAACAGAGTTATTGCTATTATGTTTCTTCTTTTCTTAAAAAATATACGCTGGCTTATAAGAGGGTTATGTCTCTCTCCTCCTAAGACACACTGGTACCACTCACAAGATAAACATGTCTATCAATGCCGGTGTGTTCAATCCGTATCGGTTATCATGTTGTTTGGACCTACCAACACTACATTATTAGTGGAGTCTTCTGCTCATCATAGTGTGTGGAGCCTCCTGACTGAATGAGTGTTTTGGAAATGTTGTATGGTGTTACGTGCTTATGTTTTAGTGTATTCATTGCAAAATTCAATGTTCTCAGTTCAATATGCATTGTAACAAGTATAATTCACACCACCAGAGTGAGTTTACAATTATTTAGCTGGCGATTTCATTGATTTTAGTACTACACCCACTATTAGCACTGTAGCCATCACACTATTCGTTTCAAAAGCCTAAAACTACACTCTAGACAATGTGAGGTAAGGTCTGTTAGTACAATATTCGTTGTATCAAGCATTATGAAGAATACACGATGGCAGTACTTTATGCAGAAAATGAATGTTCATATTTATTCAGGCACTTTTCTAAATAAATGAACTGACATTGTGGAAGCTGAGCTGCCAAAAATGGCAACACTTTAGGCAGATATGCAGTGTGTTACACCAACAGAAGCAAGTGAGCTGTGTAAAATTCCTCCACTATCTATTCCGCCACCATGTGTACAGCACAACCACGCACGCACGCGCTCACACAAAGCTGTTATTTGGTTCAGTGAAGTTCTGAAACCTCTACCAGACAGTCTTTCGACAGTTTACCTGAAGAAATAGGATAAACACGAGTGATGACGGGTTATAACCATATGCAGCAGCAGAGGCTAGCTAGTGTGGGTGTTCCACCTGTCACGGGCAGAGCGGGCACATTGGCGCACAATGAGACAACTAAGCATCAAGATCCATATGTATCTCATTTACGCAAGACATACTATTTCAATGTTTTTCCTTCGTGAGACTGACTAGACTTTGCCAGAGACCACTTTCAGATAGTGATGGCACATCCAGAACATTTAAAAGCACACCGTTGTAGACCATTCAGTTCTTCTTCCATGACACATAGTCAAGTATATTGCTATTGTTACAGGGGGGCGGGCAGTCTTTCTGAGAAATACTTTTAACAGCTTGCAGAAAGCATCTTGTCTTGAGTCTTTCATCCATCTGTGACTGACTGCTGCAGACTGGAAACATTATATCACTGCCTGCGAATTGTACCATCAGCGACATGTTAGAACAGGCCTGGAAAACCGGTATCCCTACCTATGGGTGGAGTTGAGGGAGAAAGAAGGGAAGGTAGGAGGGGAGGTAAAACTGGTTCTAAGCTGCTTAGTCTGTATTCACAATTGAGGTGAACACACTTGCAGCTGGTACAAATCTCTCCTGATAATATCTTTTGAGGTCAGTTTTTGCGGTAGTTGTGTTATTACAATGATTTTTCTCAATTGTCCGTGCGTGAGTTTCATGATCTGTTGTTTACGAGTGGTGTTTTTTTTATGACTGTATTTATCTATAATTAGAGAAATGAAGCATTTTCTGTCGGTTGTGGTAACTGTATTGGCCTTCCTACACTTCAGCTATAGTTTACTGTCCTATCCCTTCTTACCATGTGTCTGTGCGCAAGTTCCTCAGTAGCTAGACACTTAAGATCGGTAGGAGGCAATTCTTCTGGTATCAGCTGTAGGCAGTTCCCCGCCAGCTTCGAGTGGTTCTGTGGAATAGGGCACACAGCAAGGTGAACATATAGACACACATGTGATTGGAAAGAACACGACCCATTTCAGTTGTCCTCAGTAGAGCCTCAAACACCAAGGCGAGCACCTCTGCTTCATTCAGTCTATGATAGTGCAATAGCATGAAATTGTTTCCTGCGCTGCAAACTGTACCCTCAGCCCATCCTGCTGCATCACTATTATTTGCTGAAAAGGGTTGTATACTCTTACAGGTAATACACTTGTTGAACTCCTCTCTGTCCATCACCAATATCTAGTCCATTTAACCCATTTTACAGCAATTTAATTAATTAATTTGACTAATATTTAAATAATTAAACAACCTGTTGCTCGAATTTACTGCCCATTTTGTGTCATGAGGTCCCTTTTTTCACAGGAACATTTTTCTTATGTTTCACCAATTGTAAGCAGTTGTATTTATTTGAATTTCAAGCAGCAAGGTTGGGGGTATTTGTCAGTTCAGTTTCCCTGTCAAAGTTAGGAAGTTTTTCCAGCAGGATGTGAAGGAATTTACGGAGGTGAGGGGGAAATAGTGGCGAGGGGAAGTGGGAGAGGGGAGGAGTGGGGTTGGTGATGGCACCAGTGCAACGTTCCTAAATCTAGCCTCCCCCCCCCCCCCCCAGACAGGAGGTGTAGGGGCCACCCAGATAGAGCCGCCATCTTGAATAAATTTGGCAACAATTAAGACTGCACCAGGATGAACATTATTCCACTACTTATCTGCCTAGTTCATTCTGCAGTGTCATCCATGCTCCATACATCGGTCAGTCACAATGAGGCATCAGTAAAGATAATCCACCATATCCCAACAGAATAAAAAGAAGAATGAGACTCTCAAATTTGAATATAAGTATAAATATTAACAGTTTCCTCACAGTGCTCACTATTACTCATTTTTTCTTTTATTATTATTTCCCCCACAATGCAAAGGACCCCTGAAGATGCTGTGGAGGAGCAGCAGTAGCAGCAAACAGTTGACATACCTGATTTATGGGCTCTTGACACACGTCTACACTGCAACAACAGCTCACCAACAGCCTACTTGGTTTACCAGATCACCCATTCCTGGGATTCAGTTTTCCACCACCATAACAGTAGCAACAGTGAACCAGCAAGACACTGCAGCAGGACAGAGAAAAATATTTGTACCCCAAAAATTAAAAACACTGACACAACTCTTTGGATGGTTATGATGAAATACCTCACCACCTAAAGTAATATTTCCTCCGTAACATACAATCTTAAGGTGCCTGGGAAAAATCGTGTGATTGTGGGCATGTCCTCTAGTCATGAATTCAACACATTGGTAGTGTCTGAAAATCTCTAGTTTACTGTCTTGTAGGTAATGTATTCATCCTATGAATGGTGGCAGGTATGTTAGAATTTTGTAAAGATAACTGTACTGTTCAACTCTCAAAGGCTCCTGTGTTACTGGTTTGATGGACAATATGTGTTGCGGACTAACCAAGAATACTCGCAAGTGAAATACACAATGACGAGAACACTGCAATGTGCTCTCAATTTCAGGAATCAGTGTTCAGAAACTTGATGTATACTAGCTCCTCCGTGCAGTGTGCTGTGAATGACAGTCTTGAGAGGGTGGTTGAAGCATGTGTATGAATTGTTGGGAAATGTATGGCACATGCTTAGGATGCTCACCCATAAGAACGCTTGAGAGGAGATTTTTGGCACTAATTTAGATGTGTGTTCTGGACTCTGTATGTATGTTGCATCTTCACTAACTGACATTGCTAAAGAAGTATATATTTACCTGTGCTTGGTTCACGTACTTTAAAATGTTTACTGAAATCAAGAGAAAATAAATGATTGTTTATCTCTCCGCACAGTGTTTCGTTGTGATGTGTAGACTATTCATGATATGTAAAGATGCCCAGTTACCATAGTTCAGTTAGCAAAGCATTTCCATTAAAATAGAGTGGCCCTATTGTTATACACACACACACACACACATATATATATATATATATATATATATATATATATATATATATATATATATATATATATATATATATATATATAGCGTGAGTCACCTAACGTTACCGCTGGATATATTTCGTAAACCACATCAAATACTGACGAACCGATTCCACAGACCGAACGTGAGGAGAGGGGCTAGTGTAATTGGTTAATACAAACCATACAAAAATGCACGGAAGTATGTTTTTTAACACAAACCTAAGTTTTTTTAAATGGAACCACGTTAGTTTTGTTAGCACATCTGAACATATAAACAAATACGTAATCAGTGCCGTTTGTTGCATTGTAAAATGTTAATTACATCCGGAGATATTGTAACCTAAAGTTGACGCTTGAGTACCACTCCTCCGCTGTTCGATCGTGTGTATCGGAGAGCACTGCGACATACATCGCGTTTCTACAGAATGATCTGCCAACGTTGCTCGAAAATGTCCCAGTGGAAACGCGTCGACGTATGTGGTATCAGCACGATGGTGCACCTGCACATTCCGCAATTAACAGTAGGATGATCCTTGACAGGATGTTCGACGGGTGTTTCATAGGACATGGAGGACACATAAATTGGCCAGCCCGTTCTCCTGATCTTACACCTCTGGACTTCTTTCTGTGGGGTACGTTAAAGGAGAATGTGTACCGCGATGTGCCTACAACCCCAGAGGATATGAAACAACGTATTGTGGCAGCCTGCGGCGACATTACACCAGATGTACTGCGGCGTGTACGACATTCATTACGCCAGATATTGCAATTGTGTGCAGCAAATGATGGCCACCACATTGAACATCTATTGGCCTGACATGTCGGGACACACTCTATTCCACTCCGTAATTGAAAACGGAAACCACGTGTGTACGTGTACCTCACCCCTCATGGTAATGTACATGTGCGTCAGTGAAAAAGACCAATAAAAAGGTGCTGGCATGTGGACGTAATATGCTGTTCCAGTCTCTTCTGTACCTAAGGTCCATCACCGTTCCCTTTGGATCCCTACGTAATTCGGTGCTCTCCGATACACACGATCTAACAGCGGAGGAGTGGTACTCAAGCTTCAACTTTAGGTTACAATATCTCCGGATGTAATTAACATTTTACAATGCAACAAACGGCACTGATTACGTATTTGTTTATATGTTCAGATGTGCTAACAAAACTAACGGGGTTCCATTTAAAAAAAACTTAGGTTTGTGTTAAAAAACATACTTCCGTGCATTTTTGTATGGTTTGTATTAAACAATTTTACTAGCCCCTCTCCTCACGTTCGGTCTGTGGAATCGGTTCGTCAGTATTTGATGTGGTTTACGAAATATATCCAGCGGTAACGTTAGGTGACTCACCCTGTATATATATTGCCAATGTCCTTGCTGCTGTGGTAACATCAGTTCCCATCACATCACCGAAGTTAATCACTATTGGGCTTAGCTATCATTTGGATGGGTCTTTGTCCGGGTCTGCGGAGTGCTGTTGCCTAGTGGAGTGCACCCAGTGAGGCCGAGTGAGGAGCTACTTGATTGAAAAGTAGCGACACCAGTTAGAAAAACTGAGAAATACTGCGAGAACGGTGTGCTGACCACATACCCCTCCATATATGCATCTGTGATGCCTAAGGGCTGAGGATAACACAGCGGCTTGTCGGTTCTGTTAGGCCATCAACGCCTTTTCAAGCAGTAGGTATGTGTACATTTTCGATCTAAGCCCACGAACTCCACAATCTACGACCCACTCATCCCATCTTCCATTATGCTAATTACCCGATGACCTTATTGCTTGCAGGCATTATGTCATCAGGATTATTGGCCACATATCCAGACATATTGAAATGGCACCATACTTCTTTATATGGATTACAAGCTACATCCAACAGACGTAGTTGTCCATATCCAGATAACATAACACTACATCTGTGAAACAAGTTTTCACAAACTCATAGTGAAATTAATACTTATGGGGTTTGTATAGACCCAGTATACACATACCAACACAAACTGGTTACGTGAACTCTGTTAAAACCTGAACCATACGTGACTGACAAATCCTTGATTTAAGATAGTGAACCGTTTCAAATTTGTACTGGCGATATAATCCCTTGCACCACAATGCCCCTTCGAGCGGTAAACTACGCGAATTTCACTGTGAGTTCTCAAATTGTCCATTGCTTGCCGTAAAATGCGTTGTTCTTTAGTTAAATAAATCTCCTTCAAAGTCAGATATCGCAGAAGTGCTCATGTTGATCTTAACATTAACATAATTATTCAACCAGCCTAACTGGTTCAAAAAGTTAGTGTAGATGAATGTGATCTGTTCTGTTCCAAAACTGAGGCATTGCCTGAGGTTTCTGCAGTGCATCTTTGTTTATCCCACAGTGTCGTCATCCGCTTGGGGAGGGAACCATTGAACCATTGTGCAGAACTACTCGCTTCTAAAATAGGGTCAAATCGCTGTGTGTGTCATGCAAGTTGTTAGGATATTCCAGTTCTGCTTCCATGACATATTCTTCACTGGACTCTCCAGTCATATCCTTAAATTCACCTCGTCTGATGATGCCTTCATCAGACGCCACTGAAACCCTCCAACTGACAGAGATTGTAGCATGATGTGCGTGTGTAAGTTGCTTACATCTAGGTACAGGATGTTACTCATATCGACAGATTAGCTAATTGTTTGCCTTGGGGTAACTGTACACACATTGGAAAAATCCCCTGCGAATCCCACGTTCGAAAAGGAGCACCATGTCTATGTTGGTCTAAAGTTCGATGTTGAGACACGTCTTTTTCTAATGGCCTCCTACAAACGTCCTGGCATTGTGTAATAGAAGGCAAGATTCATCGTGGATATGGACATGCATACACACAGGAATTTATCGAGAATATCAGCAAGTAAGTGCACTTTCAAGTCCGTGTAAAGTCTTGCTTACTCACATAAATTGGGGGTGATGAATTCCTGACAAACATTCACTGCATGCCATTACTACGCATCTATTATGGCACTGTGTGTAAGACTACTCATGAATGTAGCTATGTTGGGCTGTGTCGTGTCACTGAATCTCTCCATCAAATTCAGATATTCGTATGGGAAGACTACTTTTTTCGTGATGAGGTGAAACTTTTCATCATCAGGATGTGCATCTCCAGTGATATGCATTTCCTTGCGATGCACTGTTCCAGAAAATTTCTGAAGTTGTGCGTACATAAAACTTAGTGCGTCTAGAAAGTGGCAGGTAATGTTCTTGGTGATTCACTTGGATAATGAAATCTCTTTTTGCATGCTATCAGGTACGACCCTAACCTTTCCATTTCTCTAGCCAAAATCAGTCAAGTGGTCAACAGTAAAGTGAGCCTCATACTTTTTTAAACTGTGGAAGCAGATGAGTATTTGTCATTGAGTATTTGTCATTGTAGTTGGTATTTTAAATTGCATGTGTGTTGCGCAGCAGTATTTTCCTATCATATGACTGTGGTCTGTACGTCGAATTTCCATTTTTTTATCTTATGGGAGCCCACAAGTATCGCAGTCAACTGATTTGTTGTATAATTCGTCATTTTCCTGCGATTTGATAGTGGGAATGCTGATGTGGTAAATCCTGCCAACATCCTACACAAGTTTTTCGAGCTCAGAGAGCAACCATCCCACATTATTGTCCCTAACGTATGAATCAAAATGGGTAAGACAAGTCACATCAGCACAGAACTTAATGCACTGTCATATGTGGCATGTGTCGTTCTGGAAAAGTACCATGAGAGGCAAGGGATTCACCTTCATTGCATATCACAGCACCTAGGGGGCACTCTAAGTCGGCATATTACAAAGAAACAACTTCTCTGATGGTGGGCATTCTTAAACATTAACAACTTGTTTGCCCCAGTAGACATTTCTACATGTACCATTTCCTGTGTAGAGTAGTCTGTCAGATGTTTATCACGAACTTGCTTCAGGTAAACGAGTTGAGACTTCTAGGAGAAAAGTGCCGTTGATGACCATATTTACTCCACTGGGTGGAAAGTAGTTTGGATATGTGTCCGATCCAGATATAGTGCTGATTCTGCCCCTGGAGAATTGCAGCAAATCTACCTGTTTGGGACACTGACCAGCGAAATGAAAAAAAAAAAAAAAAAAGACTAAGGGCTCTGAAGACTTTATGCTTAACTTTATTATCCTCCACACTGTGCTCCTTCCGTGGCTTGTTTTCTCCCTCCTTCTGGCTGTAAAAGTGAACTGCCACGCCAGTGTTCCTTCTTGTGCTGAAGTTCAACAGAGAAACCGATACCATCAAAGTTATTACATCCACAAATATCATCATCCACATGGTGTGTACTTGGACGCTCTGCTAATTTTATGCAATTTCTTTCACAAGGCAGAAGTAATCAGGCAAATCAAAATTTGTCGTCTTTATTTTTAACATTAATAAAACCCCGTTCAGCAGCTGTATCCTCTGCAATCAGGGTATACTCGACCCCCATATTATGAGCCAAAGAGTTGTGCATGTATGTCTAGATGGAGTACAGAGCTGATTGCTCTACCAGATTCTGTTTCCTCCACTTTGGAAAAGAGACCCAGCGTGACACTCAAGGTAAAATTCTGGATCCCATCTGCGATTGAGGTATCGTGTCATGTCACACCATCCCCCGCCCCCTCCCTCCCTCTCCCATAATACAGACAATGGTATTCTCTCCAATACCACCAGATTACTTTGTGAGTTTTTGGCACAAAAACTGCACTGCACTTAACGGCGAGATACGTGGATCATTCGTCATATTGCGAAAATTCCTTTCCAGAATAGATAGATACATGTTGAGGATACAAACTGGACATCAGTAGCCGCCCGTACTATTTCTAACATGAGCACACGAGATTCTGCCCCCAAATGCGTCGGCAGCCACATAGTAATTTAAACCCGACATGCACCTAACCTGGTGCTCCTCTACGTCAACAGGACAGCAAAGGAGACTGATGCTAGCCATAGGATTACAACAACTAGATCCAGGACATGGTGAGTGAGGTGACCAAGTAAGTTGATGAGACACTCCAGGACATGGCGAGAAAGATGACTGAGTGAGGTTACCATGAAGTCAACAGTCCCACTCTAGAAGATACCGTAAGACGCGTACATTTCTATTGTCAAACCACAATTTATGAAAGATGTTTATATTTTATTAATAGGATTAAGTAGGAATAATATTTGTCATGTTGGAAATAATTGTGGTAGCAGGGAATGTCTGCACCAAAGTATTGTTGGCAGGAGAGACCGCACATTGATATAATTTTAGAATGGGCGGTAGAGACCGCGTATGAATACATTTTAAGAAAAGAGCGGGAAGGACGCCCATTGAAACATTTTGTAATGGTAGCAGGGATTGTCTGCACCAGAAAGCATTGTTGGCGGAAGAGACCGAGATGTGAAGCGAGTCGGTAGCAGGTCTGAAGCGAGAGGTTGAGAGGAGCGATGTGCCTGTCAGCCACCAGCTATGATTTACAAGAGATTATAAACGGATGTACAGAGACGCCAGCTAACTATTATCATAAGAGGAACTAATATTATTGAATTATTTTTTTTTTTGAGAAACTCAAGACTACTGAAGGTATGTTTGCGCAATGCTAGTTGTAAGATTATTGTAAAAAGTAAGTCCCATTTGAACGTTTGTAAAATCATTTCATTCGGAATATAATTAATTTTTGCCAGCAATATTGCATTACTGATTATAATCCATCCCAAAAACCATCGGCGTAAAACTTTGCAAAATTTTATTGTTGTCAAGAAAAAGTTTAACTACGAATTACGTAACTTCAGACAAATTAATTAAAGAATAACGTCAGCTTTGCTATTAAAGAATAACATCGTCTTTGGTAATAAATACAGCCACTTATTATGACAGCCCACCAGCAGCTAATAGAGTATAGTAAAATATAGTAAGTATACTCATGTCGCAGTTCGATGTAGCAGTCAGATGGCGATCCAATAACAGTAAAAAATGTAAGGAACAGTTTTGGGTTATCGCAGGTAACGATGAGGGCTACGACGACGACACATTATATGTTTCGTCGAAATAATCAGAAAATCACTTTTAATAAGCAGCATTTAAATTTGTACGCGAAGACTGAGAAAGAGAATTAATTTAAAAGGGAAGATTTCATTTGTTATTATTAAGCAAGAGATAGAAAACCTAAGGGAAGGTTTCATAGGTTATTGTAGAAGGGGAGGCTGCGTAACAAAAGAGATTTAGACAAGACGGGAAGGTTTCAATATCAATGGTCCAGACTGGGGTGTTGTTGCTAACTCCCATCCATATGGTCCCAGCAGTCCTGTGGAAAAACAGACACATGCGGTCAATAACTATTACAAGGAAAAAGAGAGAAGCGTTTGTTAGGAATCATAAATTATTTGTTTTGTACTTACGTAAGCCATAGTTACTATCAGTATCAGGCCATCTAGAGTTAGTCTCAACATCAACATAGCATATTTCTACCAGGTCACTTATTCTATCCTCTACCACTCAGACCCACTTATGTCACAAGCCAAGTGCATTTCAGATACATTATCATCAAAATAATCATATTCATCAGAGGAGGAAGATGGAATTTGGCTTGCCCTTTCTACTGGCCCATACAAAATAACATGACTCAATATTTGTGAAAAGACACTGATGTATAAATACCAAGCATAAATACACACACACACACACACACACACACTCACACACACACACACACACACACACACACACACACACTCACACACACACACACACACTCACATGCAGATGTATATACAGACATGTTACATACCTGTATCGTCATCATCATTATCATCACATCACCATCATCAGTCAGTGCATTTTCATCCTGGGAAGGCAATACATACCAAGTATATCATTTGGGTTAGGTGCACCCTGCTGATAGGCTTCATTTAGGAAATTATTAAAAAATTCTGGAAATAATAATATCAGATAAGCATTATATGAAAGTACGTATTGTTTTTTCAGCAGGTCTTTCTCTTCTCTGTCAGATTCTTATCACAGTATCAAATCAACCATCTACCAATACAGAACATTAATAATTAGGCACAAACAAAGAAATTAATAACCAGTGTAAAATTACCACCCTGGAAAGAATACAAGTGAGCACATTGAAAGAGCAGACTTGTTTACAGTGTAGCTCTGGTACCAGGCAGTCAAATTAGCAGTGAAGTTGTAGTATGTTCCAGTCGTTTGCGTGGAATCAGTGAAGTAAGGTAGGCTGACATAGAGACGTAACAGAATGACAGAAATTAGCTATCGAGTTTGGATGCAGCCTTGACCACACTATGAATTAAGTTACCCGATTTTTGGTGCATCATTGTGGACTGCCTGTTGTGTTTGCAAGGAACGGTGTGCCACTAATAATGGTGCAAAAACTGTGATCGCGAAAAGATGCTAACCGATAGGAGAGAGTGAGGTGGAGCAGTGGTTGGCATACGGGACTTTCATTCCAGAGAACGACATTTCAAATCCGGGTACAGCAATCCAAATTTAGGTTTTCCATTATTTCCCTAAATCACTCCAGGCAAATGCCGAATGATTCCATCGAAAGGACACAGACAATTCCGCCCTCCTTGAAATATTTCGTGCTTGAGATTTGTCTCTAATGACTTCCACGCCGACGGGACTTTAAACCGCAATCTTCCTTTCTAATCTTCCTTCCTAACTGATAGGGACCAGAGATGACTATTACGCCTTGTGTACGATAATAAATTTCAAAACAGGAAGGAATTGCAGTTGTCAATGAATGCAGGTTCATTTGGGATAGTTTCTGAGCTAGCACTGTGAAGGGAACTGCATGCACTGGGCATTCGAAAAAAATCTCTTATAAGGGCGAAACAGAAAGTTACACGACTTCAGTGAACCAGGCAACATTGGAACTGGGCAGTAGTTGACTGCAGACGTAGTGTGTGGTCCGACGGGTTGCAATTTTGACACTTTTCATATTACACAATAGTGTACCGATGACACAGATGTTTAAATCGCAGTGCGTGGAGCTTGTAGCTGAAAACAGAGGTAATTGTGTGTTTTGGGGGAGATCTTCGTACTATGACTCGTGTTCACTAATTCAGGTTCCCGTGAACATGAACCAGAATGTTCATTTCAACACTCTAGGCAGTCAAGTATTATCATTTCTTGTACATTCTCGTGATGCAAATGCTGTGTAAGTCCTTCTCTTCCAGACTGACATTTGTGTTCATCCTTCCCTGGTTTGATGAATACTCAAACACGAAAACACCTTCGCTATTCTGCTAAACAACGCGAGCTTAATCCCACAGAAAAGTGTGGGAATATTTGGAACAGTGATTAAACCGTAGCTTCAGGTATATATAGCATACCTCTGTACCTACATTTGCCTTCAAATTGTTTTGTGTTAAGCAATATGATAGGTGGTTGCAGAGCACATGGCTGAGGGCGTAGGAGGATTAGTCCAATTTAATGGTTTTTTGTGACATCAGTCTTCTGACTGGTTTGATCCGTCCCGACACGAATTCCTCTCATGTGCCAATGTCTTCATCTCAGAGTAGCACTTGCAACCTGCGCCCTCAACTGTTGGCTGAATGTATTCCAACCTCTTCCTTCCGTTACAGTTTTTCCCTTTACAGCTCCCTCTAGCACCATGAAATTCATCCCCTGATGTCTTAACAAATGCCCTATCATCCTGTCCCTTCTCCTTGTCAGTATTTCCCATATTACTTTCCTCTCCGGATCTCCACAGAACCTCCTCAAACGTTATCAGCACACCTAATTTTTAACATCTGTCTGTAGCACCACATCTCAAATGCTTCGATTCTTTTCTGTTCCGGCTTTCCCACAGTCCATGTGTCACTGCTATCCAGGGCGGTACTCCAAATGCACATTTTCAGAAATTTCTGCCACAAATTAAGGCCTATCTATGGCACTACTAGACGACTCTTGGCCAGAAATTCCCTTTTTGCCAGTTCTAGTCTGCTTTTGATGTCCTCCTTGCCCCGTCACTAATTGGTTATTTAGCTGTCTGGGTAGTAGAATTCCTTAACTTCATCTGCTTCGTGTCCATCACCCCTGATGTTAAGTTTCTCGCTGTTCTTATTTCTGCTACTTATTACTATTTTCGTCTTTCTCCGATTTATTCTGAATCCACATTCCGTACTCATTACATTGTACATTCCATTCATCATATCATGTAACACGTCTTCGCTTTCACTCATCAGCGAATCGTATCACTGACATCCTTTCAACTTGAATTTTAATTCGACTCCAGTACCCTTCTTTTATTTCCATCATTGCTTCTTCGATGTGCAGATTGAACAGAAGGGCGAAAGACTACATCCCTGTCTTACACCCATTTAATCCGAGCACTTCGTTCTTGCTCGGCCACTCTTATGATTCCCTGTTGGCTCTTGTAGATATTCTATATTACCCATCTCTCCCTATTGCTTACCCCTACTTTTCGCAGAATTTTGAATATCTTGCATCATTTTATATTGTCGAACGCTTTTTCCACGTGGACAAATGTTATGAACGTGTCTTGATTTTTCCTTAGGTTTGCTTCAATTATCAACCGCTACGTCAGAATTGCCATTCTGTTGCCTTTACCTTTCCTGAAACCAAACTGATAGTCATCTAACACATCCTCAATTTTCTTTCCCGTTCTTCTGTATATTATTCATGTCAGCACCTTGGATGCATGAGCTGTTAAGCTGATTGAACGAAAATTCTCGCACTTGCCAGCTCTTGCTGTGTGGATGATATTTTTCCGAAAGTCAGACGGTATGTCACCAGACTCATACATTCAACACACCAACGAGAATAGTCGTTTTGTTGCCACTTCCCCCCATGATTTTAGAAATTCTATTGGAATATTATCTATCCCTTCTGTCTTATTTGATCATAAGTCCTTCACAGCAGTCTTTTATTCTGACTCTAATACTGGATCTCCTATTTTTTTTCTGAATAGACACCTGTTTCTTTTTCTATGACATCAGACAAATCTTCCGCCTCATAGAAGCCATCAGTGTACTCTTCCCATCTATTCAGTCTGACCTCTGAATTTAACAGTAGAATTCCCGTTGCACTCTTAATGTTACCACCCTTGCTTTTAATTTCACCGAAGGTTGCTTTGAGTTTCCTGTATGGTGAGTTAGTCCTTCCGAAGTCATTTCTTTTTCGATTTCTTCATTTTTCATGCAGCCATTTCGTCTTAGCTTCCATGCACTTTCTCTTTACTTCATTCCTCAGCGATTTGTACTTCCCTTTTCCTGAATTTCACTGAACATTTTTGTACTTCCTTCTTTCATCGATCAACTATTTTTTCTGTTACCCAAGGTTTCTAAGCAGTGACCTTCTTTGTGCCTATGTTTTTCTTTCCAAATTCTGTTATTTACTTTTTTAGAGACGTCCATTCTTCTTCAACAGTACTGTCTACTGAGCTATTCCTTATTGCTGTATCTATAGCTTCAGAGAACTTCTAGTGCATCTCGTCATTCCTTAGTACTTCCGTATCCCACTTTTATGTGTAATGATTCTTCCTGACTAACCTCTTACACTTCAGCCCACCCTTCATTACTACTACATTGTGATCTCAGTGTATATCTGCTCATGAGTACGCCTTAAAATCCAGTATCTGATTTTAGAATCTCTGTCTGACCATGATGTAATCTGAAATCTTCCAGTGTCACTCGGCCTTTTACAAATGTACCTCCTCTTCTTGTGATCTTGAACACAGTATTCGATACTACCAGCTGAAATTTATTACAGAACTGTATTATTCATTCTCCTCCCTCATTCCTTGTCCTAAGCCCATATTCTCCCGTAACCCTTTCTTCTTCTCCTTCCCCTATAATTGCATTCCAGTCTCCTATGATCAGTAGATTTTCATCTCTTTTTACGTACTGTATTACTCTCTCAATGTCGTCATATAATTCCTCCATCTCTTCATCTTCAGCTTGCGACGTCGGCATGTACACCTGAAGTATTGTTTTCACTGTTAGTCTGCTGTCGATTGTAATACGAACAACCCATTACTGAATTTTTCGCAGCAACACACTCTCTGAACCACCTTCATAATGAATCCTACTCCTGTTATACCATTTTCTGCTGCTGTTGATATATCCTATACTCGTCCGCCCAGAAATCCTTGTCTTTTTTTCCTTTTCATTTCACTGACCCCTACTATCTCTAGACTGAACTTTAGAATTTACTATTTCAGATTTCCTAGCTTCCCTGCCACGTTCAGGCTCCTGACATTCTACGACGCGTTGGTTATCAAATATTTTTCTCATGGTCACCTGCCCCTTGGTCGTCCCCTCCAGGAGATCAGAATGGGGGGCATTCCGGAATCTTTTCCCAACAGAGAGATCATTATGACACATCTTCATTTACAGGCCACTTGTCCTGCTGATACTATTATTTGTCTTTATTGGAGTGGTTGCTACTGCATTCTGCATCCTCATGCCGTTGATCATTACTGACCCTTCCACCTTCAGGACAGTGTCCCACCACAAGGAGAAGAGAGTGGCCTGAACCTCTGTCTACTCCTTCGTCCTCTTTGACAAGGCCGTTGGCAGATTGAGGATGACATCTTACGCCAGAAGTCTGCCGCCGCCATTGTTGATTATTAATCAAACTTTAAGCGGTGGAAGACCATAACAGCGCTGCACTGTGGTATCAGCATAGACATTCAGAGTACAATAACTGGTTTAAGTCGGTAAACTTTATTTAAATAAAATACAAAAAAGAAAAAACGAAAAGCATGACACGGTGCGACTACATTTAAACCAAGTAAGAGACGAAACTCTACCATCTGGTGAGCAAGATGTATGAGACACGCGAAATACCATCAGACTTGAAGAAGAATATAAAAATTTTAATCCCAAAGAAAGCAGGTGTTGACAGATGTGAAAATTACCGAACTATCAGTTTAATAAGTTACAGCTGCAAATTCTTTACAGACGAATGGAAAAACTGATAGAAGCCGACCTCGGAGAAGATCAGTTTGGTTTCCGTAGAAATGTTGAAACACGTGAGGCAATACTGACCCCACGACTTATCTTAGAAGAAAGGTCAAGGAAAGGCAAAAATTCTGAAGGTGGCAGGGGTAAAACACAGGTAGCGAAAGGCTATTCACAATTTGTACAGAAACCAGATGGCAATTATAAGTCTCGAGGGACATGAAAGGGAAGCAGTGGTTGGGAAGGGAGTGAGACAGGGTTGTAGCCTATCCCCAATGTTATTCAATCTGTATATTGAGCAATCAATACAGGAAACAAAAGAAAAGTTCGGAGTAGGTATTAAAATCCATTGAGAAGAAATAAAAACTTTGAGGTTCGCTGATAACATTGTAATTCTGCCAGAGACAGCAAAGGACTTGGAAGAGCAGTTGAACGGAGTGGACAGTGTCTTGAAAGGAGGATATAAGATGAACATCAACAAAAGCAAAACGAGGATAATGGAATATAGTCGAATTAAGTCCGGTGATGCTGAGGGAATTAGATTTGGAAATGAGACACTTAAACTAGTAAGGGAGGTTTGCTATTTGGGGAGCAAAATAACTGATGATGGTCGAAGTAGAGAGGATATAAAATGTAGACTGGCAATGGCAAGGAAAGCGTTTCTGAAGAAGAAAAATTTGTTAACATCGAGTATAGATTTAAACGTCAGGAAGTCGTTTCTGAAAGTATTTGCATGGAGTGTAGCCATGTATGGAAGTGAAACGTGGACGATAAATAGTTTAGACAAGAAGAGAATAGAAGCTTTCGAAATGTGGTGCTACAGAAAAATGCTGAAGATTAGATGGGTGGATCACATAACTAGTGAGGAGGTATTGAATAGAATTGGGAGGAAGAGGAGCTTGTGGCACAACTTTACTAGAAGAAGGGATCGGTTGGTAGGACATGTTCTGAGACATCGAGGGATCACCAATTTAGTATTGGAGGGCAGCGTGGAGGGTAAAAATCGTAGAGGGAGACCAAGAGATGAGTACACTAAGCAGATTCAGAAGGCTGTAGGCTGCAGTAGGTATTGGAAGATGAAGAAGCTTGCACGGGATAGAGTAGCACGGAGAGCTGCATCAAGCCAGTCTCAGGACTGAAGACCACAACAACAACAAGAGACAAATAGAAAAAGCAGACGCCTTCAAACAGAAATTTTAGTTCGTCTATTCTGCATCTTGATGGGCCCAGTAGAATCAGTACCATCTAATTACTCTTATTGAAAATAGCATGATTTACGACTAAAAGTTTTCTTAAGGAAGGCGCTCTCTCATCAAGACTGTGTCGTTGCACTACGGCCGCTTGAGAGAGCGAGCGCCCCCCTCCCCCCTGACTGCGCATGACGGCAGCAACATCGAAGACAGCCGCGGACACAACACAAACAAGTTGCACTCTACAACATATAAAAAAATCCAATACATTTACACCCGAGCGTTGTGACTCTTGTGAGGCCGTCAGCCTTTTACTCAACACTAATCTAAGATAGCAAACACTGAATTAACCGATCAGGAGACACCACGCAGCTCATATTGTGGCTCATATAGACAAACTTTCAGATAAAGAGGTGAAATTTAATTATGAGTAGTCGTCTTCTATCTTTCCTCTTTGCATAAACACAGCGTAAATGGACAGAGGTATTAGTATTTAATTACACAACTCAAGCTATAGATTCTCTGGGTATTAAGCGGCTTAACTAACCTAAGTAACAACGAACCACAGTAACGTGCAGCAGTCGGATTTGAAATTTACAGTGTTTCTAATGATACCTCCCAGTCTGAATGTACTTCAGGAGTCGCTAATAGAACAAGAGGAGTTAGGGTTTTTCAATGGCTTCACGTTAAAAATATTAAATGGTACATGCTGGCACGATCATAGACAACTCATGTTAAAGGCACAACAAACTGGTTTAAATATGCGTAGCAGTATGGAAGGGACAGAAGTCGGACACTGTTGAGCCAGAAAGTAAAGCAGTGCTATCACAACGTGGCACTGTTTCCAACACAAAAATAACTGCCAGCAACTTGGTATTTCGGAGCACAGAACTTAAAACGGCATAACTACAAGAAAGAGCGCCTACTGTAAGACGAGCATGAGGGTTGCAGATACTGCCTGATGCCACAGGACAGGACACAGCCTAAACTCCCACGGGCAGCAACGGTTTCCACTGCGAGTGTTGCTAGCCCCTGTTCCACTACGCCAATGCTGCCTCGCCGCGCCGACTAACTCACCAATAGTGGCCCCCCACTGCTCCAGGGCTGACAGTTCGCTGCAACCGCCGTAGCCGAACCACTCTCGGTGTACAAGAGTCATGTTCGTTAACCGCTTACAATCTCGCTGAAAACTGACGTGTCAGCCCGCCTTAGCCCGCTCCTTTTAAACTTCACGCCACTAAGGCCACTAAGATTAAGTACCGACAGACAGCTGGTGCCAGAGATAAACAGAAAGCGCCACGGCTCATAATAAGTAAAAAAAACTCTTAAAAGCGACTGCAGAGATGCAGCACCAGTCGTTGCTTATAATGAATATGTAAGAAGTAAATAGATCGAGAAGAGTGCGAACAACATACGTAGGGCTTATTTCGATAGTGATACAAGTCCATTACCTCCACTTCTCTGCCTATAATGCTTCTGACATTAATGGTCCAAACAAACAGAAAGAAAGGTACATCTCTAGCAAGAGGCCATATACTTGAATATTTCTGGTATCTCAACTGCAGTTTTTTCAGCGCTCATTTAACCTTAGGACTCTGTATCCCAGAATGAACAGAAGTGGACTTGTACCACTATTGAAATAAGCCCTTCATATACCGGACCTAACGCTAAACATACATATTTAAACATTTAAAACCGTTCTCAGTCTGTAGGGTAGTCTGAAAACCATCATGTTTTAATAGACGTGTGCATATGTATCGGCTAAGCAGGGATTTCGAACAAACTGGCTAACCAACGCTGGTCTCCGGAACTGAGGACTGAAGAACTCTCCAGTAACTTCCAATAAGCTCTGTGCGAGCGTCAACGATCGCAGCCCGACGTTGTGCAACATTGTGCGTCACAGTGAATAATATTCCTTGCTGTAAAGTTGATATGACGTTTATGGCAAAAGAAAGAACTTAACCTACTTAACCGCAAGACCGGTTATACTCCGAGAGGATGAATGGCTATCGAGACAAGACAAGTGTGACAGTTGTTGGCGTGCAGTCCCTGGAGCATCTTCCCGACTTAAGTTATATTACAAACGCGGAGCTTTCCTGTATTCACACAGGAGAAAAATAGAGTTTTAAAAATTTTGTTGTCATTTTGTATTGAAGAAGGCTTACCGTACACAGCAGACACCTGGCTTTCAGGCACTTGAGGAACTGAACTAGTGTTTAACGTCCCGTCGACAACTAGGTCATTAGAGACGGAGCACAAGCTCGGATTAGGTTGGGATGGGAAGGAAATAGGCCGTGGCCTTTCAAAGGAACCATCCCGGCATTTGGATTCCTCTGATGAATCAAATGTTGTGTCAGCTGATTTCACACCTTCGTTCGGAAAGAATTTCTGCATCTTCACTTCCGACAGATGTTACCACTTTTAAAGATTAACTATTTATTTACAAGCACTGTGGATTCTCAGCACCACTATTTTGTTTGCGCTCTGCGCTTATATGTTTATCTTTGCTATATACATCTTATCTATGACTAGCGCAGTAGTGGCGACTTTGATATCTTTGACGCATGCGCTTTCAATCCTCAGCAGCTTTGTATCACGTGACTCTCCGTATAAATAGGCACGCGCAAACGCTATGAACTCAGTCTCCGACTCGCCTTGAAGATGGCTGGGAGGTTTCTAGCCGAAATATCGCAAGAAGAATTGTCGCTGTCCCGAGTGCACGCCCGAAATATGATGGAACATTATGTCCGCCGGGAAAACTTCAAGAATCACAACAGAGCCCAAAGTTGCAGTTTTTGCACTGTCCATGATAGAAGAGAAGTGTAAGGATTGAACAGACCTGTTAAAGGCTGATGATCAGTAATCATTCAGCTGTACAAATATTGGTGCAATTTGGTAACACCATAGATAATGGCGAGCATCTCTGTTTCAAGTTGGCTGTAACTGCATTCCTCTTTGTTGAGAGTTTGTAAGACAAAAGCAATAAGTCGATCAGACGAACCAGTTCTGTGGGAGACCACAGCTCCAGTTTTGTAAGAAGATGCATCCACAGCTAACACAATCAGCTTGGCTGGATGAAAATGACTCAGACAACGACGACGTAACAATGTATCCTTTAACCACTGAGATGCCTTCTGACATTCTTGGGACCACACAAGTGCAGCCAGTTCAGTGAAGCAGCAGTTTGCGCAGTGCTTGCAGTAATCTTAATGTAATACATGAGCTTGCGCATGATGGCTACCGCTCCTTCATGTTGCATGGTACCTTCAAGTCTTTAACTGCAGGATGAATGCCCTGAGAGTTTATGACAAGTCCTAAAAATTCTAGTTCTTCGTAAAAGCAAGAGCACCTTTTGTTCTTAAGGCGCACCCCTCCCCCCAATGAGTGGGTTGCTGACCCATCTGACTGCTTGTGGACCCTACCTGTGCCCAGTTGTGTGGCAGCTTTCGGCATGCCAAAACAGAAGGGAAAAGGTTAGAATGTGGGGCGACAGCCATAGATCTTGGCTAGCAGTTAGTGGGACGTTGGTACAGCCAACACACTCAGACCCTGGACCCAACTGCTATAAAATCGCACACTGCAAAGGCAAACATGTCAAGACAAACCCATTCGGCAGGGGGTTGGCAGACTGGTCAGTCCATGAATGGGTGGCTTGACACTTTAAGCCAGCCACAGCAAGCACTTTAAACAAACATTCCAAGTTTTAAAATGAAAACTGTCAACAAAAAAAAAATTATTTTGTCGTTACTGATTTCTGTCAGTTTTTGACCATCTTCAGACCTCATATCGTGACGGTAGGCGGTAGCGATGAATGGAGCAGGTGTTACGACTCCACTAACGCCAACCACAAACCACAAAACAACGACGTTTTGCAATTGAGACTGCGTTCATTTTAAAGTACAAAGAAAAGACAATGCTGTTCTCAATGTGAAATGTTCTCAAAAATGAAACATTCTAAGTTTGCCAAATGGTCAGCAGTCGTATCACCTGTAGTTTGTTCATGAAGGAACTTTTCCTGCAAATTGTTGCAGGATACGTTGAAAAATTTGGAGCTGAAGCACTTCTGAACAGTAGTCTTCAAAACTGGAATAAACCCAGGTTGCTTGGACTGCTAACCCAGCGGTAACTGTAAGTATGCCTCACGGTAATCAATCTTATGAAAGAATCAGCCCTGTTCCAATCTGTCCATTAATTCTCCAGATGTGAGACAGGAAGTGAATATACGTCAGTTTGTGGGTTCACTGTTGCTTTGAAATCAGCACACTGCCGAAAATCTCCTGATATCTTTGTGAAAATGACCAATAGCGATGCCCACTGACTTGCTGAAACGGACTGTATCACCCCATTGCTGCTGTTGCTGAGAAATCTGCTCTCATTTTGCATGGACAGACCGAGCACGATCAGATTGTGGTTGTGCATTGTCTTAGACAATAATTTGCACTCCAGAATCTTCAGCCCATCCTAATCTTGGTTCAAAAAGTTCATTGTAGTTATAGTAAAAGTGAGAAATATTAGCAGGAGGCACTGATACACTGATTTGTAGCACAGTGTCTAGGATGTGCAGGTTAAATAAATCGAACTAACCTAAACCAAAAATATGTGCTCTGTTTCTAGAACACAGTAAATGTACTGAAAGACTATTTGTAACATCACGAATAGTTCCTGGCAATCTTCACACATAAAATACTTGTATATCATGTCCATTAAATCCAGAGAAAACAGAAACATCATGATGGAAAAGACCGCTTCAGCTATATGAAAATCACTTATTTGTGATCCAGCTAGTTTCATGGCGTTAAAACCACATGTTCAGGGATACATATCTATTTCATAACTTAGTTCAAAAATAAACATATATCCATGAAGATGTGGATCGAACGTCGCGAAACTAGTTGGATCAGAAATAAATATTTATCATAAAGCTAAAGCGGTCTTTTGAAACTTCTTTATTTTTAATGTGTCAATCTGTACTTAAATTTCTGAATGACTGAGGAGATGAAACTTCTACGTTATTTGATTCTGAAACAGCTGAGTAAAACTGAACGTACTGAGCCTACTTTCTCTTTACTTTTTCTTGTCATGTCAACACTGACCCACAATATTCTAGCGCAACACAATCTGACTGGTCAAACAAAATTACAGCCTGACTTCAAATAATTAATAAAAAAGAATGACCCAGAATAAGAAGCAATCCTGACAATAACTTATACATTTCATTAATCACTTAGCTCACAAAAATCTTCATTACGCGAACTACTGCAATACAGCGAGCGTCAATACTGCCAGCTAAATAAAATATTCTAACTACTGAAGCCACTAACTACTAATAGGCATGTGGTTAGCAAAGGAGAGATTTTGTTACAAACCAAATAATGTATTTTTTACCTTAATAATGTGACATCCAGTTCAAACACGAATATTACTCGTCATTGACATCCAGTACAAAGATATAATATCATGAATTATTTTCAGTCTCCAAGTCGGATACTTCCAGATCGTTAGCCTACGCTAACACTTCAGGCCTCTACCCTCCATCAATGCTAACTTCTCACATTTAACATCCATCACTGCTGGCTATTCACCTCTAACTGCCCAACAGTACTGCCATCACTGCTCGCGTCTTACTTCCAACTGCCCAACACTACTGACGATTAAATTTCAACAATGAGACCAACCAGCCACAGAGTCTCTGACAAAGAAAGCGCATTCAGAGATCCAATGCAAAGCGCTACACAGCGCTGCCAGCACAGAAGCAGCCCACTTACATAGCCCCCCTGTTCCCCAAAAACAAAGTTTACTAATTATTTTGGGTAGTGGCCAGGATCAATTTGTTAAATTTTTTATATTAACAATATCAAATAGATTAAATGCACACAATCATTACTGTACTGTTGGTCAGAAGCAAATATTGTCCTCACAGTCCCTAAAGACAGTCCTAATCATATATCAGAGTAGTAGTCTGTGACAGTATATGCACAAAGTGTGAGCAGTAAAACAAAATGCACACGCAAGTAGTGGATCGCCATGCAGTCTTGAAGAAGTGTTGTCCTCCCAACGGAAACACAGTGCTGACTCTTGACATAAAGATTGGTAATGGGTTACAACAGAGAAAACCCACAGCAGAGTCAGTCTAAGTCTTGTAGAATATCGGTAGAATTAGTAGGTCACCACAAAGGAGACCCAAGTATTTCTTGTAGAGATTATAGTAGTAGCGGGTCACCAAGGATGCAGACTCACTGTAGTCCTTGTAGAGTTTATGGTAGTAGTGGGCCACCAAGGGTGTGGACCCACTACAGTCCTTTTAGAGATTATGGTAGTAGTGGGCCACCAAGGGTGCAGATCCATTGTAGTACTTGTAGAGATGGCCAGCAGCCATCAATTGCGACTGTGTGGGTGCATAATCACAATTGAAGAGTCTTGCGGATAATAAAGTCCATAAACCACCACATGAGCACTCACAATTTTTTTTATTGCAATGTCCTTAGAATCAGCAATGCTGTTAACCAGTCCCTTGCTGAATTATCGACACACGTCCAAACACTAACACAGAGATTTTACACATACAATTTGACCAACAGAAACATATGCAGTAAAATGAATCCCTACTGGGATTTCGACGAAAATGTTAATATGTTAACAACAAATTTACAGTTAAAATAAAAATAGAACCCACTGAAGATAGCACAAAAATGCTGAAACATGTATGGGTGAAACAAAAGAAAAAAGGTGTCTTGCATAAGGCGGAACTCCTCATCCCATTTTCTTAGCAAGCACGGAGACAACAAGAAGAACTGCACCACAAGATGATGAATCCCTACTATTTATATAATTTGAAGAACTGGTGTTTCTACAATTTACAATTTTACAGAATAAGAATACAATTACAAAGATACAGAAAACATCATTAAAGAACATGAAAATACAGATAACATTTATAGTAAAACAGGCTTTGCAAAGAAATAGAAATAAGCATATAAATGAGTATTCCAGGAATTGTGACATAAGTAACGAAATGAAAAATGAGAATATCCATTGAAATATTAACTTGACACATGAGCATCAAAAGAAAACAGAACAGAATAAATAATGTCTAAACATTTTTCCAAAGTAAAGAATATATTAGATTTGAGGATAACAGAATTCCTCATCATAGTAAATGCAGCTTAGTAGTAGAAGAGAAAAATTCAGTTAATCTTATCAGGTAAATACAGAGAGACAGGAAGAACACAGATACACAAGGGTACACATAAACACATATCAGAATAACACAAAAGGAAAGGACAGGGTTTGTTTTCAGTGTAACATTTGGTACTACATTACTTGTGATACTTCATTTCCAATCAAGACTTCGTTTTCCCACAGATCTTTTCTTCTTATTCCAACATTTGTTCCCACAAAGAAAAATCCTATGTAAGCATGCTTTCTGTATTCACTTTCACATATTTCTTACCTCATCATTTATTTTCCATTATCTTACTTCATCATTTGTTCCCAAGAAAATCCCACCTAAACCTGTTGTCCCTAAATCCTACTTATCGGTTCATTTCCTCTTTCAAAATAACTATTCCTCAATATTAAAAACTCTTTGGGCCATTTTTTTCTGATAGCTTCTCAATACATTTTTCACAGCTCATGACAATTCATTTTCTTATATAGCATACCGCCTCTTAACCTAACTTAAATCTACTGAGCTCAGATACATAAACCAGAGAACAAGGCAATGCAGCAGCACAAAACAGTTAACACAAACAACAATGACAAAAAAATGCAAATTGGCAAAGCAAGCAGCAGTATATCTAAATTAGCAAAGCAAATGCAACATTATGACTAATATAAGGCAATACGCAGCAAACAAGGAAAATAAATCAGTGGTAAAACTGGTTTCTAGGAGCAGTACAAAGTAAAATTCAGTAGGACAAAGCCTGGGAAATAGCAGCAGCAAATGCAGTGACTTATACCTAAACATGACAAAGCAAAAAAAAAAAAAAAAAAAAAAAAAAAAAAAAAAAAAAAAAAAAAAAAAACAGTAAAGATAGCAATTGAGATAAGGGAATGTCTATTTACATAAGTGATGCACCACAACAACCTATTCTACCAAAAAATTACCACGTCCTTGGAAAGGAAATTATTTATACAGCTGTTATCAATCACTTCTCCTTATTATGCTTCTTTAGTTTCCTAGTGCTCATTTTTTAAGAATGTAGATCATAAAATCATTATTTAATATACCTGTAGACAGAAAGTGTCTACAGCAGTATATATATTAAATTTTATTTTATAAAACCAATGCTACAGCGCAACTAAAAACTAAATATCAAATAAAATAAACAAATATGTAAAAGGCAAGGCATGAAAATGTCATTCAATAGCTATATAGCATTTCATAAGTCAGTAAAAGTTTTCTCAACTCTCGTAGAAAGACATTTGTCATAATCAGTCTTGCAGACGCAAAAATATTTCTCCTCACTTCATAAGCATCGAACTTGAGCATCCATGGAAATGTATTGGCTAATTGACGAAGCTGCACATTAGTCGTGTCGGGGTAAGCAGCCATCCAGGCGAACAGTTGCTTGAAACATTCACTATGCAGCCTCGTAGGGCAGCATTGTGCTATGGGCAACATTCACCTGAGCTTCCATAGTGCCTGTGGTAGCAACTGAAGGGTGGTAGCAGCTGAATATGACAGCCGTAGACGACGCGAAAAATATTCGCGGATCCTCTGCATCCTTTCATGCTAGGTGTCCTACCGACGGCGGTGGCATCTTCCAGCAGCCTGACTGACTCTGACATCACGCCGAACCGCGCTACAATGACTTGAGGAGCAAGCAGGCTACAGTACTCAGGTTGATATCTTGGCCACCAAATTCGTTTTGATCTGAACGCGATGGAACACTATTAAGCGCCGGTTCCGCGCTCACAAACCACTGGCTCGTCCTTCACTGGAATTACGTGACCTGTGCGTAGACATCTCATGTCATATACCTACACTATGTGATCAAAAGTAACCGGACACCTGTCTGAAAATGACTTACAAGTTCGTGGCACCCTCCATCGGTAATGCTGGAATTCAGTATGGTGTTGGCCAACCCTTAGCCTTGATGACAGCTTCCACTCTCGCAGGCATAAGTCCAATCAGGTGGTAGGAGGTTACTTGGGGAATGGCAGCCCATTCTTCACGGAGTGCTGCACACGAGAGGTATCGATGTCGGTCGGTAAGGCCTGGCACGATTTCAGCTTTCCAAAACATCCCACAGGTGTTCTGTAGGATTCAAGTCAGGACTGAAAGCAGGCCAGTCCTTTACAGGGATGTTATTGTCTTGTAACCACTGCGCTACAGGCCGTGTATTATGAGCAGGTGCCCGATCGTGTTAAAAGATGCAGTCGCTATCCCCGAATTGCTCTTCAACAGTGGGAAACAACAAGGTACTTAAAACATCATTGTAGGCCTGTGCTGCGATAGTGAGACGCAAAAAAACAAGGGGTGCAAGCCCCCTCCATGAAAAACACGACCACACCATAACACCACCGCCTCCGAATTTTACTGTTAGCACTTCACACGCTGGCATATGACGTACTCCGGGAATTCCCCATACCTTCACCGTGCCGTCGGATCGCCACATTGTGTACCATCATTCGCCACTCCGCACAACGTTTTTCCACTGTTCAACCGTCCAATGTTTACGCTGCTGACACCAAGCGAGGCGTCGTTTGGCATCTACCGGCCTGACGTGAGGTTTATGAGCAGTCGCTCCACCATGAAATCCAAGTTTTCTCACCTCCTGCCTAATTATCACAGTATTTGCAATGGATCCTGAGGCAGTTCGGAATTCCTGTGTGATGGTCTGGATAGCTGTCTATTACACACTACGATCCCCTTCAACTGTCGGTGGTCTCTGTCAGTCAACAGACAAGGTCAGCCTGTACGCTTTTGTGCTGTACGTGTCCCTTCACATTTCGACTTCACTATCACATCCATAACAGTGGACCTAGGGATGTGAAAATCTCGCGTACAGATGTATGACGAAAGTGACACCCCATCACCTGACCACGTTCGAAGTCCGTGAGTCCCACGGAACGCCCCATTCTGCTCTCTCACGATGTCTAATGACTACTGAGATCGCTGATATGGAATACCAGGCAGTAAGTGGCAGCACAACGCACCTAGTATGAAAAACGTATGTTTTTGGGGGTGTCAGGATACTTTTGATCACATAGTGTATCAAGGGCTAGTTGAATCCGTGCTACACAGAATGGCTGCTGTAATAGCTTACAAAAGGTGGACCAACGCGCTATTATGCAGTTAATGTCAATATTTTGGCTCATTACTAATATCGATGTCTTAGTTGTGAAGACGTGGATCACTATAACGGGTGTTTCTAAAAGAGAGCAGAAAATTGCTATGCTCACTTGAGAATATTCACAGACTATTGGATCTTTGTTTTGAGTTTTAGTTTCTCACTTACAAATAGGAGGGCATCTTGAAAAGTAATGCCTCCGATTTTTTATGTGAAAAATCTTAAAGATTTTAAATGAAACAAAAGTTTTAGATATTCTACGTATGTATTTATCGCGTCTACTTATTTATTTCTTAATATAGTCACCCTGGCGACGAACACATTTCTCTCAATGAGAGATCAGTCTGTTATACCGTCACTGTAAAATATTCGAATTTGTTGACGAAGCCACAACCTCACCGCTGCTGGCATCGCTCATCACTGTCAGAGTTATTCATCGACGATGTTCTTCAAGTTTGGGAAACACAAAAGATGAGGCAAGTCGGACTGTATGGATGATAGAAGATAGTAAACCCAAGTCGTCGTATTGATGCAAATGCTGCAACGCTCGTTTGTGGTCTCGCATTGTCATTCTGAAGGAGAGGGTGTCCCATGTGTGGACGAGCTCTTAGGATTCAAAATTCAATTAGAAGCTAATTATCACACACCGACATAGTTACGCTACACGCCGTTATGTTACGCGTTATAATTGGGAGCCCTCTAGCGATAGAAGAATGAAAATATGTAGGCCTAGACATAAAGAATAAACATGCGGGATGTTAATAACGTTTGTTTTATTTAGAATGGTTTAAGAATGTTCACAGTGTAATTCGGAGGTATCATTTTACAGAACGCCCTCGTACATGGAATATTTCGTGAACTAACTAAGGTGCGTCTTGATCCGATTTTCTTACAGAGCAACAAAACAGATAACTCTATGGTCACCATCTTCGGCATATTTTCACCTCTATATGTCAGACGTATGCTTGTTTCATTGGTTTGGTGGTCACTGTGCCTGACTGTGATCTTACATGTCCTGGGTGAATCTCCCAATTTCTTTTCCAGTGGAACTGAACTCGTCAAGAAGCCGTTGTATAGTCATAAGACTGCCTTAGATTTCAGTTTGCTTCAGAAACAACAGGAGGTTTCAGTTTGCTTCAGAAACAACAGCACAATGTTACATGTGGCGATTATGGTGACTGATCGGATCCTTTTGATTTCTATTTGAGAAGGGGGAAAGAAAGGCGGAAAGAGATCTGTGGTTACCCTCCCTACCTTTACTGGGCGAACCGAAAGTTCAGTTTTTGACGACGGTGAAAAATCGAATTCCTTGTCCCTAGTGAAAAATCCTTTCTGTGCATTTACTCCACCAGGTAAAACATAAGACCATCGGTACTCCTGATCACTGGAAAAATTCAATATTGGAACACCTTGCGCGGTCAGAGATGTCTCGTTTGGGAAAAGAATGACTTCTGCTGAGGACGAAGATAAGATGTTAGAGGAAAGGCGTATTCGAATTCAAAGAAATTATACTGGTAACTGAATTCGAGTTATTAAATGTAAAAGAAGTAGGTGTAAGTGGAGCAACAGAAAAACCTTATAATTCCGATAGCACGAACTACTCACCAAACAATTATGAATGGCAAGTGTTATACTCACCAGGAAAGTACTTGGGCTCGAACAAACAGATCTGTATGACCGTTTGGTTACAGGACCATCATGTACCTCTGAATGGGCTGGTGGGTGTCGTTTTCCTGCAAAACTCTGCAGTCATGCTCTAGATATCACTGTAGATGTCATTGTAGACGCCATACGCAATGCAGCAATCTTAACTATAAATGTAAATGCGGAATGTCAATAAAATGCTCCGAGCAATACGAATGACTGCAAAACGCACAGTGAAGAAATGCAAGTTGATCGCATGGCGTATTTGCACATTCTATAATATCAGTGTTGAACGCCACGTCAATGACACTTTTGAAGTTGTTCACTGGTTCACCAATATCGTAGCCAGCGTTCTGCCACGCGTAAAGAAGCATTGGTCTGTATACTCCCGCAGATAACCGATTGTAAATGACAGAATGCGTATTCATGATAAAGAATCTGTCGTGCAATTTCGGCTGCATATTACTGGAACGTAGTTTAATGAAGTCTGTTATTCTCTTGGCATATATTTTATATTGCCTGAAGAAATACACAACCAGAGGTTGTGCATATTTTATAGTTTTAGGCGGAATGATTTTTAAATCTACATGTTTTACGCCAGATGCTTCCAGTAGTACTCATTCATCCTTATGTCCAGACCAGGAGTCACAAAGTACTAATGACTTTCTCCACAAATGTGAATTTAATACTGACAGAAAAAACGTTTTCAGATGTTATTTCGTCATCTTCCCACTCACACTTGCATCGACGACGACATTTGGAGGGTCCCGCGTTTCTATTTCCCTTGACACGCGGGGTCCAGACTTTCCACTGGATTCTTGGAAGCAAATATAGAGTTTGTCTGCCAATCGTCCGTCCATTGATATAGCAACATCGATCGTGTAACTATGTGTTGCACAGTTAACCGATTGCAACATCGCGACAGTGTTTCTCTCCCCTTTCAAGAAAGTTCACAGTTGAACTGACTCTGATCACAGTTCCATACAGAACTAATATCGATGTTTTCTCTCGTGATATGCTCATTGACGTCAGCAACAAACGTTTGAGCTCTTTCAATCAGCTCTTCTTCGTCATCCTTATCTTTTCGTGCTTGGAGCATAGGTGATACGGCGCGATGTTATCCTAAACTCCTTTTCCAAATTAGTAATAAATCCTAGTGAAGCTGTAAAGTTTGTACACCCGAGATTTCTGGCTACGTCCAATGCCCAATGGTGTAAATGCCAATAATGAACGGCGGAACCGCATTCTCGCGCCTCATCGAATTTCGCCATTACACGCTCCTTTATGGTCTTGAGCAGCAGTGTACGACTTCCTTTGAAAACCGTATTTCCTTCTCTTTTCTTTGCCACGTAATCCAGAATGTTTTTAATATTGCTTTTAGACTTCAGTTTAGGGTATCTTTTCAGAAGCTTGTCGTATGTGTCGAAACCTCTTACGTAATTATCATCGTACATGTTCTCCAGTGTGTCATCAAACGCCGTGATGATACTTGCAACTTTAACCTTCTTCTTGGGAGACGGTTGGTACTCACTGTCACTGCTTCCATCGCCTCTTCCCGCACTTGCCGTAGCACTACCGTTTGCAATGAGTTGTTCGTCATTATCATCCCTGTCAACATCATTATGTGTTAGTGTTACAACAGTATCTGTTTCTAACTTGTGCTCATATTTCTGCACTATAATAGATACCAGAAGACATGCGAATGATTCGTCTTCTACACCAATCTTCACGAAGAAGGGTTCTTCGTAATACATTAGCAGGATTTATTACCAATCGACGAGCCATCTGACACTTCAATACACAAATAATGTCACAAAACGCAACTTCAGAGGCCCATTGCATCGTCCCTACTGGTCCCGACTGGCGTACCGGCAGTAAGTGTGCAATGCGGCATGGCAACCGCAGAGGCCTCTAACGGACGACTGCAGAGTTTTGCAGATGCGGGAGGATCACTAGTGCAATAAGAGACCTTTACATTCTATATCACACGATTTTGATGTATTTGTGTTTGTTCGAGCCCAAGTACTTTCCTGGTCAGTTACTGCCATTTAAGCGACGTACTACAATTACGTGAAAGAAAGATCGTTAGTGATTTACTGACGCACTGAATCCAGACGCTGTCTTTAGGCCGAAATTGTAGACAAAACTGTTTAGCGTGTCGCTACGGTCCAAAGCAGTGTACCAACCGACAGCTCCTGTCGCCTGCGACCTTGCAGCGACATAACTTTGCAACGGTACGGCAGCAGCAACCGTTGGTGTGGAACGGCTCCTATGCCAACGTTCGGGGCCGCCAGCTTTCCCTCCTCTGCAGCCAGTGAGACGTTTCATTTCCTTCGAAACATAGTCTCCTGCGGATACTGGGGACCCCGTTGGCTAGCGGAGTTGTGTCACCCAATACACAGGGTGTTTCAGAGTTCCAATGGAGCAGGGATGCACAGACTGCGACCAGCGGGTCGCATGCGGCTCGCCAATGATCTGATAGTGACTCGTATTCTCACCTGTCGTTCTTGTAAATTTTTTACTGATCTGTCATTCATCTCCAGAAAGGAGTGGGCGGGCGCTTGTGTAACTTACTAATTTTGAGTAAACGCTGCTGTAACTACGAGGGTCACTCCAAAAGAAATGCGCACTATTTTTGTAAAAATACAGTTTTCATTCTGCATGTGTGAAAATTCTTCCCGCTTGTTTTCACACTTCGTTGAACCTGTTCCCGTGAGTGGCGCCATCACAGCATGTCTTCAAGATGGATGCTACACTTGACGTTCGTCAGAAGCAACGTGCTGTCATAGAATTCCTGTGCTGCGAAAACGAGACAGTGTGAAACATCTACAAGAGGTTGAAAAAGGTGTATCGAGATGCTGCTGTCGATCGCAGTACAGTTAGTCCGTGGGCAAGCAGGTTACGTGATGAAAGTGGGCACAGCAATATTGAGGATTGTCCTCGCAGCGGCAGGTCTCGTACTGCACACTCTCCAGACAATGTGCAGAGAGTTAACGAATTGGTAACTGCTGACAGACGCATCACAATGAACGAATTGTCACGCTACGTTGCGATAGGGGAAGGAAGTGTTTGCAGAATACTGAAAGTGTTGGCGTTAAAAAAGGTTTGCGCCATGTGGGTTCCCAGGATGTTGACAGTGGCTCACGAAGAAACAAGAAAAACGGTATGCAGCAAAGTTTTGGAGCAGTACGAGAATGGTGGAGATGAATTTCTTGGAAGAGTTGTGACAGTTGATGAAACATGGGTCCATCATTTTTCACCAGAGACGAAGAGGCAATCAATGGAGTAGCAGCATGCAAATTCACCCAAGAAAAAAAAATTCAAAACCACACCTTCTGCTGGAAAAGTTATGGATACAGTGTTTTTCGATTCCGAAGGACTCTTGCTTGTAGAAATCGTGCCAAGTGGAACCACCATAAATTCTGATGTATATGTGGACGACACTGAAGAAACTTCAAGCTCGACTGAGTCGTGTTCGACCACATCGGCAAAAGCAAGATATTTTGCTGTAGCACGACAGTACACGGCCACATGTCAGTCAAAAAACCATGGAAGCGATCACAAAACTCGGATGGACAACACTGAAACACCCGCCTTACAGTCCTGACCTGGCTCCACGTGACTATCATCTCTTTGGGAAACTAAAAGACTCTCTTCGTGGAACTAGGTTTGAAGATGATGACTCCCTTGTGTACGCTGCCAAACAGTGGCACCAACAGGTTGGTCCAGAATTTTACTGTGCGGGTATACAGGTGCTGGTTCCAAGATGGCGTAAGGCAGTTGAGAGGGATGCAAATTGTGTGGAGGAATGAAAATATTGTTCGTAAAGGATGTATCTACACACTATAAAACTTTCAAACATGCAGAGTAAAAGATGGATTTAAGAAAAAATAGTGTGGAGTTCTTTTGGAGTGACCCTCGTATATTTGTTAAATAAAGTGAATATTTGTGAAACAAATGAAGAGAAGCAATACGTAATTTTTTCCATTTTTGTGGCCGTTACATAGTTAGAGGGAGGGCTTTGCGTGCCTTGGTACTAGCAAGTCTATACACGTCTACTATAGAGGGAACTCAGTACATTAAGTGTTTATAAGGTACCCACGTCCAGAAATGTACTGTTTGGATGTAACTACACGCTGAGGTGACAAAAGTCATGGGACAGAGATATGCGCATACACTGAGGTATCGAAAGTCGTTGGATAGCGATTTGCACATATGCAGATGGCGGTAGTATCGCGTACACTAGACACAATAGGACAGTGCGTTGGTGAAGCTGACATTTGTACTCAGGTAATTAATGTGACAAGGTTTCCGACGTGATTATGGCCGCACGACGGGAATTAACAGATTTTGAACGCGGAATGTTAGCTGGAGTAGTTGGAGCAAGGTGCACAGGACATTCCATTTCGGAAATCGTTAGGAAATTTAATATTTCGAGATCCACAGAGTCAACAAAGTGCTGAGAACATCAAATTTCAGGCATTACCTCTCGCCACTGACAACGCAGCGGCCAACAGCCTCCACTTAACGACCGAGAGCAGCAGCGTTTGCGTAGAGGTGTCAGTGATAACAGACAAGCAACTGTGCGTGAAATAACCGCAGAAATCAATGTGAAATGTACAACGAACGACTCCTTCAGAAAAGTACGGTGATATTTGCCGTTACTGGTCTATGGCAGCAGACGACTGACGCGAGTGTTTTTGCTAACAATACATCGCCTACAGCGCCTCTCTTGGGCTCTGACGAGCCCTAGGCGAATCGAAAACCGTGACGTCGTCAGATGAGTCCAGATTTCAGTTAGTAAAAGGTGATGGTAGAGCTTAAGTATGGCGCAGACCCCACGAAGTCATGGACCCAAGTTGTGAACAAGGCAGTGCGCAAGAGGGTGGTGGCTCCATAATGGTGTGGGCTGTCTTTATACGGAAAAGACTTAGTCCTTGTTGTGTTCGGGTGACTGCTGACCATTTTCAGCCATTTATGGACTTCATGTTTCCAAACAACGATGGAATTTTTATGGATGAATATTCTGTCTCTTTTGCCACAGTTGTTCGCTAATGGTTTGAAGAACATTCTGGACATTTCGAGAAAATGGTTTGGTCACCCAGGTCGCCCGTCATAAATCTCATCGAACGTTTCTGTGATATAATATAGAGATCAGTTCGTGCGCAAAATCCTGCGGTGGCAACATTTTCGCAGTTATAGACGGCAATAGAGGAAACACGGATAACTATTCCTGCAGGGGCCTCCAACGACGTACTGAGTCCATGCCACGTCGCGTTGCTGCATTTCGCTTGCCAAAAGAAGATCCGACACTACGTTACGAGGTATCTCATTACTTTTGTCACCTTAGTGTATTTGTGAAACAACTGATGAGGAATAACTACGCAATTCTTATCTGTTCTTGCAGCCCTTACGTAGTCACAGGGATGGATTTTGGTCCCTCGGAGGCAACAAGTCTGCACGCCCCTGCTATGGAGAGAATGTATTAGACAAAGTTTTATTAGGGAACCGACGTCCAGAAATGTAACATTAGGATGTGATGTAAGTTTCAAGATCGGATTGCGTGACAATAAGCTGTGTCCTGTGTACTTACAGGAGCTCATGACATCGGCAGTATTTGAAATACTCGTCAGCGGGTTCTTGTTTACGTGACGATGGACATCCGTTTAAAGTCGAGAGTGTGGCGCGCCCGAGGAGCACCACAGTTTGTGTGCGCACCGTGGCGTGGGTGATTTGAAAGTGATCCTATCTTCAAACTTATTTTATGCCCAAACGGTGTATTTCCGGACATGGTTTAGATATCAAAACTGTATCTACTACGACCCCTCTACAACTCCGACAAGCCTGTAACATGAATTGTGAAACACGATGTATTACAACCAAGTTTGCATGGTTATTTACAAAGTTGGGATTCGTTACGATTTTGCCGCATCTAAACTGACCAAAATAAGGATTTTTCGAAACCTACATCTCTACAGCCAGTATTAATATGAGGCGTGTTTTTTTTAAGTAAGTACCGTTTTGAAATTAAAAAAAAGACGTGCTAAGATATCTCAATTATTTTATTTTTACATGAAAGCCTGTAACTTAATCTACTTTTCTACATAATTTCCGTCAATATTGAAGCACTCGTCATAACGTTCTACCACTTTTTGAATACCCTCTTGTTAACCACTGCATCACCACTGTTTTGACTTGGTCTTCATCTTGAAGACGCTGACCGCCCAGGACTTTCTAAAAGTGCAGGAACAGATGGTAGTCACTGGGCACAAGATCGGGGCTGTGTGGAGGATGTTCTAGAGTTTCCCATCGAAAAGATGTGATGAGATCTTTGGTCTGATTCGCCACATGCGGACGGGCATTGTCTTGCAGCAAAATGATGCCCTTGCTCAACTTCCATTTATTGTTGCTTCGATTCTGGTGTGACGTAGGCCACCCATGTTTCATCGCCCGTAACAATTTGGCTTAAGAAATCATCACCGTCGTTATGATACCGCTCAAGGAAAGTCAATGCACTGTCTAAACGTTTGGTTTTGTACACATCCGTCAACATTTTAGGTACCCAATGTGCGCACAATTTTCGGTAATTCAAGTGCTCGGTCACAATGCCATACAAAACACTACGAGAAACATTCTGGAAAGTCATCCCGCAAGGAGCAAATCGTAAAACGTCTGTTTTCTCTCACCTTATTGTCCACTTCCTGCACCGAACTTTCATTAACGACCGTCATCCACATTTGTGCGGCCATCTTTAAATGCTCTCACCCACTTTCTTACCATTCCATCACTCATAATGTTTTCTCCGTAAACTTCACAGGTCTCACTATGAATATCGATCGCTTTTAGGCTTTTATCACTCAGAAATCTTATAACAGCCCGTGCTTCACAGTCGGTGGGACTCACGATTATCGGAGGCATCTTAAACACTCAGTACACAATATAAACAAGGAAGAATAAGACTGTAATGCCGTCAAACGGTTCAAATGGCTCTGAGCACTATGGGACTCAACTGCTGAGGTCATTAGTCCCCTAGAACTTAGAACTAGTTAAACCTAACTAACCTAAGGACATCACAAACATCCATGCCCGAGGCAGGATTCGAACCTGAGACCGTAGCGGTCGCGCGGTTCCAGACTGCAGCGGTAATGGCGTCAGTGCGTAGATTAAGGTACAGGCTTCCATGTAAAAATAAAATTATTGAGATATTTTAGCAGGTCTTTTTTTAATTTCAGAACGGTACTTACTTTAAAAAAACGCCTCGTACATACAGGTCTAAGGTTCAAATCTATATGGAACTATTACTAATGTATTATTTTCAGTCCTTAAAGTGTTGAAACGACACATGCACTGTCCAGTCACGTTAATGTGACCACCTCTCAAAAATCTAAATAACCACCTTTTGCAGCGCGGGCCGCTGCGAGACGTTTTGGAGAGAGTCAGTATGGTTCTGGAAGGTACCAACATGGATGTGGAGCCATATCAGCTCCAGTCCCGGAGCCAGCTGCGCAAAATTTCTCGGTTGAGGATCGACACTGCATACAGCCAGATCGAGATGGTCCCACAGATTCTCAATTGGATTTCCAAAAATGGCTCTGAGCGCTGTGGGACTTAACATGTGAAGTCATCAGTCCCCTAGAACTTAGAACTACTTAAACCTAACTGACCTAAGGACATCACACTCATCCATGCCCAAGGCAGGATTCGAACCTGCGCCCGTAGCAGTCGCGCGGTTCCGGACTGAAGCTCCTAGAACCGCTAAGCCACAGCGGCCGGCAATTGGATTTTAAATCAGGGAGTTTAGTAGCCAAGGGAGAACCGCAAACTCAACCTTGTGCTCTTCGAACTACGTACTTACACTGTCGCCGGAGAGGGTGGCCGAGCGGTTCTAGGCGTTACAGTCTGGAACCGCGCGACCGCTACGGTCGCAGGTTCGAATCCTGCCTGGGGCATGGATGTGTGATGTCCTTAGCTTAGTTAGGTTTAAGTAGTTCTAAGTTCTAGGGGACTGATGACCTCCGAAGTTAAGTTCCGTAGTGCTCAGAGCCATTTGAACCATTTTGAATTTAGACTGTCAGCTTTGTGACAGTTTGTATTTTCCTGCTGGTAGATATCATTGTGACGAGTGAAAACAAACTGCACGTAGGGGTAGAAGTAGTCCCTAAGGAAAGATGCATACACTTGATGATCCACTGTGCCTTCCAGAATGGCGAGATCACTCCAGGAATGCCATGAAAATATTCCGCAGACCGTAACGTTCCCTCCTCCAACACCCTTTGCTTTCAGACGTTTGAAACCATACACGCCAACTGCCATCTGTGTGGTGATGGAGCATAAAATGTGATTCTTCTGAGAAGGACACCTGTCACCACTCAGTGGACGTCCAGTTGCGGTACCGACATGCAAATTCCAGCCTGCTGCGTCACCGATGAGCAGCAGTCACCGTGGGTGCATGAACCAGGCGCCTACTGTGGAGGCCCATATGCTGCAACGTTCGCTGAACGGTTTTTGTGGAGACACTGTTGGTAGCCCCTTGGTTCAGTTGCTCAACAGTTGAATGTTCTTTCGCCCGTACACATTTGCACAGCCGTCGTTCACCCCTGTCATCTGTGGCCCGTAGTGCACCACAACTGTCTCGACGCACGGGACACTGTAACCAGGCGGCACGCGAACAGTTTACAAGCTCAGCCGTTACGGGAATGCTTCCACCCCTAACCGGAAATCCAATGATCATGCAACTTTGGACGTCACGTAAATCACTCCGTTTCCGTATTACGGCAACGACTCCACCATTTCCCACGATCCCCTCCCTCTCTCCAACATGCTGTATATGCCCTCCATTGATAGAGCTACCATAAGCCGTCTGCGAGTGGTTTATGCACGTCGACGTCGAACATCGGCGGAGGTTACATTAATGTGAGTGGACCGTGCATAACACTATGAATTGAAGCAAAGCACTGCGTTTTATCTTATTTTTGTTTCTGCTCGCTTTTCATCCTCCTTAGAAGAACCTTCCCTCCTTAGAATTTTCCGTTCTTCGCCATCGACAAAATGACGAAACTGCAACGGTATAATTCCAGCTTTCTAATGTGGCCATTAATAGACATTGTCCCTCCGCTCACCGACACGCCTCAGGAAGCTAAAAATTATTTCGGGAACAGCATTAGAATGAGATACAGACGTTTAAAAACAATTTAAACATGTTATTATAATCAGCGAAATAATCTGATCCACTTATTATCAGACTTCATCTTCAAACAGCTCATTTTCTTTCCCTGGTAAGCTTAACGACAGCCAGGTATCACATCTGAATGCGACTTCTTTGAACTACCACTGAGTGTAGATCTGCCAACTCAGTTCTCGCCAGACTAAAACTTAATTTTTCTTTATTACATTTGCTAGACTACCTCTTAAATGAAACACAAGCCTATCGAACAGTCTGAATTTGTGAAGAATTAACCGACTTCGGTAATTATTACTTGTACGTATCCTGACAAGCTTTAATCAATCGGGAGTCCGATTTTCAACAGAAAAATTGAGACAAACTCACCTAACTCGGGATACCTGGCAACCCCTATTACGACGATAGTTTCACGTTCGGATGCCAAATTAAAGGTTGAGGATTCAGCAGGAGGACTTCTCATTTCAGTAAAAGCTCTCCTTTGCGGTCTATTATGATAAGTTTTTTGTTTTATTGCATTGTCACAGGAAAAAACCGCTAAGACTTAACTTGTCATAAGCAGGAGATTAATGCCTTATGTGGATTTCGCAGTGATTAGCACTCGGAACAATAGACTGAACAACAAAAATTATTTAAAGCTTAATCTATCAAAAATGGAATACGTCGATTTGTCAGCGGCCTACTTTGCACTATTCTGTTATTCAAAGATCTTCGATGCAGATGGCAAGGAATCCAGCTCCCCAGCCAAGTTCGAAATTGTCTGTAGACCCATGTCACAACTTGCAGTCTTTCTTCCCTGATACTTACAGCACTGGGGCCTGCTTTACAAGAAGACTGATGTAATTCTCCTATCGAGTACAACGACGTAGTGTCACTGAAAGGTTGGCCATGAGGGGAATCGGAAGCATTGTGTCGACCTTCGCTTTTACGCAAGGTTGCTTGAGCATTCAGTTCTGCGCGTGAGGTTTGAGCAGCTCCCTCTTAAAACAACATATGAGTAAACTACTGTTTTGTCAGCAATACATCTGGTTACAAATACGGTACAGGATTATCTAGATTCCAGACAGTAAAAAACACGTAGTGCAGCTTGAGTATGTTCACTAGGGAAGCAATAAGCTTCGTGGTTGCCATACAGAGCTACCCTGACAAGACGTGCTATTGCCTTGACGTGCCGTGCATTAGACATGGTTTTTACAATTCTGAAGGCAGTAGTCGGTTTTAAAGGGCAGCGAAGATGACTGAGAAGTATTTCTACTATTTGCAGTGTCTGTGTTTTGCAGTGTATTATGCGATGTCCTTCAGACATGCATTGATGTCTGTAAGAACAGACACTGCTACGATCTACAGCTGGGTGAAACAGAAGAAATGTTTTAGCAATCGCGAATACGATTGGATGTCAGCTGCAAAATTTATTTATGACTTACGAAAATTTGTAGCCGACCGCGACTCGAACACGAATTTGTCGCTTCATGCGAGCGGTCGCCTTAACCATTTGAGTTACCCAAGTACACTCCTTGAATCGATCCAAATCTCAGCATGGCATGTCACGTGTGACTCCTGCACAGGGAGAGACTTACTTATGATAGTCACTGCATGTTAAGGCATGTAAAACAATTTACAAATTCAAATGGCTCCAAGCACTATGGGACTTAACATCTGAGGTCATCAGTCCCCTAGACTTAGAACTACTTTAACCTAACTAACCTAAGGACATCACACACATTCACGCCCGAGGCTTGATTCGAACCTGCGACCGTAGCAGCAGCGAAAACAATTTACAGTGTGTTTGTTTTATGGTCTACTATGCAATCTTCTCCAGACCTGAACGCATGTCGGAAGTCATTGCTACGATCTACATCTTTATGATACAGAACAGTGGTTCTCAAACCGTGGAGCGCGAATGGCGTGCAAGGAGGCACGGAAAACACCGCGGTCATATTTTTAGCATTGTTTGAAATGATCGGGCGAACTGGGAGACGTCGGTCATCGGCGGAATCGTCCGTTGTCGGCAGTAATGTCACTGTATCCATAATCACCACGCGCGGAGCAGGCCGCGGCCCGTGTATCTCGAAGCCTCCTTACAGTCTTCCAGATTTCGCGAGGAAGACTTGACTGTAGCGTAAAGCGGTTCCTGGTTAGTGACAGACATGAAGACACTCGTGGTCCATCAACTGGCTGAGGGGAGGGGATATTCCAAAGGCGGAAACGAGGAAGTATGACGAGAACTATTTATTGCTAGGCATCATAAGAACTACAATGAATGGTGAAAAATGTCCGCAGTGACTAATTTGTTTAACTATTTTATCTGCTGACAGCACGAAGCCTAACAAGTTCAAGAGACATCTTGAAACTGAACGTCCTGTATTAACGGGAAAACCAAAAGGATTTCTTGTCACGAAACTAAATGTTTCATTATATAGCCAGAAGAACTTTGCTGAAACGACGAATGTCACCTATAAGGCCCTTTTAGCCTCTAACCAGATTTCGCATATGATTCCTAATTGCAAGAAATCTCACATCGTTGCAGAAATTCTGGTATTACCAGCAGCAATTCATATAGCATCAACAGTGTTTGCTGACTCGTTTGCTGATCAGTTGAAAAGTATTCCTATATCTAAAAACACAGTGCGTAGAAAAATTTCTGACTATTTGCTCGAGCAGATAATAAATAAATTGAGTGACAACAGTTTTGCACATTAAATGGACGTAGAGACTGATATTCGTAAAGGTACTCATTTGGTTGCTTATGATCGTGTCGTTGATGAATTTAACATTCGAGAGGAATTAGTTTTCTGTAAGCCGATACTGAAATCAGGTACAGCTCAAAACCTTTTTGACACGATCAATATCCTTTTTAATCAGAATGGGATCTGATGAAATAGGCGCACTGGAATATGCACAGCTGGAACTCGCTCATTGTCTGAAATTCGTGATGGATTGTAAGCGAGTGTTAAACCTGTAGCTCCTGATGCAGTGTACCGTCACTGCGTGATACATCGGGAGGCTCCGGCAGGTAAATAACTCAGTCCGCCCCTTCATGAAGGCTTGCAAACGGTTATGGCAACAGTTAATATTATTAAGGCAAAATCTATAAATTCAAGGCTTTTTAATGTGTCGTGCTAGGAGCTGGGTGCTGAACGCATTCAATTGCTACTTTTTAGTAATGCTCGATAGTTTTCAAGGGGTAAAGTACTAAAAAGAATTATTGAACTGAGAAAAAAGATATTCTGTTTCTTAAAGGAGAAAAGTCACTATTAGGCAGATTGTTTCAGGAACGGAGATTTTTTATTACCTCACTGACATTTTTGAGAAACTAAATATTCTTAATCCTTCACTTCATGGTAATCAGGCAACTGTACTATCTTGGAATGAAAAAGTGAAGGCCTTCATAAAGCAATCAGAGATGTGGCAAAACCAATTGGAAACTTCCCTACTCTAATGTCTTTATTAGAGGGGACAGATAGTCCATACTTGTAATGGAGATAAGAAACGTGACTTCTTCATCGTATTGCAACACTTAAAATTCACTTTGAAAAGTATTTCAGCGACGATTGTGATCCTTTTAATTGGATTAAAACTCATTCGAAAACGTTCCTGCACCAGCACGTCTAATGTAAAAGAGCACAGAGCGAGGTGGCGCAGTGGTTAGCACACTGGCCTCGCATTCGGGAGAAAAAATTGGCTCCAAGCACTACGGGACTTAACATCTGAGGTCATCATTCCCCCCTAGACTTAGAACTACTTAAACCTGACTAACCTAAGGACATCACACACATCCATGCCCGAGGTAGGATTCGAACCTGCGACCTTAGTAGCAGCGCGGTTCCAGACTGAAGCGCCTAGAACCGTTCGGCCACAGCGGCCGGCCATTCTGGAGAACGATGGCTCACCTTTGGAAGGGCACGGCCGATTTCCTTGGCTATCCTTCCCTCACTTCGCTGTTTGGTCCCCTCTCCCAAAATCAACCAATTAATGTAAAAGAGCAAGGACAACGTATTGATCGTACCTGTGATATTTCATTGAAGAGTGTCTTTATTGGGTTTTTGGATACATATTAGCAAGGAATTCCCAACTCTGAGCCAAAATACAAGGAAGTTTCTGATTCCTCTTGCAGCAACATACTTGCGCAAGACTGGCTTTGGAGCTAGTGTAACTATGAAGTCGAACTACCGTTCAAAGCTAAAAGTAAGCAAAGAACTTCGAGTGGCTGCATCTGCTATTGCATCACGTCTCGATACACGTTTTTCTGAAGAGCTAGTCCATCCAATACCAAGAGCTTTATAACTTAATTTTTTAACGCTCTTCTGATCCTTGTTTGCTGCATTATGAATATTTTTATTTCATAGGTTTTGAATAAATGGAAACATGATAATGATGAACAATTTGATGGATATTTTCGCTATTATTTTGGTTTCTGTTGCGTAAAATCCTTCTGAATTGAGTTTCGTAAAATAGAGAATTAGGTAAATAAAATACGAAAAAGGACCATTTTTATTAATAAAAATAGGCTGGGCGTGGCTGATACTATTTTTCCTGGTAAATGGGGCAGCAATGAAGAAAGGTTGATCCTGAAATGAGTTTGGTAAAACGGATAATTAGGTCAAGAAAATAAGAAAAAGGACCATTTTTATTAATAAAATATTCTATGCGGGGCTGATACTGTATTTCCTCGTGAATGGGGGCCCAATGAAGAAAGGTTGAGAACCACTGATATAGAAGAAATGTATTCACACAAAACATTCTAAATCCCTTTAGCCCGTCTGTCTTTGTAGTTAAGGTTTCATACTCAGCGCTCCCTCTCACTGCACTGTCTAAATATCTCTCTGCCACTGTTTCCTTTTCCTCCCATTGATTTACAGTACATTCCACTGGCACTATCTCCTTTCTCACTTACACTGTCTCGTTTTGTCTTTCTTTCCCACTGTCAGCATCTCCACAATTCCCTGGCAGGTCAAAAATTGTTGGATGTCCAACTTATTTTTCCTCTATACCAGCACGTTTAAAATTTCAGTAAAAAATGCGCCCTGCCCTATACGTAGGTGATAAAAGTTCGCTGGTCTAGGAGGATCCTGGCCCTCCAACCTATGTATGGTCTTCACTCATCTGTATTTTTCATTTCCACTGTCTCCTTTCTCTTTTGCTCCCGCTTCTTCTGTCTCCAACCATCTCTCTTTCTGTTACACTGCCACTGTCTCTCACTCACCATCAGGATGTCCTCTCTCTTTGGATCCCACTGCTGTTGTCTTCATCTACCACTCTTTCTCTTTCACTGCCATTTTCTCCCTCCCACCATCACTGTCTCATCTCTTTTCTCTCCCACTGGCAATGTCTCCTCTTTCTTTCACCTTCACTCTCTGTCTGCTGCTTTCTTTCAGCACAAAAAGCGTTAATATATTCGCATGCCAAAAGTTTTGGTGAGAAAGGCGGAATGAGGTCTGAGCCAGCTGGTTCCCCACTTTTCCTCTTCGAAAGAGGAACATATTCGGTTTTTTGTTGCGCTCCGACAGGAGCATTTTTCCGCTCGTTCCCTTCTTTCCCTGTTGCAGCGGCGTATGCTGCATATGCAGAACGAATTCTATTGTTCAGTCAAATTTTGACAGTTTGTTTACATAGTTTGATACATTCATAAACTCTGACACATAAACGACAAACGTGTTCGTATAGTATGAGTTTAACACAACATAGCTTTCTTTGCATTATTTCTGGGTACTTTCTCATCAATTGCAGTTCATCGAAAACGCTTGGCTTTGGATTTTTGTCCGAAAAGGGTAAACATGTTATTAGAAATATTTTATTGAATTTTCAGTCTTTCTAGTTTTACATAATAGCAGTCACTTTAAGTTATTATCAGCGTATAGATAAATGTGTGACGTGAAGTCACTTAGGAGGCTCGCGACCATTTCAGTAAATATGCGAGGCTCTGCAGTTAAGCTGTCTAGGTCGCATAAAAAAATCATACAGTAGGTGAAGAATGACCTTATTGATCACAAAGTAAGCATGACGCGTTTCGGAATTATTTCTATCTTCAGAAATACGAGTACAAAGGTAGCACAAGGACAAGAGCGTTACCAATTGTGTACGTAAAATCAGATGAGAGAATACGGATGTTTACGGATGTTATAAATCTTTTTAGCCCTTTTTGTCACAACAGTACCACTTTGTTTATATTTGTACAGACAAAATTTCTACTTGGTGTGACGAAGGGCAGATTGCTCTAAATATGTAGAAATGAGTAGGAAAAACAATCCTGTAATCTTGTAGCGTTCTGCTTGCACTGTCATATCGATTAAATGTCTAGGTAGAATTACGTTTCCGTAATTACGAGGGACGTACTGAAAAGTAATGCCTCCGAATTTTTTGTGTGAAAACTCTCAAAGCATTTAAATAAAACAAAAGCTATTAACTTTCTACATCTTTATTCTTCATGTCCACGTATTTGCAGCCCTCTGCCGGTAGAGGGATCGGAGTTGTAGCGTGTAACATGATGGAGTGTAACGTAACGATGTCAGTGAGTGAGAAACAGCGTGCTATAATCGAGTTTCGAATTCGAAGAGTTCGTCCACACGTGGAGCACCCTCTTCCTTAGTACGACAATGCCAAACCACAAACGCGCGCTGCGATAGCTTCAACAATCCACGCCTTGGATTTTCATCTGTTTCCAAAACTGAACGACAGTCATTGAGGAACTCACTTTGATAGTGATGAAGGAGAGGTGAGGTTGTGGCTCCGTCAACAAGGGTAAACATTCTACAGTGACGGTATCAACAAACTGGTCTCTCGTTGGGAGAAATGTGTTCGCCGCCAGGATGACAAACTTGAGAAATAAATATATGCACATGAAGAAGAAACATGCAGAACGTGAAAAATTGCTTTATTTAAAAAGCCTTAAGAGTTTTAAATTAACAAAATCGGGGGATTATTTTTCACACATCCTTGTATACAGGGTGTCTCTCCTAAGACTCGTCAGCAATTTGCAATTTCATTTTTTCATTGTGCAGGGCGAACAGAATGGGTCAGTTTGCTTTCCATAAAGAAAAAAAAAAGTGGTTTCATGTGCCAATACTAAAGAGCGCTCCTGCTGCAGGACTGGTTACGCTTCTTGTGTTGATGTCTCTGTTAATACATACTAATGAAGAGAATATCGGAGTCGACTGACCTGGTGACGCTCTATCGAACGGCTATGTCTAATTCTGGTTTAAAAATAATTTTGTTTGTAACGTGAAAGAAACCGTTGCTTTCCGACGACAATGGGAGTCTCATGAAAGACGTGACGATCAGTAATTGTTTTGGCTGACTCCAGCTACGTAATGCACAAAAGAAGCTGCAAGTATCTGCTGAAACACCAGAGAACATGGCTCCTGACGGCTCTTAGGAGAGACACACTGTATATTAGGATGCAAACACGAAGAAAAAGAAAGCTTCAGACACAATATGAATGGATTAAATATTGTTGTCAACTTCGAAATTGTGTTTATTAGCTTCTTTATACAAATGTAAGGATGTAGAGGCTTATATCACTAGGGGTAAGAGAGATACTGCCTACTGGAAAATTGAAGAGAACTTTGGAGAAAAGAGAACCACTTGCATGAATATCAAGAGCTCAGATGGAAACCCAGTTCTAAGCAAAGAAGGGAAAGCAGAAAGGTGGAGGGAGTATATAGAGGGTCTATACAAGGGCGAGGTTCCTGAGGACAATATTATTGAAATGGAAGAGGACGTAGATGAAGATGAAATGGGAGATATGATACTGCGTGAAGAGTTTGACAGAGCACTGAAAGACCTGAGTCGAAACAAGGTCCCGGGAGTAGACAACATTCCATTAGAACTACTGACAGCCTTGGGAGAGCCAGTCCTGACAAAACTCTACCATCTGGTGAGCAAGATGTATGAGACAGGAGAAATACCCTCAGACTTCAAGAAGAAAGTAGGTGTTGACAGATGGAAAATTACCGAACTATCAGTTTAATAAGTCACGGCTACGAAATATTTATAAGAATTCTGTACAGACGAATGGAAAAACTGGTAGAAGCCAACCTCGGGGAAGGTCAGTTCGGATTCCGTAGGAATATTGGAACACGTGAGGCAATACTGACCTTACTACTTATCTCAGAAGATAGATTAAGGAAAGGCAAACCTACGTTCCTAGCATTTGTAGACTTGGAGAAAGCTTTTGACAATGTTGACTGGAATACTCTCTTCCAAATTCTGAAGGTGGCAGTGGTAAAATACAGGAGCGAAAGGCTATTTACAATTTGTACAGAAACCAGATGGCAGTTATAAGAGTCGAGGGACATGAAAGGGAAGCAGTGGTTGGGAAGGGAGTGAGACAGGGTTGTAGCCTCTCCCCGATGTTATTCAATCTGTATATTGAGCAAGCAGTAAAGGGAACAAAAGAAAAATTCGGAGTAGGTATTAAAATCCATGGAGAAGAAATAAAAACTTTGAGGTTCGCCGATGACTTTGTAATTCTGTCAGAGACAGCAAAGGACTTGGAAGAGCAGTTGAACGGAATGGACAGTGTCTTGAAAGGAGGATATAAGATGAAGATCAACAAAAGCAAAGTGAGGATAATGGAATGTAGTCGAACTAAGTCGGGTGATACTGAGGGAATTAGATTAGGAAATGAGACACTTAAAGTAGTAAAGGAGTTTTGCTATTTGGGGAGCGAAATAACTGATGATGGTCGAAATAGAGAGGATATAAAATGTAGACTGGCAACGGGAAGGCAAGCGTTTCTGAAGAAGAGAAACATCGGGAATAGATTTAAGTGTCAGTATGTCTTTTTTGAAAGTATTTGTGTGGAGTGTAGCCATGTATGGAAGTGAAACATGGACGATAAATAGTTTGGACAAGAAGAGAATAGAAGCTTTCGAAATGTGGTGCTACAGAAGAATGCTGAAGATTGGATGGGTAGATCACATAACTAATGAGGAGGTATTGAATAGAATGGGGGAGAAGAAGAGTTTGTGGCACAACTTGACTAGAAGAAGGGATCGGTTGGTAGGACATGTTCTGAGGCATCAAGGGATGACCAATTTAGTATTTGAGGGCAGCGTGGAGGGTAAAAATCGTAGATGGAGACCAAAAGATGAATACACTCAGCAGATTCAGAAGGATGTAGGTTGCAGTAGGTACTGGGAGATGAAGTAGCTTGCACAGGATAGAGTAGCATGGAGAGCTGTATCAAACCTGTCTCAGGACTGAAGACCAAAACAACAACAACAACAGCTTCTTTATAAGCTTCTTTTACTCAAAAGTCTTCTGTATTAGCTTCTTTTAGTCATACATATTTCGACTGTTCTTCTCTTTACCTTTTCTTAAACTTCTCATCTCTACTACTCCTTTTACGGCCAGGTTAAATATTTCTGGATGTCTTAACAGGTGCATTTAACCTGTCCCTTTACCTGGCAAGTGTGTTTTATAGACTTCTTTCCTCACTTACCGTTTTTGTACTTGTTCATTTCATTCTTTATCTAACTTCCATTTTAACATTCTTTTATAGTATCACATTTCAAATGGTTCCAGCCTCTTATCAGAATTTTCAAGAGTCCACGTTTCTCGCCAGACGTACAGAGTAAAGAATTCGGTTCTCAGTATCGTTTCAGGTATTACATGTCATGCGTATTACTTGTTAGATTTTCCCTCTTCGCTGACGCAAGTTGCAGCCCTCTGCCGCTGTTGCACCCCAATTGCAATGTGCAACATGGCGGTGTGTAACGTAACTGCGTTGCTGAATGAGAAACACCGAGCTTTAATGGAGGTTCTGAAATCACGAATTCGAGGAGCGTCCATACACGGAGCACCCTCTTCTTCAGCATGGCAATCGAGTAGTGCAACATCTGAAACAACCCAATATCTTGGGTTCACTCTCATCGATCACCCTCCATACAGTCCCGACTTTGCTCTATAAATTCGGTGGCCTTACTTTTCAGAAAAGCCCTCGACGTATTGGTGTTCGTTTCTTTGTAACGAAGGATGTTACAAGAAAGGCAACGATGCTCTTTAATGTCCCTTTAGTAACTGAACAACATTTGATTGATAAATTTTGTATTTTTCTTCTGGACAGCACGTTATTTGGGATGGTCAAGATAAACGGAATACCCTATAACATACAGCCTATATAGAAGGGCGCGAAGGTGCCTAGTACTGACAGTGAGGTACGACTGAGTTAAGAGAGGATGCCGTTTGTCACTAAAATAGATCCCAAGTGGACGTTCATCCACCAGATGTAGATATAAGCGGACACGTGGATCCACTCGGCAGTAATTAGCAAACAGTACCTGAAGAGAGCATCAGGATCGTGTGCACAGTCACCACCTAGAAGAAACAATTGGAATTTTTACAAGTGATCATAGTTATCGCTAACTGGATTCAGGGCTAGATCAGAGTTAAAGGCAGATCAGTGCAAGTGCCATGCAATGTCGTTGTACTAAAGCAGTATTATGCTTCTTTTAGTAAAGTGTTTTAGAATTATGGGTGAAAAATGTTTTGCGATCGTCAAAGAGGGGAGGGCAGCCATAGAGGGTTATTTTGCGGAACTTATAGCATTGTCCTCCAGAGACGAGTCCTACTCGCAGCACCCAGAAAATGCATACATATTTTATTAGGTCTGCACAAAAATCTTCACGAAATAAACAACACTGATCAAATTCAGGTACATCCGAGCTGTTTTGTGCAAAATTGTTGTTAGTCTGTGTTACCAGAAAGAGTATGAAGCGCGACCGTGTTAGTTGTAACAAGAGCGGCAATCAGATCATGCAATAAGCACAGTGTCCTGGTCTCTGTGGTGTAAGGCGATGTTGAAAGTTATAATCCAATGTTGGCACCGCTCTGTCGAGGCAGTCGCGCGCTCCATCTTAAAATGGGCAGATAGTGACATACTGTTCAGCTCGTGCAGCTGCCAGTGCACGCCACCCAGTGTTGGCTAATGCTTGATGCAGAGGCTTTATGGCAACTTATCGACATCTTTGCCGAATCGTCTGCTTATGTTGATTTTTAACACGCCCTAGCGTCTAGAGTTAATTAAATCTGGGTTTATTCGCCTTTATGAGGTTATATAGTCAATAGTTTAAGGAGATTAAAGCGCCAGCGAATTGAACTCAGTATGCTATGCGAAGCAACGTGTGCGAACTGAGACAAGGTAGCTTATGAACACGGAACATCGTATTTATCCCCACCATCTTGTGTTAATTCTGGCGAACGACAGATTAATGAAGTCACGATTTTACTTACGCACCTCAAAGAAGGGAGTATGTAACAGATGTAGATACCAAAGTGGCCTTGAATAGCGACAGAGAAAGCTGCACGTAGCGTAAGAAACGCCTGTATGTACGAAATATTTCACTACAACAATGAAGATGCAGCAAATATAGCTGTAACTACAACAATACGTGTACAGACAACCGACTCAAATACAAGTGCACTTGCAAAACCTCACTAATGGCAAAGCAGACAATCCTTTCCTGGCACATACCGTACTAGCGATGGGCCATCCACTGCCTCTTTGAACATGTGTTCTAAGTCTATAAATCTACTGCCTTCCTTGTTGTCTTAGAAATCAAAAAAGTAGCAAAAGGATGAAAAACCTGCTGATCATCCTATGGTGGTGTCCGTTGATTCAGATGGGAGAAAACTGTCCGAGGACAGTTCTTCTTTACAGACCGAAAATGTCCAGTTCCGTTATTTGCAGTAAACAAATATTATACTTCCTGTCCTCCCTCACTACACCGAAGGGATTACCTTACTTGCAAGAGGGCGAATGGTGAGGCCGAGTTGGCCAGTGACTGCTCTCCCCATGTTTACAAATTTACAATCAGTTCCTATTGCAATTTCTCTCTATACTTACCACAATAACAGATCTTAGACAACGAGGTATTCATAAAACTAATAACAAAACTTCCCTAACCATTTCTCCTACTAGCGTCGTGTGCTCTTTGTACCAGAGTTGTTAGTCTTCATGAAGGCTCAGGTCCCACGTACAATACGCACTTCAGGACACAGGTTCTGCTCAGTGGAACGTTAGTGATGACTTTTGTGCTGTTACTAGTTCCCAATCTAGATCAGGAGAAGCAGTCTCTGAAAAAGAGTCATCAAGATGAGCATTTCTTTTAGTTTATTTATTTATTGTTTTACTTAACGGAAAATAATTTGGGTGCTGGGTGCAGTGCATCCGTTCTTCAGGACAATTTGTTGCATAGTCTTACTTCATTTTCTAAGGATGACTCTGCACTATGGGTCTGAAAGCAAAACTTTTCTGTGACTGGGAATTTTATGAGTTTTGGTATATGTAGCTGTATTGCTACATTATTTTTCTTATGTTTAATCTGAACTAAAAACGAGAATTTTTCTTTAATCGTTGGACATCCTGTTGAACATTATCGTTTCTGTTTGTTATATAGCCTGTCAAAGATATTCTTACATTAGCTCCAGTGGTGGCACTATTTCTTGCACAAAGTGCTGAAATCGGATGAGTCAAGATTTCGTCAATGAGTGTGCACCTTCGAGTACAAAAGTTCTAATTATGTAATTACTAACATTATTACCACAGTTACTGGTACTGTACATCAGTAATTGCAAAATTCAAATGGTTCAAATGGCTCTGAGCACTATGGGACTTAACAGCTATGGTCATCAGTCCCCTAGAACTTAGAACTACTTAAACCTAACTAACCTAATGACATCACACAACACCCAGCCATCACGAGGCAGAGAAAATTCCTGACCCCGCCGGGAATCGAACCCGGGAACCCGGGCGTGGGAAGCGAGAACGCTACCGCACGACCACGAGATGCGGGCAATTGCAAAATTAACAACGTAGTTGTTACAAGAACAAAGAATAACAAATAAAAGTTATGTTTTAGATAAGTGCGGGAAAAAAGTACTCTTAGCCGCCAAATAGTATTTCCCTCATCAGCTGGTTTATGTTTTGCATACCAGGCCGTAATTCACATTTGCATACCAGGCTGTAATTCACAAGACAAAGTTTAATTTTAAGATTTAAACAGTACGAAAAACCGTGAAATGAGGTACTGATGCAGTCCTGTAGTCACGAATGATAGAAACAGTACAGACTGATTAAGCTACAGGTTATTCGTAAGAATGGGTGGAGAAGAGGTCCGGGGAGAGGTAAATACTGTAAATAACTTATCACTAAAGTTTGACAAATAAATTTCAGTTCTGGAAACAATGAGTTCTTGAGAAAATGATATAATACTCTTGTTTATAGCAGACTGTTTAAGATTTTGTTTACGGTATTACATTCAGTCAAAATATCGTTTTAGGAGTTTTGACGTGCATTATTCCCTCATCTAGCATGCAATATCTGAACGTCTACTTTCCGTCACATCCGGAAGTACGTAAGACTTTCTCTCAAATCAACTGGCAGGATAGTCTCTTTTTGTTGACGAATATTTGTTTTGTGGCTGCCTGTGGCTCCTGGAAGAGCATTCCACGCTGTAGCGTCATAACTTTCTAGCTGGCGAGTGGACTTGAGGAAATGCATAGCTGTGCAGTATAATAATATTATGCCACTCGGTCAAAATTTTCCCGCAAATCGTTGTTCCCGGGAGCTCTCGTGGGATGTAATTATTGTCTTGGTAACAGTACCTATTTAGGCATGACTGTCACCATGATTTTCAATTACGACGTCAACCGTCCAGTCGCCCATGAAATTTACCGGTTGTATCATGCGACAAACAACATATCCCACGTACCTCATGATATGCCGACTTACGAAGAGAGAGTCAGAGCAACTTCATAGGTGTGACTAATAAATATCGCAACTGATGATTGTGTAAAAGGTTGAAAGTTTGAGATCGGAATCACATAAGTCAGCATAACATGACACGTCCATCAGTGGAAGGTCAACCCAAGACTCTCTAGAAAACGTTGTAATCACACTGTCGTTCCAAAGTTGCTTTATCGTGGAACATATTGAGTGCAAACAGGCACTATCGCCGCGTTTCTAGCTTTGTCACCAATTACGTGAACATACTAGCAGTCCACGTCAGAGTGGGTCAACGTATCGTTGTGCTCGCGGACAGCGGCATGGTACAAAAAAAATGGCTCTGAGTATTATGGGACTTAACATCTGAGGTCATCAGTCCCCTAGAACTTAGAACTACTTAAACCTAACTAACCTAAGGACAGCACACACATCCATGCCCGAGGCAGAATTCGAACCTGCGACCGTAGCGGTGGCGCGGTTCCAGACTGAAGATGAAACAAAAACCGTGGCATAGTTACTAAGTGGAAATATGCTTTTGATGTGGCTTTAATAGTGTAAACGTGGGACTTACTTTAGAAAAGTGCCTTCTGTTAGTATCTAGCGAACAAAAGGTGACTGGCGACACCAGAAATACATAGCCACACATGCGATAGAGTCAGGCCATCACTAGCACAAACGCTGAAATATTTTCTTAATCAGAAAAAAGTGCATTAAACCGCTCTGACACTGGATTAGAGGCAGTACAAGTATGGTAAAAAAAAAAAAAACAAAAACAGAGGCCCATGTGTACAGAACTATGTAAAGTGTAACTGAATGCTTAGGATGAAGTACTTCCTGAATAAACGCAAGCGTGCTCGTAACTTGTGTGACGTTACTCAACATACGCTCTAGCTAGGTAGCGTGGTGAAATCACAGGTGCTGTACAGAAGCGGCGTTGCGTTTGGCTGAACGTGGAATCAATGCAAAGGCGAGTGACTTTAACAAGCTGTGTTCGAGTGCTGTTCTCACGCTCTCGAAATTGTGTAAGCCCTCCGTACTTTATTTTTTACCTCCCCTCGACACGTTTAGGCAGACGATCCAACAGCCAAGATGGGTTTAGTATCGCACCAGCAGCAAGAACAGGAAATCACTAACTACATTCGTTGGTAAGTGAGATCTGCGCTTACAAGGTGCAAAAAAAAAAAAAAAAAAAAAAATCACCGGAAAGTCCATTGTTGGGTCAATATGTAGATTTGAAAATGTAAGAAGTCACAGAGGCTATAGATGAAGCAATGGAAATGTCGATACCAATCATGAGGTGCTCTCATAGGGAAGTATCTCGTACTGAGACACAGCACAGATTGAGAGATAACAATAGGAGAACCAAAAAGCTCTACCAGAGCAGCATGGCTCAAGAAGAAAAAAATTTAAAGTTAAATAGATACGTAAACTTGAACAAAGCTTAAGAAAATGGAGAGAAAAAAACGAATGACGCAGACAGTTCGTGAGACCTAAGAAAAAGCACCATCCAAAGTAGCGAGAAAATACAAATAGACGGAACAGTAACAGAAAACTGATTATAGTCAACTACCCTGTTAATGAAAACGCTGCTTCCTGATGATGCTGAAGAAGGCGAGAGAGGAAGATCATATTAGAATGCGAAGAATGCTACTGGCAGATTACAGAAATAATGGCTTGGCATTGGTAGCACCAAGTACACTGACGGAAAAAAACCCAAGACCAAGAAGCTGTGTGAGATAAACGAAATTTGGTAGGCTGTTTCTATATCTGAAAGATTACGTCCATTCAAATTTCATCTACATCAACGTCCACATGGATATTGTGCAAATCACACTTCAGTGGCTAGCAGAAGGTTCATGGAATTACCTTCACAATAATATTCTATTACTCCACTCTTGAACAGCGCACGGAAGAAACGAACACGTATTGAAAGGTGGCTACACTGAGCCACAGCGCCAGAGATCGCGCTAGAGAGTATTGTTCCGCCGCCTCCACTGGCAGTGATTATTGAGAACTCGTAGTGGGCAGTGCTTTGGGAGAACTCGTGGTAGTCAGTGCTGAGATGTCGTAGTGAGGAGTGTTTGTTGAGATGAGCTAGTAGGCAGTGCTTGCTGAGATGTGATACTGAAAAGTTCTTGTTGAGATGTGATAGTAGCGAGTCGGTGTGGAGAGATTGTAATGTCTAGAGTGCTTTTCATCAATATAAATTAAGGTAACAAACTACTTTTCTTTTCTTTCTCATTATTTCAATGTCCTGAATAATGCGTCATTACAGGTTCAGTCAACAAAGCATCTGGCTTGTGTTCTTGTATTAGAGTGTAATTCTGGTTTTCTTGAGTAATTATGGTATTTCTATTTTCTTTAATTAATTCAGTATAAATGATATTTAAAATTTCTTGTGTTGTTGAAGAAGAACCGTGCCAGATGCGTACGTTGAGTCATACTTCCACACACAGAACAGTTACACTTGTGCTTTGGTTTCGTAGGTTTTATAGTTGTTGGGGACTTAATTAATTAATTGTGTTAATGAAAATTTCCATTTCATTCTTTGTTGTTGTTCTTTGCAGTCAGATAGCGCAATAATACTAGTCAGGGCCAACCGTTACGAGACTTCGTAACCGAACAGACAGCTACTGAATCAAAAAATTAAAATTATTTGCATTCTATTTTAAATAAGCCCCCATGCACGTGGCGACCGCTGCATCTGATCGTCCCTTGGAATCTTCTGATTGTAAAAATAGTAGACAGTAGTATTGTTGTAGTAATTTGTAGTTTAGCAATTGTAGTCTATTTTGCATGTGTAGATTTGGTAATTGTCATTCTTCAAATGGTATTTTTTTTGCAAAATTTCATTTCTGTTGTCTTGTCTACGGGTTTGACAATTAGTGCAATTATTTCAATTGTTCGATTAATTGTGTTTGAGGGAAACATTTCGTGTGAATGGTATTGTTGGAGATAAAGTGTCATTGTGTGTAATTTCATATAGTGACGAGTTTTGTATGTTTTGTAAATGATTACGCGGTCGATGAAAAAGGCAAAAATGAAGGACAGTGAGAATGACGAAATTGTTGACATGGCGAACTCGCCAACACAGGACAACAGTATGATGAATAATGGAGTGGAAAACAATTTAATAAGTCGGGAAAATAGTCCGGAACCATTTCAAAATTTTTCTCAATCAGGAAATTCACAGAATACGAGATTAACGATAGAAGAGTCTGAAATAGTATCGAACACAGATAGCTTTACAGCTATGACGAAGGAAACTGGTTTTGCGGGAAATGTTAGGGGCGAAAGGAGTTTCGAATCAGTTACTATGGAGCAGTTGATGAGTGCTATATTAAAAATGGAAACACGGTTTGGATCTGAATTAAAAACACAGAGGGCAACAATGGAATCACTGGGATCACAAATAGGAACAATTAAAACAGAGATGGGAACTTTACGATCTGAATTAAAAACTGATATGGGAACAATGGAAACACGGTTTGGATCTGAATTAAAAACACAGATGGGAACAATGGAAACACGGTTAGACTCACGAATAGGGACATGTTTCAAAAACATGAAAGATGAATTAAAGAAAGAAATCAGAGAAGAAGTACAACCGATTTTGAATGATCACAATAATCGATTAATTGCAGTAGAGATTAGACAAAGGGAACAGGATAGAGAACAGGAGGAAAGAGATCGCGTGATAGTACAAAAATTTTCATAGTTAAATTTACAACGTGCACATGATAAGGAAGAAATATTTGAGAAAATCGAGGAATCCGTACCAAATGACAGAATAAATAACTTAACGCAACAGTATGAACAGTTAACTACCAAATGTGTCAATACTGAAACCCGAGTCGCGACACTTACGGAAGACGTAAGTAAACAGAAAGAAAAAATAGGTGACTTATCGGAAAGAGTTGAGGAGATTTCAAATAAATTGACAAGTCTTAGTTTAAATGGGGACACAGATTCGGATGATACAGCTCCATTGCCATGTGCAGAAACCGAAGAGTACCAGAACATAAATAAGCATGTTGAAAATCAGGGAAAATTTAATGAACGCGTTAAAAGGGAAGTTGAGGCATTACGAAAGCAAGTCAAACAAATCGAAGGCGAAATTATAGAAAAGGACAGTAGAAGAAATTTAGAATCACAGATAGCAGAAGGGTTTGAAGAAAATAATTTGTTTCCTTTACGGGATGCAACAAGAGAGCGCCAGGCGCGCGAACTTGACAATAATCGACATTCGGACTGGGACAGACGCGGTAGGTCTTTGTCGCCACGAGGCGAAAACTTTGTCTATAAACACTTTTTGACTGTTCGGAAATTTAAGATCTTTCGTAATTCTAAGAATGACATACATCCATGTTCATGGCTAGATCAATTTACGTACGCACTTCCGCCAAATTTGCCACTAAGTCACAAACTGAAATTTATGTGCAGTTATTAATGTCCTCAGGGGATTCACTACACAAAGTGAATATGTGCCGTAGCGCTCACAGGGCCCCGAGCTGTAGTGGTGCTATTTTCCTTTTAGTTTTCTGCACCGCTGCCTACTCTTACACTATTCTTTGCATCTATAAAAAAACAACTCTTCTCCTATCAATCTATCTAGAGAGTAAGTAAACAATAACCGAATTTGACGATTTTACCCAAAAGTGACTTTGGAAATTACCGTTTGGACTTACTATATTTTCTGCAGCATTTATTCGTAGTTTAAATGAAATGTTACCTGTTTATCTTCGTGACAATATTACTTCATATGTTGATGATATTCTTATTGCTAAACATTCTTGGAGTGAGCACAACAAAATTTTGGATTCATTATTACGTATTTTTGCAAGAGTTGGCATTACAGTGAACGTAGAAAAATCTGAATATGGTCGTTCTCAGGTGAAATTTCTCGGTCATATTATTTCTACAGACGGTATTCTTCCTGATCCAGAGAAGCTAGACGCAATTCGTAATTATGCTGTTCCTACCACAAAACGTGATGTTCGTATTTTCCTTGGTGTCTGTAATTTTCTTAGACGCTTTGTTAGATTGGATGATTTGGCCACACCTCGTTTATACATTTCAGTTATGCACATTTTGGTCCCAGAAAATGCTTTCATAAATTGCGAGAAAATTGTTACTTCAGTAATATGGAAAAACGTATTCGATCTGTTCTTGCCAAATGCAAATTATGTCAAAAGGCTAAGCCGCCAAGGATTTCTCACAGAGCACCGTTGTTTCCTATCATTCCAGTGAAATTAAAGGTCATGGCTGCAGTCGATTTGTTCGGTCCAGTGGTTCGTTCTACTAATGGTTTTGCGTACATTTTCGTAGCAGTGGAATTGACATCAAAATATGTGTGTTTTACACCTTTACGCAAAGCAACAGCTCGTTCAGTATCTAACGCTTTCATCAAACATTTTGTTAAAGAAGTTGGTTGTTATATCAGTTAATGGATCACAGTTTCGCTCTAAAATTTGGCTTCATACTCTACGGCGTCATAAGATTAAACCAATTTTTATTTCACTTTTTCACGCTCAATCTAATGCTTCAGAGAGATGGATGAAGGAAATCAATAAATTGTGCCGTCTTTATTGTCATCAGAATCACAGAACTTGGGATCAGTATCTTCATATTTTTCAAAACATTCTGAATGAACTTCCTAATGACTCAACTTCTTTACCGCCTCTATTGATATTAAAAAATAAAGTACCAACAAATCGCATTTCTGAAATCGTTCCATTTCCGCCTTCACGGAAACTGCGGCATTCTGAAGTTGTCAACCTGGCTCTACAAAATATTGCATCTGCGGCTGCTAGAAGAGAGAAATCAGCTAAACGTCCTGGTCGTTTAAAAATCTTGTCAGTTGGTCAGAAGGTGTTAATTAAGTCTCATCGTTTGTCTCATAAAGGAAAAGGTTTGTGTCGCAAATTTTTTCTGCTTTACAACGGTCCATATAGGATTCGCAAAATTATACATGATAATACTGTGGAAGTAGAAACTCTTAAATCTCGGCGCTCTAAGGGAATACATCATATATCGAACGTAAAAATTTTTGTGGAATTACATACTTTTGAGAAACCAACACTTATACGTAAACAGGTGGAGAATGCAAGAATACCGCGCCGTGTTCCGGCGGCGGCAGATATTCAAAGCAACAGTGAAGTCTGCGCGCCGCAAAAGGCAGTCGTTGACCGCAAACAATTACTTCATACGTCACGCGCCTACAGCTGATCGAGCACACAGTGTGAATGCACTGACAGCCGTAAACAAATACACAGTCTAATTTTTCCGACTAAATTCTGTATAAAGCTATGGTGACTTTATAAATTATGTTATTAACGTTCAGTATTTTTCAGGATACGGTTGTGTAAAATATTTAAGACCTGTAGGTAAATTCTGTGCGTGTCCGACGTTAAGACGACTTGCTATTGAGAAAATTTCAGGAAGAATGTCATTTTGAAGAAGAAAGTAATAAACAAAAAAGGTAACGATTAATTGAGTTTATTTTTCAGGTAACATATTTCCACTTAGGTACGTACTTTAGACGTAATTTGCTGCTTGCGATTACGTGACTCATACTTTGTGCTAAATTTCGTGTTCTATGAATTTACTTGTGAAGCGACGTGCTTACGCACATTAACTGATTTTGACGATGATTGATTAATGAACAGGCTTGTTATTTGTATATATTACGCATCGCTTGGCTGCACTGCTTTTTCACTGATGTCACATTTTTCTATTATGTGCCTGCTGTGCTTATTTATTTAAATTATAATTGTCACCTGATTAATTGTGCTGACTGTAGTTAGGTATGTAGGTTACACTTTGTGATTTATCTGCTTGCGCCTTCATGTTTACTTATTAAGATTACATATGAACATTTATTTGCTTATGCTGAATGATGCTAATGACTTGTTTATTACGTAAGATATATGTTTGCTGCTGTGCGTATGGATTGCATATTTACACACTTCTGTTTTGTTGTCATAACTACTCTTTAATTTAGAATATAGAAATGCTGATATACTGTGTACGAACATAGAGTTTAGGTTACACTGTGGTATTAATTATAGATTGTTTGCTTGGCAGAGCCTCGTTGTAGGGATTGTGCTGCATCCACTTGTTAACATTCTGTTCTCTACTGGTATATTTACTCGCTATTGCATGTTTTGCTTACGCTCAGTGCTTTATATTTTTAAGATAAGAAAATGAACTGCTATAATTCTACGAACGACATTGGTACAGGAAACTTCATAGAAGTCACATGAGATGGAGGTTTTATGGAAGCTGTATAAATTTATGCTAATAGGAAGGAAGATAACGACATGACATACCAACACTAGGTTTCGACCATCGACAGTTATTACACTGCATTTTTCGTGAGTAATTGAAATAGGAAGTGACACTTGACACAAGAAATACTCCACATGTTTGCTTCTGCCATGATTCTTGAAGTGGTGTACACACTGTGAAATATTATGATCATTCACACTCCGTAATCGTAATTAATTACTGAGAGTTATTCGAACTAAGTCTGTTAGAGGTCATGTACGCATTTCTTTTATTTAATGATGGACAAGGCAAACAAAATGTATCTTATAATTTATAATGAGTAGCAGATTTGGATCAGATGGATTACACGAGAGGTTGTGTGTTGACATTGTGTCTTCGGATTGTATGAGATGATGAACTGAGGTTTGCATTAGGATTTTGTCTGCACTTGTTCGAGGAGACTGACTAGAGGAAAGAGTTGTTATGGAAGTGAAATGATATTGGCAATGAGGTTATATATATCGACGTATTGAAGAGGTATGATTGAGGTATTGAGATTATGTGAAGTTGATGATTATTGGAGTTTTCGTGGACAAGAGGTAAGGTAAATGATATTGATGATCGACGTATTGAAGAGGTATTATTGAAGTATTGAGATTATGTGATGCTGATGATTATTGGAGTTTTGATGGATAAGAGGTGAAGTAAGTGAGGAGCATTTTTTTTTGTTGGTCTATATGGAACAAGGAGGATAAAGATGGCAGACTAGAACACTCAAGTAGAAGGAAGATTGTCTACACACACACTTTGTTAAATCACTAAGCGGTATATACTTTTTTTGAAGAGAGGAAGTATTTGCATATCTTGGCTCACTGACAGTTGTTCAGCAACCGTACAATTTGATCTGGCTTGGCAAACATTGGTCTTGACATGATGACTATGACGCTGACTAACTATTATTGACTGTTATACATTGCTGCCACTACTACTTGATACACATGATGAACATAAAATTTTGACAGAATTGCATTTACACAGTTAACACTATTCAATTACACAGTAGCACTAATGTGGATGAAAGATGAGTGAGTGTTTTTTGTGTGTTTTCCTTTCCCTATCCCAAATTGGTACCAACCTATCTCCTAAATATTATTTTACTTGTTGTTGTGGCTTGCACTGACACCCATAAATATTATAGGTTTACTGGTATTTGTGTATTGTAATAGTTAATAGGACAATTATCTGATATCATTTGTGTGTTTGTTATGATTTGTATGTTTAGTGTAAAAGCATTGTATGTGTATTCAAACTATTGTTCATGCCTGAACTGTCTGATTAGTGATGGTGCTGCACTTTTCAACATCGTGGATGCCACCTGGACATGTTTAATTTCTGCTGATGAACTGTGTGATTAGTGATAGGGAATATTATGAACTGTTATTTGCACTTTTTCTACATGATTGGTGCCACTAGGACATGTTTAATTTCTGCTGATGAACAGTGTGATTAGTGATAGTGAAGTTTATGGACTGCGGTCAGCACCTGGTCAACATTACTGGGTGCCACTGATGGACTGCTTCTACCGAAATGGTGTTACTTGTTGATGTCTGCACCTGCTCAACATTGCTGGGTGCCACTGATGGACTGCTTCTACTGAAATGGTGTTACTTGTTGATGTCTGCACCTGCTCAACATTGCTGGGTGCCACTGATGGACTGCTTCTACTGAAAAGATGTCACCTGTTGGTGTCTGCACCTGCTCAACATTGCTGGGTGCCACTGATGGACTGCTTCTACTGAAAAGATGTCACCTGTTGGTGTCTGCACCTGCTCAACATTGCTGGGTGCCACGGATGGACTGCTTCTACTGAAAAGATGTCACCTGTTGGTGTCTGCACCTGCTCAACATTGCTGGGTGCCACGGATGGACTGCTTCTACTGAAAAGATGTCACCTGTTGGTGTCTGCACCTGCTCAACATTGCTGGGTGCCACTGATGGACTGCTTCTACTGAAAAGATGTCACCTGTTGGTGTCTGCACCTGCTCAACATTGCTGGGTGCCACGGATGGACTGCTTCTACTGAAAAGATGTCACCTGTTGGTGTCTGCACCTGCTCAACATTGCTGGGTGCCACGGATGGACTGCTTCTACTGAAAAGATGTCACCTGTTGGTGTCTGCACCTGCTCAACATTGCTGGGTGCCACTGATGGACTGCTTCTACCGAAATGATGTCACTTGTTGGTGTCGGCACCTGCTCAACATTGCTGGGTGCCACTGATGGACTGCTTCTACTGAAAAGATGTCACCTGTTGCTGTGTGCACCTGATCAACATTGCTGGTGCCACTAATGGAACTGCTTATACTGAAATGGTGTTACTTGTTGGTGTCTGCACCTACTCAACATTACTGAGTGCCACTGATGGACTGTTTCTACTGAAAAAATGTCACTTATTGGTATTTGCACCTGTTGACCATTGCTGGGTGCTACTGCTGGAACTGTCAACTACTTGTTTCTTGGGCTATGGAAAGCGTTTATGTGAATATTTGTATAAACTGATTTTTTGTGTATTACTGTTGGTGAAAAGTTATGAGACTCTTACCTGCACATATTCGTCATTGCTGACGCTATTGATTGAACTGTTTAACCACATAATACTTGTGTAAACTGTTATGTAAAGTCACATGTATGAAAGAATTTGTATTGCTTACTGTATTTTATATATTAGGTTATTGAAAGGTCAGTGCAAAGCCAAAATTTTATCTAGTTATATGATATTTACGCATGAATATTATCTTTTATTTTTGTCTGTATTTTTTTGACGAATTTGGTGGTATTTTCACCACCAATGCTGGCAAAAATACCATCAAATTCTAGCCTGTGGAGGAAGGGCATATGAAAGGTGGCTACACTGAGCCACAGCGCCAGAGATCGCGCTAGAGAGTATTGTTCCGCCGCCTCCACTGGCAGTGATTATTGAGAACTCGTAGTGGGCAGTGCTTTGGGAGAACTCGTGGTAGTCAGTGCTGAGATGTCGTAGTGAGGAGTGTTTGTTGAGATGAGCTAGTAGGCAGTGCTTGCTGAGATGTGATACTGAAAAGTTCTTGTTGAGATGTGATAGTAGCGAGTCGGTGTGGAGAGATTGTAATGTCTAGAGTGCTTTTCATCAATATAAATTAAGGTAACAAACTACTTTTCTTTTCTTTCTCATTATTTCAATGTCCTGAATAATGTGTCATTACAGGTTCAGTCAACAAAGCATCTGGCTTGTGTTCTTGTATTAGAGTATAATTCTGGTTTTCTTGAGTAATTATGGTATTTCTATTTTCTTTAATTAATTCAGTATAAATGATATTTAAAATTTCTTGTGTTGTTGAAGAAGAACCGTGCCAGATGCGTACGTTGAGTCATACTTCCACACACAGAACAGTTACACTTGTGCTTTGGTTTCGTAGGTTTTATAGTTGCTGGGGACTTAATTAATTAATTGTGTTAATGAAAATTTCCATTTCATTCTTTGTTGTTGTTCTTTGCAGTCAGATAGCGTAATAATACTAGTCAGGGCCAACCGTTACGAGACTTCGTAACCGAACAGACAGCTACTGAATCAAAAAATTAAAATTATTTGCATTCTATTTTAAATAAGCCCCCATGCAGTATATCTTTCCAAGCAAACTCCGATTTCCCTTATTTTATTATGATGATCTCCCTATGTAGGTCACCTTCAACAAAATATTTTCCCATTCGGAGGAGAAAATTGGTGATTGAAATTTAGTGAGAAAATCCAACCGCAACGAGAAACGCCTTTGCTTTAATTACGTCCACCCAAAATCCTGTACCATGCTCGTGACACTTTCTCCCCTGTATCTCGATTATACAAAACGTGATGCTCTTCTTTGAACTTTGTCGATGTACTTCGTTAATCCTGTCTGTTAAGGATCCCACACCGTGGAGCAGTACTCCAAAAGAGAATGGACAAGCATATGAAATTTCACACCACTCGTATAAAAGTGGTCCTACTATGAGGATGCAAATGAGGTTTGCCTTAAATACGTGCTGTAACGACTGTGACCGTTAATTACCTCTGGTATTGGACATAGTGAGTTGATGTGAGTCATGAATGTCTTTAAGACCACGAAGACGCCATTATCAGCACCTCATTGGCTTTACACGAGATCGTGTAATAAGGCTACAATAATCTGGATGTTTCTTCCGCGTAATGCAGAAAGACTTGGCAGGAGTGTGGGCACTGCCCGTGATGTTGGCAGCAGTGGTCACAGAAACGTTGGTTGGTTGTTTGGGGGAAGAGACCAAACAGCGAGGTTATCGGTCTCATAGGATTAGGGAAGGATGGGGAAGGAAGTCGGCCGTGCCCTTTCAAAGGAACCATCCCGGCGTTTGTCTGGAGCGATTTAGGGAAATCACGGAAAACCTAAATCAGGTTGGCCGGACGCCGGATTCAACCGTCGTCACAGGTGGCAAGAGTAGTAGGGAGATGGGGGCAAGAGCCCACTCTTGATATCCAACTGATATGCAAATTAATTAAATTAATCAATCAATTGCCCCCACTTTTTCAAACGTCCACTGCCCTCCACCCAAAGCGACCGCAGACCCCAGAGCAGCCTCGACCAATCTGGTTGCAGAGCTTTCAGTACAACACATCCCTAACGAGCACATGGCTGGCCTGTTAGCGTTATCGATGTAAAAAAAAAAAAAAAAGATACTGATACAATAGGGCACGACACTGACATATTTCAGAACAAAACCGAGATAAATGAAGGTTATCCAGACTTTGTGTTGTTTGTCTAAAAGGACAGCTGTGAGCTCCTACAGAACGCTCCTACCTGCCTCCAGTATCCCTGCCAACAAGTGCATGCTGTGAAAACATTTAAGTGTACAAGTATATTTAACGTCAACGAATCTTTTATTATCAAGCATCTATTAAAAAGAAAAACGCTCCTTGTAACTGAACCCCAAATAAGATTTTAATTGTGCCTCTCTTTTCCAATATATCGAAAAACAAATACTGCGTACACTTTGACAACGAGCATTTTACATATGCACATATCGCTCTATTGGCGCACATGGCCAGTACTCAGAGTCGCTTGCACAGATCTGCATTAAGTTTTGTCAACTGTGCTGGAGGAAGACCACATCCAACAGACTATCGATCAAGAGACAGAGTTCCTGTATTGAACTTTAATAAGCAGCTTCATGCATTGTTTTTTTTTTTTTTTTCGGCTGTAACACATCCCAGCAGTATACGACTGTCGCTTTGTACACTGCCATACACTTTGTTTTTCTGCATCAGCTGCTACACTGACATTAACACATATTGATTGATTGGCTCACACAGAAACCTGAACATAGCATGGTGTAAACTGTGCATCTCCAACAACACACATGTGGGTAGAAATAAAACACAGATGAGATGTTTCTCGCTCACAAAAATGTGGAAGACATCGCAACATATAGAAACTGGTAGAGTTTGCGGCAGTGTAGAGCGTTTCCAGCAGCTATCCAAAGGTGTTGGCCCATAGAGTTAATCTCATCTTCCACGGTGATCGGGTAGCAGATGTCTCAGTAGTCCATTTCCAAGAGCATTGTTTCCTAATTTTGCAGTCACGTACACGATTACTGTTCCAGTGCTGTCCATTATGGGAAGATGCTGTTCACAAAACCTACGAGATAGTAGAAATAAAAAGAGGTATTGTTAACTTATTGATGAAAAAAAAAAACACGTCGAGGGTATCCAGCGTATGGAAATAGGACGCGCCTGTAGTATTGAGGAATGCTCCCAAACAACTGACTAAAAGTGATGACCTCTAAATTCAATACTATGCTCCATAGCGACAAGTAGCAGATGTACAATGTTCCGCCAAGACTCTCTCCATCTCGCTACGGTCGCAGGTTCGAATCCTGCCTCGGGCATGGATGTTTGTGATGTCCTTAGGTTAGTTAGGTTTAACTAGTTCTAAGTTCTAGGGGACTAATGACCTCAGAGCCATTTGAACCAATCTGAATCTCTCCATCTCAACCAAGTTTCAGTTAATCATTATGTGCTAATCAACAGTGTGCCAGTGGGCCAATGGGAAAGACACAATTGATATGAGATGGCGCTCTGTGATATGGAGCGCAATAGACAGCGTGATCAATTTTAAAAATCTCACCAGTTGTTCCGTAATTTCAATGCCAGCCAATGACACAGCAGATTTCTTCCCCATTCCTGCATCATCGATAAGTCTCTCCCTCCATTACTTTGCAATTACCATACACCAGATTGCGTATGCAGCTAGATGACTGTGCAGTACACCCTTTCTGTCATATACATCAAAGTATACCAGGTGTTCTGTAATTACCATGCCAAGCCAATGTCGGCAGAATGCTTCCCAATTACTCCATCATCTTTAAAACACCCCTCTACTACTTTGCAAGTACTATATACTAGATTGCAGATGCACCTAGATGATTGTGCAGTACATGCATTCGACTGTATACATCAAAGTATACAAGGCAGCGTCCTATACTGATATAATTGGGTTACCTACATATTTCCAGTGCATCGATCATAATACAGAATTCACGATTACGACTGGCCATGTTTCCCTGTGTGGATGGACATAACAGAGTATTCACCCGTTTGTAGGATACAGTCGTAGACTGACAGATCCCTCCCACATTGTCCTTGACCAATCCTCCCTGTGACACCAATCTTACCCATGACAACCGTCCAAAAGCAAAAGATCTTTCCAGGTGTGTGCATGTCGAGGAGGGTAGCACCTCTTATCACTGTGCAGTAGACATGAAAGTGTTACGGTGATATAACAGACAGTTAAGGCTAAACATGTGATTTATACGTGATGGAGCTCCACATGGGTAGAGTTTGAACAATTTCATGTAAATCAACCATTCTATCAATTTCAAAGCATTATTCCATTGTTTAGAATCAGTACCAGAAGTGATTTTAGAGCATAACACACATTCCAATGGTTATATGGTTCTGCACCTACAACTGCGATATTGTTAAAGCCAGACAGTTTCCGAAGTATTAGTCATGCAGAATGCAAAGATCTTAATACTCTAATGCAGGATATGCTTGTTCAACACCAGACATACTACCACCGTGCAACTTTCCTATCCCGATCACTATGGTGACGAACTTCAAAATGATAAAACTACTTCCTTCTACGCTATTCTGGTGTTCTAGGAAGGCATCGTCAGTGTATATCCACCGCTCGAGCTGCTTATAAACCAACCAGAATGAGGTCTGGAGGCTGCTGTTCTGTCTATTAGAAAATTAATGGATTTATACGTCTTTGAAAGTTGGAAACGTACATACCCTGAATCACACTTCCCGCGTCAGTCATGCATATCACTAGTAATAGTAGTAGTTTTGATGGATGTAGCTACGTCTCACTAGGAAATACAGCGAAGAAAAACCGACGTAAATATTTTCGATAGCTGATACATTGGGATATCACCCACAACCTGCTGCACGAAAATGCGCATGAAGAAGCAGCAACTTCTTACGAGGGAGTCAGCACCACAGTCAGCGGCCAAAGGAGATGTACCAGTGTTATTGCTGTTTACAGTAGCATCACCACAGCACTGGTAGCATTCCTCTTGTACAAAGAAGTCCTGGTCTGATGTTAGGTAGTTTTGCTCATGTGTAGGATAATATAGCAATTTCGTCCTAACACCACTTCTCTCCTCATACTATTGAAATTGATACATGAGACATCGGCCCACTCTCCTACAGAACACTCTAGGAAATGGCTTAAGTCCGATAAACACATTGATTCTTATCCTTAATATTTAAGGAATGACATTGTTTGTGAGAACCAGCCATAATTCGGTGACATATATATTCCACTGTATGTGTGAGAGCACAGTTACGGATAGCGTTATATATGTTCTGCCTGCTTTAATATGGCGCCTGAGTGTAATAATTATGTTGCCTTTGTTGGAGTATGTGTTACGAAAACCCATGTAGTTTGCAGGGGGAGGGAGAGGGTTAAAAGTGAATGCAGGCAGAGCATAATTTTTAAGCTTTTCTCAATCTTGAGTGGCCGGGTACCCCCAACCCACCTCAGCTCCCCTCATTTCGTGGTAAATTTTCTCTAATTTTATGTATTCTCAGTCAATTTTTCAACTTTTTTCGCGAATTTACATATTTCGTCGCATTACCCTCAATTTTACGTATTTACCATCAATTTGTCATAATTACACCACGTTTTCCCCGTTTTTTACCAATTTGATGTCTTTTTCATGCTTTTTTGATATTTTTCCATATGTATACGGTCATATTGCCGGCATACCCATGCGCTGTTTATACGAGGATATTTGCATATCCTATACACCAGCCTACTAAAAAACCCTAAGAATTCCGCTCTTGCTGATGATCTACATGCACGCACTTTGGACAGGATGATCATGAAAAGTATAGTAATACCCGTCTCGTACCTAGATGAGACTCAACCATGGTGCAGATTGGAAACTTGCAGTCTAGAAAGATATGCATGTACTGCCACGACACATCAGAGTGCTTGTCTACATACTTATGTAGCGACGCAACTCCGCCATTGCCGGTCCCAAGCTCGGGGCCCCATCTCGCAAGTCATGGGGAAGGAGGAGGGGGAGGAGTAACAACCTCGTATAAAAACCTAGGTCCATCTGGCTCCGGATGGTAGCACCCAGTTAGGGCCCCTACCTAGGGTTACAGGCGAAGCCCGGCCAACGGTCTAGAAGGCGGAAGAGGAACGTCGCTTCCCAACGGCAGAGAGAGAGGAAGAGTCACTGAAACACATCAGCTAGCGGCGGTACTCCATGTTAGGGGCGGCTACCAAAGGCGTCTGTGTCCCCATGTCAGGGGCGGCCTGAACACATCTTCTGGGGCTAACAACTTCGTTCGTATAACTGGACGGACATGAGCCGTCCCATCAAAAAATTCTTTAGCTCATGGAATGGATCGCACTATGGAATCGAGATTACCCCAGGGGGACAATCCCCCCTTGACCAAGGTCGACGCAAGCAGGCATTCGGATTCTGGGGGACCTGCCAAAACGTGCATAAGGGAAGAGTCGGAGCTCCCAAGAACCTCAAAGAAGATTAAAACTAAAAAGACTTTCAGAATTGGAACCATAAATGTACAGACAATGATTAAGACTGGTAAACTTAAACAGGTAATAGATGAGATGAAAGAGAGAAGCATTGGAATATTAGCGATGCAAGAAACAAGATACACTGACGAAGACACAGTGGAGTCAGAAGGCTTCATAATACTGAAGGGGAAACCAGGAGTTAAAGTGGGAAAGGAAAGACATGCACCTAGATGCTTTGGTACAGGGTTCATAGTAGACAAGAGATACGAGGATGGCATAACTGAAATGAAGAGCAGGTCAGAAAGGATATCAACACTGACTTTTCAAGCAGGGAACAAAAAGTATACAATAATAAATGGACATGCACCTACAAATGACAAGAACAGGAAAGAAAAGAAAGTTGCTGATAGTTTCTGGGAAGAGCTAGATGATACACTGAAAAACATACCATATAGACATGTAAAGATACTAGTAGGAGATTACAATGCACAGATTGGAAGAGAGAAGCAACATAAAGGAGTAGTGGGCGAGTATCCTGCACACCAGCGGACAAACAAAAATGGAGAAAGGCTAATTGAACTATGTCGAGAAAACAAAATGAGATTGATGACAACACACTTCAGGGCCAATCCATGTAAGAAAAAGACATGGGCAAACCCATGCACCCGCCTTGGGGAATTCCAAATTCACCACACAGCAATCAGCTGGACAAATGCTAAAGAGATCATGAACACAAAGGTCAGGAAGAACACAAGCATAGAATCGGATCACTATCTTACAGAAGTTAAGTGCCTTTGGATTCCAAACAGGGGCAGGCTGCCACAGACGAACAGAAGAACAGAAAACATAAAGGTAGATAGAGACAAATTAAGACACAACCTTCCAGACATGAGGAAGGAATTGAATAATTCAGTGAATGGGACGACATGAAGCGAAATATGGCGAAATAGGCTGAACTATGGGGAAATGAAGAAAAGAAACGGAAGCACTGGTGGTGGAACAAGGAATGTGAGGAAGCGATAGAGACTCGCAGGAAAGCCTGGAGAGACTGGAGCAGCAAGAAGGACCCAGAAAAATGGGAAGTTTTCTTAGGAGCAAGAAAGGAAGCAGCCCGAACAATAAGATGGACCAGAAGACAGAAGCAGGAACTGGACGAGATTGAGACCAACTTCAGGAAAAACAACAGCAGACACTTTTTGGAGAAATTCAAAAAGAGTCTGATTGGATACAAGGGTAGAGAACTCTTTATAAGAGATAAGAAAGGGGAGCTGGCTGTCAGTGCGAAGGAGAACTGTCAGATTTTTGCAGAGCACTTTCACGACCTTCTGAACTGTGAACCACCTGAAGAAGAGCTGGAACTGGGGACTGACACAGAAGAGAGAGAGCCACGCCCTCCAACCAGGGATGAAGTCGCACATGCCATAAGCGATCTGAAGAATAATAAGGCAACTGGAGAAGATGGTATAGCAGGCGAGATGATAAAGTGGGGAGGCAACAAAGCAATAGACAACATGACCAACATAGTTCACCAGATCTGGAGAACAAAGAAGTTGCCAGAAGGATGGAAGAATGCAATTGTAGTACCAATGCACAAGAGCGGGGACAAGAGAGATACAAACAACTACAGAGGAATATCGCTACTAGAGGTCGGATACAAGGTGCTGTCAAAACTATTGCTCAAGAGAGTAGAAGAACAGGTAGAAAGTACAGTTGGCGACTACCAAGCGGGATTCAGGAAGGGAAGAGGTTGTGTAGAACAGATATTTACCCTGAAGCAACTGATAGAACATAGGGCCTTAAAAAACAAAAAGACAGTAATAACCCCCGTGGACTTCACAAAGGCATATGACTCCATCGACAGACAGACTCTTGTTAGGATCCTGAAGAACAGAGGACTTGATGGAACTACACAAGAACTCATAAAAGAAATTCTGACAGATACAAAAGCAAGGGTGAGATTCAGAGGAGCACTGTCAGAAGAATTTGAGATCAAGACTCGTGTTAAACAGGGAGATGGATTGTCACCATTGTTGTTCAATATAGCACTGGACGAAGTGATCAGGCAGTGGAGAGCAATAAACAAGGAAATGGGAATACCAAAGACCCATGTGGGGGGCAAAAAGGACAACAGCGCTCAAGTGGACTGCCTAGCCTTTGCAGATGACATAGCAATAGTAAGTGAGACGGAAGAAGACGCAAAGACACAACTCGACAACTTAAGTAAGGTAGCCTATAACAAGACAAAGACATTAAACACCACTGCAAACTGGGAAACACCGGAAGGCACTGTGCAAATGGTGGACAAATTTAAATACCTGGGAGAATTTATAACAGGAAGGAACAGGAGCAAGGAGGGAATAACAGAGAGGATAAAGAAGATGAGGTCGGCCTTCTGCACGACGAGAGAGGTATACAATAAAAGGAACATATCCACAGAGGCAAAGATAAGCCACTACAAGGCAACAGTGAGGAATGCAGTATTATATGCTGCTGAGACGATGACACTAGGAAGAAATGGGGCAGAGCAACTAGAGAAAGAAGAGAGGAAAATACTAGGTCCCAAAAGAGGTGGAGAGAGGTGGATGCGAAGACCTAGGGAAGAATTGTACCGGAACATGAGAACAATATCCGGGGAAATCAGACTCAAAAGGGCAAGGTTTGCTGGGCATGTAGTTAGGATGAGTATGGACAGAATGACGAAGAGAGTGTGGGAAACAACAGGGAGGACAAGGGGAAAGACAGGAATCAAGTGGATTGTTGAACTTCGGAAAGACTGGTTGGAATTGGGAATCAAGGTCGAAGGAAAGGAAAATTGGAGGAACAAATATACACCGACAAATATGCCGGAGATCAATGACAGAGAAGAATACAGGAAAAGATTAGAATGTCACCAGTGGAGCCGCCAGGAGAAACGGAAACTGAAGATCTCGGAAGAAGAGCGGGAGAGGAGAAGAGAAAGAATGAAGAGGTTCTGGGAGAAGAAGAGGACAATGCAGTCCACGAAGGGGCTACCCGTGGTCCTACAGAGGCCATAACGCAAGAAGAAGAAGAAGAATTATGCAGCGACGCACATGATGGAAACTCAAAGTCTGTCCCAGTTCAACACGTTCTACAAACTTTCACTCTACCGTGTAGGCATCTGCAACAGGGAGTACACATGGGTGCAGAGTTGATTTCTGCTTTTTCCCCATATGTATATGCTCTTATTGCTTAATAGATTGACTTCGCTAGTTTTGTTAACACTTTCCACGGTCGATGACCTGGAAAAATATTTGAAACTAGGTAGCTGAATATGTAGTAACCCCCTTTTCTTACCTATATGAACAAATGATGTTTTTCTAAAAATAGCAGATGCTTCCAGTTTTCCAGCCAATCGTCAGCAAACAAAGGATGTTGGTTTCAGAATTTTTTTCTCCCTCACAGCTGCGATATATTCCTCAAACACCTGCACTAAGCCCAACTAATGTGTTGTTCTGTACCATACTTAATAATAATAATCACGAAGGACTATCTCCATCCTTCCGACGGACATCTAGCAAGCACAGTAGCAGAACTGGGATGCTTATGTGCCATCATTGTGGACATTCGTGAGTACAAAAGGTCGGTGACCTTGCAAAGTATTTGAAACTATGTACTTGAAAGTATAGTAACCCCCTTTTTCTTACCTGTTTGAACAAAGGGTGTTTTTCTAAAAATAGCAGATGCGTCATGTTTTCCAGCAAAGAAAGAATGTTCCCCTCAGAATTTTTTTCTCCATCACAGCTGCGTCTGTTCCTTAAACACCTCTCCCAAGACCTACTACTGTGTTGTTCTGTACCATACAATAATACAAAGGACTGTCTCCATCCTTCCGACGTACACCTAGCATACAAAATAGCGGAATTGGGATGATTATGTGCTATCATTGTTGATCTTTAAGAGTATAAACGGAGGTGTGATAGGCACAGCAGAATGCCATGGTTTGTTGTTATTACTGGAGAATCTAGACAATATTGTTACAAAACATCGGTAATATAACTTGCATTGAAGATCTTATGCTCTTTAGCAGGAGGAATTTAAATGTGCTTAGATGTCTTGCAGAATCGTTTTCCGAAGCCTTTTTCGCTCTTTGCAGGGCATGTCGTAATAACATACAAGGGGTATAAATCGAGACTTGGCGATTGGTAATATGCATGCACTGTCTCTATATGTATGGGTGGAGAGCTCTTAGCGGCAGATTGTTACAGTTCACATGCATTAGTTGCAAACTGTTCATCTATAAATTATGTTGCCAGGGATGAGCACGCTGTAGGTATGGGAGGAGAAACTCTCACAGTCCAAGATGCTAAGTGCAGTCGAAACACTGTCAGCTAACGAATATCTTATTACTAGGATAAAGAAATATCCAAAATCTAGTTTGTATACGTCCTAACATGGTTGTGGGGACATATCACCGTTTAAAGGTGTAAACAGTAGTATCGAAACTAATCTGGTAAGATATAAGAGCATATACCTACGGGAAGAAAAATATCAGAGCATCAGGAGAAATCAAATCCTTACACATGTCAACTACCTGTTGCAGATTCCTACATAGTAGAGTGGACGTCTGGTGAACGTGTTGAACTGTGCCAGACTCTGAATTTCCATCAAGTGCGTCGCTACATAAGTCTGTAGACAAGCTGATGTGCCATAGCAGTACATGGATTTGTTTCCAGAGTTCCTGACTCCAATCTTCACCACTGGTTGAGTCTCATCTAGGTACGAGACGACTATTACTATACTTTTCATGCTCTTCCTATCCAAAGTGCGTGCATGTAGATCATCAGCAGTAGCGAAATCCTTAGGATTTTTCATTAGGCTGGTGTACAGGACACGCAAATATCCTCATATAAAATTAAACAACGCATGGGTACGCCAGCAATATGACCGTATACATGTGGAAAAATATCAAAAAAGCATGAAAAGAGGTATAAAATCGGTAAAAACCGGGGAATTATGGTGTATTTACGACAAGTTGATGGTAAATCCGTAAAATTGAAGTAAATACAATGAAATATGTAAACTCACGAAAAAAGATGAAAAATTACTTAAATTGACTGAGAAGAGATAAAACTTGAGAAAATGTACCACAAAATGAGGGGAATTGATGTGGGTTGGGGGCATCCGACCACTCAAGACCGAGGAAAGCTTAAAAATTATGCTCTGCCTGCATTCACCTTCAACCCTCTCCCTCCACCTGTAAACGGCATGGGTTTTCATAATATATACTCCAACAAAGACAATGTAAGTATTCTCTCATGCTGGTACGTTCCTGGTACTGATTCCAGACAGTGGAATAATGCTTCAGGTTGATAGCACGGTTGATTTATATGAAATGTTTCAAACTCTATCCGTCTGGAGCTCCATGATGTATAAATAACATGTTTCTTCTTAACTTTCTGTTTTATCAAAAACATGGCTCTGAGCACTACAGGACTTAACATCTGAGGTCATCAGTCCCCTAGAACTTCGAACTACTTACATATAACTAACCTAAGGACATCACACTCATCCATGTTCGAGGCAGTTCCAGACTGAAGCGCGTAGAACCACTCAGCCACACCGGCCTGCTCTGTTTTATCACTGCAACGCTCTGATGTGTACTGTACACTGATTAGAGGTGATACCCTCCTCGACATGCACACATCTGAAGAGGTCTTATGCATTTGGATGGGTGCCATGGCTAAGATTGGTGTCACTGAGAGGATCATTCAAGGGCAATGCTGGAGTGATCCCTGAATCCCTGACTCTGTTCTACGAATGTGAGAATCTTCTGTGATGCCTACCCACACATGGAAAGATGGCCAGTAGTAATAATAAATTCGGCGCTATGACTGATGAACTGAAAATATGTGGATAACCTAAATGCATGGTATAGGATGCTGTCTGGTATACTTTGGTGTATATAATGGAATGGATATACTGCACAGTCATCTAGCTGCATTTGCAATCTAGTACACAGTACTTGCAAAGTAGTGGAGGGGTGATTTAGGGATCATGCAGAAATTGGGAATCATTCTGCTGTGTCATTGTCTGGTGTTGAAATTACAGTACAGTTGGTAAAATTGCTAAAATTGACTGCACTATCAACTGTGGTGCATATTACAGTACATTATTCCATATTAGCTTTTCCTTTTCTGTACTGTCCGTCCACTGGTATGCTGTTGATTACCATATAACGATTGACTGAAACCAATTGGTTGAGATGGAGAGAGCCTTGGCGAAACACTGGATATCTGCTACTGGTTGCTGTGCAGAATGGTATTAAATGTAAAGGTCATCACTTTCAGACAATGGTTTGGAAGTATTCCTCAATGCTGCAGACTTGTCCTGTTTCCATGTGCTCCAATACCCTAGATAAGTTTTTTTTTCTTTTCGTCACTAAGATGACAGTACATCTTTTTATTCCTACTATGCCATGCGTGTTGTGGGCAGCACCTTCCAGTGACACTCAACACTGGAACAGCAATCATGTATATGACTCCAAAACTAGGAAACAATACTCTTAGAAATGGGCACTGAAACATCCACTCCCCATTGCTGTGAAATACTAGAGTAACTCTATAGGTCATCACCTTTGGATAGCTGTTGAAAACGCTCTACAATGCTGCAAACTCTCCCAGTTTCCATATGTTGCGATGTCTTCTACATTTTAGTTGATGAGAAACATCACGTCTGTGTTTTATTTCTACCAACATGTGTGTTGCGGGAGCTGTGTGTTGTGGGAGTTGCATAGTTCACACCATGCAATCTTCAGCTTTCTGTGAGAGCCAAACAGTCGACACATGTTAATGTTGGTTTAGAAGCTGACACAGACCTCGAAGTCATGGTAGGAAAACAGAGTGTATGGCAGTGTACAAAGCTGTAGTTGCACACTGCTTGGATGCGTTACAGCTCAAAAGACAATGCATTAAACTGCTTATGAAGATCCAATTCAGAAACCCTCTCTTGTGATTGTTAGTCTGTTGGATATGGTCTTCTTCCTGTACAGTTGACAAAGCTTTGCACGGATCTGTGCAAGCGACTTCGAGTACTGGCCATGTGCTCCAATACAGCAGTACATGTACTGTATATGCAGTACCCTGGATCTCAACACACAGATGGTATTTGTTTTTCGATATATCGGAAGAGAGAGACATTATAAAATCTTATAGAGGGTTCTATTACAAGTAGTGGTATAACTTGTTAAAGTTTGGATGCAGATAGTTCTCTCGAAACTACACTGCTTTTGCTCATAAAACTAATATAAATCCGCTGTATCTACTCTTGTGGAATTACGACTGTTTTTATTATTATCATCACTATTGTGTGATAAAAAGTGGATGTTACCGCAAGTCCTGTGTAATTTCATACTACATAACAATAATTATAAAGTAGACCTCACTTGCATTATAGCTCGTTGAGAAACCTAGCTATGATAGTGGTTTTTTCCTGACATGTAAGTAGATTGCGTGAAACAATCTATGATGATCAAATTACTTACGAAACTAGAATGCAAGAATCTGCTGTATGATAGAAGCTTTAGAGACATGTCAGTAGAGGGGAGTTATGGAGCAAGAATGTCAAATGTAAGCATACAGACAGTAACTGGTTTCGTTGTAACAGACCAGAGAGACGCAGTAAAATCTTATAGGGAGTTCTATTACAAAACAGGCTCTCATGATTTATTTTGTAACCGCCAGTGTGATACAGCATCCCATTGGTAAAACAGGACTTGCAGATTGCACAAAACAGCAACATCCTCTTGAATTATAGCTTCTAGTTGTTGAATGTAAAATGATTGTGTTTTCTTGCGACATGTGAGCAAATGGTGTAAAAGGTTTTATTCTGTGATTTTATTTCAAGTGTCTGGAATGTTTGTTATACACATGTGCATGACAGTCTATTTACAGACACTGATTTTAATGTGAGAGATGCTCTCAGGTCTTGTAATTCGTCCATCAGGCTGAAAGACATTGATTAACACAGATTTTTTCTTCAGAGTTTAAATTCACTCTTTTTCTTCGCTCCATTGACGGTTTCGAAATAACGAGGACATTCTGCGATGACCGGTAGTTTTTGCAGCAATATAGCAGAAGCTTTTCTTCCCAATTTTAAGCAGGGTGGACGTGTATAGTTGGTGTATAGCTTGATCATTTGTAATCGATGCTGTGCGTTTTGTTGGATGTTGCAAAAGAATGAGATACAAGTTGCATCCTGCAGTAGAACATAAAAAAATACCGATTTTGCTCATAAAACTAAAAGAAAATGGATTGTCTACATTTTCGTAGTAACAGGACATTTCTTTTCGTCGCGATTGTGTTTTTCTTTTTAACAGATGTTTGATTGTAAGAGGTGCATGGACATGAAATATAATTGTTACAGTGAATTGTTTTCATGGCGTGTGCTTGCTGGAGTGACTTCTATAGGTATGATGGGTGATTTCTGTAGGGGCTCGCAGTTGTCCTTTTAGACAAAGAACCTGTGGTCAGTCGTACGGCTCTCTCTGAAGATGGCTGAAAGGTATACAGCCGAAATATTAGAAGAAGAAGCAGAATTTATGCGGCTGCATTCCCGAAACTTAATGGAGCAGGATAGACCTAATTTATTTCGGTTTTGTTCTGAGGGATGTCGGCATTGTGCTCTACTGTATATGTAGCTTTTGTCAGTGTCGATCGGTGGGAGGCTGCTCAGGGGTCGGCAGACACTTTAGGTGGAGGGATTCCTGTTCTCCAAGCAACGGATGTTTGGGAAAGCTATTTGGAAAGTTCTGCGGAACTTCTTTCGTGTTCCGGGGGTCTAGTCTTTCCGAGAAATGCGTTTAACAGATTGTATGAAGCGTTATGTTCTTGTCATTTGTCTACCTGTGACTGATTTCTGCAGACTGGAGACAGTATATCAAAGCCAGCAGAAGGATCTATTTGTGAACTACAGTGGCGAGATAGAACAGGCCTCGATCCCTACCTACGGCGCTGAGAGGGATGGATGAGGGGTGAAAGGATGCAGTGTGAGACTACCTCGAAGCTGGTTAGTTCATGGGTGGCCATTGAGGAGGACACAGTTGCAGCTGCTGCTCCTCTGGAATCTTCTGGGGTCGGGTTTTGCCGTAATTGTGTTATTACAATGACTTTTTTCCAATCCTCAGTACATGTGTTGTACAGGGTGTATCAAAAAGGATTATCCAGTTTAGATTTCTGAAACTAATAAGCATATATAACGAATTTTGTTTTTTGATGAACGGGAACACAAAAAAGTTTTTTTCATACCTTTTCATAGGTGTTCAATATGCCCCCATTGAGACGCACGGCATATGTCAATGTGGTATTCCAATTGTTGCCACACTGCAGTGGGGAGTTGAGTTACAATTTCCACAGCTGCTGTTATGCGGTGTCTCAGTTCATTTGTTGTTCTTAGGAGGCACATAAACAGAGACTTTTATAAATCCCTACAAGAAATTATCACATACACTCAGATATGGTGACCTTGGTGGCCAGTGCACTTCCAGATGCCAGTGTGGCAGTGCACCGGCCGAAGTGGCCGAACGGTTCTAGGCACTACAGTCTGGAACATTGTTGTTTGTTACCCTCACGAAGAGCTTGCAGTGGTTGAATTTTGTATGGTTTCATGTGTAAATCTCAATGCAACATACGTCAGATGGACAACAGGGTCATACTGAGCTGTCGAGCTGCATGGCAAAAGGATTTCTGCGGACTCCATGTGAAACTATGGCAGATGCAGTCCACATCTGTGTCAGACACTCAGGGATGGCCCAGCAATTCGCCTTTCCACAAACAACCTGTTTCTCGGAATTGTTCATGCCATCGTCTAACGATCTATGCTGTAGGAGGATCCACGCCATACCTAGTACGAAAGACATACTGAACAGTTATTACTGATCCACACTGTGCAAAACGTAGAACACAAAACACTTTCTGTTGTCCCGACACTGTTTTTAAGAGAACTGAAGTGGATAAATACTGCTGCTACCTAGCAGGAATCATGTAAAACTCGAGAGTTTGCTATTTCCAACAGTACATTGTTCATGCACGTACCGCAAATAACATAAGAGTTACAATTTTTTAAAAATTGGATGATTCTTTTTGATACACCCTGTGTTATGACTCATTGATTATGAGTGCTGGTTTTTTTTCTAATGACAATTTCGATGTGTAATTAGAGCATTTTCCATCATCTGTGGTAGTGCATACTCGCTTCAAATATCTGGGCTGCAGGGGGATCTTCGAGCATGCCTCCATAGCGAACTCTGAGGTCAAACAGCGACAGATGCAGTCCTTCAGATGTATGTTTACAGGTAATTCACTTATTAAACTTCTCTCTATCCAACACCAGCATCTTGTCAGTGGAATATGCTGTATTTCTCACAAAATAAATAAATACATAAAGATAATACCTTACACCCCACATTTTTCCTACTGGCCTGCAGGTGTTGGGTAGAATGTCTGCCCCTAGTTTCGAATCGTATTGTGAAGTTCTTTCTGAGCCCAATAACACCAGTTGTATGGCGTCGTCAATTTTTGAGCTGTATTGCTATCTTAGGCAGCCCTTGTGTAGCACTGTACATTTAGTTACCTAATTAGGCCTGATCTTTGTGACTAATTACCTAACTGGGATGGATCTTTACTTCAGTTTCTCAACCAAAATAGATAAAGTTAGCTAACCTAACATTCCTCTCCTGCATCTGTGTAGTTTCCATGTCCTGGGAGGGAGGGGGGCGGCGGGGCGCTTGCACATGGGCTTTCTGTCCAGAAGGACCAGGTTTCCAGTCCCAGAAAGGTTACTGCCATTTTCAGTTTCCCCCAGTTCTAGGGTTGAGGGTGGGGCGGCATGTCACCACAGCCCTGGGACAAAGAAAATCCCACCAAAATTCGAAATTCCCCTCAAACTTCGAAATTCCCACTGAAACTCTAAATTTCCTCCAATGAGGTCGGCAGGGGAAGGGTGGGGAGTGGGGATGGTGGGGATATCCTCACACAGGCTGAAAAAACAGACGATGTCATCCAGGAGTGGGTGGGGATGGAAGGTGGTGGGGGTAGGCATGTTTGGCCAGTTTAACTAATTTGCATCACAATTTGATATGAAAAGTTGTCCCATGCACCCATCCCCCTACTACTCGCAAGAAGTCTAGGCTCTGAACGGCCACGTGGAAGTAACAAGATGGAAGGCTGTTGTGTTCAGAGTATGGCTGTGGCATATCATACTGTGTCTGCAGCAGCAATTCGAGCAGCACTTGGCAGCACAGTGCACAACGGATTGTTACAAATCGGTTATTTCAAAGACAGCTCTGAGGCAGATGTGCTGAAGCTTGCATTCCACGAACCCCAAAAGAACCATCGTTTTCGACTTCAGTTGTGTCCAGCGACGGCTCATTGGAAGGTGCAGTGTGAGTCTATTGTGCTTTCTGATAAAAGACGGTTCTGCATTGGTGCCAGTGACGGCTAGGTGTTGGTTAGAAGGAGGCCAGGTGAGCGCCTGCATCCTTCCTTTCTGCGGCCTAGACACACTGGACCTACGCTACATCTGGAGCTATAGTCTGGGGTATGGTTTCTTATGATGGCAGGAGCACTCTCGTGGTTGTCCCATGCACCGTGACTGCAAATTTGTACGTCAGTCTGGGGATTTGACCTGTTGTACTGCTATTCACAAACAACACACAAACAACAGCTGTAGTAACCAAACACCCTATACAGAGTGTCGACATGTTGCCTTGGCCTACTCTACCTCCAGTTCTGTCTCCAGTCGAGCAGGTGTGGGACATCATTGGATGACAACTCCAGCGTCATCCACAACCAGCATTAACCGCCCCTGTACTGACTGACCACTTGCAACAAGCATAGATCTCCATCACACTAACTGAGACTCGGTGCCTGTACGACAAAACGGATACAGGGTTTGCACTGCATGCTTGAATTCAACATTCTGGTGGTTATGCCGGTTATTAATACCAGCATTTCACATTTTCAGTGGCTTTTCTGGCGCTTGTATTAACCTGTGAACCTGCAACGTTAATATATTAAATATATTAAGCAGATAAATACATTCCCGAAATTTCAATACTCAACATTAATTATTTCTTGGGATTTTTTTCAATCAGTGGATCTACGGCTGGATGACGTTTCAATTGGTGAAAAATGTATCAAAATCGCTGTAGTAGTTCCTGAGATTAGCCTACAAATACAGACATATAAACGCTGCAGCACAGATTTCCAAATGCATCGCTCATGCGAAACCCAGATTACCCTTTTCTCACATCATATGCTGATGGCCGTGGAACAAGGCTGTCGGATACATGCAGTACTTCTTGATAACCGAAAAGCATTTGACTCACCACCACAGAAACGATCATTGCCGAAAGTACAAAAAGGATTATATGGGGTAGCGAGTCAATTTTGTGACTGGTTTGAGGATCTCTTGGCAGAGAGGACGTAGAATGTTATCTTAGACTGGGAGTTATTGAGATCCTGGGCGAGCTGTGGTGTCTAGAGCCGCTGTATAACAGCCTCGACAGACCAGCATCTTTAATAAGACCAGGACAGTAACCGAAAATAACTCGGGCTGTCCTCAGGGCTCAGTGTGTAGTCTAGCTCATTGGCGCTTTGGAAGCTACATGACAGGGGACTGATAGTGTTTGCAGTTGGTGCATTGTTCTTTGTAAGAGATAACTCGAGAACAATTGTGGTAGATAAGTGTAATGATGTGTTCCCTGAACTTGAAGGGTGGTGTCGAAGTCTCAAATTATTATTGGTAAGGCAGAAAACTGAGTAACATCTCTGGAAAAGGAAATGGCCAAGAAATTAACGATTAGAAGAATCAAAATAAAGAAACAACTAGATACTTTCATAGATGAACTCAATAAGCTGGCCGGAGTGGCCGAGCGGTTCTAGGCGCTACAGTCTGGAACCGCGCGACCGCTACGGTCGCAGGTTCGAATCCTGCCTCGGGCATGGACGTGTGTGATGTCCTTAGGTTAGTTAGGTTTAAGTAGTTCTAAGTTCTAGGGGACTGATGACCTCAGAAGTTAAGTCCAATAGTGCTCAGAGCCATTTGAACCATTTTTGAACTCAATAATTTAACATATCGGGTGTAGTCGACAGGTAGGAAAGGGACGAAAGGGAAGCATAAAGTTATAAATAACGTCAATAAACACTTCGTACATAGATTGAAAGCGATCAAAATTTATATTAGCGTCAGAGATTTGGTGCCAGCATATGGGCCCACAGATTACAGCTTGTAAAGCCATTTTTAGTTCTCGAAAGAGTGCAATGAGATGTACTAATGAGATTACTTTCCCGTTGCTCAACCTATGTGGATGGGCTTACGACCTGACCGGAAACATTCAAGCCGGGTAAAGGCTCACATTCTCACCATGACCGTACCTGCTGTCCGTGACGTGGTCCGACGTGGTTCGTAAAGATATGAAATGTATTCGCAATTTGCGAATACGGTTATATATCAGCTGTACGATTTACTAGAAATACGTGAAAATTTGTACCGGAATGGGACTCGAACAGGATTTTCCGCTTATCGCGAGCGGTCGCCTTGGCTATCCGGGCATGAAATGTGTTAGTATAGGGGCTGTGAATAACGTGACTAATGGAGGTTTGGGTAGGTTCTGGAGGCGTGTTCGGAGAGCCGAAGTGATTAAGGTGACCACTCATGATACGTGGGAAATCCTGGTGCTAATTTTCATGTAGTTCTGGTAAATAGTACAGGCGATATACAGGGTGGTCGGATATTTCCCGTTACAGACTTCTAGGACTTGTAGAGGGGAGTGCGTACCTCGTATTTTGAATGGGAATCCATGTCCGGAAACGTTATCCAACGAGACTACAGAGCGTCAAAGTTATAGGCGTGGGCGTCTGTAATTGTATGTGTACACGGGGTGATTTCGTGATGATGTTACAGACTTTCTAGGATGACGGAGAACGATAAATTTGTTAATTTCAAGTGAGGATCCCTGTACCGGAAACGAACGAGTCGAAACTTATAAACGAAAACCGTCTTGACACCTATGACAGTTGAACACACGAACTGGTTCTTGTGTTGCAAAGAGTGTAGGGTTGGTAACTTTCAGAGGTGGTAGTGTGGACAAAAACGTGAAAAAATGTCCACTAAACGTGGGCTCTAAAGTGCGTACCTTAACAGCTATGGACACTTGCGCAGCAGAGGAGATGTGTTTCTCATTAGCGAAGATGAACGAATGGTTATAGCTCCACAGGTATGCAATTTAGAGCCCACGTTTATTGGACATTTTTCACGTTTTTGTCCACACTACCACCACTGAAAGTTTCCAACCCTACACTCTTCGCAACACAAGAACCAGTACATGTATTCAACTGTCAGAGGTATCAGAACAGTTTTCGTTTATAATTTTCGACTCGTTCGTTTCCGGTACAGGGATCCTTACTTCAAATTAATAAATTTATCGTTCTCTATCATCCTAGAAAGTCTGTAACATCATCACGAAATCACCCCGTGTACACGTACATTTACAGACTCCCGCACCTATAACTTTGACGCTCTGTAGTCTCGTTGGATGACGTTTCCGACATGGATTCCCATTCAAAATACGAGGTACTCACTCCCCTCTACATGTCCTAGAAGTCTGTAACGGGAATTTACGACCATCCTGTATAATCGTATTTGCAAACAGGGAACACGTTTCTTGTATTTAATACGGCTGTAGATCGTCAGCCGTGTGTATTTCTTCAGACATGCATGTATGCATGTCTAAAGGACATTTGCATCGCACTACATAGACATTGTAAAACACAGTAGCTGTACGGGTCATAAGGCCACTGGTACAACCATCAGAACATAGAAATTTGAGTCCGCAGCTCGTGGTCGTGCGGTAGCGTTCTCGCTTCCCGCGCCCGAGTTCCTGGGTGCGATTCCCGTCGGGGTCAGGGATTTTCTCTGCCTCGTGATGACTGGGTGTTGTGTGATGCCCTTAGGTTAGTTAGGTTTAAGTAGTTCTAAGTTCTAGGGGACTGATGACCTTAGATGTTAAGTCTCATAGTGCTCAGAGCCATTTGAACCATAGAAATTTGAGTAAGCGTAAACAGAAAGGGAAACAAACTTCACTAAGAGATAAAGTAACAGAAAGACTGGCTTGCTGAAAGTAGGTCGAAACGTTTCATAATTGATGCCATGTCTTAGGAACCATGGTCACATTGGTTATAAGAAATAGACAAACAGGGTTTGGGTCTTTTTGTTAGCGACAGCCCGTTTCAATCTGAGTTGCAGATGATCTTTAAGTTGAAAGAGAAAAAGGCAAAAGCAATAAAAATTACAAAAGTGTGATGCCATATTACGAACACTACGCGCAAAGGTTGTACAAATAGCAAAAACATATTATGAAACTGCACTTACTTGGCACTGCAAAGCGCAGTTTGTCAACAGTAGCGTCAAACTAACAAAATAGAAGGATGTTGTGGGGCAAAAATTTCATGTAGCCACGTGACGTGTAGGTCACAGACGATTTTACTACAGTAGTGTAAAAGAGATTCCTCCGCCTTAAAATAAATTAAAAATAATTTACAAAAATTAAGAGTTTCAGTTGTTTGATACATTATAAAATAAAAAATAAAACAACAAATGTAATAAACAACTTCATCGTACATTTTCATTAAACCCGCTGTTCTGTTCAGTTTTACTATTTAAATGTACTGTTTGGGTAAATATGACATGTCATTGAAGTACTGTAACAAATTTCAGCTAACACACATTTTTCGTACAGCTGTTGACAATGTTCTGTTACAATATGTTGTTGAAAATACTACTACTCTTACTACTACTAGTACTAATAATAATACGAGGTGTGGCTAGAAAAAAACCGGACTAGTACTGGTGAAACAATAAAACGAATGCAATAAGGCTGAAAGTCGCGTGGCCTGTCACGTGACTCTCGCTCCGCCTACTGCTCGAGTTTCATCTGCCTCCTGCACTCAGTCTGCCCGTGGCGTCTGTTTTAAGTAGTTGACGTTTTGTCTGTGCGTCGGAAAATGTTGAGTGTACAGAAAGAACAGCGTGTTAACATCAAATTTTGTTTCAAACTAGAAAAATCTGCAAGTGAAACGTTTGCAATGTTACAACAAGTGTACGGCGATGATTGTTTATCGCGAACACAAGTGTTTGAGTGGTTTAAACGATTTAAAGATGGCCGCGAAGACACCAGTGATGACACTCGCACTGGCAGACCATTGTCAGCAAAAACTGATGCAAACATTGAGAAAATCGGTAAACTTGTTCGACAAGATCGCCGTTTAACGATCAGAGCAGTGTCTGAGTTAACAGGAGTTGACAAGGAAAGTGTCGAACAAGTTTACCGATTTTTTCAATGTTTGCATCAGTTTCTGCTGACAATGGTCTGCCAGTGCGAGTGTCATCACTGGTGTCTTCGCGGCCATCTTTAAATCGTTTAAACCACTCAAACACTTGTGTTCGCGATAAACAATCATCGCCGTACACTTGTTGTAACATTACAAACGTTTCACTTGCAGATTTTCCTAGTTTGAAAAGCCCGAATCTCGTGGTCGTGCGGTAGCGTTCTCGCTTCCCACGCCCGGGTTCCCGGGTTCGATTCCCGGCGGGGTCAGGGATTTTCTCTGCCTCGTGATGGCTGGGTGTTGTGTGCTGTCCTTAGGTTAGTTAGGTTTAAGTAGTTCTAAGTTCTAGGGGACTTATGACCACAGCAGTTGAGTCCCATAGTGCTCAGAGCCATTTGAACCTAGTTTAAAACAAAATTTGATGTTAACACGTAGTTATTTCTGTACACTCAACATTTTCCGACGCACAGACAAAACGTCAACTACTTAAAACAGACGCCACGGGCAGACTGAGTGCAGGAGGCAGATGAAACTCGAGCAGTAGGCGGAGCGAGAGTCACGTGACAGGCCACGCGACTTTCAGCCTTATTGCATTCGTTTTATTGTTTCACCAGTACTAGTCCGGTTTTTTTCTAGCCACACCTCGTAATAATAATCTGTATATATAAAAGGCAGTGCTGACAGGATGAATTACTGACTCTTCATCACCCAGCCCAAACCGCTAAGGATAGAAATTAGAAATTCGGAGAATGTGTGGATTTTATACTGTGGGCGTCGTTTAAGAATGGATTTTTCGAAATTCCAACCTTAAGTGGGTGAAATAGGGGATGAAGGCTTTTTTTTAAAAAAAAACCTATTAAGGCAATTTTGAAGCAAGACCTACGAAAATTGGTATCTGGTTTCTAGGTCAGAAATAAATAAATTCATGTTTCAGCATTTTTGTAAACTTAACTCTACGGGGTGAAATAGTCGGTGAAAGCTTTTTTTAAAAAATATATTATTGAAGTGTTACTAAAGTATTTTTAAATCTACATCTATGGTATTTGACTTTTCTGTTACAAATTTAAAAAATACTTGCTTCAGTGTTTCTTTTTTTTGGAAATTGAACCCCTAAGGGGTTTAATTGGGGATGAGACTTTTTTATGAAAATGTTTTATTATGAAAGCATATTTTAAGCTAAATCTATGAAAATTTGAACTTAGCTTCTCAGTTAGAAATTAAAAAAAAGCGTTTTACTGTTTTTGGGAATTCAACCCCTGTGGGGGTGAAACGGAGAATGAAAATTTTTACTTAACTTTTTCATTCTGCAAGCATTATGGAAGCTAAATCTATGAACATTTGTATTTGGCTCCTCTGTTAGAAATAAAACACACCCATGTCACTCTTTGTTGGAAATTCAGACCCTAAGGGGGTGAAGTAGGGTCAGACTGATTCACTGACTCATCATTGCTCAGCCCAATCCGCAAGGTATAGAAACTTGAAGTCTGCAGAGGGTGTGGATGTTATACCGTATGCATGATTTAAGAAGGGACTGTCCGAAATTCGTCTCCTAAGGGGGTGAAGTAGGGGACGAATAGCATTTTGAAGGTATGTCGCCATTAAGGGAATTTTGAAACTAGATCTACGAAAACTGCTGATTTGTTTCTCAGTCAGAAAAAAATTCGTTTCAGCTTTTCAAGAAATTTAGCCCTATCGGGCTGAAAGTTTTTTTTTTTTTTGAAAATAAATAGTTACTAAATAACTAATAAAGATTTTTAAAGCTACGCTATGACAACGAGTATTTGACTTCTATGTTAGAAATTAAAAAAAAAAAGAAATACGTGTTCCCGTATCCTTGGAAATGGAACCCCTAAAGGGATGAAGTAGAGGATGAAATTTTTTATGAAAAAATGTATTATGAAAGCATTTTTAAAGCTAAGTGTACAAAAAAATAACAGCACCGCCAGTGCACTGCCCTCTTATACTTTGTGTACGCGATACTACCGCCAGCCGGCCGCGGTGGTCTCGCGGTTCTAGGCGCGCAGTCCGGAACCGCGCGACTGCTACGGTCGCAGGTTCGAATCCTGCCTCGGGCATGGATGTGTGTGATGTCCTTAGGTTAGTTAGGTTTAACTAGTTCTAAGTTCTAGGGGACTGATGACCTAAGATGTTAAGTCCCATAGTGCTCAGAGCCATTTGAACCATTTTTTTTGATACTACCGCCACTTTAATATCAGCATATCGGTATCCCGCGACTTGTTACCTCAGTGTAATTGCTATGTGTGACATTTAAGACACAGCAGAAACAATAAATATTCAAGTAATAGTGAAGTGCTAGATAATTTCTTGGAAAAATCGAGAAAGACGCCAATTGTTGTTTGTTCAGAGTAAGTTTGAACGATAAAAAATATGCCTACTAAGTACCAGAGAAAGCTAAAATGTATTTGACATTAGATTAATCGTCTTTTTATATCCAGGAGTCCGACCCGAACGTTAAATATGTCACTATTAAGGTTTAGGACCAAATTATTTAAAATTTTTTTATACCCATATTGTTCATGCATTTTCAGATAGTCAACGAATTCATAAACTTAATCTTGGTATTTACATATTAAGAAACGAAATTTATAACAAGTCTGGATCATATAGACCAGAACAGAACGACGGAATTAGACAGTTGTGTCGGTGTCATCTTTAACTGCTAAACTGACTTACGTCAAAGTTAAGAACGTTTCGAGAAGAGAAGATGATAAGAAAGCAAATGAGGTTTCAAGAAGATCATTCTTTCTGAACACAACATGAAAATTAAAAAAAACTGAAAAAATGGTCAAATGTTTTGTGAAATGTTTTGCCTGAAACATAAACAGGCAATGGGATGCCGATTGTGAATTTAAAGTTCAATGTTTAACTTATAATCTTATACTGTTAAAGGATAGAGGATGCCTGTCTTGTGGTCTATGTTGACCGTGCAGTCTGTTATTGTGTGGCCTTGACATACTTCTGTCATCTGTGACTGAAGGTGTAAAAATATTCAAACAATGGTTCAGCCGCAGGAATATTTCAGCAGAGGAGCCCTCAAATACCAGGAAAGACAATGTGCATTCTCAATCAGCACCTCATTTGCTCTGCATGACTTCGAGCACAGTTCAAAGACGCATCAAATGTTTCTCTAAGCTATTTCATTTCTCACATTTAGACAGATCATTTCGTAAAACGTTTGACTGTTTTTTACACACACACGCACACTTGTGGGTTGAATAAGCTGTTGTAGCTGTAGAGATAATAGGCTGTAATAGCGACGAATAAATAAACAAGCGAGTAGTTATCATAGCATACTCGTTCGGCATCCTGATTTAGGTTTTCTGTGCTCTCCCTAAATTGCTTGAAGGGATTTGCGGGATGTTTTCTTGGAAAAGGATGGCGCTGAGTTCCCTACCCAGTTTCAGTCCGACTCTATGTTTCGACACTAAGTGCTTTATTGTCTACGAGAAATTCAACTTCCTTCCCTCCTCGTAGCAGTGGAAATGTTATAACTTAACCTTTTACATGCGGGAACTTCAACATGTAACGAGCGAAATTACGGGACACGTTGGGTACTTGTTTTCGCAGTACAGAAGGAGAAAGTGGTTCGGCCCTCCAGAACCAGTATCAACTAATTTCATTTCCTCCACGGGGGAAGGGACTGCAGACTTATGAATTCGACGCTGGGGAAAAACGGAAACTTTCCACTGCACCAAATCTCTCCAAGTGAATCGCTATGTAGCTGAACCTGCTCATGATTTCGTAGCTGCTCCGAGGTTGACTCTTGGCTTGTTGGTTCAAATGGCTCTGAGCACTATGGGACTTAACATCTGAGGTCATCAGTCCCCTATAACTTAGCACTACTTAAACCTAACTAACCTAAGAACATAACACATATCCATGCCTGAGGCAGGATTCGAACCTGCTACCGTAGCGGTCGCGCTGTTCCAGACTGAAGCGCCTAGAACCGCTCGGTCACTTCGGCAGGCCTCTTGGCTTGTTGTATCCTTTGAGTTGATGACAGATTTCATAACAGTCATGTCTTCGCGTATGTAAACGGAGATATCACAACAATAATAATAAAAGAGTCTTGTTATGTCACTCGTAGTCAGTGGCGGATTTACATATAGGGCATTAGGCACGGGCCCAGGGGTGGCATCTTAAGGGGGGGAGCACATTGTTTGCTGCGTACTCTTGTTAACCTTTTACGTTTTAAAGTAACTGCGCTTGCAAACGACAAAGAAATTTAATAGTGTTAAACAACTTACGTACTATTTTAAATAAGCCTTAAGAGCGAAATTCGACAATACAAGCTGGGAAATGTACATAGTTTACTTGGGGACTGAACGGAAATTTAACACTGGGTTTCTGTCTGGTATCATCTTCATGATTGTTCAAAATATTTTGAAGTAAGCTGTCAGGACGGGAATCTACAATACAATGTTTGAAACATTATTATTCCGAGAATGTTGTCGGCTTCAACTTAACCCTACCATAATTTTCCCCGTGAAAATACCGGGACCCCTGAAAGGCTGTGACAAACTAATCAGCGGTTTCTTAAATACTGTAACATGTGTGGGCCTCAGTATGCAAAACCCGACTATACTTAAATTTCTTTTAGAAACTACCGGGGAGTGTCAAGTCAACCCTCCATTTCTGTAATTTATGTGAAAGCTCTGTGGTCTTCAATATCTGAGCTTTGATTTAATGACACCCATGTAACAAAATATGTTGACAATGATAATTTTTAAAAACATGTTTATACGAAAAGAACGTAAGCAGAATATCTAATAATGAGTGAAATATACCTCTCAACAGTTTATAAATTTTATTTATTTATTTACTTAGTTACTTCTTTGGCGAAAAAAGAAGAAGAAACCAACTTTCTTTTGTTTCATTTATTGTGCTGCAGCCAGTAAGGTACCAAAATTCCCACTCTGTGCAACCGAATAGTACGTGGCATTGTAAATTTTATATTAAACTTCTTAACTAAGCTTTTTTTCTTCGAGGAAAGGCTATTTTTATTTGATGTTGGATCATTGGGTGCATTTGCGTGTAGACATAACAACAGTGTTCACACAAATGACAATACACCACATCAACTGCCAACAAGACTACTTAAACTTTATAGTCCGTCTTCTCTGCCCACAGAAACCACTAAAATGTTATAAGAATAAGTGGGGTAAGAGTCAATCCAGCAAACCTCATTGCAAGATTGGAAAAATTACTTGCCCTCTACTGTTCACTGACAACAGAGAAACAGGTGACAATGAAGTTAAATTAATCTGCATTGCCGTTCTTTCATAGTACAGTTACGTCGAGTAATCCGAGTTGGTCAGTCCATCGCTCCATGTTTAACGGAGAAATCTTTGTCCTCGTGTGCCGTGTTTAAAGTAAAAAGCTTTGTGGTTATGTGCGGTGTAGCACGATTGGAACTGGATACGTCTTTCTTGATTTCCTTTTACATTTTTTTTCTTTTGTTTTGACTCTTGGTTGACAATCTTGTAAGTGCCTTAACACGAATAACAGTGAAAAAGGCAAACGTGGAAAATTAAGTGGCGCGGCATTTCGGAAATTATCGAAAGAAAGGCGAGAACGAGAAACCAATGTTCTAAAAACGCTAGGCAGAGTACATAAATTTTTCACAAAAAATGTTGCTGGTTCGACTGTGAGTTCAAGTAGTACGGATGATATTTCTGGCACTGCCGCTGGTCTAAAAGAAGTAAATACAGACGAAACAAAAGTTAAAAATGAAGAAAATAAAATTGTTCCTGACGTCGAGCCAGACATTACAAAAACAAATAACCTCGATAGTGATGATCCTGAAGAATGGTGTGTCAATGAATCTACAATCGACATTCTTTTACAACGTGGCATTAACCAAAATTGTGACGGTGATTTTTCTAGTTAAAGAAGATCAATAGGCAATAAACCAGATATTTTAACAAAAATGTATTTTACAGTAAACTTTTAATGGTGAATCAACTTCGCGTAATTTTCTAGTATACTCCTGTAGCACCGATGTTGTTTTTTTGTGCACGATGTAAATTGTTCGGAGGTAAGGCCGCGATTGCTACTAATGGTACTGCAGATTGGAAAAATATTTCTAATATTTTATCTCATAATGAGAATTCACTTGAACACAAAAATTCTGAGTTATCACTATTAACAAGAAAAAAGTCACCTGGAACAATAGATAACCATTTCGAGTCATATGTTGAAACAGAAAAAAATGTAGTGAAGCAGAGTGTTGAAAAGGGTGTTTACAGTAGTGAAGAAGCTAGTAAGTCGTGGACTTCCCCTACATGGACATGTTGAAAGATTCCATTCATTATATAACGGTCAATTTACGACGTCTCTTGAACCTATAACCGAGTTTGATCCTCTTCTCGCAGAGCAAATTGAACAATATGGAAATCCCAGGGCAGGGACGTACAAGTAATCTTTCTTCAACAATCTGTGATGAAATAATAGATCTTCTTCCTGAACGAATAAAAATACTTATCATAAGTAAAATAATATAGTAGATTCTACTGCGGACATTTCACATATTGATCGATTATCTTTCATATAAAGATATTTGAACCAGAACGGTGAACCTGTTGAACGTTTCCTTCTGTTTTTCCCAAACCCGGGACACAAGTCCGAAAACTTAGATGAGGCAGTACTAAAACTCCTATCTACAAATTCCATTGATATTACTGACCATAGAGGCCAGTCATGACAACGCAAGCAATATGTCAGGAACCTACTCTGGTCTGCAGACATGCATTAAAGAACGAAATCCGAAAGCGTATTGTGTGCCTTGTGCAGCACATTCTTCGAATTTAGTCGGCACTAGTGGTGTAAGCTGTTGTCAGGAAGCATGTTCATTTTTCAGTGTAGTGCAAAACTTTTATAATTTTTCTCTACTTCTACATAACACTGGGATAAACTTCTTTTTTTCATGAAACCAGGAAGCAAAACGGTAAAAAGTTTATCAAAAACACGTTGGTCATGAAGAGAGGAAGCGTGTGTAAGTCTATATGAAAACTGGGAGGGCGTTATCAATACCCTCACACATATTACCAATAATAGGCCCTACGCTCGAAAAACCAATTGTGCGAAATGAGGCTTCAGCTTTATTGAATCAATTCAGCCGACTAGAAACAGCATTCGTCATGACAGTTTGGAAGGATATAGTCTAGAGATTTAATTGTGTAAATCTGAAATTGCAAAGTGTAAATGTTGATACTAAAATAGTGCATGAATTATATGAATCACTTGTAGGATTTACTGCATCTGAATGTTGGACTGTTATGAAAATAAATCCATGGAGATTGTGACTGATATAGACTATGAATGCACCTATAAAAGATCACGAAAACATAAACTTCATGATGACGAAGAAGCGGACTCTGAAGCAGTTTTTCTACCTGGAAGGGAAAAATTTAGAGTCGGAACGTTTCTCCCAGTACTCGACAACTTGTACGCCGAATTACTGAGGAGGAAGGAAAGCTATATAACACTGTTGGACTCCTTCACAGTTTTCAGTAACCTTAAGAACAGTTCACCTGACGATATTGCTGAACGTGCAGCAAAACTCTAAGCGTCGTATGACACAGATTTAGAGCCTTCCTTCCCTAGTGAATGTGTGCATTTCGCGGAACTTTCGAAATCTTGTGAGATTAGTGGTATACCTGTCGAAATGAGTAAATTTTTACTAAAATAAAGGTTACAGTCCGTGTTTTCGAATGTTGACATTGCTGTTAGAATATTTCTATGTATGGCACTTACAAATTGTCCAGCAGGATGCTCGTTTTCGGCTCCTAAAAGACTGAAATCGAACCTACGTTCTACGTTGTCTGAGGAGAGATAGAACGCCTTGTCCATTCTTCACATCGAAACTGACCTCCTAACTGATAACCCCCTGAACTATGAAGATATGATCAACGAGTTTTCTGCCGTAAAAACCAGACGCAAACTTTTCTGACTGGTGAGTTTGTTTATTTATACATATTAGTTTTAAAAATTTAAGGTTATAATGTGATTTTTGTTATAACTTAGAGCACATTAATACAATTTACAAACTATTTATTTTATTTTACAATTGCCGATGGCAGAACTCGGAACTAAATCTCGTTTACATGCAGACGTGACCGAAGGTGCCCGACAATACTAAACAGTACCCGAATGGCCCAGGCCGCTCGGTGCTGTACTTTAAAGTCTTACTGATAATGTAGTATATTACAATTGATGCGTATTCTTGGCGTCTGCTGAAATGTACAGTTATCGCGGAAATACAGGTGCGTTATCGGAGAGTACGCTCAGGCGAAAAAGTGTCAATAAATAACGTAGTTCAGTTCTGTCGATAAGTACGTAAAAGCTTTGCTAATATCGTTAGAGAGAGCTATGGTGAGAGCAGTAGCTGCAGTGCAAAACTGTTCAGCCCTTACATGGATTAAAGGTATTGTGTACACTTATTATGCAGCATCTAGCTACACAAACCCTAATGTTTTACACGTTGACTATTAGATTATAAAAAAAAATTTGATTTTTTTACACTAGTCTGTAAACTTGTGTAATAGAAAATCTAGTTCTGTGTTTATTCGTCTGTATTTAGTTATTAGTTCGTGCACCGAAATCTCTATTTCATTTTCATTTCTTACGCTTTCCTATAAATTCACGTATTAATACCGAAAGTGTTTATTATCTGCTACGCATTCAAGTTATCAGGTCGTAAAACGACAGTTTAATTTTAAGTTTGAACGCATCTCTGTGAAAGTACGTACTAATTTCTAATGTATGACACGGTCGCTTCAGTTATTAGATGGTAACACAACTTTTTTACTTTCAGTTTCAATGGTTTCGTGTAAAAGAACATATTGAAAGTGAATGTATAACAAAAATCCGTTGTCTCCTACACGCTCAGCTGAATTTTTAAACAATAAAAGAAAAGTTATTTTCCTTGTGTTCGTTTCTGTTGTCTTTCGACAGAAGAATGTGTTAACACAATTCATTTTTAAGTTTGTTTTATCCGCTGCCGTACACCAATTGCAGTTCAGGAACCATATTACATATTGTTTAAGTGCGACTGGACCGCTGACGCGTCCTTCAGAACAACGAACAGCCGCCGAGTTCGGAAACAGCTCACAGCGCTCCCGTCCAAAACGGCAGTTACGAAGTGGTCGGGTAATAGTTATTATTTAAAACATGTTCTTTGGGGGGAGGGGGGCGCATAAAATATGGTGTGCCTAGGGGCGCAAATTTTTTAAATCCGCCACTGCTCCTAGTCTTAGTGAGAGTGATATGGCAGTGACAGAATGCGTTCAGTTATAAATATTCAAACACTGTAGTTTTATTCTTTTTTATTTCTGAGCGCTTGAACTTAGTAATAAAGAGCTCAAACGCTATGATTGCTGACATTGATTTTTTTCGAAAACTGAGGCCTAGCGACCTCAACCACGTAGTGCCACACTTAGAGGCACTAAGCTGCTTAATCTCCTTTAGGAACCACCTTTTCCGAAGGAGAACATAATTCTGGAGTAATTTATCAAGTTAGAAGTTATTTCCGTATGTGATAGCTGTATTCTCCTGCAGTGACTGACAGCCCAATGCGGCGAATTATGTGCTATCGTAACCATTCGTTCTGTAAGAGCCAATAACGGTAAACGATTCAGGATCAGATACCTGAACCATCTCGATTGGAGGTACTAATGAGCCATGGCTCACTGTCAACAAGCTATCTGTGACCGCTTAATTGTTTTGTGCAAAAAGTGAATTTTACAGTCAGAGGGTGGTGCATGGTATGTTCTTCAGCGCATTGCACAACGATGAATAAACCGATTTCATGATACTTGAGAATGGAGTAGGCATGCGGGACCTGAACGTTGGCATGTAACAGCACCAGTCCAGGATGACGAACTGTAAACACATCACTGCAAAATCCTTTTTCAAAGCATGGTGCCGCGTTTTCTGTGTTTGTTGGGGAGGCTGGACTACAGTGCACTGAGCAGCTGCCGAAGAAAAGCTTTATGATGATCATCGACTCTGCAGATTAGCGTTTGCTGAGGAAAATATCCATTGTGACTGGCATACCGGTAATGTTATATTTCGCTAAAAATCTGCATTTTCTGCCGTGAATGATCATCTAATACGAGTAGTATAGCTTAACGAGGTTAAGGTAAACATATTATGGTGTGTACATGTCAATTAGTAATTGTCCTTTGTGAGTAACTAAAAGTACGGCGTTCTGTTGAAAGAACAGGGACATACTGTGTTTTGTAACTAGCTCGTGCACAATGGCCGCGACCACTTTGGAAAATTTGAATACTTTTTACGAAAGAAGTGAGTAAGCGTGGAATAAACTGTGTTCCTGTAACAAAACAGCAAGAAAAGGCGTGAGTTGTGCAAAGTGTAGGAGGAAATTCCATTACTCGTGTGTAAATGCAACGAATTGAGTGAAAAGCTGGAATGCAGTTATTGTTTTCGTACTGAATGTGACGATATGGGCAGGCCGGGTGGCCGAGCGGTTCTAGGCCCTACAGTCTGGAACCGCGCGACCACTACGGTCGCAGGTTCGAGTCCTGCCTAGGGCATGGATGGGTGTGTTGTCCTTAGGTTAGTTGGGCTTAAGTAGTTCTAGTTCTAGGGGACTGATGACCTCAGAAGTTAAGTCCCATGGTGCTCAGAGCCATTTGAACCATTTGACGATATGGACGAAATCAGTACAGACCCATTAAAAACGTGTGTGCGCGAAAAGTTAAAGAACGAACTCAGAATAGTAAGAAAGGAACTTAAGTATTCGAAAACAATTATACGAGGGCCGTTCAGAAAGTAACCTCCGGTTGATTTAAAAAAATACACCAAGTTAAATAAAAATATTTTAATATATACATCTTACAACTACATCTTTGCACTATTTTTCTACATAGTCTCCATAGCGATTGAGGCACTCATCGTATCTCTTCACAAGCTTTGAAATTCCTTCTGCATAAAAATCACCCGCTTGTGCCTGGAGCCAGCCTGTGACCGCATCTTTGAGCTCTTCATCGTCATCAAACCGCTGTGACCCGAGCCATTTCTTCAAATGCATGAAGAGGTGATAATCACTTGGCGCCAGTTCTGGGCTGTAAGGTGGACGGTTGATACCGTCCCACTTGAAGGACTCAAGAAGGGCCGTTGTTCTGTGAGCAGAGTGAGGACGGGCGTTATCGTGCAAAAAAACGATACCGGAAGTCAGCATACAACGGCGTTTGTTCTGTATAGCCCGTCGTAACTTTTTTATTGTTTCACAGTACACGTCTTGATTAATGGTCGTACCACGTTCCATGAATTCAACCAACAACACCCCTTTGGCATCCCAAAACACCGTTGCCATCAGTTTTCTGGCAGAAAAATCTTGCGAGGCTTTTCTTGGTTTGGTAGGCGAATTTGAATGTGCCCACATCTTTGATTGTTCTTTTGTCTCAGGGTTCACGTACTTAATCCAGGTTTCGTCACCGGTCACGATTCTGTTTAACAATGGTTCTCCTTCGTCCTCATAACGTGACAGAAAGTCTAATGCAGAGGCCATTCTTTGAGTTTTGTGGTGGTCGGTAAGAATTTTGGGCACCCATCGTGCACAGAACTTACGGTAACCCAATCTTGCTGTCACTATCTCGTACAAGAGAGTCTTAGAAATCTGTGGAAAACCAGTAGACAACTCCGACATTGAGAAACGTCGATTTTCACGAACTTTTGCATCAACTGTCTGAACGAGTTCGTCAGTCACCAATGATGGTCTACCACTCCTCTCTTCATCATGAACGTTTTCTCGTCCACTTTTAAATAAACGTACCCATTCACGGACAACTCCTTCACTCATAACTCTTGGTCCGTACACGGCACAAAGCTCATGATGAATAGCTGCTGCAGAATATCCTTTGGCTGTAAAAAACCTTATGACAGCACGCACGTCACATTTGGCGGGGTTTTCTATTGCAGCACACATTTCAAACTGCCACAAAAACTAAACTAGCGCAGGTACGACGTTCACTCGACCACGGCTTGATGCCGACTGACCTGTTGAGTGCGTGAACGCACAGATGGCGTCGCTACTCCCCCCACAACCCGCACTGTGACCAATCGGAGGTTACTTTCTGAACCGCCCTCGTATATGTACCAAGAAACGAACTCCAGAAGCGAGAATCAGCCAAAAAAGAAATGTGTAAAAACTACAGATTCGAGGCGCCCAGCATAAAGCACGAACTAATGGCTATGAGAATTCATGAATCAGTGGACACAAAGAGGGAAGTGTACAAAACAGCAATAGAACTTAAATGGAAGTATACTGCAGTCTCAGATAAAGATTCAGTGAGAATGGTTTCTGACACAACTCCTACACAATAACAACAGGATACTTAAAAGTGAATACTGTGTCTGTGGAGAGCAAAATAAACATATCCAAGAGATCAGTGCGAAAGTTAGAAGAAGCAGCAAATGATGTGTCAAGAAAGAAGATAACATATAATAAGAGAGAACTACTTGAAAAAAGAAAAATAGCAACTGAAGCTCAACGAATGAGAATACCAACAGGTGGAATATGGAAGTCAACACGAAGAAAGAAACCACAACCAAGGGACCAGGATTTTTGGAGGGATCCGCAATGGTTTCACAGAAGGACGCAGTTAACATAGTGAGACAACAAGTGGATGAACGGGTATGTGACTATCATAACACAGATAATCACATTGCACCAGGATTAAAGACATTAACTGAACCTACAACTTCAAATATAGAGTCAACTGCTCTCAGAGGAATACAGACAGAGACAAACTACTTACTTTTCTACAAGTTGACATATGTTGTATTAGAAATAAGATTTTAGAATTAGAACATTTATGTAACGCTGGATAGGTAGATGTATCTGAGCATTTGTTAGCCCAAGAACAAGTAAATATATTTGTTCCACAAGGGTATGTTTTGGGAGACATGCTATGTAAAAAAAAAAACAGAGAAAGAATGGTGGAGCTGGAATTTTTGTCAAAGGAGGAATAAAATTTTCTAGAATTGATGTATCTATGTACTCCTCAGATCTAGATGGGGAGTTTAGTTGTGTAAAACTAATAAATGAAAATATAATGGTAGCTAGTCTATGTAAGTCACCTGATGGTGATGTAAATTTGTTTACTGAATAATCTGAAATAATAGTTAAAAAGATACTGAAGAGTAAGACAAGAATTGCTATCTGTGCTGATTTCAACACAGAAATGGCAAATGCACAGAGGCAAGTCACTAGGATATTCTCAAATATGCTAAGATTATTAGACCTCTATTGTACAAACAACAGTGCCACATGTAAAAATGCCTGCAAAGACAATATTGTTGTGAATTTCTGTTGGGAAGATTTTACAGTCAGACTTGAAGGAAGTGGACTTGCAGATCATGAGCCACTACCCCTTACACTCTGTAAGAGACAACCCATTAAAATTGAAGAACCTAAAGTAGTAAAGGTACAAGGGCAAAAGGAAAATACATAAGTATGTATGTTTGTTGATAGATTAGGAAGTGCAGACAGGGACTTTATATATAATTGTCAATCTGGTAAAAGGGGAGCTGAAATTACCTTTGATAACTTCTTTAAAAAGGAGACAGATTTATGGTATTCTTGCTCACCAGTAAAAAAAAGAAACAAAAATTGGTTATCCAAGTGAAATAAAAAGAAAAGACTGAACTGGTTTACAGAAGAGCTAGCAGAAATTAGAGGAGACATGCATATGATGTACCAGATGCATCAGAAAGCCGCTACACAAGGGGCAGAACAGAGCATGAACGTTCATAGGTCGTATCTGAAATGTAAAAAATTCTACAAAGCTAAACTTCTTCTGGCAAAAAATCAAGCAGTGGAAAACTATACAGCAAGGGTTCTCAATAAATGCAAGGCAGCTTGGCAAATAATAAAACTAGGGAATACACTAAAATGCACAGAAAGAGCTTTGCTTGAACCCGAGGAATTAAATCAGTACTTTTTAAATTCAGTTAAAGAAATAAGTAACAGTATTAAAGCAACAAATTCATCTGCAATGGACCTTGTTGGAACATCACACCTACTGATGTTATATAAGCTGTATCCAAATTTTCAGATTCTAAAGTTATGGACTGTTATTGGTTATCAAATGACATCATTAAAAAGACAGTATCCTCAATCACCAAACCATTAGCTTTTATTTTTAATAAACATATGGAATTTGGAGTTCTTCCAGACGCACTTAAGGTATCAAAAGTTGTTGTCCCAGTTGTTTAGGGGACAAACATCTTCCCCAGACTACAGAGACTACAGACCAGTCTCCATTGTTCCAATATTCTCAAAGATATTTGAGGCAATGATACACACACCAATAAGCAGATTCTTTGAAAAACACAGTATCCTATGTGGCAATCAGTTTGGTTTTCGCAAGGGGAAAAACACAACAGTGGCCACCATGTAAATCACTGAGCAAACTTTAACACCTTTTGAAAACAATAACACATTATCATTGGTATTATGTGATCCAAGCAAGGCTTTCGATTGCAATCCTGTTGATGCACTACACAGAAAACTAGAGTTTTATAGGGAGAGAGGGAGCACTTTAGCTATGATAAGTTTTTATTTAAGTAAACCTAAAAAAATTGTCTCAGTCAGAAATGTAAATTCTTCCATAATGGAAATCAGCACAGGTGTACCACAAGGGTCTATCCTATGACCCTTCTTTTTCATTGTAGCTATCAATGATTTATCTAATAACATAGCTCACCGTGTCGTATGTCATGCTGACGATACAACACTACTTACCACTCATCAGAACATTTCAGATCTGAATAGTAAAACAAAAGAAACACTTGATAACGCCCTGGACTGGTTTACATCAACATCTATATCCATACTCCGCAAGCCACCTGACGGTGTGTGGCGGAGGGTACCTTGAGTACCTCTATCGGTTCTCCCTTCTATTCCAGTCTCGTATTGTTCGTGGAAAGAAGGATTCTCGTTATGCTTCTGTGTGGGCTCTAATCTCTCTGATTTTATCCTCATGGTCTCTTCGCGAGATATACGTAGGAGGGAGCAATATACTGCTTGACTCTTTGGTGAAGGTATGTTCTTGAAACTTTAACAAAAGCCCGTATCGAGCTATTGAGCGTCTCTCCTGCAGAGTCTTCCACTGGAGTTTATCTATCATCTCTGTAACGCTTTCGCCATTACTAAATGATCCTGTAACGAAGCGCGTTGCTCTCCGTTGGATCTTCTCTATCTCTTCTATCAACCCTATCTGGTACGGATCCCACACTGCTGAGCAGTATTCAAGCAGTGGGCGAACAAGCGTACTGTAACCTACTTCCTTCGTTTTCGGATTGCATTTCCTTAGGATTCTTCCAATGAATCTCAGTCTGGCATCTGCTTTACCAACGATCAACTTTATATGATCATTCCATTTTAAATCACTCCTGATGCGTACTCCCAGATAATTTATGGAATTAACTGCTTCCAGTTGCTGACCTGCTATATTGTAGCTAAATGATAAGGGATCTATCCTTCTATGTATTCGCAGCACATTACCCTTGTCTAAATTGAGATTCAATTGCCATTCCCCGCACCATGCATCAATTCGCTGCAGATCCTCCTGCATTTCAGTACAATTTTCCAATGTTACAACCTCTCGATATACCACAGCATCATCCGCAAAAACCCTCAGTGAACTTCCGATGTCATCCACAAGGTCATTTATGTATATTTTTAATATCAACGGTCCTACGACACTCCCCTGCGGCAATAAGCTCTTGTGCAATCCTTGTAAAACCCAACAAGTTGTAATGGGAGTATCAAATGAAGTAGGCAATAAGTCAGTAAAACTCTTAGGTATTTACATTGACTCAAAACTCTATTGGGAGGAACATGTCAATCAAAATTGTGAAAAAATATCCCAGGTGGCATACCTTATCTTGGAACTAAGGGAGGTAGTTAAGTTGGTGTACCTTAGGATTACATACTTTGGGCTATTTCAGTCATATATTTCATATGTCTGATTATATGGGGGCACTCCCCTCACATCAAAAACATCTTGTAATTACAAAACAAAAGTGTTATGCATAACGTGTAAAAGAGGTCATAGGGAGCACTGTTGTCCTCTTTTTCCCAGACTCAGAATACTCACAATTATAAATTTATACATTTATGTGTCTTTGCTCTATATTGAAAATTATATTTCAGAATATATTGCCAGGGGAGAAATACATGAAAAAACACCAGAGCTAACGGTAATTTAGACACAGATTAGCAAGAACAGGAAATTCCCCCAAAGTAAACCCACTGAAAATATTTAGTAAACTGCCAATTCATGTTCAGTCTATGGATATAATTTTTTTAAATTAAGTGTTAGAAACGGCTGTCAGATCATCCCTTTTATGACACTAAGGAATTCTTTGAGATGCTTGAGGAGGATATTAACATTTAAAAATTTTCTGTGTTTAAACATATTATTGTACGCTGTGGTTAGTCATGTGTAACCACATAGTGTATACAGTACATAATACACTATGTGCAGGATATACTAGACTATACAATACTATATTATGTTATAATATATTATAGTATAGCTTATTGCATTAACGTTTAGAAATTATCCTGGTGTAGTTTGATACACTTGAAAATGTAATGTATTGTAGAGTAGCTTCACACCTTTGTAAAAATAAAGTTTTAACAAAATGTCAGTTGGGTTTCCAGAAGGGTTTTTCAACGGAAAGTGCTATATATACTTTCATTAATGAAATATTAAATGCTCTGAGTAACCGGAAGTCACCTGTTGGGATTTTTTGTGATCTATCAAAGGCTTTTGATTGTGTAAATCATGGACTACTTCTAGATAAGGTCAAGTACTGTGGTATGAATGGGACAGTGCTCAAATGGTTTAAATCACACCTAACTGAAGAGTGCAGAAAGTTCAGATAAACAGTTCACATAATATGTAAAAAACTGGTGATTTCTCAAACTGGGGAACAATCAAGAATGGGGTGCGGCAAGTTTCGGTCTTGGGTCCTCTGCTGTTCTTAATATATATTAATGACTTTCCATTCTATATTCACGAAGATGAAAAGCTGGTACTTTTTGCCAATGATACAGGTATATCTAACACACCCGATAGACAAGAATTAACTGGTGAAATTGTAAATGATGTTATTCAGAAAATCATTAAGTGGTTCTCTGCAAATGGGCTCTCATTAAACTTTTACAAAACACAGTATATACAGTTCCACACAGTAAATGGAATGACCCCATTAATAAATATAGACTTCAATGAGAAATCGGTAGCTAAGGTAGAATATTCAAAATTTCTAGGTGTATGCATTGATGAGGGGTTGAACTGAAAAAAACACACTGAGAATCTGCTGAAAAGTTTGAGTTCAGCTACTTATGCTATTAGGGTCATTGCAAATTTTGGAGATATAAATCTGAGTAAATTAGCTTACCACGCCTATTTTCATTCTCTGCTTTCGTATGGTACAATATTCTGGGGTAACTCATCATTGAGTAAAAGAGTGTTCATTGCACAAAAGCGTGTAATCAGAATAATTGCTGGAGCTCATCCAAGATCATCCTGCAGACACTTATTTAAAGAGCTAGAAATCTTCACTGTAGCCTCACAATATATATATTCACTTACGAAATTTGTTATTAACAATCTGAACGAATTCAAAAGTAACAGCAGTGTACATGGCTACAACACTAGGAGAAAGGATGAACTTCACTACTCAAGGTTAAATCTAACTTTGGGTCAGAAGGTGGTAAATTATGCTGCCACAAAAGTCTTTGGTCACTTACCTAATAGCATCAAAAGTCTGACAGATAGCCATATAGCATTTAAAAGGAAATTAAAAGAATTTCTTAATGGCAACTCCTTTTACTCATTAGATGAATTTTTTGATATAGTAAGTGGGTAATTTCCCAACCTCCACAAAAAGAAAAAGAAAAAAATAAAATTATTGAGTGTCATGTAATATTTTGTCTAATGTAATATCTTGTATAGACACCTTTTATTAACCTAACACGTTTCACATCATTACGAAGTGTCGTATTCATGATCTATGGAACAAGTACTAATCTAATCTAATCTACACTACCATGCTTAAAATGTACACTATAATGTACTGGCACTAGTTTATTTAATTATTATGTATGTACTACTACATCCTGTATGACGAAGCCAATATCATTGTAAAATGATGTACAATGAATAAAATTCTTGATTCCATATAGACCACAAAAATATCAGCAAGTCATCAAACAGTGGTTGTGTCTGTGGCATTTGGGACTGAATGTGTTCCTGAAGATTTTGGTTTCTTTACAGGATATATGGCTAACTTAATGCTTACTACTGCAGCTATATCATGTGTAATATTATGATCCCATCAGTGCAAGTGATTCTGTTTCCGTCAGCATCAGTCTCCAAGACACTTGACAGCTATGGTGTAGGAGTGGTCGGCAGAGAAAAATGAGATTCCTCTTCTTGACTGGCCTCATTCTAGGCCACACATCAGCTCCATTGAAAATGTATGACCAGAGAAAACTAGCCTGATCTCACAACAAAAACTCTTAATTACTCTTGATATGTTACTTTTAACTGTCTTTGAGGAGGTAACAGAAAATTATCAGCTTACCAACTCAGAATATGCAGATGGTCATTGAAGTGAAAAGCCTTTTCATGACGTGTTAAATAAACCACATGCTGTGCTCTTTTGAGTGCCATAAAAGTCTAGGAACAGTGAATTTTTTGTTCTGATAATTTCATGTTTTCTATTGATCAAGCAAATTAACTCTTTCTGTTTGTTATTATGCCATTATGAAGTCACTTTCAAAAGACCGTGATACGCAGGCATTTTTCACTGTTGTACTGGCCTTGACTTCCACCTTACAACTTCAGCTGCCTTTTGCACGTCTGAAATACTAGGACCGACATGACGTAGATTTTCTGCTATGTTTTTAGACTGTGTGTGTCATTTGTGCTGTCATTAAGGCATTACTCCCTCAATTACTCTCACAAATGTATAAGTCCTTTATATTTATAAGAAGTAGACCTACTCTCTGTAATGAGACTGGCTCCTGACTAACTGAGCAGGAAAATGACTTTTAACCACCGTCATATTTTTTGGCTTTGAAGAATATGTACATTACTTCCATGAGTCACACGATAAAGCACTTTTAAACATCTAAAAATGAAGAAGGTATGTGGTTTCTGCAGTATCTGTAATAAATGTTATGTCCTGGGGGATGAAGCTGACAGTTCAGTTCTTATGTGTTCACAGCAGTGAGCTTGTTGTAATGAGTTTTCTTGGTGCCAGAATGAGATTTTCACTCTGCAGCGGAGTGTGCGCTGATATGAAATTTCCTGGCTGATTAAAACTGTGTGCCGGACCGAGACTCGAACTCGGGACCTTTGCCTTTTGCAGGCAAGTGCTCTAACCAACTGAGCTACCGAAGCACGACTCACGCCCCATCCTCAAAGCTTTACTTCTGCCAGTACCTCGTCTCCTACCTTCCAAACTTTACAGAAGCTCTCCTGCGAACCTTGCAGGACTAGCACTCCTGAAAGAAAAGGATATTGCGGAGACATGGCTTAGCCACAGCCTGGAGGATGTTTCCAGAATGAGATTTTCACTCTGCAGCAGAGTGTGCGCTGATATGAAACTTGGTGTCTTGGTGGCTTTATTTTCAGTTTTGTTGTTAGAGCTACAGTGTAACTTTGGTTGCAATAAAGAAAGGAGCAGTAAGCTAACTCCAATATAACATATTTTGCTCTGTTATTTTTCTGCAAAACACAATTAAAGACATCAGGTTATGGACCCAGGCAAATGCATACATACGGTATTTGTTTCTGTTCTGTGAATTTATTGCTTTTTATCCGAGTTTTATTCGCGTGATCTGTGATGCTCAAGTTCTGGAACCGTCGTATTTCGTTGGTTTATTGTAGAAAACCTTCGTTTTCGTTTTGAACTGAGTATCGTTATTTGACTTACATTCAGCCTACACGAAGATAAATTGAAAATGTACAGTATCCAGAAACTTGATGGTAAAAATTTCTAACTGTCAAAATATCAGCTGCAAATAATTTTTCTTGCTGAAAAAGTGCTCGATATCGTCCAGGGGAAACCGAGGACAAATGAAGCGGGTGAGAGTCAAACCGCTTGGGACGACTTAAATGCTAAGGCGATGCTCATTCTATCTACTGCGATGGAATTTGACCAATTGCAATCTGTTATGACATGCACAAATGCAGCGGAAATGTGGGCCAGACTGAAGACTATTCATGAACAGCGATCCTCACTTAATAAAATGGTCTTGAAGCAAAAATTTTTTGATTACAGAATATCGCCAACAGACACAATCGCACAACATCAGTCAAGTTGAGTCCTTGGCACAAGCATTAGCTGATATTAGGGAACCTGTTACAGGAAAGTCTGCCAGCAAAGTTTGCAACTTATACAACTGCCTGGGACTCGTGTGCTGAAGATCAACAAACGTTCGATGATTTGACTTTAAGGTTATTGAAATAAAAACAAAATCTTTTAACAATGTGATGAAAACTCAACAGCTTTCGCAGCAGTTAATGTGCACAAAACACGCAAGTTCAGTTCAAATACCGGTAACAACAGTGCATCTAATATGGTCAGTAGAAAAGACGTTGAATGATATTACTGTCACAAAAAGGGACATTTTAAATCTGATTGCAGAAAACATTCAGCAAAACTTAATACGAAAACTGAAACGCCTGAGCACCAAGCTTTGAGTGCTGAACGTGTCTACGTTTTTGCTCCAGGTTGCGAAAACACTTTGTTAGCTGACAGCGCTGCATCAAAACATATGATGTCACACAAAGAGTGGTTTAAAACATTTAAGCCAATACAGTCGGATGACTCATTTGTTCAAATTGGAGACAGCTCGATCGCCAAAGCAGAAGGCATTGGATTAATTGAAGTATTGTCATTAGTTGAGGGCAAATGGGAACCTCGAACTTTGGAAAACTCATTATACTTTTCTAAACTAAAGAAAGATTTATTTTCAGTGGGAGCAATCACAAAAAGAGGAATGAAAGTTATATTTGAGGACAAGAGAATGGAAGTTCGAAGTTCAGGTCTCATTGCAGCAAGAATTAAGATGGACAATCAGTGTTATCAAATATTGTTTAAATGTCCAAATGTACTACAGGCAAATCCTGCTTCTCTGAATTCCACCGTGATCTGGCATGAGTGACTTGGGCACATTAATTTCAGTGGTCTCAAGAATATGGCTGATCTGACTTAATACCTGGTTTCAATATGAGGAAAGTTGAAAATCTTTATTGTGAACCGTGCCAATATGGCAAGACGAAAAGAAAATCTTTCAATTCAAATTTGGAATCAAGATCGAAAGTTCCTGGTAAATTTATTCGTGTAGATTTGAGTGGATGGATGAGAAAACCGTCTCTTGGAGGTGCACAATTTATGTAGTTTTCAAGGATGATTGCACTTCATACATATTCGTGTATTTCATAAAAGTAAGCATGATAATTTCACTGTGTTTTTGGAATTTCAGAGACTGATTGAAAGACAAACTGGAAACAAAATGAAAGTCCTGAGAAGTGACAATGGGACCGAATTTGTAAATAAGTAATTTGAAGGTTATTTCAAGCAAAATGGTATAATACATGAGAAAACACCACAGCAGAATGGCCAAATTGAACGAGAAAACAGGTCCATTGCTGAGTGTGCACCCACTGTTATTAAGGCAGTAAACTGTGCTGCATGTATCATAAATCGCCGATCATGTAAAACAAACGACAATGTTACGCCATATGAAAAATGGTTTGGAAAACCTCCTTATTTTGGACACATGAGGAAGTTTGGATCAGCAGCGTACGTACATGTTCCTGATACATTTAGGTCAAAATGGGGTAGTAAAACAAAGTAATTGATCATGGTCGGCTATGATGGGTAAAGTACCAATTATGGCCTCTACAACCCTGAGTTAAAGAAAATTACAGTCTCTACAATGTCTCTTGCAATGAAGAACAAACCTATAGCTTAAACATAGAACAAAGATATACTGAATTTTACCTGGGAGACCATGCTGCAGAAGATGTTCAAGAGGAATCTGAAGAGGATGATACTGGTGAACAAAAATGAAAGAAAATCAAAAAAATGTTCGAGAGGAATCTGAAGAGGATGATACTGGTGAACAAATGAAACAAAATCAAAGGATGGATCTGAGAGATCGGTCTAATCTGCAAGCACCTGCTCGTTTTCGGGGCCAAGATATAGTTTGTTCTGCCATTATCTTTGAACCTCAAACTTTTGAAGAAGCAATGGCATTGAAAGAGTCACCAAAGTGCAAATAAGCAATGGAAGAGGAAATGACATCCGTGAAAAAGAACAAACTTGGGATCTAGAACCATTTCCACACAACCGTAAGGCAGCTGGATGTAAGTGGGTCTACCATGTGAAGCAGAATTCTGAGGGAATAATTGACCACTTTAAAGCTAGATTATGTGCAAAAGGTTATTCACAACGAGAAGGCATTGATTATGAAGAGACAGTCTCTCCTGTGATCTGATATGATTCAGAGTTGTATTCGCCATAGCAGCTTCACGAGATATGGAAATTAGGCAGTTTGATGTTAAGACTGCATTGCTGAATGGGGATTTGAAAGAAGAAGTTTACATGGAGCAACCAAAAGGTTTTGTTGTAGAAGGCTCACACTGAAGAAGAGTCTATATGGACTCAAACAATCACCACGCTGTTGGAATCAAAAATTGTACAGTTTCTGACAATGTTTGGCTTTGTGCAACTGAATGCAGACAAATGTGTTTTCCATGCTTTAACAGATGACACTGATGTTTACCTGGCACTTTATGTGGATGACGGTTTGCTTATTTGTAACTTTTCAAAACTACTGGAAAATGTTTTGACAGCACTGGGAACAGTGTTTGAAATTACTATGGGCAATGGAAAATACTACTGTGGATTGGAAATTGAACGCAGCCTTTCTACAAAAGAAATCTATATAGGCCAGCAAAGATACATCAATGGATTACTTCAGAAGTTCAACATGAATGATTCAAAACTGAACTCCACTCCTTTTGATGTTGGAACCATGTCGCACAGTGCGCAGTCGAATGCAAACCAACATGAGGTAAAGGAGTTGGAAAGCAAACCTTATCGGAACACATTCGACGGCTTAATGTTTGGAGCAATTGTCTCACGGCCAGACATTATGTTCACCGTGAGCACGGTGAGTACGTTTTTACATAATCTGGGTCTTGATCATTGGCATGCTGCTAAAAGGATTATGAAGTATCTGCAGAGGTCCAGGGACCTGACCATAACGCATAAAGCTGACTCTATTGGACTGTGTGACGGTATGTCACGTAAATTGACATTTTAGTAAAAGAAAAAAGGTTTTTGCTTGTGTCACGTGTGAATTATAAATTATTTCAAGACTGCGTACGTGTGCACGATGTATAAGAAAGATTAAAAAGTTAAATAGTACCACCAAAAATCACAATCAGCGATGTAATTAACAAAGAATATTTTTTTTTGTTTATAATATCTGTGTAATGAAAATGAACATGACAAGAGACTACTGTTTTATTGAAATCTCTCCCTTTTTTGTTTTTTCTAGCGGAAGGCCGCCATTCTAGAGCAGTACGGTAGTTAATGTAAGTTTGGTTGTTATTTAGTAAAACATAATTGTTATGAGAAAGTGTGTATTATTGACTTAGGGGGCACCTCTCATGATAGTAATCATTAATTATAATTAACAAATTTTTTACAGAACTTCGTAGTGCAGGGAGCTCATCTCCCCTAGCATGATTTAGTTGGCCATTACGCTGACTATATTATATAATTAAAATTTCATATCATAATATTAAATGCAAATGTGTGAGTTTTCTCTACCTTGATCTTACAATAGTTTCTGGGTTAACGGATTAAAAATAGATTTCGTTTATTAATATTTAGAACACTGAATGAGTTCAGTATGTTTCGAGTTTGTCCGCTTAACGGGAAATGAGATTCTTTCCAGTTTTGCCTTACAAGTGATGAACAACAAATATTGAAAATAATTCCATTCAATAAGCTCGGCAATCTCTCAGTTAATCTTTGTGTAGTTTGGTACATAAATAACCAGTAGCCCCTGAGACCCATATTAATAATTACAGTTTGCATAAGAATACACATATTTTCTTTTGTAAATAGCAGCGCTCACGCAAACTATTTATTAGAATGCAGTGAGTCGCGTGTTGTGTTTTAAAAAAAAATTATATCGTACGTACTTCAGGGCAGCCGATGCTCGTATGAGTGTTATCGCGGTATAAGTTAATTAAAAGTCTCATGCTAGCCCACAAAGACACCCCAACCAAAATCATAAAATATAACTATAAAAATAAAAATATATAATTATACCGTGATAAGTGGCCCCATATACAGTTATACTGTGATAACTGGTGGTCTACTAAAATGCCGACTTTGCTGGTGACTGTGACACTACTAGTCAGTCAACAATAGGCTATGTGAGCTTGTTAGCAGGTGGGCCTGTCACATGGTTTTCACGAGGACAGAAATGTGTAAGCAGATCAACAACGGAGACCGAATACATAACAGCTTCAGATGTTGCTACTGAAGTTGTTTGGTTGCGTAGTTTTCTCAGTGAACTTGGTTTTCAGTTAGACAAACCAACAACACTCCATGTTGACGATCAAAGTGCTATTCGCCTGATTAAAAACACAGAACATCACAAACACATCAAGCACATTGACATTAAATACCATTATATACGTGAACATGTTGAAAATAATGAGATTGAAGTTTATTATGTTTATTCTAACAAATAGTTGGCAGACTTATTCACAAAACCTCTGTCAATGATCTCAAAAGAAACTCAATAAAACAAGAGCGGGAGTGTTGACAGCACTGAGCTTGTTGTATTGAGTTTTCTTTTGTGGCTTCATTTTCAGTTTTCGTGGTGTGAGAGCACCAGATATTTATGTTCATTGTGTGTGCAGCCGTGTTCTGTGAAATTATAAAATTATATCTGTTTTTGTTTTTTGTTTTTGTTGTTATGGTTACAGTGTAACTTTGGTTGCAGTAAAGAAAGGAGCAAAAACTTATTTTAATTCCAATATACCGTATTTCGCTCTGTGATTTTCTGCCAGACATAATTAAAGACATCATTATGCACAAGATTTTCTTGACTGGCCTAGCGGTTATTGTCAGGCTCTGCAAGTGATGTTTGTATGTACGAGCGTGATCCCAAACGTAACGTCTTCTATTTTTTTATAAGTACATATACCTGTTTATTTCTACAATGGTTTACATCAGTTTACAGCTTGAACATTTAGCTATTTTTCGACATAATCACCATTTCTGTCGATGCATTTTTGTAGACGCTGTGGTAGTTTTTGTATGCCCATGTCATACCAGCTCGCCGCCATGCTGTTCAAAAAGTTATGAGCTGGCGTGATTGTTGCTTGGTCTCAGGTGTGAAGTGGTATGGCCAGGTTTCGTCACCCGTGACAATTGAGTCCAGAAAGTTGTCCTGTTCGGCTGCAAGGCGGTGAAGAAATGCGTGGGAAGCATCAACTCGTTGCCGCATGTGGTCCTCAGTCAGCATGCGTGGCGCCCCTCTTGCGCACACCTTCCGGTAGTTCAATGTTTCCGTTAAAATTCTGTGAGCGGTGCTTCGGGAAACCTCAGGAACCAACGTGCAGAGATCATCCAGGGTGATCCGCCGATCTTCACGCATGCTTTGCTCAACCTTCAACACTGTGTCCCCAGAAATTGACTGTCTCCCGCTCCTTTGTTCGTCGTGAATTTCGGTCCGACCAGCTGCAAACTCTCTACACCACTTACGAACATTTTTGACATCCATGTACGACTCACCATACACTTCCGTCAATTGGCGATGTATTTCAATCGGCGCAGTGCCCTTTGCGTTCAGAAACCGAATGACTGCGCGCAATTGGCACTTGGCGGTAACATCCAACGGGAGCTCCATCCTCAACGGCTGCCTGAGCGCCTCAGCGTGGCGTGCGCATTACACACAGCACGTGAAGCACTCTTCATAATACTGTGACCAACTGCCACACAAACAGAGTTCTGTACTTATAAAATAATAGGAGACCTTACTTCTGGGGTATCCTCGAACACTCACTACATGGATTCTGATGAGACCTTGGGATATTCTTTTTGATAGGTACTATTTATTTCTGAGTTAGATTCCTTGCATCTAATATGCCCAATGAAGCAGATGTGTTTTTATTTGAAGACTACTCTATTTTTCTTTCCAGAGAGGAGATACAAAATTAATGACTAAGGGACGGCGAGAAACAGTGAGGGAAAGCAGAAGGACTGAGGGGTGGAAAAATGGGCTGTAGTTAAAGAGCCTGAAAGAGAGAAAAGGGGCCAAAGATAACATCAAAGGCAAGGGAATGGGGTGGCACAGAATGAAGGATAATATCAATTTAAGTTAGTGTGGTGGTAGAAATGGATTATGTGTGGAAGGGACCATCCTAACATTCAATGTTTGGAGGCAATGGTGTTACTGGGGAGGATGGAATCTAAATGCATGACTATTGGTGCAGCTATTGAAGTTATTAATATTACTATGTTCAGCATTTTCAGCAAAAAGGTGGTCAAATATGTTTCTTAATCAGTGTTTGGCAGGGCTCTTAATGGGGATACTCAGTAGTCATGGAATTATTCTTAAATGATGCAGTTGCTTCCACACACGTCCCTTATTGTGACTGAATATGAACACCTGTAACAATATTGTGGCAGGAGGTAGTGGAATGGTGTATAGAACATGCTAGCTGGACAGGTTATTTTCCACCAATAAGTGCTAGAATGAGATTATTAGCATATCTGAATACCCCTTCTCAATGGTCCCCATGCAGATGCATCCCCCATGGACATCATGGCTGTACGAATGTGTGAAAGCTATCAAAATGGAAGTATTTTCTTGTTTTTATGGAGCCATCAGAGAGGTGGAGTTCAACATAAAAATATGGACTTTATAGAACTGATCTAGTAAGAGTACAAAGTGTCCTAATTATGAGTCCAGGTCTTGGTAATGTAGTGAATCAATCTGAAGTGGAAAAATGATTGAAGATGTTTTTATTCCGTTGTACCCAATTGTAACAAAGTTCATAACACTGTGAAGTCAATAGAGCTGTACAAATTTATAAGCACTGATCTAGTGCTTTGGGCAGCATAGCACTAATAGTACCAGAAGGAACGATATCTCATTGGAGCAAGCACAGTTGAAAATAGACAACTGCATCCTTTCTCTGAGTTGATCGTAGTGCAGCTGACGATAATTTGAGTTCTTGACACTTGTTTCTGGTTATCATGGACACAGCACCAAAAATATGTTTTTGTCCCTTTTATTTGTGTACCAACATGCATCCAAAGAGAAAAAGTGCAATTTAGTGTGATTTCAGGCTCACATTAAAAGAAAACTGAAAACTGGCGTGCTTTTTGAGCAATATTTACAGTGGGCTGAAGCACATTAGTACATGGAAGTGGCTGCCACTAATAAAATATTCGCAAAGTGAAACGAGAAGCAAGTAATAACCAAAGTAGGAGCTATGCAGTCATGATTTAAGAGAAGACTACAAGACCATTGTCCTGAAGTGTAAACAAAGAAGATCCAAATTAAAGATGGAAGTGCAGAATAAATAAACTTGTAGTTCGACAGCTACTAGCACAAAAAGATGACGCAGATTGCACTGACACAAAGATATCAAAGAAAAGACATTTAACATCTTTGATCATAACATCAGAAATCTCACACACAAAATGCATAAATTTTCATATCCGTTTTGAAATATGAAAGAATAGATAGAACTTAAGTGGACTTGTTTCATATATCAGAACATCATATCGAAATCACTGAAATTGAGATGATTAGTCTTGATGGGTGCAAACTAATATGATACTACTGTAGAACCAATAAGAAGAAATGGAATTGTGTTTATGTATAAAAAAATGGAGCTAAGTCCCAACACTAAAACGTTAATGAATGTTGTGTTGAAAAGCTCTTTGAATCCTGTGCCACTGTAGTGCATCAGGAAACACACAAGTGTGTAGCACTGACAGTTTACAGGCCACCATTAGGAAGTATCTTGTAGACAAAACTCCAGTTTTCAACATAATCTCCATACAATGTGATGGCCTTATGCCACCTTACTGGAAGAGCCTCTATGTCTGCATGGTAGCACACTACTGATAAATGCCAGAAACAATGTATTGCTGCATCAATAAAATCCCCACCACCCATGTACTGCTTCCCAAGAAGTGCTTCATTAGGTCAGACAGATGATACTGAGAAGGTGTGAAATCCGGACTGTGGGGTGGATGAGGAAGAACAATCCAATGAAGTTTCGTGAACTCTTCGACAGTACTGGGCACTGCACACCGTAAAAATTTGCTGAAACTAATGAAAATATTTATATAGTTGGTGTTGTTGTTTGCTGATTTTTGATAAAAAGTTAGACTGAATAATTGGCTCGAGCTCCCATTTGCTATGGCATAAAATAATATATATTTGTTACACTCAGCACTCAGCTTAATTGAGTGGCCCCAGAGATGTAGCTCATAACAATGATTGGCTGCGTTTTTCTTCATAGGTTGCCAGCTCACATCTGTCATAAACTCAGTTTTCAAGCTGAAATAAAATATTAAAAAAAAAAAATGTAGGCAGGCATTGCAATGAAATTTTAAATATTGGGTCACTTACATTGATTTATAATTTGAACAAGGAGTTTACTTCCAATTTCTACATCTACATCTACATCTACATGATTACTCAGCAATTCACATTTAAGTGCTTGGCAGAGGGTTCATCGAACCACAATCATACTATCTCCCTACCATTCCACTCCCGAACAGCGCGCGGGAAAAACGAACACCTAAACCTTTCTGTTCGAGCTCTGATTTCTCTTATTTTATTTTGATGATCATTCCTACCTATGTAGGTTGGGCTCAACAAAATATTTTCGCATTCGGAAGAGAAAGTTGGTGACTGAAATTTCGTAAATAGATCTCACCGCGACGGAAAACGTCTTTGCTTTAATGTCTTCCACCCCAACTCGCGTATCATATCTGCCACACTCTCTCCCCTATTACGTGATAATACAAAACGAGCTGCCCTTTTTTGCACCCTTTCGATGTCCTCCGTCAATCCCACCTGGTAAGGATCCCACACCGCGCAGCAATGTTCTAACACAGGACAAACGAGTGTAGTGTGTCTCTTTAGTGGACTTGTTGCATCTTCTAAGTGTCCTGCCAATGAAACGCAACCTTTGGCTCGCCTTCCCCACAATATTATCTATGTGGTCTTTCCAACTGAAGTTGTTCGTAATTTTAACACCCAGGTACTTAGTTGAATTGACAGCCTTGAGAATTGTACTATTTATCGAGTAATCGAATTCCAACGGATTTCTTTTGGAACTCATGTGGATCACCTCACACTTTTCGTTATTTAGCGTCAACTGCACCTGCCACACCATACAGAAATCTTTTCTAAATCGCTTTGCAACTGATACTGGTCTTCGGATGACCTTACTAGACGGTAAATTACAGCATCATCTGCTAACAACCTATGAGAACTGCTCATATTGTCACCCAGGTCATTTATATAGATCAGGAACAGCAGAGGTCCCAGGACGCTTCCCTGGGGAACACCTGATATCACTTCAGTTTTACTCGATGATTTGCCGTCTATTACTACGAACTGCTACCTTCCTGACAGGAAATCACGAATCCAGTCTCACAACTGAGACGATACCCTATAGGCTCACAGTTTGATTAGAAGTCGCTTGTGAGGAATGGTGTCAAAAGCTTTCCGGAAATCTAGAAATACGGAATCAACTTGAGATCCCCTGTCGATAGCGGCCATTACTTCGTGCGAATAAAGAGCTAGTTGCGTTGCACAAGAACGATGTTTTTTGAAACCATGCTGATTACGTATCAATAGATCGTTCCCTTCGAGGTGATTCATAATGTTTGAATACAGTATATGCTCCAAAACCCTACTGCAAACCGACGTCAGTGATATACGTTTGTAGTTCGATGGATTACTCCAATACCCTTCTTAAACACTGGTGCGACCTGCGCAATTTTCCAGTCTGTAGGTACAGATCTATCGGTGAGCGAGCGGTTGTATATGATTGCTAAGTAGGGAGCTATTGTATCAGCGTAATCTGAAAGGAACCTAATCGGTATACAATATGGACCTGAAGACTTGCCCGTATCAAGCGATTTGAGTTGTTTCGCAGCCCTAAGGTATCTACTTCTAAGAAACTCGTGCTAGCAGCTGTTCGCGTAACAAATTCTGGAATATTCCATTCGTCTTCCCTGGTGAAGGAATTTCGGAAAACTGCGTTCAATAACTCCGCTTTAGCGGCACAGTCGTCGGTAATAGTACCATCGTCACTGCGCAGCGAATGTATTGACTGCGTCTTGCCGCTTGTGTACTTTACATACGACCAGAATTTCTTCGGGTTTTCTACCAAATTTCGAGACAATGTTTCGTTGTGGAACCTATTAAACGCATCTCGCATTGAAGTCCGTGCCCAATTTCGCGCGTCTGTAAATTTTAGGCAATCTTCGGGATTTCGCGTTCTTCTGAACTTCGCATGCTTTTTCCGTTGCCTCTGCAACAGCGTTCGGACCTGTTTTGTGTACCATGGGGGATCAGTTCCATCTCTCACCAATTTATGAGGTATGAATCTCTCAATTGCTGTTGCTACTATATCTTTGAATTTGAGCCACATCTCGTCTACATTTGCGTAGTCAGTTCGGAAGGAATGGAGATTGTCTCTTGGGAAGGCTTCTAGTGACACTTCATCCGCTTTTTTAAATAAAATTATTTTGCGTTTGTTTCTGGTGGATTTGGAAGAAACGGTATTGAGCCTAGCTACAACGACCTTGTGATCACTAATCCCTGTATCAGTCAGGATGCCCTCTATTAGATCTGGATTGTTTGCGTCTAAGAGGTCAAGAGTGTTTTCGCAACCATTTACAATTCGCGTGGGTTCGTGGACCAACTGGTCCAAATAATTTGCTGAGAAAGCATTTAGGACAATCTCGGAAGATGTTTTCTGCCTACCACCGGTTTTGAACAAGTATTTTTGCCAACATATCGAGGGAAGGTTGAAGTCCCCACCAACTATAGCCGTATGAGTGGGGTATTTATTTGTTACGAGACTCAAATTTTCTCTGAACTGTTCAGCAACTATATCATCGGAATCTGGGGGTCGGTAGAAGGAGCCAATTATTAACTTAATTCGGCTGTTAAGTATAACCTCCACCCATACCAATTCGCACAAAGTATCTACTTCGACTTCACTACAAGATAAACCACTACTGACAGATACGAACACTCCACCACCAATTCTGCCTAATCTATCTTTCCTGAACACCGTCCGAGACTTCGTAAAAATTTCTGCGGAACTTATTTCAGGCTTTAGCCAGCTTTCTATACCTATAACGATTTCAGCTTCTGTGCTTTCTATTAGCGCTTGAAGCTCAGGGACTTTCCCAGCACAACTACAACAATTTACAACAAAAATTCCGACTGTTCCTTGATCCAAGCACGTCCTGTATTTGCCATGCACCCTTTGAGATTGCATCCCACCCCGTACTTTCCCGAGGTCTTCTAACCTAAAAAACCGCCCAGTCCACGCCACACAGCCTCCGCCATCCGTGTAGCCGCCATATGAGTGTAGTGAATTCCTGACCTATTCAGCGGAACCCGAAACCCCACCACCCTATGGCACAAGTCAAGGAATCTGCAGCCAACACGGTCGCAAAACCGTCTGAGCCTCTGATATGGCAGCAAGAGAGGGGAAGAAAACCAATGTGCACTCCGTGTGCATACCGGGGGGAGTCATTGCAGATATGGAAAGGGTCCTTCCGGATGCCATGAAGGGTACAGGGTGCACCCATCCGCAGGTGGTCGCTCATGTCGGCACCAATGATGTGTGTCGCTATGGATCGAAGGAAATCCTCTCTGGCTTCCGGCGGCTATCTGATTTGGTGAAGACTGCCAGTTTCGCTAGCGGGATGAAAGCAGAGCTCACCATCTGCAGCATCGTCGACAGGACTGACTGCGGACCTTTGGTACAGAGCCGAGTGGAGGGTCTGAATCAGAGGCTGAGGCGGTTCTGCGACCGTGTGGGCTGCAGATTCCTCGACTTGCGCCATAGGGTGGTCGGGTTTCGGGTTCCGCTGGATAGGTCAGGAGTCCACTACACGCAGAAAGCGGCTACACGGGTAGCAGGGGTTGTGTGGCGTGGACTGGGCGGTTTTTTTAGGTTAGTTGGCCTCGGGCAAGTACAGAAAGGGCAACAGCCTCAAAGGGTGCGGGGCAAAGTCAGGACATGCGGGGTCCAAGCAGCAATCGGTGTTGTAGTTGTAAACTGTCGAAGCTGCATTGGTAAAGTACTGGAACTTCAAGCGCTGATAGAAAGCACCAAAGCTGAAATCGTTATAGGTACAGAAAGCTGGCTGAAGCCAGAGATAAATTCAGCCGAAATTTTTACAAAGGCACAGACAGTGTTTAGAAAGGATAGATTGCATGCAACTGGTGGTGGCGTGTTTGTCGCTGTTAGTAGTAGTTTATCCTGTAGTGTAGTAGAAGTGGATAGTTTCTGTGAAATATTATGGGTGGAGGTTACACTCAACAACCGAGCTAGGTTAATAATTGGCTCCTTTTACCGACCTCCCGACTCAGCAGCATTAGTTGCAGAACAACTGAGAGAAAATTTGGAATACATTGCACATACATTTTCTCAGCATATTATAATCTTAGGTGGAGATTTCAATTTACCAGTTATAGACTGGGACACTCAGATGTTTAGGACGGGTGGTAGGGACAGAGCATCGAGTGACATTATACTGAGTGCACTATCCAAAAATTACCTCGAGCAATCAAACAGAGAACCGACTCGTGGAGATAACATCTTGGACCTACTGATAACAAACAGACCCGAACTTTTCGACTCTGTAAGTGCAGAACAGGGAATCAGTGATCATAAGGCCGTTGCAGCATCCCTGAATATGGAAGTTAATAGGAATATAAAAAAGGGAGGAAGCTTTATCTGTTTAGCAAGAGTAATAGAAGGCAGATTTCAGACTACCTAACAGATCAAAACGAAAATTTCTGTCCCGACACTGACAATGTTGAGAGTTTACGGAAAAAGTTTAAGGCAATTGTAAAATGCATTTTAGACAGGTACGTGCCGAGTAAAACTGTGAGGGACGGGAAAAACCCACCGTGGTTCAACAACAAAGTTAGGAAGCTACTGCGAAAGCAAAGAGAGCTTCACTCTAAGTTTAAACGCAGCCAAAACCTCTCAGACAAACAGAACCTAAACGATGTCAAAGTTAGCGTAAGGAGGGCTATGCGTGAAGCGTTCAGTGAATTCGAAAGTAAAATTCTATGTACCGACTTCACAGAAAATCCTAAGAAGTTCTGGTCTTACGTTAAATCAGTAAGTGGCTCGAAACAGCATATCCAGACACTCCGGGATGATGATGGCATTGAAACAGAGGATGACATGCGTAAAGCTGAAATACTAAACACCTTTTTCCAAAGCTGTTTCACAGAGGAAGACCGCACTGCAGTTCGTTCTCTAAATCCTCGCACAAACGAAAAAATGGCTGACATCGAAATAAGTGTCCAAGGAATAGAAAAGCAGCTGGAATCACTCAACAGAGGAAAGTCCACTGGACGTGACGGGATACCAATTCGTTTCTACACAGAGTACGCGAAAGAACTTGCCCCCCTTCTGACAGCCGTGTACCGAAAGTCTCTAGAGGAACGGAAGGTTCCAAATGATTGGAAAAGAGCACAGATAGTCCCAGTCTTCAAGAAGGGTCGTCGAGCAGATGCGCAAAACTATAGACCTATATCTCTGACGTCGATCTGTTGTAGAATTTTAGAACATGTTTTTTGCTACTCTGTAGGAATCAACATGGATTCCGGAAACAGCGATCGTGTGAGACTCAACTCGCTTTATTTGTTCATGAGACCCAGAAAATATTAGATACAGGCTCCCAGGTAGATGCTATTTTCCTTGACTTCCGGAAGGCGTTCGATACAGTTCCGCACTGTCGCCTGATAAACAAAGTAAGAGCCTACGGAATATCAGATCAGCTGTGTGGCTGGATTGAAGAGTTTTTAGCAAACAGAACACAGCATGTTGTTCTCAATGGAGAGACGTCTACAGACGTTAAAGTAACCTCTGGCGTGCCACAGGGGAGTGTTATGGGACCATTGCTTTTCACAATATATATAAATGACCTAGTAGATAGTGTCGGAAGTTCCATGCGGCTTTTCGAGGATGATGCTGTAGTATACAGAGAAGTTGCAGCATTAGAAAATTGTAGCGCAATGCAGGAAGATCTGCAGCGGATAGGCACTTGGTGCAGGGAGTGGCCACTGACCCTTAACATAGACAAATGTAATGTATTGCGAATACATAGAAAGGAGGATCCTTTATTGTATGATTATATGATAGCGGAACAAACACTGGTAGCAGTTACTTCTGTAAAATATCTGGGAGTATGCGTGCGGAACGATTTGAAGTGGAATGATCATATAAAATTAATTGTTGGTAAGACGGGTACCAGGTTGAGATTCATTGGGAGAGTCCTTAGAAAATGTAGTCCATCAACAAAGGAGGTGGCTTACAAAACACTCGTTCGACCTATACTTGAGTATTGCTCAACAGTGTGGGATCCGTACCAGATCGGGTTGACGGAGGAGATAGAGAAGATCCAAAGAGGAGCGGCGCATTTCGTCACACGGTTATTTGGTAACCGTGATAGCGTTACGGAGATGTTTAGCAAACTCAAGTGGCAGACTCTGCAAGAAAAAAATGGTTCAAATGGCTCTGAGCACTATGGGACTCAACTGCTGAGGTCATTAGTCCCCTAGAACTTAGAACTAGTTAAACCTAACTAACCTAAGGGCATCACAAACATCCATGCCCGAGGCAGGATTCGAACCTGCAACCGTAGCGGTCTTGCGGTTCCAGACTGCAGTGCCTTTAACTGCACGGCCACTTCGGCCGGCGACTCTGCAAGAGAGGCGCTCTGCATCGTGGTGTAGCTTGCTCGCCAGGTTTCGAGAGGGTGCGTTTCTGGATGAGGTACCGAATATATTGCTTCCCCGTACTTATACCTCCCAAGGAGATCACGAATATAAAATTAGAGAGATTCGAGCGCGCACGGAGGCTTTCAGACAGTCGTTCTTCCTGCGAACCATACGTGACTGGAACAGAAAAGGGAGGTAATGACAGTTGCACGTAAAGTGCCCTCCGCCACACACCGGTGGGTGGCTTGCGGAGTTTAAATGTAGATGTAGATGTAGATTCAGACCCTCCACCTGGCTCTGCACCAAAGGTCCGCAGTCAGTTCTGTCAACAATGCTGCACATGGTGAGCTCTGTCTTCATCTCGTAAGCAAGACCGGCAGTCTTCACCAAATCAGATAGCCGCTGGAATCCAGAGAGAATTTTCTCAGATCCAAAGCGACACACGTCATTAGTGCCGACATGAGTCACCACCTGCAGCTGGCTGCACCCTGTGCTCTTCATGGCATTCGGAAGGACCCTTTCCACATCAGGAATGACTCCACCCGGAATGCACACGGAGTGCACACTGGATTTCTTCCTCTCCTTAGCTGCCATATCCCTAAGGGGCCCCATTACGCGCCTAACATTGGAGCTCCCAACTACCAATAAGCCCACCCTCTGTGATTGCCCGGACCTTGAAGGCTGAGAATCATCCTCTGAAACAGGGCAGGCAGCTGCACCTGGCTCAGCCAGAGACAGTACCTGAAACCGCAAATAGTCTTCACTATATTGACTAAACACTTAAAATGCAGTCTGAGGGGTTTTTACTTAAGTGCGGCCGTTAATAACTGATGCTACAACACTTCACAATAAAATTCATAATTTAAAAGAACCCATTTGAAGTATAAAAAGATATTAAAATGATATGTCTGCTGCTCAGTTTACTGTGCACTGGCATCATAAAATTCACAGGTGGTTTCAGAGAACTTAATAATGTGTATGTCCCCCTCAGATTCAAAAATGTGAGATGTTACATGTTGAAACTTCCCATGCTGGAGACTTGAATTTGATTTGTAAAAACCAGAACTATTAAAAGATCCACCATTTTTCTCCCACAATTATTTTCGCATCTCATGGTTCTGTTTCCTGCATGCCCCAAATTGGATACTGTTTGGAACAAATGTCAGTTTAAACAATTTGGTCCCTGTGGTCCCCTTGCATTAATTTCTCCTGTCCCACCTATCTGTTCCTGCATTGACTTTTGATCACTCTTATAGCCATTTCCTCATGTACCTCTCTGGTACCTGACATCATCATTTAAATCTTTCACTGCTATCCCTCCAAGTTTCATTTTGAATTCTAACTCCGTTTTCTCTCCACTTACCATTCTGATTTCCTTTTCTGCTTGAAATTTGGTGGTTAGTACCCCAACTTGTATTGTTTCTTCTCTCTCCATTATTCCTCTGATTATTCCCTAAATTATTACTGAGTTTGAATTATACCACATTACTTGGTCCTTCCTGTCAATAAAATCCAAGAGATTTTCTATAGAATCTGTTGGAGAGTGTATCAATTCCCAAGATACGTTTTTTGGTAACCCCCTCCTCAGAGTAGAAATCTCAGTCAAAAGTCCCAATGGCCTATCCAAATTTACCAACCTTCTTAATTCCTCCTGACAAAATTATCTCATAGTTTGCCTACCTTCACATTAAACCGGCACGTTCAAAAAATCATTCTGTAATCTGCATTGTTTTGCTTGCCTCCAATACCTATTTAGAAACATCTGTTCAGATATGCTATATGATTTAAATGGTTCATTGCATTGATTTGCCAATATCTGTGCAGAACCCTCCAACAATCTTTTGACCAGTTTAATTTTGCTGTTGTCACTCATAACATCAATAAAACAATCCTTGCATACTGCCAGAAAATCTACAGCATGATACTTGCTTTCCCCTGAAAAAGTCTTACCACTGGTTACTTGTACCATAGGCAACCCCATACTTCCATTAGCCCCACATTATTCTACATTACTTAACCCTCCCGTTACCAAGGTTTTTCACACCTTTGTTTTACCAAGTGGGGTATCTGGACTAGCCCAAAAGAGTTTTGTGTTTTACTGTAATATTTGTTCTCAGATTTCGTTATTTCCATTGAATGGGTTTATTTAGTATTGAAAAACAGCTTTTCATGTTATTAGAAGTATTTAATCAGATCACAGATACAAAGTGCAAAAGAATTTTTACATCTTTCACTAAATTCATTACTCAACGAACAGAAATTAATAATCTATGTACCTCAACAGCCACTGCAGTAAAATAACTCAAGACTTTTTTCAACTTTTCAGGCAAGTACATTTTTGCACTGCATGCACTTCACAGTAAAAGTTTCTTCTCTGTGTATATTACAAACAGGTTTCCTGCACATTACACAACAGAATCTTGTTTTCCAATCTTCATTTCTCTTGCAATCTTGACATTGTTGTGGTGTTGGTAACTTGGAACACTGAGTCTGGATCACTGCTGTAGGAATTGCAATACCACAAGCTTTCAGTGCATCTTGTACATCTTTATGAAGAGCATTGATATTTTTGGCTCTTTCTTCCAAGTTGCCTTTGCTGAGTCCAAATGCCAGTTCAGTAGTGAAGAGTTTACATCAGCTTTGGTTATTCTTCTGTCATTCAGGAAATCTTTGAGTGTACAGAATATATGCATTCAGTGCTGCAATATCTATCATTTCCATGAAGATTCTTGTCATAAAGTTATTATATTTCGTATTTGCGAACATAATTTTCTGTTATCAGGATTACTCACTGGACATATCTGAAATTGTCAAGTGAGGGGTGAAGAAAGTGAACACAAACCTGAAATCATACTGCACTACAACAAAACCAAAGGTGCTGTAGACAATGGGCACAAAATGAAAAGATAATACAGTTGTGTTAGAGGAACAAGGCAATGGCATATATGACAATGCCCATCCGGCATTGGCCACACTTTTACACAATCATAAATTTTGTTGAAAAGTGACAGTTACTGCTCAATCTCCACACAGTTAACTAAACTAACACCACAGAAGTCACTGAAGGTTGATACACATACCGTATTCCGCTGCTTACTTCTCCACAAATCGCAATAATTTCAGTATAGACAAAAATCGGTTTCTTGACAGATGGTCTTTGTCAAGAGGCTCCATTTATTCATTCAGTTCATTATCAATATCCCGTTCATTTTCATCATCACTGTACATATACATATACATGTTTCATTTGTCATTGGCATTTTTCTCATTATACACATCTCCCTAGTTAACATTTCTTAAACTTTCTCTGAAGTACTCTCTAGGTACTTAATGGTACCTTTACTTGATGGTTTCTGAACTGTACACCCTGTTAGGTTTTGTAAGTGACTGTGGCCCCCATTACAGTTTCTGCTAATAGAGAAATAGTGAAGCCAACTTACTTTTCCCCTTCCTATTCAGGTGCAGGCCATGTGTAGTGTATCCCCACCTACCAATAGCATTAACTGGAACAACACTTATGTGAGATTTTGATGGTGTCTGGAGCATTGTGGGTGAACATGTTACAGCACAGCGTGTTCAGGTTATGCCCACGCTGTCTTGTTTATCTGCCATGGCAAAACACTCACAAATGACATCAGCCACAGCTCGCCGTAAATTGTGTGCATACAACTGCAGAGCCCACGGCTTATCATTCCACAGCATTGTTGAATTCCCAAGCGTCTCGGTTTCACCATCAGTTCATTACCACCGTGTGCCAAAATTATTATTGCACTATTAGGACCATCGAGATCCCAACACTCTGCTGTTCTGTCCTTCTCACTCAATACTCTCTAACCCTCCTCTCCTTGTTGCCAGAGGGCCACTTGCCACCAACTCGGCATCCCAGTATCTCTGCCACTCATGGCTGGAACACAATCATACCAAAAATCAGCACACTATTCTCACCAATTTTTTCTCCTACACTTAAGAAATGGTTGTTAAATACTTTAGCTACTTGTGTACTGTTGGTCAGGATGGTCTCATTCTCTTTAATAGTAATACTACACGCCCCAGTGGTTACTTTTCCTGTCTCCCTTCTAACAACATTCCATATAGAATTGATTTTATTGCTGGAGTTGTTAATTTCTTCTCTAATACACATATTTCTTGATTTCCTTACAACTTTCCTCAGTGTGCTACAATAATGTTTATAGTGTAAAACTACTTCTGGGTCTTTACTACTTCTTGCTGTCTCATACAGTTTTATTTTTCTTTCTGAAGACATTAATACCTGTAGTAATCCAAGGTTTCTTTGAAAAGTGTGTGGTGTTACATTTAGTAATTTTCTTTAGGAAACAATGTTCAAAAAAGGGTATAAATTTATCAAGAAATATGTTTCATTTGTTATTGGCATTTTTCTCATTATACATATCTCCCTAGTTAACATTTCTTAAACTTTCTCTGAAGTACTCTCTAGGTACTTAATGGTACCTTTACTTGATGGTTTCTGAACTGTACACCCTGTTAGGTTTTGTAAGTTAATCAGTTGTCCATCATGGTCTGACAATCCATTTACCACAGGGAAAGCATGTGTTTGTTTTACATCCTCTTTCTGTACATATACATTATCTATTAGTGCTACTGTCTAGAGCTATATGTGTAGGGAAATTGACCACTGATTCTAAGTTATATGTTGTTAATAACACTTCTAGTTCACTTTTATTATCAGAATTACTTAGAAAGTTTACATCAAAATGACCACAGATTAATAACTTCTTCTTTTTGTCTGGCAGACAACATAATAGGGAATCAAACTTTTTTATGAATAGATCCCAGTCGCCTAATGGGGACCTGCACACTCTTGCTAATATGAATACTACATTATCTAGCTGAAGTTCACATGTACAAACCTCAAAGTGCTTGACAGAATTTGTTACTTCTACAGTTTTGTATTTATACTCTTGTTTTATGAAAATGGCAACTCCTCCTATATCCATCCTAGATCTTCAAGTGTAAGATGCTAAATTATACCCATTAATACTAACACTATCCATCCCCACATTTACATGGTGTTCAGACAGACAGAGTATATCAATCTCATTTTTATTTTCGAGGTCATCTAATCACACTAATAGCTCATATACTTTATTTTTTATTCCCCTGATATTTTGATGAAGTAAGTTAATACTGCTGTTAGCTTTGTCCCTATTTACTGTACATGAAGTTTCTTTTATTCTATTTATCTTGATTGTTGTCTGTCTGGACTTTGTCTTTAACCTAAAAAACTTGTCTGCCTTGACCCATTAACCACAGGGATCACCCCTTGTGTGACTGTGGCCCCCATTACCGTTTCTGCTAATAGAGAAATAGAGAAGCTAACTTACGTTTCCCCTTCCTATTCAGGTGCATGCCATGTGTAGTGTATCCCCACCTACCAATAGCATTAACTGGAACAACACTTATGTGAGATTTTGATGGTGTCTGGAGCATCGTGTTCAGCTCAGTGTTAGCATTGTTTACCCAGGGCTGATCATGGCACTGAAAGACCACCAGAAACTCCACATTTATGTGCCCATTTTCTGCTCCTATTTTATCCAGGTCACTCCTAATACTGTATCTTGGATTCATAGCCAGGCTGTTTCCTGCTCCCCCAACTATAATTACCTGATCTTCCTTCTCAAAATCCCTGCATAGCTGACCTAAGTTTTCTGTCACCTGGCTAAGGCTAGCACTTGGTTTCACAAAACTTGTGACCTGGTATCCTGCACCTAAGTTCTCTTGAAGCTGCTGGCCCACACCCCTTCCATGACTGCTGCCTATAAGCAGAATTCTTCTTTTACTGTTCTGGTTTGATCCTGACTTGTCTTTTTTCTTTAAGCTAATAATTCTGCTTCAACCTACTTTCAACTACATCCGGATGAGGTCCTTCCTCCACTTCAGATAGCAGGCCAAACTGATTTACTCTTTGAATTTCTGGTGTTTTTTCAAGTGTTTTCCTTTTTTGCCCTTTGCTTGCTACCTCCCTTAACCTACATAATTCCAAGTTATCTTATTCAGCCTTAAGGACACAAATTTTTGCCTCCTGTTCAGCGATTTTTCTGTCCTTTCTACATAACCTACACTGCCATGGAAGAGCCTCATTTTCTACCTTTGATTCCTCGCCACTATATTCGGCCCAATGAAACCATAACTTACAGTCTACACAGAACACGGCCTCTTTCAAATTTCTATGACAACCACCACATTTTTGACACATGGTTTGACAGACAAACTTAACACAAAAGCAGAGAATAAGTTGGCACAAGACCACAGTAGTTTTGTAAGCTGTGCTAATCCATAAATTAACACTAATGTAGCCGGCAGCTGTGGCCGAGCAGTTCTAAGCGCTTCAGTCTGGAACTGTGCGACTGCTACGGTCACAGGTTCGAATCTTGCCTTGGGCATGGATGTGTGTGATGTCCTTAGGTTAGTTAGTGTGGTGTGCATACTGTAAGACCTTCGGTACACATACCATCAGATTATTTGACTTGTCGTTCTAACGAAGTAGGCGAGTGCCAGCAATATGTCTCGTGGTCTTATCGTGGCGTGTTTATCTTCTGCCGTTAGGTCAGATGATAGAAATGCCACTTGCACACTTAGAGTAGCAGATTGACGGTGACCAACTTTAAACAGAACTTGATTAATTTTCACACACATTTATTAAAATAATAACAAGCATCAAAATTACTTAACTTGGTTCTGGATGCTATTTGCAATTGACCATCTGAAGTTCCTTTGGTATTGGTGCATTAATCTTATTCTCACATATATCTCTGATATGTGACAAAGTGTCTATATTTCAGATTACTGCATAACATTATGTTTATCAGCATTCAAAGAAAAATAACCAATAAATCCAGAAGGTGTCGAAAGTTAAGGTTTTGATGTGCTCTTATGCTTTTACACAATAACCACCTCTAGTTCTCACATTTGTTATTTATTACTAACTGCACTTGATTTTCTTTTCATCTAGAATTCAATTTCAGTTTTTTTTCTTATATACATTTTAATTAAAATTCATTTCATATTTACTGGCAATGTAATATTGTGGGAAATATACAGATGTAAGATTTTTATAGAAAGTTCTTATTTCTCTCCTAGTTTCTTTTAGTAGCTCACAGTAGTTTAGAAAAGTCATAAGTTTGATGACCAGTGCAATTGAAAATGAAATTAATAACATACCCCTTTGGTCAATATTTATAGAAATTATCAGAATAACTACATCCAAGGATTGGAAAGTTCTTGTAGCTACATGGCAAGTAGCAGTGTTTGTTGTAAAGCTGCATGAGAAGTAGCAATGTACTCTAAATAGGACTCAGTATTTACAGATGTAAGTATATATTTATCTGAAAAATACTGTTGTAATTGGGCAAATGGTCTACCATTGTAATGGATTAAATAGCCTTCTTCTTCGTGCAAAAAATTAGAAAAAATGTTTAAATTATGAACTGCAAATAACAGGTTAAGATAATGATACTGCTGATGACACAATAATAATGTCAAAAATGGAGATCAATCATTCTTAAAATAAACAGCAACAAAGATAGACTCACTGGCACTGTGTCCGATGTGTTTAGTGGTTCAGTGAACCCACTGAAAAAAAGGTGATTGTGAAAATTATAGTCGTATATATTTAAACAATCATGTTTGGTTACTTTCTCATATTACATCAGTTTACCTGCATTTTCAAAGTATTTTTATTCTATGAAAAACTTTTACATATTTCAGATAGCACACATACATGCCAAACTGTTGTCCATGCACTGCTGATGTTCAGAGTCTCTTCTGAACCTCTGTGAGTAAGCTTATGGTGTTCCTTCAGCATAGAGTGGCAAGGGGAAACATTGGTGATAGTATGAACATTTGCACTAGAGGAAGCACAGGCTCAAATATGAGTCAGACTGTGATGAGAATGGATGAATGGATGCAAACCAAAAGGCTGCAGGCTACAACAACAGCAGTTAGCATGTTAGCACATGCATGGAGTGATCTTACTGTTGCTTAATGGTGTATTCAGTTACTTATTGTGCTTTTCTGTTAATATGCATATTCATTTGTTCTTGGGGTTTCTTTACAAAGAAGAGTGAACAGGATTCAGTATCTTTTAGTACCAAATTTCTTAGCTTAAACTGGGAAATGTGAAATAAAGAGGCTCATGCCTCAGCTCAAATTGAAAAAAAAGTGCAAAATAGCTGCAGTAAGACATTCTGCAGGTCTTTTAATGTAAATATATGTAAAAGAAATAGTTGCATTTGCATCTTCATCTTGTAACGATACATATTAAAGGCTTTACTTTAATGAAGTATGCGATCCCTTCCAAATTCAACCAGTTTAATGAGTATTTATGATTATAGAAAAATTATTGTGTATGTTAACAATGATTGCACAACATGTCTCCATAAACAGTCAACCCATTAAATTATACTGAATAACTGACCCACACAAAAGTTAATATCACTTGATCACTGATACAGCAAATTTCATCATGTAAAAACACTAAGTTCATCTTAAATAATTAATATGAAGTACGAGAAATAGTGGCCAACTTACGTATTTTGGATCTCCTTAAATAAAAATCGCCCAGTGAAACCTATTTGTTCACTAGGAGCGTTTTCACTCAGTATTCACGTAATCAATCCTATTTTAGACGAAAACCTATGTAATTCTTCATAATTCATGTTACTTACTTATTTATGCAAATTAGAGAAGTCAATTGACAAACTTCTAAAAAACGACCTTTTTGTAACAAAGAATTATTCTGTCAAGTCAACAAATCTGTCTGTCATTTTAATAACATGTTAAATTATGTCACTCGATGCAAATTAATAACTTTTCTGCACAAATTATGATAACAGATGTACATGTGACTCATAAACTGTATCTCTTTTTAGTAGTTCTTTGACAATGTTATAAATACAAGCAGCTAGAAGGGTCGAGAGACCAGTCGGAGGCAGTCGGGGCAGTCGGAATGTCACTTTGGTGAAGTGTGTTTCTGTGTTATTGTTTGGCAAAACAATGCAAAGAACATGTAAAGGAAGTACTACTTTGTGTTGTGTTATGGTCTTTGGTGGACAGTGGAATTAATATGGCCACTAAAGTAATAAATATTTGATGTTTACATACGTGTTGGTTTCGCTCGTTCTTTATCATCAAAAGCACATGAAAAACACGGGACCTCATGTTTTTTAACCCTAGACAACCAGATTTAGAGCCAGCATCAGCATCGAGACACAGCAGCGATCCAGCAAGCAGCAGCGATTACTACAATACAATGCATTGTAATGGCGCCAACCTAACATCAAGTGCTAACAAGCTCCGTAAATTGGAGTGAAATAGTGCGTTTACAGCAATTAGCCGAAATATCCAACTACGATTTGGCGGTCCATTTACAAAAGTGGGGGCTCGTCCGGGATCTTTAAGTGCATCGATGATAATAGTGCAGCGATAAATTTCGTAAGTGCTTAGCACTCCAAAAAAGTTTATTTGTGCAGTGTGGCAACAGTGAAAATATGTCAAAAATAAATAAATAAAGTGTGTTTGTGCGACTACGAAGAACTATCATCACACCGCTCGGGAGATTAACGTCTGGATTATGTCAATGGATTTCATCAATCAAGACTTCAGCTTCAATAAAACCGAATATAAGTGAAGAAAGCCAACAAGAACACCGATCACGACATCATAGCATAAAGCAAGGTATTTTGTTGTTGTCATTTAAAATAATTATTAGTGAAAATGTCTCTACCTGAGAGGGATGAGAGCGTAGGAAATGTAAAAATTGAACCAGGGGATGGTGAACAATTAAACTTAACAGAGTGGCTAGCAGGGTTTGCAACTCAAATAAGCTCACAACTTAAACAATCAAGTGAAGAAAACACAGATAGACTGAATAAGTTAAGTTTGGATTTTAAACAATCAAGTAAAGAAAACACAGATAGACTGGATAAGTTAAGTTTGGATTTTGATCTATTAAGTACTCAGCTCAATGAGAAGTGTGAGGAAATTAAAACTACCCTCAGTAAGAACACTAGCGAACAGTTGATACACTTCAGAAAAGAATTTCAAGTTAAAGTTGAAAGTTTAAATGAAAACATACAAGCTAACACAGACAGCATTGCTGTCATCTACAACAGAGTAGATGCTGAAGCTAAAAGATTAGATCAAAGAATAGACAAAACATCAGAAGACCTTAAACAAGAATACAACCTGTACACCACTAATGTAGATACAAAAGTAGAAAATATGCACACTAAATATTCACAATTGGAAGATGCATTGATGTCCAAACAAACGATTTACAATCAAAATACAATGTATGGGCACATCCAAGTGAAATGCTTTCCTGGTGAAAATCTGCACCCTATTGACTTTATTCACCAATGTAAGGATATGTTTGTTGTAGGAATGTCAGACAACATAAAAATTAAGTTAGTAAAACGGTTTCTAGAAGGGGAAGCCCTATCCTGGGCAAATGAGAATAATGATTCTTGGAATACGTTTGAAGAGTTTGAAGCCAAATTTATTTGTAAATTTTGGTCACAGTCCATACAAGCCAGATTAAAGTCAGAATTTCTAAATGGACCAGTGTATAGAGGGAAAGTAGGGGGAATGCAAAAATTTTGCAGAGATCAATTGAAAAAACTTGCTCACTTAACTAATTCTTTTGATATTATGACACAAATTGATGTTTTAAAAAGAAGATTACCAGAGAGACTGCAGTGGGAATTGGTCCATGGACCAGACGATTCAATGGAAGAGTTCCTGAAATTTGTAGATAGATTAGATAGGGCCTTGGAAAGAGAAAATAACCAAAGTTTTGGCTCTGGCAACAACCAGTATGGGGGGTGGAACAGGAATGTAAATAGAGATTATTATGGGAGGAGAGACTTTGAAAATACAGGAAATAATGCTCCAAATAGGGGAGATAGGAGATATGAACATAATTTCAGAAACAATACACAGGAGGGAGGATGGAGGAGAGATAACAGGAATGATAGAAATAGGTATTGGGGAAGAGAACAAGATAGAAGGGGGTTTGTTGAAACGAGTGAACAAAACGACAGCTACAAACGGACAGACCGAGGAAACCAGCCGGGAAACGGTGGACAGTCCCACTAGATGTCCGTAGTTTTGGGGCTAGACAATATTATGACAGGACAACACATAACCGAAACTGGAAAAGGAGAGGATACAATGTAAAGAGTAAATACCATGAAAATACTGAAGTTGTTAGAATGAATAAATTAGAATTTAATAAAAGGTTTTGGGATACTATGAGTAAAAGTGATACAGTTAATAAAAACTGTGTTCAAGCACAGGTAGTTAGTGAAAGTGCAGAAGTTGAAGGTATTGCAGAGTTCCATAGTTGGGCTGAAAAAGATACTGGTGTGAATAACAAGTCAGACACACCACAAGTGGAATCTATTTTGGGGGGTTTATTTGATATGAAGGGGGATGACGAAGTGTTTAATGGAGCCAAAGACTCAATTGCTGAGATTCAGATACATAGGGGGGAAACTGAAGATGAGGTTGTTGTGGAGAAGGAGGAAGAAGTAATAGAGGGACATTTAAATAATGATCCTAAATCAAGTGATGTTATTGATGAGAGTGTAGAGGAAGAAATAAAAGTATTTGTAGAATTGAAAAGTGATGATGAGATAAAGGTAAGTGATGTGACGAACATGGGTAATAATGAGGTTAATTTAAGTGAAATGCAGACTAGGGAATGTGTATCTGAGGACAAGCTATTGCCTATTGGGAACTATGAAACATTAAACTATGAGAATGGTACTAATAAGAATAATATTAAAGAAAATATAAAGGGATTAAATGTAAATGTGTGTTTCCAAGAAAAAGGGGAAAAGTTTTTAGAAGTTTTGTGGAACAACTATGGAAACTGTATAAACAAAGATGCCTTTTGGAAAGAATTAGCAAAGGTAAGTGCAACCTTGTATCCTATATGGTGGATAAAAATCCGTAGTGGACTTTATAAAAAAGGGGGTGAAAACAGTAGGTTGTTAAGTGACAACACAGTGTTAAAAGGAACAGATGAAAACAAAGGTTTATGTTTAAATGTCAATGCTTTGCAAACAGAGAGGGATGTGTCTAAGTGTAGGAAAGAGACATTAGACTTAGGAACTAAAGAAATTGAAAATGATGTATTATATGTTAAAGTAAACATTGACATTTGTCCATTTGAAATAAAAGAAAGCCCACATCCTAATGCGTATAGACTTATCTTCCCCAGATCAAGAAGGTTATTTGGATTAAGAAACATCACTGAATTGAAACCATATAAACATGATTAAGCACATTTCCCTGTTTAAATACAGTTACTTACCCATTTTCCATAAAGCATGTGATCAGCAAAGATTTTTACTGGATGTGTCAAGTAGCAACTACCACTCATACTACAGACCCTGGAAAAGTTCCAGATTTCTGAGAGAATGTTTTTATATTTTTATTGTCACTATTGAATATTAAATTTGGAGACATCTTCTTTACTTGCAATGGGCAAGAAGGTGACCAACATTTATTACTTTCTTTTTGTATTATTGAATATGGGACATACTTGCACCAAATATAAAAGACATTGTAAAAATTGTTGTGCAAGACCCATCATTGTGTTACTATTGTTTTCTTAGGCATAAGATTTGTGGACAATTTTCTACAGCCAATCAGATGTTTACCAAATTTGATGTTTGTGTTATGTTGTGACCAATTTAAGTGTCCAATTTTAGTATTCATATGTTCTTGTACTATCTTGAATATGTGTCTCAATGGGAGACAAGTTTTTTTTTTATATTTTCTTTTTTTTTTAAAGGCATATTATATTCATACATGTGACTTCTCTAGTGTTTGTGTTTATATATCATGTCCATACTTATAATTATGTTCTTTGTTTTCATTTTCTTTATGTGGCTCAAAAAGAGCAGACAGGTGGAATATTTTCCTATGGACATCTGACCTGTCCATCTATGTAATATATTTATGTTCCTTCTATTATCTTGACTAATCTGTGACGCAATGAGAGCTGACTTTGAAATAATTTACATATTTATTTTTTATATATCTTAAAATCGCATGTGATATATTTGTGTCTGTTTTTGATCATTTTCCATGTGGCTCACTGGGAGCAAAGCAACAATTTTTTTACTTTCATATATTACTAAATAATTTTATTATGCTGTCATACTGATTGACATAACACAAAGTGCATTTCAAACAACACAACTAAAATATTTGCAGGAAAAAGTCATTTTGAAACGGTGTAACGGTTGTTGTATACATACACATTATGCACAGTAATTGACACATTTGTCCTAGTCGGCTAATATCATTAACATTCTGTAAATGATATTACCCGAGGGGGGTATTGTAACGATACATATTAAAGGCTTTACTTTAATGAAGTATGCGATCCCTTCCAAATTCAACCAGTTTAATGAGTATTTATGATTATAGAAAAATTATTGTGTATGTTAACAATGATTGCACAACATGTCTCCATAAACAGTCAACCCATTAAATTATACTGAATAACTGACCCACACAAAAGTTAATATCACTTGATCACTGATACAGCAAATGTCATCATGTAAAAACACTAAGTTCATCTTAAATAATTAATATGAAGTACGAGAAATAGTGGCCAACTTACGTATTTTGGATCTCCTTAAATAAAAATCGCCCAGTGAAACCTATTTGTTCACTAGGAGCGTTTTCACTCAGTATTCACGTAATCAATCCTATTTTAGACGAAAACCTATGTAATTCTTCATAATTCATGTTACTTACTTATTTATGCAAATTAGAGAAGTCAATTGACAAACTTCTAAAAAACGACCTTTTTGTAACAAAGAATTATTCTGTCAAGTCAACAAATCTGTCTGTCATTTTAATAACATGTTAAATTATGTCACTCGATGCAAATTAATAACTTTTCTGCACAAATTATGATAACAGATGTACATGTGACTCATAAACTGTATCTCTTTTTAGTAGTTCTTTGACAATGTTATAAATACAAGCAGCTGGAAGGGTCGAGAGACCAGTCGGAGGCAGTCGGGGCAGTCGGAATGTCACTTTGGTGAAGTGTGTTTCTGTGTTATTGTTTGGCAAAACAATGCAAAGAACATGTAAAGGAAGTACTACTTTGTGTTGTGTTATGGTCTTTGGTGGACAGTGGAATTAATATGGCCACTAAAGTAATAAATATTTGATGTTTACATACGTGTTGGTTTCGCTCGTTCTTTATCATCAAAAGCACATGAAAAACACGGGACCTCATGTTTTTTAACCCTAGACAACCAGATTTAGAGCCAGCATCAGCATCGAGACACAGCAGCGATCCAGCAAGCAGCAGCGATTACTACAATACAATGCATTGTAATGGCGCCAACCTAACATCAAGTGCTAACAAGCTCCGTAAATTGGAGTGAAATAGTGCGTTTACAGCAATTAGCCGAAATATCCAACTACGATTTGGCGGTCCATTTACAAAAGTGGGGGCTCGTCCGGGATCTTTAAGTGCATCGATGATAATAGTGCAGCGATAAATTTCGTAAGTGCTTAGCACTCCAAAAAAGTTTATTTGTGCAGTGTGGCAACAGTGAAAATATGTCAAAAATAAATAAATAAAGTGTGTTTGTGCGACTACGAAGAACTATCATCACACCGCTCGGGAGATTAACGTCTGGATTATGTCAATGGATTTCATCAATCAAGACTTCAGCTTCAATAAAACCGAATATAAGTGAAGAAAGCCAACAAGAACACCGATCACGACATCATAGCATAAAGCAAGGTATTTTGTTGTTGTCATTTAAAATAATTATTAGTGAAAATGTCTCTACCTGAGAGGGATGAGAGCGTAGGAAATGTAAAAATTGAACCAGGGGATGGTGAACAATTAAACTTAACAGAGTGGCTAGCAGGGTTTGCAACTCAAATAAGCTCACAACTTAAACAATCAAGTGAAGAAAACACAGATAGACTGAATAAGTTAAGTTTGGATTTTAAACAATCAAGTAAAGAAAACACAGATAGACTGGATAAGTTAAGTTTGGATTTTGATCTATTAAGTACTCAGCTCAATGAGAAGTGTGAGGAAATTAAAACTACCCTCAGTAAGAACACTAGCGAACAGTTGATACACTTCAGAAAAGAATTTCAAGTTAAAGTTGAAAGTTTAAATGAAAACATACAAGCTAACACAGACAGCATTGCTGTCATCTACAACAGAGTAGATGCTGAAGCTAAAAGATTAGATCAAAGAATAGACAAAACATCAGAAGACCTTAAACAAGAATACAACCTGTACACCACTAATGTAGATACAAAAGTAGAAAATATGCACACTAAATATTCACAATTGGAAGATGCATTGATGTCCAAACAAACGATTTACAATCAAAATACAATGTATGGGCACATCCAAGTGAAATGCTTTCCTGGTGAAAATCTGCACCCTATTGACTTTATTCACCAATGTAAGGATATGTTTGTTGTAGGAATGTCAGACAACATAAAAATTAAGTTAGTAAAACGGTTTCTAGAAGGGGAAGCCCTATCCTGGGCAAATGAGAATAATGATTCTTGGAATACGTTTGAAGAGTTTGAAGCCAAATTTATTTGTAAATTTTGGTCACAGTCCATACAAGCCAGATTAAAGTCAGAATTTCTAAATGGACCAGTGTATAGAGGGAAAGTAGGGGGAATGCAAAAATTTTGCAGAGATCAATTGAAAAAACTTGCTCACTTAACTAATTCTTTTGATATTATGACACAAATTGATGTTTTAAAAAGAAGATTACCAGAGAGACTGCAGTGGGAATTGGTCCATGGACCAGACGATTCAATGGAAGAGTTCCTGAAATTTGTAGATAGATTAGATAGGGCCTTGGAAAGAGAAAATAACCAAAGTTTTGGCTCTGGCAACAACCAGTATGGGGGGTGGAACAGGAATGTAAATAGAGATTATTATGGGAGGAGAGACTTTGAAAATACAGGAAATAATGCTCCAAATAGGGGAGATAGGAGATATGAACATAATTTCAGAAACAATACACAGGAGGGAGGATGGAGGAGAGATAACAGGAATGATAGAAATAGGTATTGGGGAAGAGAACAAGATAGAAGGGGGTTTGTTGAAACGAGTGAACAAAACGACAGCTACAAACGGACAGACCGAGGAAACCAGCCGGGAAACGGTGGACAGTCCCACTAGATGTCCGTAGTTTTGGGGCTAGACAATATTATGACAGGACAACACATAACCGAAACTGGAAAAGGAGAGGATACAATGTAAAGAGTAAATACCATGAAAATACTGAAGTTGTTAGAATGAATAAATTAGAATTTAATAAAAGGTTTTGGGATACTATGAGTAAAAGTGATACAGTTAATAAAAACTGTGTTCAAGCACAGGTAGTTAGTGAAAGTGCAGAAGTTGAAGGTATTGCAGAGTTCCATAGTTGGGCTGAAAAAGATACTGGTGTGAATAACAAGTCAGACACACCACAAGTGGAATCTATTTTGGGGGGTTTATTTGATATGAAGGGGGATGACGAAGTGTTTAATGGAGCCAAAGACTCAATTGCTGAGATTCAGATACATAGGGGGGAAACTGAAGATGAGGTTGTTGTGGAGGAGGAGGAAGAAGTAATAGAGGGACATTTAAATAATGATCCTAAATCAAGTGATGTTATTGATGAGAGTGTAGAGGAAGAAATAAAAGTATTTGTAGAATTGAAAAGTGATGATGAGATAAAGGTAAGTGATGTGACGAACATGGGTAATAATGAGGTTAATTTAAGTGAAATGCAGACTAGGGAATGTGTATCTGAGGACAAGCTATTGCCTATTGGGAACTATGAAACATTAAACTATGAGAATGGTACTAATAAGAATAATATTAAAGAAAATATAAAGGGATTAAATGTAAATGTGTGTTTTCAAGAAAAAGGGGAAAAGTTTTTAGAAGTTTTGTGGAACAACTATGGAAACTGTATAAACAAAGATGCCTTTTGGAAAGAATTAGCAAAGGTAAGTGCAACCTTGTATCCTATATGGTGGATAAAAATCCGTAGTGGACTTTATAAAAAAGGGGGTGAAAACAGTAGGTTGTTAAGTGACAACACAGTGTTAAAAGGAACAGATGAAAACAAAGGTTTATGTTTAAATGTCAATGCTTTGCAAACAGAGAGGGATGTGTCTAAGTGTAGGAAAGAGACATTAGACTTAGGAACTAAAGAAATTGAAAATGATGTATTATATGTTAAAGTAAACATTGACATTTGTCCATTTGAAATAAAAGAAAGCCCACATCCTAATGCGTATAGACTTATCTTCCCCAGATCAAGAAGGTTATTTGGATTAAGAAACATCACTGAATTGAAACCATATAAACATGATTAAGCACATTTCCCTGTTTAAATACAGTTACTTACCCATTTTCCATAAAGCATGTGATCAGCAAAGATTTTTACTGGACGTGTCAAGTAGCAACTACCACTCATACTACAGACCCTGGAAAAGTTCCAGATTTCTGAGAGAATGTTTTTATATTTTTATTGTCACTATTGAATATTAAATTTGGAGACATCTTCTTTACTTGCAATGGGCAAGAAGGTGACCAACATTTATTACTTTCTTTTTGTATTATTGAATATGGGACATACTTGCACCAAATATAAAAGACATTGTAAAAATTGTTGTGCAAGACCCATCATTGTGTTACTATTGTTTTCTTAGGCATAAGATTTGTGGACAATTTTCTACAGCCAATCAGATGTTTACCAAATTTGATGTTTGTGTTATGTTGTGACCAATTTAAGTGTCCAATTTTAGTATTCATATGTTCTTGTACTATCTTGAATATGTGTCTCAATGGGAGACAAGTTTTTTTTTTATATTTTCTTTTTTTTTTAAAGGCATATTATATTCATACATGTGACTTCTCTAGTGTTTGTGTTTATATATCATGTCCATACTTATAATTATGTTCTTTGTTTTCATTTTCTTTATGTGGCTCAAAAAGAGCAGACAGGTGGAATATTTTCCTATGGACATCTGACCTGTCCATCTATGTAATATATTTATGTTCCTTCTATTATCTTGACTAATCTGTGACGCAATGAGAGCTGACTTTGAAATAATTTACATATTTATTTTTTATATATCTTAAAATCGCATGTGATATATTTGTGTCTGTTTTTGATCATTTTCCATGTGGCTCACTGGGAGCAAAGCAACAATTTTTTTACTTTCATATATTACTAAATAATTTTATTATGCTGTCATACTGATTGACATAACACAAAGTGCATTTCAAACAACACAACTAAAATATTTGCAGGAAAAAGTCATTTTGAAACGGTGTAACGGTTGTTGTATACATACACATTATGCACAGTAATTGACACATTTGTCCTAGTCGGCTAATATCATTAACATTCTGTAAATGATATTACCCGAGGGGGGTATTGTAACGATACATATTAAAGGCTTTACTTTAATGAAGTATGCGATCCCTTCCAAATTCAACCAGTTTAATGAGTATTTATGATTATAGAAAAATTATTGTGTATGTTAACAATGATTGCACAACATGTCTCCATAAACAGTCAACCCATTAAATTATACTGAATAACTGACCCACACAAAAGTTAATATCACTTGATCACTGATACAGCAAATGTCATCATGTAAAAACACTAAGTTCATCTTAAATAATTAATATGAAGTACGAGAAATAGTGGCCAACTTACGTATTTTGGATCTCCTTAAATAAAAATCGCCCAGTGAAACCTATTTGTTCACTAGGAGCGTTTTCACTCAGTATTCACATAATCAATCCTATTTTAGACGAAAACCTATGTAATTCTTCATAATTCATGTTACTTACTTATTTATGCAAATTAGAGAAGTCAATTGACAAACTTCTAAAAAACGACCTTTTTGTAACAAAGAATTATTCTGTCAAGTCAACAAATCTGTCTGTCATTTTAATAACATGTTAAATTATGTCACTCGATGCAAATTAATAACTTTTCTGCACAAATTATGATAACAGATGTACATGTGACTCATAAACTGTATCTCTTTTTAGTAGTTCTTTGACAATGTTATAAATACAAGCAGCTAGAAGGGTCGAGAGACCAGTCGGAGGCAGTCGGGGCAGTCGGAATGTCACTTTGGTGAAGTGTGTTTCTGTGTTATTGTTTGGCAAAACAATGCAAAGAACATGTAAAGGAAGTACTACTTTGTGTTGTGTTATGGTCTTTGGTGGACAGTGGAATTAATATGGCCACTAAAGTAATAAATATTTGATGTTTACATACGTGTTGGTTTCGCTCGTTCTTTATCATCAAAAGCACATGAAAAACACGGGACCTCATGTTTTTTAACCCTAGACAACCAGATTTAGAGCCAGCATCAGCATCGAGACACAGCAGCGATCCAGCAAGCAGCAGCGATTACTACAATACAATGCATTGTAATGGCGCCAACCTAACATCAAGTGCTAACAAGCTCCGTAAATTGGAGTGAAATAGTGCGTTTACAGCAATTAGCCGAAATATCCAACTACGATTTGGCGGTCCATTTACAATCTCTACAAATAAACTATTTTGCTTTCCATGATTGCTGTTTGCTAAGGGTAAAGAAACAAGTTGGAGATGGAGTGGTGTGTCAGATATAAGTTGTCTAACACAGAAGTTTAAGAAGGAGAAGGAACATATTGCACATAAGAATGCTTATTTAAATTTATCAGAACTTGTAAGAACAGAAATTAGGCAACAGCATAGCCCATCTTTCGGATGGAACATAGAAAGACACAATGACAATGTAAGGACAAAACATTATGTTGTTTCCAAAATAATTGACTGTATTAAGTTCTGGACTGACTGTGAATTTACCTTATGTGGACATGATGAAACAGTAGAATCTAGAAATCCTAGCATATTCAGAGGGCTAATAAGTTTCACTTCAGCTTTAGCTGCAGTTGTAAGAGAACACATGAACAATGCTATATCTTGAAGGGTACATCCAAGGATATACAAAGAATTTCTAGAGGATATGCCACATGTGTGTCATGAGGACATTAATGAAGAAATAGATAAGGTAGATTTTATGTCTGTAATAGCAGATGCAACTTCTGATGTATCTTCCAAATTTCAGTTGGTTGTAGTATTTCATTGTGTGTTATCTACTGGAGAGCTAGTTGAAAGATTTTGGACATTTCTTTTTTTTAAATTCATCTGATAATGATTCTTCCTCCTTAGTAGCTCACATTGAAAATGTCCTCACCAGTGTTGTCCAAGAACAGAAAGGAAAAGTAACATCTCATAATTGTGATGATGCTTGTGCCAAGCATGTCCAAGAAGCAAGGCTCCAGGCAATAGTTAGAGAAGAGTACCATTTTGCAAATTATGTGCACTGTTATGCACACCAGCTGAACTTAATTCTTGCCCAAATTACAAGCCAAATTAACATTGCAATACTATTGCAGAGGAATCCATATTCTTTTCTCATTCACCTGAAAGAATGACTGTTCTAGATGCAATTGTGAAACAAAGGATCCCTCATGGGTTAGCTACAAGACAGAACTTTAAATCGAGAACAGTCCCTACAATTCATCAGAACAAAGATACCATTCTAAAATGTCCTCAGCACATGCAAAATACCAGCAACCAGATAACAACAATGAATCAAGCATATGGTCTGAGGTTGAAACTCCACAAGCCAAAATTTTCTTTTTGGTTATAGGTATTTTATAAAATAATGACCCCTGTGGATTGCTTGTACGGCCAATTACAGAAACATGCCACTGATTCTGTCTCAATAAAGCAACCAATAGCATCATTTGAAAATGAAGTTTCAGAAATTAGACACTATGTTGATAATATGATAACTGAGGAACGAACAAACAAATGCAGCAAAAAGAAGACTGTTTTTGATGTGGGTGAAGCTAACACCTGTAAAGCTCTTTACAGTATTTGCAGTAGATAGATAACAAAACCAGTTCTATGTTTGATGTGTTGAGATTTTCATGTATTAATGTGAAAATACATGTGAAGCTGTATGTTGAATGATAAATAAACCACATTTTCTTACAGAATAACTGTTAATTCCATGGCATGTCATATAACTCCCTCAAGCTGAAATGTGATATTATGCAATATTTCAATATCTCAACACTAATGCCATCTTAAAAAGCTAAGCGAACTATTTACAATTGTTTGATGCCTCTTCTTGCATTTCAATACGCATTGCTTGCTAGCCAGTAAACATTTTTATGCAATGTTAGTGTGAACTATAAACACAAAGATGTGTGGAATCTTGATTCTGTGGTGTCTACGTCATTATATAAAGCATTGTGGGAGAATGAGAAGTATTTCTGTGATCACTGTTGTTACATCTCAATCACCTTGGAACCATGTGAATCTGTGATCCATATGGGAGTAATATCAGATGACTTGTGTGGTATACTTTAATGCTTTTAACAAGTAAGTTTACTTGAACTGCCTATGATATTCTAACATTCTTGTACAATAGTATATTGTGAAATGAAGGGATTAATTTATGTGTGATAAAAAGTTAATCTGTGTTTATTTGTGTTCCAGAGCATCTCAATTGTGCCTGCAATGTATTCATCTAAATGTGTTGTATATGTGACTTACTACCCAGAATAAAATTCTGTTGTGGCAAGGCACCTCAAACACTAAAAGAATATGGTGAGGGGTGAGGACTCTGGAAAAAACTTATGCCTAATTATATGGTTACCTGGGATAAAAACTTCTTTGGGGATTAAGGCACCATTAGAACCCATGTGAGTTGACATGACAGTGTTAAGGGGCTCTACCAAACAATACACACATCTCAAGAACAACAGGAACAGTGCCAAAAATCTAACATACCATACTTATGACTCAATGTTTTGTAAAGTAGTAGGTTGGATGAGGGTGCTAGTGTTTACATGTCTGTAGCATCATTAAGTTGAGTGAGTAATATACCAACTCTGTATGTCTATTGGCAAATGATCACGTGTGACTGTAATTAGAAAGGATGTTCTGCAAACTAAATGTTGCTTGCTGCAACACAGTTTAGGTGGAAAATGGGTTACAAATACTGATGACTCAAAACGTACTGGCCATCTGTTTAATAGTATGTTGGTTCACCTATGGAATGCAGTAAGTTGGTGTCCTGTGGATTCAGCAAGTCTTCGGTAGGTTTTCAGAGGGATGTGGCACCAAGTGTCTGACATAGATCAAGCATTTCCCAAAGCTTAGCAGCTGGTATGGAAGTGAAACAGGGACGATAAATAATTTAGACAAGAAGAGAATAGAAGCTTTCAAAATGTGGTGCTACAGAAGAATGCTGAAGATTAGATGGGTAGATCACATAACTAATGAGGAGGTATTGAATAGAATTGGGGAGAAGAGGAGCTTGTGGCACAACTTGACTAGAAGAAGGGATCAGTTGGTAGGACATATTCTGAGACATCAAGGGATCACCAATTTAGTACTGGAGGGCAGCGTGGAGGGTAAAAATCATAGAGAGAGACCAAGAGATGAATACACTAAGCAGATTCAGAAGGATGTGGGCTGTAGTAGGTACTGTGAGATGAAGAACCTTGTACAGGATAGAGTAGCATGGAGAGCTGCATCAAACCAGTCTCAGGACTGAAGACCACAACAACAACAGCAGATGGCGGTTTTTAGGCACCGAGCTGGTGCCTGTTAGTGTTCCAGTTGTGGTCCATTGGATCAAATCAGGAAAATTTGATGTCCAACGTATCAACTAAAGTCCACTGTCTTGCTCCTCAAACCACTGTAGCACAATTTTGACTTTGTGACATGGATAGTTATTCTACTTGAAATTCCATCACCACCAGGGAAGACATCAAGCCTGAAGGACTTCAGGTGGTCTGCAGTGATCTTCATGCAGTCTATAGCTGTCATATATGCCTTTGATTACCACCATAGGCCCCACAGAAGCCCAGATGAATGTCCCTGTAGCATAATACTGGCCTGAATCCATGGTGTGCTGCATGTTTCATTCAGATATTCACCTAGATGATGATGTATCGCGACTAACAAGAAATGTTATTCATCCAACCAGGTAACAGGTTTCCATTAATTCACAGTCTAGCCTTGCTGATCATGTTTCCATTGCAATTATTATTGTTTCAGTGTTTATTTTGTCAACATATTTCTTAATTAGTACTGTAGCTCAAATTTTAGAATTATAATTATTTTATAAAAGATTTTCCTTTATATTTTGTGTACTGTATTTATACGTCTAAAATAGATTAAAAACTTAAAAGGAACTATCAGTGATATATTTTCTCTTGAATTTACGACTCCATAAATTCAAATAAATATAGTCCTTCTACCCAATCCACTGACATTTGTTACACATCACATTTTTTATGGTTGGAAAAACAGTAACTTATTGTTTATTTATGTTCAATTATAAACACTTGAAATAAGAAATTATTTCAGGCTGAAAATTAAAACAGTTAAATGTTGTACTGAACACATTTTTATAAATTTTGAAAAGAAATTTGCAATTGCTATTATTATTTTCATTTCTATAATTTTTTGTCGATAACTTGAAAACTTTTGTAAAGTAAATTGTGTAATATATTAAATGCACATGAGTTTATTTTCACACAGCATGGTAGTGTGAAAAAGTTTTGCAAAAATCAGGCAAAGAAATTAGCACTCTTAAACAAACCACTTGATGTGTTAACACAGATGCTTTGAAAAGGATTTATCCACCTGAGTTTCAACAGGATTTAGTGTGTGGTTTGGATGACACTGTGGGTTAATTTTTTGAGATATAAGGACAAATGCTGGATGACATCACAAGAGTCACAGTCATCAACAGAGGGGAGGGAATCAGGATTGAGGAAAGGCCAATTATCAGGGAAGAGAACATGATAACCATAATGGTAATATGTTTCAGTCAAGGTGACATCATGGGAGTTTTTGGGACACTGTGATAAAAACAGGAGCAGAGTTTCTGGATGCAGAAACAGAAATTGGCAGGGAAGAAATGAAATGTAAAGGTAAGATCACTCAACAAATTATTTAGGTGAAAACTAATGGTCTCTCCATTGAAGATCTGCAGTTTAGGAGCCAATGAACTGAGAAATAAAAGGACCAACAGCAGTAATGTAAAATACAAAGACTGTGGTGGGATAATTAGTAATTACTGTAAAAATGTGTACTATCCTGTTAATGTAATGTCTGCTGAGAAAGAAACTTTTTATTGATGGGAAGTAAAAGATACAGGGAAGGATGATGCACATACATGCATGAAGGAAGAGCACGGAAAGATGGCTGGCGTACCAGAGTTTTATGAGTGGATAGTAAATTGTAACACTTGTAGTAATAAGAAGGTAACTGATTGAAATAATTACACAGGAACTGAAGGGTCAGCAGAAAAAGAAAAACAAAGTGCAGTAAGTGACTTTCTTTTCAAAAATGAGTTAACTGCTACAGCTTGGTTCTGATTGATCATAAGCTCATTTTCACAGACTAAAACTTAAAAAATAATAATAATAAAATAAAATAAAAAAGCCAAGCGAGTCCAGAGATATTTGTATTTTAAGTTTTGCTGTAATGAGAAGGGAGCAGGTAAGTCAATTTTTCAGGGGAAAGAAGCAGGCAAGTTAGTGGTGACTCATCCAATCATGAGAGGGCAGAGCAAGCAAAATTCTGATGTAATCTCTCCCAAAAGTGTATAGCATATATGCTATTATGTCAAACCCCATGTTTTTGTTGTACTGTGAATCGTTTACCATGAGTGACACTAACAGTGTCAGAGCAAATGTTTGTGCCAGTATTTGTAATGATGTGAATAAATGGAAGAAGACTGGATGAATGTCAGATGCATTACTATGAAAGAGAATCACATAAGAAGTTCCAGGGGTTGTTGGAGCTGCTGCAGCCTCAGAGACTCAAAGAAAATCTACTTACCTGAAAATCTGAATATAATAAAAAGGTACAATCATTTTAACAAAATTTATCCTGGTATATCTGCGTCTTATGACACATACCAAACGATTTTCAACACAACATTCAATATTTCTTTTGCATATCCTCATGCAGGCACTTGCACAGAGTGCAGTTCATTCACAGCAAAAATTGTAAACTTTAGTACTTGTACATCTATTTTATTTGTCTCATATCATATATTTTACAGATCACCTGATCACATCAATTTTTGGCTTATGACATACTCAGTTACACAATTTCTTCACACTATTTTTACCAGCACAGCTTTATGATGAACATAGTAATATTATTACATTGTTTTTCTCATGATCTACCAGTACCTAGTGTCTAAATTTTTCAGACATTATTTTACACATATGATGTTATGCATAACACTGTGATATTAAATAGTCATTGCTGATCAAATGATTGTCTCATCATGCATAAATTCCTGAGCTGAATAGTAGCATTTTGCCAGCAAGAGATGATGTAGTTTTTGCTTCAATGAACCTATCTCCACACTCAGCACATCTCTACCCTTGAGTTTATTGTACACTTTCATTCCTATTTACTTGGGTGTCTCTTGGTCGAGTTTTAAGTGATTTATTGGAAGCATGAAATTTTCTTTGGGTCTCATATTGTACATATGTTTGTAATGGTTGTCTTCAGTTAGCTCAGGATTACTGTGTAAAAAAATGATAATCTCAAATAATATGTACCATCCAGGGAGTGGGAATATTTTTAGATTCATGACTAGTGGATGACATAATGTTCTTGGAGGGACAGCACACATTTTTCCAACAATTCTGTTTTGAAGTGGCAGGATTCATCACATTTGGCTTGAATGTCCCCAAGAAATTAAATTGTATCTAATTATGGATTTAAAGTAACTGTTGTACACCACTTTCCAGCTGTTTATGTCTGTTACACCAGGTGGCATGTCCACAGCAAAAGCCAGGCTGTTCAATTTTGTAGCTAAATAATCTGTACATCTTGCCAGCTAATGCATTTGTCCAAGTTTAGTCCCAAGGTTCTCAAGGACTGAGCTTCTTCCACAACTTGATTTTTATGTGTTGTTGTTGTGGTATTCAGTCCAAAGATTGGTTTGATGCAGCTCTCCATGCTATTCTAGCCTGTGCAAACGTCTTCATCTCTGCCAGCCGCGGTGGCCGTGCGGTTCTGGCGCTGCAGTCCGGAACCACGGGGCTGCTATGGTCGCAGGTTCGAATCCTGCCTCAGGCATGGGTGTGTGTGATGTCCTTAGGTTAGTTAGGTTTAAGTAGTTCTAAGTTATAGGGGGCTTATGACTTAAGATGTTGAGTCCCATAGTGCTCAGAGCCATTTGAACCATTTCTTCATCTCTGGGTAACTACTGCAACCTACTTTCTTCTGCATCTGCTTAGTGTATTCGTCTCATAGTCTCCCTCTATGATTTTTACCCTCCATGATTCTGTCCAGTACTAAATTGGTGATCCCTTGATGCCCCGGAAGTGTCCTACCAACCAGCCCCTTCTTCTAGTCAAGTTGTGCCATAGATTCCTCTTCTCCCCAATTCTATTCAGTACCTCCTCATTAGTTACATGATGTCCGACCCGATAGCTGAGTGGTCAGTGTGACGGATTGCTGTCCTAAGGTCCCAGGTTCGATTCCCGGCTGGGTCAGAGATTTTCTCCACTCAGAGACTGGGTATTGTGTTGTCTTCATTATCATTTCATCCCCATCTGGTGTGCAGGTCACCCAATCTGGTGTTGAATGTAATAAGACCTGCACCAAGGCTGCCAGACCTGCCCCACAAGGGGCCTCCCGGCCAATGACGCCACACGCTCATTTCCAACCAGTTATGTGATCTACCCATCTAATCTTCAGCATTCTTCTGTAGCACCACATTTCAAAAGCTTCTATCCTCGTCTGCTTATACTGTTTATCATCCATGTTTCACATCCATACATGGCTACATTCCATACAAATACTTTTCAGGAAAAACTTCCTGACACTTGATCTATATTTGATGTTAACAAATTTCTATTTTCCAGAAACACTTTCCTTGCCATCACCTGTCTACATTTTATATCCTCTCTACATCACCCATCCTCAGTTCTTTTGCTGCCCAAATAGCAAAACTCATCTACTACTTTAAGTGTCTCATTTCCTAATCTAATTCCCTCGGCATCACCTGATTTAATTCAACTACATTCCATTATCGTCATTTTGATTTTGCTGATGTTCATCCTGTATCCTCCTTTTAAGGTTCTGTCCTTCCTGTTTAACTGATCTTCCAAGTCCTTTACTGTCTCTGACAGAATAAAGATGTCATCGCTAAACATCAAGATTTTTATTACTTCTCCATGGATTTTAATCCCTGCTCAAAATGTTTCTTAAGTCTCCTTTACTGCTTGTTCAAAGTACAGATTAAATAACAATGGGGATAGACAACAAAACTGTCTCACTTCCTTTTCAATCACTGCTTCCCTTTCATGCCCCTCGACTCTTATAACTGTCTTCTAATATATGTACCCTTGCCACCTTCAGAATTTGAAAGAGAGTATTTCAGTCAGTATTATCAAAAGCTTTCTCTAAGTCTACAAATGCTTTAAATGTAGGTTTGCCTTACCTTAACCTAGCTGCCAAGCTAAGTTGTAGGATCAGAATTGCCTCACATGTTTCTACATTTCTATGGGATCCAAACTGATCTTTCCTGAGGTCAGCTTCTACCAAATTTTCCTTTCATCTGTAAGGAATTCATGTTAGTATTCTGCAACTGTGACTAATTAAACTGATAGTTCAGTAATTTTCACACCTGTCAGCATCTGCTTGCTTTGGAATTGGAATTATTATATTTTTCTTGAAATCTGAGGATATTTCGCATATCTCATACATCTTTCGTATGAGGATTTTTATGTACAATACTGATATCACTTGTGTTTGATTGATTGGTAAATTGAGGAAACAGGGTTTTTGAAATTTTAAGTTTAGGACCATTTTGTTGAAACCATCTATCTCAGTTGTGTAGTATGTTTATTACAGCATCCACAATTCCCATTACATTTTCTTTTTCAATAAGTACAGAAATATAGCTTTCAGTCATGACTGCTGGGTACTGATACTGAGGGGTAAATCATTTATGTAAAAGAGAGACAATATTGGCCCTAGAATTAAGTCATGAGGGACTCCTTGCGAAATTGTATCCCACTTAGATACATAACTTATGGTCTGATGCCGTACCTATCTCACTCATGAAGCTACATGAGGTGATTCACTGAACTGAATACCCAATTTCATTTTAGTTTTTGAGAATAACATCACATTTTGTGATAAATGGTTCAAATAATGGCTCTGAGCACTATGGGACTTAACATCTGGGGTCATAAATCCCCTAGAACTTAGAACTACTTAAACCTAACTAACCTAAGGAAATTACACACATCCATGCCCGATGCAGGATTCGAACCTGCGACCGCAGCGGTCGCATGGTTCCAGACTGAAGTGCCTAGAGCTGCTCAGCCACAATGGCAGGCTTTTGTAATAAAATTTGTTTCCAAGATTGCAGCTAGTTTTTCAAAGGCTTTGGATAAGACTGGGAGGATAGATATAGGATGGTAATTTTCCATATCCTCCCATGATCCTTTTTGTTTAGTGGTTTTACCTCAGAATACTTAACTAAATCAGGGCAGCTGGCTTGCTCAAATGACTGATTGATTATTGTAGATAGGGGGTTTACTAGATTAGATTAGATTAGATTAGATTAATACTAGTTCCATGGATCATGAATACGATATTTTGTAATGATGTGGAACGAGTCCAATTTTCCAATACATGACATAATTAGGTTAATTTAACAACATACTTAAGTTAATATAACAACTTTATTTTATTGTGGTTTTTTGTTTTTCTTTATTTTTTTATTTTTTTTATTTTTTTATATTTTTTGTTTTTTTTTCTTAATTTATATCTAAAAATTCCTCTATGGAGTAGAAGGAGTTGTCATTCAGAAATTCTTTTAATTTCTTCTTAAATACTTGTTGGTTATCTGTCAGACTTTTGATACTATTTGGTAAGTGACCAAAGACTTTAGTGCCAGTATAATTCACCCCTTTCTGTGCCAAAGTTAGATTTAATCTTGAATAGTGAAGATCATCCTTTCTCCTAGTATTGTAGTTATGCACACTGCTGTTACTTTTGAATTGGGTTTGGTTGTTAATAACAAATTTCATAAGAGAGTATATATACTGAGAAGCTACTGTGAATATCCCTAGATCCTTAAATAAATGTCTGCAGGATGATCTTGGGTGGACTCCAGCTATTATTCTGATTACACGCTTTTGTGCAATAAATACTTTATTCCTCAGTGATGAATTACCCCAAAATATGATGCCATATGAAAGCAATGAGTGAAAATAGGCATAGTAAGCTAATTTACTAAGATGTTTATCACCAAAATTTGCAATGACCCTTATTGCATAAGTAGCTGAACTCAAACGTTTCAGCAGATCATCAATGTGTTTCTTCCAATTTAATCTCTCATCAATGGACACACCTAAAAATTTGCAATATTCTACCTTAGCTATATGCTTCTGATTAAGGTCTATATTTATTAATGGCGTCATACCATTCACTGTACGGAACTGTATGTACTGTGTCTTATCAAAATTCAGTGAGAGTCCGTTTACAAGGAACCACTTAGTAATTTTCTGGAAGACAGTATTGACAATTTCATCAGTTAATTCTTGTTTGTCAGGTGTGATTACTATACTTGTATCATCAGCAAAGAGAACTAACTTTGCCTCTTCATGAATATAGAATGGCAAGTCATTAATATATAATAAGAACAACAAAGGACCCAAGACTGACCCTTGTGGAACCCCATTCTTGATAGTTCCCCAGTTTGAGGAATGTGCTGATCTTTGCATGTTACGAGAACTACTTATTTCTACTTTCTGCACTCTTCCAGTTAGGTACGAATTAAACCATTTGTGCACTGTCCCACTCATGCCACAATACTTGAGCTTGTCTAGCAGAATTTCATGATTTACACAATCAAAAGCCTTTGAGAGATTACAAAAAATCCCAATGGGTGGTGTTCGGTTATTCAGATCATTCAAAATTTGACTGTTGAAAGCATATATGGCATTTTCTGTTGAAAAACCTTTCTGGAAACCAAACTGACATTTTGTTAGTACTTCATTTTTACAGATATATGAAGCTACTCTTGAATACATTACTTTCTCAAAAATTTTGGATAAAGCTGTTAGAAGGGAGATTGGACGGTAATTGTTGACATCAGATCTATCCCCCTTTTTATGCAAAGGTATAACAATAGCATATTTCAGTCTATCAGGGAAAATGCCCTGTTCCAGAGAGCTATTACACAGGTGGCTGAGAATCTTACTTATCTGTTGAGAACAAGCTTTTAGTATTTTGCTGGAAATGCCATCAATTCCATGTGAGTTTTTGCTTTTAAGCAACTTTATTATTTTCCTAATTTCAGAGGGAGAAGTGGGTGAGATTTCAGTTGTATCAAATTGCATAGGTATGGCCTCTTCCATTAACAGCCTAGCATCTTCTAATGAACACCTGGATCCTACTATATCCACAACATTTAGAAAATGATTATTAAAAATATTTTCAACTTCTGACTATTTTATCATACACAATTTAAATTACTTTGGAGGGTATATGATCTCATCCTGCAGTGTTTTTGTTTTTTAAGGACACATAGAATTTTTAAAATCTTCCATTCAGACTTTACTAAATGCCACAAGGGGATCTAGCAATGGACAAAGATGAGATGCAGATTGATCTTCTAATGAGAATGAACATTCTGCATATGCAAAAGGCCCAACCATTTTATGATTTAAAAAGGATCACCAAATGAAGGAAAAATAAAAAGAATGTGCTCATCTACAGAGCCTTTGCAAAAATTTATTGCTACCAAGTACAGTGACCAATGACATTTACTTTAAGTGGCAACTTTTGATGTATTCATTCAATATCCATTTCCTGCAATACACAAATACTTTTTTATGTTTACCTGTATGCATTGCCAAGAAGGATACAACTAAAATGTTGTCATTCTTGAGTCACTTCATCACTCATGTCTTAGATGAGGACACTATATATATATTTTGTGATTCTGTTAGTGGTCAAAAGAAAAACTTACCATCTGCTACTTCATTCACTATGTATCCCTTAATCAAATTAGTGTCCTGAATGAGATCAAAATTATATTCCCTGTGCATGGCTATTCATAGAGTGTGATATAAATGTTGGACTAATGGAAATGTCTGAAGATTTCAAGGAAATGTTCAAAGCATCCACTAGAGTCAGTGTTAATCAAGAGACAGTGACTGGAAAGCACTGTTGGACTCAAACTACACTGCAAAATACTCTTTCAGTATGCATCTTATTAATATAATATCAATTGAATCCAGGCAGTGCTGTTTGCTGAAATATCAAACAACTTATCACAGAGGAATAAAGACTGGCATCATGAGGATACTTCAACAATGTCAACCATTAGATGGGCTATTTGAATGGCTCATGTCTGCTTATAGTGGTATATTTAACTTCAGAATTCCTGACTTGCCTAATTCACAATAGGTTTGCAGTTATCTTCTGTTCACTGCAATACAACTCAAACTTTTCCAGTCTTTATTCTAATCTACTTCCAGTAAAGATGTACTAAGCTTGATGCAGTTTTGTCATCCTGTTCCTGTGAAGTTCCTCAGTCATTCCAATGGTCAGCAGCTGGAAGCCTGGTGTGATGTCACAGTTGTCCAAGGTGGTCTGTCAACATCCACTGCATCTGGGGAAGATGTGTAAAGAGCATTCCAGCTGCCACTGCCTGGTTGTAAGTGCACCAAAAATACAGCATCAAAGAACAAGAATAGTTATCTAGGAAGTGTCATTGTCAGGTTTGGTTCCTGATCAGGATTCCCACAAGTGTTTGATTGAGGGTCTGTTTCTCTCATGACAGCTGTGCCTGTGGGTAGATTCTGGTGTGGCAGTTGCCCTGCTTAATGCCCAAACATATTCAGACATTGGCTCTCTGCCAGTGTCACTGAAAAACAGTTCCCTCCAGGGATATGGTAAACAGCAAATCTCCTTGTTTGGTCATTTGTGGCTGAAGCTACCTATAAATTAGTGACTGTCATCTGTGATGTTACTTAAGCAAACTTTTTCAGGTTTGAATCCTTTCAGGTTTTTGGCTTTCCAGTCACAGATTCCATACGGTTGGTATCTTCCAAAGTCCTGCATCAGTCATTGGAATCTCTGTGCTCAGAATTTTATTTGCAGAAGGCCTAAGTGCCCCACAGGCTCTCAGGCTCAGATAACCTTGAAGCAGTCAGCTTGTCCTAGATTTTTTGTGCTAGGCAGATTTGTATAGCCCTACATTCCCAAGTCAAGGTAGATCTTGACCAGCTTGCCCCTCTTGGGGTTGTGGTTCCCATTTACTTGAGTGAATGGGCCTCATATCTTGACATCGTGAAGAAAATCTCTGGTAAATTGGGCTATGATTTTAAATTCACTGTGAATTCACAGTTTGTGGGAAACACATACCCATTGCCACATCTGAACAAAATGTTCATGTGCTTAGCAGAGCGTCTTTTCTTCTCTAAACTTGATCTTTCTGAAGCGTATCACTGTTCCCATAGATGAGGAGTCTAAGTACATTATGGTTCTTAATACACCGTTCAGCCTGTATCAATACCAACAGTTGATGTTTGGGGTGGCAAGTGCCCCACAGTGTTTCTGTGCTATTTGGAACAGATAATTTTCACTATTCTGCACTATTTCAACTACCAGTATGATGTTGTCACTACTGAAGATACATCTGCACAGTCTCAGGACCTTCTTTGGAAAGTCTGGGCCCCAGATCTGCATTGCAGTCTGCAAAAGTTCAAATTTTTCCAATCATCTTTTTAGTATCTGGGTCACACAATCTTGTAGCAAGGTATCTGATCCATGAAGAGTCTTGTTATGGTAATTGCAGACCAGCTGTGTCCCTTTTCATAGCATGAACTGCAGGTTTCCTGGGTAAAATTGCCTGTTACCATTGGTTGAATCTCAGAGCATCCACCATTGCACATCCTCTCTATCTCCTCTGCATGGATGTCTGGTGTCTGGTGTGACCAGGCCTTCACCATACTGAAGCAATGCTTCAAATGGCTCTGAGCACTATGGAACTCAACTTCTGAGGTCATCAGTCCCCTAGGACTTAGAACTACTTAAACCTAATGAACCTAAGGACATCACACACATCCATGCCCGAGGCAGGATTCAAACCTGCGACCGTAGCGGTCGCGCGGTTCCAGACTGTAGCGCCTAGAACCGCTTGGCCACCCCGGGCGGCAGCAATGCTTCAGGTTGGCACCATGTCTAGCTGCTTTTTATCACAAAAAACCCTTAGTTTTGGCTGCAGACAACTCTCAGTATGGGGCGGGGGCAGTCCTCACCCATCATAATACAGACAGCTTGGAGCAGCAACTGGCATTTGCATCCAAAACTCTCAGTCCAGCACAGGTCAACTACACTCAGGTTGAGAAGGAGACTCTGGCCATTGTGAATTCAGTCACTGGCACCAATTTCTGATTAACTATAGACCACAAGCCATGAATTTCATTATTTAGTGCACCCACCTTGGTCTCTGATAAGGCAGTCGAGAAGTAGCCTTGTTCTTCTCCAAATACAACTATGACATTAATTTTCACCCCACTGTGCACCATGCAAATGCAGACAGCTTACCCTGGATGCCCACTGGCCTGCAGTCTGAGTTTGATTGAGAGGTCATTTGTTTTCATTTTTATATAAATTGAGGGGGATAATGTTTCACAGCTGCAGATTCTGCATGGTACCTATTCTTTTGGACATGTCCAAAAGAACAGACACCACACATTCATATAATGTTTCCATTTGGATATCTCCTTCTGCCAAGTGGTAGACAGGTTTCTGATCACTAGTTTCTGACTTTCCAAGGCAACAGCACCCAACCCTGTCCTCAAACAGGTAGTCCACCTCATCCAGAAGTGTAGGTCTCCTTGTCCTCTGAACTTCTGATCAACTTCGTAACTACTTTGTGTTGCCCCATCATCTTGGTCTTGGATTGGGTCCTCCACCTCTCCATGGATGATGCAGGTCCCAGGATGGTTATTCCTGGAATTTTATGGCAGGAGGTCTTACGACTGTTATGTGAGGGTCACTGGGGTGTTTCCTACACCAAAGTCTTGGGTCACAGACAGGTGTACTAGCCTGGCATTGACCAGGAGCTGGAACATTTGGTTACTGTGTGTCCCCATTGTTCTAGTCAACAGGTGGCTCCCAAAGCTTCTTTCTCCTCATGGCCCCTAGCAACCTAACCCAGAGATTGCATCCATGTGAATTTTGCAGGTCTGTTTCTGAATGTGTTTTGGCTAATTGTCATTGATGCATTTTCACATTTTACATTCATAGTCTGGTGCTCCTTAGCCACTCTTAGAGTCACTATTCAGGCTCTCCCAAAGTTCTTTCTGTGAAAGGTCTCCCAGTTACTCTCATTTCTGCCAACAGACCTCAGTTTCTGTGTGTGGTCAGGCTTTTTCCGTGTTTGCTCCCTTCCTTTTCACACCAAATCTAATGGGGAAGCCAAGCACATGGTTAAACCTTTAAGACCAGGAAGAAAAAATATCTGCAGTCAGTATCCAATGAGGAGGCATCACAGTTTTTTCTGATGACCTATCACATGACTCCTTCTGGTTCCCGTAGCCCTGCCCAACCTTCTCCAAGAGCATCTCCACCATCTGTGATCTCACACCATGTGGATCTGTGCAAAAGACTAAGTTTATCAACATACGCATTGCACATTGTTTCTTCTTATAGAAATATGGAAATCATGAAGTCAGCGTATTATGGTTACTTTCATTCAGTTATGGCCTTTGGAATTATATTTTGGGGAAATCAGCCACTGGCTAAAAAAGTACTGTGTGTGCAAAAAGAGCCATAAGGATCATGTGTGGAGTCCATCCTAGAGCCACATGCAGGAATCTTTTTAAGAGGCTTGAAATACTTACATCCACTGCACAATATATATTGTCGTTGATGTGCTTCATATGGAAAGAAAAATCCTTCTTTAAGCTGAATAGTGCATATCACAGTCACAATACTAGAAGGAAACATGATATCCACTATGAACAGCCACATCTAAGTATGGTGCAGAAAGGAGTCCATTTCAGTGGCTGTAAGATTTTTAATGCCCTCCCTTCAAGAATTAAGTGTTTGGTAGATGATGATCTCTTGTTTAAAAAAACCTTAAGGCAATTCCTATTGCAAGGATCATTTTATACATTAGAAGAGTTCCTGAACTACAATGTTTAACATCTCTTGTATTGTAAATTGCAAATGTATGCCCAAATTAGTATTTGTAATACCGAATATTTTTATTGTAAACATATATTTTGCAATATTTATTTCTCTGAAGCACTTATTATTTTGTAATCTTTATCTCTCTCTAAAATGTATTTTTGTAGTGGGACCTAAGTTACTGTTTACTGTTTTTTGTTTTGTAATCTCTATCTATATCTAAAATATATTTTTTTTTGTAGTGGGACCTAAGCTACTGTTTACTGTTTTTGTTTTGTTTTATGTATTACCATAAATTCTGGCCAAAAGCTTGTAAAATTGACACGTTCCATATCCTGTGATAGTGTCACAACATGGATCACCGGAACAAGAGATAAATAAAAAAATAAATAAAAAAAATAAATACTGTAACAAGTTTTCCACTGGGAACAGCAGTCTTGACACATAGTGTTGGTTAGTGCCCCACTGATTACCAGCAGTCATTGTGTGTTAGAATGGCTGCCATGTTTACACCCTCTGGACTTGAGACCAGCCGGTCCACTACCATCAAAGTCAGCTGTGCATCCAGCTGGGCACCCACTCTCCTGTCTCGACCACACCTTTTCATTCACCACTGTCCCCATTTCTGGGTCCTGCCTGACCACTGGTGTTCCGGCCTCCTTTTCTGCCAGTGTCAGTACCTCTGCTTGATGAGTGTGTGACTACGCAGTCTCTGGCAGTGGCTCTGGTGGCCTTCCAAGCAATGGCTATGCCCCTTGCTGTTTCGACATCTTCTGCATGGCTTCAGCCTGCAGTGGAGCTGCTTCCACCTTCCACACTGCTGCCAGACATTCCAAGGTATCCCAGTTTGGACTGTCCATTGCTGATCCTGTCATCTCCTGCTCTTCATGGCCTGACAGCAGGGGGAGTGGGGCATTGGGGCACTCATTGAGGAGCCTACTTTGGCCTGTATTCTGTGGCCTTCAGGGACTCGGTGTTGCTCTCTCCTCTTGCTTCTGAGGCCTCCATGGAAATGGACTCCATCTCCACATTGAGGCCATCAGCACCTTGTGTGGGGAATCACCCACACTCTGCCCCTCCCCCACTCCCCCCCCCCCCCCCACCAGGGGGTGAGGGGTGTGGTGACCCACATAGGTTCCACACCCAAGATCTGGGTGTGCATTTCTGAGGTGCACCACAGAAGCCAGCAGACACTAGAACCCTCAGAGGCCATCACTCGTAGATGCTCATATAAGCTCTCCAATGTGCACTCTACCAGCCAGTCAATAGTTTATAGAGTCAGGCTCAGCCAGCCTCTCCCTCAATTACATGTTGGCATCCTGACTAGCATTATTGAACTAGTATGTAGCAACTCTATCACAAGTGTCTTCTTGTAACATGTTATTTCTAGAGGTAATAAAGTGTTGTGTCTGTCATTGTCTACGTGTTCTTGTGAGCAGAATATACCATACTAGGTTTATTCTTTTTATTTGGCTTAATAAAGACCTTATGAATATTTAGATTATCAATTTTTTTTAATTTTCTTAGGTGCTTAAAGTTTCAGTTTGTTGTTGAAACATTGGCACAATAGGAGTAGTACTTGAGTTGTGTGGAATTGTATCCCCAGATCTATGGTAATTTTGAACACCTATAGCTCTTTCCATTGCTTTCTCTGCATTTTAGAAAATGTAATTTTGCTGATTAGCCTGTAATCCTTTCATACAAGTCTCTACGTTCACTAACATAAATATACAGTTATTAAAAAGCAGTTATGATAATGACATTTGACTCTGAAATTCAAAGTACATCGAGTTTATGGTAACAGAAAATAAATTAAGGTTTACATTTGGTACATATAAACATTCTCCAGAAGTATGCTATATCACTGGTCTCCACTGGAAACCTCTCATTCAAGACCTCCCAGTTAGCACACTGGACTCACATGCAGGAGGGTGATGGTTCAAACCCACATCCCGCCAACCAGAGTTAGGTTTTCCATGATTTCCTTAAATCGCTCCAGGCAAATGTCAGAATGGTTCATTTGAAATGGTGTGGTCGATTTCCTTCTCATTCCTTGGCACGATCTGACCTTGTGCTCTGTCTACAATGACCTTGGTTCTGACTGGACAATAAACCCAGTCTTCCTTCCTCCATTCTGTCACCTCCCACTTGAGTTCCTTCGAATTCAGTAGCACCAGCAATCAACACATTCATAAATTGATTTATTTTTCATAATTTATTAACCAGTCTCTTGTAAATGTCATGTGTTGTGTGTGTTTCCACAATCTTGGTACCAAATGTTTTCTCAATCAGATTGCAAATTTATGTCATTTACATTGGCAATAGATAATCCAACAGTGGCTAGTGCTTTACATTTGAAACTTTTTGATTATTTACTGGTGAGTTGTTTGCTTCTATCATTTCCATCTAATATTCCATGTGGACGTTCCCTGGCAAAAATGACTACTTTATTTTTCATGGTTGCTTGAATAATTGTCTTCAAAATATTCTAAATATGTTGCACATGTTTTTTTCTGCAATATTTTTCTGCATGCTTGTTTTTGCCATATTTGAAACAAAGAGATATAGACTTTCCTGCTGACTTGCTCTGACAAAGTGTTTATTTACTTCTAAGTTAAAAGCTTTGTGATACATATTTGAAGGGTCCTTCTGATTTACTCCATCTTCTTTGAGATGTAAACTTTCAAATAATGTGTTGAGATTTCTGTTACATGCTGCTACATTATCCCATACAGTACAGCAGTAGAGAAGTTTGGGTACTAACATTATAAGAATTTGCGACGTAATCCACCTGTCTTTCACAGCTTCTCCTTCTATTGCTAAATCCTCCACACTTCTATTAAGTGTGGAGGGTGTTGTATTTATGTAAAACAAAATTATCAGTATAAGACCAGAAGCGATTTATGTGTAATCAGTGAAGAGCAACATTTTGAACTGGCAGCAGTTGAAATCAGGGACCAATACAGGTGTAGGAATTTGATTATCTTATGTATATACAGATCTCCTAGTGGAGACTTCAATATCTTTTTCTCCAAACTTAATCATGTTCTTAACAAGATATCCACTCCAAAGAACCACATTCTCATATGTGGAGACCTAAATGTTGATAAACTGAATCCTGATTCTACATGGGACTCATTACAAAGTCTTGCTCAAAGTTTCAATTTAGTTCCAATGGTTAACAGTGCAACCAGAATAACAAAATACTCAAAGACAGCTGTTGATCAGGTATTAACAGATTTAGGCAAAGATAACTGTGACGTGGTGGTAGCAGAGCTAGGATTATCTGATCACTCAGCTCAAATCATTAATATAAAAGTGGCTCCAGAAGAAACAAAGAAAATGAATATTTACAGACGAATTTTTTCTAAAAAAAATAGACATGAGTTTGCCAAACAGATAGCAGGACAAACATGGGACTCAGTATACTCAGAAGTAGGTGCAAATGAAAAATTCAAAAATTTCATGACATTGTTTAAATTAAATTTTGAAGAAACATTTCCTAAAGTATTATGTCCATTATCAACAGCAGGAAAAAGCAAGTGGGTCACAAAAGGAATCAAAAAATCATCTGAAACACTAAAGTACATGAGCTCCATTAAACACAGCCAAACTAATCCTGCTTTCTCACTCTTTTATAAAAGATATAGGAAAACATATAGGAAAATATTGCTTGCAGCAAAGAGAGCTCATAACTCCAAAATAGTGCACTCTGCTGAAAACAAAAATAAGGCAGTATGGAAGATTGTGAAGCAGGAAACTGGTACCAGGAAAATAAATCTGTCAAACTTGAAAATCAAAGAGGAAGGGACTCTAATAAAAGACCCAATATATTTGGCAAACTATATAAATGATTATTTTAGTAGCATAGGAATAAAATTACAGGAAAATTTTCTAACAGCCCCTCAGGTCAAAAAGCCAAATAATGGTGTATCACACTCAATGGTGTTATTCCCTACAACACAGGAAGAAGTCTATAAAGCAGTCAGCAAACTGAGAAACAAAAACTCAGCTGGTCTGGATGAAGTCCCCATTTTTATAATTAAGGACTGTATCAAGAGCCTACTTCCACCTTTAGTTGATATTATAAATCAATCTTTCAAGCAGGGCTACTTTCCAGACTATTTAAAATATGCGAAATTACTACCTCTCTTCAAAAAAGGTGATGCAGGAATAATTGAAAATTATAGGCCAATTTCTCTACTATCATGCTTTGCAAAAATATTAGAAACTATTATGAAAGATAGGCTAATGAATTATTTAAATAAATACAACTTACTGTCTGTTGACCAGTTTGGATTTCGATCAGGGAAAAGCACAGAATCAGCAACAGCACACCTCACAAAACACATTCTAGAAGCATTAGATAAAGGGAACTACACAACAGGTATATTTCTTGACCTAACTAAAGCGTTTGATACAGTAGACCACAACATATTGTTAAATAAGTTAGATGAACTTGGAATAAGGGGACTTGTGAACAAATGGTTCCAGTCATATCTAAAAAATAGAAGACAGATAACTGAAATCTCACATATTTCAAGTTGCTCAAACTATATTGTAAAGTATACTTCAGACCCAAATTATGTAAATATAGGTGTCCCACAGGGTAGTGTCCTTGGCCCAGTACTATTCCTCATTTACATAAGCGACTTCCCACAGAGCATCAAGCATGGACAAACAATATTGTTTGCAGATGACTCAAATGTTGTAATCAGTGACAAATCACCAGATGCACTAAAATAAAGAGCCAAACAAACACTAAACAGTGTACGTGAGTGGGCATCCAATAATAAACTAACATTAAATCTTAAAAAAACAAATGCTGTTAACTTCTATGTCTGCAAAAAACCACACTATAACAACTTTAAGTTAAACAATGAAATTATAGAATGTGTAGACTACACAAAATTTCTTGGTATGCGTGTTGACAGTCAGTTAAAGTGGGAAGAACATATTAAAATACTTAGTAACAGAATCGCTACAGCATGCTATGCTCCGAGAATTCTGACTGCAGTTTGTGATACTACATGTGTCAGATCTGTATATTTTTCTTATATCCACTCTGTTATCACCTATGGAATAATATTTTGGGGAGTCAACAGTAAAAATATTCAAATAGTTTTCAAATTACAGAAAAGAGCAATTCGTATAATAACCAAGAGTGGCAGTAGGGCTCACTGCCTTGAACATTTCCAAAAGCTGGAAATCCTAACTGTCCCCTGTGAATACATTTTTCAAAGTGTTATGTATGTAAAAAAAATATTGACTGCTATATGAAAAATTCTTTAGTACACAGCTATGAAACTAGAAACCAATACAATCTGCATCTAGAGAGGAAAAATAAAGTTAAAACTCAGCAGAGCTTGTTGTACAATGCTGTTAAATTATATAATAAATTACCCCAAAAAATAAAAGATATTGACACAATCGGACAGTTCAAAACAAAACTAAAATTTTTTTTATTAAATAAAAGTTATTACGCAGTAATGGACTATCTGAATTAAAACATGTAGTGTAATTAAAGTAGCCTGCATTGTAATACATGAGGAAATCAAAAATTGTACAGTACTATAAGAAAATTACAAATTACACAAGGTTATAAAACTAATTTAAGATACCTCAAAAATGTGTGTAAATACAAATTTTATGTGTATAATTGTAGGTATATTGTATTGTATATGATTTTGCTGACGAAATCCACACAATGTAATTTGTTACATGGATTAATAAAGAAATCAATCAATCAATCAATATTCTTGAATTGCAGGTAGTTTTGAATAGCTAGGTTACCAGAATCAAATTTGTTTCTGAGGAAATTTCTTTCCAAACCTTCAATTGCTAATTTAGATTTCTAGTCATGTTCTTCTAATTTTTGAAGCATTTGACTTGTTGACTACCAAGTTGCTATTTTCATGGCACGTTGTTGCTGACTTTCAAACCTATAAAAACTGTGCCTCATGGTCTTTCTCAATCCAAGACTTATCATGCTGTTTAGTTTCTTCTCCTATCAGTTTAATTTCGTGATCAGTTGCTACTAAATACCAGGCTGATTTGAAAAGTTCTCAGAATCACCATGAGAGGTCAGCACTATTGCAACGAGTTGTTCACGTGATATTCATTGGACTGTTGCCTGTAAACACATGCAACATCAGTGTTATTGGAAGAGAGCTGTGGTGGTGATGTGGCTCTGTTGTTTGGTCCCTCATATGGATTTGCAAAGATGGAAAAAATTGAGATACGAGAAGTGATTAAGTACTTCGCAAAGAAATGTATGAAAGCAAAGGACATGCATGCAAATTTCCAGAATACACTGGGGGACTCTGCTCCTTCATATTCAACTGTTTCCAAGTGGACAAATTAATTTAAGTTTGGTCGGGAGAGCTTAGCTGATGATTGTCGCAGAGGTTGGCCAAGATATGTCACTACACCAGAAACCATTGCAAAAATGCACAAAATGGTCATGGAGGTTCACTGATTGAAAGTGTTTGAATTACTCATGCTTTCCAGATGTCATCTGAAAGGGTATATTACATTTTAACTGAAGAATTAGAATTGAAAAACTGCAAGATGAGTGTTGTGACTCTTGATGCTGGATCAAAAATGCATGAGAGTGGACATATCAGAACAATGTTTGGCCCATTTTAGGAGAAACAAACAAGATTTTTTTGTGCCAGTTTGTGACCACAGATGAGACTTGGGTGCATTACTATATCCCAGAGACAAAACAACAGTCAAAACAGTGGAAACATGCTGATTCTCCACCACCAAAGAAAACAAAGACAATTCCTTTGGCAGGAAAGGACATGGCATCAGTGTTCTGGGATGTGAAGGGGATTCTGTTTGTAGATTATCTCCCCACTGGGCAAATAATTACTGGAGAATACTATACTAACCTCCTGGACAAATTGAAACAAAAGGTATATGAATAAAGGCCAGGCTTAGCAAAGAAGAAAGTTATCTTCCATCAAGACAACACTCACCTGCACACATGTGTGGTCAGTATGGCAAAATTACATGAACCAAGATATGAATTGTTGCCACCCATGAATTATTCACCTGCAATGGCTCCATCAGACCTCCATCTCTTCCCAAAACAGATAATTTTTCTTGGTGGACCAAGATTCGCTTCAAACGAAGAATTGATAGCCAGAGTTAACAACTATTTTGCAGGCCTGGAGAAAACACATTTACGAGATGGGATGGAAATGGAAATGTCATATGGTTAGGGCCTTCCATTGGGTAGACCGTTTGCCTGGTGCAAGTCTTTAGAATTGATGCCACTTCAGCGACTTGCATGTTGAACAAGATGGGATCAAGGCACTGGAACATTATTGGACCAAATGCAGTAATCTACAAGGAGACTACATTGAAAAATAAGAAAAAGTTTCAGTGATGTAAGTACTTTTTTTCTATTCCATTCCGAGAACTTTTCAAGCCAATCTCATAAAACTTCTGCCCCTTTTACATTATTGACTTTCTTGCCAGCAGTTGATTGTTTGAAACATGTGAGTCTAATGCAGCATCCCTGGTGATTTATTTCTTTATTGGGTCTTGTCTATTTTGAGTAGTTATTTTTGTTTACACACCAGAACCTCAGATGGCCAAACTACTTTTCTTTATCGAATTCTTGCTTATGAGATAGTTCTTCTTATTGAACTAGTTCAATAAACAAGTTCAAATGAACTATATAGTTAATTTGTATAGTTAAAATCTAAAAACATAAGAGCACCAATAAATAACAGCATCCTTAAACTAACAAATCAGAAACTAAATTTTATTGCTTATAAAAATTGAATGACCTTTATGAACAGAACAAATCCAGTGTGCGTAATAATAAGAACTTCTTGTTTTGTAAATGCAGTCTTTTTGTTTGAAAGGACTGAGCATTTTCAGCTCTAACTATGGCCTTTAGTTAGGAACCTGGATAGATTAAATTATTCTCATTGTTTCCAGAGCATTTATATGCTTTTTCTTATCTAGTAGAGTCTGGAAAGAGAAAAAAATTCATTCTCATTCAATACTTACAAAAATTAATTCTTAATAAGAGAAAGACATATCTAGATACTGGGCAATTAAGGTGAAAAAAACCATAAAAGTATCATATTAAATGTAAATGAGGGTCCAGGGAAGGAAGGATTGAAGCTAAGGTAACTAATGGAATGGTTTCAGTCCTCTGAATGTATTCACACAGTTCAGAACTGGGGCCTGAACTGAACTAAGTGAACTAATTATTTAGAATGGTTTTGGTCTTCCAAACAGATACTTTTTGCACAGGAGTTCACAACTATGAACAGTGGAAGTGTGGTGTACTTAGTCAATGACATTCACATGCAGGGGCGGGTGGGGCCATGTGCCCCCTTGCTTGAGGGAAACGAAGAAAGGATAGTGAACTCAGTTTTTCTTCCAAGAAAATGATTTAAAAGTCAATATTATGTAGGTTTTTAACAGGGTTGGAACTAGAAGTTTATTATGGCTGCTTGGAAGTCACCATTCATCTTCCAAAATATGAAAAATACTCCATACTTCCAGATCTAGGTCCCCCTTGCCCCCCCCCCCCCCCTAGAAACTACTGAATGGGTGTCATTGTACTCACTATCATGGGAGAGGATATTAGTGCATGCACATTCGAAATTCCAGTAGGCAGGGGAACTGAGGAGTAAAAGAGTGATAGTTTAGTAAAAGAAACACTGCTCCTAAGCATTCCTCTCCTGGATTAGTTCATTTTAATTAGTTGCTTCATGAACTACATATGTTTAGCCAGAATCAAAACAGTGTGGGTTGTGAGAGATGTCTGCTGGGCAGTTTGGCATTTGAAGGGTGAAAGTGTTATGAGTATGGGGAAGTCGAGTACAGTGCCGGTACAATTATCAATAAGGTACAACATGATATGGTAGACTTACACTTTATTGAGGAAACATACACATGGGTAACAGACACATAACTGTTCACCATGGATGCTAGGAATGAAATGAAGCCTCTGGTGAGGCCACAGATATTCCACTACCAGCTTGTCAACGATGTACATTGTATATTGTAATGGATGTCTTCAAAAGGGACTATCCTTTATTTAGGAAACAATTGAAATGTAATAACAAGCAATATAAAGTTTATTAATAAGCAAAGCAGAATTAATAATGGAAGTTTTTGTCAATAGTTGTGTGATAAATTATTTACACTCCTGAGAACTCAAAGAACAGGAAATGTTTCATCCAGACATTTCAGAACACGTACATTTATTTTCTAAAGAAAACATATACTTGAAAATACTTCAAACATTAAATACATTTTAACACTTTTCTGCTTCATCTTTTGTATCTTGTTCTCTTGTTAAGTGCCACATAACAATGAAAAATTTTCATTAAAATGTGCTTATTTACTTTATGATTATATTAGAAAGAAACATTCCACATGGGAAAAATATATTAAAAAAAAATAATTCTGTGACTTACCAAACGAGAAAATGCTGGTAGATAGACACAATAAAAAACACACAAATTTCAACCTTTCGCAACCCACGGTTGCTTCATCAGGAAAGGGAAGGAGAGGGAAAGACAACAGGGTGTGGGTTTTAAGGGAGAGGGTAAGGAGTCATTCCAATCCCGGGAGCAGAAAGACTTACCTTGGGGGGGGGGGGAAGGGACAGGTATACACTTGCACACAAACACATATCCGTCCACACATATACAGATACAAGCAGACATATATAAAGGAAATATGTTTGGGCAGAGACGTCAATTGAGGCGGAAGTACAGAAGCAAAGTTGTTGGGTGACAAGTGATGTACGAGGGGTGGCAACTTGAAATTAGCGGAAGTTGAGGCCTGGTGGGTAATGGGAAGAGAGCATATATTGAAGGGCAAGTTCCCATCTCCGGAGTTCTGATAGGTTGGTGTCAGTGGGAAGTATCCAGATAACCCGGATGGAGTAACACTGTGCCGAGATGTGCTGGCCATGCACCAAGGCATGTTTAGACACAGGGTGATCCTCATTACCAACAAACACTGTCCGACCGTGTCCGTTCATGTGAATGGGCAGTTTGTTGCTGGTCATTCCCACATAGAAGGCTTCACAGGTCAGTTGGTAAATCACATGAGTGGTTTCACACATGGCTCTGCCTTTGATCATGTACACCTTCCGAGTTACAGGACTGGAGTAGGTGGTGGTGGGAGGGTGCATGAGACATGTTTTACACTGGGAGCGGTTACAAGGGTAGGAGCCAGAGGGTAGGGAAGGTGGTTTGGAGATTTCATAAGGATGAACCAAGAGGTTGCGAAGGTTAGGTGGACAGCGGAAAGACACTATTGGTGGAGTGGGGAGGATTTTATGAAGGATGGATCTCATTTCAGGGCAGGATTTGAGGAAGTCATATCCATGCTGGAGAGCCACATTTAGAGTCTGATCCAGTCCCGGAAAGTATCCTGTCACAAGTGGGGCAATTTTGGGGTTCTTCTGTGGGAGGTTCTGGGATTGAGGGGATGAGGAAGTGGCTCTGGTTATTTGCTTCTGTACCAGGTCGGGAGGGTAGTTGCAGAATGCAAAAGCTGTTTTCAGGATGTTGGTGGAATGGTTCAGGGATTCGGGACTGGAGCAGATTCGTTTGCCATGAAGACCTTAGCTGTAGGGAAGGGAATGTTAGATATGGAATGGGTGGCAGCTGTCATAATGGAGGTACTGTTGCTTGTTGGTGTGTTTGATGTGGACAGATGTGTGAAGCTGACCATTGGACAGATGGAGGTCAATGTTGAGGAAAGTGGCATGGGATTTGGAGTAGGATCAGGTGAATCTGATGGAACCAAAGGAGTTCAGGTTGGAGAGAAAATTCTGGAGTTCTTCTTCACTGTGAGTCCAGATCATGAGGATGTCATCAATAAATCTGTACCAAACTTTGGGTTGGCAGGCCTGGGTAACCAAGAAGGTTTCCTCTAAGTGACCCATAAATAGGTTGGCGTACGAGGGGGCCATCCTGGTACCCATGGCTGTTCCCTTTATATATTGGTGGTCTGGCCTTCAAAAGTAAAGAAGTTGTGAGTTAGGATGAAGCTGGCTAAGGCAATGAGGAAAGAGGTTTTAGGTTGGGTGGTAGGTGATCGGCGTGAAAGGAAGTGCTCCATTGCAGCGAGGTCCTGGACATGCAGGGTATTTTTGTATAGAGAAGTGTCATAAATGGTTACAAGGATGGTTTCCGGGGGTAATAGATTGGGTAAGGATTCCAGGCATTTGAGAAAGTGGTTGGTGTCTTTGATGAAGTATGGGAGACTGCATATAATGGGTTGAAGGTGTTGATCTACGTAGGCAGAGATACGTTCTGTGGGGGCTTGGTAACCAGCTACAATGGGGCGGCCGGGATGTTTGGGTTTGTGAATTTTAGGAAGTAGGTAGAAGGTAGTGGTGTGGGGTGTCGGTGGGGTCAGGAGGTTGATGGAGTCAGGTGAAAGGTTTTGTAGTGGGCCTAAGGTTCTATGGATTCCTTGAAGCTCCGCCTGGATATCAGGAATGGGATTACCATGGCAAACTTTGTGTGGAGTGTTGTCTGAAAGCTGATGCAGTCCCTCAGCCACATACTCCCGACGATCAAGTACCACGGTTGTGGAACCCTTGTCAGCCGGAAGAATGATGATGGATCGGTCAGCCTTCAGATCACGGATAGCCTGGGATTCAGCTGTGGTGATGTTGGAAGTGGGATTAAGGTTTTTCAAGAGAGATTGAGATGCAAGGCTGGAAGTGAGAAATTCCTAGAAGGTTTGGAGAGGGTGATTTTGAGGAAGAGGAGGTGGGTCCCACTGTGATGGAGGACAGAACTGTTCCAGGCAACGTTCAATTTGGATAGTGTCTTGGGGAGTTGGATCATTAGGAGTAGGATTAGGATTATTTTTCTTCATGGCAAAGTGATATTTCCAGCAGAGACTACGAGTGTAGGACAGTAAATCTTTGATGAGGGCTGTTTGGTTGAATCTGGCAGTGGGGCTAATGGTGAGGCCTTTGAATAGGACAGAGGTTTTGGATTGGGAGAGAGGTTTGGAGGGAAGGTTAACTACTGAATTGGGGTGCTGTGGTTCCAGATTTTGTTGACTAGAATTTTGAGGTTTTTGGGGGAGTGGAGTTGGAAGTTGAGATTGAGTAGAAGGGAGAGACTGGGTCTGTGTGCAATGAGAGGAGGTTGGGGTTTGTTGGAAATGTTGTGAGGGGTCAGTGAGTTGCCTTTCCGGAGGTGGGAAACCAGGAAATTGGATAGTTTTTTGAGGTGGAGGGTGGCATGTTCTCCTTGTAACCATTAATGCCACTTCCCTATACACAAATATCCAGCATGTCCAGGGCCTTGCTGCAATGGAGGACTTCCTTTCACGCCAATCACCTGCCACCCTACCTAAAACCTCTCTCCTCATTACCTTAGCCAGCTTCATCCTAACTCACAACTTCTTCACTTTTGGATGCCACACATACCAACATTTAAAGGGAACAGCCATGGGTACCAGGATGGCCCCCTCGTACACTTAGAGGAAGCCTTCTTGGTTACTCAGACATGCCAACCCAAAGTTTTATTGATGACATCCTCATGAGCTGGACTCACAGTGAAGAAGAACTCCAGAATTTCCTCTCCAACCTGAACTCCTTTGGTTCCATCAGAATCACCTGATCCTACTCCAAATCCCATGCCACTTTCCTCGACGTTGACCTCCATCTGTTCAATGTTCAGCTTTACACATCCGTCCACATCAAACCCACCAACAAGTAACAGTACCTCCATTATGACAGCTGCCACCCATTCCATATCTAACATTCCCTTCCCTACAGCTTAAGTCTTCATGGCAAACGAATCTGGTCCAGTCGAGAATCCCTGAACCATTACACCAACAACCTGAAAACAGCTTTCGCATCCGGCAACTACCCTCCTGACCTGGTACAGAAGCAAATAACCAGAGCCACATCCTCATCCCCTCAATCCCAGAACCTCCCACAGAAGAACCCCAAAAGTGCCCCACTTGTGACACGATACTTTCCGGGACTGGATCAGACTCTGAATATGGCTCTCCAGCAGGGATATGACTTCCTCAAATACTACCCTGAAATGAGATCCGTCTGTCATGAAATCCTCCCCATCTCTATGAAATCCCCAAACCAACTTCCCTATCCTCTGGCTCCTACCCTTGTAACTGCCCCCGGTGTAAAACTGTCCCATGCACCCTCCCACCACCACCTACTCCAGTCCTGTAACCCAGAAGGTGTACATGATCAAAGGCAGAGCCAGGTGTGAAAGCACCCATGTGATTTACCAACTGACCTGTCTACACTGTGAAGCCTTCTATGTGGAAATGACCAGCAACAAACTGTTGATTCGCATGAACGGACACAGGCAGACAGTGTTTGTTGGTAATGAGGATCACCCTGTGGCTAAACATGCCTTGGTGCATGGCCAGCACATCTTGGCACAGTGTTACACCGTCCGAGTTATCTGGATACTTCCCACTGACACCGACCTATCAGAACTTCGGAGATGGGAACTTGCCCTTCAGTATATCCTCTCTTCACGATACCCACCAGGCCTCAACCTCCGTTAATTTCAAGTTGCTACCCCTCGTGCATGACTTGTCACCTAACAACATCTTTGCCTCCGTACTTCCACCTCGACTGACATATCTGCCCAAACTCTTTGCCTTTACATATGTCTGCTTGTGTCTGTATATGTGCGGATGGATATGTGTGTGTGTGTGTGTGTGTGTGTGTGTGCGAGTGTATACCTCTCCCTTTTGCCCCCTAAGGTAAGTGTTTCCACTACCATTATTGGAATGACTCCTTACCCTTTCCCTTGAAACCGACATCCTTTCGTCTTTCCCTCTCCTTCGTTTTTTTTTGATGAAGCAACCATGGGTTGTGAAAGCTAGAAATTTGTGTGTGTGCTTTTTATTGTGTCTATCTATCAGCGCTTTCTCATTTGGTAAGTCACAGAATTTTTTTTTTTAATATATTTTCCCCATGTGGAATGTTTCTTTCTATTATATTCATATCATTAATTTGAACCCAACAATTACGTTTGTTATATTCACTGTTGCATTTCGAAATCTTTCCTGTCACCTTACTTTCTCTTTTTGTTTGTGCAAGTAGTTTCACTTCGTATTCACCTTCCTTTTTTCCGTAATGTACCATACAAGTTATCCTGCCTGTATATACTCAATACTACGTAATTTACTTCCAAACCATAACCAAAAGTTTTTAACGCTTTCGACACTACCGCTGCTATAAAATCCACCGTTCCCAGTTCACAAACATTTCTCGTGTAACCTCATGAATACTATTTCACAGCTTCAGTTCCTTTCACCTATTAAACAATTATTTCAGCTAGTTCTAACAACTTTCGTTTTATTTCCATTCCCGTTTTTCCCACATAACCGATCATTTTTAGCAGCTTCCCACAGGTTTTAAAGTTATTATTTCTTCGTCAGACAATTGTTAGCCTCATTTCCATAATCTGCCACCACATAACCAGTCCTTTTAATACATTTACATGGAGTTTTTTCAAAATTTTCCCGTATTTCTCCACCCTTTAACGTGTTTTGGAGGCAAAACAACCACCTTACCTTCGTACACATCGTTGATTACCAACCTAAGTTCACTACAAGATCAACATAGCTCAGCTTAAACCAACACTTTTTCGGCTTTTTTCACACCAGAACTCCAGCTGCTTTCTAGTTCACCTTTATCCCTCCCCATATATTTTTATTTTCACTTATAGCCTCATGTTACGCTTTCCACCTTCTAATACCATGTCACCCTCACAACAGCCATGGGTACCAGGATGGCCCCCTCATATGCCAACCTATTTATGGGTCGCTTAGAGGAAGCATTCTTGGTTACCCAGGCCTGCCAACTTAAAGTTTGGTACAGATTTATTGATGACATCCTCATGATCTTGACTCACAGTGAAGAAGAACTCCAGAATTTCCTCTCCAACCTGAACTCCTTTGGTTTCATCAGATTCACCTGATCGTACTCCAAATCCCATGCCGCTTTTCTCGACATTGACCTCCATCTGTCCAATGGTCAGCTTCACACATCTGTCCATATCAAACCCACCAACAAGCAACAGTACCTCCATTATAACAGGTGCCACCCATTCCATATCAAATGTTCCCTTTCCTACAGCTAAGGTCTTCCTGGCAAACGAATCTGCTACAGTCCCGAATCCCTGAACCATTACTCCAACAACCTGAAAACAGCTTTCGCATCCGGCAACTACCCTCCCGACCTGGTACAGAAGCAAATAACCAGAGCCACTTCCTCATCCCCTCAATCCCAGAACCTCTCACAGAAGAACCCCAAAAGTGCCCCACTTGTGACAGGATACTTTCTGGGACTGGATCAGACTCTGAATGTGGCCCTCCAGCAGGGATATGACTTCCTTAAATCCTGCCCTGAAATGAGATCCATCCTTCATGATATCCTCCCCACTCCGTCAAGAGTGTCTTTCTGCCGTCCACCTAACCTTCGCAACCTCTTGGTTCATCCCTATGAAATCCCCACACCACCTTCCCTACCCTCTGGCTTCTACCCTTGTAACCACCCCTGGTGTAAAACTGTCCTAAGGTAAGTGTTTCCACTTCCGGGATTGGAATGACTCCTTACCCTCTCCTTTAAAACCCACATCCTTTCGTCTTTCCCTCTCCTTCCCTCTTTCCCGATGAAGCAACTGTGGGTTGCAAAAGCTTGAAATTTGTGTGTGTGCCTTTGTGTGCTTTTTTATTGAGTCTATCTAACAACGCTTTCTCGTTTGCTAAGTCACAGAATTTTTTTTTAATATGTTTATTTACTTTGTTATATATGGATTGCATAGGCTTTTTCTCTGTAACTCCGTAAAACATAAATTCTGTTTTGCTTGTCTCTCTTGTAGGAGAACACTAGTAGGAAAAATAATAGGAACTTGTTAACTTTTCAGTTCATCACAAAAACATAGCAAGTAACACAATAAAGATTAAGAAGACATGAACAAACAAAGTCCCTTTCAATAATAGGGGGGAATTAGCCTAATAGGTTCTCCAGATATTAGCAGACACTATCGTAGCCCCTCATTTCTGAACAAGCCCATTGTACGGCATACTCAGAACTTTAGAACTCTACACTTAACCCATTCAGTAAATCATAGACAATACAGACACACTAGTATCATGGTTCACTGCTAATTTACATGCAAGCACAAAAGACACACTCACTTAGAGTAATTGATTTTTACCAGACAGTTGCTCATTTAAAAGGGGCTTAACGTTAAGTCTAGCTTAAATCACATAGAGAGGCAACTGAAATTTCCATGGTGAGCCTCTAACAGAGGTTCCCTTTGTGACTTAATAGAATCCATTGATAACAGAATGTACTATCTGTGAAGTTAAAGCATGTAATGACTTTTCTGGCAGTTGCTTGACTGATGATTAACAAACTAAATCCATGAGTTTCATTTACTGGCGATAACTTGCCAGATACTTCAGACCATTTGATGATGCAGTGCATCACTGAGCCATTTGTGTGCTCCTTTGTAATAGCTGATGAATAGTTACATATCCAATTTTCTACTGGTGTGTGTCTGAGCCATAACATCTTGTTTTAATGTAATTATTTGGTGCTTTTTAAAGGAGTACATTGTCATATATAAACAATTGACTCAGCAAAGAGTATATACTACAACATTATTAAATAACAACAACAACAACAAAAACAATAGTAATAATGATAATAATACATGGATGTATATTGAAACACCTTACACAGCACATAAGAAGAATACATACAAAATAATTAATCTCAACAAACTATGAGCTTGTTGTAAGTAGCTGTTTTGGAATGGTTGTTGGTTAGCACTGTGTGTGAAGGCACATATTTGCATGGAAAAGTTTGTAACTTATTATTTGTGTAATGTGTTGTGGTATTGTAATTGAAACAGTAAATGATAAAGATGACAGAGCTCTACAACAATTCCTTTCAAAATTTGATAAATGAACAAGAAAACATGTGCTGGGTATTCAAATCAGGGCAATAAATAATAATGATGAGAGAAGTCTACAACAATTCCTTTCAAAAATTAATACTTTAACACAAATATTTGGATCTCTCATCATTGAATTAGATAGGTACTGAGGAAATAACAAGAAGTTCTAGAAAATTTCAATGAAGAGACAAGCTAAGTAACTCACACTTCCTTTCTTTCTTTTCTTTTTCTCACCTTTTTTAAAGTACAGTACAATAATTTGCCTTGCCTTTGTTAGTTGTCTTACACATAACAAAGCAATAGTTGTGATTGATGTCTGTTCAACAATTCCAAACATTGATTTTAATGAACCACCAAACATAAGTGAGGCTAGAATAATATCCATACAGATATATTTGATGCCTTTTTCAGTGTAACAGAAGGCTACGAGCCAACTCTGAGTTTAAAAAAAGAAAGAAATAATAATAATTTAGAGTGTATGGAAAGTCATTAATTTGTGTTGCGACCATCAACGTTTGTTATATTTTGGGTTGTTTGTGGCGTCAATCCATGGATCAATAGCCCAGAACATCATGTGTGTATTATGTCATCGAGTTGATCTTTATTTTGTGTACTTCCGGGACCTCAGTTTCCACCTAGTCTTCGACCTGTACGTTTGTCGTGTAATAAAAGTATTGATGCTGAGAAGAGAGAACCGTAGTCATTTTCTTACCACCTTGATAGCTCTTTCAGTGGTGACCCCAAAGTTTGAATAATCTGTCGAACAGAGTACAAAGTGACTACCGCAACGGCTTCCGCATTCTGTGTGGACCTTTGTCTGCTACACAATGGCCTTCTACAACAGCAACTAAATTCAAGCACGCCAACTGTAGTCGCTACCTGACCTGAATTTCCGCAGTCCTATAGCTTCGAGAACCCAGGGACCTCATCAGGTGCAGTGGTTTTGAGCATGACGCCAGCGGTCTCTGACTCCGGCTTTGTTAGCACCGAAGTGCTTCAGTTTACGCTGCACAGCACTACTAAAAACCACTACGCACTGATACCGAACTTTAATGCATGTACTGTAGTGGGGAGCATAACTTTCATAATGTGCCACAACAGGACACCATTTTGAATGTGCAAGCTCTACGTGTGTAACACTCTGTGCCGGTTGCACACTACGTGAATGTCATTTGCCAGCCTGTTACTCTGAGGGTTCATCAGTGCAGTAATTTGAGCGTGTCAGGTTCCACCAAGCTCATTAGTGACTCTGTGATGGACAATTTCGCTGTAGATGTGGAGGACCAATTGCATAATAACCTGTTGAGCAACCGCCGTGACCACTTTGACCTTCCGCCGCAACAACCGGTCCCACTTCACTCCACACTAGGCTTCCTGATAACGGATTTCGCTTCCCCTCCAGCTACTATGAACACAGCTGGCATGTCTGCTTCCTCTCTACCGCCCTCACGATGCAGAGTTAACTTTGACTTGCCCAATTCTTCGTCCACGAGCAGCTGCCCGCATACTTCGACCACCAGTTTGTCGAACTACTGAAACTTTCGGCATTCAAACCTGCTCACCCGGGATTCTGGTTCAACCTGGTCGAACAAACTTTCAGTGTCTGTGCACTTGATGACAACGCCCGTTTCAGATGCCTCATGAACCATCTCCACGACCATGTTGACTTAATTTATGACCTGGTTAAGTCACCTCCTCTGAACGAGAAGTACGCTACAGCTAAACAAGCAATACTGGAACGTGTCTCCAAGACAAGAAGAGAAAATGTTCAACAGCTCGTCTGTGAAGAACGCCTAGGTGACAGATCTCCGTCCCAGCTGTGACGATGCCTTCGACTTCTCGTCGGTGAATGCGACATGCCAGACACCACGCTCACTGAGATTTGGACGGAAAAGCTTCCTCTGTCTGTCCAAACAGCCATCTCCACCTATGAAGATAGACCAAATAGCGAACACTTGCGGGCTGCCGACAGAGCTTACTCCGCTCTACTGCGTGAACGCCATGCCCAGCAGTCTGGCAGCTGCGCCAGTTTCCAACCACAACCAGGGCCCCAACATGGATGCCCCACTCGTCTGTCAAGCTCACCGAACTACTGGCACCTTCATGTCTGCACATCAGCACATCTGACTTCGTGGAAGATTCTGGGCTGCCACTGTCTGACCACTAGCAGGAGCAGACATCTGCCCATAAATACCATTTCTTCCATGCAAAATTCGGGGAACAAGCATGCAATTGTAGACCGCCATGCTTCTACCCAAACTTCAACTGCAGGTATGCTGCAGCGCCACCTCTTGCGACGTAAACAACTGGCACTGTCCCACGCTCCATTCTGTGTCCAACACTAATGCTTCGAATGGCCAAGTCTATGTCCATGACTTGAACTCTGGCACAAACTTTCTCATTGACATGAGTGCAGATGTCTCCCTACTTCCATCTCGTCTTGCTACCAAAAAGATCCGGCTACAGAAAACTGTCCTGTGTGCTGTAAATTCATCTAGTTTGTCGTGTTTAGGTTCTACTTCATATGCAGTGTCCCTCTTGCCTGAGTGCAACCTGAAGTGGTCCTTCCTGGTGGTTGCCATCGACGATCCCATTTTGGGCATCGACTTTCTACGACACCACAAACTGTGGCCTGACCTCATCAAGAATACAGTGTTCTACCACCCTATGCAGGAATACATCCTGTGTGCTTCGTCGAGTGTCAATAGTACTGCTAAACAGGTCCACCTGGCTAGGAAGTGTAATAACGCTCTTGTGACGGACCAATAAGTGATTCACGGAGCGTGTCGAGTCTACACGCCTACGCTTGGAACAACTTGAGCTACGCCATCACCTCAACGACTTAAGTAACGAGTTATCTTCGGCACAGCAGCAGCTTGCAACAGACGATGCCTCGGTAACACACAAGGTTAGTCGGTGCCACTACAGTGTTCTCGTGCCCAAGTGCATTTGTGACCGTGCGCGTCATAAACTGTACAGTGTCCACGCTATCGCCAGCTCTAACTGTGTTAATTCGAGCGCACATTCATCCCCCTCCTCGCTTGGGCAGCTAACTTCCCAGGCGCAGGTTAATGTTTTTGATTTACTGCCATCAGATGTTCATTCGCGCCCGGTACTGCCACCAAGCTCGACAGCGGCGCCTTCGGTTACTAATAAACGGTGTACCAACCTTGATTCGCGTAGCTCACTTGCTTGTCACTCCCAGCCACCCAACAGTTGGCACTTATGCAAACTTTCGCCGTCCGCGCCACAACCCAGCCTAGCGGCCGCCGCGCACACTATACCACAGACAGTCGCCTCGTGTACCGCGTCGCGCGTTTCCGTGGTTATAGACGACACCGCCCACAAACTTCGCTTGCAAGACGGACCGTCTATCTCTTGCCGACCACGCCGTCTCAAGCCAGAAGTCATGAAAGTGGCTCGCGAACAAATAGACGATCTTTTAACAGCCGGCGTCATGGAACCATCTGCCGAATGCTGTGCCTCGCCTATCCACTTTGTCACAAAAAGCGATGGCACATGGCGTATGGTTGGCGTCTATACTAAGTTGAACTCTCGTACTATCATAGACAAGTACCCGGTTCCTAACATCGCGGATTTTAACCGTGCTCTTGCAGGTGCCAAATATTTCTCGGTAGTGGACTGTAGGAGGGCCTATCATCAAATTCCGATGGCACCAGAGGATATTGAAAAGACAGCTGTTACAACAACTTTCGACCTTTTCCAATACCGGTTCATGCCCTTTGGCCTCCGCAACGCTACACAAACTTGGTAGAGATTCAGAAACAAGGTGTTGTTTCATCTGGATTTTTGTTTTGTTTACTTGGAGGCCACTCTTATTTTCAGTCCTACTTTGTAAAAGAACAAGGAACATTTGCAGATTGTTAAAGACACACTTACTGCTGCCGGTGTTGAACTGAATAATAAGAAGCTCAAGTTGCACCAGACTTCGGTAAGATTCTTAGGCTACATCGTGTCAGTTAACAGCCTCACTCCTCCCGAGGATAAAATTAAACCTGTTACGGATTTGCCACGTCCTCACTCGTTTAAGGAGCTGCGCAGGTTCATCAGAACAGTTAACTGTTATAGGAAGCACTTGCCTGTCACAGCCGAGGTTCAGGCTCCCCTAACAGACGCCCTTGCTGGCAAAAATACGACTGGTATCCTCCCAGTCCCCTCTACCCCTGCCATGGAACAAGCTTTTGACAAACTGGAGCACCTACTAGCAAACGCAGTGACTGTTGCCCACCCACATCCGGCCGCTACATTTCTTATTACCGCAGATGCCAGTGATACCACAGTAGGTGCTGTCCTCAGCCAAACCGTCAGAGATACTACCTCTCCTTTGCAGTTCTCTTCTAAGAAGCTCAACTGCGCTCAAAACGTACTCAGCCTTTGATAGGGAGCTCTTGGCAGTTTACAAGGCTGTGAAACACTTTCGCGCCAAGGTTGAGTGTACGGACTTTTACATTTTAACCGACCATAAACCTTTGGTTGCTGCTGTAAAGAACCCCCCGACTGACCCTCCACCTAGACGCTTCCGTCATTTGGACTTTATATTGCAATTTACCTCTGACATACGCTACATCAAGGGTGCAGATAATGTGGTCGCAGATGTTTTGTCTCGTGTTGGCGCTCTCATAACTCTCATAGACCTCCCTAACTTGCCTTAGCTGCAGTCTGCCAACACGGACACTATGGACCTTATTTCCGATCACAGCTCGTCACTCAAACCTGTGCGATCCACCTTTCCCGGTGTCATAGGCGAGGTTTGGTGTGAAGAATCAACTGGTACTCTGCGTCCCTTCATACCCAAACCTCTACAGAGACATGTGTTCGACACATTACACAACCTAGCTCATTGAGGTGTGAGAGCCTCTACCAGACTTATTTCAGAGCGCTTCGTCTGGCACGACATGTATCGCGACTGCCAAGCCTGGGCCTGTGCCTGCATTCCGTACCAACAAAATAAAGTTTCGCGGCACACATCGCCCCCACTAGGCAGCTTCACTGCTCCTCCCAGTCGCTTCCAGCACATTCACATCGACTTGGTGGGACCCCTCACCTCCTCCGAGGGTTACAGATACGTGCTATCTATTATAGACAGAACCTCTCGTTGGGTGGAAGCTGCCCCGCTACCCAATATTACATCCAAATCAGTGGCACGATCCTTCATAGACACTCGGATTTCACGGTTTGGCTGCCTGTTTACTTGACGACTGACCAAGACTGTCAATTTGGGTCTTCCTTGTTTTCTGAACCATGTAGGCTGTGCAGCATCAAGAAAACTCATTCAACAGCATACCACCCTCAAAGCAACGGCCTCGTGGAACATTGGCATAGGATGATTAAGACGACCCTATGTTGCCATGGCCTCCTTTGGACGGAAGCCCTGTCATTCGTCTTACTCGGTTTGCGGACCACTTTCAAGGAAGACCTTAAAGGCTCAGTGGCCGAGTTCGTCTACAGCCATTCCACTGCCGGGCAAACTTGCTGCTCCTATTCCAGTCGCCAAGCCCACCGAACTGCCGTCCTTGGTAGAACGGGTGAGGTTACACTGTAACAAGCTTCAACCCCTTCCCCCTTCCAGCCACACTCTGCCGCCGCACACATATGTTCCCAATATGCTCAACACATGAAAATTTGTGTTCCTTTGTGACGACTTTGTAAAAGCCCTGTTACAGCCCCCTTATACAGGCCTGTACAGATTTGTCAAATGAACTAGTAACACAATGGACCTCGTAATCGGCCGTCTTGCTCTACTCATGATTCGAGTAAACTCACACCTACACCAGCCCCGTCAATGAGCCCACACACATTCCGGGGTTTTCCCCCTCTCGGCTCCCATAGCAGAGGCCCAGTTCCCAGGGCTCTAATAAACAGCTCCATCTTCGTGCGACAGCACATCATGCCACTCTTCTAACCGGTGCAGCCCGCAGGTTCCTGCCACGCCCACTCAGACCTCACCGTCTGACACTCACCCCTGTACTCGCAGCACACAGCCCTCACCGTGCTACAGTTTCCCCACCCCACTGGCTCAGCATACCTCTCCGTTAGCAGGCACCACTTACGAGCCCTCTACCCACGTTCATCCTAATGACATTTGTGGTTTATCTGTTGTTGTTAGTAGTGATACTGCATTAGTGCTGCTTGCGTGTGTGTGACTCGTTAGGTGGTGTGTCACAACGTGTAGTGAAACATTTCAAAATCTCTCCAAGTGCTACATGTGGCAACCTACATGCTTACGTTAGGCCAAGTAGAAAGGTGATAATTAGGTTCCCTGCCGATGACACCCTTCCACACCAGCACTCCCGCACCGGCCGCTACGACCGCCGACGTCGCTTCAAGACTTCAGCATCAGCATTCCAGGATTTGCTCCACGCTCTCCTCCCACATGGCCCGTGCCATTAGACATGGAGTAACTCACTGTAAGCCCCTTAAACTCTCGCCAACCCCCCCCCCCCCCCACCTTCGGGTACGTACTCCATACTGCAGGGGGGGAGGGGGGGGGGCTACATGGCATCGATCCACAGAGCGATAGGCCAGAACATCATATGTGTCTTATGTCTTCCAGTTGATCTTTGTTTTGCATACTTCCAGGACCTCAGTTCCCACCTAGCGTTCAACCTGTACATTTGTCATGTAATAAAAGTATTGATGATTAGAAGAGAGAACCGTGGTCATTAACTTACCACTTTGATAGCTCCTTCATGTTGAATGATGAAATATATTCTATCACGTCTTTTTTTTTAATAGAAACATGCTTGTAACATCAAAAACCTTAGGGTAACAGGTAACAATTAAGGATGTCGTTTGGAAAACATATTATTTAAAAGATAAATCATATTGGAAATATTGTATTTATTCAGCATATTTTATATACTCTAAAGTACAATAGAAATATGTAAATAAATATTCTGGAACACTTAAAAAGGTAGAAACATTGCTGGTGATTTACAGTCTAGTATCACCATTATTATATACCTGAAATATGTAAACAAGCCATAACATGACACCTAACTTGTGGTGTATGTATAATTTGTTATATCTTGATCATAAAGGTATTGTTGTCAGCCCACATTATTCAGGAGCTGATTTACTGAATCCAGCGTAGAAATAGGTATCTGAAAGATAGGAATATAATGTTTTAGTACAAATATGTGGTGATAGTCATTAGCAGTAGATTTATACTTTATGAAACATTCTGTTTTCTTCATATATTTAAGTGTCACGCCTTTACAAAAACCACTGAATGACCTAGCAGAAAATGTCTACATATGACTGACATGACATATTTAATTTATGTATCATTATAAATGATTGCTAATATTAGTTATATTCAGTGTGTGGTCTTATTAGGTTGGTATATTATTGGTTTATGTATGCAAAAATTTTATTTACATATAAGTTGTTACTAAAATTACCATTCAATATTTTCCAATAAGAGTATTTAAGTTTCATTCTTGAAAGCTGCTTTACAGAATGCGCAATCAGTAAGAACTGCTCTCAGATTCCTTCCAAATGCCTGTAAATCTTAATATTCTGTAGAGATAGTCAGTTTCAACCATTTATTGCTTATTGTGGAACATTATTTAGCATTGTTATCAACTCATAGAGAGTTTGTAGGAAAATGATTGGTATATTTTGCCATGAGCAGCACTTAAAAACATTGCCATTGATTTTGAGAGACATCATTGCCATGAATATGTACTGATATGAGGGTAAAAATATATGAAGTGCTGTGCAGAAACCACTGAAGGATTTGCAATTTATGACTCCATTGATCACTTCATTGTTTCAGGCACTTAAAACCCTTATGGTGCAACATAATGGTAGAAAGTAATTTCATTTCAGAATAAAGAATGGAGACATGAAGAGTGCTAAATACATTTTATTTTCTTAACAATATAATGAAAATACCGTTTACTGGGGGGACGTGAGGAACTGAAGACATGATTATTGGGCTGCTGACCATATACAACATATACTGATGGTTAATCTTGTTATTTAGTACTTATATTTATGAATTTAACTAGCTGGAACAGGCTGTAAGATACTCCATGGAGTGGAGAAGAAGAAGAACAAGAAGAGGAAGAAGAAGTTTTTCATTAGTTCTGTGTCTGTTAATGTAAAATAGTAGATTTACTTGGTTTCATTAACAAATCAAATGACACTCATCGAAAATCAACTCTGTAATTTTCATTTCTTCATGCAAATCTTCATCCAAAGTTGTTTGCTCCATTTTAATATACAAGAGAATATGCCTGGTGTCACTTATTCCTCTATGTGCACACAGAGCCTTGTCTTCTTCAGAGAGTGTGTGTCGCTCTGTTCTTAATTTGCCTTGCTTATGAAGAACTCAGTTTTAAGTTTGTTTAGTGCCTTTCACAGTGGAAGAGGCTGGTGAGATTTGCAGTAATTCTTCCTTTAGTGGAGTGCTGGTACACTGACCACAAGCTATCCCTTTCTGAAATTGTTTGGCAGTCTTCTTAAAGGACTAAAATGTGAGCTGAATCTGAATCTATATTGTTGGGGACCATGCAGTAGCAGCTTTAGGTCTGACTCTTCTTGATTTTTTCCCTGTAAAAGCTTTTCTTCTTGTATTACACTGTGATAACAAGTAGATGCTGCCAGTGATATATTAAAGAACAAAATGTTGGGATAAGCTTAGGGACAGTGAGGAATAAGAGACACCACTTTATTAAATACCTCATTAGATTCTTTGTACATTAATTGGAGAGATGTACAAATTGGTATTCAGCCATTGAAATGGTGTAGCTTTGGTTTAGGCAACATTATGTATTAAGCTGTATTTGTGAAGTACTTGTATTGTTCCCATGCTAGTCCTCCACTTATCTATTTTATGGGACTAACCTCCTTGATTAGTGATATTTGTTGTATCTGTTCAAGTAACAACTGATACTGTAAGGCCATTATTGACAACTGAGAAAAGAATAGTCAAAGGATCAGTATTAAGTTGATTTTATAATTAATGTTTACCATTACGAATTTATGGTTATATTTACATCTGCCCAGGGAGCTATTTGTTTCCTGTGATGAACAATGGAATGACAAAAATCTGAATTGCTAATCAGTGAAGAAGAGGTCTCTGCACATTCCTACAGGCATCAGTATACTACAGTATACTGATATCTCTCCCCCTCACCAACCTAGGACTCTTCTGTACCTCCACTACCCATCCTAGCTGAGATCCCTATTTTGTGTGATCATGTGTGTGTATATGTTTTCTTCATCTGATGAAAGAGTGTGTCCAATAGCTGAATAATATCCCACAGTCTACTTTAAAGGAACCTGCCTGCCACTGAACATGTTCTCTACATGGTGATTAACACCCTGTCCAATTCGTATTGTTGCTTCCTATTACACAAACAATAAATCAACCAATCAAAGAGCTGAGTTTGATAGTGTAAGTAACATTTAATCTGTTGCTAGTCAGGTACAAAGTGCCAAATACCAATATTTTGTTCTCAGATTACGAATGTGGCATACTGCAACAAAGCATAATAATGAAAGGTCCTACACTGTAGTATGCATATATTTGGTTGAAAAGAATAGCATTCAAACTAAAAAAAGTATGGTGATTTGTACAATACTGCTAGCAATATAAGGAGACAGATAAAACATTCTGAGCATAAAGATACTGACTTTGTAGATTAAACTATCATATTTCATCCATGACTAGCTACCACAAATAAGAATAAAGAAGGGATGAGTACAATAATTAAGGTAAAAAAGATTATCTCTGAACCAATATGAGAAATTTTATAGAAATTGTATTTAGCAATGAAAGGCAAACATAGAAAAGGTAAGATTGTTGCTAATCTTGAATATGGAAATGTTCTTCTGTGTGAAATACATCCCGCAAGGGAATGAATTGGCAGTTACAATTGATAAATACTTGTGCTTCTCAGGGTCTGCATTTGGCTTGCTACATTACAGTGTCTGACTGTGTCAAGGGTCATATGCAAAAGACAAACAACATATTTGAATTCACAAAGAACATTATTAATGTGATAAAACATTATTTTCTCAGAAGCCTATTTTTCTTTAATTTTTCAAAATTTGAAGAAGTCATCATAATTTATGCAAATTAATCATAGGTCCCATTTCCTGAAATTGAATTTTGGATTACAAAAGCAAAAAAAAAAAAAAAAAAATGAAAAGTCTATATTTGCAAATATATTCCATTTCAGTTTGTATTCCAGATAATACAGGGTGTTACAAAAAGGTACGGCCAAACTTTCAGGAAACATTCCTCACACACAAATAAAGAAAAGATGTTATGTGGACATGTGTCAGGAAACGCTTAATTTCCATGTTACAGCTCATTTTAGTTTCGTCCACCTACGCTCAATGGAGCACGTTATCATGATTTCATACGGGATACTCTACTTGTGCTGCTAGAACATGTGCCTTTACAAGTACGACACAACATGTGGTTCATGCACGATGGAGCTCCTGCACATTTCAGTCGAAGTGTTCGTGCGCTTCTCAACAACAGATTCGGTGACCGATGGATTGGTAGAGGTGGACCAATTCCATGGCCTCCACGCTCTCCTGAGCTCAACCCTCTTGACTTTCATTTATGGGGGCATTTGAAAGCTCTTGTCTACGCAACCCCGGTACCAAATGTAGAGACTCTTCGTGCTCGTATTGTGGACGACCGTGATACAATACGCCATTCTCCAGGGCTGCATCATCGCATCAGGGATTCCATGTGACGGAGGGTGGATGCATGTATCTTCGCTAACGGAGGACATTTTGAACATTTCCTGTAACAAAGTGTTTGAAGTCACGCTGGTATGTTCTGTTGCTGTGTGTTTCCATTCTGTGACTAATGTGATTTGAAGAGAAGTAATAAAATGAGCTCTAACATGGAAAGTAAGCGTTTCTGGACACTTTTCCACATAACATATTTTCTTTCTTTGTGTGTGAGGAATGTTTCCTGAAAGTTTGGCTGTACCTTTTTGTAACACCCTGTATATAAGCTCTTGGTGAAATCAAATGCAGGAGTGGCATGTTCTGGATGAAATTTGAGGAATTATTTCATGACAAGGATTTACAATTTAGTCACAGATGTCCATTCATCCTCTTCACATCATCAAAAAACATTCTTCAGTCAGTCAAATATCCTTCTGTAATGTTGTGCAACCTCTTCATGCTTTGGTCTTGAGTTGTCCTGCCTAATGTCTAATCTGCTATGTGTGGTTTCCTTATGTTCTTCTTTAATATTGAAAGAACGTGTTCTTGATAACGTGAAAATTTTTGTATGTTCTTGTCTGTTAGTTTCAGATATCATAACTATCATACCAAAACCTGTGACTGATATTTCTATATCCATATGTGTTTGTTGTTCTTGGATCTGATGAAACTGAGTCCCAGTTGTGGTATGTCAGTGGTTAAAATAGTGCTCTCTCATTCAGTAGCAATGGGAATCAAATCTGTGTTAAGTATTTCTGTCATATATTTTCCTTAGTTAACAAGGTAAACATTTGTGAAACTGTCTATAACTTGAAGGCTAATTTGGTAACTACAGTACTTTATTGGCCATGTTCCTATTGGAGGTGGTCCGCCCTTGCCTTCCTCCAGCTTCCAGTCAGACATAGCAGCATCTACAATTTAACATGGTCTCTAAATCGTGGTACAACTTTACTTTTTTCACATAAACGTTTTCAGAGCTGAAAGAGGTGATAAGTGAGAGACAAAATACTTTTACTCACTGAGTACCTTTGGAGTCATAGATTAACATTTGATCACACCGTCTCCAAAGTATGTGTGGTTCCTTAAAATATAACATGACTGATTTCCTTCACTCTTCCTGTACAGCACATCTACAGTAGTGATATTAATGTTGATCAGATTTATATCCTAACATTACTTCCTTCAGATTGTGACAGATCTAGATATAGGCTAGTTTAATTTATTTCCTGTATTTCCATTTAATTTTCAGTCCAATAAATTTTAACTTAATGTTATAATAGAGGGAAACATTCCACGTAGGAAAAATATATCTAAAAACAAAGATGATGTGACTTACCAAATGAAAGTGCTGGCAGGTCGACAGACACACAAACGAACACAAACATACACACAAAATTCAAGCTTTCGCAACAAACTGTTGCCTCATCAGGAAAGAGGGAAGGAGAGGGAAAGACGAAAGGATGTGGGTTTTAAGGGAGAGGGTAAGGAGTCATTCCAATCCCGGGAGCGGAAAGACTTACCTTAGGGGGAAAAAGGACAGGTATACACTTGCACACACACACATATCCATCCACACATATACAGACACAAGCAGACATATTTAAACAAGCAGACATATTTAATCTCTGCCCAAACTTTAAATATGTCTGCTTGTGTCTGTATATGTGTGGATGGATATGTGTGTGTGTGCGAGTGTATACCTGTCCTTTTTCCCCCTAAGGTAAGTCTTTCCGCTCCCGGGATTGGAATGACTCCTTACCCTCTCCCTTAAAACCCACATCCTTTCGTCTTTCCCTCTCCTTCCCTCTTTCCTGGTGAGGCAACAGTTTGTTGCGAAAGCTTGAATTTTGTGTGTATGTTTGTGTTCGTTTGTGTGTCTGTCGACCTGCCAGCACTTTCATTTGGTAAGTCACATCATCTTTGTTTTTAGATATATTAACTTAATGTTATTCATTTTCATTGATGAATCTATTAATGGTAAGACTATATAAATATTCAAAGGTCTCTGAAGCTGCCGTAAAGGTAAGAACTGAAGCAAACATTATAAGATATCACTATATGAGCTACACCAACACAGAAGCCACCGTTATAGTTCCTGCATGCCTCCAGATATTTTAGGTCACAAAGCATGTGAAAAACTGCTTTGGTTTGATAAAAAGAGTAAAGGGAACAGAATGGAGGATGATGTTAAATAAACTGGGAGAAGGATAGAAGGAATGAGAAAAGCAAAGAAGTACTGTCTAATCAGTCCAAATGTCAAAACTTTTCGACAATATTTCTGAGAAAATTCAAGAATCTGAAAACTGATGTCAAATGGAAGCATATGAAGTTATAAATTTTATATGATTATTTGTTATGCCAAAATCACCTAATTATCACAATAAGCAAATTATCAGTTTCACCAATTTATTGCAATATACAGATGTGATACTGAATCCACTAAGAGCTTTATCATGATATATAAAAATTGAAGCTATGCACTCTGAATATCATGAAATAGTATAAAATTTGTCAATGAATTATATGTAATATGTAAACAATTGAGAATGTAATGGTGTTTTGTTATGTACCTAATTTGTAAAAGGGAATTTTACCATGAGACAACATGATGAACTGAAAATTTGTTGAAATGTTCAGTCCCATTTTTCTATTGTACAATATGACATGATATTATCCCCAAAAGGGCTTAATGGAATCCTCATTCATTTCTACACTGTGGAAATTCTACAGCATTTTTCTTTTTGGTGTTTATCGTGACATCATTCCACAAAATATGATTTCCTTACTGATATCCTGTGTAAAATTATCCATTGTTAATAGCTTGTTACTGAGACAAAAGATAAAAACTTTATTTGGTCTGGCAAGAAACATAACAGTTCCAATTAGAACGGTGACTGCAGGCTCCCTCTATGAGAGACAAGTGTATATTATAACTGTGCTATGTACAAGCTTCACTTCTGGTGTTATCAATGACAGAAGATGATAGGCATTTGAAACTAATACAATTTCATCTACACTGAAAACTGTACACTATGGTCCAATCATTGCACAAATCACACTTCCAGTGTTTCACCCTCTTGGGTCTTGTGGTGTTGTTCTCTTCTCATACACAGGTTCTCTGGGATATAATAAATATTTTCTGGCACATATAAAATTTAGTTTACTTAGCATGCACTTCCCAAAACTAACCAGATCATCTGTACATATTGCTAAATTAAAAGCCCTGATGGTTTTTTCAGTCTGGATGTGAAAGCCAATCTCAGGAACTGTCATATGGATTTTGTTACAGTTTCCACTAATAAACAGACTTATTCATGAGGAATATTTGTGTACATAATTTATTACCACAACACCAAACAAGTCATCCAGCTGTAGATACTTGGTGCTAGAAGCTAGGACCGGTCAGTAGTTTATATCAATATGGAAAAATTTCTGTCGATACCCATGCTTCTGTCACAGTTTTCAAAATTTTGTCTGTCGATGTTTCTGAACACCTGACAACAGTGCTGCATGAAAAGTTACCTCTGGGAAGATTCTGGGAAGATTCCATTGCCTGGTCATCTCAAAGGCTAGTTACACCATTGGACATTAAAAGTGCTACACTATGAAGGCAGCGTACAACAAACTCAAGTAGATATGATGTGTACTTTATACTTAGATACACAAATGATTGAGATTTAAATAAAAGGGTACAAAGTAGGTAGGAGTAATGACATCTACATTCTGTACACAGGGTGAACATGATTAAAATGGACAAATTGCAGGGACGGATTCCTGACTGCAAACAGAGGAAAAATGTCCTACGAACATGTGTCTGGAAATCAAATCGTCCTGTAACACACTACAGGGCTGCATCTCATCCATCTCACAACATATTTTCAAGGTGGCGTCCCTGGGAAGCAATGCCAGCTCTGATAAAGGATGGTACATCAGTAAAGAGGACTGATGTCAGAAATCACGTAATTATTGTGATGGCCTGGTGCAAAAGCCATCAACAAAATACTTCCCATAGAGGGAAATCCACTGCCGATAATCCTTACACTCGTTACAGGTTATGGGAATAGTAGTGGTTGTCATGCAGGGTACACAAAATGTTATTTTGGCTTACACCATGTTGGTGAGCCACTTACCTGCAGCTTTTACTAGGGTTTGTCTCAAAAACTTGTAGAACGTGGTCGTCCAGATCTGGTGTACGCACCGTCTGCTGCTTCCCTGCACTTTCGTTTGTCTGAAAGGACCTATGATCACACAAACGCCCAAAAAGTGCTTGAAATGTTGTGTGATGTGGTTGGTGTCTGTAAGGATACATGATTTGATATAACTGTCCCGACATGAATACCAGTACGCTGCATTAGTCACACAGCCTACACCACACAAGGAACACACAGCACATGGTCAGAGAAACTGTCATTTGGCCGTGCCATCTACCGTGGCAATGATGAACCTCCAGATGGATGTTCATAGGATCATTCTTCCTCCATTTACAGTCAGGAACCGTCCAGAAGTTGGTCAGTTTTATTAATGTATAAGGAAAGATTATATAGAGAGTCTGTCATTCAGAAATCGCCACTGAATATTATTTCTTTTGTCAAAATATCGTGTAATTTCTCATGTAAAAAGCAGAAATGCCTACCAACATGCGTGTGCATTCCACATCTGCAGTTTCATGGCCTATTGACACTGGAGTTATTCTTCCCAGATATTTCCACTTGCCATGCACAGGATACCACAATTGTCACGACAATATTTAACTGATGGTTTAATACTATCATGCTCAACACCATGCCGAATCTCAGTGCCCTCAAACTATTGTTGCCGAGACAACGTAAGAAGATCCTGAGAGAATGAAATTTTCGCTCTGCAGTGGAGTGCGCTCTGATATTAAACTTCCTGGCGGATTAAAACTGCATGCCATGTCTCATACTGAGCTATTCCTTATTGCTGTATCTATAGCCTTAGAGAACTGCAAGTGCATCTCGTCATTCCTTAGTACTTCTGTATCCCACTTCTTTGCGTATTGAATCTTCCTGACTAATCTCTGAAACTTCTGCCTACTCATCGTCACTAATACGTTGTGATCTGACTCTATATCTGCTCCTTGTTACGTCTTTATGTCCTACCTTCCTATTCATAACGAATCGTACTTCCGTTATTCCATTTTCTGCTGCTGTTGATATTACCATAAGCTCATCTGATAATAAATCCTTGTCTTCTTTCCATTTCACTTCACTGACCCCTACTGTATCTAGATTGAGCCTTTACATTTCCCCTTTTATATTTTTTAGCTTCCCTACTACTTTCAAGCTTCTGAAATTCCCGCACCCCGGCTCGTAGAACGTTATCCTGTTGTTGGTACTCGATCTTTTTCTCACGATCACCTCCCTTTTGGCAGTCCCCTTCTGGAGATCCAGTGAGGGACTGCTCTGGAATCTTTTGCCAATAGAGAGATCATCATGACACTTTTTCAATTACAGGCCACATGTCCTATCGATACACATCATGTGTCTTTAATGCAGTGGTTTCAGTTGACTTCTGCATCCTCTCGCCGTTGATAATTGCTGATTCATCCTCATTTAGGGGCAGTTTCCCATCTCCCAAGGACAAGAGAGTGCCCTGAAGTTCTGTGCGCTCCTCCATCCTCTTTGACAAGGCTGTTGGCAGAATGAGGGTGAATTCTTATGCTAAAAGTCTTCAGCCGCCAATGCTGTTTATTAAGTAAAATTTAAGTGGGGGCGGCTGTCGGACTCAGGACAGACTACGTTTTCATTACTAATCACAAAGACGGTACCCCTAGACCTTGGGATGAACTTACGATGACTGGGAAACAGTGCTCGACAGACCAAACGAACTGTTTGCTGTATGGTACTCGATGGTGATGCCACGTCATATACATTGAGTCAGAAACTGGTCTCGCTTGCAACATGGGCAGTGCGTTGATGTATCGAGCACCATGGGCTGGCAATATAGCTTATTTTTAAGTGGTAGCAGAGATAGGAAAGCCGATAGTGGTGCACTCAATGACAACTCTGAATACAGAAGTGCCAACATGTTGTTTTTGCAGACCAGTCACAGTTTTGCACTGAGCATTACAGAAGGACGTATCCATGCGTGAATTCTCGGATTGACAGATTGCAATCATCACTATCACGAGGATCCAGCGTCTTCTGCGATTGTACAGGGAGCCATTGGGTATAGAATTCAACTTCTGTTTCGTAAAGCTGGTAATCTGGACACTAGGCTCTCCGTGATGATATGTCAAGGCTGATGGCTGTGCACTGTCTTCAGTGTCTCTGTGTCATCATCCACCAAGATTATGCAAGACTGAGTGTTGCTCTTGCTGTCCTGATCAATCTTGATACAGTGAGTGTTCGACTGTTACCCTATCGAGCCCATTTTCCAAATCTGTCAACCACTGAAAACATCCAGTAGTGGACTGCCGAGAGGCTGGCATGCCACCGCTCCCCAACCATTATTGCTGTTGACCTCTGACACAGCGCTGAAACAGCAAGAAATCTGTCATCCAAGCTGAGTTCGATTCTTTGTCTAGCTTAGTTAGAGCCATACAGACATGTTGTTGCTTAATATTGTTAGCAAAAATCTCGAAAATTTCTTGACCAATTTACTTGAAATTTTTGCATTACACTCTAATGAACATTCGGGTGGATTTTGGTCACATATTACTTTAATATACACAAAAACTACGGTAAGTGGCACAAATGCGGAAACATGCCGAGTTAAGCGACTTTGACAAAAGCCAGATTGTTGTGGTCCAATGCCAGCGAGCGAGCTGCTCGGAAACAGTAAAGGCGTTGCGTATTACCGTCGTAAGCATTGTGGAAAGTGGTTGAAGAATGCTGAACCACTATTAGGCATCAACAAGTTGGACGATCCTACCTTATCACAGAACATAGGCATCGGAGGCTTGCCCTCTCTTTAAAGCAGGATAGTCAACGATCTGTGGCAGATCTGACTACAGTGTACAGCGGTGACACAGGTGAAAGTGTTTTGGAGCACACCATTCAGTGCAGAGTGTTGAATATGGTGTTCTGCAGCAGAGAACCCCTATGTGTTCCCTTGTTGACCCAACAACATCGTCAGTTATGATTACAGTGGGGATGGGATCATCGAAATTGGACCGCGGATCAATGGAATCGTGTCGCCTGGTCTGATGAATCCCTTTTATTGTTAAACCGGACCGAGGTTCGCGTCCAGATACGGAATCATCCAAGCGAACGCCTGCTCGAAACATGCAGTGCACTATGGACGCTGGACGGCGGGAACAGTTTTATTTTGTGGGGAACATTCACATGGATTTCCATGGGACCAGCAGTAGTAATCGAAGGCACCATGATAGCTGTGGACAACGTGAATATTATTAGGGAGCACTGGGAACCCCTTAGTTATGCATGATGTCTTCCCCAACAGCGGTGGCATCTTCAACAGGATTACTGCTCCTATCACAAGGCCAGAATCGTGCTACAGTGGTTTGAAGAGCAACATAGGGAACTCTCGTTAATGTCTTGGTCATCAAACTCGGCTTAGCTGAATCCTATGAAACCCAACTAGGATGCTATCGGGCGCCAGATCCGCGCCCATTAACCACTCGCCAATAAATTACGGGAAGTGTGTGACCTGTGTGTAAGCGCCTGGTGCCACAAACCTCTGGAAACCTATCAAGCGCTTGTCGAATACATGGCAAGCAGAATCACTACTGAATTTGCTTTCCTAAAGTAGATGGTCATAAGGTCTTGGTTCATCAGTGTATGTGTGTGTGTGTGTGTGTGTGTGTGTGTGTGTGTGTGTGTGTGTGGGTGGGTGGGTGGGTGGGTGCGAAAAGTTCTTGACAGATTTACCTCACTAATAAACATTCGGAAAGAGATGGGCTACACATTTTTAAAATGCATAAAATATAAATAAATACTTAAAATCTATAGCACTATAAAAAGACAAGTCGGTGTTTAAATCACGAAAACTTCCGGATCGATTTTCTTCAGGTATTTCTTAAATATATGGTACATAGACATATATGTAATACTCAAAGGGGAAACGATGTTAGCAAAAAACTCGGGAAGTTCTGAACAGATCTACTTCGGATTTTTACTCGGTACTCAAATATATTATAATTATATACATAATATACAGGGTGAAGCAGCTAAGTCATAACATCCTTGTATCTCCCCAACCGTGATAGATACAAAGATGCCGTTTGGACAGTGAATTGCAGGGACAAGGGCTACTTGAGTACATCACATTTCATGTTTGTGCTACTTTTTATTCCAGAGCTATGAGGACTTTTTTTTAAATGGAACCCTATGTTAAATTTTAGCGTAACATGATGGGCTTAAAAAGACGGTTTCAAATATGTGTATAACATAATATTCAGGCGAATAGTATTTGAGACACAGATATGTTCTCATATCGTGTTCGTCCTTCGAAGCGGCATTGTCCAATGCAACCATTCCTGTTGTGTGGAGTACATGGTAAACGTCGCGAGTCCGTCCTTACACAAACACGCCCATTTACCCAACAGTAGTAATACATACAGCGATAAATGGTCCAAATGGCTGTAAGCACTAAAGGACTTAACATCTGAGGTCATCAGTCCCCGAGACTTAGAACTACTTAAACCTAGAATGAGATTTTCACTCTGCAGCGGAGTGTGCGCTGATATGGAACTTCCTGGCAGATTAAAACTGAGTGCCGGGCCGAGACTCGAACTCGGGACCTTTGGAAGGTAACAGACGAGGTACTGGCAGAAGTAAAGCTGTGAGGACGAGACGTGAGTCGTGCTTGGGTAGCTCAGTTGGTAGAGCAATTGCCCGCGAAAGGCAAAGGTCCCGAGTTCGAGTCTCGGTCCGGCACCCAGTTTTAATCTGCCAGGAAGTTGCATACTTAAACCTAACTAAGGTAAGGACATCACACACATCCACGCCCGAGGCAGGATTCGAACCTGCGACGGTAGCAGCCGCGTGGTTCCGGACTGAAGCACCTAGAACCGCTCCTACTGCGATATTTTGAGAAAAAATTATCTGATGATATCGTGCAAATATTATTCAGTTATTTGACAGCTGTGATACAAAAATAGTAGACAACATACAGTATTAAAATACTACAAGATATTAATACACAGCCGGCTGCTGTGGACGATCGGTTCTAGGCGCTTCAGTCCGGAACAGCGCTGCTGTTACGGTCACAGGTTCTAATCCTGCCTCGGGGAGGGATTTGTGTGATGTCCTTTGGTTAGTTAGGTTTAAGTGGTTCTAAGTCTAGGGGACTGATGACCTCAGACGTTAAGTCCCATAGTACTTGGAGCCATTTTATTTTATTTTTTTAAATTTTTTTTGTTAATGCGTTTTAAGTAACAGAAACACAAATGTAAATGAGGAGGCCCTTACTAATCACAATTATTTCGTACGTATTTCTTTTTATTTGAAAATATTTACTATTGATCACAACACGAAGCAAATACACACAAAGATGCAAAATACATACTGTACATGATACAAAACTTTACTGAAGCATGTGTTCAAAATGCTTCCCCTCTGCTGCAGTGCACATTTGTAGTCGCCGTTCGAATGATTTATGAACGACTGCGAGGGTGTCACGTGAGATATAAGCGCACGCTTCGATGAGACGTTGCTTTATATCGTCTGGCGTAGTTGGTATTTGAGCATAAACTTTATGTTTGATTGCTCCCCACAGAAAAAAATCAAGAGGGGTCAAATCAGTAGACCGGACTGGCCACTTCACTTCAGCACGTCGTCCTGTCCAACAATCCGGGAACTTTTCATTTAACAGCTCTGTAGCCACACCGGAAAAGTGTGCAGGACAGCCGTCATATTGGAACCACATGCACTGGCGCGTAGTTAGTGGTACCTCTTCCAGCAAAATGGGCGGAAAGTTTCGCAGGAACTGTGCCTATTTATTGCCATTTAGTATTCCCGGAATGACGTACGGCCCCACAATGACATTTCCGACGATGCCGTACCACACATTAAGACTCCACGGTTGCTGATGCTGTACCTGTCAGAGGGTTCTCTCTTGTCGTGCGGGATTAGCCGAGCGGTCTTGGGCGCTGCAGTCATGGACTGTGAGACTGGTCCCGGCGGAGGTTCGAATCCATCCTCGGGAATGTGTGTGTGTGTTTGTCCTGAGGATAATTTAAGTTAAGTAGTGTGTAAGCTTAGGGACTGATGACCTTAGCAGTTAAGTCCCATAAGATTTCATACACATGTGAAATTTTTTTTTTGTTCTCTATTGACGAGTAATGCATATTATGCAAATTCACATTACCGTGATTGGTGAAAGTCACTTCATCAGTAAAAAGCACCCGTCGAAAAAACGTTGTCAGTCTTGTAGGCGCTGCAGAGCAAACCGGCAAAATTCCTGGCGCCGTTCGAAATCCACACAGGAGAGTGCTTGATGTAATGAGAGAAGAAACGGGTGAAATCTCTGACTTATACCACATTCCGAGGCGATACGTCGCGACGAAAGAGTAGGGTCGTTATGCGCCAACGCTAGAACGTCCTCTTCATGTACCTCGCCAGTTGCAGTTTTCTGCCTTGTCCATGATCCCGATTAATGTAATCAAAATATCCACGGGTGTACTGCCGGTCCACAGTGTCCAACGGGCACAATATTTCGGCGATCATACATGTCGCCATCATCAGGTGAACTGACGGACTGAGCTCCTGTGAACGTGCCGGCACGGAGATCCGTACACTATGGCTGCTCAGGGGGAACTGGGTTCGGTCTTTTTTTTTTTTTTTTTTTTTTCTTTACTGAATTTCAATTCCCCCCGAAGGGGGCGGGCTGGCAGCAGCTTACTACGCCGCTCTTCAGCCTACAGAAGTTGTGTTAAAAAGATGAAGATAAGAAAAAAATAACAGTTGGCGACAAAATCGGTGATTTAAAGGTAAAATGGCAGAAAATTCTAGAACTTAAAACATAAAACACAGGGTTGATGATACTAAGAAAATACACAAGAAGCAGAAAAATAACAGACATACAGTTAAAAAACACGGCGACAGTCTGGTTTCTGTTCGCAAAATATAAAATGCACACCCAGCGACAGCATGATTTCTGTTCGCATCACTGTGGAAGGACGCACAACACTGAACACTCACTTAAACACGGCACTAAAAAGTGGGCACAAACATGACATACCACAGCCGAGAGCAGGTGGGGGGGAAACAGGACAGATGACGGAGAAATAAAAAAGGGGGGGAAGGAGAGGAAAAGGGGAAGGGTGGGAGGGGGGAAAGAAGCCAGTGGAGAATGAGGACCCATAAGAGGGGTGGGGGGCGCTGAGCAGACGGGCCAGGGAGTGGGGAAGGCAGAGGAGGGGAATGCAAAAGGACTCGGGGGGGGGGGGAGAAGGGACCTAGGGGGAGGATGGGCGGGGAGAAAACACAGGAGGGAAGGGGGGGAGGAAGAGGGAGCCCAGGGAAAGGACGGAGGAAAGGAGGGGGAGTGAGGATCAGAGTTGATAGGAAGGATAAATGGAGGGAGAGAGGGCATCATCCGGGAGGGGGAGTTGACGGAAGCCACCTTGGGAAAGGAGATGGAGGGTGTAGAGATGGAGGGTAGGGGGGACACAACGGTGAAGACGTGGCAGGGGGCGGGGATGGGAGAGGAGAGGAGCAACCAGGGGGTGAGGGGGTTCAAGACGGCGGGAGGTGTAGAGGATGCGGATATGTTCGAGGAATAGGAGGAGATGGGGGAAAGGAATGAGATCATAGAGGATCCGCGTGGGGGACGGGAGGCGGATACGGAAGGCAAGGCGGAGTGCATGACGCTCAAGGATCTGGAGGGACTGATAGAATTTGGGGGGGGGGGGCAGATATCCAGGCAGGATTGGCGTAACAGAGGATGGGACGGATTAAGGATTTGTAGGTGTGGAGGATGGTAGAGGGGTGCAACCCCCATGTCCGGCCAGAGAGGAGTTTGAGGAGTCGGAGGCGGTTGCGGGCTTTGGATTGGATGGAGCGGAGATGAGGTAGCCAGGTGAGGTGACGGTCAATGGTGAGGCCAAGGTAGGTGAGGGTGGGGGTGAGGCGGACAGGACGTGCGCAGACAGTAAGGGAGAAATCCAGGAGCCGGAAGGAGCGAGTGGTACGACCTACGATGATTGCCTGGGTCTTGGAAGGATTGAGTTTCAGGAGCCATTGGTTACACCATGCAGCAAAAAGGTCAAGGTGATTCTGGAGAAGGCGTTGGGACCGTTGGAGGGTAGGAGCGAGGGCGAGGAATGCGGTGTCATCAGCATATTGCAAGAGGTGTACTGGAGGGGGGGGGGGGTTGGGGCATATCTGCCGTGTACAGGAGGTAGAGGAGAGGGGAGAGGACAGAGCCCTGGGGCACACCGGCAGAGGGGTAGAAGGTGTGGGAATTGGCATTATGGATGGTGGGTTCGGTCGCGGCGGCGGCCGATTTAAATACCCTGCGCCCGCGGCGCGCTCACTCCGCCGTCCGCGCCCCGCGCCACGGTCGCGCGGTGGAACAGATTGCGACGGCGTCTGAAATGACGTCGGTGTGATGGCTCTGTCCGCCGTGGTCGTCACAACTATACATTTGCTCGATTTACTCTTGATTAACCCAATCGCTGGTTCCCAAGCCTTGCTAAGATTATAGCCACAGTCACGGTTTATGAGGTCGTCATTGGTGCGAATTTCGATGGCCTCTCTAACAACGCTGTCCCAGTATCTCGACGTCTGTACCAGAATCCTCGTGCGTTCATACTCCATAGCGCGATTTTCCGACAAACAATGTTCAGCGACAACCGACTTGCTTGGATACATCAGTCGAGTGTGCCTCTGGTGTTCACGGCATCGATCCTCGACGGTATGCATCGTCTGACCAATATACGACTTGCCACATTGACACGGAATCTGGTACACGCCGGCCTTCCTCAAACCGAGGTCATCTTTGGCGCTCCCCACCAGTGCACGAGTTTTATTCGGAGGGCAAAACACAGTTCCGACCCGGTGTTTCTTCAAAATGCGGGCGATTTTCCCCAAGAGTGCGCCTGTATATGGGATAAACGCACTGAAACTCGACCGTGGACTGACTGTCTCGTGACCAAATATTGGGCCCATATATACCTTCGCAATAATAGGTACTGAAACTACACATTGTTCGATTTACAGAAACTACAATTAAAACTCAGCTAATTAAATTAACTGAAAACATCCAAAAATTGGTCCTTTTTAACAGTTTCTTCTACTACAAAGTTAGTCCGAATTATTTGTTCAAATCTTGAACTTAACAAATATAGTTACGCAAACAATACTTTTGAAGAAACTGGAAATTACTTTGGAATTAATCAAGGGTTGGCTTTGCTAAAATGTTTTTGAATAGATCCAAATACATACTTTAAGAATACTATTAGTTAGTCTTCCAAATGTTTATAAGTAGTACAAAACTAGTATTGGTTTATACGTCAACAACAGAATTTAAGTAATGAAAATGTAGTGTCGGCAGACTTGCCAACACTACGCACACTAATTGAAAGAGGCGGCCAAGATGCACGCGCTAACTCACGAAGGATGGAGTGAGGTCTGAAACAGGATTCGTAATGAATGCTATAAAGAAAAGTACGTAGCTCCTTGAATACTTAACTTTTAAGCCGGCCGAAGTGGCCGTGCGGTTAAAGGCGCTGCAGTCTAGAACCGCAAGACCGCTACGGTCGCAGGTTCGAATCCTGCCTCGGGCATGGATGTTTGTGATGTCCTTAGGTTAGTTAGGTTTAACTAGTTCTAAGTACTAGGGGACTAATGACCTCCGCAGTTGAGTCCCATAGTGCTCAGAGCCATTTGAACCATTTTGAACTTAACTTTTAATCCATCCTTGTATACATCGTTCTTGATGAGACATCTGGAGATTGTGGCGATACAAGTGAGACTCTTTAGATACATGCAATGTTACAAATGGCGCCTTACTAGGTCGTAGACATGGACTTAGCTGAAGGCTATTCTAACTGTCTCTCGGCAAATGAGAGAAAGGCTTCGTCAGTGTACTCGCTAGCAACGTCGTCGTACAACTGGGGCGAGTGCTAGTAAGTCTCTCGAGACCTGTCGTGTGGTGGCGCTCGGTCTGATCACTGACAGTGGCGACACGCGGGTCCGACATGTACTAATGGACCGCGGCCGATTTAAGCTACCATCTAGCAAGTGTGGTGTCTGGCGGTGACACCACAGAAAAAATTACTGATTTCATGCTATAAGGAAAGATAGGAATAGTCGAAATAAATTAGAAAATCAATTACATATATAAAAATTAGATCTGGGATAATATCCTTTAAAACTAAGGGCCAATCTTTCTCTTTTATGAAAATACACATTATACGTTAACGTTAATTGAGTCAAAATGAAAAATTGAATTTTAAGGAGGCAGATGACAAAACAAGAGGGGAATTAAAATTATCCCAGCATGCTTCGTCCCACAGTGTAGGATACATTGCCTAGTACACTCATATTCAGAGAAAAAGATCACTTCGAACGACCAAAGGTAGCACGTCCATATTGACAGGACATGTACATTTTAGTATGTTCTACAGTAATGATTAGCATTTGATCGATGTCGGCCAGAGGGTTCAAGGTAAACATTGACATTGAGGCGCAACACCACTTACCGATAAAATGTGCCTGCTGCTCTCATTGTCGCTATAAACCGAAGGTAATGGATCAGTGTGACTTGAGCAGATCTGCAGGATGCCTCACAGACGTATACGCGGACCGTACCATCAAATCAGCGAGACTGAAAGAGGGCGCATTGTTGGCATGAGAGAAAGTGATGCATCCATTCGTGAAATTGTTGCTCGCGTGTGACCAAGTGTTTTGACAGTGCAACGGGAGTGTACGGAATCGTTCACGAAAGGCCGCAGAACACGACGAGATGGGCCAGGACGCAACAGCCAGTCCACTCCCCGAGAAGATCGACACATCAGCCGAAAGGCATTGTCAGACAGATCTGCGTCCTCCTCGGCTCTGGCGCGACAGTGGAACAGTGTAACACATCGTACACTCTCAGGGGTGACAGACCGTCGCCGTTTATTACGGCACAGGTTACGTGCGCGTCGTCCACTTCTCCTCCTACCTTTGACGAATTCGAGAGACATGCTGGACGGCAATGGTGTATGGAACGACGTCAGTGGGGACAGGAACGGCATCAGGTAGTGTGTTTGGAAGAATCCAGGTTCTGTTTAGTTTGAAAAAAAAAAAATTGGTTCAAATGGCTCTGAGCACTATGGGACTCAACTGCTGTGGTCATCAGTCCCCTAGAACTTAGAACTACTTAAACCTAACTAACCTAAGGACATCACACACATCCATCCCCGAGGCAGGATTCGAACCTGCGACCGTAGCAGTCGCACTTAGTTTGAAAATGATGACCGAATTTTGGTTCGCCGCAGACAGGCGGAGCGGCATCACAGCGACTGCATTCGAACAAGACATACAGCGCCAACTCAAGGCCTTATGGTGTGGGGTGCTATTGGGCACCACCATAAATCACAGTTGATGCGTGTCCAGGGCTCTGTGACCAGTGTGACCTATGTGAATGCCAACCTGAGACCTGTAACCATACCGTTTCTGCACAACAACCCAGACGCTCTTTTTCAGCAAGACAACGTACGACCACATGTTGCTGCGCGAAGACGTACCTTCTTGGTGTCACAGGATGTCAGCCGTTTGCCCTGGCCCGCCAGATCACCAGATTTGTCGCCAATCAGAAATGTATGTGATATGGTGAAATAACGGGTGCAGCACTGTGACACAGTGCCAAGAACTTTGGCACCAGGTGAATGCAGCATTACTGGCTACGCTGCAGGACGCCATCCGCACCTTATATGCGTCCATGTCCTCACGCATGGAACAAGTTATCAGGGCCCATGGCGGACCCTGTGCCTTCTAAGCAGCAGGACACATGCTGAACCGAGGCAGCTGAAATGTCGATTATTTCTGCAGAACATAGTAATGTACATGTCCGGTGAATATGAAAGTCCTATCTCTTTTTCTCCCTGAACATGAGTGTACATCGAATAAAGACAAAACTAAGACCCAGGGCAGAAAAATGTGTCCGTAGTGTACCAGTGGATGAAAGGAGATAGTTCTTCAGATTCAGTGACAGATATCCCTGTTACATCACACTGTGTTGGTGACGTACCACTGCAGTACCTCAAGTAGATCTTTATGCAGAAATGGACTCAGTGCTAAGGTAGACAAATATGTATTCAGTTCACCTGAGGACATCATCTGATAATACGAACAGAAATGAATTTGAGCCGCTATGTTTGTATACCACTATGAGAAAGAAGACTGGAATATTACTCTTTGTTCATATGGTACTGTGGATAGAATTTGTACCTCAGATTGACAATGTTGCTTATAAGTAGTAAAATTTTCGAAAAATAAAAGTAAACATAAAAATTTGAAAAATGATATAACCTAGTTCATATGACTAGTACGTGAAAATAAGTAGCTAAATTATACTGACAATGTTGTTTGTAAGCAGCAATATTTTCTAAAAATAAAGATAAAGATAAAAATTTGAAAAAATCATACATCATAGTTCGTATGTCTATACAAGGTATCCCGAAATTCCCGTTACAGACTTCTAGGACTCGTAGAGGGGAGTGAGTACCTAATATATTGAACAGGAACCCATCTCAGGAAACGTACCGTTTCTGTGCTACAACCATTTGAAAGCATGTTAGCAACGCGACCACTCTTAAAGTAATTTACCACACCAAACAGTGCTGGGAGCAACATCCATTGCATTCGCATTGTCGGATAGATCGTGTGCTCGTTGACGGGATATTTTCAACGTGATGCAGTATTGCACTATGTGCTCTTCCAATTTGGATGTTGCAGCGTGTCCTTCGAGTACCACAGTCACCCCTGTTGAGGGTGAAAGTACCCCTTTGTCGAAGTCGTTGTTTATTTGTGGGGAAAAGAGTGTGCAGTGGAGTCGGACGTTGTGGATGACGACCTTGATTAAGGCGACGAGCAGCTCTTTCATCACCTTGAACTTCGCCATACAGTAGGCCGATGTCGGTGCAAACGTGTACTTAACTGTGTTGCTCTAACACACACAGACACATGAACTGGGCTCGAACCAGGTCGGAGAGGTAGGACAGACGATCCCACGTAAGTAGCCCGCCTCCCCATGACTACCCTGTTGCATACCTTCCTAGCAAACATGTTTTCAAATGGCTGTAGCACGAAACAGTACGTTTCCAAACATGAGTTCCTATTCAAAATATTATATATTCACTCGCATCTACAAGTCCTAGAAGTCTGTAATGGGAATTTTCGAACACCCTACGTACAACTAAAATAACTATCTAAATAATTTTTTACTCTAGATAATTTTGGATTTGCCAAATAAAGGGTTGATGTCTAGCAGTGTACAATAGGCTTATGCACTTAATGTGTCATGGCCTTGACATTAATGAGTTGACCTGAATAGCCTCGGACAGCAGAAACCAGCAAAGTAACGGCGAGACTGATTGACACTTCTGCGATATTCGAAGGTAGAAATGTCCCCACTCTGTGTCGTTACAAGACTGGAAGGAGACTGGTAGAGGTTGTGGCACTCACGTTGAAGATGTCATCGTAGTTGACGGGACGCCTGCCTCGCCTGGATGCAGCCCCCGAACGCCGCGAGCCCGTGGCCCTCCGGCGGCTGGTGCGGTTGGAGTTGAGCCGCCTATTCCTCCGTGGAAGATTTCGACTCGGGACTCTGCGATTACCCTCCATCAAAGCGGCTGCACAGTCCATCACAAAGAAATGGTGTCAACGGTGCGACTCGCTGGCAGTAACAATTTTGAGAAAAATTTGTCTACTGGGCAGTTATAATTGAAATGCAGCTACTCACAAACGTCCAGTGTGGCTGTATTATATGCTAATGCGTTAATGCTGAACTGATTTACGCATGAAAAATTATTTCCAATTTTGGACACCAGGTAAAAATTTGGCGCTGTACACTGTTCGTATGACGGTATGACATCCATAGTGTCCAGCATGTGCCAGGGCTAGCGCTCGTGCTCGTGCAGGGCCACGAGAACTGTCCATCTCATGATCAACAAGTATAGAAATTTTTGTGGTCTATTTTACACTGGTACCAGTTGAAGATTCTGATACGCAGCAACGTTCTTAACTTCCTCTTCGGTTTCTGGCACAGATCAAAGTTGGTGTCATGCGGCCGCGCCGCGCAATGTCCTGTGAAGTGACGACGTACATTTTAAACTACAAGGTGCAGTGAACACACAGGACTGCCTAATTTTGGGTACTGTTAAACTGCGTGTTGTGCACGAAGAGTCATTTCAATCACCGTATTTGACTGTTTGATGTGGATTCACGAGCACCTTCATTCTCGGTCCGTTATTCTTTGAAGAGAATACACCCAGAGGGCCTGTTAGGTGTGCCCTGAGATCTTCACATTATCAAGACCTCCTTGTACAGCATGTGATTCCTGTAACTGTTGTGGAAACCACTGTTTTCATGCAAGATGGGGCGACATGTCATGTTACTCGCCCAGTGAAAGATCTGCTTAATGCAACCTTCCACGAACGTGTTATCTCCAGACGTTTTGTGGATGCATGGCCTGCAAGATCACTTGATTTGAATCCATGTGACTTTAGGCTCAAGGGATACGTAAAAGAACGCGTTTACCAGGGACGCGGTCGTCTCTACCCGATATGAAGGCCAGTAGACAGCAACACGCTGCTCAGATTTCACTGGAATTGCTGCGAGCAACCGCTTATCACCTCGTTTCACGGATGTTGCAACTTCGGTGTGCATTTGAACAAATGGTAAGAGGCGCTTAGTAAATAAAATCAACATTATACCTTTCCCACTTGTCTGACCTTTCCACCTCACGTCCTGTTCCTAATCCCTTACATATGGAAACATTTATGTACGCCTTTCTAGCATTCACAGCGCCAGGTTTAACCTGGTGGTCGAAACTGGTCATTGGTCATTGTGTCCAGGGTACATAAATCGGTTCCGCATTAACGTGTTACCGCATTTACCATAGTTAGTTGCCATACGATAATTATAGCCCACACTGGACCTATGTGAGTAGCTGCACTTTAATTATAACTACCCAGTGCCGATATCATGACTGAGGAAATCACAATAAAACCATGAATTAATAGCTGCAACACAGAGAAATACTCAGGTCATTGGTCGTTGGCTCTTAAAGTGGAGGAAGCTATAGAACAAGGTAAGACACCACTCATCTCCCTAGAATTCATGAAGATACGGGGGGGATAATCACAAACTTTTAACTGTCACTTAGAAAGTATGAAGTTAAGTAATTAATTTTCTTTCCGTTTGTCTACAGTCCCGGTACACACTAGAACCCTAGCGCGACAGTACTGCAGCACGACGCTAGAAGAGCCAAAACAAATTGGCGAATCCGTTCGTTAAGTGGAATATGATGCGGTAATCCGTTTCCTGCATTTGAAGCGCAAAGCCGCTGCAACAGTCCACACTGATGTGGTCGAAGATTACGGCGACAGTGCACCACTATATGTCATAGAAATGGAGACGCTTCAGGTGTGGTCAAAGAAATGCGAATGAAGAACAACGAAGTGGCAGACCATCTCTTTGTTAAAGAAACGGGGAACGCAGGAGATGTGGATGTCCTGGTGATCGAAGACCGGTGTACCAACAATCGAAACGGATGCAGAGAAAGTGAAAATGAGTCATGGATAAATTTCCAACATCTCGCAAGACATTTTGAACGAGGGCAAGACATGGCCACGGTCATCGTTCGCACCCATTCAAAATACCAGCCGAACCGAGGAAGCAACAGAAATGTTGCAACTGGGTCAGGCCAGTTCGGCTGACTTAACAACCACTTCATCACCATATAAGACTGCTAGGTAATTCCTATGATCTAGAGGTACACGAGCAAAACAGAGCAGTGGGAACGTGGATTCACAACCGAAAATGATTTAAAAGTTAGTATTACGCAGGGTTTCAACACAATCTGAATTGGCCACTTACAAGTCGACATTCTTCTTCCAAAATACACTGCCGGAAAAAAATTGGTACACTCTTTTAGAGGTTTCCAGGTTTCCAATTCACTCAAGATTTAGAGTGGAAACAGTGCATATTGAGTAATATTATATTTATAGATCAATAGCACAACCGACTATGAGGTACCAGGTGATGAAACACACATATTAGAGCGCCGGCCTCGGTGGTCTCGCGGTTCTAGGCGCGCAGTCCGGAACCGTGCAACTGCTACGGTCGCAGGTTCGAATCCTGCCTCGGGCATGGATGTGTGTGATGTCCTTAGGTTAGTTAGGTTTAAGTACTTCTAAGTTCTAGGGGACTAATGACCACAGCAGTTGAGTCCCATAGTGCTCAGAGCCATTTGAACACATATTAGAACATGTTGTGGCCACCATGGGCGGCAGTGCAGGTGCTGACACTAGCATTCAGTCTATCGTACAGATGGCGAATACTGTCCTGGGCGTACGTTACGCCGCACCTGCTCAACCTGTTCATGCAGTTCTGTAAGAGTTGTTGGCTGATGAGTCACAACGAGTCACTTCCCGTCCAATATATCATCCCACAAGTGCTCGTTGGGAGACAAGCCGAGAGATCATCCTGGTCAGGGAAGTTGCTGCACGTCTTGAAGAGCACATTGAGTTTCATGGGCAGTGTGTGAGCGAGCACTATCCTGTTACAACGCCACACCACCTTCCCGTTGCAATAAAGGCAAACGAATGGGTCTAATAAAATTCCCCATGTACCGAGCACTGGTCAGCGTCCTCTCCAGAAACACCAAAGCTGTACGAGAGTTGTAGCTTATCGCACCCCAGACCATAAGGGTGGAGCCAATGTGTCTTGGACGAATTCACTTTACGAGACAGTACTCACCATGTCTCCGTCATACGCGCAAACGACCATCACTTGCGTGGAGGCAGAATCTGTTTTCAATGCTGAAGACTATGGTGCGTCATTCCATCTTTCAAGTGATCCTCTGATGGCACCAGTCGAGCTGTGGACGTCGATGGTGCGCGTGACTGGAAGATGGGCTAAAGTTGTGTGTGCCCTGAGTCCCACTGCTAACAACAGGTTCGCAACAGTTTCTGTTGACATACCTCGGCTCACAAGACCTCTTGTCTATGCGTTCTGTCACTGCTGCCCTTACAATAAGACGATCCTGGGGAAGGGGGAGGAGGGCGTCTGCGCTGGGGGGACGTCCGGAACCTCGTCAACGGGTGCGAGAACATCCACGTGACCACTGATACCAGCAATGTTACACAACTGACGCAGGATGTACAACTCACGTGGCAATTTTCGGATAGAACCATCCCGTCACTCGGAAGGCCAAAATTTGACCTCTTTCAGATTCGCTCAGTTGGCTGTAGGAAGCACGAGTGCATCTCCGTGGCATGGTTGGCTGCTTGCTTCTCACTTTTGCACCACAACGAGCCTTCTGGCTGTAAACGTTCTCTATTGAGGGATAGACACAGATGACGCTCTGGTAGCTATGCTACTACGCAATCTGTTGACGGACGACGTTGAAACCATTATCAGTACATTTACTATCCCCCAGGTGGCATATGCTGTCATCGGATTAAAATCTACGGCGTCTTTTCAGATGTACTAACTTTTTTCCCCAGCATCTGGTGCTTACAAATTATTCTCGCAAGGGGTAAACCACCAGAGAAACACTCTACAGAAATCCGAAGAGGTCAGAGCGGAGCGTCACAGGAAGCTGTTAGAGTCGTCGCTTTTGCTCCTCAACAACACACCGACCTTTTCTCTTCAGGCCACCGTTACACATGCTACTTCTTTAGAATAACAAATTTTGGTTCTTCCTCCCGTATGCTTCTGACTTGGCACAGAGAAACTTCTTCGCTTTTCTTTAGATGAAATGACCATTGGGTGGTAAGCGTTTCCAGAATAATGACGACGTCCTTTCTGTGATGGTACGTTTACAGAACAGCCAAAAGGCAAGTTTCTTCAATCAGGGTCTACATCATTCGGAAATGAACTCTAAGGGAAAAATACATTTGGCGTGCCACGAAGAAGTTATCCAAATTGGTCACAAACAGATATACATTCAAGTATCGACGGAAAATGCAAAATCGTAAACTTAGGTGGCCGATGGATGAATGCGAGACTTTTCTGCACCATTTCACCGTGCAGCTGGCACGGATACTAAAGAGGGGCATCTCTGTAGCAGGGCATAAAGTCTTTGCGAATTTCATCCCATTTAATTCACTTGGTCAGTAACTATGCGTCGCAGACAGGCGCGTGTACAATAAACGCAGACGTCAGCATTTGGGGGAGGACGTTTAGTTGAGATGGAAAAAACCAGTGGAAGTAAACGGCGATCGCTCGACATTTGAGTAACAGTGATGCCACTTTTCGATGGTCTTGGCAGGAATGAGGTGAACCACTGTAGAACACAGCGACAAGAAGGAAGTGGTCGACTTCAGAGGAACAACAGAACGAGAGTACCTAGCAGTCGTCAGAGAGGTATTCAGAGCCCCGGACTCATTATTATCCTCGACCCTAAGTGCAACTGGCGCTTCAGTGACCACAAGGAGCGTTAATAGCCGGTCCACAGAAAGGACGCTGCGCTCACGGCGAGCCTTGCGCCGACTACCATTGACCTCTGTACACCATGAAGCCTGTTTGCAGCCGTATAGGGCACATTCGGCGTAGAATCTCATTGACTGCAGTAGAAATGCCTTCAGTGATGAGTCCCACTTTGAGATGATCCCAGATAACCAGCGAAGACGTGTCTGACGACAGCTTGGACAGCAGTGGGATACCCGTCGAACTAACGCCCGCGATAGGGCACGACAACCAGGAATGATGGTCTAGGGTGTCATTTCATTTCATAACAGGATCACTTTGGTTTTTATCCGCGGCATGCTTACAGCACAGCGGTACGTCGACGATGTTCCACGTCCCGTTTTGTTGCTCTTAATGACAAACTGTCCTGGGCTTACATTTCAACAAGATAATGCCCACCCGCACACGGCGAGGGTTTCTGCTTATGTTCTTGGTGCTCTCCAAACCCGATCATAACCAGCAATCCCGCCGGATCTCTCCCCAGCTGAGAGTGCTTGGAGCACTCTGGGCAGGGCGGGATTTTGAGGATCTAATGTGCAAGTTGGACAGAATTTGGCTCGATATCCCTCAGCAGGACATCCAACAACTTAATTAATAGATTTGTATCCCGCTTGGAAGGTTCAAAATGGTTCAAATGGCTCTGAGCACCATGGGACTTAACTTCTGAGGTCATCAGTCCCCTAGAACTTAGAACTACTTAAACCTAACTAACCTGAGGACATCACACACATCCATGCCCGAGGCAGGATTCGAACCTGCGACCGTAGCGGTCGCGCGGTTCCAGACTGTAGCGCCTAGAACCGCTCGGCCACTCTGACCGGCGCCTGGAAGGCGGCGCGTGGATCTGCTCCTGTAAATTGGAGGGTAGGACGAATGTAGGAAGCTAGGAGGAGCAGGTGAGGTAGAAATACGTCGGTACTGCAAGTAAAGCAAAAGATGTTTACTCTAGGTAAGACAAGTGATAAAATATGGTTACATAACTTTGGCTGTGATGAGCAAGTAGGTGAGAAACAGGATGTATCAAAGCTAACAGAAGTTACGCAGGCAAGCTCTGTAGTGGCTCGCCCACTATGAAAATGAAACAATGTTGGTTGGTCGTCTGCTCGTGATCAAATGGGCAGATTCTGGAGCGGCGCTCGTAGAGCTGCACAGCGCCGGCTAGAGGGCGCTGTCGTCGGTGTGGATTGTCCGCTCTCGTAGTGCCAACCTAAGAATGGGCTACTACGCTGTGGCATCGTAGCTATCGATATCACGAATAGATGCCAAGGCGAATAAGTGTTCACAAGGGCGAGAGGTGGGTCAACACGTTCCTGACACGATCAGCTTGTGAAGCTTTTTATCTTCAATAAACCATCCAATTTTTTCGAATTCTTTGTTTGTCTGTAAATGTACATCACATTACGGAATTCCGTCCCATTCGGATAATTCTTTCGTGGTGAGTGGTTTCTTGGTCTAAGAGAGTATACGTCTCATTGAATGCTGAAAATACAGAGAAGCTTCAACGCCTTGTTTCCTTGTTGCAGTGATAATTAAACCTTTAATACTAGCCTATAAACACGTTAGTCGGTCCGCTGCAACTAAGTGGGGTGGAATTTTTAATACCCTTCTATAGCACCACGTTTCAAATGGACCCAGCTACCCATGGTTCTTCTGCCACCCAAATATCCATAACATTCGGAAATTCTGAAAAACCTATTCTGCAGTGTCACAATGACGTTGAGCGGTGAGTATACAATGTTCAAATATTTGGAGGTTAGTACACCTATGCAACATTATGCCTCCACACACCATAACACCTGGACCAGCAAAATGATAAAAAAAATGGTTCAAACGGCTCTAAGCACTATGAGACTTAACATCTGAGGTCATCAGTTCTCTAGACATAAAACTACATAAACCTAACTAACCTAAGGACATTACACACATTCATGCCCGAGGCAGGGTTCGAACCTGCGACCGTAGCAGCAGCGCCGTTCTGGACTGAAGCGCCTAGAGCCGCTCGGCCACAGCGGCCGGCAGCAAAACGATCATGTTCAACAATGTTCCTGGGTACATTACGTGTTCCCACCCTACACCATATGAGGGTAGGTCCAGCAGTGACACATCATGCGAAAGTTACCTTCATCCTTAAGTTTCGTACACCAGTGCAATAAGAAATTAATGCTAAACTTAGACACTACTCTACAGTAATTCGTCTAGAAGCACTTTACGCAGCAGAATGTTTCACTCAAAACCAAAAGGTGGAACGTGAAGCACTGAAAAGTGCAGAAAATAAAATAGTAAAGAAAATTTTGGGACCTGTTAAAGAGGTAAAAGCAATACAAAAGTCGTCAAAATAATGAACTTTACGCACACATGGTTACGAAGAAATTACAGACATGATTAAGAAATGAAGAATATGTATCAATGGCTGCGTCCAAAGGATGAGTCCAAACAGACTGACAAAATTACTGTTCACTTATTTTGGTAAACTGAAAATGGATAGGCCGGCCGGTGTGGCCGTGCGGTTAAAGGCGCTTCAGTCTGGAACCGCGTGACCGCTGCGGTCGCAGGTTCGAGTCCTGCCTCGGGCATGGATGTGTGTGATGTCCTTAGGTTAGTTGGATTTAATTAGTTCTCAGTTCTAGGCGACTGATGACCTCAGAAGTTAAGTCGCATAGTGCTCAGAGCCATTTGAACCATATTTTTGAAAATGGATAACACGTGGTGTAAATAAACTGTGACGTAGACGAACGTCCAACTACTCCACAATCTGTTCTGGAACGGCTGCCACTCAGAAAGAAATTGCAAGATTACAAAAGTTTCCATGAATAACCCATGAAGAAGACTGGAGACACTTGGACTGAGGAAAGACGGAAGAAACATTGAGAAATTATTAGAGAAATGTGTAAGAAAAGAAACGAGAAACAGTAAAAATAAAGATAACTCACAGTGGCTCATACCAAAGGAAGATGAAAGAAACAGATTGTAATTACGATCGCGATAATGAATTACAACGGCAAAATCCGTCCTGGAAGTAACTCCAACAGACTTCACTAGATTTTGAGATGAGCGAAAGCTCAAGTTTGGGGCTGAATTGTGATCGCAGTTTCTATTTATTTATTTACTTGCCGCCGTTGTTACACGTGATGTAGTCGTGGAATTTTTATTTATAAAATCCATAGTTCCCAATGAAACACAGACCTTGCCGTTGGTGGGGTGGCTTGCGTGCGTCAGCGATACAGATAGCTGTACCATAGGTCCAACAACAACGGAAGGGTGTCTGTTGAGGGGCGAGACAAACGTGTAGTTCCTGACGAGAGGCAGCAGATTTTGAAGTGGCTGCAGGGGCAGCAGTCTGGATGACTGATTGATGCGGCCTTGTAACAGCAACCATAATGGCCTTGGTCTGCTGCTACTGCGAATGGATGAAAGCAAGAGGAAACTACAGCTGTAATTTTTCCCGAGAGCACGCGGCTCTACTGTATATTTAAATGATGTTGGCGTCCTCTTGGATAAAATATTTCAGAGGTAAAATAGTCCATCATTCGGATATCCGGGCGGGAGCTACTCAGGAGAATGTCGTCATTAGCAGAAACAAAACTGGCATTCTGAGGACTGAAGCGTGGAATGCTAAATCCCTTAATCGGGCAGGTAGGTTAGAAAACTTGAAACGGGAAACGGATAGGTTGAAGGTAGGAGCAGTGGGAATTAGTGTGTTGCGTGCGCTCGCAGGTTCGAATCCTGCCTCGGGCATGGATGTGTGTGACGTCCTTAGGTTAGTTAGGTTTAAGTAGTTCTAAGTTCTAGGGGATTGATGACCTCAGCATTTAAGTCCCATAGTGCTCAGAGCAATTTGAACCATATTGATGTTGGGTGGCAGGAGGAACCGGGCTTCTGTCAACTGAATTCGGGACTATCAATACAAAGTCACATAGGGGTAATGCAGCATTGGATTTAATAATGAACGGGAAAACAGGCATGCGGGTAAGCTACTATAAACAGATTAGCGAACGCATTATCGTAGCCAAGATAGACACGAAGCTTACACCTACCGAAATACTGCAGTTTATACGCCTGCTAGCTCCGCAGATGATGAAGAGATTGAAGAAATGTATGATGAGATAAAAGAAATTATTCAGATTGTTAACGCAAATGAAAATTTAATTGTGACTGGGGATTCGAATTCGACAGTAAGGAAAGGAAGAGAAGGGAAAATAGTAGGCCAATATGGACGGTGACGCCCGGGTTCCCGGGTTCGATTCCCGGCGGGGTCAGGGATTTTCTCTGCCTCGTGATGGCTGGGTGTTGTGTGCTGTTCTTAGGTTAGTTAGGTTTAAGTAGTTCTAAGTTCTAGGGGACTTATGACCACAGCAGTTGAGTCCCATAGTGCTCAGAGCCATTTGAACCATTTTTTTATGGACGGTGGGAAATTATGAAAGAGGAAGCCGCCCGGTAGAATTTCGCACAGAGCATAAATTAACCATCGCAAACACTTGTTTTAAGAATAATGAAAGAAGGTTGCATACATGGAAGGGACCTGGAGACACCGAAAGGCTTCATATTTAGTATATTTTGGTAAGACAGAGATTTAGGAACCATAATTTAAACTGTAAGACATTTCCGGCGGAGATGTGGTCTCTGACCACAATTTATTAGTAACGAAACGAAATTAAAACTGAAGAAATTGAGAAAAGATAGGGAATTAAGGAGATGGAACTTTAATAATTTGAAAGAATCAGAGACTGTTAAGAGTTTTAGAGGAAGGTTTAGGCAATGATTGACTACAAGGGAAAAGAGAACAGTAAAAGACGAATGCGTAGCTTCTAGAGATGAAATAGTGAAGTTAGCAGAGAATCAAATAGGTAAAACGACCTATCAGAAATCCTTGGATAATACAGGAGACACTGAATTTAACTGATAAAAGGAAAAAATATAAAAATGCATCAAATGAAGCAGGCGAAAGGGAATACAAACGTCTAAAAAATTAGACTGAAAGGAAGTACAAAATGGCCAAGCAGGAATGGCTAAAGGACAAATGTAAAGATTTAGAGGTATTTTTCACTATGGGAAAGTAGATACCACCTGCAGGAAAATTAAAGAGATTTTTGGAGAGAGGAGAAGCAACTGTATGAATATCAACAGCTCAGAAGGAAAACGGATCCTAAGCAAAGAAGGGAAAGCTGAAAGGGGGAAGGAATATATACACGTCTATACAAGGGAGACGAACTCGAAGGCAATGTTATAGAAATGGAAGAGGGCGTAGCTGAAGATAAGATGGAATATATAATACTTCGAGAAGAATTTGATGGAGCACTGAAAGATCTAAGTCGAAACAAGACCCCTGCAATAGACGAAATTTCGTCAGAACTACTGATAGTCTTGGGAGAGCCAGCCATGACAACCTCTTCCATCTGGTGTGCAAGATGTATGAAACAGACGAAGAAGAATATAATAATTATAATTCCAAAGAAAACGGCTAATGTCAGTTGCGAAAATTACTGAAGTATCAGTTTAATAAGTCACTTTTGTAAAATACAAACACAAATTCCTTACAGAAGTGTGCAAACTCTGGTAGAAGTCGACATGCTCGAAGATCAATTTGGATTTCGAAGAAATGTAAGAACACGTGAGGCAATATTGACCCTACAACTTATCTTGGAAGATAGGTTAAGGAAAGGCAGACCTATGTTTATAGCATTGTAGACTTAGAAAAGCGTTTGACAGTGTTGACTGGAATACTGTTTTTGAAATTATAAAGGTAGCAGGGGTAAAAATACAGGCACTGAAAGGCTATTTACAACTTGTATAGAAACCAGACGGCAGTTTTAAGAGGCGACAGGCATGAAAAGGAAGCAATGGTTGAGATGACAGTGAGACAAGGTTGTAGCCTATCCCCGACGTTATTCAATCTCTATATTGAACAAGGAGTAAAGGAAACCAAAGGAAGATTTGGAGTGGGAATTGAAGTTCAGGAGTTCAGGAAAAGAAATAAAAACCTTGAGGTTGGTCGATAACATTGTCATTCTGTGACAGACAGAAAAGGACTTGGTAGAGCATCTGAATGGAACGGACAGTGTCTGGAAAGAAGGATGTAGAATGAACATCAACAAAAGCAAGACAAATATAATGGAATGTAATCAGAATAAACCAGGGGATGATGAGGGCATTAGATTAGGGAACGAGGCACTTAAAACAGTACATGAGTTTTGCTATCTGGGCAGCAAAGTAACTGATGATGGCCAAAATAGAGAGGATTTAAAATGCAGACTGGCAATGTCCAGAAAAGCGTTCCTGAAGAAGAGAAATTTGTTAACATCGAATATAGATTTAAGTTAAGAAATTTTTTCTAAAAGTCTTTGACTGGACTGTAGCCACATATGACGGTGAAACATTGACGATAAACAGTTTAGACGAGAAGAGAATGGGAACTTTTGAAATATAGTGCTACAGAAGAATGCTGAAGAGTAGGTGGATAGATAACGTAACTATGAGGAGGTGCTAAATAAAGCGGGAGAGCGGGGTACAAGAAATTTTTGGCACAACTTGAGTAAAAGAGCGATCGGTTGACGGGACACATTCTGAGACATTAAAGGATCACCAATTTAGTACTGGAGGGAAGTGTGTGGGGTAAAGATCGTAGAGAGAGACCGAGAAATGAGTACGGTGAACAGATTCAGAAGGATGTAGGTTACAGTAGTTATTCGTACGTAAAGAGGTTTGCACTGGGTAGACTACCATGGAGAGCTGCATCAAGGCAATGTTTGGACTGAAGACCATAACAACAACATTGTATTATAAAAGCTAAGACATGTCTTTGAGATCGCACCAACAGAGGCCGCTAGATGGAGGGTTATCGAAGGACTGTGCGGAACATGAAATTACTTGAGCTGTGTCCTAAGCTGCTCGAGCCATTCGAGTCGTGCTCTAGCACAGCACTACTTTTACAGAGGTCTACCAGCTCTAACTGTTGCATGTGATCTGTTTGATCCTGTACCACACACACACATTCAGCATGTCTGGGGTCAAGTGGAGGAAAGACGCCTCCAGATGCGCCCGAGAACCTACCAGCAAGTTAGTGATTCCCTGACAGCCCACAGGCCCTATTGCTACTATAGGTAGAGCACTAAGTGTCCACTGTGCTCTGTTATGTAGTGCTTACAAGATCACACAACTTGACTATGTATCTTTAAAACTTTGGAACATAGACATATTGAGAAGGAAACAGTACTTGTCTACACAGTCCAGACACATGAACGTGACCATCGCCTATGTTCGACGTCAACACACAGTAATCACTCACAGACGGTTCGTGGCAGCACTAGGAGAGAATGGTATATAAAGCGTGAGAGGAGGACTGCGGAAAACAGTGCAGTCGTTGTCGTGATGCCCAACAGAGCTATTTATCTGACGGCATATCTTCGGCTTTAGGGCCAAGGGTGTCAGTATTTTCGAAACGGCAAAGTTCATGAACTGTTCGTGTGCCGCCATGGTAAAAGTACACCGTCAAGGCACTATCCGCAGAGGCAATAGATGACAAGTGTGAACGACGGCTGTGGAGATGTGTAGATGTGTACGAGCGAATAGACGAGTAGCTGTTGGAAACTTACCGCCCAGATGAACCAAGAGGCTAACAACAGTGTCTTCTCAACGACCATTCAGAGCCCACTGTTTATCCGTGTTCATCAGCGACGATGGCTGGAATTTGCACGCTTGTACCGCGACAGATGATTCACGTTTTATGCTCTACCGGTCAGACTGCCTTTGGCGTGTACAGCGTGAAACATCTGAAAACAAACACTCTGCAATCTGCCTGCAGGAACGCTAAGCAACAACCCAGGGTAAATTGACAAATTTGCCCTGGGACGCTCTCGCAATATCTGACAGTCAGAATTACAAGGCTGCCCTAGTGGTTTTAAACAGAAAGATAAACACGATAAAGATCTCGCAGCTGTGCAACAGTCATCTGGCCACTGCAGAGCTAACTAAAGGAGGAGATACAAGGGTGATTGCGTCACTGTACGCACAGTATAGCGATGATATAGAACCATATATAGAAATGATTAAGGACATAGCTTTGTACTCTAGACATAAGAATCTAATTATATGTGTAGACATTAACGCCAGATCCACACTATGGCACTCTAACAGAACAGATGACAGGGGACGAAAAGTCAATGACGCAATACAGGAGACACAACTACATATCATAAACGAGGACGGACCTACACCTACCTACAGAGAAGCAGGCGGATCCAGTGGCAAAATCGACATTACCATAATGAACGATAAAGCACTAGGACGGTTCAAAGATGGACCATACACGACTCTCTGACTACAAGCGACCATAACATAATTGATATCAAACTCACTGGAAACAATAAGCACACTAAATACAACACAGCACATTTCAGTTTCAAAAGGGTGAATTGTATTAGACTACAACAAATGGTTCAAGATGAAAATATACAGAACATACAGGGAACCGTGGACTATAGGGCACATAAACTTACAGAAATAATACAAAAAGCCCAAGAATCAGCAATACCTAAGATCACAACCAGCAAAGAACGGGTAACTCCATGGTCAGACGAAGTAACCAGACTAAAAAGGGACATGACAAGAAAGAGAAAACTATATCAGAGAACTTGTATACAAAGAGACAGACCAATAAGATTGGCTGCATACAGGGAAGCAAAACCTTGTTGCAAACCAGACAACAACAATGGGAAAGCTACGTGACCACACATACTCAACAAAACATCTGGGGGAACAATACAAAATATTGACAGACAAAATTAAGACCCCATTGGCACTAGGCACGCTACGGCAGGATGGCGGTACGATGACAATGGGTGGAGAAACACAGCACATCTGCTGAACAAACTCCTCCCGGAGGACGTCTCGACACAGACCCACAAGAACATACTAAGGCGCGAATTACGCGAACCATATAACACAATTACTGTCACCTGTCCCTTTGCGCACGAGGAAGTTGCGTTAGTGATAAGAGAACTAAAAAATAAGAAAGCACCCGGACCGGATCGGATCCATGCAGAGGTGCTTAAGAGGCTAGCACCACAGACTACCCCTTACTTAACAGAACTACTAAATGACACCTTACGGCTAGGCCGCGTACCGACAATCTGGTAAACCTCAAGAGCAGTTATTATACGTAAGCCAGCAGACAGAGATCCATCAGATCCTAAATCATACAGACCAATATGCCTAATAAATATCATGGCAAAAGTCCAAGAGAGGCTACTGTGTGTCCGCTTGCAGGCTCACAGAGCCCTACTTGGACTAAACCCACACCAGTTTGGATTTAGGAAAGGCAAAAGCATTGATGAAGCAATTAACAGAGCTCTCGAAATTACACAAAATACAGACAACAAATACTCATTGGCAATTATGATTGACATCGCAAAGGCTTTGCCGGCCGGTGTGGCCGTGCGGTTAAAGGCGCTTCAGTCTGGAACCGCGTGACCGCTCCGGTCGCAGGTTCGAATCCTGCCTCGGGCATGGATGTGTGTGATGTCCTTAGGTTAGTTAGGTTTAAGTAGTTCTAAGTTCTAGGGGACTGATGACCACAGATGTTAAGTCCCATAGTGCTCAGAGCCATTTGAACCATTTTGAGCAAAGGCTTTTGACAACCTGTGGTGGCCAGCTTTGTTTCTGAGGTTACGCCAGATGGAAGAACCCGCAGCCCTATACAATAGTCTATTAGACTACTGCAGGGATAGAATAGTGGAATGGCGTGTGAACAACCAGAAAGTAATAAATTACCAAAGGTTGTCCCCAGGGTTCGATCTCTGAGCCCATCTTCTGGGACATAATCTTTGAACCCCTCCTGCAACTGCTGGATGGGGACAGTAGGACAGATGGAGTTGTCGCATACGCAGACGACCTGCTTGTGGTCATCTCAGCAAACACAAGAGCCCAGTCAGAGGAGAAGGCGAGTGGCACATTGCAAACAATAACACAATAGTGCAACACAAACAAGCTCAAGATAGTGGGTAACAAAACAACATACACGCTTCTGGAAGGTCAATTAACGCAACCCATCAGTCAAAATAGGGGAAAACAACATAAAAAGAACGAGAGTAGCCCACTACTTGGGCGTACACATAGATGAAAAGCTGAATTTCCATGAACACTTTAGAATATCAACAGACAAGGCAGAAAAAATATTGCACAAACTGACAAGGATAAATTCAAGATAATACAGACTTCTTTTGTCAGTACTAAGTTTTGCGGCCAGTACATGGGCGCACAGACTCAACCTCGTCACAAACAGAACAGCGGTTAGGCGAGGACAGAGAAGCGTCGTAATGCGACTATCTGGAGCATTTGGTACGACATCCATCGAAGCGTTGTGTGTAGTGCTTGGAATCTTCCCGATAGATATAACAATTAGGCATCGGGCTGCACTGTACTGGTTAAAGATGGGCAGACTTGACCAGGTTAATATAATAACTGGTTCTCCGCTGAACAACAAGCGGGACCTCAAAAAATGCAAAATCGATACATAGCAAGAAGAATGGGGCACAAGTGATAAGGGACGGAGAGTACATAATTTTTTCCGGATATCACGGAATGGTTAAGAATGAAACATGCCGATCCTAGCCGCGGCGTGGTGCATTTCTTGACTGAGCACGGACCTTATCCCACGCACTTGAACCGCGTGAGTCTAAAGGTACGTTTACACTGGGATACATGTATCGCGACATGTATGAGCGACATGTCAATTTGACATGTCGCGATACATCACCTCATACAAAAATTCACGGAACTTGTATGCGGACCCTCGAGCTCATACATGTCGCGTATACATTTTGTATATCGCTTTTTGGCCATATACGCGACATGTATGAGCGACATTTTAAGAACTCGCGCTTGCGCAGTACTATCATTTCCTGTCGTCTTGTCGCCTGCCGCTTATTTTGACGATTAGCGCATGCGTAGTACCAGGCTCTATGGCGGCTGTTTGAGTATTGGAGCTGCCGACTGTCGTTTGTTGTGTAGTTATTTGTGTATTGTGTCGTGTGTTGTGCCCGCGTGTAATACTTTAAAATTTGCCATGACTTCTTGGTCAAAACAAAATATACTGCATTTTATAGAGGCAGTGCGCAGGCATCCCTGTATATGGGATGTGAAACTAGGAGACTATAAGAACACTCAGAAAAGGTACGACGAGTGGGAGGAAATTGCCAAGGCATTTAACGTGTCAAGGAAGGAATGTTAGGACAAGTGGCATAATTTAAAAAGCCAATATAGTCGCGAGTTAGCGAAAAGGAAGAGTAGCAAAGGAACTGGAAGTGCTACAAGCAATGTGTACCACTCTTCATGGTATGCTTTTGAAAGTATGCAGTTCATAAGAGACAATTACAAACCACTCTCTCATAGGAGCTCACATGAAGTAGTACCAGTAAGTAAATTTGTTATATTATTTTATTAATCATATATTTGGCAACAGTTTTTCGTGCTAATGCTTTACATAATGTGAATATTTACAATTTCACTGAAAAACATGATTCTCCATACTGCTACGGTTTGAAGTCCTGAATACTGCAGAAGAATAGAGCATATTACTTTATATCATCATTTAACAATGATGTGGAACTTATTTTCCATACTGCCATGGGATGGAGCCCTGAATACTGCAGAAGTATTCAGCATATTCTCTTCTGTTGTCATACCGCAATGAAGTTCTTCGGCCAGTTATGGGCAGTGGCTCCAGCACAGTAGGGGCGTCCCTCCAGGACCCAGGTATTACGTTGCCATCATCTCCCTCTGTGTCGTATGTTCCTGCTGGACAATACCTTTGAGATTTTCTGTTTGAAGAAAATTATGTAAATAAACACAGGCTAGTGCCACCACTGTAGTCTTTTCCGGACTGAGAAGCATTTGCTTCCTCAGCACTCTGTAAACAGCACTTATAATCCCAAATACATTTTCTATTACTCTTCTTGCCCTGCATGCTCTATAGTTAAAAATACGTTGCCAACTGTTTTTTTTTTCATGCAGACCTGGAAATGGTTTCACAATATTTTCCTCTAGGCCAAAGGCTTCGTCAGTGACGAAAACATATGGAACAGGCTTGCTCCTACCAGGAAGAGGAGTTGATGGTGGTGTATTTAAAGTTTTGGTTTCTAACATTTTGTAAAATGTGGTGTCTTTAAGGACACCACCATCTGAAATCCTCCCCTGCGTGCCAACATCAGCGTAAATTATTCTATAACTAGCATCAGCAATTGCTAGCAAAACAATGCTGAACCGCTCTTTATAATTAAAAAAACTGTTCCACTGTTGGGTGGTGCCACAATGTCAATGTGCCTCCCATCTATAGCTCCCAAACACCTGGGGAAATTCCATTTTTCTTCATATTCTTTGGCAATTTTCAGCCATTCCTATGCAGTAGCAGGAAGCTGAAAAGAAAATTGTTACTTTTTTAATTTAATTTACGCATGGACACATAAAAAATTCTCAATACATTAAGATACTTTGATTAAATGTATGTATAACATATAGCTCACTTTGTCTTAGAAATGTCTTATGTATTTTATAGGTCATGGAAGCCCCAGCCACAGAAGGAGATTTTGAAGGAGAAGGAAGCATTAGTTTCCCTTTCGATGTAACAGAAATTGCCACGCCCCCACAAGACATTGTGGAAGTGGAAACCACTCCAGTCATCTCTGTGCCTCCACATGAAAGTGGATCTGCAACCGTGTCACCCTGTACCACTCCAAGTCCGAGTGGAAGTGGTAGATCAAGTGCACTGAAGAGAGCCAGGAGAGACCTGGATGAAGACCGAGGTCTTTTACAGACCTTAAGAAAAGTTGGCGACAATTTAGCAGGCAGAAAAAGGGATCGGTTTACCCACGTGGGTGACTTTGTCGCCAATAAGCTCAGATTTCTTTATGAAAATGGCCATACTAGAATTACGGCAAGACTTGAGAACGGAATATACAGATGTTTGCAGGAGGCAAACGATGAATTAATAGATGCAAATGCAACATAATATATGGATTCCTTAAAAACATGTATAAATGTTGAAATATGCGTGTCATGTGCTGTCAAGTACTACTTAATAAAACTAAATACAAATTAATGTTGTTGGATATCTTTACTGTGCAGAAAGTGTCCTCAGAAATTGTGATATCGTATTACTAAGTGAAGCATGTCAGTCGTTCCAAAGAACTAAAAGCTAACCCATTTCAGCAAAATTTGAGAAATTTATGGTGCAAAATGTATGTGCCGTTAAAATTTTAGTTCCTATTCCAGCAGCCTCACGTGGTTATGTTGGCAACATCAACGGCGCGGTAGAAAATTTGTGCTGCTGTTCCTGGTTGACAGTTACTTGTATGTACCCTCGTCCGCTCGTTAAAAGTAATTGACCCCGTAAAACGAAGATTTCGTGACAAAACATTTGCATTGTCGCGCGATTGCTAATGCCAACGTCTCACACACGATTGCCGGCATTAGCATCCGTTGTCAACATTATCAGGCGAGGCAGCCGGAATAATAGCCAAAAACTGATATACTTGCCAGATGCATGAAAAAATTATATAATGTATTACATACTCTGATATATATAAAACTTTTACCTTCACTTCTTGGGATAAAACTTGCACAATGGCCTCGCAAACACGAAGAATAATGTTGCATATGGCACTTTTTGATATTCTATGCAGATACATTAACGTCGAAAAGGAATCCCCAGTGGCCAAAAAACGGAGTGTTACTGCCAACTGATCCTCTGGTGGAATCGCTTCCCGAAAGTTTGTGTTGGTTTTGGACACAAGAGGAGCAACAAGAGATAACAAACCGCGGAAATCCTCCATACTCATCCTAACATAATTTCTAAAATATGCGCCATCCTCTAGCGTTAATTCCTGAACGAGCATTGCGTAAGCTCCGTGAGTAGAGCGTTTGCGAAGAAACTCTCTCTGCCACCATCTACGCTTCCTCCGCCTTTTCTTCCTATCATCTTCCAAAAGAGCAAGTGTACCAGCACATAAAAATGTGAAATCTTCCAAATCGTCGTCGGAAGCCATCGCACAGTGATACAAATCAATCAGTGTAAACGCACGCTCATACATGTATGAAGTTGATACTTGTCAACTCATACAACTCGCGATACATGTCGCAAAGTCGCATATACATGTATCTCATACTTGTGCCGATACAAATCGCAGTGTAAACGCACCTTAAGAGACACATCTACATGTACGTGCGGAAGTATGGGAATGCCCGAACACACAGTCCTATTCTGCGGGAAATACAGAGAACACAGGAACACACCAGGAATACAACACATACAAACTGAACGACACACATACGATGCAATCAGAACACCAGAATTTTGGGACGAACTAAACGTACTGACAGAAAAAACCTCATATGAATGCCATAAAGAGTATAGGCGTGAGAGACCGTACAGACGACAAACATAGATGCAGCACCTTCATAGACGCCATAGTGTAGAGGATGGAAACCGAGATAGAAAGAAGACCGACAGAAATGCATTAGTCTAGACGTAATGTACAGGTAACACAACAGATTACACATAACTAAAGCTCAACATGAATAGATGAAAACAGTGTCGGCGCTCCGTCGCAATTGCCAGAGGCAAACACGGCACTTTAAACCTGTCAATAGCGTAATTATCTTAGTAACAGCTTTAGTAATTAGCATAGTAGTTATAGATTAGCATAGATCTTCTTAGTTAAAGGTAAGCAAAGGATGGGAGACTGAGGATCAATGGCTTGACGGCTAATTCCAAGGCTTTCATCCTCAGTTCCCAGGGTGAACGGATTATAAACTTCTTCCTTTCCCATCTTCTTTCCTCTTCTTCATTCTAAACTATATTTTTGTATTTCCTTTCCAAAATTTAAATTTCACGTAAAGTTTTGTTAAACGGTTTGGGAAAGCTGCCATAAAGAAAAGAAAAGAAAGACAAATAGCAAACAAAGATAACCAAGTAAAAGGAAACAAAATTAAAGAGACAAAAACAAAACACGATCAACTATGACCAGCCTCCACGTTGCGGGACATTGACAACGGCGCGATCGGATGCGGGAACTGGTGTGGAGGTTCCAGCCACATCAGCGCCCATATACCGATCGCAGCAACCAAGTGGTCAATAAAGACCCACCTTAAGCAATCAGATAGTGGGTCGTAAAATCAGGGCGGCAAGCGACAAAAAAAAAAAAAAAAAAAAAAAAAAAATCTGGAGGAGAGTTATTGGTCTGGGGGCTGTTTTCGTGGTGACCTCGTCATTCTAGAAGTCGTACTGGATCAACATGAGTATGTATCTATCCTTGGAGACCATTTCCACATCTACAAGCAGTTTGCTTTTCCTCGGCACAATGGCGTCTACTAGCAGGAGAAAGCAACGTGTCACAGAGCTCGCTGTGTACGTGCGTGGTTCGAAGATCTCCAGGATGCATTTACTATACTCCCCTGGCCACCAAACCCGCCGCATTTAAATCCATTAGAGAATCTGTAGAGAAAACTCGATCGGGCTGTTCGCACCGTGGTTTCTCAACCGGAAAAGCGCGGCACTGGAGACGGCATGTCTTCACATCCCTCTCGGTACCTCGCAGAACGCCAATGAATCCCTTCCAGTACGTCTCGCCCTGCAAAAGGCGGTTATTCAGGCTCTTGACAGGTGGTCACATTAATGTGCTGCACAGTGTATTAATGTTTCTGTTGCAAGAGGCGCCATTCAAGAAAGGAAAGTTACGAAGCCTGGAGTCAGGCATCTGCAGAACAACAGCGCTCCGAGAAGAGCGACGTGAGAATGTGGCTGAGCACGTCTTTCGCACCGCGACCTCAGGGTGGCCTCGCGTGCCCACACTGGAAACAGCCTGCTCTGGTCGCCCAGGAAGCTCATTGGATCTCCCGCGCACGCCGCACTCCGTGACGGACACACGCGTCACGAGTGGATACTCGTCTTGAGGAATCTGCTCACTTCACGGCAAAACACATCTGTATTCGCAACGAAGCTACCCCTCCTTCTGACGCATTATGCCGTTTTTCTTATAGTTGTTGCCGTAAACTTCCATAATTTTCTGCTTTGCTTGCGAATTACTGGACCGGCTTAATGGATTAAAAGTTTCCTAGTAGATAGAACTCGACGCGTCGTTATTACAAGCACGATTTTGTTGAATGGAGAAGTAATGTCCGGCACCCCATGACGGTGTACTATAGCGCACTTACAGCTTGTTATATCTAACAGTAACATTTCGCACCGATTAGTTGTAGTGCGTATTTACATTATTGGTCAAGACTCATTAAGTCAGTGAACTTTACTGAGAAACAGTGCAGATCAATGACGTCCCGAATGTTGCACTAGCTCAACGTTCAGTGACGCGCTGCGCTTCTCTTTGGATTATCGTAATGAACTACTAACGACTAACCTAAAAGCACTTTGGTTCTAGATCTCGTGGAGAAGTGTATTTACAGATTGTGTTATTGTGCCATTTGCAGTATTATTAAGAGTCGCCGTCTCAAATTATATTACTGGCTTCTCTTTGGATGATCAAAATGAACTACCAATGTGTAAACTGAAATTACTTTGGTTCGAGATCTCGCGGAGAACAGACATGTATTTAGAGGCTGTTCTACTGTGAGATTTGCGGTATTGTTAAGAGCCGCCATCTTAAACTTTTTAGAATCAGAAAGTTTATTGTAATACCGTACTGTGAGAGTACTATTAAAGGAGTTAAGAAGATTTATGCAGAGTCTGGAACCATTTTCAGAATATTACTAGTTTCTACCGATAAGAAGGTAAGTTATGTTATTTCCTTCAAGATTCAGGGATTTCAATCTACGACGTGTTGCTAGGCTCTACCGACTTGCTGGACGTTGGTTTGATGCTACGAAACTACGCACGGTCCAGTTCTGTAACGGAAGAATCTTATCCATCACGGAATTGTGTTTTCCTCTTTTTCAAATTATCCTTGCTCATATCTCACCCATTTCCAAACGAAAGATTTATCATTGTTCTTCTCCAATCTCCAAGTGAACTGTTGAGATATCTTTATCTAAACGTTCAAGTTACAGGCTGACAACATGGCAGGTCACCATAAAGCTGCGTAATTCATTACATTCTTCTAAGAACAGATTTACAATGCCACTTAATGAGTGCACTATAGTATTCTACAGACTCGATCAAAAGCATTTCCAGAATTTGCAAAGCTTCCAAAGTTATTAATCATGAAATTCACTTTTACATCACTACAAAGTAAAATCTGATTTTCCTAGGAAGAGATTACCTGAACCTGCAGCTGAAGAAATTAACTTCAACACAGCACAACACAACATTTTTAGGTAGTTACTTTATGCTCTACATGTGCGAGTTTCGTTCAATAAGTAAGGTAACACAGTTCTTTTCCGCCAATTTCGGTTGCAAAAATAGGGAATCTGCTGTGGGACATCGTGAAACTTCGTGCTTGAGCCTCTATATTTCCATAAAGTTCCGGTAAGTAGCGGCGCTGTCTGCAGGCTTTAAAATTTCGTCTGTAGCGGAGGTGCTTCCCAACAGAGAGCTGTTATTGAAGATTAAAACTGGGTGACGGACCGAGACCCGAACTCGTTAGCTTTGCCTTTCGCGGGCAAGTGCTCTAGCAACTGAGCTACCCAAGCACGACTCACGGCCCCTCCTCACAGCTTTACTTCTGCCAGTACCTCGACTCCTACCTTCCAAACTTTGCAGAAGCTCTCCTGCGAACCTTGCAGAACTAGCACTCCTGAAAGACATGGCTTAGCCACAGCCTGGTGGATTTTTCTAGAATGAGATTTTCACCCTGCAGCGGAGTGTGCGCTGATATGAAACTTCCTGACAGATTAAAACCGTGTGCCGGACCGAGACTCGAACACTGTTTTAATCTGCCAGGAAGTTTCATATCAGCTCACACTCCGCTGCAGGGCGACAATCTAATTCAGCTGTTATTGAGTTTCTTCTGGCGATAAACCAAAGCATCGCAGATATTCATAGGTGCTTGCGGAATGTCTACGGAGACCGGACAGTGAACAAAAAGACGGTGAGGCGTTGGGCGAGCCATCTGCCATAATCGCAACAAGGTGGCGCAAACCTGTCCGATCTCCCGCGTGCCAGCTCGCCCCACACAGCTGTGACTCCTGCAATTTTGAGAGGTGCGGACACTCTCATTCGGGGTGATGGACGGATCACAATCAAACAGGTCGCTTCATAACTGGACATCTCTGTTGATAGTGCTGACACTCTCGCCCACTAGTTGAGGCACGAAAGATGAGTGCACGCTGTGTTCCTGGCCACCTAACCGAAGGCCATAAAGAGCAAAGAAGAACCATCTGTGCAGAACTGCTTGCTCGTTATGAGTCCGATCGTGAAATTATTTGTCGAACTTCGTCAGAGACGATGAAACATGGGTTCAGCACTTCTAACTGGAAACCAAACGGCAATGCATGGAGTGGCATCACACCACCTTTTCCACAAAGAAAAAGTTCAAAGCCTAACCTTCAGATGATAAAATCATGGCGAATGGTCGTCTGGGCCTCTCAAGAAGTTATTCTGCTTGATATCGTCTCTTATAATGCAACGATCAATCTGAAGCGTATTGTACTACCCTCAGAAATTGAAGAGCGATTTCAGCCTGTTCATCGCCACAAAGAGACACACTAACTTCGCCTTCTCCATGACAACGCAAGGGCTGCTACCGGAGAGGAGGTCAAAAAACGTCATTGGGCTGCTCTTCCTAATCCATCCTACAGTCCGGATCTCGCACCTTCCGACTTCCATTCGTTTGGCTCACAGAAGGATGCACTCTGCGGGAAGCAGTACATGGATGATAAAGATATTGATGCAGCAAGACGTTGGCTCCGACATCGACCAGCAGGGTGGTATTATGCGGGCATACAGGCGCTCCGGGTAAGGTGGCGTAAAGTCGGAGCAGTGAACGGAGATTACGTTGAAAAATAGCGTTTTGTAGCCAAAAGAGGGGGAATAATACGGCTTATTTGAATCCTTTATAAAATCAACCTGCTTTCAGAAAAATACGATTGTTGCATTACTTATTGAATGGCCCAGGTACACAGGGCGTCCCAAGAGAATGGTCAAGTTTCAGGAATATCAGAGGAACAATCATTCGCAACAAAATGTCTAGTAAACATAGTCTCTAAAGTGCACATCTTAAGAGCTATGAGCCCTTTTTCACCTTCGCTACTGTGAATCACATATCTTCTACAATAACAAGTGCACGTAGCTCTTAAGTTATGCACTTTAGAACCCATGTTTACTGAAAATTTCTTCTTGTTTTGCTCCACACTAATTCCTCCAAATATATAAAAAACAAAAAGCTTGCAGTAGAAGAGAACTGTTTCACAGTATCAAAGATGAAGTCCTCGTCGCTCTTAAGGTATGCTTTTTAGAGCACATGTTTACTGGAATATTTTTGCTTCGAATGATTGTTCGTGTCATATCCATGAATGCTGAACATTGCTCCTATGATACACCTTCTATGGGAACTCATGGACAACGTCGGAATCGGGGTGTTGTTGTTGCTATCGTGTGTAGAGAATCCGTAACGCCAGAAAATTGTATCGAGACTGCCAGACGAAATGTTAGTCACCTCCTTATTATTTTTTTATTTTTATTTAAACGCACTGGTTGCTTTTGAACGCTGTACATTGTATAACATTAGTAACATGCTGTCACGTGATCCTACACAGGCAGCGTAAGTTATGACAGCGACGTCGTGCGTACGGGCCAGTCGGTTGTTGGAATCAGCGAAATAAGATGTGTCGAAGTGACAGAATGGCAGGATGAAGCTATCGTGTTTGGGCGTGCCAATGACTACACCGTGAATGAAGTTGCCAGATTTGTTGGAGTATCAACGTCGACTGCCTCGGCGCAAGAACAGTTGTGGTAAAGAGCTCCTAACCAACGGGGAACCGAGACGAATTTCGTGTCTTGTCAACAAAATCGACAGGAATTGTAGCTGTCTGTGAATGCAAGTCCATTTCAACCAGTTTCCGAGGGAGTACTCCTAGGGGAACCGCATGCAATGGAAATGTGGGATCGGCTACGTTGCAAACGGTTGTTAATCACAGCAGCGTGTAGACGCACGCCCTTAATGGACTAAGCAACACATAAAACTAGATAACGGCTGTCTGAAGGGTACTTTGCTTCCTTTCAAATGACGTAATGCATCGAACGTATCGACGGTCCTATGGGATGTTCGACGCGTACCGTGTAAATAACGTAATTCAAGTTATCCTCTGATGTTTTAAGAGTATTTTTAGTACTATGTCTTGGGTTCATACAATCGAGTTACCGCGAACGTAAACCAGAATGCTTATTTCAGTACGCTTATTTCAGTATTCTCGGTGAGGAAGCGTTGCACTTACTTTCACATCTTCATGGAACATATGCTGTGGATCCTTCCGTCCTCCAGCAGTGTTCATAGGGCTGCCTGCAAACACTGAGGTGACAAAGGTCATGGGATAGCTCCTTTTGGCCAGCGGAGTGCAGCAGCTCGACGTGGCGTGGACTTACCAAGTCGTTGAATAAATACTGAGCGAAAACATTGCCGGTGCATGATTCTGTGCACGAACTGACCTCTCGATTACGTCACATAAATGTTCGATGGGACTCATGTCGGGTGATCTGGGCAGCCAAATCATTCGCTCGAATTGTCCACAATGTTCTTCAAATGAATCTCGAACATTTGTGGCCCAGTGACATGACATCCTCGTTTGGAAACACGAAGTCAATGAAATTCTGCAAATGGTCTTCAAGTAGGCGAACGTAGCCACCTCCAGTCAATATTGGGTTCAGTCGGGCTACAGGGCCCAGTCCACTCCATGTAAATACAGTCCACACTATTATAGAGCCACCACTAGCTTGCACAGTACCTTGTTGACAAATTGGATCCATGGCTTCGCGAGGTCTACGCCACACTCGAACCCTACCGTCAGCTCTTAGCAACTAAAACCGTGGCTCATCTGTCCACGCCATAGTTTTACAGTCGTCTAGGGTCCAACCGACATCGTCACGAGCTCAGGAGAGGCTCTGCAGGCAATGTTAGCAAACGCATTCTTGTCGGCCTTCTGCTGTCGTAGCCCTCTAACGGCTAATAATGCCGCACTGTCCTAACGGATACGTTCGTCTTACGTCCTACACTGATTTCTGCGGTTATTTCACGCAGTGTTGCTTGTCTATTAGAGCTGACAACTCTACGCAAACAACGCTGCTCTTTGTTGTTAAGTGAAGGCGGCAGGCCACTCCGTTAACCGTGGTGAGAGGTAAAGCCGCAAATTTGGCATTCTGTTGACATTGAGGATTTCGGAATATTGATTCCCCTAACGATTTCCGGAAGGGAACGTCCCTTGCGTCTAGGTCCAACTAGCATTCCCCGTTCAGAGTCTGTTAAGTCCTGTGGTGCGCCCGTAATCACGTCGGAAAACCGAGCGAGGTGGCGCAGTAGTTAGACACTGGACTCGCCTTCGGGAGGACGACAGTTCAATCCCGCGTCCGGCCATCCTGATTTAGGTTTTGCGTGATTTCCCTAAATCACTCCAAGCAAATGCCGGGATGGTTCCTCTGAAAGGGCACGGCCGACTTCCTTCCCAATCCTTCGCTAATCCGATGAGACCGATGACCTCGCTGTCTGGTCTCCTTCCCCGAAACCAACCAACCAACCAACCACGTCGGAAACTTTCTCATAGAAATCACTTGAGTTCAAAAGACAGCTCCACCAATGTACTGCCCTTTTATACCCTATGCAAGTGACACTACCGTCATTTGTATGTGTGCATATTGCATGAATTTTGTTACCTCAGTGGATATCTCTTGTTGACGAACAGTCAGGTAAAGTATCGCACCAGGACTCGCCCGCTAAGTCACCTGACCTTAATCCAGTAGAACATGTATGGGACTATTAAGAACAGCGGTTTAAATGTAGCAGTCAATATCCTCGCAGTTTAGTACCTCTACGGACCTAATCATCTATGTGTGGCTTCAGACGGATGTGGTATACCAGAAGAAACCTGTGGACTCTCCTCCTCGCCGACTTCAGATGGTTCTACACGATATTACTGGGATGTCTTCTTGAGGTGACCGTTCAGTGTGCTTCTAAAGCAACCTTTGCAGAAGTTCAATACTTTCCTCAAGTCTGTTAAACCCTGTCAGCGCTCAATATAAATAAGTGTACGTAAATAAGCCACTGCAAACTACACTGTGCAGTCACACTAATGTGACCACCTGACAAGAGCTTGAATAACCACTTTTTGCAGCGCCGACCACTGCGGGAAGTGCAGGAAGAGAGTCAGTGAGTTGCTGGATTTTACCGACAGGGATGTGGAGCCATGCCGATTCCAATGCAGTGGCCAGCTCCGCTACATTTCCTGGTTGAGAATTGACGATACAAACAGCCTGACCAAGGTGGTCCCACTGATTAACGATTGGGTTTTAATCTGGGGAGTTTGGTGGCCAGGGGAGTACAATGAACCAATCCTAACGCTGTTCCAACAACGCACATACCCTGCGGCCTATGTGACACGTTGCACTGTCATGCTATCAGATGCCACCGTCACGAGGAAAAATGATACTGCGTACTGGAACCACTGTGTCTTCCAGAACGACGATATCACTCAGGGAATGCCACGAACACATTCCCCAGACCATAATTCTCTCTCTTCCAACCTGGACCCTCCGATGATTGTGGTAGTATGTTTACTTTCAGTCCAAAGCAGCATAAAACGTGATTCATATGAAAAGACCACCTGTCGCTACTCAGTGGACGTCCTGTTACGGAAAGGGCGCGCTAGTTTCAGCTTTCGTCGTTGATGAACAACAGTCGTCGTGGGTGCATGAACCAGATGTCTCTTAGGCAGGCCCATACGCAGCAATATTCGTTGAATGATGGTCGAGGAGATACTGTTGTTGGCCCCTTGTATTACCTGGGCAGTCAGTTGAACGTCTGGTTGCCCGAACACATTTTCTTAGCTGTTGTTCATCTCCGTCATCAATGGCCCGTGGTGCACCACAGCAGCTCGGCAGCGGTTTTGGATAGTGCCATTTTGCCATTTAACCGTGGCGACACGCGGACAGTTTCCAGACTTAGCCGTTTCGGAAATGCTTCCATCGTTGGCACGAAAGCCAGTGATACTGCCCTTTCGGACGTCACATAAATCACTCCGTTTCAACAGTACGATAACGACTATACCGTGTCCGCGTCTCCCCTACACGCTTTATATACCCTTCATTGCCAGTGTTGCCACCTGCTGTTTGTGAGCTGTTATTGCACGTTGAAGTTGGACATAGGCGGTGGTCACATTAACGTGACTGGACCGTGTACTTATCACTTAATATAGGAAGACCCTCGGTGCGGTGGGTGGTGGGGGTAAAAGAACCGACAAAAATCGGAAGACGGTGTACTACTTTGGAACGATTTTCACTAGTTTCATGTCGCTACCAACCTTAGCCAAGCGTGCAGTTCATTGCATTGCGGCACTGTTGCCACCAACGTCTGTTATCTCTGATGTGAGTTTTCACTCACCTAAGAGGCATCTTACAAAACCCACATGAACTCATCCCTGGGTATTGTTCCTTCACTCTGGGACCTTTAACAGGTAGTAATACGAGGGGCGTTCAATAAGTAAAGCAACGCATTTTTTTCTCGGCCAATTTCGGTAAAAAAGTATGGACTTTGTTGTTGGACATTGTGGAATATTCCCGCTTCAGCCCCTATAGTTCCATGAAGTTCCGATAGGTTGCGGCGCTATATGTTGCCTCCAAAATGGCGTCTGTAACGGAGGTGCGTTCCAAGCAGAGAGCTATCATTGAGTTTCTTTCGGTGGAAAACGACAGAATCAAAGACATTTATAGGCGCTTTATAGGTCCTTCACTCTGGGACCTTTAACAGGTAGTAATACGAGGGGCGTTCAATAAGTAAAGCAACGCATTTTTTTCTCGGCCAATTTCGGTTAAAAAGTATGGACTTTGTTGTTGGACATTGTGGAATATTCCCGCTTCAGCCCCTATAGTTCCATGAAGTTCCGATAGGTTGCGGCGCTATACGTTGCCTCCAAAATGGCGTCTGTAACGGAGGTGCGTTCCAAGCAGAGAGCTGTCATTGAGTTTCTTTCGGTGGAAAACGACAGCATCAAAGACATTTATAGGCGCTTGTTTACGGAGATCAGATGGTGAACAAAAGAACGGAGAGTCGTTGGGCGAGGCATCTGCAGTCGCCACAACCAGGCCCCTTAAAACTCTCCGATATCCTGCGTGCTGGCCAGCCGCAAGCAGTCGTGACTTGTGCAACTTTAGGACGTGCGGGCTTGTCGCCACAAAAATGCAACAACTTCTCCTCCCCCATGACAACTCAAGTCTGGGCATCTGAACAGAGCTCACAAAATTTCATTTGACTGTTCTTCTTCATCCACCCTACAGCCGATATCTCGCACCTTCTGACTTCCATCTGCTGGTCCAATGAAGTATGCATTCTGTGGGAAGCAGTACTTGGATGATGGGGAGGTTACTGATGCAGCAGGACATTGGTTCCGACGTCGACCAGTAGAGTGGTACTATTCCGGCATCAGGCCCTCCCAGTAAGGTGGGGTAAGGCTGTCTCACTGAACGGAGATTATGTTGAAAAATAGGTCTTTGTACCCAAAAGAGTGGAAAACAATACGGTGCACTGGAATCCTGAGCAAAACCAATCTGCTTTCAGAAAAAAAGTGTTGCATTATTGATTGGACGCGCTTCGTAATAAAGGAGACAGATAATATGCTACGAATATTGGCGTATTTCGTCACTGGTTCGTGAAGTAAGCGCCAGAAAGTTACGTAGATGCTCAGTAAACTAGCCATAGCTCTCGCTACAGAGAGGTTTGCTCTCACAAGAGCAGTTAAGTGGCATATTATTTCTACTGACATGCATTCAGTGAAGTGGCCACGATGGGCAAAACAATAGAAATTCGAGCTCGTACCGAGGCTTACCGGTACCCTGTCTCCCCACGCATCATTCGTGAGTGTTAAGAGAAAGAGGGAGGTGGTAATGGTACTCGACACGTCCTATGCTTGACAATGGAAAGTGACTTACAGAGTACAGACGATAATTTGCATACAGAAATTTCCTTTACTTGAAATGTAAAAGCTATCTTACAACTGAATAAAGTGAGAACTCTCTCGGCAGTAACACTAAGAATGCCAAAAATTGTGGCTCGTTTTTAACACAAAAATATTTGCTTCTACTAGTCACGACTTTATTCAGGAAATAACTGACTTTAATGCGAAGTGTTAAATACTCTGCCAGATAAACAAAGACTTTTCAAGACAGATGTACAAAGGAAATCAGAACTGCTGGTACTGCAAGAAATCGGAATACGTATTATTAAGCTCAGACCTCGAAAGCCAATTAATAAATATCTTCAGCTGTTTCAATTTTGTGCTAAAAGTAGAAACAATTAAAACAACAATGTTAGAAAAGTTGAGATGTACTGCATATGCTATATTGGTTATTCTAACGTCATGTTTCAATGATTATTTTTTCACTGTTTTGTTCTTGTTATTTAGAACTAATAGAAAGAAAACGGTGAGCAACGGTCACTCAGATTACAGCAGATACAATATGCTTGTATATATCCTAATATCTATCTGACAAGTAACTGTGTAAAATTGGAATTATCAGTTCTATGCAATACCTCACACAAAGCACATATTTTTCAGAACTCGTAGGGAGTATCAATCGTTGAAAAGGGAGTACTTCCCGAAGTGAATCTTTCACTGGATAAACAAAACAGATAATAAACCAGTCAGCAGCGATCTATTTGTGTCAGTAAGATGTTAGCACTAGGAATACCACTTATAACTGACAACTATAACAACTGACTCACAACTAAATTAGGGTAACCCCTTACCTACGATTCAACACTAACTTTCATAGGTGAAAACATGCATGTGTACACAGGCAGAAACACAGGCAACATAATGACCAATGGAGAATGAAGTACTGTATGTATTCACGTATGGAAATTAAATCTCTGTGTTTATCGATGATGTCAGTAGATATAAAATGGGAGTACCATCTCACTTTAATCAAAATGACCAAAATCATGAAATTCCTTTGCAACATCTTTGTTTTAGTCTTTTTCTGTGACTTTACTTCCCACATTTTAGATCTACTAACATAATTAACAGAAAAATAAGGAAAACTAGGGAAATGAAGGCAAATGTCACAGATATTCTTACTTTTTAAGTTTTTTTCACCATTTTTGCCAGTGTTTTCATCATATTTTCTAGTGTTTCTCTTATATTTCCTTGCCCATAAAATTTTATTTTCGCTTATAAACCCAAAAAAATAAGTTTATGTAGGAAACAATAAAAGCCAACTCACTTTACCAAGATAATGAAATTCTTAAAATTTTCGAACTAGGATATTAACATCATACAGCATTATTTTTGCGAGGGCTTTAAATTCCTTTGTATCTTACCTTAACTCTTCCACCTACAAAAAATTGAAAATCCCAACCACTAATCAAGTTCAGACTCTGTCTTCCAAAATAATTTTAAGTTTATTACTGACTGCATAAAATTTTTCTCACCATATCTACTGTTCAAATATTCACATTCAGTAATATTTAATAAAACATTTACTGCTAGCTCATTAGTTTTTTTTATTTAGAACTGCTTTGAGTGTTAAGCCTCCATTTATGGAGAAAAATATTTAATAACGTAAAAGATGAATTTAGTTTGAAATAGCGAAACTCCAGGCCTGTAGTGAGAACACAGAGGGCTTATTTTTCTTTCAGAGTGCAGGTTTTTTCTCCTGCTGTTGGATTGCGAATGACTGCTATCTACATCCACCCTCCTTCTTGCTGCATCTTGGCTTCTGCACACCCATTGTAGATTGAACAGATGCCATTGACAGTTCTCCACGTCATCTTCTTCTTGAGCTGAAGCGATGGATGTTGATAGCAAATACAGCGGAACTGATTGGTCAGACAAGTACTATAGCATCTGGCTGGGGCCGCTCAGTGCAAAGAACTGAAGCACTTAATGAGTGTGTATGTTACACAAAGCTCATAGAAAGTGTAAGTAAATCAGTTAAATGCTGTAACTTGAAAGTTGAAATAATTAAAATCGGTTAACGAACATGGTTAAAAATGTAGCGACAGCTGAAACAGTCCTAGACTATGTCTTGTGTCACTTCACAGGTTTCGAAAAAATTATTTTTGAAAAAATTTATTATGAATTATTTTAACCGTTAAGAAACAATAATGCACCGTTTAAAAAGCGTAACTTCAAAGTTTAAGTCACTAAATTCTGTTAACGAAACACATAAAATATGTTACAAAAGCATCATATTAAGTTCGTTACAAGCAGAGCCATCCATGAATGCTTTCAACAACTGCATCCTCATGTTTGACTGCAACAGTGATACTGAGGAAGTGACACAGAGATAAGGCATGGCATAAATAACTAATGAAGCCTGACATTGTCAGGCAGGTGAGGCAGTCTTAATGTGGTTTATTAAATATAAATATTTTAAAGTAAATAACTTTTAAAGCCTAGACTGAAATTTTCCTATTAGAATTAAAATACTATAACTAGTTTTGGTTTCTATCTACAAACATCTCAAAATCTTTCAGAATGAGAAAAAGCAGTGAATATACATTGGTAAACGTCATTAGATGTAGTCACACAATGGCAAGCATTCATAAATACCAAGACGATGGCAGTAAGTAGTTTAAAAAGATGACTGTGAGCAAGTAAAAAGGTCACTGTAAGTTACGTTGTAGACAATAATCTCACAGGATGACAGTAATAAAGGAAAATTGCCAGTTGCTATAATATCGCAAATAATGAGCCTTTGACGCTACTTTTGTTCAGGCAACTGGCCATTTCCCTTTATTACCATCATCCTACGAGATTATGGTCTAGAACATTGTTTGCTCTCAGTAATGCTTTGAAACTATGTACTATCATTGTCTCGAAATTTACGAATACATGTAATTGCAAGGCTGCAGCTAATTATACTTTCCAATGTGTATTCACCACTATTTTGCATTTTGAACAGTCTGTAAATGGTTGCAGATAGCTGCTGAAACTAGTTATTTTACTTAGGTTGTAATAGGAAAAATATCGATCTAGGTGTTACAAGTTTTTTGTTAAGAAATATTTTTAGTAAAATATATTTAATCAACTCCATAAGGAAATATCTAATATGTTTAAAATAGTTGAAAGTTAATGGCTAAAAGTTAATAAAATATTGTAACCCTAACAGCAATACTGTTATTTATTTTGAATTATAAATTGTATTGTGAAATATGTGTGATGTTGTCTGTTGCTGTAATGGCAATAGACAATAAAATCATTATTCTTATTCATATTATTATATCGATTTTAAAGGCAGAAGACTACTAGATTTAAAACATCCTATTCATTGTTATGATGCAGTTACTACAGAACATGTAGGGAATAAATCAAATGAGTTGGCAACACTGCGCCGACGTGGACTCTTCGAGTATTTGCTGCACTAAATAATTATAAAAAGCGTTGTTACTAAGCTATTTTTAAACGTGTACAGGTGTTATAAATATAATATAAGTGTTGTTGAATTAGTGGAAGTGTTAGTGAAGTGTAAAATAAGATTAAACTGGGTAAGAAGCGTATTTTTCTTCTCGCGCCTGTAGCACGAATCCTAGGCCTAATTTCACGCGCGCGAATCTTAAGTAAGCAGTGAATTAAACTTATAGATAAACGTTTCCAGTTGGTATAGATATAATATAAGTATTGTTACATTAGTGGAAGTGTTAGTGAAGTGTTAAAGAAAATTAAACGGGGTAAGAAGTTTATTTTCCTTCTTGCGCCTATAGCACGGATTTTAGGCTTAATTTCACGCGCGCGTATCGTAAGTAAACAGTGAGTTATATGTAATCACCAGTTTTTTTATTCAGTACTCTTTCAATTTATTTATATCTGCCTAGATAGTTCTAGGGTCCTTTGTTTACGTTTTAGTCACTACTTAAATCGGCTTATACGATTTCTGTTTTTACCATGAGTGAGAAGTGTGTGACATGCCATAGGATCGTTAGTTCCGGGGTATGGTGTGATAGGTGCTGTAGTTTCTTTCATGGGGGCGAATGTAGTGGCGTGGGAAATGGGGACATAAATGAGGCTCACCAGTGGTATTGTAGGATCTGCAGTAGAGATAGGAAAATACTGGAACAGGAAGGGAAAATTGCAGCTCTTCAAGCTGACCTAGACAAGGCAAGGGAGGATCTGGACAGGTTAAAGAGGGAGAAGGGTGAACAGAGGTGGGAAGTGGCAACAGGTAATAGGGGGAACAGGCAAAGGAGAGCATCAGACAGCTTTGTCATAAATCTTGAAAATAGATTTGACCTGTTGCCTCAGTCAGAATCGGATGAGCCTCATGTAGCTGACTGAAGCTGTAGAAAGGGCACAACAAGCTTTCAAGGACTTGAAAAAGGTAGGGAAATTTGTAAAGAGAAAGAAAGTTCTGTTGTTAGGTAGTTCCCATGGTAGAGGTGTTGGCCAACTACTGCAGGAAAATCTAGGTCCAGAGTACCAGTCACAAACTTTTTGAAGCCTAGTGCAGATCTGGGTCAGGTAACAGAGGATGTAGGTGCTTTATGCAAGGATTTCACAAAGGAGGATGCCGTGGTTATAGTGGGTGGTCCGGGAAATAGCATTGACAGAGACTCTGAATATTCCATAGAGAGTGACCTGGTGAAGATAGCATCAGCAACAAAGCATACGAGTGTGGGATTTGTGTCTGTGTTGAGACGCAATGATCGGCCTCATTTGAACTCTTCCGTAGGGAGGGTGAACTTGGAGTTGGAGTGGCTGCTTAGGACGGTTATAGGGCCCCATATTGGTTTGATTCCTGTGGATGCTATCGATAGGTGGGACTACACTAGGCATGGCCTTCACCTCAATAGGAAAGGGAAAGGAAAACTGTCTGGGTTGATTGCAGAAAACTTAAGGGGGGACACTGGCACAAGTATTAAAATACCAGTGGTCACAGGTGTCAGAGGGACGCCTTTTCTAGGACAGGGAAGGGGGAAAGAAAACGAGTTTTAAGAGAGATTGGCAGACACACTCAGTTTGAGAAAACAGATGAACAGGAGTCAGATTTTATCATACAGCCTCCATTTAAACAGTGTTTAACAGAAAGTAATCAGAAACTGCCAGTTCATCTTCACCAAAGCAGTTACAATCCCATTAGTATGCAGTATCAGTTATCTTTATTACACCAGAACATTCCGGGACTTAGAAATAAAGTTGATGAACTACTCATTTGTATCGATGAAATGAATTCATCTAATCAAATTGACATAATCTGCCTCTCTGAACATCAAGTGACCACTGATATAGATATGATAGATATTTCAGGATTCAAGCTAGCTTCCTACTTCTGCAGAGTAGATATGGATGGAGGAGGAGTTGCCACATTTATCAAAAACTGCCATAAATTCAAGAACATTAACATTAATAAATTCTGTTTAGAGCAGCATCTAGAAGCATGTGCAACAGAAGTAGAGTTCCATAGCAGATCCTATATAATAATAACTATTTACCGAGCACCTGCAGGAAGTTATAATCTATTCTTAGATCATCTAGAAGCTCTTTTGGGTTATTTAACAGGAAGAAACAAAGAAATTTTGATTGCTGGCGACTTTAATACAGATTTTCTAATACAATCTTCCAGTAAACATTCACTGCAGTTAGTAATGTTGTCTTTCAATCTAACTCACACTGTAAACTTTCCAACTAGGATCATTAAATCCTCAAGGACAGCCATTGATAACATTTTTATAGACAAATCAAAGGAACAAAATCAAATCATAAAACCTGTTATAAATGGACTATCAGATCATGACATGCAGCTCCTTGTTTTAGATGTAAATTATAAGCAGATTATCAAGACTGCTAAATTTGAGTACAGGAGAGTAGTCAATCAATCAAAAATTGAGTGTTTTAGAAAACTGCTCAAAGATATGAACTGGAAAGATGTTTATAGTGCTCATGACATGAATGAAAAATATAACACATTCATGAACAATGTCAGTACCATGTTTGAAAACTGTTTTCCTCTAAAAGTTACTCAAATTAAACAGAAGTCTATAATAAAACCATGGATTACAAAAGGAATAAAGATTTCCTGTAAGACAAAAAGGAAAATGCATCTGTCGACCAAGAATAGCTCCAATGCTGATGGTTTAGCTAAATACAAGGAATACTGTAAAACATTAAAAAAAGTAATTCAGATGTCTAAACAAATGCACTACGAGAAGAAGATAGCAATGTCAGGGAACAAAATAAAAACAATATGGGATATAGTGAAAAAGCAGACTGGTAGAACCAGAAAGGAACAGGAGCAAATAGCACTAAGGGTAGATGACACATTAGTAACTGATGGGCATATTGTGGAAAATCTATTTAACAAGTACTTTATATCCGTTACTGATAGAATGGGACTTTTAGGATCAGTAAATAATGCCCTTGAATATCTGAAACTAGCCTTCACAAATAGCTTCAAGTACATTAATATATCACTCACTTCACCAAAAGAAATAACTTCCATAATAAAATCTTTAAAAACAAAGCATTCTTGTGGGTACGATGAAATATCAACAAAGTTAATTAACGCATGTTCTTGTGAGTTTAGTACAATTCTAAGTTACTTGTGTAACCAGTCAATTATAACTTGGACATTTCCTGACTGGCTAAAATATGCAGATGTTAAGCCTCTATTCAAGAAAGGGGATAAAGAGATACCATCAAACTACAGACCGATTTAACTTTTGCCAGCATTCTCAAAAATTTCAGAAAAAGTAATGTACAGGCAGCTGCTCAACCATCTGACCACAAATAACATATTATCAAGAACACAGTTTGGATATCTGAAGGGTTCTGATATCGAGAAGGCTATTTACACCAACAGTGAAAATGTACTTCATTCATTAAATAACAAATTCAAGCTGCAGGTATTTTCTGTGATTTGTCAAAGGCATTTGATTGTGTGAACCACAACATCCTTTTAAGTAAATCAGAATTCTATGGTGTCACGGGCAGTGCTGCAAAATGGTCCAAGTCATACCTCACTAACAGGAAACAAAGGGTGTCAGTGCAAGGGACTAGTGAAGTCATCAGTCATCATCAGAATGGGAAGAAATTACATGTGGTGTCCCACAAGGATCCATCTTAGGGCCATTACTTTTTCTTGTGTACATTAATGATCTCTCATCAGTTACACTGCCAGAAGCAGAGTTCGTTTTGTTTGAAGATGACACAAGTATTGCAATAAATAGTATGTCAAGTGTAGTTCTAGAAAGATCTGCTAATGATATTTTCATGGATACTAATAAATGGTTTAAAGCCAACTCACTGACATTAAACCTCGAAAAGACTCACTATATGCAATTCAGAACCTGTAAGAGGTTTCCACCCAGCATATGCATAAAATACGAAGAAGAGCAAATAGAAGATGTTGACAGTCTTAAATTCCTGGGATTACAACTCGATAATAAATTCAGTTGGGAAGAGCACACCACAGAACTGCAGAAATGCCTTAACAAATCTGTATTTGCAATTCGAGTGTTAGCATACATAGGCGACATAAAACTGAAAAAGCTTGCATACTTTGCCTACTTTCATTCCATAATGTCATATGGTATAATATTTTGGGGTAACTCTTCAAGTCAAACAAAAGTTTTCAGAGCCCAAAAGCGTGTAATACATATTTTTGTGGAGTAAATTCACGGACGTCCTGTAGAAACCTCTTCAAAGAACTGGGTATACTAACTACTGCCTCTCAGTATATTTACTCATTAATGAAATTTTTCCTACAAGCAGCTCAGTTCATACATACAATACCGGGAACAAAAATGATCTGCACAAGGACTTAAAAGCACTTACTTTAGTTCAAAAAGGGGTCCACTACTCAGGAACACTCATCTTCAATAATTTCCCAGTAAACACAAAAAATTTAGTTACAAATAAAGATCAGTTTAAAAGGAGCCTGAAAGACTTACTAGTGGCCAACTCCTTCTACTCCATTGACTAATTTTTTAATAGAAACAAACGATGTATTGTATATATTCATACTATTAGTATTGTTATTTCAGCTTTAAAAAAATAAAAATAAATTGATGTTCCACATCCACGAGGATCTCCTCAGCACGGATCTATGGAACGAAAAACTAATCTAATTTAATCTAATCTAATCTAAAGTTACTACAAAAACTGAATGTACAAATATTCTAACATCTCTTGAGTAGCTACTTTAGTAAAAAGGAGACAGATAAAGCTTTTAAACATTATTTCTCAAATGGAGATGTAGCACCATACATAAGCCCATAAACTTATCTTCAAAAGAGAGTGTGTGACATAGAGGAAATGAAATTTCATTTTCCTATTGTCAATAAAAAATATTAAAACACACATCTGAGTATGATGTAAAAATCAAGTGAATTGTTATATTTGGAGCCAAAGTAAATGGTTACATGTCATATACTGATTTCAAGATAGAGATAAGGAGATATAATAGTAAGGCACTACAAGTTTTGTATCCCACTCACCAGAATAGTCCATCACTTGAAGAAACGGAAAGATAAACTGCTTATGTCTCTAAATCAATTAGTTACAACTATACCTGTTTCAGGCAAGTTGCTCATGATTGGTGAACTGAAAATGTTATATTATAATTATAACTGAATTTTAATCGTATGTAAATGGATAAACACATCTGAAGTTTGAAGTGTAGAAAATTTACTGAAACATGTCATCGTCAGTGAGTAATACATAAAAATTCAAGACAGGGGATTGGTATTTACAGAATATGTAAAACTAAAAAGAGTAGATTATTTAAAAATGTATAAATGAAAAATTTATAAATATTTGTGAAGAAATTATTAATGATTTATGTAAACCAATGAGAAATTTTTTTTAAACAAATATTGTGTCTTTCATGTTACTCATCAGTTTTGGCAAGCAGATCTAGTAGAAATAGATTGTGAAAATCTGAATAAAACCTTGAAAAATAAATAAAGAACGTAAATATTCATTGACTGTCATTGATGTGTTTTTAAAATTTGCTTGCTGAATCCATTTAAAGATAAAACTGGTAAAAATGTTTCTGGAGAGTCTGAAAAAATTCTGTTTGAGGGAGCTCCAAGAAATCTACAAACAGAGAACAGTAAGGAATGCTATAGTAAAGAATTTCAAGAAATGATGAAGACACACAACAATAATGATTACTCAGTTCCTACAGAACTGAAACCATCTGTTGTTGAAAGATTTAACAGAATATTGAAGGAAGAGGTGTGGAAAGATCTGTTCTTCAAGGAAACTGAAATGGAAAGATTTTGTTTAAAATCTAGCTGATAAGTACAACACAAAACATTCAACACTAAAAATGAAGCCAAAAGATGTAATCGAAGAAAATGAAGCTGACTTACTGGAAACTGTTTATGTGGCAGACAACGAAGATACTACACCCAAGTATAAAGTAGGTCACAAAGTTAGAATTATTAAACTTAAGAGAATACTTGAAAAGGATACACAACTAACCACTCAGGATCCATTTTTGATATTGAGAGTGTTGATCGTACTAACTCAATTACGTACAAGTTAAGAGGAAGTGAAAGGAAATTTTTGTAAGCATAAGCCAAAGGAAACTAATTATCCTGATGTATAGGTTGTTGAGAAAGTTTTAAGAAACAAAGGTGATCAAGTAGATGTTAAATCGTTAGGTTTCAATAAATTACACAAGAGCTGCATAAATAAAGAGAAAACACAATCTTAACTGTTTTAGCTTTCACACTTTATTCTATAAGAGATTTCTTACACCTTGTTAAAGTTGTTGCTCTGTGTACCAATTACATAACGCAAAATAAGTTCTGGAAAAATTAACATTGTGGTGCAGTTGCACTTCCATTCGATTGTATACACAGATTGTACATTGACTACATTCCATTTCTGTTATTGTTCACAATTTGGATGCCAGTGATAACTGAACCAGTCTTCAGACTTAGTTCTTTCTTCAAGTTCATATAACTGTACTTGAAGCTTTCTTTCTTGGTACCTAACTGCATAGTAAACATACTCAAATTCATTATCAAATGATTGTAAAACAACAAACAAATTTCTCAAATCGATATTTTCACTTGGTGTACAGCATTTGGATTCACTTATACTGTTATTTCATCTCTCTGTTACACTGATCTACAAAGTCATCTTTTTAAGATTTCAAGTACTTCTCTTTTTCTCTTTACCACAGACAAAGTAATTTCTTTGTTTCTAAATCTTCAACCTTTCATAGAAAATTTTAAGTTTTTTGCTACTTTATATTCACCATGTTTTCTAATAAATGATAAAACTACTTTTGTTACCCATTTTCTAAACTTTTCAACAAGAGTCATATTCGATTTAAATCTCAAGTTATACATTCCAAATTCAGTGGCAAACATTGAATGAGGTTATAACTGTTTTCTTCATTAGTTATCACAACCCTTTTTTATTCTTTTGAACAAGCTTGTTGTTTTGTATATCTAGAATTAGCTCCATTTGCATGTATAATTTTTATTATATAACTGAACAGATTCAAATGGAAAAATTTCCCTTAATTTGTTCTATACTTATGTATTCCTGATGATTATATACACACATAACTTAACTTACTGATGAGAATGTGTATCATCTATTCATCTGAATTTTGATGAAATAGGCATTGTTTCTGGTATCATAAAAACAGAATATAAATTTTTCTATTACAAATACATAAGAAATGTCTTTGGATTTATTTCCCTTGTAATATTCTCTGTTTTCTTCCATATCTACTTCATACTGTTCTTTTATAACCATTTGACTCTATGAGATAATTCAAGTTTTTCTAACCGTAGTATGTTTCTGAGTATAGTCTTCAAAGATTTCACAAGTAACTGGAGCTAGGATATCTCTAGATAAATCATCAAATGCAATAGGTTCTGAATTTAGTTCTTCCACAATTAATATTTGACCAAATTCTGTAAGGAACTCATTCAAAATTTCATCATAAGCATTTCTCTGTTGTCATTTATTTCATCAACAATATTTTTGCATTGTGCTAATACTTTCTCAACAAAATAGTATAACTAGTGAAGGGGATATTGTACATTTCTTTACTTTTATCTACGCTGTGTACACCTAGATAAGTATCAAGTGTATGTTCTACTAATTTATATTCTGTACATTTGTAGGTTCTAATATAAATTGTTGATTTTTATTAGGTTATCGACTATTGTACATTGACAGCCTTCCTGATAATTGACTTTTAAACAGCACATCACCAACTTTGAAATACCTTTTCTTGTGATATGTTAATAATCTGTTCTTTTTTCCTGTCTGCGACATCAGAAACCGTATTTTTAAGTTTTAATCACTCATTGCCTCTTTCATGTAATTTTTTAGCTTGGTGTTCAATATTTTGTTGAGACACACTTTTTTCAACAACTGCAGTATACTTTAGGTACTCAAAATTTTTTCTACAGTCAAATAATACTTTTTTACATCTTCGCTCTGTTATGTGCTGAATATCGTAACTGGCTCCTTAGAATCATCAACTGTTCGCAAAATTCTTTTCTTTTGAACAAGATGTTTCAAACAATGTCTGAAAATTTGCATTTCATTTTTAATGTATTTATATTCTAAAGAAAGTAGGTTACTATGTTTCTCATTCGTTTCATGAAATTCAGCATAACATCTTGTATGTTCTGACGCAATTCAGAGTGCAAAACAGCTGACATTGTGAACATTATACAAAAACATAAAATGATGGAGTATCATTCATGATCAATACTTTTTCTATTTGGACAGAGTAAACAAACTATATTTGATCCAAGTGAATAAATTTAGTGGATAATTTTTATGGTTAATGGTTTATGGTTAGGCCGGGAGATACGGGAAGATTTCAATTAGATTACATCATGGTCAGACAGAGATTCCGAAATCAGATTCTGGATTGTAAGGCGTACCCAGGAGCAGATATAGACTCAGATCACAATATAGTAGTGATGAAGAGTAGGCTGAAGTTCAAGACATTAGTCAGGAAGAATCAATACGCAAAGAAGTGGGATACGGAAGTACTAAGGAATGACGAGATACGTTTGAACTTCTCTAACGCTATAGATACAGCAATAAGGAATAGCGCAGTAGGCAGTACAGTTGAAGAGGAATGGACATCTCTAAAAAGGGCCATCACAGAAGTTGGGAAGGAAAACATAGGTACAAAGAAGGTAGCTGCGAAGAAACCATGGGTAACAGAAGAAATACTTCAGTTGATTGATGAAAGGAGGAAGTACAAACATGTTCCGGGAAAATCAGGAATACAGAAATACAAGTCGCTGAGGAATGAAATAAATAGGAAGTGCAGGGAATCTAAGACGAAATGGCTGCAGGAAAAATGTGAAGACGTCGAAAAAGATATGATTGTCGGAAGGACAGACTCAGCATACAGGAAAGTCAAAACAACCTTTGGTGACATTAAAAGCAACAGTGGTAACATTAGGAGTGCAACGGGAATTCCACTGTTAAATGCAGAGGAGAGAGCAGATAGGTGGAAAGAATACATTGAAAGCCTCTATGAGGGTGAAGATTTGTCTGATGCGATAGAAGAAGAAACAGGAGTCGATTTAGAAGAGATAGGGGATCCAGTATTAGAATCGGAATTTAAAAGAGCTTTGGAGGACTTACGGTCAAATAAGGCAGAAGGGATAGATAACATTCCATCAGAATTTCTAAAATCATTTGGGGAAGTGGCAACAAAGCGACTATTCACGTTGGTGTGTAGAATATATGAGACTGGCGACATGCCGTCTGACTTTCGGAAAAGCATCATCCACACAATTCCAAAGACGGCAAGAGCTGACAAGTGCGAGAATTATCGCACAATCAGCTTAACAGCTCATACATCGAAGCTGCTTACAAGAATAATATACAGAAGAATGGAAAAGAAAATTGCGAATGCACTACGTGATGATCAGTTTGGCTTTAGGAGAAGTAAAGGGACGAGAGAGGCAATTCTGACGTTACGGCTAATAATGGAAGCAAGGCTAAAGAAAAATCAAGACACTTTAATAGGATTTGTCGACCTGGAAAAAGCGTTCGACAATATAAAATAGTGCAAGCTGTTCGAGATTCTGAAAAAAGTAGGGGTAAGCTATAGGGAGAGACGGGTCATATACAATATGTAAAACAACCAAGGGAGAATAATAAGAGTGGACGATCAAGAACGAAGTGCTCGTATTAAGAAAGGTGTAAGACAAGGCTGCAGCCTTTCGCCCCTACTCTTCAATCTGTACATCGAGGAAGCAATGATGGAAATAAAAGAAAGGTTCAGGAGTGGAATTAAAATACAAGGTGAAAGGATATCAATGATACGATTCGCTGATGACATTGCTATCCTGAGTAAAAGTGAAGAAGAATTAAATGATCTGCTGAACGGAATGAACAGTCTAATGAGTACACAGTATGGTTTGAGAGTAAATCAGAGAAAGACGAAGGTAATGAGAAGTAGTAGAAATGAGAACAGCGAGAAACTTAACATCAGGATTGATGGTCACGAAGTCAATGAAGTTAAGGGATTCTGCTACCTAGGCAGTAAAATAACCAATGACACACGGAGCAAGGAGGATATCAAAAGTAGATTCGCTATGGGAACAAAGGCATTTCTGGCCAAGAGAAGTCTACTAATATCAAATACCGGCCTTAATTTGAGGAAGAAATTTCTGAGGATGTACGTCTGGAGTACAGCATTGTATGGTAGTGAAACATGGACTGTGGGAAAACCGGAACAGAAGAGAATCGAAGCATTAGAGATCTGGTGCTATACACGAATGTTGAAAATTAGGTGGACTGATAAGGTAAGGAATGAGGAAGTTCTACGCAGAATCGGAGAGGAAAGGAATATGTGGAAAACACTGATAAGGAGAAGGGGCAGGATGATAGGACATCTGCTAAGACATGAGGGAGTGACTTCCATGGTACTAGAGGGAGCTGTAGAGGGCAAAAACTGTAGAGGAAGACAAAGATTGGAATACGTCAAGCAAATAATTGAGGACGTATGTTGCAAGTGCTACTCTGAGATGAAGAGGCTAGCACAGGAAAGGAATTCGTGGTGGGCTGCATCAAACCAGTCAGTAGACTGATGACAAAAAAAAATGAATTCAAATATACTCATTACAGGTGCTTCTGATATTTTAAACTGCAAGCTACACTAGATGTACTTGGAACTGGCTTATTTCTCGAATACAAATTTTATATACAGTTTTCATTTTGTCACATTTTCAGACAATGGCTTCACAGTGTCTCTAGCTTGTTTTTCTTTTTCTTATTCAAAAGCAAATCTTTTAAATGGAGAACCTAAAATCTCTAAAATTAAAGAATGTTCTAGCCTAAGAAAAGAACAAATTATTGTTCTTATTAGTAACAGCAGTAACAATATTGAATATCTGAAGAATGGTACTGTAGAAGCACTAAAATCTCAACTGAAAGAACTAGAAACTAAAGGATATTCTAAAACAAGAAAGAAATAACAATAACAATGAGGTAATGAATTATACTGTAAATGACTAAAAGCTAAATGAAAAGAAATAAAAATTGAAAAAAAATTAATTCATATGGTTTATCTAATAGATGAAAATTTAGATTCTGAGGAATAATATAAATTGTTTGTAACAAATAAATATGAGGGAAACATAGTTGTTAAAAAGAAAAATCTGTTTAATGAAGACAACTGGAAAAGTTTTTACTTTATCTGAAAATGTTATCAGTGAATTTCAACATAAAATAAGCTGGTTTAATATGTTATTGCTTCAAAATTTATTTGAAGATTTTCTCGGAGAATTTCAAGACAGAATAGATTAGTACAATGTATCATATAATCAAGAATTGTCTGAAGATTTTATGAGAGGATTCCAAGATAAAATATATTGGAAGATTGCAGCAGAAATGTAAAAATTGTCTGAAGATTTTCTGAGAGAATTTCAAAACAAAATAAAATGGAAGAGTATATCATGTGCAAAAAAACATGAAGTTCACTGAGAGAGCATTTAAAAATATCAAAATTTATCACAATGTTTCATACAAAAAGTAATATCATCTTATAAAATATTATCTACCTCAGAAGAAGACTGTGCTGTGTGTTTAACTGATGAAAACCATCAGTTTGTTAAGGGGCTCTGGAAAGGTTCAAAATCACGAAATGTTTAGTTTTTACGTTTTAGCACTTTAAAAATCTACAGAATTTCACCTTTCAATTGATATATAATTTATTCATCTCAGAAGACTATAAATCATCACATATGTATGAAATATATGAGCACCCATGACCAAGACAACTAGATGAGAAAGATATTCTGTTACGTCGTATATCTTTTCCAACTATGAATTGAGATCCAGTAGAAATACACATAAATGATGATGAGTTGTGATCCTGAAGACTGATAATAACACACCAAATTACCAAAACCATGTATTTGATGTATTAGTGCATGAGATTGGTCAGGTTTTAGGTCTAGGCACACAGATGTGTATGGATCAATAATGCTTCCTTATCATAATGGTTTAATTTAGAATTGTATCAGTATGATGATAATGCTATTCAGAGATTGCATTGTTAAGTGTCTGTACTGCCAACACAGCTATCTATACTAAAAACTACTTCCTTTGTTTCTGCTACACCAAATGAACCAGTTGAGTCAATATGGGAATGTAAGTAGTTCAATCACTTATTATTTGTGTATGGAATTTTATATAATTTTCTAAGAAGTGAGATGGATAGTTGCAGATACAAACTACAACCACAGCTAATAACTAACTGGTAAAAGTTCTTTTCACGAGATTTACGAAGAATGAAGTGAGTGAATGAATGACCAAGTTGTGTCAGTATTTTATTTATCAGCAACATGATATATTTGGCATGTTTACATACATTAGAATAAATTGCAGGATATCCAGAGCCACTTCTAGAGTGGGATTACGTTAAAATTTTAAATTAAATGGTGTGGTTGACACATGTTCAGGGATAACATTTTTCTCCTTCAATGAATTTTGCCATAGAAAGTAAGAGGAATGCAGTTTAAAAGAGATGTACGAGGACTTATAAGCAGACAATTTACGGGTTTGCCTACAGGAATAAATTCAGTGTTCAGGTGCATTAATGGTAGTTTTTCAAGGAAGGTACTTTATATGAATTCACAAAATAGGGAATTAGAGCTGGTACAATCTATTTATCGCTATTTTGCCTAGTGTTCAATAAACCATCATAATTAATTCCTGTGATAATAAATATATTAAAAAATGCATTTCAAACCTAGAAATCTTTAGGACTACATAAATTTTGCTTACTCTTTATTAATTTTTTTTCCTTATGTAAAAGGAGGAAATTACGACTAAGAAGTGTCAAACTTGTCAGGTAGAGAAATCAACTAAGTAAATTAAACAGAATTATTGTTTTACAACTAGCTATTAACTGATATATTCTACTGAGAGGTTCATCATACACTGACTTGCCAGAAAATATACAAATAGTTATGCTTTGAGCCAATATTTGCCTTATGTTGGGCTTGAATGGGATAATCCAACTTCGTTCGATACTAAAAAGTCGAGCGAAATTTTGTACACAGCTCGAGTTGGGTATACACAGTGACAGAAAGAAAAATCGCTGCACCAAGAGCGAGTTGTGTGACATAAACAGAAGTTCACACGTCTGTTTCTACATCTGAAAGGTGATATCTATTCAAAGTTTTCACCAGTCCCAAATTAGTGTTGCTCATAGCACCACTACGAGGATGCAAATAAGGTTTGCTCTAAATAATCACTGTAACAGCCACGCAAATTAGTTACATTTAAGTCTGTATGTGGTGAGTTGATGTTAGTGAAGAATGCCTTTAAGACGACAAAGACGCCATTGTAACTGAGTTTGAACCAGGTCATGTAATAGGGTTGTGAGAAGCTGGATGCTCCTTCTGCGATACTTCAGGAAGGCTTGGTAGGAATATAGCTACTGTGCATGATTGCTGGAAGGAGTCGTCAAGAGAATATTTAGTCCAAAGATGAGTAGGCTCCCGGCGGCAACAGTGCACTACCGAGAGGGAATACAGTTGTGTTTGACATATGGCTCTGGCACATTGAACTGCATCTTCAGGAACAATTTGAGCGCGCTTGGCAGTATAGTGCTACAACAAACTGTTACAAAGCAGTTACTTCAAGGACAGCTGCAAACTAGATGCACTGTGTCAAGCAAGGGCTCGTTGGAGGGGTAGCTGCGTGTTGGTTAGAAAGATGCCAGTTAAGGTCCTACAACCAGTGTAACTGCATGCTAGGCTAACTGGACCTACACCTGGAGTTGTGGTCTGAGGTGTGATTTCGTGTGATAGCAGGAAAACTCTCATGGTTATCCCATGCACCCTGACTGCAAAATTGCACGTTAAACTGGTGATTCGACCTGTGATGCTGTCATTCATGAACAGCATTACAGCAGGTGTTTTCCAAGAGGTATTGCAACATGTTCTACAGAGTCGACATTTTGCCTTGGCCAGCTCGATCACCAGATCTGTCTCCAATCAAACTTTTATGAGACATCATTGGAAGGCAACTGGAGCAGCATCCACAACCCGCCTTAACGTTACTGTACTGATCGATCATGTGCAACAGTCATCGAACTCCATCCCTTAAACTGACTCCCAGCAACCGTACAACACAATGCTTGCTCGTTTGCAAGCTTGCATTCAACATTCTCGCAGTAACAATGGTTATTAAGGTACCAGCATTTCATATTTGCAGTGGCTTTTCTTTCACTTACATTAACTTGTGCCCTTGCAAAGTTAATCATTTAAATACGTTACTTAGACAAATGTATTCCCGAAATTTCATCACTTTATGAAAATTAAATTTGGCGTTGTAGTTCCTTATCTGTCAATGTGTTTAAAGCTGATGTAGAATAAGGAAGAGAACTGCTCGACTTGCAGAAAGTTTACCACTTGCTCCTGAAAATAAAACTGTGCCTGGAACTAAAGAAAGCAAGTTGTTGACTGCTTTGATTGATAAACACAACTATGAAGTTTACTACAGAAATCTTAAACAATACCTGTCTCTTGGTATTAAGATAACAAAACATACATAGCTTTAAAATTTAAGAAGTGTGACTGGTTGCAAAAATTTATAGACTTGAACAGACAAATGAAGACTAAGGCAAAGAATGACTTCGAGAAAGATTGTTTTTGCAAGTTCATGAACATCTCGCAGTTTGAAAAAAACAATAGAAAATGTAAGAAACAGAGTGGACATAAAATTGGTCTTATATGCAAACAAGCCCGAAGAACTTACAGTAAAGCCAAATTTTAAACAAATAACGATATTTAATGAAAAACTCATGAATAGGACAAAAGTTCTGTCCTTCAAACCAATTTATATTGGTATGGACATACTTGATATATCTGAAGAACTGATGTATGGTTTTCACAATAGAGTGATGAAACAAAAATAATGGAGATAATACTGAACTTTTGAGAGAGAACAGCTTGTCCCATCTCATTATAATTAGCTTGTTCCATCGCATGATATTGAATACTATAGGTGTTTGAGATAAGTTTAATCATTTTTCCAAATTTAGGAAATGTTATATGTCGAGTAAAGAAATGGACTACTTGTTTATTTATTTCATAATTACATAAATGCACTTCCTTTTATTAATCCATGTTGGCTCGTGTTAATTAACTTTGAGTTTGTATTAAGAGTTCGTCTGCTGGTAGACTCTGTAGATTGGTTAGTGACAGTATAAATTTGGGGTAAAGGCAGCGATAGTACACCTGTCTTCCAGGGGTAGTTTGGGGTTGGTAAGAGGTTCACCTCTCCTCCAAGGCGGAGGAGAACGACCAGGAAGGACCGCCATGACATGGTCACTCTGCGGGAAGCTGTGGAACTGAACAGATGGAATCAAGGACGATTTCCACCTTTGGTGCCATATTCTATATGGGATGAGATATAATTTATTATATTGTTATTAATCTGCTCTTTTTCAGGATGGAAGTAGTTTGCATGTCGTTACGACAATTGATTTTTTGAGAAATTTTGCTTCTAAAATTAAAATTTTCAGTTAGGGTCTCTTTTCCAGAGGTGAGCATGGGGGGGGTCACATTACTCATTTGTAGTAATGCAATCAGTTAGTGCCTTCAGCACATGAGACCAACAAAAGTATCAAAAATCATGTAATTCCACTTTTAGCAGTAGCGTTTTGCAATTGTAAATTTCTTTCTGGTCTTGCTAAAGTGACATGGGGCCTCACCCTGCCTAGTCAGCTTAACACATGGTCGTAACTGCTGATGAGAAATTTAGACGATGATTCCATGTGAAACTTGCTAGGATATGCATGTGTTTTGTGTAAGTTACTTAAGTCTCTAAGTTTTGTCCAAGGATCTTTTGATTCATGACTACCCCCATTTGCAAGCAGCAGTCTGGATGAGGTTCCACATCCTAACTAATTGGTAAATAATATGTTTGTGTGTGAATACTTGTATAGATTGAAAACAAGAATGAACAGTGAAGTGTGTACAAAAAAAAAGTAGCTGTTGGTGTCGATCACCCATGTGGTGTCGAGTTGCACTGCCAGCGAACTACCAGTTCATTCTTGAAAGTAATTAAGGTGAGAATGCATGCATGTGCTGTAAATTGTTAATTTGCATGTGCCAAATTTCATAGGATGTTTCATTTTTAAGAAACTGGTTTGTTGTGTATACGAGAGATGTTTGCAGCTGCTTTGCTCCCCACATTTTGCCACCAAGAATCTTTTCTATAATTCAGACTAAGGGAACGGTGCTGAGAAGTAATGGAGAGAGTGACCATTGTGGAACGAAAGTGCAGTTCATTAATTCATAACGATTCGGTCCAAGTAACAACAAGGGGCATGAATTCCAATCACAGTCCAAGCAGATGGACTGCAGATGCAGCAGTGTAGATCCCTCCCCTTTCGCAGTGCACAATATTACAAACAAGATCGGATTTATGATAGTATAAGCACCTTCAGTGCGAGAGAGTGTTGAATAGTTTTCTGAAAATATGGGCACCTTCATTGCTAGATAAGAGTGCAATTATAACATTTGTAAAGTTTCTGGGTAAATAATAAAAATGTCAGATGAATTTAATTTCATGGATTCAGTGACTGATCGTAACACCCCCATCCTGTGTAGAGAACAATGTTAATACTAAAATTGAAGTCATGATAATCTGGTGGGAATGAAAATTAACAAAGATAAAGAATGTAGATCTTGTTAGATCATGGTAATTAGTTACTTGCACACTTGATTGCTTGAGCGCTCCCCTGCACTATCCATTGCAAAATCTTAATATGATAATCACCTAATCTATGAAATACTAACTTCAGGCTGGTCTGCTTTCAATGAATACTTACAAGCATTGAACCAAGCAGGTACGCAGCATGTGTATGAGATGCCTTGGCACACACACAAGTGGCATGCTCTAACATAGATTGGGAGAGAGAGAAAAAGATAATAATGGGGAAGGTAACCGTTCACTTTGGTATCTAGATATGGACAGCTACATTTACAATATGGAAACTGAAGACATGAAATGAATGTTTGATCAGTTTGATACAAGTGACTACCAACAGAAAATATATGTAACATTCCACAAACAATCAAGAAAGTTCTAGGTAAGACGAAGGATGGTTGCAATGGGAAGATAACGATAGAATTTTGTGGTTTAAGAGCAAAAATGTATGTCTATAAGGTTGGTGACCATGTGGAGAATGATCAGGAGTAAATAAATGTATTGTAAAAAATAAAATAACCTTAGAAGATTAAAAAGATCGTTTGTTTAATAATACTGAACAATACAGAACTGTGAATTTAATACAAAGTGTTAAAGACAAAACTTATTCAGTTGAGGTTAATAAAAAAGCATGAAGTCAGCATGATGATAAAACCTGTTTTTGTAAAATAAAATAGCCACATCGCTGTATACACATTCTCTGGATAAACAGTCTCTAATCAAATAAATTATAGATTTAAATTTTGTCATTATTGTGATCTTCATCATCAGCATATTCTTCATCACTGTCATAGTCTTCATAATCACTATACTCTCCATCATCATGATATTCTTCATATTCACTATATTCATCATCATTATAATCTTCAACTTCCTCATCAGAAATTGGAAACTTTTCTTCTTCATCTTTAAAAAGTGTAGAATATATTTCATAATTTTAATGTATCTTTTTGCTAACTCTTCAACCACATAAATATTTATATATAGTTTTTTGTTGTTTTTGAAATCCGTTTATAACATAAAATCTAACACTAAAATATTTTAAGAGTGTGGTATGTGATACTTTGAATAAATTTACTTTTTACCCTATTAAATACTTTTTGAATATAAATGCATTCACTACTGAAGAAGTACAACAGCGCAAGCACTTCTAATCCCTTTAAAAACTAAATAACCTAGAAGTAAAACGTTTAATATAACATTGCTGGATGTGGATACTTGAACACTAGATATGGAGAGAAAATTTGTATGGAGCTCAATAACAAATTTAAAACCATTTTGTCAGAATTTAAAATCATTTTGTCAGATAGATATTTGAAACTGATAAGTAGTTAAAATTTTCAATTTCTGAATGTGGAAACTGAGATTCCAAGGAACGGAAAAAGTTCATGAAAGTAATGCTACTGAATTCCGAGACCTTGAGTTTGTAGTTTGATAAATTTAGGAAATTTTTTTGACTTTCTTGATTTTGATAAAATAAGACAGTTTTTATCGTTTCCTATAAAAATTTGAAATGTTGGCTTTTTAACAAAAAAATTTTAAGTGCTACTGAAATATAGGGAAATACAGGTAAAGTATTAGAAAATGTAAGAGGAAATGGTATTATTTCCCTTTATTTTCCTATATTTTCCTTATTTTCTATTAATTATGTTAACAGATCTAAACTGGAGGGTAACAAAAATTGGTAGAAATCATGATTTTTGGAAGGATTTTTGGTTTCTAAGGGATTTTGGTCAATATTGGTAAGATAGATGGAACCCCATTTTAGATCTACTGATGTCCATACCTAGTCAGTGCAAAGTGCAAAGTTGAATTCTCAGCCAATATTATATTAAAAAATTGTGTATATATACCATACATACATGTTTCTAGATCTCCAAAGCCATTTGATGTATGTCTACAACATACAACTCCAGAATTCTGTATCGGAAAAGGGGCCTCAAAATTCTGTACATGTATTGGCCATGTATTTTTGTGTTAGGTTATAATGATTGTCTTCTGCAACAGGTTTGCACATTACATACAAGTTTGTGTCTCATATTAGATTTTTTTCGAATGTAAAACCATTATGCAATAAGTATGAACTAAGTGAATGCATGAATTTGAAAGTTATGTATAGTGAGGTGTCATTACAGTGTCTAAATTCTCCACAATTCACGTTTTACGTGATTTACCTATTCACAGCTAATAAGTTTGTCAGTCTTTCTCTCCATGTCTATCGCTTGCTTAAAATATCTGTGGCTTCCTGAGAAGTGATAAATAAATTCTGCTCAAAAATAATGAATGGTAAGAAACTGTTCATGCAGAGAATAGTTCGTACTTTCAAGTTTAGGAACTTAGTTTGTATGAAACTTTTTTGCTATGTTTCATCATATTTATAGCATTTGTCATCAGACTGGATGTGTTAAGTGAATTAACACAGACACAGATGTTCTGGGATAATGTTTCAAAGAAGTCTTTGCCATTACTCGCTGAAGGCTAGTACTGAAAAGTTTAGTTTTTCGTTGCAGATACCATCGAAAACAGATACAGAAATCAATATCATTAGGTTCATAGAAACCTCAACATGCATAACCAGAGAGATATCTCAGTACTATGCTGGGTGTAATGAAAAAATATTGATATATGTAAAGAAATGATATGGTCTACACTTAATTGTTGCTTTAACGACAGAGGAGACATGTTGCAGTAAACTGGAAAATGATTGTGCAGGAAGCACAAACATTAAAAAACAAGACACTCAATTCCCATGTTCAAATGTTAAAAAGAGTGTGGATTCCTAAGGGACCAAACTGCTGATGTCATCAGTCCCTAGACTTACACACCACTTAAACTAACTTATGCTAAGAACAACACACACCCATGCCCATGGGAGGACTCAGGGAGGACTCGACCCTCTAGGGGGAGAGGCCGTGCAATCCGTGGCAGGGCGCCTCTAACCATGTGGCCATTCTGCAAGGCTCAGTTCCCATGCTGAGGGAACGCAAGAAAAAATGTATTCACCACTAGCCATTACCACACAACCTAGATATTAACTACTTACTTTGTCTGTTGTTCAACCCCTGGTTCACAGTACGTAGCACCGTCTTTGGGATCTGGAAGGAAACAATATGAATCAATGAACTGACAATGAAAGGCAAATGGATCGAAGAAGAAAACTCCAACTGACTTGGAAGAAGGAAAGAAATTTTTGGTAATATGAATCAATGAACTGACAATGAAAGGCAAATGGATCGAAGAAGAAAACTCCAACTGACTTGGAAGAAGGAAAGAAATTTTTGGTAAACATATATTAATACTAGATGTTACAAAACACACACACACACACACACACACACACACACACACCAAATGTGTGCATAATAATCTTGAACATATGTTAAATGACAACACCTGTCTCATTCCTTTCTCAAGTACTGCTATCCATTCTTGTTCTTTGTCTCTTATGAGGGGCATGCAAGCTGAAATGTGATGCCTCCGAATTTTTATGTGAAAACCATTAGAGCTTTTTAAATAAAACAAACTTTATTAACATTTTACTTGTTTATTCTTCATGTCTGCGTGTTTATTTTTCTGCATGTTCACCCTGGCAATGAACACACATATTCTCCCAACAAGATAACAGTTTGATCGTAACGTCACTGTAGAATATTTGACTTTGTTGGAGGAGCCACAACCTTACCTCTGAGTGCACTGACTCATCACTATCAAAGTGAAGTCCTCCAAGATGTTCTTTAAGTTTTGGAACCAAATGAAAATCGCATGGAGCTAAGTCGGGACTGTATGGAGGATGATCAATGATGGTGAACCCAAAGTGTCGAATCGTGAGAGATATCATGGCACTCGTGCATGGTCTGGCATTGTATTGCTGAAGGACGGGATGCTCCATGTACGGACGAATTCTTAGAATTCGTCGTTCCAGTTTTCTGAAGTCTCATAGTACCTTTCAGAATTTATGGTGGTGTCTTTGAGCATAAAATCCAATTGCACCACACTTTGAGCATCCCAGAACACTGTGAGTACATCTTTCCCTGTTGATGACATAGTCTTGAACTTCTTTGGCGTCGGTGATCCTTTGTGGCAGAACTTCACTGATGTTCTCATGTTTTCGTGGTATAAATGGTTAACCCAACTCTCTTTACCTGTCACAATGATGTTAATGAAGCCACGCTCAAAATGCAAAGCAAATTGTTGACAGACGACCAGTCTCCTCTGTTTCATGTAAGAAGTGAACATTCGAGGCATTGTAAGAAGTGAACATTCGAGGCATCTACCACGCACACGTTACACTGTTTCTCAAGCACTGACTTAATTAAGTTACACACTGCTGTGTTACACGCTACACTTGAGTCCTCTAGTACCAGAGGGTTGCAACTTGCGTCAGCGAAGCGGGAAAATCGACCAAGTAACTTGTACGACATGTAATACTCAACTGGTGTTGAGAACAGAACAAAAATATTGAACGAATTACTTTTCAGTAAGCTGTGGTATAATTGAATTGGTGAGTTGGAAAAGAAGTCATGTGCCAAAAAATAAATATTTTTCAAGACGTAAAAACTGTTTTACTACACATATAGGTTTAAGCATGGTGTCGTGGAGTTACCATGTACAAATTGGCCCCTAGGTGAAACATTATACAATATACTTTACCCATTGGGCTGTGGTCAGTAAACGAGTTTCAATGTGCTTTTCGAAACTGATGATGTTGAGAAGAAACTAGCGTCTTGTTTACAGTGGGAGAGTTGTGTTATGCAAGTGTATACTACTCATATTTATTATAGCAGTAAGGGAATGTATTATGAACATACAGGTTAATCCATTGTATACCTAAAATACAACCAGAAGCAAAATACTTTGAAGCAAACAGTGGTGGGATGCTTTGTCTTTATCTTGTCCATCCTGTGCTGTCCAACTGCAGATGCTGTTATAAATTGGTTTCTGTTCAGCAGATACATGGTGTAGAATTTTCTTTATAATGTCTGGTTGTTTTTCCTGGAACAGGTCCATTAAGCATTTGTTTATATGTACATGCTCCTTCTCTAAATCATGGTCCTAACGAGCAGTACTGTTGATAGGACATGACCCCTGTAATACCAAATGATGCATACAGATATAAAGATCACTTATTCCAGTAAGTGTAATTTGAAAAAAAAAGTTTGCATGACCTCTTTTTCAACTGTAGTCTGGAATCTGTGAAGGCTGTAAATGAATTTTCGTATTTGTGTTTTAAGCATACTATCGTCACTGTGATCTAGGAGCAGCATCTTTGACCAGTAATAGTCTTGAATCCCAGGTTCGTTCCCAGCCACAATGTAGAAAAAAACAGCCAAAAGTCGTGTTGCAAAGAATTAAATTGATGGAGATGGCGAACTCAGCTTGGACAAATCATGGACTCTGGCACTTCCTTTAATAAATTGGCAAAGAAGTCGCCACAGAGGAGCTCATAATGATACGTCGTCTTCCCAGTGTAGACCGAACACATAGCCAAAGATTCATTTTATACGTACATATCTGGTGCTGATCTGCGTCTCTGGCGCAGGAGTATCTGTGGCCGCATTCACATTGGTGCGCCCCACGCGTCTTGGAGGTGCTTACACCGTAGGCCAACAAGAGCCAACAAACGGGAGCCAACGGATTCAAGGGATTCGGCCGAGTGAAATCTCAGTTGGGTCTAATATCTTGTCAAGGTTGCATCCATTTAATTATTGCTGTAAAGTTACGTGTTAGCTGCAAATACACCAGCCGATATTATGAGAGAAGAGGAGGGTTTAGCAGGTGCAGAATTTATTTTACAGCAAAATCTGATCATCAAAAAAAGAAGAAGAAAAATAAGAACAACAAGAAGAAATGACGCTGGTAGACGACCTCTCTCTTAGAAAATAAGAAGCAGTATAATGGGACAAAATTATTCTCTGACTTAAAGCTGAATTGAAATGTGATTTTTAATGATTTTTTTTCCCAAATGAAAGCAAAAGATTTTGACTTCTTATTGGCATAATCCGTATCACTACATATCTTTCAAAGTTATCTTTCTGTCGTCTTTTGAATTTTTTTTATAATTCAGAGAAATTTTTTTTTTCAAAAATGCCAATGCAGACAAGTTAGATCTTTTCCTGCTGGTTAGTAGCATGTTGTGCTATATTCTCTGTAAAGGAGGGCTTCCAGTTTTACGATGGACAGGGTTTATTAAAAAATGATTTTTTAACTTTCAAGGGTTATTTTTGTTGTCTTTGTTGCAGTTAGTTCTTACCACTCTCTCTGTTGCAAATATTCTACTGACTTTCAATATTGTAGACATTTATTACACTACTGGCCATTAAAATTGCTACACGAAGAAGGAATGCAGATGATAAACGGGTATTCATTGGACAAATATATTATACTAGAACTGACATGTGATTACATTTTCACGCAATTTGGGTACATAGATCCTGAGAAATCAGTACCCAGAACAACCACCTCTGAACGTAATAACGGCCTGGGCATTGAGTCAGAGCTTGGATGGCGTGTACAGGTACAGCTGCCCATGCAGCTTCAACACGATACTACAGTTCATCAAGAGTAGTGACTGGCGTATTGTGACGAGTCAGTTGCTCGGCCACCATTGACCAGAAGTTTTCAGTTGGTGAGAGATATGAAGAATGTGCTGGCCAGGGCACCAGTCGAACATTTTCTGTATCCAGAAAGGCCCGTACAGGACCTGCAACATGCAATCGTGCATTATCCTGCTGAAATCTAGGGTTTTGCAGGGATCGAATGAAGGGTAGAGCCACGGGTCGTAGCACATCTGAAATGTAACGTCCACTGTTCAAAGTGCCGTCAATGCGAACAAGAGGTGACCGAGACGTGTAACCAATGGCACCCCATACCATCACGCCGGGTGATACGCCAGTATGGCGATGACGAATAACACGCTTCCAATGTGCGTTCACCGCGATGTCGCCAAACACGGATGCGACCATCATGATGCTGTAAACAGAACCTGGATTCATAGGAAAAAAATGACATTTTGCCATTCGTGCACCCAGGTTCGTCGTTGAGTACACCATCGCAGGCGCTCCTGTCTGTGATGCAGCATCAAGGGTAACCGCAGCCATGGTCTCCGAGCTGATAGTCCATGCTGCTGCAAACGTCGTCGAACTCTTAGTGCAGATGGTTGTTGTCTTGCAAACGTCCCCATCTGTTGACTCAGGGATCGAGACGTTGCTCCACGATCCGTTACAGTCATGTGGATAAGATGCCTGTCATTTCGACTCCTAGTGATACGAGGCCGTTGGGATCCAGCACGGCGTTCCGTGTTACCCTCCTGAACACACTGATTCCTTATTCTGCTAACAGTCATTGGATCTCGACCAACGCGAGCAGCAATGTCGCGATACGATAATCCGCAATCGCGATAGGCTACAATCCGACCTTTATCAAAGTCGGAAACGTGATGGTACGCATTTCTCCTCCTTACACGAGGCATCACAACAACGTTTCACCAGGCAACGCCGGTCAACTGCTGTTTGTGTATGAGAAACCGGTTGGAAACTTTCCTCATGTCAGCACGTTGTAGGTGTCGCCACCGGCGCCAACATTGTGTGAATGCTCTGAAAAGCTAATCATTTAAATATCACAGCATCTTCTTCCTGTCGGTGAAATTTCGCGTCTGTAGCACGTCATCTTCGTGGTGTAGCAATTTAAATGGCCAGAACTGTACATTTTGTTGTAGTTTCTTGTCAGTTCCTTTGTCGTGGTTGTTCACTGCATGTTTCTGTAATACAGTTGTTCAGTGTTAATTTGTTTACTGAAGAGGCTTCTTCTCATTTGATGACTCTGTTTGAAAGTGAAGATGTTTCCTGTGACGACTTTTTATGTTCTAGATGTTTTGACAGAATAACAACAATGATAATATCTGAACAAGGTGAAACCTCCCATGGTGCTGATGATGTAGATTTTGCATCAACAGAGGAAGAATTAAATACCCTGAATCAGTCAGCTACAGAGGTAGCTGACCATGGACCTTGCCGTTGGTGGGGAGGCTTGCGTGCCTCAGCGATACAGATAGCCGTACCGTAGGTGCAACCACAACGGAGGGGTATCTGTTGAGAGGCCAGACAAACGTGTGGTTCCTCAAGAGGGGCAGCAGCCTTTTCAGTAGTTGCAGGGGCAACAGTCTGGATGACTGACTGATCTGGCCTTGTAACAATAACCAAAACGGCCTTGCTGTGCTGATACTGCGAACGGCTGAAAGCAAGGGGAAACTACAGCCGTAATTTTTCCCGAGGGCATGCAGCTTTACTGTATGGTTAAATGATGATGGCGTCCTCTTGGGTAAAATATTCCGGAGGTAAAATAGTCCCCCATTCGGATCTCCGGGCGGGGACTACTGAGGAGGATGTCGTTATCAGGAGAGAGAAAACTGGCGTTCTACGGATCGGAGCGTGGAATGTCAGATCCCTTAATCGGGCAGGTAGGTTAGAAAATTTAGAAAGGATAATGGATAGGTTGAAGTTAGATATAGTGGGAATTAGTGAAGTTCGGTGGCAGGAGGAACAAGACTTCTGGTCAGGTGACTACAGGGTTATAAACACAAAATCAAATAGGGGTAATGCAGGAGTAGGTTTAATAATGAATAGGAAAATAGGAATGCGGGTAAGCTACTACAAACAGCATAGTGAACGCATTATTGTGGCCAAGATAGATACGAAGCCCACACCTACTACAGTATTACAAATATATATGCCAACTAGCTCTGCAGATGACGAAGAAATTGAAGAAATGTATGATGAAATAAAAGAAATTATTCAGATTGTGAAGGGAGAGGAAAATTTAAAAGTCATGGGTGACTGGAATTCGAGTGTAGGAAAAGGGAGAGAAGGAAACATAGTAGGTGAATATGGATTGGGGCTCAGAAATGAAAGAGGAAGCCGCCTGGTAGAATTTTGCACAGAGCACAACATAATCATAGCTAACACTTGGTTTAAGAATCATGAAAGAAGGTTGTATACATGGAAGAACCCTGGAGATACTAAAAGGTATCAGATAGATTATATAATGGTAAGACAGAGATTTAGGAACCAGGTTTTAAATTGTAAGACATTTCCAGGGGCAGATGTGGACTCTGACCACAATCTATTGGTTATGACCTGTAGATTAAAACTGAAGAAACTGCAAAAAGGTGGGAATTTAAGGAGATGGGAGCTGGATAAACTGAAAGAACCAGAGGTTGTACAGAGTTTCATGGAGAGCATAGGGGAACAATTGACAGGAATGGGGGAAAGAACTACAGTAGAAGAGGAATGGGTAGCTTTGAGGGATGAAGTAGCGAAGGCAGCAGAGGATCAAGTAGGTAAAAAGACGAGGACTAGTAGAAATCCTTGGGTAACAGAAGAAATATTGAATTTAATTGATGAAAGGAGAAAATATAAAAATGCAGTAAATGAAGCAGGCAAAAAGGAATACAAACGTCTCAAAAATGAGATCGACAGGAAGTACAAAATGGCTAAGCAGGGATGGCTAGAGGACAAATGTAAGGATGTAGAGGCCTATCTCACTAGGGGTAAGATAGATAGTGCCTACAGGAAAATTAAAGAGACCTTTGGAGATAAGAGAACGACTTGTATGAATATCAAGAGCTCAGATGGAAACCCAGTTCTAAGCAAAGAAGGGAAAGCAGAAAGGTGGAAGGAGTATATAGAGGGTCTATACAAGGGTGATGTACTTGAGGACAATTTGATGGAAATGGAAGAGGATGTAGATGAAGATGAAATGGGAGATATGATACTGCGTGAAGAGTTTGACAGAGCACTGAAAGACCTGAGTCGAAACAAGGCCCCCGGAGTAGACAACATTCCATTGGAGCTACTGACGGCCTTGGGAGAGTCAGTCCTGACAAAACTCTACCATCTGGTGAGCAAGATGTATGAAACAGGCGAAATACCCTCAGACTTCAAGAAGAATATAATAATTCCAATCCCAAAGAAAGCAGGTGTTGACAGATGTGAAAATTACCGAACTATCAGTTTAATAAGTCACCGCTGCAAAATACTAACACGAATTCTTTACAGACGAATGGAAAAACTAGTAGAAGCCAACCTCGGGGAAGATCAGTTTGGATTCCGTAGAAACACTGGAACACGTGAGGCAATACTGACCTTACGACTTATCTTAGAAGAAAGATTAAGGAAAGGCAAACCTACGTTTCTAGCATTTGTAGACTTAGAGAAAGGTTTTGACAATGTTGACTGGAATACTCTCTTTCAAATTCTAAAGGTGGCTGGGGTAAAATACAGGGAGCGAAAGGCTATTTACAATTTGTACAGAAACCAGATGGCAGTTATAAGAGTCGAGGGACATGAAAGGGAAGCAGTGATTGGGAAGGGAGTAAGACAGGGTTGTAGCCTCTCCCCGATGTTGTTCAATCTGTATATTGAGCAATCAGTAAAGGAAACAAAAGAAAAATTCGGAGTAGGTATTAAAATTCATGGTGAAGAAATAAAAACTTTGAGGTTCGCCGATGACATTGTAATTCTGTCAGAGATAGCAAAGGACTTGGAAGAGCAGTTGAATGGAATGGACAGTGTCTTGAAAGGAGGATATAAGATGAACATCAACAAAAGCAAAACGAGGATAATGGAATGTAATCGAATTAAGTCGTGTGATGCTGAGGGAATTAGATTAGGAAATGAGACACTTAAAGTAGTAAAGGAGTTTTGCTATTTGGGGAGCAAAATAACTGATGATGGTCGAAGTAGAGAGGATATAAAATGTAGACTGGCAATGGCAAGGAAAGCGTTTCTGAAGAAGAGAAATTTGTTAACATCGAGTATAGATTTAAGTGTCAGGAAGTCATTTATGAAAGTATTTGTATGGAGTGTAGCCATGTATGGAAGTGAACATGGACGATAAATAGTTTGGACAAGAAGAGAATAGAAGCCTTCGAAATGTGGTGCTACAGAAGAATGCTGAAGATTAGATGGGTAGATCACATTACTAATTAGGAAGTATTGAACAGGATTGGGGAGAAGAGAAGTTTGTGGCACAACTTGACCAGAAGAAGGGATCGGTTGGTAGGACATGTTCTGAGGCATCAAGGGATCACCAATTTAGTATTGGAGGGCAGCGTGGAGGTTAAAAATCGTAGAGGGAGACCAAGAGATGAATACACTAAGCAGATTCAGAAGGATGTAGGTTGCGGTAGGTACTGGGAGATGAAATAGCTTGCACAGGATAGAGTAGCATGGAGAGCTGCATCAAACCAGTCTCAGGACTGAAGACCACAACAACAACAACAACACAGAGGTAGGTGCTAGTCCTGTTACTGAACCGTGGTCAGTGAATTCGAGTCATGAGCTCTATGGATCAAGAAAGCGCAGAGGAATTATTATAGCTATTGGTGAATACACTACAGTAAAACTGACGACACTCTTCAAAGTTGGAATGCCATCTTAAGGAGGAAATGAACCAAAGCACTCTTGCTACTCTTGCCAGGAATTTTTCGCAAATATCAATTCAGTTGTTGAATATTGTGCACCCTACAGTGAAAAGGTGCGAGTTTTAGCTATTATTCCCAGAACATTTTCAGATAAAACAGTTTTGAACCACGTTCCTTCAGTATCAACGTACATGGTAGACAAATAAAGAAATGTGAGGTGTGTGAAAGGAATGTTTGGAAGACCGGGTCCCTATTATGGTCATCCTGTAGAAGCAGATCAAGTTCAAATAGTGCAGTTATTCTATCTGGAAGATAAATGGGACTGTTCTCGCCAGAGTGCCAACAAGAAAGACACTATAACTGTAACAGTTGAAGGTCAAAAAGTTGTGGAAGAGAAAAGTAATATGACTCGCAGTATTAAAGAAACTTTTGCAAATTATATGAGTAACTATACAACTTCACATATCGAAAGATCAAAATTTTATGCACTACGACCTAAGTGGGTACTTACTCACCTACCAGAGATGTCTGATTATGTGTGTATGAGCGAATTTTGAACTTTGTTTGGTAACTTTGAAGAACTTACAGGAGCACTTGGCATATGACACCTTGGTTGGGCATGTAAAGTGATTAGTAGTCTGTGACGTAAAGCGAGAGACTTACTTGTGTCAAGAATGTGGTGACTGCCCTGTAAAGGGATCACTGTCTTTACAGACACTTGGCCCAGAAGACGTAGCAGATAACTCTGCAGAAATAACATATGCGGCATGGGAGGAAAATAAACTAATTAACAAAACTGTTGCCTTTGACAGTTTCATTAATGAACTTGGTAAATGGTCAGTGAAAGCAGTAACAAACCAACATGTGAAGAAATTGCAACCACAACACATTGCCGAAGTGAAAGGGCGTGTACAGGCTGAAGAATTATGTTTAGTGCTTCACTGTGATTTTGCTGAGAATTGGTCTGTATTTCTCCCACAAAATGTACACGGATGTCATTTGAGTAATGACCAGATTTAGATTTTTACGGGAGTGACATATTTTCAAAACAAGACCACAAGTGTTGCAGTTATAAGTGATGACACAGTACGTGACTCAGCACATGCTTTGCTAGCAATGCGCTATATTCTTCAACTGCAAACAGGGGTAGAGAAGATCATTATTTCTGATGGTACTCCTAGTCATTTTAAAAATCGTTACCAGCTGTTTGAATTGAGCAAGTCGGTTTTGCCAACTGATTAAGTATACAGTGCTACTGGTCACGGGAAGGGGAGGGGCCTTGTGATGGTGTAGGCGGCCTGCTGAAGCACCATGCTACAAAACATAATCTTTCCAGGCCAAATACAGCTGCGATTCAAAATGCTGAGGATTTTACTAGAGTCGTGAAATCGTACACATCCACAGCCCTCATTCTTTTGTCCAAAGAGGAAACTGAAGAATTCCGTGAGCAGAAAAAAGGAAAATGGTCCAAACACACTACTCCTGTTAAAGGAATTCAGAAGACACATTTTTGGACTCCAAATGATAGGTGAAATATTGCAAGCACTTTAAAGAGCAAGAAAGAAGAAATTTCGTTCGTTCCGCCAACTCCTTAGAAACAGCAGGATAATATTCAGATTCACAACCTAAGAAGGGGGATGTTTGTGGTGCGTATGTGTATGACTGTGAATGACGAATTGCAGAGATTGTAGACACCACTTATGAGTTAAACGAAATTGTAGTGAACGTTATGCTACCACATGGACCAGCTGCTGGATATAGGTTTCCAGCTGAAGGACAGCAACAACGCAATCAGTGCTCACTTCCTGTTGACAATCTTTTGAAGATTGTAAGTGCTCCAGTTCCTATACGTTCAACCGTAAGGCACCACTCTACATCAAAGGAAGGTACTGAAGCAGTGGAACACATTTGTAGTTCATTGAGTGGCTAATTTCAGTACAAAACGGAGTGCACAGAAGTTATATAAATTGGAACCTTTAAGTCTTTGGACCTCTCTCATACATTATGTAACCATTTAAAATGCTTGAAAAATGAATCTCCTACTCATCTTTCAAAACTAAAATTGCGTTAAATAAGGCAACATTTTGATTTTTATGAACCTGTTATAATAAAACAGGTTTTATGTACTGCAAAATATCAGTTGTTTATAAAACCTGTTCAACCTGAAAGTGCCGGCTCTCCTTTTCAAGGAATGTAGAACTATATGGTACTAACCAACAGAAAAAAAATCAAAATTTTATGGATTGGAATTTTTGAAATAAATTTTTTTCCATAAATTATAAAAAAGTTCAGAACGCTATAGTACAAGAACTTTGACAGATAAGTCCAAATGGAGGATTTCTTTGTAATCATAAAGCAATAATCTTTAAAATAAAAAAAAAACCAACAAAATATCTAGAACTGTTCCAGAGAATTTTTTCCAAAATTCACATCTTCAAAATGGTATGCACAGTGTCATCTTTGAAGGACTGTATCTAGGATTGAATTTTTTTGGACGAAACAAAAAAAAGTGTCCCTTACATAGTCCTTCATTTTAACATATGCTAAATTCAATAACATCCGAGACTATGAAGGTAAGGTTTTCTCCTAGCCTGCCTGCATTGAAATGGACTATGCCTATTGAATTGTGCAGGCCCTAAATTACCAAAGGTGACGCCTCTTTTACAAGAGCTGTATCTATAGCAGGAAGATTAATGGTCACTCTGAGTTTTGCTTGTCTCTTTATCGTTCACAGCGAAAATATGTCAATGAAGTCTACATTTCCTTTTTCACATCTGCTCACTACTGACAGTTCAGTTACTTCCCTGCAAGCATCTAATCTTTTCAACTTATCTTTATTAACACAGTTGTTAGCGTCCCATAAACACGCCCATTCACGGAAAAACTATATCAGCTTTAATGCTCTCTCCATATTCCACTCCACACTCCAGTATTTTTAAGCGCGATAAATATAGACTTTAGAGAGAGCAGGCAATGCCTGCAGATGAAACAGCGACTGTTGAAATTAAGTTCTTCAGGACAGCAACAAGTCGAACTCATATGTTTTATTGAAAAAATTAAAAAAAAAACATTCTAGAGACACACAAAACTACCATCGAACCAATGAATGTTCGATCCGGCGTCCATACTAGGAGAGAGGTCTCAAGGTCAACCAAGTGCCAAAGCTTTGATGTTAGCGACAGGAGACCGAACCACAACCAAGGCCAATCACTTCGTTGACTCCGATTTGCCGCCCGTGCACGCTAAGCAAATCTCGGCCAACAAAGCGGTTAGCTGTGACTACGTAAGCTTGACTCAACTTTTCCGCGGTCCTCCTGGCCCGCCATCTTCAGATGAGTAACCTGTTGCACGTAATCACTGGAACAGCTTACCCACCAGAAGATGGCGGCCAGGTGAACCACGGAAATATTGTATCAAGATGACTTCATGATCCGGCTGCAGACTCGAGAAGAAAATTGTGAAGCGGTTAGCTGTTTTCCATTGGCTTTCGTTGGCCTATTGTGTACGCGCCTTTAGGGGACGGAGCGAGTGCTCTGGTGGCAGTGTTTCGGCTCACTCTGATGCCGAAAAATTAGAAGAAGAAATTGAATGTATGCGGCTGCAGGTCCGAAACGTAACATGTCAGTCATAGCGCTTCTAAAACACGAAGACGCACAACACTGAAGTGGTTACTAGAAGGCTTAAAGCTCAATGTCAGTTAAATACGAACAGCTATGCTGTGAACTTACGTTGAAAATATGGTCGTACACTGTGCCTGGAGGTTTCTGACGGACCACCCTGCGACCGCCTCTGGCAGCTTCTTCTCCGGCTCCTCTAGCCACGGTGCTGAAGCCGCTGTCACCCTCTGACACCCCAGAGTAGAGTCGGACACCGGACATGTAGCCCAGGCCGTCAGCTGCGGCGTCCTCCATTAGGCCAGCCGCCGCGCTGGCTCCACCGGGTCTTCCGGACCCCGCGTGGAAGCCATCCCTGTAGTCTTCTCCACCAAATCCCAGCGACGTGGAGGTTCCCTGTGTTGCAACAGAATGATCGATTTGTGAAATATGTGACGTGGTCGATTATTGTTGGTCCCGTCCGAGGCGCTTAGGTGGTGTTCCCACAAGACATCTACTGCCGTGTGCGGGATATAATCGCGGTGTTAAGACTGGAACGGGGAGAGACGAGAGTCGGTACTGGTAGGAGAGTACCAGGAAGTGTGCAACGAGAGAAGGGACGTGGGAGTGTGCCTGCAATAGAGATCAGAAACGGAGCGAATACGAGTCTAATATTCGGGTTTCGTAGTTCATAAATAAATGCGTCGCTGTTACATCAGCTTTCGCAGATCAAGACGCCGCTGTTACATCTGAAATAATGGGCTTCCTTCATTCCCGCTGTAGTTACGCGAGTGGCGATGCGCTCGGGTCATACTCATCGACTCGTTCTCTCTTACCGAAGCACTCAGCAGTGTAACGCTATTCGTGATTTTTGCAGTGGGGAAAGGACTGGAAATGGGACAAGAAAGGAAAGAGGAAGGAAATAAGGACTCTCAGTCGCACAGGGCACTGCGGCAATGTAACGGCGAGAGTTGAAAATTGGTGCTGGACCGGAACTATAGCCCGAATGCTCCGCTTCTCTGGAACGGTTTTGTTAACCGCCTCGGCCATCTGTACACACTTTCTGCAGACCCAAATTCCCGAATTCCCTCTCCTGCATCGCAACGATCCCCCTCTTCCCAGATTTCGGATTCCCGTAGCAGTTCGGACGTTGGTTGTGGATCCGCACATCCGTTCATCAGACAGCCGTTGCGCCCTTAGACTTACAGGTACAAGCGGCCGAGGCCGTTAGCGTAGCCGTTCTAGAGAAGCGGAGCTTCCGGGTTCGAGTCTGGCATAAACTGTCAATTATCGTCGTCGCAAAGCCGGACTGCCTCGTGTGACTGGAAGCCATTATTTCCTTCTTACTTCTTTCCCATTTCGCATCCTCTCCATTCCTTTCACACCGGTTATTCATGTATTTGCATCACCGCGAGTGGTGTCTGTTCTGTCGGACATGTCAGACAGCACAGATATCAACTGTTAGAGCGAAAGATGAGTGTACGACCTTGTTAGTGACACTGACACTAACAAGGCGAAATGACCGTCTGTAGGGCTCAGATGGTACACTCCTGGAAATGGAAAAAAGAACACATTGACATCGGTGTGTCAGACCCACCATACTTGCTCCGGACACTGCGAGAGGGCTGTACAAGCAATGATCACACGCACGGCACAGCGGACACACCAGGAACCGCGGTGTTGGCCGTCGAATGGCGCTAGCTGCGCAGCATTTGTGCACCGCCGCCGTCAGTGTCAGCCAGTTTGCCGTGGCATACGGAGCTCCATCGCAGTCTTTAACACTGGTAGCATGCCGCGACAGCGTGGACGTGAACCGTATGTGCAGCTGACGGACTTTGAGCGAGGGCGTACAGTGGGCATGCGGGAGGCCGGGTGGACGTACCGCCGAATTGCTCAACACGTGGGGCGTGAGGTCTCCACAGTACATCGATGTTGTCGCCAGTGGTCGGCGGAAGGTGCACGTGCCCGTCGACCTGGGACCGGACCGCAGCGACGCACGGATGCACGCCAAGACCGTAGGATCCTACGCAGTGCCGTAGGGGACCGCACCGCCACTTCCCAGCAAATTAGGGACACTGTTGCTCCTGGGGTATCGGCGAGGACCATTCGCAACCGTCTCCATGAAGCTGGGCTACGGTCCCGCACACCGTTAGGCCGTCTTCCGCTCACGCCCCAACATCGTGCAGCCCGCCTCCAGTGGTGTCGCGACAGGCGTGAATGGAGGGACGAATGGAGACGTGTCGTCTTCAGCGATGAGAGTCGCTTCTGCCTTGGTGCCAATGATGGTCGTATGCGTGTTTGGCGCCGTGCAGGTGAGCGCCACAATCAGGACTGCATACGACCGAGGCACACAGGGCCAACACCCGGCATCATGGTGTGGGGAGCGATCTCCTACACTGGCCGTACACCACTGGTGATCGTCGAGGGGACACTGAATAGTGCACGGTACATCCAAACCGTCATCGAACCCATCGTTCTACCATTCCTAGACCGGCAAGGGAACTTGCTGTTCCAACAGGACAATGCACGTCCGCATGTATCCCGTGCCACCCAACGTGCTCTAGAAGGTGTAAGTCAACTACCCTGGCCAGCAAGATCTCCGGATCTGTCCCCCATTGAGCATGTTTGGGACTGGATGAAGCGTCGTCTCACGCGGTCTGCACGTCCAGCACGAACGCTGGTCCAACTGAGGCGCCAGGTGGAAATGGCATGGCAAGCCGTTCCACAGGACTACATCCAGCATCTCTACGATCGTCTCCATGGGAGAATAGCAGCCTGCATTGCTGCGAAAGGTGGATATACACTGTACTAGTGCCGACATTGTGCATGCTCTGTTGCCTGTGTCTATGTGCCTGTGGTTCTGTCAGTGTGATCATGTGATGTATCTGACCCCAGGAATGTGTCAATAAAGTTTCCCCTTCCTGGGACAATGAATTCACGGTGTTCTTATTTCAATTTCCAGGAGTGTATTTAACGAAGGTGTGGTCTGAGAAATTGCGGAAGACGTAAGACGAAAATTAATTGATACAAAGTACACAACTGTAAATGCGTTTCGTATCATAATCCACGCTTCAGACGAAAAACATACCAATTTAGCCAAATGCAAACAAATGATTGTATTGCTTATTCCACCTCCATCATGAGAAAATATACAGGGTGATTCACCTGCCCCGCAATGTGGTAGCTTGCCTTCCTAAAAAAACGAGCGATATTTTCATGTTGTCTCACTCGCTACGCGTAAACTACTAGTCCCACAGAAAGAAATGAGCAGTACCTTTTGTAGGAAATTTAATCAGCTAAACATTGTACTGGCATACGTTTTCGCTGGAGGTCACGGATTTGTAGTTATTCAAGAGAAACCTACAAAAGTGCCCTTCTAATGCACCTTCATCCCACACTCATCCATAAAAGTCAGGATTTTTAGTGTTTTCTCCATGGCACTTCCTCTTACCGCTGTACAAAAATGTCCGACTGGGCGAAGTATTCACTATATTCAACCTTTTGTGGGCTCTCCTGATTGTGCTGTTACCTCTCCAGCGTAGTTCGCAATTTCGACGACATTATTAATTTAAATTTAAATTTGACTTCAGGAAACGTTACGCTAAGGCTAATTATGTCGACAATTCGATCCACACTTAACCCTTAGTAGTTTTGTAGTCAGAGGGTCTGACGAACACAACAATGTAATTGTGTATTTTATCCCGTTAAAACTCACAAAACTCTTTGGTAAAATTTTTCAAAAAAGGCACTTTTACAATTTAAAATGTATCCAAAAGTCACTTACACAATTTGTAGGTTCTCGACTAGACGACGGTGTTACAAAACGAATCAATGAAGAACAAAAAAAGTCGAATGTAGGAAATAATCCCTGCAGTCGCATATATTTGTTTAGTGGTGGGAAGGAGGTCCATAAACAACATACTAGAAATCGTGATGGTGGGCCTAAGTGTGGGAGTGGGGTTGCATTCGAAGATCACTTTGGTATGTTTTTCTTGAATAACTCGAAAACTACGGCCTACAACGGAAACATATCTCAGTAAAAAATTTCAATGCATTAAGTTTCCTACAAAAAGGTGTCGTTCATTTTCCTGTACGAGTAATAGTTAGCTCGTAGCGAGCGAAAGTATATGAAACTCTCGCACGTGGTTCATGAAGGCCAACTATAGCATTGCGGGCTGTGTAAATCGGCAGCAGTATGGGCAGTTGAATCACACTGAAGTACTGCAAATTGAAAGCTCGGTACAGAGCAACGTCACTGTTATATGACTGCGGAAAAAAAGAAAGAAAAAATCGCGCTATTCTGTATTCATTTGCTCACGGCAACATGCGTTTATGGGCTAACAGCGAGTTGTGTAGCTCATCATTCATTTCCGTAATTTATTTTAATAACCAACCACCATTTGCAGATTTCACTCCTTCCTCACGTCATGTTTCTTAGGTTTTGTCTACATAAATGTATATTTGAACAAAATAACATTCATTGGTATCCGAGGTCTCTTAGAAAAGTAGCTGATCTTTGGCCGAAAAAAAAATGGCTTAACTTGAGTGTTGGACACCTAATCACCCTCAAAGTAGTTCCCTTGGATTCCACGTGCATCTCGCTGCTGTGCTGCAATTGTTGGAAGCAAACCGAGAAACCCTCTTTCGGAATAAAGTTTAGCTCGGCTGTGGTTGCTGCCATAATGTGCTCTCTCGTCTGAAATCACTTTCCTTTCAATGGCCTCTTGAGTTTTGGTAACAACGAGAAATTGCAGGGGACCATATCAGGAGAAAAGGAGCCTATTCAAGCACAGGAATCTGGTTTTTCGCCAAAAGTCTGAATCAAAGGCGAGAAACCGCAAGTCCGGTATCTTGCGCCGCACAGCATCAGGTAGGCGATGGAGGACCTTCCTTAGTACTATTTGGTGACTGTTTTACCCTGTGGTGCGTACACTCGTGTTGTACCACACTCAGGGGTCAAAGAAACCAGTCAGCTTCGTTATAACATTGCTGCGCACTTGGCGGACCTTCTTTGGTCTTGGTGACGAGGAATGCTTCCACAGTGACAACTGGGATCTGTTTTCCGGGTCGTACCCGCATATCCAGGGCGCGTCACCAGTGATTCCGTTCACGAAGTAGGGGTCACTGTTTGTGGAGTCTGGCATGTCCTGTAACACTTCAACACGAAGTTGCTTTCGCTTCCCTGTCAGCAGATTGGGCACGAATGTCGCCGACACTCTCTTCATGGCCGATTCTTCGGTCGCAATGGAATGTACCGAGAAGTGCTGATGTCCACCTCTTGAACAATTTCTCTGATAGTCGCTCGACGGTCCCGCATCACCACAGTGTTCACTTCGGCGACGACCTGGTCATTACGGCATATTGATGGGCGTTCGGAGCGTGGCTGGCTTACCACAGACGTGCTGCCTTCTTTAAACCGGTTGTACCACTCCTTGATCTGTGTGATTCCCATAGCATCGTCACCGAAAGGCGTCTGAATCTTTCGAATGGTTCCCTCCTGGCTGTCGCCCAGTTTCGGGCAAAACTTTTTGCAGTAGCGCTGCTCCAGTCGTTCGTCATTTCCCTTGCAATGAAAAACCGACGTGAGCTCTACGCACTACGTTACTCAATTGCTGCTTGACAGCAACTGACGTAATCAACAGGCGGGAAAAAAATTTACGCGTGCGCACGAAGATTCAAGGTTGTTTCATGCAAGCGCGCTGGATTCAGATCCACCAGGTGCTCGCATAGAAAAGAAAAAAAAGAAAACGAGGTCAGATACTTTTTTAACAGATCTTGTACAACTTGCTTCCGTCATTTAGGCAGGTCGAAAATTTTCTGACAGTCCATCGTCCATTTCAGAGCGGCTACAAAACCGAAATTATGACTGTGTGAAATAAATGAGTAGTAATTTACAGTTTAGCGGTGAAAATTCATTTCAAAACGGTTGCGTATGTAGCATAAATGCCGCGATTCCCCGATTGTACGTGAGAACTCGTGTAGTCTCTCTCCTTTCTCAGCAGCCGGCCGGAGTGGCCGTGCGGTTCTAGGCGCTACAGTTTGGAACCGCGAGACCACTACGGTCGCAGGTTCGAATCCTGCCTCGGGCATGAATGTGTGTGATGTCCTTAGGTTAGTTAGGTTTAAGTAGTTCTAAGTTCTAGGGGACTGATGGCCTTAGAAGTTGAGTCCCATAGTGCTCAGAGCCATATTTTCTCAGCACTTGTGCGACAACAGATTCGGGTGACGAGTGGGTGGTGGTAGTAACTCACGAGTCGAGTCTACGGGCACACGTAGGTGACGAGTACGGCAGATGAGATTACAGGAATCGCTGGCGAGTGGAAAGCGAGTGTACGGATCTTATTTCTGATCTCTAGCATGCCGACGGCGACCAGAATTAGGAGTAGATTGGTGCTTAAAGCCCCGACGACAGCGATGTCATTAGAGACGGAGCGCAAGCTCGGTTTAGGGAAGGATGGGGAAGGAAACTCGTCGTATCCTTTGCCAAAGGAACCATTCCTGCATTTTCCTGAAACAATTAAGGGAAATTACGGGAAACCTATGTCAGGATAATCAGAGGCGGGTTTGAACCGTCGTTCACCCGAATACGAGTCCACTGTGCTCGGTCGATCGCGAGCTCAGCTATGTTAATTTGGAAAAGATATTTAAACTAGTTATTAAAAAATAAGGGACCGACTGGAGGTATCTGTTTTGTTGCGGCAGTGATTTCCGTAACCTCACACTGACGTTTCTCGACACGGCAAGCTACGAATTGTGAATAGACTATAATTACAATGACCACTTATTGAATTAAATAAGCAACTTCTGGTTTTCAACAGATTGACAACGTCAAAATGCGAACCTTGTCGGTACCCAACATCATCATTACAATAGGCACAGATGTGGAATACGAAGCTGTAAACTTAATTTATTCTTTGCTTTGATTTGAGATTGCCAGAACTACATTAATTTTAAGTTACGTTACTTTCTTTTGTCTTCATTCAATTAGATTGAATGCCTTTGCCTCTAAATATTATTGAACAACACTGTTAACTTATCCGTGCTTCATTTTTTACCAGCTTAAATTATCTTTTAGAAAAAAAAGGGGGCAATGATAGTCTCAATATTATGGTTTTAACTATTGAAACAACGATAATCTGGTATACAGTAACTGTAAAGTAATGGACCTTAATTAGGTGACAATGAGGATAAATATAAGATCAGGAATCTACAGTTTTTACGTACAACACATTACTGAACTAGAATTCAGTGAGAATACCACAGAGTTACTAAATTGAACGAAAGTAAATCAACCTGACTGTTCCCTGTAGATGTTAAGCCGTCGTCTTAGTTGTTGTTACAGTGCTCCCCTTGCTCCATGTAATATTGCAGGCACACCTTGATTCGCAATGATCAATTATTGAGCAGGACCTCGATGTTATTTAAGCCTCTTACACCTGCCAGTACTTGTATGTTCTTGGTGCCTCGCTAGTAACAACTGCCCCTCAAACATGCTTGATACTACAAGCCAGTTGGAGTGTTCCAGCTTACGTCTCACAACCAAGTCTGCTGACGCCACACTAGCGTCCAGATAAGGCGTACCCACAGAAGTCTTTACACTCTAGATTAGATTAGATTAGATTCAGTTTTTGTTCCATAGACCCAAAAAGTGAGATGATTCTCGTGGATGTGGAACATGTCAGAAAGTATAACATAAAAACATAAGACATTTGAAGATAATACTTACTACCTGATTATTTTTCAGGAGATTGTCAAACTACATGAATACAGTGTGGTAAACTCGAACAGCTCACATTTACAGAAATAATATGCCTTCAGAATCAAACACTGTTATGCACTATTAATAAATTTATCATACACAAAATACCTAATCTTGACTGTTGTAACCAAGTATGGTCAAAACTGAAATCTAACAGACATATTTACTTAAGCTGGCTTAACAGTCTCTGTTAACATATTTATCTATGGAGTAGAAGGAGTTGCATATGCAAAATCTTTCAAACTCTGTTTAAACTGTGCTTTATCTGAAACCAAGTTTTTAATGGTTGCTGGCAATTTATTGGAAATGTGTGTTCCTTCATATTGGACCTCTTTATGGACCAAGGTAAGTGGTTTCAGGTCTGTATGTAGATTGTTCTTATTCTTAGTATTGATACTATATATTGAGCTATTGGTTGGAAATAGAGATGTATTACTTGCAACAAATTCCATTAAGGAATAAATATACTGGGAAGCAGTGGTTAGAATAAAAAGTTCCTTGAACAGGTTTCTATATGATGTTCTTGAATTTACACCACACATGGCTCTTATCACACGCTTTTACACCCTAAAAACTTTAGCTAAGGTTGATGAATTGGCCCAGAAATGATCCTATATGACATTATAGAATGAAAGTAAGCACAGTATGCAAGTCTTTTATATTTATATCTCCTGCATCTGACATCATTCTCACTGAAAATACAGGCATTTTTAGGCGCTTAAGCAGTTCTGTGGTATACCCTTCCTAACTGAATTTATTATTGACTTGTAATCCCAGAAATTTAACGTTGTCAACCTCTTTGATCTGCATGTCTTCATATGTTATACACATGCTGGAAGGAAATCCCTTACAGGTTCTGAGCTGCACATAGCGGCTTTTCTGAAAGTATAATGACAGTGAATTGGCTTTAAACCGTTTATTAATGTCAGTGAAAATTTGATTAGCAGCTATTTCTAAATTTGTACTTGACTTGCTACTTATTGCAATGGTTGTATCATCTGCAAACAAAACAAACTTAGCATCTGGCAATGTAACAGACAAGAGGTCGTTAATGTACACAAGAAAAAGCAATGGACCCAAGATGGAACCTTGATGAACACCAAATGTAAGTAATTCCCAGTCAGATGAAGACTTACTGCTTAGTGCACAGGTATTTCGCAACAACACCCTTTGTTTCCTGTTAGATAAGATTCAAACCACTTCACAGCTTTGCCAGTGACACCATAATATTATAATTTACTTAAGAGAATGCTATGGTCCACTCAGTCAAAGGCTTTTGACATGTCACAGAAAATTCCAGTAGCCTCTAATTTACTATCTAATGAATTAAGTACATTCTCACCGAAAGTGTTAATAACTTTCTCTATATGAGAACCCTTAAGAAATCCAAACTGTGACTTGGACAATATATTATTTGCAGTCAGATGCTTAAGGAGGTGCTTGAACACAACCTTTTCAAATATTTTTGAGAAAGCTGGCAAAAGTGAAACTGGTCGATAGTTTGATGGTATCTCTTTATCCTCCTTCTTCTGAAGAGGCTTAACTTCAGCATATATTATCCAGTCTGGAAATGTTCCACTCATAAGACACTGATTGCACAAATAACTTAAGACAGAACTCAACTCACATGAGCACTCTTTGATTAACTTCATTGATATGTTATCATACCCACTGGAATCTTAGATTTTAAGGATTTTATGGTGGATGCTACTTCTTTGGGAGATGTGAGCATCATTTCCATTTTACTGAAGTTATTTTTAAAGAGCGGTCTCAGACATTCCATTGCACTGTTCGCCAAACCTGGCAGCCCTAAGCTGTCTGTAACAGAAATGAAGTACTTGTTTAATAGGTTTGCAACACTACATGTACTTGTTACCAAAGTCTCATTTATTTTAAGAGCTGTCTGTTCCTCTTCCTTCTTGGCCCCACCTGTCTCTGTCTTCACTATATCCCATAAAGTCTTTACTGTGTTCCCTGATGTAATTATCTTTGTCTCATAATAAAGCTGCTTCGATTTATGGATTACTTGCTTCAGTATTTTGCTGTATTCTTTGTAATGAATTACAATTCTAACATCGCAGCTGTTCCTAGATAGTAGATAGAGTCTTCTCTTTGTTCTACATGACATCATTATGCCTTGTGTAATCCATGGTTTATTTTTTGACTTCTGTGTGATTAGAGTTACCTTTAAGGGTAAACAGTTTTCGAAAGTGGAGGTAACTTTATTAATGAATGCTATGTATGTTCCATTTGAGTCAGAGCCATTGTAAACAATTAATGTCTTTGAGCAATTTCCCGAATTTCTCAATTTTTGACTTATTAATACCCTCCTGTATGCAGATTTAATGGATTTATAATCCTGACAATTTCAACATTTAACACAAGATGCTGCATGTCATGATCAAATAGGCCATTTACTATTGGTTTTGTGATATGACATTTTCCCTAGATTTGTGTACAAAGGTATCAATAGCAGTCTCACAGCATTTACATATCCTAGTAGCGAAGTTCACAGTAGAAACTAAATTGAATGATAGTATTACTGACTGCAATAATTGTTCACTGACAGAGCTTTTCAATAAATCCACATTAAAATCACCAGCTACATCCATTTTTTTTACCATGAGATGGGACAGCAGAACTCTGCAGACGGTAATGCTTTCTCCAACTTTCCTCAATGGCATTAACCCAGGATAAATACATCACAATACAAAAAATTGACATATATTACTAATTAACACATAGTGTCTAAAATTTCCACAAGAAAACAAGGGCATTTTATTTACAGTGGGAATTAATTTTGGGTAGCACATTTGTGTTACAGTATTATGGTAGTAAAGGACATTATAAGTTTTTAATTGATAGTGAAAAGTTACATATTTGTATCTGTTCAAAATTTTGAAGTGCTTGAGCTTAAATTAATGTGTGACAGTAAAAGAAGCCAAATTTTGGACATGTTGTATGACAGTGGATGTTATATGAGAAGTAAAACTGTTTATGTAAGACATTTTAATTAATATGTTGACTATGAATGTTTATTTCAATTACGATAATCAATTACTTTGGTAGCTCACAGTGTGACCATTCAACCAGTACTTTGTGTCTTAAGCTGCTGAATGGCAATAAAATTTTAAAGATTCTTTTTGGCTTTCAGTATACCACTAGCTTGCGCCATTCCCTACAAGTCTATTTCTCTATCTTATCAAATTACTATGTTCTGATCATTAGTAATGTTGTAGTGCACACAGAGAGAGACAGAGAGCGAGAGAGAGAGAGAGAGAGAGAGAGAGAGAGAGACATCTAGATCCCCAAGAAGACATTATCTATATAAAAAAATATAAATGTTAGTTTGTTCGAAATCGTATGTCTCCGAAAGTTTTTCGCCGATTGCTTTCAAAATTTGACACGAAGTTTCGTTTGAACAAGTGAATTTTCTTATTTATCTACTGGGACGTCACTCACTCACTCACACACGCACGTACACACACACACACACACACACACACACAGATATATATATATATATATATATATATATATATATATATATATATATATATATATCAAACCAATCGGCGAAGAACTTTCGGAGGTATACAATTTTGAATTAACGAACATTTAAATCTCTATAAATAAGAATGTAAAATGTTGATTTGTTCAAAACCGTAACATTCTACTTAAATTTTACATTTTTATTTATATAAATGTAAATTTTCGTTTGTTCAGAATAGTAAATGTGCGAAAGTTCTTCAACAATTGCTATGAAGTTTTGACACAACGTTGCAGTGCAATACACGTGAGTTTTTATATACCTACTGCTGCGACACATATAAATGTAAAAAAAATCTCCTCGTCACAGATGGCTTCGAAATTTTACATTGGAATACACGTATGTTTTATAGACCTGTGTATATAACAAAGAGAGGGCGAGGAAGAGACGGACAGAGACGTAATCCCATTCCCACACTATTTGGAAACGTGTGATTCCTCTTATCTTTCTTTTCCATTTAACCTGACTCAGTCACGGCAATACGTAGCTGGATAACAGCTAGTGTGAAATAAAATTTGGGCATTCGGATTCTTTTGTTACTTGCCTTTTTTATAAATGCGTAAGTTACACGCAAGGTGCTTCGATTTGCTAATGAAAGCGCCATGTAATCTCTTCGCTCGTGCAGCTAAGTAACCGTCTCCCTGGCGTTCCACCGGAAGGAATTCGGGGGGTCCGCAGCTCGTGGTCGTGCGGTAGCGTTCTCGCTTTCTGCGCCCGGGTTCGATTCCCACCGGGGTCAGGGATTTTCTCTGCCTCATGATGACTGGGTGTTGTGTGATGTCCTTAGGTTAGTTAGATTTGAGTAGTTCTAAGTTCTAGGGGACTGATGACCATAGATGTTAAAGTCCCATAGTGCTTAGAGCCATTTGAACCATTTTTTGACTTCGGGGTCTCTACCGCGCCGAGTTAACGGCGATGATTGTGAGCTCAGTCCACCACCGATAACTGCATGGTGGCCATCCAAGGAGTAGTGCTGGCAGTCATGTAGGGCATGAACGTAATAAGCAACTGCCGCATTTGAACAACATTTTGAACAAATGTGTGACACTATTCTATCAATTTACATTCCCGAGAAGGACATAGTTCTGATTTGGTGCAAGATGGTCCTCAATCTTGGTTTACTATTTTCGGCAGATGGGATTACTGAGCTGTTGTCATCGGTGCTACTTGACTTGTTTGGTGACCACCTTAGTGTGTAGACGGTATGAATGATTATTCAGAGTTGTCCGCTGTGCCTCAGGTCTGACATAATCCCGGTTTTATTTAAAGAGTAATGATTCCAACGTCGTTAAAGGTTTATGTATGTCTATTCCAGAATCATTCCTGCCAATCGATTTTGAGCCTAGTTTGTAATTTATGGATTTTATTTGTGCTGGTCTAGAGTAACTTGTTTTTGTTACCAGGATTAATTTTAATGCTTGCTGCTATAGGTAAGTCTTGTGGGCTTTGTGTATAAATTTATTCTGTACATCTTTTTACATAACTAGCCCACGTTAATTGCATTCTAGTTAAAGAGTTCAAGTAATATTTCTCTGGTTTAAATAAAGTTTATATTTAACATTATTTTGTAATTGTACATTGGTTTTTTTGACTGGTGGGCTTACATATTTCAACTGATGCGTTGAATGCATGTTTAGTGATGACTGATGTATTGTTCTTTAGAATATGTGGTAACTGAAACGTTTCTCTGTGTTTTTTAGTAAGGCCAGAGTGAATACCGTGCTTTATTGAATTTATTTGATGTATAGAGTGTACGTAATATCCTATTGCACTGCATGTGTCGGAACGATTACTTCGTCTTTATTTAACGGTATTGTCTGAATATTTGCTATCGATTTCGTTGCTACAAGCACCATCTTCTGGTCACTCCGTGACGAACCTGGTAATCCAGCTGGTACTCGCCACAAGACACTTAGATAGAGGGCGTAGGTATTGTTGATGTCGTGGCTCTGTCAATTTCGTAAGCAGAAACGAAGGAATTTATCGTAGCGGACACTGATGTGAGTGTGTCCTCTACCGAGGTCTATTATGCTTGTTATCCTGTTATCCCCAGTTTTCCTGGCCAAAAAGTCTACTAGTATCAAACATTCAGGAAGAAATTTCTGGAAATGTACATTTGTAGTACAGAACTGTACCGCGGTCGGCCGTGTGACTTTTGCATACCGGAAAAGAAGAGAATCGAAGCGTTGGAAATGTGGTGTAATAGAAGAATGCTGAAAATTAAATGGACTGATAACATTAGAATCCGAGAGGAAATATGTGGAAAACCATGACCAAAAGAGGGGGACAGTATGAATGGATGTGTTAAGATATCAGGGACTATCTTATGTGGCACTTGAGAGACCTGTAGAGGGTAAAACGATAGAGGAAGAGAGAGACTGCAATATATGTAGCAAATAAGTGTGGGCATAGGGTGCTGGAGGTTGCCACAAGAGCAGGAGAAGAAGAATTAGTCAAAAGAATTAGTCAGTTAAAAGACTGACGACCCGAAACAAAAAACTGTTATATGCCTGATTATCCGGTTTATCGTAGAGGGCCTGAAGATGGTGAACTGTAGCGCCGAAATCAACAGCAAATAAAGCGAGACATGTAAATACAATAGAAGGATTCAGTCATACTCCGAAAAACATAGCAACAGCTGGCGCCTCCTGTTGTACCTGAAGATGAATGTATCATGGTAACACGCCTTCTTTTTGGAGAAACAACACGTTTTTGTTAATGATACACGGACCAGTCACATTAGTGAGACCATCATCTACGTTAGACGTCAACGTATGATAACCACTCACTGATGGGTGGGTGGCTGTACTAGCAGTGGAGGATATACAAAGCGTGACACGGTGGAGGGGAGGGGAAGCGGAAAACAGTGCGGCCTCTGTCGTAATGTGGAAACGGAGCGATTTATTTGACGTTCAAAAGGGCATCATCATTGACTTTCGGGTCAAGGATGAAAGCATTTCCGAAACTGGTAAATTTTAAAACTGTGACGTGCAACTTTTGAGCAGCTGATTGGCCATATGAACCAAAGGGCTACCAGTCTCCTCAACGATCGTTAAGCATACGGGCCTCCGGAGCAATCGCCCAGTTAACGTACCGATGCTGACTGCCGTTCATCAGCGACGGAGGTTGGAATTTTCACGGCTGTACAGCAAATGGACGCCCACTGATTGGCGACATGTCGCGTTTTCGGATTATTCACGTTTTATGATATATCGGACAGATGGCCATTGATGGACACGTCGTGAAGTATCTGAAAGTAAACGTTGTGCAACAACCGTTGGAAGGGTCCAGGCGAGAGGGCATTCCCCGAGTGATCTTGTCATTCAGGAAGGCGTCAGTTCTCATCAGTCCTTGGGGACCAGATCCACTCCTAAATGCAGCTTGCTTTTCCTTGGCACGATGGCATCTACCAGCAGGAAAATGCAACGTGTCACCCAGCTCGCAGTGTACAAGTGTGATTTGAAGAGAACCAGGATATGTTTACAGTACCCCACTGGCCACCAAACTCTCCGGACTGAAATCCAGTCGAGAATCTGTGGGACATCCTTCATCAGATTGTCCGCACCATGCCGGCTGGAGTGGCCGTTCGGTTATAGGCACTACAGTCTGGAACCGAGTGACCGCTACGGTGGCAGGTTCGAATCCTGCCTCGGGCATGGATGTGTGTGATGTCCTTAGGTTAGTTAGGTTTAATTAGTTCTAAGTTCTAGGCGACTCATGACCTCAGAAGTTAAGTCGCATAGTGTTCAGAGCCATTTTGTTCGCACCCTGCATCCTCAACCGACAAACCAAGCGAAACTGGCCATGTCACTGGAGTCGGCACGGCTCCATATCTATATTTTAAATGTTGCTGTAACACAAATGGTCGTGTGTTATGGTGTTGTTGTGTACATAGTTCCGCGTAGTCAGCGCGTACACAACTTTCCCAATAGAGCTAAGCACAACAGCGCAGGCGCAGCGCTCGTCTGTCTCGGCACTACGAGATGGCGCTGTCTTACAGACGGACCAAATTTTGCTTCCACCGATCTGCGTATTAATATGTAATGCAGCCAATGAGATTGCTACTAACGTAGAACCTTTTCTCCTCGCGGATCACACTCGCGCAGTGATACCTGAACGCTCGAGGTATTATAACGTGTGTTCAGACCTCCGATTAGCCAGTCTGCATTAGTCAGTCTGCATTAGTCTGTAGTCAAGTTTCAGTCTGCCTAATAAGATTATCGTATTCCTGTACATAGCCATGAAGTATCAGAGATATGTGAGAATAATATTAACGTACCAAGACCAAAGGAACTTCAGATTGTCAACTGTAAACAGCATCCAGAATCAAGTTAATTAATTTATATGCTTTTTATTATTTTAATAAATGTGTGTGAAAATTAATCATGTTCTGTTTAAAGTTGGTCACCGTCAATCTGCTACTTTAAGCGTGCAAGTGGCATTTCTATCGTCTGACCTAACGGCAGAAGATAAACCCGCCACGATAAGACCACGAGACATATTGCTGACACTCGCCTACTTCGTTAGAGCGACAAGTCAAATAATCTGATGGTGTGTGTACCGAAGGTCTTAAAGTACGCACACCACAGGTGTCTACTTCAACAATTTCATCGTTTAGCGACCGCCGATTACTGCTAAGTGTCGCTCATATGGTATGGCCTCTTAGTGATCTGCAACGATATTTTGAAAAATAAATAAACAAAGAAAGAAAACAGAACGAAATAATAAATGATAAGTCGGGTGATGCTGAGGGAATTAGATTAGGAAATGACACACTTAAAGTAGTAAAGGAGTTTTGCTGTTTGGGGAGCAAAATAACTGATAATGGTCGAAGTAGAGAGGATATCAAATTTAGACTGGCAATGGCAAGGAAAGCGTTTCTGAAGAAGAGAAATTTTTTAACATCGAGTATAGATTTAAGTGTCAGGAAGTCGTTTCTGAAAGTATTTGTATGGAGTGTAGCCATATATGGAAGTGAAACATGGACGATAACTAGTTTGAACAAGAAGAGTATAGAAGTTTTCGAAATGTGGTGCTACAGAAGAATGCTGAAGATTAGATGGGTAGATCACATAACTAATGAGGAAGTACTGAATAGGATTGGGGAGAAGAGACGTTTGTGGCAAAACTTGACTAGAAGAAGGGATCGGTTGGTAGGACATGTTCTGAGGCATCAAGGGATCACCAATTTAGTATTGGAGGGCAGCGTGGAGGGTAAAAATCGTAAAGGGAGACCAAGAGATGAATACACTAAACAGATTCAGAAGGATGTAGGTTGCAGTAGGTATGGGGAGATAAAGAAGCTTGCACAGAATAGAGTAGCATGGAGAGCTGCATCAAACCAGTCTCAGGACTGAAGACCACAACAACAACAACAACATTTTGATAAATTATTACCAGAGGTTTAAGAAAAAAAAGAAAGAAACTAAAGAGAAAGTAAGAAAATGAGCGAGTGCACTGCTGCGAACTTATTCTCATAACTCTTTTACTTACCACAATATGATTCCTGTAGTGCGAATGATTTGCATTTTATGGTCAAAGTTTTGAAATAGTGACCAGGAAACGCACAAAATACGAGGCCGAAGTGATTTTTATATTGTAGCTTCATCCTAAAAATGTAAAGTTTACATGGTAGCAGAGATAAAACTGCGCTGTACAAGCCGTGTCAGTCTTCACTTTCAGCAAGTCGCAGAATTTTTCTCTGATATATTTCAGTTAAAACATTGACAAGAATTACATCGCTCTGCTCCGTTTTCCGAGAGATACCGAATACGGTTTAACGAATTCACCGCTGCAGTAATTAAAAGGCATACTTTCACCAACAAATCATTAACTAACAACTCAGGAATATTAATTACAAGTTATAACGATCCAGCAACCGAATCACCGTTTTGCGTGTTACCCCTTGTGTATAAATATGTTTCAACGTCTTGAACCCTACAGATGGTGACAAATATTGTTTGAAACATGTACTTAATCCTAAATTAAAGTAGTTGTTTTCGGACACTGTCTTTGCTTCTTAATGTTTCCGAAAATTGCCACATTATCCAAGAGACCGTGGATTGCATTTTGAGTCAATCTACAAAGCACCCGTGGTCTAGGTGTAGCGTCTTTGATAAGCAATCAAAACGTCTTCGGTTCCGCAATCTAATCACGACACTGCTTAAATTCTGAACAAAACTCATCAGCAATGGCGGCCGAATACTTCCGGCATAAGAAGTCACTCTCATTCAGCCAACGACGTTGTCAAGGGGGAGGAGGATCGGACAGAGGTTCAGGGCACTCTCTTACCCTTGGCCAAGAATCAGTAAAGATCAACGGCATGAGGATGCAGAAGGCAATGGAAACCATTGCATTAAAGTCACATAATGTGTGCCTACAGGACACGTGGCCTGTAATTGAAAAAGTGTCACGAGGATGTCTCCACTGGCAAAAGATTCCGAATTAGTTCCGCATTCATACCTCCGAGAGGGGACTGCAAAGGGGGAGATGGCTGAGAAAAATATTGAATAACTAACGAAAAGATAACTTTCTGTTCCGGAGCTGAATGTCAGAAGCTTGAACGTGTTAGGTAAGCTAGAAAATTTGATAGGGAAATGCTAAGACTCGATCTCGGTATAGTGGGGGTCAGTGAAATGAAATGGAAAGCAGACAAGGATTTCTGGTCACATGAGTACAGGATAATATCAACAGCAGCATAAAATGGTATAACGAGAGTAGGATTCGTTATGAATAGGAAGGCAGGACAGAGAATGAGTTACTGTGAACAGTTCAGTGAGAGGGTTATTCTCATCAGAATCGACAGCGAACCAACGACGTCGACATTATCTCAGGATACATACTGATGTCGCAAGCTAAAGATGAAGAGATAGAAAGAATATGAAGATCCTGAACGAATAATTAAGTGCCTAAGGGGAAATGAAAATCTAATAGTCATGGAAGACTGGAACGGGGTTGCAGGGGAAGAAGTAGAAGAAAGTGTTACAGGAGCAAATGCTTGGTACTAGGAATGAGAGATAGGATAGAGTAATTGAGATCTGCAATAAATTTCAGCTACTAATAGCGAATAATCTGTTCATAAATCACAAGAGGAGGAAATGTAGTTGGAAAAGTCCTGAAGGTAATGGAAGATTTCAATTAGCTGAGCTACCGTGCCGGCGTATTCGAACGCAGGATCTCCTGCCTGCTAGGCAGGTGTGGTAACCTCTGAGCCACAGCGCTATCGCAGCTGCGCAGACTACCTAGGCACGCCACATGGCCCACCCACACTCCCATACAGTGCTACCTATCCGCAGTCCCTGTCCATTTCCTTCGTGTTCGCTACTTTGAGATTCCTACAGGAGATCGGACATATTTGTGTATCCGCACTGAAGAAGATGGTTCCATTGCCCAGTTCGGCGCATCAATTATATATGAATGCGTGGTGTCTGTCCTTTCGGAAAACAGACACCACGCATTCATATATAAATTCATACCTGAAACGTGATTTATGGAACATGTCGAGAGTACGTGCAATCCCAATGCCGGAACTTTCATATTTCTGTCTTCGTCAAAAACGTAAATACACGAGGAGCCCTGCATTTTACAGAACCTCAGTTGTTATGAAAGAGACACCTGCCAAAATCCGGGAATGATAACTGCGGGAGAATAGGGAGCAGCTTTCCATTTTGTGACGGAACGGTTGTCAGCAGGATCTCAGTCAGAGCTGAAAAAAGAGTATTACTACGGAGCTAGTCAGCCTGATGGCTTATCTGGCGTCGAATGAGTTGAGAAAATAGGGTTTTACGTTCATTTTGAGCAACTTTTACCATTCGATATTTATTAGCAGACAGCGCATCTGTCCCATTACTGTATTTCGTATTATGTCACTTTCAGATCTAATTATTTATTTGAAAATGATGTCCACGTGGTGAAGCGAATTCCTGAAGAATTTTTGACAGTAGTACCAATGTATTATCGAACAATTACACACTGTAAACTAAAACTCCAGCAACAACCTTTCAGAGATTGTTAAGCGATACCGTGTCACAGAGTGAACAGTCACAGAGTAATAATGTAGTTATGATTTAAGCGGTTTGCCGGCCGTAGTGGCCGTGCGGTTCTAGGCGCTACAGTCTGGAGCCGAGCGACCGCTACGGTTGCAGGTTCGAATACTGCCTCGGGCATGGATGTGTGTGATGTCCTTAGGTTAGTTAGGTTTAATTAGTTCTAAGTTCTAGGCGACTGATGACCTCAGAAGTTAAGTCGCATAGTGCTCAGAGCCATTTAATCGGTTTGTAGCAGCAATCACTCTTGTTTCTATGAAAATATCTTCATAACAGTGAAAAAGCCTGTAATATGCAATAACAGAAATGCGCAACACACAACGCAGAGCAACAGCCCTCAGAAGAAAGAGTACTATGAATTGGTTGCCTCTGTTAAGATAAATGGGGGTAAGAAATCGAACGAAATACAATAACACTGTGAAGAACCTCCAGAGACCGTGAATCACTAATATCCAACATAGTCAGAGGGTTTCCCTAAAAAACATCTGAAAGTTTGTTAATAAAATGTGTGTGAAATCTTATGGGACGTAACTGCTAAGGTCATCAGTCCCTAAGCTTACATACTACTTAACCTAAATTACCCTAAGGACAAACACACACACCCATGCCCGAGGGAGGACTCGAACCTCCGCCGGGATCAGCCGCACAGTCTATGACTGCAGCGCCTTAGACTGCTCGGCTAATCCCGCGCGGCGTCTGAAAGTTTGTCAGTGAAGTTCTTGATAATGCTGTATAAATCACTTTACCAGTAGCCGAGCTCATTAACGTACGTTTGTGCAGTGACGCTAGATATCGGAGTTAGTAGATTCGAATCCTAGTGGTGGAGTGATCTCCAGGTCAATGCGGATTATGGCTCGGACACAACCCCACCATGTTGAATAATGCTTTTCGTGCAGCCACAAGATGTCGTGTTACGACTCAAACTGTGCGCAATAGGCTGCATGACGTGCAACTTCACTCCCAACGTCCATGGCGAGGTCCATCTTTGCAACCAAAAGACCATGCAGCACGGTGCAGATGGGCCCAACAACATGCGGAATTGACCGCTCAGGATTGGTATCACGTTCTCTTCACTGATGAGTGTCGCATATGCCTTCAACCAGACCATTGTCGGAGACATGTTTGCAGACAACCCGGTCAGGCTGAACGCCTTAGACACACTGTCCAGCGAGTGCAGCAAGGTGGAGATTCCCTGCTGTTTTGTGGTGGCATTATGTGGGACCGACGTACGCCGCTGGTGGTTACGGAAGGCGCCGTAACGGCTGTACGATACGTGAATGCCATCCTCCGACCGATAGTGCAACCGTATCGGCAGAATATTGGCGTGGCATTCGTCTTCATGGACGACAATTCACGCCCCCATCGTGCACATCTTGTGAATGACTTCATTCAGGATAACGACATCGCTCGACTAGAGTAGCCAGCATGATCTACAGACATCACCCTATCGAACATGTCTAGGATGGATTGAAAAGGTCTCTTTATGGACGTGACCCACCAATCACTCTGAGGGATCTACGCCGAATCGCCGTTGAGGAATGGAACAGTCTGGACCAACAGTGCTTTGAGGAACTTGTGGATAGTATGCCACGACGGATGCAGGCATGCATCAATGCAAGAGAACTTGCTACTGGGTATTAGAGGTACCGTTGTGTAGAGCAGTCTGGACCACCACCTCTGAAGGTCTTGCTTTATGGTGGTACAACATACTATGTGTGGTTTCCATGAGCAATAAAAAGGGCGGAAATGATGTTTATGTTGATCTCTATTCCAATTTTCTGTACAGGTTCCGGAACTCTCTGAACCAAGGTGATGCAGAACTTTTTTTGATATGTGTATATCCGGCTGTGGATGGTAAACGGACAGTTTTTACCGCTCTGCGTCGTTAACTTAGCTATCTATGTACAGCCAAGCAGAAAATATCATGTAAGGTTCTTAACGCGTTTGTGAGAAGACTGTTCGACGCAGAGGAAAAACAATCAACATTCTGATGCGTGTACATACATAAAAATATCTGTACTTCTACCCATTTCACACTTCATTTGCGGCCTAATATGAAAAAAACGGACATAAAGCAACCAAAAATGGTTCAAATGGCTGTGAGCACTATGGGACTTAACATCTGAGGTCATCAGTCCCCTAGAACTTAGAACTACTTAAACCTAACTAACCTAAGGACATCACACACATCCATGCCCCAGGCAGGATTCGAACCTGCGACCGTAGCAGTCGCGGGGTTCCGGACTGAAGCGCCTAGAACCGTACGGCCACCGCGGCCGGCACAAAGCAACCATTCTGCTATAAATATAAGCAATATAAGGAACGAACGTTTGTGTGAAAACTCCCCAGCTTTTGCTCCACATACTGGACAACAAGGCCAGGAAAGAATTTCCTACAAAAATGATTTTGTCTGTAAGATTTCATTTTAAAAAGTGCTAGCGTAAACAAATAAACTTTATCGAAGGTCAAACATAGCTGAGAAGAACAAATCAGATTTTTCGGAAAAGCAGAAGTAAAGAAACTTATAGAAATAATACTTTATTAAACGACTGACGTATTAAAACACGCTAAAATGTTGATAAATTGACACTGTATGATATCGAACATAGAAAAGCTAATCAAGGATTTCTGCAAAACATTCGGTGAGCTCCAGTGCTCCGGTAGCTAAAATACCGGATGGTAACGCTGTTGCTTTCTCCGACTCTTTCTTTTCTTGCTGTAAACACGACGGCTGACGGTCTGGCCGGGATCTCTGTTGACTTTATCGAATAATATTAACAGCACGAGGCTACATACAATAGACAGAATCTCAACCAATTGGGAGACAGTTAAGCTCATCGGATAAAATTGTTGTACCCCAAAAAAGTTAGGCGTGCTAATTGTAATTTTTTAAACTTTAAATCGAGCCGCAGCCAGGCTGTAGAGGCCAGTCCCGGCGATGTGCTAATCACGTTAGACACTGGGTAGTACTGTTGACATGACTTCAAAACACTCCACTCTGGCCAGACGGGGTTGCTACACTGTTCACGGCCGAGGCGCCTGGAATCACAAATGCAGCAACACAATGTGACGAAGAGTAAAGTAACGTTTTATAACTCAGAGCACTTGCGTGCTTCCCAGAAACTCATACGTTGCAAGTGTGGTCCTGCCTAGTAACCGGTGCTCGTGTCGGAGTGAGCTTGGAAAAACTGACAGGACAAGTATATGGCTAACCTACTCGTTCCCCTCCAGTAGGACTGCTCCAGAAGTGCAGCTATAAGCGTGCAAGTAATCGAGTATAGAGACTTACAGAAATCAGTCGTGCCACCATGCTGCCTGCATCTTGAACCGAAGAGAATGAAGGGCCTTTGAGTTTCAGAGAAACCGTGGCTACCACTGAGCGATATATATCTGCCGGTAACATGTCCACTGATTAACTGATCGAGTTGCGGTAGGATGCATCAGTGGCGTGGTGGCTGTAGGTCTTGGGAGAAATCTCACCAATGTGGGAAGCTAGTGCCGAGCCAGCTTCCACTCTCCGATGGACTTCTGCAGACGGACTGCGTGATGCCTATGATCCGTCAGGTGAAGGTGCGCCCTTGTGGCCTTGTAGCCACCCAGACATCACCAGCCACTGTCCTAGTCTACCGCTGGGGTGGGGGGGGGGGGGGGGTGGCTCTATCACTGCCGCTTTGCAACAGGGTATCTGGTGTCGCTGATTGCGCCCAAACGCACGACATGGGGTCAGCGAGTACACGTGGGGATCACACAGTTCCGGAGGGCCCGAGAAGGTCACCCTCGTCTTCGTCTGCGAGCGACCCACAGGGTGCAGCCCGCGACCCATGACAAGGGACGTCACCGACATAATTGGGGTGTCAGTGCATTCTACAATCTGCTGCATTTACACACACACACACACACAGTGCGGCCCTGAGGAGGGCCGCAGAGCAGTGTACGGCTGTTTGAATAAACATCTGTCAGTACTACCACTGTTTAACTGAACACCCCGACGTGAGACTGCCCTCTCGCTCACCATTTCCTTCGCCCACTCTGGTGAGTAGTGATAGAGAATAGGCCGGGTCACTGCGAAGTATTAGGTAGCCCCTTAAGAGAGAAAACTGGTGGCTTTGGAACGCTGTGAACGGTGTAGATTTGGTACTAGGTGGTCATCTGACCCTCCACTGCTAACGTAAGTGATGGCAGTAAAGTAATGTGTACTTGCCAGTCAGTGGAATGGAATTAGCTCAGTAAGGTGGGTCGATGTGGGGATCTAAAGGAGATACTTCGACTGGGCGTATCCATGACCACAAAGTGAATTTAGTCGGCCGTTTTGTTAATGTGCCAATGCAGACTGTGGAGCATGTGCGCGAGGAATGGAGCTCAACTCGCAGCCAGGTAACAGAGAGTAAGAACAGGGATCGTAAAAGAGCCTATCTGCATGGTCCATCGATGAATGTCACACCTTGTGAGTCCAGTCTGCAACTGCTGATGTAAACAGTTTCCGACCAAACAGCGCAAAAGGAACTGCATGCAGTGGAAGATTCGACTCGTGTACCTCATCAATTGCAGAGCGGCACATAAAGCTGCAGTTCTTCATTGGGCCAAGAATACAGAAAGAGGACAGTAGCTGGTTAGAGGCTTATAGTGTGGTCCAACAAGTCTTGATTTTGCTTCTTTTCATATCATGGAAGACGAAGAATGCACCGACGACCTATGAGACGTTCATCCTGTAGTGTGTGGAAGTCCAGGTCAGAAGTGGTACTGTCATCTTTTACGAATGTTTTTGTAACATGACTTTGGCCCAGACATTGAGGTGTCGTGATCACGAACCAGAATCAATGATAAAATCCGTTACAGTTGTAGAAATTATTTACTTCTAAAAAGGAGAGCACAACACAGTTTCAAGACGTTTTAACAAATTCTAACCAATTTTAACATACTTTAACCTATTTTAACCTCAGTTATGCATCCTTTGTTGGCTCACAATATATTACGTTCTTGAAGATGGGATATATGTCCTGAGACTGGATTCTGCTTTCCTTTTTAGAAATAAATATTTTTTACAGCTGTGGTGGATTTTATCATTGATAATGAATAACAGTTGTTGATGTCCCGTCAAGAGAACATTCTGGGTGAACAAGTGTTCGTCCTTTTATAAGTGGAGCAGCTGCACTTATTGAACATGAGTTTTGATGGTACAGAGGAAATCTGTGTACTCACCCGTGGTATGCCAATAACAGATGCGCTGGCGGTTGTCACCATCACTAAAAGCAGCACTGTCGCGATCCACGCCATGTCTCCTACTCGGCCAGTCTCTGGAACAAAATCAAGCGTGGAGTCAAATGTCTTCGATCTATCAGACAGCGAGTAATAACTAATGGAACAGTGGGATGGTCAGACAAGTACCTTTCCGAACTTTGTCTAGCCACGTGTCATTTCTGCCTTCATGAGAATAGAAAGGCAGTGACATTCTACATGGTAACTGGTCATCTGGGAATCTGGAGAGTGTTTGAGGTGACTGAACTCTTTAAAGTGCTGCGTCAGTCTTGTGCAGAGTGGTTTTGCTTAATTTCAAATCACGAACCTGTATGAACGTTAAAAATAAACTTCGATATGTGAAATATACACGACAAAGGTTTTACTTTTGTAGTATCACAAATTAATTGCTGTTCCTCCTTAAATTTATTGATGATGGAAAGGGGAAACAAATGACAGCATAGATGGAAAAGGTGAAGTAACGTGCAAGGCAAATGTTAAAGTTTAGTTAAGTCTATGGCGTGCAAATTGAAGAAGGGAGACAATTCTGAGACGATTCAAATTGAAATATCTATCCCGAAGGAAAATGAGCATTTCATACACCCCAATAGCAATATAAATAATTATGTTACTACGCAACAATTTCGTTGATAACATAAACAGTTCAAGGAAATATCAACTTTCCATATACCTCACAGCTTCTGTCACACAGAACTTGACTTGAAGGAGCGCCGGGTGTTCATCCGTTCAATCGGTTCAAATGGCTCTGAGCACTACGGGGTTTAACATCTGAGGTCATCAGCACCTAGAATTTAGAACTACTTAAACCTAACTAACCTAAGGACATCAAACACATCCATGCCCGAGGCAGGATTCGAACCTGCGACCGTAGCGGTTGCGCGGCTCCAGATTGAAGCGCCTAGAATCGCTCGGGCACACAGGCCGGCGTGTTCATCCGTCCGGCAACTTGAATCGCCGCGTTTATGCAGTGCGGCGCTGTGTTATCGCTCTCGCTCGGCAACCTCTCACGTGGTCACGTGATCGCTCCTGGCGAGCCAGACTGCCGTGGCTATCTGTCTTCGTCGCGTGATGCGACAGGGTGTGCAACTCTGCAGGACATTAACAGTTTTGTGGAACTGAGTGCCAGAGGCGACATTGTTGGGCCAGTGGGTCTTTCCAGTTCGGACGTCGGATAGGCTCTTCGATTCCTGTAGTTGTGGAACAAGGCGGATAATGGGTCTTTCAGTGACTTCGTTGATGAATATAGCAAGCAGCGAATTTGAATCGTGAGAGCTGCTTTAGACTGCTTAACTTTTAACTTGGTTGTTACCAGTGGAGATTGCTACTGTCTTTATTGCGTCTCTGAATTGGGATCCGAGTCGATACTTTGGTTGTGTGATTCATATTCGTTCAGGTTCAGGCATCATGTATGTTCGGATAAATTTTCGGATGTCATGATGAGGAGGTTTCTGGAATGGCCAGTTGCTTAGTTAACTGTTAATTAAGTTGTTAGTTGTGTGTGCCGGTACCTTCCTGCTACAAGATGGCGTAGTCTTGTGAACGATGGGGTTACTAATGATGTTACAACGATGCGAAGTCCAGCTTCTGGAGCAATATTTTGTGATCAACGCAATCAAATGCCCCCTAGTTAAATCAAAAAAATATGCCTAGAGTTCTAAACCTTTTGTTTAACCCATCCAGTACCTCACAGAGAAGAGAAAATATTACATTTTCAGTTGTTAAACGACTTCTAAATCCGAACTGTACATTGACAGCAAATCGTGTGATACAAAAAGATCAATTATCCTGATATACATTGCCTTTTCAATAACTTTAGCAAACACTGATGACATAGAAATAGGTCTAAAATTGTCTACATTATCCTTTTCTCCCTTTTTATAAAGCGGCTTTACTACTGAGTACTTAATCGTTGCCGGCCGGAGTGGCCAAGCGGTTAAAGGCGCTACAGTCTGGAATCGCGAGACCGCTACGGTCGCAGGTTCGAATCCTGCCTCGGGCATGGATGTGTGTGATGTCCTTGGGATAGTTAGGTTTAAGTAGTTCTAAGTTCTAGGGGACTGATGACCTTAGAAGTTAAGTCCCATAGTGCTCAGAGCCATTTGAACCATTTGATTTGAACCTAATCGTTCAGGATACTGACCATTCCTAAAGGAAAAATTTCAAATATGGCTAAATACAGGGCTAACATGCGCAGCACAGTACTTTTATATTCTGTAGGCACTCCATCATGTCCGTGAGAGTCCTTGTATTGTATTGTATTGTATTGAATGGAACTGGGGACCTAGAAACGACGGAGAGGCTTCGTCCCCGCTGTAGCCCGCAGTGGTACACAACCCCACAACAGGCTACAGCAGTCCACTACCCCACAGCCGCCCCACACCGAACCCAGGGCTATTGTGCGGTTCGGCCCCTAATGGTCTGATAAGGTAAGGAATGAGGAGATTCTCCGCAGACTCAACAAGGAATATACGAAAAACAGTGACAAGAAGAAGGAACAGAGAATGATAGACTGATAAGACATGTGTCAACACATCAGGGAAATAGCGGCGTACTAGAGGGAGCTGTAGAGGGTATAGATATAGAGTAAGACCGATATTGAAGTACAGTAAATAGTACAGCGAAAAGATCATTCTTGGACTGGTCAACTAGACTACGGGTCCGTATATTGGGGAGGAAAAATGAAGGTAGCATGTCTACAAATGTTGGTAGGGTGTGAGAGTGGATCCAATTGCGGTATGGCTGGGGCAGTATCACTGAACTGTTCACAGTAAGTCATTCTCTATCCACCTTCTTATTAGTTACAAGTCCTACTCCAGTTATACCATTTTCGGTTGCTGTTGACATTGCACTATACTCCCCTGATTAAACATCCGTATCTACTTTCCATTTCACTCCACTGACCTGCTCTATATCTAGGCTGAGTTTTTGCATTTTTCTTTTCATATATTCTGACTTCCCTGCCATTTTCACACTTCAGACGTTCCGGCTTCCGACTCGTAATATATTGCCATGTCGTTGGTTATTCAACGTTTTTGTCATGTTTATCTTCCACTTGGCAGTTCCCTCCCAGCAACCGAGGTAGTGGATAAGTCCGCAATCTTTTCTCAATGGAGGCATCATCGTCACACTTTTTCCATTAGAGGCCACATGTCCCATGGATACACTTTGTGTGTCTTTAATGTAGTGGTTACCACTTGCTTCATGCTGTTGATTATTGCTGGTTCTTCCACTTTGAAGCACAGTTTCCCTTCGTAAGGGGAGGCAGGTGGCCCGAATCTCTTTCCTCTCCTCCTCTGCCTCTGAAAAGTTCATTGGCGGAATGAGGATCGCTCCTTATACCGAGGATCTTCAGCTGCCATTGCAGATGATTTTTATTCAAAATTTAATCAGATGCTGGACTCGTACCCGGGAGGCTGGACTAGTCAAAGATGCTACCCCTAGACCGGGAGTCCGTATCTTAGGAAGGAAAAGAGAAGGGAGCATCTCTATAAATGTTGGTAGGATGTGGGAATGGAGCCAGGTGCGTTAGGTCTGGGGCAGTGTTTGGAGCTGGCTCCATGTGCGCTTGGTTAGCGTCCAGTGGTGCATCCTTCCATGTTAGGTCTGGAGTAGGGTCTGCAGTGAATCCACTCATGACAGGTCTGGTACACACAAAGAAAAGCACAATTAGGATAGGAATTTACAACTGATTTAATGTACAAGCAAACGTAGAAGGTATGACAAGAAATGATATATTGATCACGTGACTGGAAGTGTCACCATCTTGGATCTCTTGAGAATAGATGAAACTATGAAGACAAGTCTGTGTAAGATAGGGGATGTCTGAGGTGGGAGAGGTCAACCTGTGGAATTAGGTCTATGACGAGTCAAATACTATGCCTCAAACTGACTTTTGTACAATAATTGTAGCCTGTATGGAAAGGACCTATTTCTCCATTTATCCACTGGACTATCACTGTTGCGCAGTTCAGCACAAGATGTATAAGGCATCGCCCTCTACACTGGATTAAATCATCCTAAATATAGAACATACGAGGCGGGCCTGGCACCCTTTCATATTTGTAAAGAAACTGTGTGTTTCTATTTTGGTGGAGGGTTCGAAGTTTGGAAACAATTGCAAAATCGAGAGGTTGAATCTGCTGTGTTATTTTTTCAAATGTCTTTGTGATTCTCATGAAGGTTAAAGATTGACATAAATACTGCAAAGTATGTAACGGATATCAAAATTCCATAAAATTTTCAGAAATTTGACAAATTTTTTATCCCGAATGTAGAATCAGAACAGCGTGAGACTGAGGGCTTTCGTCAGTGCTCGACTACGTAGAATTTGCCTCCAGGAAGAAATGGGACTACTGTTCTTTCCATTCAGAGACGCAGTTGCTTGTGTTAAATATGTAGTCCCGCTTTCCTCATATGCTGCGTGTTGGAGACCCTGTTTCACCTACGGTGACAGCAGTTTCCATGTATTAAATTCACACAGGCGTATAACTTTGGTTGATAAAAGGTTTAACTCCATTATGTTCATTCGTAGTGATTACAGTCTGTGTAGATGAATAAAGTGGGAATTCCATCGTTTGTAATATAGCAATTTCCTGTGTTAACATACATTTTGGACGTTTTTAACTTTGAAAAGTAAGTCATTGCTGTTAAAAAACAATATATTCTTTTTTTCTACATAAATCCCTGATATCATTCTGCAGTTTATGGAATAACTCTTTTTAACTGAACTGTGAGCACTGTAAGAGGGAAGAAATAAAATAGTTTTGTCAGTATGTTTGATGCGTATTTGTTTCCTAAAATTCTCATAAACATGAAGTCGTTATAGCTTAGCCAGTTGGGGATATGATAGTAATGGGACTGCTCTATTTTACACAGGTCTCTGAAATTATCGTATTGACTGAGCTGTAACGATTACTCCTTTTTATAAACTTTTACATCACATAAAAATAAAAAGGCAGGATTGGCGCGCAAATAAAACAATTTTGTTAAAAGAACATCATTTTATTTCCTTCAAAGTACTGTTGTTAAAGGATTTATGCCTGTATTCCACAGTTCTGAATCGTCTGTTTACAAGTGTTCTACGATTTGAGTGTAGTACATCATTCAGAGTCCAGTTGTAGGATATAAGGCACAAGCAACTTGTACACTCTGATAACCTAGTAATATCTTGAGGCAGCAGCTGCATGTCAACTGATGAGACAAAACATTATAATCGCTGCTTAATAGCTTGTGGGTGTCAGGGATCCGACAGTTTGTTGGTGGGTTTGTGTAGGTATGTAGCATTATTTGTCTACGCACAGGTCATAAAATAAGCGTAAATAACTGGCCACTGATTTGCATACGCGGTGATGGCACTCGATAGCGTCCCAGACGGGTTTCATAGAATTTACAGCAGGTGAATCCGGTCCACGAGACATCAACCTGAGTTCACTATAATGCTCCTCAATCCACTGTAACACGGTTCTGTCTCCGAGACACGGACAGCTATACTGCTGAAAGATGACATCGCATCCGGCCGTAGTGGCCGTGCGGTTCTAGGCGCTACAGTCTGGAACCGCGTGACCGCTACGGTCGCAGGTTCGAATCCTGCCTCGGGCATGGATGTGTGTGATGTCCTTAGGTTAGTTAAGTTTAGGTAGTTCTGAGTTCTAGGGGACTTACGACCTAAGATGTTGAGTCCCATAGTGCTCAGAGCCATTTTTCTAGGGGACTGATGACCACAGATGTTAAGTCCCATAGTGCTCAGAGCCTTTTTTGATGACATCGCTGTCGGGGAAGCCATCAAGCATGAAGGAAAGCAGATGGTTCACAGCTGTTAGCGTGTCGTCGATTACTACCACAAGACCCATGCAGGCACAGGAGAATGTCTCCCATAAAGTAATATTGTTCCCATCAGTCTACGTCCGTGGCACGCTGTACGCTTCGAGCCACCATTCACCTCGATGACGGCATTTGTGGAGACGACCAGCGACCTAGTGTAGCAAAAATGTGATTCATCCGAGGAGCCGACACGTTTCCATTGATCGACGGTCGAACCCCGATGGCCCCTATCAAATGCAATCGAAATTGACGATATCGTTGGGCCAACATGTGAAGAGGTAGAGGTGTCTGTTACGGAGCTGCATGTTCAACAATGTGCAATGAACGGTGTGCTTCGATACACTTGTGCGTGCTCTAGCGTTGTGTTCTTTCGACAGAGATACCACATATCACCATCTATCCTACTTTACAGAGCAGACAAGCTTCCGAACCCCACGTTCTGTGAAGAGTCATGGACGTCCGACCATTTAATGGCTGGTGGTAGTTTCACTGTCCTTCCACCCCTTTCCGTAGATGATCACGATAGTAGCACGTGACCATTCGACGAGCTTCGCCGTTTTTGAGGTACTCGTTCACAGGCACTGCCTTATAATAAACTGCCCTTTTTTAAAGTCGGTTATCTCAATCAAGTTCCCGTCCGATTTCCCATGATTCCCCATCCGTGTCTGTTAAGCTTACATACTTTTGTTTCCGCGTCACGTGCCCGAAAAGCCACCTGGCAGCATCCAGTGTTGTGGTGGGCAGTGATCATAATGTTTTGGCTGGTCAGTGTGAACCATGGAAAACATGCAGTTCTATTACTACACAAACCATCTGTAACATAACCGTTATAATTCGCTACCTGCACCTATACGTTAGAATTATTTGCAATTCCCACTTCAAAAATATTGCACCGATTTGCAGATACAAGTAGAAAAAGTAGCATAAAGAGGAAGTAATCGGAATTCGCAACGAAAGCTGTAGGCTTTTCATGTAGACTAGGTATAAGAGGAAGATCACACAACATATATGTAGTTTAGCAAAGGAAAGACGAAACATTCTAAGCTACACATGAAATTACATAGTAAGCACATGCTGTCATATAAAATTACTCAACAGTTTAAGAGGGAGATAACAGCACATATCTGTGCACTCATAGAGGAATATTGAAACATTCCAGGATAGTTGTAATATGTGTAGTACTGAGTTCGATCACAATTCTTTATAATTCCCACTTTAGCAATGTTTCACTGATTTGTAGGTACACTTAGAAAAAACTGTATACAGAAGAAGTAATCGAAATTTGCAACAGAAGATGTGTAAGCTGTGAACAATGTTCAACAATGTACTACATTTAACAGCCACGCGTTTGTTAAAGTTACAAATTTCAGTTGTACACGAAAAAAATAGGGTGGGTAAGAGCTGCTAATGTGCATCAAAGAAGATATGTTTGGTCAGCCTATTGTTTTAATTATTTTTCTGTAAACTATGTGGAAACTCCAATGCTAATTACGATTCTGTAATTAGTACATCCGCTGACTTTTGTCATTACGAGTCTTCCAATTCTCTAATTCTCATACATTTTGGAAGTACAATTTTGGTTCGAGAACCTTGGGGTTTTGTAATAGAATATTAAAACCATTGCACATTACGAATGGATCATATTATGTTGCTTGGAGAAAACATAATTATGGTAAATGTATGTTTTGAAAAGATAAGTCAATGTCGCTCTCAGTCGTTAAAAAAATGAAGGCGTTACTGATTCATAAGCAAAGAAATCTGTGGTAGTGTGGCAACGCTCCGTAAATATTAAAGTGGTTTATACAAATCACTGTAGCTACTATGGAAAAGATATTCCACATTATACGTTTTAAACACGTTCTACCTGTTCGAAACGAACCACCCAAAGCGCACAGTATACCATTTATCGCAGAGATGTGAAAACATTTCTGTATTTGCAATTGAGGATCTCAGAAAGCACCCAAGAAAAGTCTCAGGCTGACCTATATATCAGACAAGTTGCAGCAAACACCATGCACATGTGTCAGCCTTGTAGAGGATCTAATCTACAATTCGTTGATCAGCCCGACTTCGTTCCATCTTCAGAACTAAATGAAAGTAATTGGTTTGTTAATGAAAAAATTTTTTCTGCTGCAGTTACAACTTTTTAAAAAATACTGTGACTTTCGACTGATCGCTGTTGATTGGGATGCTCTATATGTTACCATCTTCTAAATTTAACAAACACGGCTTGTCTTTCTCCCATGGGATCCCGTTTAAATTCGTACGAAACACGTGCAGGTTGCATGGCGCCTTTTGCTGATCTAAGTAACTGCTCAGAATGGTTTGATCTTTATAGCAAAGTAATTATTTATCAAAAATACTAGTCCATGTTTGGCTGAAACTAATGTCAAAGTTGGGCTGTGTCCGTAGTGGACGGAGGAGTGTGACACGGAGCAGTGCAGTGACTTGCTAGCAACGGCTATGCAGCACCTGTCAGCGCTCGGCTGCTCTCACATTTGACACAGAAAGCGCCCATGATTACATATGCGATGGCACATAGGAGTGGTGGTGTATGGGTCAGGAGCTATTAGCAGCTTCCTACCGCAATCGCGGAGGGATACCGGCAGCAGCACTAGAAGAACTATTCCACACCGGGCCTCCGAGCCGGCCAGATGGGACGTGCGCTTTCACTAGCTGGAGGCTGAGCCACCTCGTATGGCACAGCTCTTTCGCAAAGTTAATGCTTTTAGGCTACACTGGTGGAGTTGGACCCTAGGCGGTGTAGTATGTCGGCGGTTGGCCAGCAGAGCGTGAAGGGTCATGAGCAGTATTTGTTTAGATAAAGATGCGTTCTTAGCCCATCCTATTCTACAATACACCCACCTACCCACCCGCCTCCCTCCCACCCACCCACTCACTCATTCACTCACACACACAAACACACAAACACAGTGGAGAAAGACACGTATTTACAGTAATCTACATGTGTCATTGGATGACGATCTTGAGAAATAGTTGGGTGACACTGAAATGTAGTTGAAAGTGAAGTGTTAGATGAACATGAAATGAAGTGGGTAGATGAAAGTATAAACCCTTAATTACTACCTATGTACACTACTGGCCATTAAAATTGCTACACCAAGAAGAAATGCAGATGATAAACGGGTATTTATTGGACAAATATATTATACTAGAACTGACATTTGATTACATTTTCACGCAATTTGGGTGCATAGATCCTGAGAAATCAGTACCCAGAACAACCACCTCTGGCCGTAATAACGGCCTTGATACACCTGGGCATTGAGTCAAACAGAGCTTGGATGGCGTGTACAGGTACAGCTGCCTATGCAGATTCAACACGATACCACAGTTCGTCAAGAGTAGTGACTGGCGTATTGTGACGAGCCAGTTGCTCGGCCACCATTGACCAGATGTTTTCAATTGGTGAGAGATCTGGAGAATGTGATGGCGAGGGCATCAGTCGAACATTTTCTGTACCCAGAAGGGCCCATACAGGGCCTGCAACATGAGGTCGTGCATTATCCTGCTGAAATTTATGGTTTCGCAGTGATCGAATGACGGGTACAGCCATAGGTCGCAACACATCTGAAATGTAACGTTAACTGTTCAAAGTGCCGTCAATGCGAACAAGAGGTGACCGAGACGTGGAACCAATGGCGCCCCATACCATCACGCCAGGTGATACGTCAGTATGGCGATGACGAATACACGCTTCCAATGTCAGTTCACCGCGATGTCGCCAAACACGGATGCGACCATCACGATGCTGTAAACAGAACCTGGATTCATCCGAAAAAAAGGCCTTTTTGCCATTCGTGCACCCAGGTTCGTCGTTGAGTACACCATCGCAGGCGCTCCTGTCTGTGATGCAGCATCAAGGGTAACCGCAGCCATGGTCTCCGAGCTGATAGTCCATGCTGCTGCAAACGTCGTCTAACTGTTCGTGCAGATGGTTGTTGTCTTGCAAACGTCCCCATGTGTTGACTCAGAGATCGAGACGTGGCTGCACGATCCGTTACAGCCATGCGGATAAGATACCTGTCATATCCAACACGGAGTTCCGTATTACCCTCCTGAACCTACCGATTCCATATTCTGCTAACAGTCATTGGATCTCGACCAACGCGAGCAGCAATGTCGCGATACGATAAACCGCATTCGCGATAGGCTACAATCCGACCTTTATCAAAGTCGGAAACGTGATGGTACGCATTTCTCCTCCTTACACGAGGCATCACAACAACGTTTCACGTAGCAACGCCGGTCAACTGCTGTTTGTGTATGAGAAATCGGTTGGAAACTTTCCTCATGTCAGCACGTTGTAGGTGTCGCCACCGGCGCCAACCTTGTGTGAATGCTCTGAAAAGCTAATCATTTGCACATCACAGCATCTTCTTCCTGTCGGTTAAATTTCGCTTCTGTAGCACGTCACCTTCGTGGTATCGCAATGTTAATGGCCAGTAGTGTATTTTAAGAAAAGACCATGCAGTATACAAGCTACGGTGGATGGACAAAAATAAGTAAACACCGCAAGGAAGGCGTGATTGAGCATAAACGCAGACTATCCAAGACTGCACGTTGTGTTGTATCTGACCAGGCACGGCAACTGTGCAATATCCTCAACACGATGCAGGTTTCAGTCGTGGTCAGAACAGCCTTCTGTATAGTCACAGTGCATTAGGTTAAGCTAAATGAAGTCGAACGTGGGCCAGTTGCTGGTGCTCGTATGGTCGATGCTTCCGCAACCAAGGTAGCCGAAGCGTTCGGTTTCTCGAGAGGAAACGTATCGTTAACTTATAGGAGTTATATGAAAGGCAGAAACACATCAGCTGCTAAGTCGCAATGAGGACGGAAGTGTGTGTTGAGTAGTCGTGACAGACCGTCGTAGACGGGGACCGACGAAACATTTGAGGACGGCAGCTACAAAAGTCACTGCAGAACTGAATGTCACACTCGTGACACACGGTCAGCACTGAACCAACATGAAGGGAACTTCATAAGCAAGGAATTGAAGGGCGATCTGGAATTCCAAAACCACTCGTCAGGGATAGAAATGGCCGCAGCAGAAAAATATTGTGCCGAAGTCATAAAACCTGGAGTACAGAACAATGGAAGAAAGTAATTTGTTTGGATGAGTCTTGTTCATACTGTTTTCAACATTTGGCCGAGTTTATGTCCCAAGAGTGAAATATGGCAGCGGTCCGGTGATGATTTGGGAAGCCACATCATCGATTCAATGAGGCCCTTGATAACTCTACAAGATCGCAGTACTGCCAAGGATTATGTGACGATGTTTGCCCATCTGGTCTATACCGTATTTCTCTTCCAAGACGACAGTGACCCTGTTCACACAGCTCGCATCATCCAGGACTTGTTTTGTGAGCACGAGAATGAACTTGTGCATCTCCCTTGGCCATCACAGTCACCAGATCTCAATATTATTGAACCTTTGTGGTATACTTTGGAAAGACGAGTGCGTGCTCGCTATCAGCCTCTACCGTCACCTGAACTTGCCTAGATTTTTCAGGAATAAAGGTAAAATATTCACTGAAAAAACACACAGGACCTGTATTAATCCATTATGAGCCGACAGGATACCGATTTTCCTAATTCACACTGGACATCGTAAATGTGTTTCTGGTCTTTCCATATTTTTGTCCATCTTCTGTGCCTCTCTTTGACTTCTCCAATTTCCCGGCGTTTCTAAATTAGGCTATTATGGGTCCTTGAGTACAGGTGACATTGATACAGATGCAGTCATCTTTGATAATAAATTATAGTGGTAAACAAACATATAGAGGCAGTCATCTTGAATAATAAATTAAAGTCATAAGGCTAATTAATTGAGTAATAAATCATTTTCAAAATGGAGACCAACATGTGCCTTCAGACCAATCAGTGTCAAATTAAATCCTAAATGCAGGATAGCAGCCTATGTGGCCTAGAGTGAGGAGGAGAGGGGGAGGGGGATGGGGAAGTAGAGGGGAACGGTCTGGAAAGTAACAGGTTGGGAGTGGTCATAAATCACTGCGATGAAACCAGGTCTTCCCCATTACTGGGGATCGAATAGGAAATGTGTTGTAACTGCGACCGGGACAGTCGCTGGTTTGAAATGACGGAAAGCATGGCGGGACCCACAGAGAGGCCCGCGAACAATAACAGAACGGGAGAGGACGGACACGAGCAACGAAGGACAGAACAAACAACAACAACAAGATCGAACAACGGTGTCACAAGAAAACCTAACAAACACGTCCACTCGTACACAGAAAAAGAAAGTAAGTAACTGTCTAACGTGAGGCGATGTGTCCACAGATGTACGCAAGATTAGACTGGCTGGCTGAGATTTTTTTTTTTCTTCGTTAGATTTCATTCTCTTGCCCCATATAGGCAGGGGAGGGCGGTCAGCGGCACAATCAGCCGCTCTTCAGCCGAGTGACATGACAACTAAAACAAGAATAAAATGATGCATACATAAGGCGATAGAAAAGGGGAACATAGAGAAAGGGGAGAAAATGGAGGTAAAAATACACTGACATGGAGACGTTCATGGGTGACAGTTAAAAAAGTCACCAGAAAGTTAAAAAACACAGTTCGCGATTCTTAAAACGCAGAGAAGACACTGAATGAGCATGCACAGGTTAAAATTCGGTCACAGTATTAAAAATACTCTGGAACAACACACTTAAAACCCACTTGGAGCACACACGATGAAGACTAAAACTGCCAGGTGGGACCCCCCGAGAGAAAGGTCAGAGAGGATGGAAAAGGAGGGGAGAGTAAGGGGCAGCAGGGGAAGCGGCGGGCTGGCTGAGCGAGAGGCAGGTACTATATCAGGGGCACCGCTATTGGCTGCTGGGACCACGTGTTCCACTGTGGCGCCCTCACACTAAAAGCGGACCAGGAGGCGCGCGCCGCCACAGCTTACGGCGCGATAGTGCAAAGACCTCTAGGGGTCTTCGACGTCCATGACGTCTGGCGGAGATTCAAATTCCACGGCGCGCGGTACCAGAAAATGGAAAATAATCCTGGTACTACATTCATTGTGGGTTATAGATGTAAATGGAGAGGCTGCTTTCAGAGAGGTACCGCAGTAATTAAGAGAAAGAAGACCGATGCCATCAGACTTCAGCACAGATTCGAAATGAATACGCACCATCTCGGTCACTTAGTGCTCACGAAATGACAAATTTGACTTTTTTCTGTGACTGCACTCAGCTGCTGGTGATGTAAGACTGTGTATTTTAATGGGTCGAGTATTAGACAGGAGATACTGACAGGTGTGAACATTATAGATCCATGAGGTTAATAAGTCGTGGTGGCAAAATATTCAGGTGAATTATTCAAAATGGTTCAAATGACTCTGAGCACTATGGGATTTAACTGCTGTGGTCATCAGTCCCCTAGAACTTAGAACTACTTAAACCTAACTAACCTAAGGACATCACACACATCCATGGCCGAGGCAGAATTCGAACCTGCGACCGTAGCGGTCGCGCGGTTCCAGATTGAAGCGTCTAGAACCGCTCGGCCACTCCGGTCGGCTGAATTACTTACATAGGAAGGGAAGCACTGATAGAAACCGACGTGGGGGAGGACTAGATTTGCGAAGAAATGTAGCAATTCGAGAGGGAATACTGTTTCTAAGACTTATTTCACAAGGTAGACTGCACAAAGGCAATCGCACAATCCAGAATTTGAAGACTGAGCTTTTGACAATGAAATACTGAAAATAAAACGGTAAAATACAAAGATCAAAAAGGCAGAGACGGCACTGGAAGAGCAGTTGAGTGGAATAGTTAGTCTCTTTAACAGAAGTTATAAGATGAAGAGCAGCAAAAGTTAAACTAGGCTGATGGAATGTAATCGAATTGATTAGTGCGATGCTGATGAACTGCCTCGTTTTGCTATCTGGGTTGCAAAATAACTGACGATGGCAGCAGTTGAGAGGATATAAAATGCATACTGGCAACCGTAAGAGAAGCATTACTGAAAAAGCCAAATTCGTTAATAACGAATGTAAATTTAGAGACAATACTGAGGCAATTTAGGAATGCATTTCATAAGATATTCGTCTTGTGCCGGTTGGTTTCCTCCTCCGGCAATTTGCATTTCTAGCAGTTCCGGTTCTACCACAGTTCCCCCTGTATTTCACGGTAGTTGGTAGTGCCTAGAGGCGCGAGTGACGATGCGGTGGCGCTAGAGGCGTCACAGGTGACAGCGTGGAGTAGTGCAAGCAAGTTCTTGATTGCCGATGTTTACGGCCGCAGAATGGTTCAAATGGCTCTGAGCACTATGGGACTTAACTTCTAAGGTCATCAGTCCCCTAGAACTTAGAACTACTTAAACCTAACTAACCTAAGGACATCACACACATCCATGCCCGAGGCAGGATTCGAACCTGCGACCGTAGCGGCCACGCGGTTCCAGACTGTAGCGCCTTTAACCGCTTGGCCACTCCGGCCGGCTTACGGCCGCAGAGTTGCGTAGGGGCATCACAGCGACGAGGCAGAGCTGTGTTGGCCAGGGTCAAGATATGCGAAAGTGCTGAAATACTTCTGTGGTGGTCCGTCATTTCGGTTATCAGTTGGACTCAGTCAGGATACTGGAGAGAGTAATTCGTAGCAGGATTTTTGGTTAGGCTCGGCTGATCGTTCCCGTTGTTTTCCTTCGACATTGCGGGCAGGGTTCGGTTAAGTGGTGAGTAGCGTCTTTGTAACGTTTATGTCTGCCTGAAGAAGACATAGCCGATAAAACACACCAACGACAGGAAGCTCTGTGGTGTTGCCATGGTGGTTGACTACGAGAACTGGCTAAGACAGCTACCTTGGTTCATTAGCTTCTTGGTGGTGTTTTCTATCGTATTAAAGTGCCGGTAACGACTGCGAATTGTTAGCCTGATTCTTCAACTGTATGTGACGTGTTGATTTCCTTGTCTTGTTTTGTGGTGCGGACTTTATGGGTTGTTGCAAGGACTGGCTTCGATAACAGCTGTGCTTGATAACCTTCTTGTTGCTAAAGAGAACTGCAAAAGCATGTCTACAGTAGTAAAGCGATGGAAACGACCGTTACTGAGTAGCTGCTACTATTCTAGAGGTGCTGCGTAAGATTCTCCTTGTCTTATTGTGGTATAGGGGGTCCGTTGTGGAATGTTGTAAGGATTGCCTCCGGCGACAACGTTGGTGGCAAAAGTTTCATTGGTTGCAACGGAATGTTAGGACAGTGGTCCGTCGTAGTAGGCTGACGGAAACGGTCGTTATTTAGCTGTGACACCATTCTTGGCTGTGGTGGTTCTGGATCGTCCGTGTTTGGTTGTTGCTATTGATGTAACCAAAAAGGGGGAGGTAGTGGTGGTCTGTAAAGTGGATATGTTGTGTTTTTAAAAAACTGAAAGTTGAGAAGTTCCTGTGTTGTGTTGTGCGGTAACTATGTCCTGGAAGTGCAGGGCGTTGTTTGGTCGGGGCTTTTATCGTATTGTTCCTTTGAATTGGCTCTTAAGTTTTTATTATAAAGTGTGTATGTTGCCCTTTTGAGGCAGTTGTATCACGGACTGTGTTCTTCGAAGCAGCGCGCTTCTCTTCTGTAGAATGTTAAAGTGATGCAGCACTGCAGTTAGTAAAGTTTCAGTAAGAGCTTTTGACCGCAACTGACGAGCTGGGTATGCACGCACGGGCTTGTTTAACAATGTTTTGCGCAGCGCCTAAGGGTCCGTCCGGTTATAGCCTGGCCAGTGTTCGGCCTCGCTTGCAAGCTTACGCCCTGTTAAGGTTAAGCAATCGCATTGCGGTTGGGGAAGTTAAAAGCGTGTAGTACCTTTGGGTGACGGTAGCTTATTGTTTGAATATAGTGGTCATTGAGCTTGGCCAGTATTAAGTGTAGTGTAGTAAGTTTTAAAAGCCTTGTGGCAAAGCAATGTTAGCCTACTCTGCCTGCATGTAGTAATCATGCGCTTGGTCACTTCTAAGTTTTAAGTTGTAAGAAACTTGTTGCTAAAGCTAGATTCTGTTTTGCCTGCCATTTTTGTTTGATAGTATAAACCTTGCTCTAGTATTAAAGTTGCCTAGCGCCCTTTCTTGTTCTGTGATATTTCTACTTATTGTGGGGCTAAGCAGTTGAGCTACGTCATGGGCCACGCACTTCAGTGTGCTGGCGTAAGCTGTTGCCAGCACAGCGGTCGGTAAAGAGGTTGCGAGAAGATCGATAATAGGCGCTGAATCAAGTGCACCTGTCAGGAGAGAGACCAAAGACAGACTCGCAAGAAACGCACAGCCAACGCTCTCTCGACCACCAGTATTAAGATCGCTGCCGCGGACCAGAGGGCCCAATCAGCCACAGACAGTCGCAGTCGCATTCAGAGTCTCAGTCTCAGGCAGCACATAGTGACCAGAGTAGTGTGCATAGCGGGACGTGTACTGCACCAGCAGTGAGGCTAATGAGGATTATTACAGAAGAGCTTGTACCACAGCAATTTGTTTAAAGATAAGTAGCTTCTTCTTGTTACGAATAAAGAACCCTGTTAATAAATGTGTGCAGGTTTGTTGTAGAAACAGGACACCGGCCACCAAATAAAATCCTCTTCCACGCTTCCTATGGTAGAAGACTCCACAGTGTCGACGACGGCATAAAAGTTAGAGCTAAAAAGGGGCGATAAAAGAAGTTAACTGTTCGTTGGAAGCTTAAGATATTAAGTCCGTTGCTAAGTTTGTTCTAAGTTACTTCTAGGACGCTTGTAGTTTCAGAGATCCTGCCGCAGAGTGTTCTACGTCTGGCCTGCGTTGAAGTCTCACCACTCGATCTTGCGGGAGGTGTCTTGGACGGTCGGCCAATATCAATAGTCCATTAGGAGCGAGACAGCGTTCGCTTCCTGTCATCATGCAGAGGGAGATGGGTGTTGAACGTCAGGGAGAGTTTGATTTTCAAACCTCGATTTTCCAGCCTCGACACTTACTAATCCAGCCACCCAGTCCTATGATAACAGAACAGTCTGGAGTGTAGCCTTGTCCAGAAGTGAAGCATGACTGATATTGATGATAAACATTTGAAACAAGAAGAAAGTAGAAGATTTTGAAATTTGATGCTACAGAAGAATGCTGAAGATTAGGTGGGTAGATCGGATAACTAGTGAAGTACTGAATCTAATTTAGGGCGAAAGAAAATTGTGGAAGAACAGCTTGACAAAAAGAACGGATTTCTTTATAGGACACATGCTGATGTATAGAGGAATCGTTACCGTGGTACTACAAGAAAATCCCGCATCTCGTGGTCGTGCGGTAGCGTTCTCGCTTCCCACGCCCGGGTTCCCGGGTTCGATTCCCGGCGGGGTCAGGGATTTTCTCTGCCTCGTGATGGCTGGGTGTTGTGTGCTGTCCTTAGGTTAGTTAGGTTTAAGTAGTTCTAAGTTCTAGGGGACTTATGACCACAGCAGTTGAGTCCCATAGTGCTCAGAGCCATTTGAACCAACCACTACAAGAAAGAGTGGGGCTAAACATTGCAGAGGAAGCACAAGGCGCATGTACAGCAGTCAGTTTCAAACGGATGTTAGTCACAGCAGTTGCACAGTTATGACGAGGCTTCGACAACATACGCCAGTGTGAAGAGTTGCATCAAAACAATATTCAGACTGCAGAACGCAACAAGAAGTACAATACTATCGGGAATATTGTTTCCTCACGGGAAAATAAGTGAGATGCGACGTCAAACAACGGCAAAGTATGTATTAATTCATAACATAACGTGTGGCAGTCACATTGCTAATACAATATTTGTCCAAGGTCTTCCTTTCTCCGATGTTTCAAAGCTGGGGAATAGCAAAGGTAAAATGTATGTGTTGTACAGCCATGGTGCGCGAAATATTTTGGATATAGCAGCTAAAACGGCACTACGGAGATTACTATAAGTGGCTCGTTCATTTCTTCATTAACTGTGAAGAGTTCAAGCGTGATAAATAATGGCCGCGAAACACCGCTGAAGGGGGAACTGGAACACTGTGTGTTTTCGATGACAGAGACATTGTAATAAAATGACGAAACAGCTTAAGCGTACGCTTCCCATCACACGTAGGCTTATTTCGAAACATGTCATTAAGAGAATAAGTTGCGTAATGGATTGTGGGATTCTAGGGAAGTAAAGTGGCCTAACTGAAATATTTCCCTTATTAATACTCATCTTGAATCATGAAGTACTTCAACTAGTTCAACTGCTACCAACGATTCGCTTAACATCGTTTGTAACAAACAAACTTAGCAGTAACGTAAAGTGTTAGTGCTTTACTTTATATTTAAGGATAAGAAGCAAACGTTTAGAACCAGGTATGGTTTGGAGCAAAAAGGTTTTTTTGCCCAAAGTCCTTCAAATAAGTTTTTTTGCCTTTGTTGGTTATAGGTAGAACGTCTTGTGATTACTTTGTGTTTACGACCCACCTGCAATAAATGTTCAGCAAAAGTGGAATCTGACTTGTGCAATCTCCAACTTCGTTAATGTTCTATCAGTCTAGCTGCAATAGTCTGTTTGACCAGTATGCAGCTCGTCACGTCAGTGTAATGCTTTTAGTAGCACCACTGGTTGTAAAAGGTCATTTGCAGCTAAGCACATCCACACTCTTAAACTTCATATAAACCGATCAACCGTACACCCACTCCCTTCCTGAATCTCAATGATAACATTCATATCCACAAACTTGTATCGCAACAGAATTGTCTTGATAGTTCCATTTTGATAATTGCCAAGAATATTTAGAGATATATACTGAATGTTCCAAAACCACAGCTAATGAAAAAATGGGTTACAAATACCTAAGCCCTAGTACAGTTTGCGAGGTAATGATTTCGTTTCGCAATGGGACTTCTAGCTTTTCTAGATAAACCAGAACTATACTTGCAACTTCACATTACTTGTGGAACGTAACAGTAAAAAACCACTTTGATTTTAATGGATTGTAGGAGCTTGATCCCAGAAATTTTGATACTACCCTTTCTCAAGAAAACTAACGCACTGGTAACGGAGATTATAAAAGACACCAAGGAAAACGAAGATCACAGGAAGATGAAGTTTATATGTATCAAGGGACGCGCCAATATTAAATGTAATCAATAATTCGATGACGTAGAGAAGACAGGCGCTCAAAACTGCACACTCAAAAACATATTACTGCAGACATTATACGTAAAGATTACACTATACAGAAGAGCAAGACGGCAAAGGCAAAACGAATCTTAATCATCGATGCGCAATAACGCGAAATGAAACAGACAAATATCGCCAAACATAACCTCGACGCTCTGGTTCCACACAATTAAAGCAAATAATACTCCGCGCGAGAGCTAATTATGGATTATTCCCCAGCCATGTTCACCGAATACACATGCGACATAATTCTTACTGTGAAAGAGTAACAGTAAGAGATTTAAGTCACATTATTTTCGAATGTAAGCTGTACGCAAACCAGCAAAGTGATATCGTACAACAGTTAATCAGGTATCATCAACCATTACATTCTAATGTAGTAGCAATCATTCTCAGACAATGTATTTTAAAGTTATTACACAATTTTTAAATAAATATAGCCTTACACTGTAAAATCCCAGAAAATTCCTGTAACACAGAGATTGCTGTGTGGCCTTCAGGCCGAAAGCCAACATAACTTTTTAAAAAAGTAGCAATTTAGCATTATGTAAGGATTGTGAAAATCGACAGTTTGGTAGTTCTTCACTGTGCCCCTGCTGCACCTTTAACCATCGAAAATAGGGTATTAAGACAGGAGAAAAAAAAAAAAAAACACAAATCGCTGCAGCCTTTAAATTCGATATACTCTGAAGTACATATATCAGGTCCATTTGCGTAAACGTAGTCACTTCTTGAGTGAAGTATGCAGTCCTTAGGTCTATAAAGTAATGTACATATACGTAAGAAATGAGCCACTGTCGTTTGCATTAGCGATATTATCCATCCCAACGGCGGAACACCTGCCGTTCCAGCAGCACTCCGCAGCGGTACCTACCCGCTGTAGTGCCGGCAGTCTCCGCTGGAGGATACGCTCGCAGTCGCAGGCGGACAGCTACTGGCTGAAGTGCGATCTCGCCTCAATATATCACCGAGAGGCGCGCACCGGCTAAGCCGCTCAGTGGACGTCGTGGTCAAGCATAGCACGCCGAAGCGGAAGGTGGACTTTATCTCGAGGAAAAATAGACAGTATTTCAAAAGTATTCATCCGATTTCGCAAAACTGAGGATTTCTTACAAGGCGACCAGTTTGGCTTTGGGAAAAGTAGAGGCACCAGACAGGAAGTTCTGATGCTGCACTTGATAAAAGAAGCAAGATTTTAAAAAAATAAAGACATATTTACAGCATTTGTCGAGCTAGAAAAGGCGGGCGACAAAGCAAAACGATGCAAAATGTCCGAAATTTTCAGAAAGACAGGTGTAAGCTTTGGAAAAAAACCAAGAGGGAAAAGTAAGACTGGAAAACCTAGAACGAAGTGCTTGATTGAGAAAGGGTTTCGGGGACGGATGTAATCTTTCGTTCCTGCTGTTCAGACTATGCATCGACAAAGCAGTGATGCAAGTAAAACAAAGGTTCCGGAGTGGGATTAAAATTCGAGGTGAAGTGATGTCAGTGACGTGATCCGCTGATGACACTACTGTTCTCAGGGAAAGTGAGGAATAACTAAATTCTAATGAGCTCGCACTATAGACTAATGGTTAATCGAAAAAAGACGGGAGTAAATGATCCACTTGACATCATAACTGAAGGTCACGAAGGAGTTGTGTTACTTTGCAAGCGAAATATCGCATGACGGACGAAGCAAGGAGGATGCAAAAATAGACTAACACAGGAGAAGAGTGCATTCATGACCAAAAGACGTCTACGAGTATCAGAAATCGGACTTATTTTGTGGAACAAATTCCTGAGAAAGTACTTTTCCAGCACAGCATTATGTGGAACTGAATCATAATGAGAAAACCAAAAAGAAGAGCATCTATACGTTTGACATGTGGTGCTACAGAAGGATGTCGAAAATTATGTGGATAAAACAGTAATTGAGTAAGTTTTCCGCAGAATCGACGAGGAGAGAAATACACTAAGTAATCAAAAATACCTGTGCACCTGTTAGTGGGCTATTATGAGGTGTATCAAACTGCCGCCTTTACGAGGGCTAGAACTCCGGTGGGGAGACCCTCCATGAGGTGCCTGAATGTCTGTGGAAGATTCTTCCTTAAGTGTCGAAACTTCTTCCTCAAGAGAAGGTTGGTTGGTTGATTTGGGAGAGGGGACAAAACAGCGTGGTCTTTCGGCCCATCGGATTAAGGAAGGAAGTCGGCCGTGCCCTATCAAAGGGCCCATCCCTGCATTTGCCTGGAGCGATTCAGGGAAATCACGGAAAACCTAAATCAGGATGAGCGGACGCAGATTTGAACCGTCATCCTCCCGAATGCGAGTCCAGTGTGCTAAACACTGCGCCATCTCGTTCAGCCCAGAGAAGGCAGTGATATTGGATGCTATGGTTTCGAGAGTAGTCGGCGTTCTAACTCACCCAAAGATATTTCATTCGGTTTCCATCGCGACTTTGGGCTGGCTGGGACATTTGAGGAATGTTACTTTGTGGTGGTGGTGGTGGTTAGTGTTTAACGTCCTGTCGACAACGAGGTCATTAGAGACGGAGCACAAGCTCGGGTTAGGGAAGGATTGGGAAGGAAATCGGCCGTGCCCTTTCAAAGGAACCATCCCGGCATTTGCCTGAAACGATTTAGGGAAATCACGGAAAACCTAAATCAGGATGGCCGGAGACGGGATTGAACCGTCGTCCTCCCGAATACGAGTCCAGTGTGCTAACCACTGCGCCACCTCGCTCGGTAGGAATGTTACTGTCCACAGGATGCGTTGTCGTACTGACAAAAACAATCTTCGTCTCCGAATTCTTCCTCTACTGTACACAGTGTAGAATTCTATAAAATGTGTTTATATCCTCTCGCATTTAGCGTTCTATTAAGCGCAATACGGTAAGGACACCCTAACCACGAAAAATACCCCTATACCGTAACATCACCTCCCTCCTGCACTTTTGGCACTATATTCGCCAGATCCAAATTCCCCTATCCGATTTCTGCAAGATATAGCTTGAATCAACACTCCAGCTCAGTCGTTCCCCGTCCTGCACTATCCAGTGGTACCGCTGTCTGCACCACCTCATGGGCTGCTCAGCACTGATTACAGTTCTGTGTAGCTTATGAGGAACTGCTCGACCATAATGGCGATTCTTTTAACTCCCGACACGTAGTCATTCTGCTAGATGGATTGCTAGTAGCTCTTTGGAACTTGAGAGTGAATCTTCTGCTCATTTAAGGAGACTTTTACAAGCACCCTCCGCAATACTAAACGGCTCTATCCATGAATAGATCTACCTGGTCCTGGTTTGCTTTGGTTGATCCTTCGCGTTTCTACTACACAATCACATCTCTAACAGTCGACTTGCGGAGCTTTAAGGGGTTGAAATGTCCCTAACTGTTACTTTGTTTACGTCAAATGACCAGTCAGCGCGGCGTGGCCGAGCGGTTCTAGGCGCTACAGTCTGGAACCGCCCGACCGCGAGGGTCGCAGGTTCGAATCCCGCCTCGGGCATGGATGTGTGTGATGTCCTTAGGTTAGTTAGTTTTAAGTAGTTCTAAGTTCTAGGGGACTGATGACCTCAGAAGTTAAGTCCCATAGTGCTCAGAGCCAACCAGTCCACGTCCGAAGTCAGTCAGCTCTACCGCCGATCCATTGTGCTGTTATACTGCTTCTCTGCTGATAATAACCCGCCTCCTCTTACACTGGTTGGGACAGACACTTGTGGCGTGTAGTGTTCGACTTTGCGTTACATAGGGGTGTCCGGATACTTTTGATGAGATAGTGTATCTGGAAAAATTGACAATAAGAAGGGACGGGATGATGGGATATGTGTTGAGACGTCAAGAAATAGCCTGCATTCTACATGTGGCAGCGGTGTAGTGCGTAAACTGTTGGGGAAAACAGAGACTAGAATGTATCAAGCAAATAGCTGAGAACGTTGCATGCTAGTGCTACTGTAAGATGAAGAGGTTGGCACGTGGTAGGAATTCGTGGCAATTCTCATCAAACCATGAGGAATCCTGTTGACCCGGAAAAAAAAGCCTTCGACGTGAATGAAGATAAAACCTTGGGGTGAATTTAAACTTACGCTTAGGATTACTTAGCTTTCGTTTTCTAAAGAAAAGTTCAGTTTTACAAGGATGTATGTTGCAGATTCATGTACTTACGACCTTCAGGAAATAATTTTAGAAAAAATTTGAAGTTTTCATGTACCGTTCGCAAATGTTCCGTAAGCCTACCAGCGGACGCACGACAAACATCTACTCGATAGCCGAACTCTACCCACAGCTTTGAGAGCGTGTCTGGAGTTTATGCTTTCACCGTTGTTGCAAAGCAGCCTCACAGTTGACCCAGAGCTGTTGGAAGGGGAGGCAATCGGACGGATTCATTCACAAACCCACACAAAACCGTAACGAGAAATCAGGCGAGATCGCAGGCCAGTGTTGCAGGGCGTATGCCTCTTACCATCTATACTTGAGGCAGCTCAAAGTTAAGAAATGCTCTTCAAATCAGATGCGACTACGACAATACTCCGAACTGTTGAGAAACATATCGAAATGTTATCTGAATTGTGGTAAAAGCTAGTTCTCCAGCATGTCCAGATGTGTGATTCCTGTAATCGTCTTTTATGTAAAGGAAGACGGTCCCTAAATCGTTTGTCTAGGGATGACGCAAAACGTATAAAACTTTCGAGAGTCTCTCTCCTACGTAGCTATGGTATGAGGATGCTGCTTTTGTAACACCTATTTTTGACTTATTTTGTATCTGTATCGATATTTCTACGTCAATTTGTAGTATTGCTTATGTATAATGTATCTGTTATGGAAATTCTTTGACTATGTTTATATGTTTCAGTTATGTGACTTTTTGAACGATGTTGTTTAAATTATGCTTGTGAATTTAGATAACTACTGAAATGATCGTCATGTAATGTACTATAAATGACTTGGTCCATAATTATGGAACGTAGGTTTAAATGTAAAATATGTGGGGAAGCCACGCAGCTAGGGAAGTAGCCTGGCGCAGTGGAAAAGGCGTGGTCGGTGCGCAAGTGGCAACTCGTTCTTTGTGAAGAGTAAGGAGTCTGGGCTGAGCAGTGCTGTGGTAAACGCTTAGTTAGCAGCAGCGGATAATAGTGGCTCATATTCCTGTAGTTTAATGCCAGGAGACCTTAAGGGCAGTATTCATGGGCCTCGGATGCTGAATTTAGTTATACCATTATCAAGGCATGGTTTTTGGCCATATGAAATTATTATTTCGACACCAAGATCAGTAATAGGGCGAGGCCAACTGTACTGCCATGACTGCACCGCCGACTGTTTAATAGCCTTTGCAAATTGCACCACAAGTGCCACCAGCCTTCCAATAAACTGTTTAGCATTTGGCACTCTGTAAATGGACTATGTATTTGTGAAATTTGCTTGAATTTAATAGCAATAGTGGTATTACTAAGAAATCTCTTACACCCGTGATTATCCCAAATCACAAATATGTACAGGATTCCTATCATAGTGAATTTAATTCCGAGTGTCCTAATTTATTACGAAGATGTGTCTGAACTTGAATTTAACGTTGTGTTGTCATTTTCACGGGGAATTATAATTCTGATCAGGTCAAAGGACTGCTTATGAAAGCAAATTTCTTATTTAAAGAGTTATGGTTTGTTGTGCTTCACTTAACTAACAATTAATGATAACAATACTTACCTTTTCTGATACATACTGGTGTAGTTCTGTTAATGAGCATGGTTCTTCAAACCATGAAAGTTTAAGGGTCCTCATGTACCAGCCTAGTTATTTAATGCAGTAATGAAAAGGCTCCTTCAGAGCCAGTGTAGTTAGATTTGCATTCTGTTAAGTTGGCTCAAAACGAGTTTAAGAAAGAACTGTTTACAGTGTTATCTATTGCAATGCAAGCTGGTTAATGCACAGGCATAGATACCCTGTATTAGGCAATGAATTTATAGATTATGATCATTGGTAGACCCTTGATTTAAATTCAGAATCATTTCAAGCTTTTCCCTGTTCAGTATCGCTTCTAGTTTCATGTGTGTCATTATTTGGCTTTATGAACTGTTACACCTAGTTAGTTGAGGTACATGTTGAGAGGTATTGAAACATCCTTTTAAACAATTTTACAAGACTGTCCTTAACCTGATACACAATATTTTTTAGCGCAACGCAATCTGACTTTCAATAATCTCTACAAGAGAATGGCCCTGACTAACATTAACCTGTACTTTTCACAAATCACTTACCTCACAAAAATCTTGGTTACTCCCACTACTGCAATACAGCGAGCGCCACTGCTGCTAGCTAAATAAAAGATTCAAACTATGGAAGGCACTAACTACTGATAGGGATAGTTAGCAAATGAAAGATATTAATAGAGAACAAACAATGTATTTACCTTGATATCATCATTTATAAATATAGCAGTTCATGACAAATTTCAAAACTCCGCCATCTCTCTCCCCACATCCACCACTGCTGGCGGCTCACCTCCAACTGCGCAATGCTATGCGCTGTTCACAGCCAGCTGCCTAACACTACAATGGCGAGTATTACAACAATGCAAAGCAGCCCCAGACTGCACACAGCACAGCCAGTGATTTTCATACAGAGGTGGCGTTACCAATAAAAAAACCTAAACAGCCTACTTACATAGCCCCCATGCTCCCCACAAAAAATTTTACAAATTTTTTTGGGCACTGGCCAATACATATTTGTTAAAATTTTTCATAATCGTAATTACAATAACAAAGAAATCAAATGCACACACTTATTGATACAATGTTGGTCAAAATCTAAAATTTTCTCACAGTCCATAAAGACAGTCCTGATCATTCATCACATTGCAGTGTTTTTCTCAAAGTCTGAGCAGTAAAAGAAAATGCACACGGAAGTAGTGGATTTCCATGCAGTCTTGAAGAAGTATCGTTGTCCTTCCAACGGAAAGACAGTGCTGACTCTCGACATGCAGACAGGTCATGGGCCACAACAGAGCAAACCCACAGCGGAGTCAGTCGAAGTTTTGAAGAGTATTGGTGGGTAGGTCATCACAGAGCAGACCCACTGTAGTCCTGGTAGAGATTACGGTATTGGTGGGCCACCAGAGGCGCAGACCCACTGCAGTCCTTGCAGAAATAATGGTACTGGTGAGTCATCAAAGATGCAGACCCACTGTAGTCCTTGTAGAGATAACGGTACTGGTGGGCCACCAGAGGTGCAGACCCACTGCAGTCCTTGTAGAGATTATGGTACTGGTGAGTCAGCAACGACGTAGACCCACTGTAGTCCTCGTAGAGACGGCCAGCAGCCATCCGTTGTGACTGTGCAGGTGCACAATCACAATTGAAGAGTCTTGCGGATAATATAGCAAGTCCATAACCACCACTTGTGCACTCACAAAGTTTTTGGAATTGTCCTTAGAACCAGCAATGCTGTTATCCAGTCCCTTGCTGAATTATTAACACACGTGCAAACACTATCAGTCCCTACTTCTCACATATTGTCCATATACTATGACCAACAAAAACGTGTGCAGTGAAATGTAACTTACAAGTTGCTTAATTTGATGAACTGCTGTCAATTACAATTTTATAACATAAGAATACAATTACAAAGGTACAAAATACATCATTAAAGAACATAACAATACAGATAACATTTGTAGGAATAGGGGCTTTACAAAAGAATAGAAATAAACATGTACATCAGTGTTACAAAAATAATGACATAAGTACATACATAAAAGATCAGAATAACTTTTGAAACATCAACATCACATATGAGCATTAAAATAAAACAGAATAAATAATATCTAAGCATATGTACAAGTTAAATAACATATTATTAATGCCAATTATATTTGAGGATAACAGTATTCCTCATCATAGTGAATGTAGCTTAGTATTAGAAGAAGAAAAAATTCTATGAAACTACACAGAGACAGGAAGAAAACAAATACACAAGGGTACACAAACACATAGTGGGATAACACAATGGAAAGGACAGGGTTCGTTTTCAGTGTAACTTTTGGTACTGCAGTCCAACCCAAGACTTCATTCCATAGATCTTTCGTCTTATTTCCACATTTGTTTCCACCAAAAAAATCATATTCAAGCATGCTTTCTGTATATATATGTTCACATATTTCTTACCTCATTATTTATTTTCCATTATCTTACTTCATCATTTATTTCCAAGAAAATCCTACCTAAACCTGTTGTCCCTAAACCCTACCTTTTTTTTTGGTTCGTATCCTCTTTCAAAATACTGTTTTGGCCAAACCATTTTCTTATAGATTTTCAATGTATTTCTTCCAATTCATCACAACTTGTTCTCTTATATAGTCTACCCCCTCTTAAGCTAACTTAAATCTACTGAGCTCAGATATATATACCAAGGGACGAGGCAATGCAGCATCACATAAAACAATTAATATAAACAGCAATGAAAAAAAATGCAGATTTGCGAAGCAAGCAGCATTAAGAAATTAGCAAAGCAATTGTAATATTACAACTAATCTAAGGCAATGTGCAGCAAACAATAAAAATTAATCATTAGTAAAAACTGGCTTAACAGCGTAATACAAAGTCAAATTCAGTAACATTATGCCTGGCAAACAGCAGAAGCAAAAGCAATAAATTGTATCTAAACATGACAAAGCTCAAGCAGAAAAAATAGTACACTAAAGACAACAATGCATATAAGGGAAATGTATAATCACATCTTAATGTCTAAGTAATTAAAGTGGTGCACCACAAGAAGTTATTCTACCAAAAAAAATTACCCAGTAGTTGAAAAGAAAATTCCGTATGCAATTCCTGTGAAGGGAAATATCTTTTTATGCTCCCTCATTTTTTTGGAAATATATCACAAATATATTATTTACTGGATCTGGAGACAGAAAATATTTATATTAGTACATCTATAAAATTTTATTTTAACCAGTGCTGCAGTGCAGCTAGAAACTAGATATTAAACAAAATGAGTAAATAAATACATAAAGCTAGCCATATGGCATTTCTCTCAACTAGCACGACAATAGCCGTGAAATGTTGCGATGCTTTCTTCAAAGGAACGTCAATAGCGAGGATAATGGCCTCCCCCTTTTTTTTTTCTACCTGTGCCGCTGGAAGGCTAATGGCTTTTTTTTTCGGGCGGCTGTCGCCCAGCTGCGTGCCCACGACGCATTACGTGCAGGTGGTCACTGAACTTTCTTACCGAAATATTTACGACACCAGTTTCCGCTACAGTGACAGTCTCATATAAAAATTTCACAGGTCGAGAATTTACGTTGCAAATGTGTAGAAACAAAATCCTATGAATATAACAGTGTCCAAGAAATTTTCGCCGTCATTGTGATACATTCACGCATTTACACACATTTCATAACTCTTAAAGTACGATTCTTGGTTTCCAACATCCTTTTTCACAAGTCAAGAGTCCCTAACTTCTATCCATTATTCATATACATATAAACACGTAATCACATTCCTTATATAGCATCAGCTTATTGATCATAAACATACCTCAACAGCATAATACACATCGTCGTCGTAAAAATAACATCATAACACCTCAGTCAAATCTCAAAAACGTCGTAGCTTCCTCCAATAATTTCAAAACCTAAAAAATATTCTCTGCTCATTTCAATAGTATCATCTACCTCAAACGTACTTTAAAATCATGCTCCCTTACCAAATATATCATTCAAAGCTCTCATAGTATCACAATGGTTCTGAAAAAATATGAACAGTTCACAAAGTACAAACAACATACAATTTCGTAAGTGTGAAGTTATCCAACTGTGTAATTGCGTAAACATCTGTCACTGACGTAGTAAAAAGAATGTTTATTTCTCTGTCAAATAATCAGATAGCTGTGTAATTTATGTGTTGGAGAAATATGGTACCGATGTGTAAAGTTGTATAAGCAAATACCATATTAGCTAGGGTTCCTTGTGGTTGCCACACACATGGTACACAAAGTAAGCGTGTACCCCCCTGAGGATTAATGTAATTATACCCTCAGGTGTTACAGATTACAGCAATGGAATGAAATGTATCACGGAAAACCTTTGTATCATTGTACTCCAAATATCTTTAAAAATAAATATTTTAAGTATAAAATTAATCACTCAAATACGTGTACTGTAGCGCTAAACTGTGCGTCTTGTCGCAACATAATCTCTGTGGAAGTGTCGTAGTTATCGTCCTCCGAAAGCTAAGTTCTGCAGAAGTCAATGTACTTACCTCATGATAAACAAAAGTGAAATGCTTTGCGTATAGATATCGTAGTTATTACGCTTATTGTTGTGATGAAGAAAGTACTGTACTGTAACGTATTGTTGTGCCACGAAAAAGGCTGTCTCATTGTTGCTATACCACAAAAGTTACTACTAAAACATGTTTTTCTTTCCAAAAGAATTCAGAAAACTGTGCAGATATAAAACAGATACACCGCAAAAGCAACATTGTAAATTGTCACTCATTAGTAGCGTCGTGATAAAATCGTGTAGCTGTCACATAAACTAACCTCTGTGTCATCTGGTATCTCTCAGAAAGCACTTTAATTTCAGAATATATTTTCAAATAAACCAAAATGTTGCATTAAAATCTCATTAGCAGTACCGGTAAATGTTCTAAGTATGTGAGCCTTATAGTCGTTACGTAATCGTGCAACAAACAAGCAAGAATGCACACACACAATAACACTGTGTCGTCTGTTCACTATAACAATGCATTCGTAATTTCTGCTTAAATAAATTCTCTTGGTTCTTGATTGGATATTAGACTTCAAACATTGTTGCATGTTAACAGTTTCTTAAGTCTGACAAAGCATACTAGAAATGTGAAGTGAAAAGTTTTATGGCAAAGACAAAGTTAAAAAGCAGATTATCTTTCAATAAACGGTTTTACATGTGAAATGTGGTGTAAACCTTTACTCTTCCTAGTACGCAGAGTTTCAACTTCAACGCAATTATCATGTGGTATACGTCGGATTCTGTAAGGTCCATTGTAAACTAGAAAGAATTTGTGACTCAAGTGTTTCTTCTTATGTGACAATGAATGAGCTTTAATGAGAACTTTCTGACCAATATGTAATTTCTTTACATTTGCTTTACCGTGTAGTTTTCTCCTTTTGTCTGCTGCAGATTTTATATTTTTAATAGCCAAATCAATTATGTCTTTGTGTCGAAGTTTACGTGTATTCGGGAAAGGTACAAGCTCTCTGATTATGTTCGGTGGTTTTTCATTCTTCAGTACAAGAGTAGGTGGTAAAGCAGTGGAGTCATGAGGCATTTCATTCAGCACGTTTTGAAATAGGTGTAAATATCTGTCCCAATGCTGATGCTTTCTGTGACAATAAAGTCTGCAAAGCTTGTTGATTTCTTTCATAATCCGTTCGGAGGGGTTACAATGTGGTGAGTACAATGAAATAAAAACAGCAGATCTGAATTGCGGTCCGTTATCTGAAATGACTTTACTAACGTGTCCAACTTCACGTAAGAAATTTTTAACAAAGGCGTTGGATACAGACCGTCCAGTGGCTTTACGTAACGGAGTGAAATAAACAAATTTTGAAGTAAGTTCAACAGCGACTAGAACGTACGAAAATCCATTAGATGTTCTGACAAGCGGTCCCAAGAGATCAACAGCAGCAAATTTTTTTTAATTTAGAAGGAATAATAGGAAACAACGGAGCACGATGTGAGACAGTATATGGTTTCGCCTTTTGACAAAGTTTACAAATAGACAAGACTCTTCGAATTCTCTTTTCCATATTGTTAAAATAACAAGTCGTTCGAAGAATATGATAACATTTTCGTGGGCCAAAATGTGCATAGCTGAAATGAATGTACCAAATGAGCTTATTAACAAAATCGTCTGGAATGCAAAGTACCCATAGCTTGTCATCAACAGAGCAGCGTTTGAAAAGTATGTTGTTTCTAACCAGGTAATAATGCCGAATCTGAGTGTGTGTCTTTTCATGCCATTTACTTTTGATGTCTTTCCAAATCGGATCTTTATCTTGTTCATGAGCAATGTCCTTTAAAGATGTGGTGATGAAGTTTTCAAAGGCGACTTTCTGAATGTAAAGAATACTGAAATTTTTCTCGAGGTGGCCTTCAGTGTTACTTTTCTCAAGCCCAGCCGGTGCGCGTGACAGTGCGTCCGCAACAATGTTCTCCTTGCCGGGAATGTAGACTATTGTGAAGTGGAATTCTTGCAGAAACAATGCCCAACGTTTTAACCTGTCACGATTTAATTTTGAAGACATAAGAAATTGTAATGCACGATGATCACTGTATACTTTTACGTGCTTACCAGAAAGAAAGAAACGGAATTTGTTAAATGCCCAAACGATAGCTAAAGCTTCTAATTCAGTAACGGAATAATTTTTTTCAGATTTCGTTAGCACTCGGCTAGCAAAAGCAATGGTTTTCTGAACAGTAGTGTCATTTTCTATGGCTTCTTGAAATAAATGGGCACCAAGTCCGACTTTAGAAGAATCCGTGCTAAGGCAGAAATCTTGTGACAGATCTGGATGAGCTAGTATTGGCGCGTTAAGTAGAGATTCTTTCAAAGAACTGAATTCCAACTGTGCTTCTTCGTCCCAGTTCCAAATAGTATTTTTTCCAGTGAGAGAACAAAGTTTTGGTGTAACAAGAATTTGCATATTCAGAAAACGACGGTAAAAATTTACGAGACCCAGAAAACTGCGGACTTGTCTTTTTGTGGATGGAACTGGAATGGCTCTGATTGCTTCTAACTTTTCAGGATCCGGCTGAATGCCTTCAGAAGAAATAATATGTCCCAAAAACCTCACCTTTAACCTACCGAATTCAGACTTTTCCAAGTTAACTGTAATTCCAGATTTTGCAAAAATACGTAACAAACTGTTGAGGGTGCGATTATGTTGTTCCCATGAAGCTTCTGCTATTAGAATATCGTCCACATATAAGGTGATGTGACGTTTTAAGAACTCAGGTAATATGGAATTTAGCCCGCGAATGAATGCTGCTGAAGAAATGTTCAAACCAAAAGGAAGTTTCCGAAACTGATAACAAACGCCGAAGCAAAGGAAAGCTGTGTATTTTCTACATTCTGGATGAAGTTCGATCTGATAAAAGCTGGATCTGAGATCAATGGAAGACAACACGTTTACACCATTAAAATTTTGAAGAAGTTCTTCCAACGTTTGCGGCCTGTCTGTTTCAGGAATAATGATAGTATTGATTTGTCTCGAATCTAAGACAAGCCTGATCGATCCATTTTTCTTCTCAACAACATGTAATGGATTGTTGTATGAGCTTACTGCAGGCTCAATAATGCCCTCGTCAAGCATAGATTGTACTTCTGTTCTAACACGGTCCCTATAATGCGCCGGAATTACGTATGGTCTAACACAAAACTTAGTATGCTCACGAAGACGAAATTGGTATTGAAATCCCTTGATTGTTCCTGTTTTGTGAGTAAAAACTGTGGAATGTGCTTGTAAAATCTCAAAAAGGTCTTGCCTATCATTGTCATTACAATTCTCAATTGTTTGAATTTTATTCTGAATTAACTCATTAGTTTCAAATGCGCCATCGATATCACCCCTGTCAGTACTTGCAGAGTGATTGTTAGTGTCTAGTTCCGTAGAAAATTCCGAACTGTTGTCTAACAGAAGGTAAAGCCGATTAATTTCCTCGTCATGGTTTGAGAGCCAATCTTCAAATTTCAAAGCTATTGACTTACCTTCTTTCTCTAAACTTATTTCAGCATCGTGAAAGTTTAAGATTGCTTTGTATTCATTCAAAAAGTCTACTCCCAGTATAATTTCCGTCGACAATAATGGAACAATAAGAAAGTTCATAGAGAAACTGTGGCTTTGACAAAAGAATTCTAAGTTGGTTTGTTGGCGTACATCTACACTTTTTCCAAAGATTGCACCTTGTAATTTAATCTTACGTAACGGAAGTGTGGGGCAATCGTTCGATTTGTTGCATTTGCTAAAGGCTGTTTCACTAATTACTGAAATGGGACTGCCAGAGTCAAGTACTGCCGTAAATTTTACGTCATTTACTGTAATGTGAATTACAGGATATGCAATGTTGTTATGTTTTACATCGTGTTCTTGGAGTAAGATGTCCCTAATGTCTTCCATTTTTACGTAATTACTAGCTACGGCAGCTGCGTCGTTAGTTTCATACGTGTTTTTTGTGGCTGCGTGCAGTATGAGTCATTGCCTATTGTCTCTTTGTTGGCGCGCGTCGTTATTGGGATTTGGAGACCTAACTTCTACAAATTCACCGTGACGAGAGGGCCCCGCTCTGTTTGAATCCCGCCAGTTCTGATGCAATTCAGGTCTGTCGTTACGATCATATCGTCTGTCGTCATGTCGGTAGATGCCATAGTTTCTTTCTTGTCGGTCACGTGGTGGAGAATTTCTCCCTGAATCGTAACTGCGCGCTGGACCGTTGCGTCTAAAGTTATTCTGTCTCCCTTGATAATAATTATTTTGGTTCCCAAATTGTCTGTTTCTCTGATTGTCTCTGTGATAGTCATTACCGCGGAGAGGTGATCTTTCCCTGTAATTATTACTACTCTGCCAACGGTTGTTATACGGGTGGTGTCTGTTTCGGTCACGATTTGTGTTGTGAGAATAGCCTTGTCGCGTCCAGTTATTATTTCTTTCATCGCGGAATTGCGACGGATGTGATCTGTAATTGTTGTGCTCCTGCGTTCCGCGATTGTCAGTGTCAATTTCCAGTTCTTGTAACAGTCCCTGAAAAGCTTCAATGTCGTCTTTGCAACGTCCTGCCAAAATAATATGTCGTAAATGTTCAGGCAATTTGATTAAGCAAATGCGGATGAGTTCTGAGGGGCTGTATGGGTTTGAAAGATACTGAATCTTATGCAACATGTCTTCAAAATATTTGACAAGACTGGAAAATTCAGATTGTTCAAAGTGTTTCATCATCATTATGCTATGTTTTACTCGGTCTTGTGTAGCTTGAGACCAATATGCTGAGAGGAAGGCATGGTAAAACTCTCCTTCACTGTGGCAATCGTGAATGACCGATCGCATTCTTACAGCTGGTTCATTCTCTAAGTAGCCACACATAAATTCTAACCTGTGCTCCAATGACCAGTTGGGAGGAAAACAATGAGAGAATTGATGGAGCCACGCTTGTGGATGAATGTCGTTGGCAGAATTCTTAAACGTTTTGAATTTACGTGTAGTAATGAACAGCTTATAGTCAAAATCATCGTGTCGGCGAGTAGCATATCGGTCATTGTTACGTCGTGTCGGCGGTTCCATCTCAAAATTCGGTGCACATTGCCAATTTCTTTCATAACTTCCGAAATGCCCTGTGTTATTATTTTGCGACTTTTCCGTATTTCTAAGTCCCTCTTCCCGTGTTGGAGCGCGAGTGTCCTCTGAAATACGTAATTCTTGTATTACCTGTGTCAGCTGATCTTGTACTTCCCGGATTTCTCTTTGGTGTTGCGTATTAATTTGATTCAGATTTTGTTTCAGTTTCCTAATTTGTTCGCTCTATTCTGTGTCATTAAAGACTACCGGTTTTGTGTCATTCAGATCATCATCTACCTTTGTAGATAAGTTAGTGAACTGATCTGAAAGTTCGGCTACTTTATCCGATAGTGAAATTATTTCCTCTGTATGTTTTTCTGAACCAAGTTTCAGAGTGTCCATTTGTGTTGAAATCGTATCTACTGTGTCCTTTAAGTTTTCCTGAGTTTTTGCAAGTTGCATAACCGAATCGGTAGATGCAACTGAGTCAATTTTAGCTTGCAGGGTGTCGTGATTTTCATGAACAATAGTTTGCAGTTCTTTTATGGCTGCTTCATGATTCTGTAATGCATTTTCATGACGCGAAAAAATAGGTTGGAAATGCTCACAAATTTGTGTTTTTACGTCATTACAGACTTTTTGACATTTCGATTCGATTTTATGTAACTCAGTAGTTAAATCTTCACGTATTTGTTCAAGTGTGGTGTCTAACTTTTGAAGATTTTGTTCCATTGTGTCTAATTTTTGAAGCTTTTGCTGTGTTTGTCTCTGATTTTGTTCCATTGTGTCTAATTTTTCAAGCTTTTGTCCCATTTGTCTCTGATTTTGTTCCATTTGTTGCATTAATTGCAATAATAATGTATTAGTGTCTGGAATCTGTTTCTCTACGCTTTTTTGTAGTGCATTTTCACCGGCAACATTCACATTTTGACAAGCAGAAAATGTGTCTTGACTCATTTGAGAAAACGGTGAGAACCCAAAACCTGAGTCTACAGTATTTGCAGTATTGTGTTCTGTCATTCCCGATTCCTGAGGCGAGCTGTTGCCGACCGATCGATCGATAATGCTTTCCTGTTCACTACCTGTTTCACTGTCTACACCATTATTTGACGCCCGCTCCATTTCCCTATGCAAAGTTACCAAATTACTACTTTGAACATCAGTTAATTCATACTCGGTGGCGCTAACACACTGCTTTCGTCTTTACTGTCATTTCTCAGTTTACTTTGGAGCCTAGTGTTACGTTTTTCACACGCCATTATTGTCACAATATTTCACACGACAACACAGAAAAACACAATTTGAAGAGCAAAAATAGGAGAACACATTAACATAACACTGAAAATAATATCTAGTTAATTGCAGCTGCGAAATACTTGGTGCAAATCTACATGCATGCCACAACTGTTTTACTGTACAACAATGAAAAACTATAACTACAATGGAAATTTTCTCTATAATTACGCGCTGGCAATAAACAAAAGCTACACTAATTACACAAACTACAAGAAAAAATCAGAAGATTCCAGTGAGGTATCCTCGGCTAAGGGTCGACATATGAAACATCCCCTTTTAAACAATTTTACAAGACTGTCCTTAACCTGATACACAATATTTTTTAGCGCAACGCAATCTGACTTTCAATAATCTCTACAAGAGAATGGCCCTGACTAACATTAACCTGTACTTTTCACAAATCACTTACCTCACAAAAATCTTGGTTACTCCCACTACTGCAATATAGCGAGCGCCACTACTGCTAGCTAAATAAAAGATTCAAACTATGGAAGGCACTAACTACTGATAGGGATAGTTAGCAAATGAAAGATATTAATAGAGAACAAACAATGTATTTACCTTGATATCATCATTTATAAATATAGCAGTTCATGACAAATTTCAAAACTCCGCCATCTCTCTCCCCACATCCACCACTGCTGGCGGCTCACCTCCAACTGCGCAATGCTATGCGCTGTTCACAGCCAGCTGCCTAACACTACAATGGCGAGTATTACAACAATGCAAAGCAGCCCCAGACTGCACACAGCACAGCCAGTGATTTTCATACAGAGGTGGCGTTACCAATAAAAAAACCTAAACAGCCTACTTACAGTATATGTTGCTGTTTACTATCTCATTGGCCTTTTGCTTATCTGACTTACTAGTTAGTACTACATTTATCTACAAGGTTAGCCGGCCACTGTGGCCGAGCGGTTCTAGACGCTTCAGTCCGGAACCGCGCTGCTGCTACGGTCGCAGGTTCCAATCCTACCTTGGGCATGGATGTGTGTCATGTCCTTAGGTTAGATAGGTTTAAGTAGTTCTAAGTCTAGGGGACTGATGACCTAAGATGTTACGTTCCATGGTGCTGAGAGCCATTTGAACAGTTTTGCAAGCTTAGTTTACTGTGTTATAGTGTGAACAGATATAAGGCAAGAGTTCAGTCAAGGAAGGTTAGGTTAGCCTTAGTACTGCTTCTGCTTTATTTTGCTTGACACAAGAATACCTAATCAGGCTGGCGACCTGTTTTAATATGCAATGTTACAACTTACCTTTGTGCTGAGAGAACGCCTGTTCCTGATCCACCGTTTACTATTGTTTACACTCTGCTGGAGTATTTCGGAAACGATTCCCATTTTGATTGCTCTGTTTCCATTATGTTCTCTCACGGTCAAACTTTCAAAAATTCCTCGCAGAGGTATGACGTCAGCATCGATTATCGTTTGAGGTGGTCGGTGGTAGCAGTACATGTTCCACAAGTTATTGTTGCTGGCAGCCCACTTTTCCATTTAAATGGAACGTAGCTTTATCACTGAACACTAAATGTCAGAGGAAACTGTTATCTTCTCTCTCCAAGCCCTGAATGTATTCGCATAATTCTACACATTGTTTTCAACATTACTAAGGGATGTATGGCTTCCAAACGGAAATGTCGCCTCAAATCTACACAGACGCGGGAGGAATGGCTAGCTCCCGACTAGTAGGACGAGTATGCTTCTCTGGAGTATTTGCAGAAACCGTTGAATGCACGCTACGTCTTGAAGAGGCGCACGGGGGATGCTTGTGGATTTCTAATTACATAAACAACTGGTGTCCTGAAACTGTTCGAGCATAATCGAATGATTTTAGCTGTTGGAGGAGCACTGCTTTATCCTCGACGAAAATCACGTAATTAGCGAGTGACCAAGCGATATAGCTGCACGACAGAGACACCTACCAGCAATTACAAGAAACTTAAAGCTGACGCGAAGGTAATATTTTAGTTTTTATGCTTAACTTGTCCATATAGGAGATATAGTCTTACGAAAAGCCCTGTTCGCTTCTTTTAAAGTGCGACTCACAGGAATCCTTTCATGTTGATATTGTCTATATATTACCATTTGCAGTTAGAGTTTTGTAGCCGCGTACGCACTGTGTCCGCCTCCATGTCTGCTTGATCAGCGCGGCTGGCTGATATGCAGAAGAACCGGGTTTTCCTTGGTGGGAGGAGTAGAACGAAGACTCACGATGTTAAATTACGAGCTATTCGACTGAACAGAAGCGGCCCATAGTCACGAAAGCTGAAGAAAACGGGGCGCTGGCTATACGCCCTCCAATCGCATCTAGTGGCGCAATTGACAGAGGACGACATGGCAGTCGGTGTACCGATGCACCCTCCCCCTCCCAGCGCCTGCGGATGGCGTTTATGTACCCGGCTTCCACTAATATGAAGACGAATTTATTTTCCAAAAAAAAATTATAAGAAACCGGAACAAAATGGCAAATTTTCCCTACATCTAACGCTGTCTCAGTGGTGGATGCGACGACTTAATCTTTAACTCCATGTCGTCTACGCGGTATGTCTCGCAGAACGAAGTTTCCGTTACTGGCTTAAATAACCGACAGAATAGCTTAGTAAGATGACATCATTTTTCCGTGGTGAGTGTCGTGCATGCTGATACATAGTAAACTTAGATGTTTTACTTTTCCTCTTTAGCCGAACACTCTCCGTGATTAGCGTTTACGGCCAGTTAAAACTATGGGGGTCTGGTATTTGGGCGTCTCTCTTGGTCCTTTTCACTATTTATATCGTCACAAATCATAATCGCTTCGTATACTCCACCAAAGAATCTAAAGTTAAAAGATCTCAGTAATATGTCTGGATGCACTGGAGTCGAATCCTACGCTATATCATTTCTCCCTCCGTATCTCGATCTTTGAGAAGATTCGAAGGTCTAGAGAGAGATGACCTAAGGGCAGGCCGAAGCTTTGAGTTAGTTTGTGAGAAATGTAAAATAGTGGAACCGCAGTGCGCTGCCAGATATAGGCTGGAGTCCTGTTTGCGTATGGAGTCCCGTTTGAGTATGCAGATTTCACTTGTCGCAGTGCCCATAGAGTAACTAATCGGAAGACAAAGTAATGACCTGATGTGTCTATAAGTTAATTTAGGCGCATGCTTATGGAGACAAACAATGAGACTCGTCGAAAACTGCGTGGTTTGTGCCCACGAAGGTGGTATAGTGAATGGTAAAATAGAAAGATGTCATGTGTTGCAAGTGTTGTACTGTGAAACAAGTGATGGAATTCGTAGGAATATAACTCGGCAGGTAGGAATGACATACTGGCCGAAGTGTAGCATTTAGAGCTGGTCGTGCGTCATGACTGTAACGGCTCACTCGACAGAGCACTTGCCTGCGAAAGTCAAAGGTGTCAGGTTCGAGTCGTGGTCTAGCAGATAGTTTTAATCTTCCGAGAAAATTCATCACTACTTTTATATTCCGCAAGCCACCATACGATTTGTCACGCAGGACACACGTTGTACCAAGATAATCCATCTTATTGGTGGATCTGGCGATGTTTTACCTGTAAAAGGAATGTTTTCATGTGTCTGTACAGAACAAAACATCTAAATCCACTGATAATTACGCTAGATGAAGGCTGGAGGAGATAATATGTTTCTTGATTCGCATTAGGACGTAAGATTACAGAATTTTAAATGTAAGTCTGCACGCAGTCCACAACGTCTATTTTGTAGACTCTACCACTGGAGTTCGGTGACAGTTATTGTAAGACACAGGATGATGTAATTAATTCAGTGTTACCCGAAGATAATCTGTTAATCGAAACTAATGGTGAATAGACGTTTACCTCGTCAAAATCGATGGGTGGTTATTAACACGATTTTCTTCTAATATTTGCCATCTGTGAGACACAACGTACACAAAATGTATTTAAAGGTTTTGTCTCATGAGGGTGACCTCCTCAGGTGATGTTTAAACATCTGTAGGTTTCATCTGATAAATCGTAGTGCAGCATCTGCCGGTCCCACCGCCACATTATGTGATCGTTACAGGTAAATGACTCTGCACACATATTCACATTTGCTTCCTTATTGGGAATGAGACCAGTAACAGATCGGCTATCGTGTAGTCGAACGCTATCGTGTCGTAAGCATCTGCAAATCTTCCTGGAGTTCGGAACTGTTTCATAACGACGTGACTTCCTTGTACACAACGACGTTTTCCGCGAAACCCCCTTGAAGAAGCAGGAAACGTTTATCAAGTAGTCTTTATCACAAACGGCAACATCCTGGCACCTTGCCTGGGATATGCCGGACGCATATTTTCCTTCTAACGATGTCCCAACCACAACGAACGACGTATCGTAGCAATGTTTCAGTCTGCTTGATGAGACTTTAGTGCGATGGAAAGTATACATTTTCTCAACTAGGTCGTCACATAATTCATGCGGAACTGAACGAAAGGCTGTCTGATAAGTCAAGAAAGAAGGTATGAATTATAGTGCCGCTATCTGTAGTCTCATGGTTCTCTTTGAACAACTATTGAAATGTTCGTATCGTGCAGTCGGTGATTAAAGGAATTCATGTGAACCCTAAAGCGCTTTCCGCTCTCTCCAAAAGAAGTCAACATATGTGAACGTGAAACTTGTTGCAGGGCTCTACAGTGGGATAGCTCCTTCGTATTATGGATCTGTCCTCCGCACTGGTATGATCTGAATCTTTTCCAATCACGTATCCCAGTGACTATGACAGGCATTTTACACTGTCTAGTGACATTAATGTAACCACCTGTCAAAGTAGTTGTGTGGTTCCGAAGGACTGATGCGTAGTTGTGTTGATCCACTACGCCTTCCAGAATGTACCAAATCGCCCACACAATACCAGGAAAGCATTCCTTAGACCGTAACGCTCATCCTCCAGTCTGGACCCTTCCGACGACTGTATCAGGGTATTTGTTTCCATATGTTTTGCGGCCTACACGGCATAGGCCATCTTTCCGAAGGTGCATAAAACGTGATTCGTTTGAAAAGACCATCTGTCACGGCTCAGTGGATGTCCTGCTGCAGAACTGGCGTGCAGTTTACAGTCTTCGTCATCAATGAGCAGCAGGCAGCATTGGTGCATGAACCAGGCGTCTCTTGCAGTGGACGATATGCAGCAACTTTCGCTGAACGGGCGTTCAGGAGACAGCACTGGTAGCTCCTTATGTCATCTGGGCGATCAGTTGCTCAACAGTTGCACGTCTATTCGCCCGTACACGTCTCTGCAGCTGTTCTTTACCACTGTCATATAAGCCCGTGGTGCAAAACACTCGCCTCGGCGCCGGTTTCGGATTGTGTCATTTCGCCCCGCACGGTACATTTCAACTACGTCGTCACACGAACGGTTTATAAACTTAGCCGTTCCAGTAAGGCTTCCACTCTTGGCCCGAAAGCCAATGATCATGCCCTTTTGGACGTCAGACAATTCGCTCCGTTTAATATACCCTCCACTGCGGGTACTGTCACCAGCCGTCTGTGAGTGGTTATTTACGTTGACGCTGTCACATTTAAATTAGAGATTAATCAGGTGTCGATGAGAAGGTCATTAGATGTAGAGCTCAAGTTCAATTACAGAAAAGACGGGAAACAAAATCTCTATTTAAAACGAATAGTCCTGGAATTCACGCTGTTTACGGAAACCACGGAAAATCTCATAGGAGAAAGCCGCACAACACTTCGAAACCCTCTACTCCCAAATACGACTCCACTGCCTGCCAATGGTAGACCACCGCGTTGTTGACTTGCTCAATTTGTGAAACCCTTTATCTCGAATAAATCGTCCAAGTTTTCTGAAAATTTAAACGTTTGTTTGTCTTTACTTTCACATCACATCTACTGATTTCCTTTCCATTCCGATAAGTACTTCGTGGTGCGTCGTCTTTTCTAGTTTCTTACTTACTTTCTTTCTTTCTTTTATATTTTTTTTCTCGTAGAGTGTACGCAATGCGTTCAAAATGCACCAATGCAAACAAACGATGCTCTGTGACTGAGCCTATCTCCCAGCACATATTTTTCTTTAGCGCTCAGTCGTTTGAATGAGAAATAATTTTATGTCCGTATACTTGATATTCAGAAATACGAAAGTTTATATCCAATAAAGACTTTTCAAGAGAATATAGTATCTATAATTAGAAATGACCATTCAGACCATTCATGACTCACGTAATCACTGTAGTAACTGTTGGACGAATAACCAAAACGTACTTTTCAATAGATAGACGAAGACAGTGTTCTTACTTTTATCCACATTGCCAACGGAAAATCTATTTATATCTGATGGCAAACTACCGTTTCAGATAATGAAATTTATTCCTGAAACCCGGATTTACCACTTATTGCGAGCAGTTTTCTAACCAGTTACGTTTTCCGAGCACACTCCCCAGACCGACCTCAGCTTTCACATGTCACACACTTATCTCTTTATTCACATAGATTTATTTTATTCGCATAGATTTATTTATTCTCATAGATTCATTTACCTACACACGCACATCCCGTGGTTCGCTGCAGGTTTTAGAACCAAGACAACAAGAAGTCATGTTCTATCATTGTCGTTTTCGTCGCAGGCCCATCTTCGCCTTATGTATATTTATGTTCGATGACGAACTACAATCAAGTACAGAAATTTATTCCAGAAATTCGACTTAACTGTAATAGATACAGACGTACTATCTAAAGTGACGTATGAAAACTGGTGCCGGACGGAGACTTGAACCCGGATTTCTCACTTATCCCTAGCAGTCGTCTTACCGCTCAGGACATCAGATTACACCTATCTATTTCCTTTCATAGATTATTAATTCATTTATGCACACTCGCACATCTCGTGATTCCACTGCATGTTTTTCGAATTAAGACAACGAGAATTAATAGTGTGTGAGATGAAATAGACAGGTATGTGACATATGAAAGTTTGGGTCTGTCCAGGGCTCGTGTTCAGGTAGCCTAAGTGGTAGAGCGAGCGATCGCGATAAGCGGAAACTCTGAGTTCGAATCCCACTCCGGCACAGATTTTCAAATGTCGCTTTACGCAGTACAACTAGTTCCATTTTAGGAATGAATTTAAATGGAAAATCTGTTTATGTGAAGTTCTGAGCAGTTCATCACAACAATAGAGAAAATATAAAACAGATACTACGATAGTATGAAGGTTTTCCACGGACAAATCATATTTGTATGTAAACGAATTCCTTAAACAGATGTTTCAGGACACATGACGTGTGCATTTATGAATATCAAATAAATTTGTACACATAATTTACTAGCTCGGATGAGCGCATAATGGAAAAATTTGCCTACGTGTGTACTCAGATCTTTGACATCGCATGCAAGAGTTAAAGAGCTTACCACTGACAATGGGAAGGCCTCATACACTGCCAACTGATTCGCCTGCTACCGGTATTTGTGAGGTCCAAGGTGTACGTCCTAAAATGAAAGACTTTTTAGATATTTTGTCTCAACTCCCCTCCGTTCATGAGGAAGCCACACCTAAAGTTGACAACGTGCAATCGCCTCAAAATTGACAGGATAAATAGATAACTGAAAACTGAGCATTTGCTATCATCATATATGTTGTATTCAAACGCATACATTCCTAGTAATCGAGGAAATAAATTTTCACGACTGCCGCTTATGTTCCCATAACTTTTCATCGAATGCGCCACTAGCGTATAGACAATGGAATCTGACTGGAGACCAGAGAAAATGTGTTGGAGTCCCAAATGCTCTGAACTTTCTTTTTTCGTTTGTATTTTTTTCGTTCCGTTCGTAGAAATATAAGGATTAATAAGGTGACTAAATCAATAAGGAATAATAAGGCAGGTAAATAAATTGCTCAAACGGCTTTGATTAGTAAACAATTAAAAGTTTAATCCTTGTCACTTTACAATGGTTCTTCCACTCACTCTTTCAGATGTACTCAGTTCCCTTCGAACATGATGGAAGTTACTTCTGATACAAACATTCGAAGCAAATATACTCCCTGCACTAAGAACATCTAATGAATCGAATCTTCGCGTAACTACATCGTTCCTCCCAAAGAGGCGGCGGAAACAGACTTGGTTTACATTTAGAAGTATTTCTTTTTTGAGAATTAATTTCGATGTATACCAAGCATACTATAACATTTCCTGAAAATCGGTGCTGAAAAAAATGTTCAGATGTGTGTGAAATCTTATGGGACTTTACTGATAAGGTCATCAGTCCCTAAGCTTAGACACTACTTAACCTAAATTATCGTAAGGACAAACACACACACCGATGCCCGAGGGAGGACTCGAACCTCCGCCGGGACCAACTGCACAGTACATGACTGTAGCGCCCAAGACCACTCGGCTAATCCCGCGTGGCTCGGTGCTGAAAACTGATCATGAATTATGCTGTGAATTGCTATTACATCCGTGCGGTTATGCAATTCTGCTGAGTTGCTGACGGTAATCTTGAATCTTCTAAATAAAGCTTACAACTTGGCGATAAAAATAAGCGTAACATGGCTGGCACACAGCTGTCCATTTTTACAGTATTGTCCTACCGCCCAAGTCGGCTGACCCTCGTCGCCTGTAAACAAGCTATTGTTCGTGGCAGCATTAGTTTGTCCACTCTAGGAATCCCCTATCCGACCTATCAGACAAAACTTGTTATCGGCAACATATAGTTTTAAAATGTTCTCCAGATATGTTCTGTAAACTCAGTTTGTGAATTTATCGAATTTTGCAGCAAATGATGTAAGCATTTTGTAAGAGTTGGTTAAATTATTGACCTCTTGTACACACCGTGGACCAAATTAAATATGAGTTTCTTATAAGCACAGGGAAATCTTAGGCAACAATTTTCCGGACGCTATGGTGGAACATTGAGTCGCATGCAAAGACGTTATTTTAGTTGCCTAAACTACCTTTTGAAACAAGGATTCGTTTTTCTCCCTTAAGGGTTAACGTCCGTTGTATGCTCGTCTTCGCAGTGGTTTACTCGGAATCGTTTTCACACAAAGAGGCTTAAGACTTTACATCTTTATTTATTCAAGTCGTTTAGAAATTTTTTTGCATCTCTTGTTATTATCCCTCGTTGATTAAATGTACTTATAGGACCACCTATTCCTACCAGTTTCAGTGCGAGAAAAATGCAAACGAAAGAAAAGGAACTGGCGAATGCGCTTGCAAATTGAACACAGTTCAGAACTGTAGTTGAACAGCGTTTATCATATGGATACATTCGGGGCAGTCTTAAAAGTTGCTTTCTTCGTTTTCTAGGAAAATGGGTATCTGCGGACCCCATGTTAATCATGATGAAAAACGTTCAGTTTTTAATTATCTGTCTATCATGTCAGTTCTGAGTTGATTAGACGTCATAGAATTCAGGTATGGTTTACTCGAAAACGGTGGGTTATTAAGCCAAAATATCTTAATCCTTCCTTTTAGGTTCTACACAAGCGACCTGCCAAATATGAGCCAAATCGGTTGGCTATGTCTGAGGCCCTGTCCTTATGAGCCTCCAACGCTCCACAGTGACAAACACATATAAAGTGTATAAGAACTACAGCGATCAATCTTCGAACGACATTTCCTCGATAGTGGCTGCTTGCGTCCTATGCCTTTGCCTACTGCAAGTCTCAGTCATGAACTTGACGTATTCTAAATGAGGATCGAATCGTTGAGGGGACGTTCTCACCTGTCCTTATTAGTGAAAATTCAATGAGTGACAAGCTCCTGGGCATAGTCCGTTGACTGAGAACTGTTGGCAGTAGGACGTCCGGGATCCCCCTGCAGTAGCAGCCTTGTCGAAATAATTGTGGGATTACAGTGAAGGGAGCTATCTAAATCATAATGACGAAAACATTCACCCATATGTACCGAAGCCGAAGCTACGAAAGGGTTACGAATCTAAAGTTTTTACTTGCGCATGTTTCTCACTGTTCTCCGACTCATGACTGAAAATTTATCTGTAACTGAAAGGCACAGGCCTTAAAGGGGGAGTAATTTTTCTGAAATCTTAGGACAAAAAGCAGCATTTCGGGATGTCTAACTGTCTATCCTACTGTCATGTTCCGATTGACTGCAAAGACAACAAAAAAATTATTTGTTATTATTATTATTATTTTCGTTACAGTCATCTATGGGCTACGTTTACACAACTTCCCTCACTTTCTAAAGTTCTCTTCCTTTCTCTTTCGCCAGTACTCCTTCATCCGTTGGCGCCGGCCGGAGTGGCCAAGCGGTTCTAGGCGCTACAGTCTGGAACCGCGCGACCGCTACGTTCGCAGGTTCGAATCCTGCCTCGGGTATGGATGTGTGTAATGTCCTTAGGTTAGTTCGATTTAAGTAGTTCTAAGTTCTAGGGGGCTGGTGGCCTCAGTAGTTAAGTCCCATAGTGCTCAGAGCCATTTGAACCATTTTCACCCGTTGGCTCACTCGTGCACGTTCCTCTGCCGAGAATACTCTGTTCTTCCTTATTTTCTCCTCGAAGAAATCCTTTAACTCCGCAACCTTTTTCCTAAAGATCTGCCTGTTCACAATTTCTTCTGTCGTGATACCGCATTTTTCTAGATCCCAGTACACTTCTTTCACCCATGCAACTTGTGTCTTCCTGTTCTCCTGGAAGAGAAGAATCTTGTTGGCGAGCCTCTCTGATTCCATTCTTTTAATATGTCCATAGAAAGTCAGTCTTCTTTTATTCATTGTGGTGGTGATATTTTCTAATCGTTGATAAAGTTCTTGATTTGATCTTAGACGGAAGGTAAATTCATTATATATTTTTCTAGGCCCAAGAATTTTTCTAAGAAATTTTCTTTCTTTCTTTTCCAAGTCTGGAAGTCCCTTCCTGACTATTGACTCAGATGCATATAAACATTCAGGTTTGACGACTGTGCTGTAGTGGTGGAATTTGGCCTGGTATGAGAGTGATTTGGATTTGTATCTGTTCTGACACCATCTGAATGCTATTTCCATTTTTCTTGCTCGTTCTTCAATTACTGCCTTCTCATTGTTGTTTGGAGTCAAAATCTTTCCTAGGTACTTGAAATTCTGAACTCTTTTGATGTCGCCATACTTGGTCCTCGATGTCCAGACTGGATCAGTGGCATTTATGTTGATATATTGTGTCTTCTCAAAAGATATTTGCAATCCTGCTTTCACTGCTGTTTCCTTGAGGGCTTCAATCTGTTTAGTTGCAATTTGCAGATTCTCTGCAAAAAACGCTGTATCAACTGCATACGCGAGGAATTCAAATGTAAGCCCAGACTGTTTGCGGCGTAGTCTGATTCCTTTTGGAAAGTTGAACTGATACACTTCTTTTCGCCATTCCCTGATAACTTTTTCTAAATCACAGCTGAACAAGATCAGAGAGAGACTGTCTCCTTGTATCAAACCTGTTTTGATCTCAAAGGGCTCTGACAGTTCTCCTAAAAATTTAATTTGTGATCGGATGTTTGATAGTGTTTGCTGAATAAGCCTGGTTGTCTTATCATCTATTCCAAATTCTTTCAGCACTTCTATTAATGTGTCTCTATCTACGGAGTCGTACGCCTTTTTAAAGTCCACAAATGTCATGATCACTTTCTTATGAGCTGCTAGTGTCTTTGTTTTGATTAAGGTTTTGATGGTAAAGATCTGCTCTGCACACAATCTTCCTGTCCTAAAGCCGGCTTGATACTCACCTAGTTATTGATCTATGTGTTGCTCTATTCTATGTTTGAGAGCAATGGCAAGGATCTTGTATGCTACAGGTAGAAGTGATATTCCTCTGTAATTATTGACATTGGATTTGTCTCCTTTCTTGTGCAACGGGTGGATAACAGCATCTCTCGATCCTTCTGGGATCTCCCCCGTGAGCCAGATTTTTTGAAAGAGTCTTTCAAGTCGTTTCAGGAAACTGTCTCCTGCGTACTTCAAAAGTTCTGCAACAACTGAATCTTTGCCAGACACTTTGATTTTTCAAGCCCCTATGATCTCTCGTATTTCCTTTTCATCTGGTGGGGTGGAATCAGAAAGTTTGTTTTGTGGTTTCTGGAAGCTTAATTTTTCTGGTGGTGGGTCACAGTTAAGTTACCATGGAAGCTCGTTCTGATGTCATGACACTCTGAATTATCAAGGTAAGTTTCCAGGTGTTCTGCCGAGTTGTGGTTTCCGTTTTTTATACACTATCTCGAACAGAACCCAACCATTTTATTTAGTTGCTGCGACTTTTGCTGTTACGTGTATTTACTGCCTCGACGCCAACTAGACTGTGACCTATTGTTGATCTCACACCGCTGTTAGTAGCCGAGCTCGATTCCCGATACACACTATGCCCTTTGGTGCTGTTAAGGAAAAAACATTACTTAGACAGAAAAGACAGAAGGGGAGAGTACGTCATCTGGTGTTCAAGAAGGGAGTGAAAATTTTGATCAAATGGTATGTTATCTATAGGGCAATAAATTATTTAATGTTTGTGTAGGACATTCCTGCGTATGAAGAAAGGTACACACAAATGCAGCAGAAGTTGAAACGCTTAGAGGTAAGAAATCACCCAGATTGCATCACATCTCGAACATGAAGCCACTCAGGAAGTGAAGCTTAGTAGAACAGGAGTTAGCCTTTTTAATTCTTCTCGGCGTGTTGGAATTATGAAATGTGCAACCCCACTAAAATTGAATTCGGTTCAGTGCCAAGTAATAGAGGGTATTTATTGGATGGATTTTAATGGATGCTTATTTCATATACCGGTGCACTTTGCGAGCTAACATCCCAAAGATGTTCGGACTCACATGCGTCTGCTCTTCGTCGAAATGTCTTGGCTCAAACTCATCTAGGGGTTGAACCGCACGTGTCACATTACACGCCCTAAATTAGACACTTGTGACCCTTTGATTAAATTGTCTGGCTGATGTCAAGTTTGCGAAATTGTATGAAACAAAGTTAATGTAATGTATAATTAAAGTAATAATAATACCAGAAGCTAAATTAACGACCCATAAATGATGTAGGCCACACAGTTGCAATTTGGTAAGAATAAAGTTTATTCAGAAAGAAAACTAATAGCGAAAGTGATCGTATTTAGAAATTACTATTACACTCTAGCGCATATCCATTTGACACAGTTCGATCATTCACAATCTCATAGCGAAACACAAGTCCAATTCTCCACCTCGATATTTACACGAAAAGTTAGAGTTCACACCAGGCGCGCGGCTGCTCACTGTTCAGTGATAAGTCCCGCGATACCCCACAACGCGAAATTTTCTAAGTCGTTTCACTTCCTAGCTGCCTAAAGACCGACTGTCCACTTTCACGTCTCAATCCGAGCTGTCCCCTTTGGTATCTAGACCAGAACTGTCGGCTTTCGCGTCTGCACCAGCATTGTCCCTCTGCCCGTCGCCGGGCGCGTATCCCGCGCGCCGAATATCCTCGCTCAACTAACTAGGGCAGTTCCCATCCCTGAAGCCGTCCATCTGATTAGCTACAACTTGTTCTACATCGTTTTACATTTTAACATATTTAAATAATAAAAGCTTGACCAGTTTCACGTTCTAAATAAAGTAACAATAATATACATTACATAATAAACGTTAAATTCTTTTACATAAAACCAGTACAATTTCCTTCTAAACTTTGAATGTCGCGGCCAGTAGCGTTGCACCAATGTGCTTTCTGATAAATAAATAAAGAACAAAAGTAACTATTATGCACTAAACTTTACAACAAATATTCTATTACCTAATGTTTCAATGAGGTGTCATGCTGTCATCGTTCAATGTGTTTTGTGTGGAGGAAATGATGATCTGATGCTTAACTGAAAATACTGATAATTACTATATCTTTTAAACCAATTAAGTTACAGAGTTAATATTTACAACGTAACAGCGCTTCTATATGAAACGTCGATCGTTTAGATCCACCAAAGCTTTCAGATTTTAGCATTCAGGTCTTTGTTACAAAACTCGTTAATTTCACTTTAACAGTAAATCCTAAACTATTATAGGTATGTTCAATATTCAAGTTTTATTGGGATCACCATGAAAATTTATAGAGGATGGCAGATTAGAATTACTGTGGCTTCATTCCCTGAATTACTACAGAATTAAATAACTTTCATAAATGTTTCCCTTCATGACCGATCTTAGGTCCGCCATATTTAACACTGCCACGTCTATCTGGCCACAGACAACTTCTACTGGGTTTCCCTATGTTCTCGTATGTCTCATTCACATACTACAGCGCTTATGCCTCAATAGACAATGAACGCCTGTGATTTTCCCCATGTCGTGGTAAATTTTCGCCCTTTGTGGCGCACGGTCCTGGACGACAGGGTTCGTTTCACAATTCCTGTAGGCTGACTCTTTCGGCGATACGTTTAAATGAGATCGCAATGCTCGTTAACTCACAACTTGTGAATAGTGCACATAAGATTGAATGAATAGTCTGTTGAAGGGAATGTCGATTTAGCCGTGCAAGGGAGCAAAGGGATACTTTATGCGTCTATTCAGCCCCTATAGTTATGCCCATGGAAGAATGGTGCTCATGGGGTCGTTTTGTTGCGCTGAGGGAACGCTAGAGGAACCTTGAGAATAGGGAGAGAATGGAAGCAGAACAGGCAGATGAAGGTGAGTCGGGACGAGCGAGCGCTGACAATGGAAGATGCTTTACACGTTATGTTTCAGAGAAGGTAGGGTGTATCGCAGCCACTGCAACGCAAGGAGTGAAATATGATCAAAGGAAGCACAAATGATGAGCGAATAACTTTTAGAGGAACGACGCAGGTGTGAAGTGACCGAAACATCGAACAGCAGGGAATGTAAACATCGAGTCGGCCGCGGTGGTCTCGCGGTTCTAGGCGCTCAGTCCGGAACCGCGCGACTGCTACGGTCGCAGGTTCGAATCCTTCCTCGGGCATGGGCGTTTGTGATGTCCTTAGGTTAGTTTAAGTTTAAGTTTAAGTAGTTCTAAGTTCTAGGGGACTGATGACCACAGATGTTAAGTCCCATAGTGCTCAGAGCCATTTTTTGTAAACATCGAAGGCAAGTGCAGTAATTAATAAGAACGCCCTGTAGCTACGATTTAATTTAGAAGGCATGTAAAATAGTGTGTATCTTATTCTGGCATAATCTGAAAAAAATGTTGGGATTAATGATGTGTGTTTTTTGTCATCAGTAATCAATGTTGCATGCATGGAAGTGCGGTGTGGGACCTTCTAGCAAAAGAAAACTGAATTCAGAGCCCTAGTGCTCGCTCTTAGCCATGGTATTCCATAGAAAATGAATACAGAAAGGAAGTGAGGACACTGAAGAACGGAGGTGAAGTACATGTAACGTTTCGTTACCAAAGGTCGGACATCAGATTAAGAGGAGGTGAGTGTAGGTGCGTTTTGTTTCATTGATGTGTTGTATAGCGTTCAAGTGGAATTATGAGTGAGTATATCCACATGAGGCAGCCGAGAGAGTTTGTCTACACTTCTGGACTTTTTCATTATGTTCTGTAATTGCCTTCGTGGTACTAATGGTAAAGATTTGATATCTTGTGAATGTGCCATGTATCTGTGAGCTGAGCGATTTATTCATGCAAGTTACTATGGCGAAAATTAAAAATAATTTATAATGTTTGAATCGAGCTAACCAAAGATAACTTGACTCAGTTTTAAGAGAATATTTTTGTCGATAACATGAGTAGATTAATAACGAGTTGGTGGTGGGTAGCTCCCCGTTTGTGTTGTTAGCACTCGTCCATCTTACATCCAATGTCAACGTAAAGAAAAACAAGAGAGAGTGATGACAGAATATTTCTTTCTCCTTTGATTATACCGTGAACCGTATTTCGTCATACGTATATTGATGAGATTGCATTTGTAGGTGGTTACTAGTAAATAAATAAGGCATGCACTTTGCCACACTTGTTATGGCGGAACATAAGTAGTTGTAAGTTATTAAAAATGGAATTCCTTTTTTAACTGTTTTGATTTCGGAGGACAGACATGTTAGTGTGGTGCATTTAAGTTATTCTGTCATATTTATTGTATGTGATTAAGGAGACCGCTGCTTTGTAAAGCAACTATTCGATTTAGTGTAATGTAGGTCTCTTAAGTGCAATGATGAAATGATTAACGTGAATTTTAAATACATATATTAGCATTTGTTAGTTAGCGCCACTAAGGTATTATTTGCGTATGTATAGGTTAAGGAGCTTGTCGTTCACAATTTCGCTTTTCTCATTTTAATATAATGTAGTATACATTTTAGTAGGCAAGTGACTACCAGACAAGTAATTGCAAAGTATTGTCTAGTACGCACAGAGTTCAAAATGGTTCAAATGGCTCTGAGCACTATGGGACTCAACTGCTGTGGTCATCAGTCCCCTAGAACTTAGAACTACCTAAACCTAACTAACCTAAGGACATTACACACATCCATGCCCGAGGCAGGATTCGAATCTGCGACCGTAGCAGTCGCACGGTTCCGGACTGCGCGCCTAGAACCGCGAGACCACCGCGGCCAGCACGCACAGAGTAGTAAACTTTAAAAGAAGACGTGAAGGTGAAATCGGATGCTAACCCCCATGAATGTGAATGTTGCAAGCCACTTACGTTCGTCGGAGTGAAAGAAGGTGCTTTTAGACTGATGGGCTGGCTCCGCCGATGCATTCATGAGCAGACCCATAACGGAACGCTGAGGGGCGTGTCCTGCTCAGGGCTTTCTGGTGGGTTTCCCGCTGAGAGCCGCAATAGGTACATCCCGTAGTCTACGGCAGAGCACACTGGCACTGCTGGTCGTCGCCGCTACCTGCCAAGCCGCCCAGCTGATGCGAGGGGCGCATCCGCCAACCCAGGGACAGCTTTCTGAGGGTGTGTGCATCCCCACTTTCCTTAGCGAAGGCGAAAGAGAACTCACGTCCAGGACGGCATGGGATCATAATTACTCAACAGAAACAATCGACTCCGGTGTTTTGTGACGCGAGGTGGAGGTGAGACCCACGAATTGGAGCAGCTACAGAGACAATGACTCTAAAGGTAAGGTTGTTTGGGAAATTGTAAACATGCCTGGAGCAGAAATAGTGTTGTGGACGATCACATTCAATGAAGAGGCAACTGCTAGTATCAGAACTATTGAAATTTTGAAGAGTTCGTAATGGTTCTTTATTTACGTGACCATTACGGCACTCCAGCCCCAATTCTCGATACCAGTAATATCGTACAATTTTCTGCGAAGTAACAGATATATTTTTGTGACAATTTTCGCATTTGGTTTTATTAATGTATAGGTACTCCGATGTATCGATATATTACAGTGATATGGTTCTTGCGTGTATTCATTTCTGTGAGACTGTCAAAATCTTTGACTTACTTGTAACCGTTTTGGTGCGAATGCGCACAGAGCAGTCTTTGTTTCACTTTGCAGAAGTTAAGTTGTTATTTCGCTTTGTAAAAGAACAGTCAAGTCTTGTGTTTGGTTAAAGTGGAAATTAAATATATGAAGATTGATACAAAACTGTTTTCTTGATGATGTGACAATTAAGAAGTATATGTGAATTTACAAGAAGTTTAATAAAAATGTGGATCGTGAACACCAAGTAAAAAATTATTTCTACCATACCATTGTTCTGATCTGGGATTGTTAGATAATTAAGAATTTCCTGAAAAACGCATTTGTTAGGTCTTCAAATATTGCTAAATTACAGATCTGGACCTTCTAGCAGTCAAAGTGGAGTCACCCTAGAATCAACAAGATGAGCCATAACAACTTCGACGAAACCTACGTGGGAATCCATTCAAGATAAGTGCCAAAATTAATTACCTTTTTACAGTGACTTCATAATTTCCATTCTGACGATACCATCCACAGTCAATAACTTTGTTGTTGCTCGATAAAGCGAACATGTGCTGCGTGAGCAACATTATTAATCTGATTTCTAACCTACTTTGCAAGTGGTGTTATTGTTAGAAGTTGCACTAAGTCGTCTTTGAACAGTAACATACTGAGTTTCGTGGTGTATTGTTTTCCACGAAGTATGAGTTAACAGGACTGGATTATATGGAACATCTCTGGATTTGGCGAAAAAAACATTACTATCACTGGGTCGGCATGGTATTATGAGGATCCAAGAACTGCGAGGACAACATCGATTCGACGGTAGCAGTTAATATTATGGTAATATCGGTTAACATTTTTAGGTGGATAGCACCGTGTCATACACATAATAGATCTACAAGGCTAACATTTTTTTAAAGGCTTTACTATGACGTAATTAAATTTTCCACATACTGTAATTTGAAAGTAAACGGTAGGTTCTAAAAGACAAGATCGAGATTGAATTACATTTAACAGCAACAAGTCATCATCTTTTTGCTGAAGTGCGAAGATACAATCAAGTGATCCCTCAACAGAACAAAAACCAGTCAAAGTTGAAAATTTTTGCTTTTTATTCATTCGATGACTAGATTCTGGCCGAGACCCATTTTCAAATCATAATAACAAAAACGAAAATGGCACTTTCGAAGATATTTGAAATGTGCAGCGCACATTTACAGTCCATACGGCCACCTGTATGCACTGTAAATGTTCACTGCACATTTGTGACATCTTCTAACATGCCGTTTCTTTGTTATGATGATTTGAAAATGGGTCTCGGTCCTAAAGTAGTCATCGAATGAATAAAAAGTGGACTGGTTTTTCGTTCTGTAGATTAACAGAAGTTGCTAACCCAAGCTACTCCAGCATGCTGGAAGTTCTCAAGGTACCTCGCAGGAACCTTTGGAAATCCTCCCTAGCGATAAACCAGATCACGCCTGCTACCCTACAATTACACATTTTCGTAAGTATTATGTAAGAGCACTGAAACTTCTGTTATTTACATGTCCTGAGTGTAAACTCAAGTTGTCAGTCTTCATCTTTTAATTATTTGTTGTTTTTATTCGTTTGTGCATTTAATGAGAATTGGCTTGTGAATGTTGTAGCTACCGTGAGTCGCCAGTTTGTTGTATGAAGTTACCAAGTGTTCCTGGTGCAGTGCGTCTCCAGTCCCGTTGACAGACTCCAGCACATGACTGTAAATTGCGTGCGTTGAAGTTGTTGTTATAAATTGTCTTAAGATTGCGGTTTTGCAGGTGATTATATTCTTGTATTTGTTGTTAAGCACTACGATAGTTAGATTTCACTCTTTTGTGGAGTACTGGATGCAGTAAATAAAATAATTAACTTTTAGAACAAATATTTTTTTTGAGTGGCAACTTCTGCTATAGCTCCTTGCCCTCAATCCTTGAAGGTTTTTTTTTTCAGAAACATTCTTTTCATAGTAGAGAAATATTACAATAGTTGCTGGAAATTAAGGATGCCATTTGCCAACATATTATTTAAAAGCTGAACAATTTTGGAAATGTATTTATTTAGTATATTGTACATATTCTAAAATAAACAATAAACAGGTAAATAAATATTCTACAAAATAGAAGAAATAGAAAATTGGTGGTGATTTACAATCCAATTCAGGAATCACAGATATTGAGTTCCTGAAATGTGGAAACAGGTAGTCACTTGATACTTATAATTTGGTGTATGTATATGTTGTTATATTTTGATTATAAAGACGTCATTCTCAGCCCAGGTTGTTGAGGAGCCGATTTACTGAATTCAGTGCAGAAATAGGTATCTGAAAGAGAGAAATGTGATGCTTTAGTATGAATATGCAGCGTTGCACATGAAACAAAATGAAATAAAACAGATCAAACAGTGGTAGCTTAGGTAATAATGATGCATGCATTACGATGTAAACTTAAAACTCTCTTTCTCTTTTACTCTCTCTATTTCTTCCCCTGCATCGCGACTCAAAAATGATGATTTATGACTGCAGTTAAGTAGAACGACCGTCTACTAATCAAATATTTCTTACTGGACCAGAGTCTCAAATATCAAACAGCTATACACAAAATTACGGAGAAAAAATAGTTTTTGTGAACTGTTGTAATTTCTGAGTGCAGTTAAGTGTGATAATTGTATAAAAGTTATTGACTTGCTGAACAAAACATAAATATTTATGATATTACCACGATAAACTACTGTTGATATTGGCCTTGTTCAGTGTTTCGTCGTGCAAGGCTAGTATATGATTAACTTATTTAAATAAAAATTTCATTTTGATGTAAATTGTTGCTAACATTACCTGTCAATATTTTCCAACAATAATAATTAAAATTCAGTCTCGTAAGGTTCAGGTGCTTTAGAATTTGCATAATCGATTATGAATGTATTTATATTTTGCCATGAGGAGTATTGCCATGGCTGTTGACAGGCATGATTCCCATGAATACACATTGAACTGAAGATGAAAATATACCAACTGCCATGTATTCCAGAAAGCACTTTAGTATTTGCTTTTTCTGACTCCAATAATGGCTTCACAACTACAAGCAATGTCAAAAACTTATCGTGGTCGTGTGACAATGAATTGGAATATGCGAAGTGCAAAATACATTTTATTTGCTTATCAACATAAATCATGGTAGAAATTTAAACATATTGAATTGACTTAGAAGATGCTTAGTTACTTTTTACTCTACAGTCCCATGGAGTGTTTTCTTCTTTAATGAACATTCTTAGTTTGACGTGCATATGAAGACTTCAGCATTCATTACAATGTCTTCCACTTTAGAAGAGTTACAGGGCATTAACATTAACTTTTCATTTAGTGGAGAGCTGAAACACTGACAGTATCCTTTAGTTCTGTGAAACTGTTTGGTTGTTTTCTTGAAAGACTAGATTGTGAGCAAAATTTGGATCTGGATTGTTGAAGACTATGCATAAATTGCTCTGGACCCGACACTTACATCTTGATGTTTGCCATGCAAACCCTTATCGTCTTGTATCATACTGTGATAACGAACAGATGATTTAAGTGATATGTATGGAAACAAATAATTAGAAAAGGCATTGAGTCGCTAAGAAATAAGACATATCACACGGCTAGACGCCACAACCCAATGTGAGTAAAACAGAAGCGTGTTGCTTCCATTTAAATAATCGGTTGGTGAACGTAAAACTGGATAAGTTTCAGAGGCAAAATTCATCGTCATAATTGGAGCCCAAAATATCTTGGTGTCATCCTGCACCATATACTATGCTTCAAACAACACCTTCTTAACTTGGTCCAAAAGTTGAGGACTCGAAACAACAACATTCTCCATAAGCCATGCGGAACTAGCTGGTGATCTTCAGCAACCACCCTGCGATCTAAATGGCTCTGAGCACTATGGGACTCAACATCTTAGGTCATAAGTCCCCCAGAACTTAGGACTACTTAAACCTAACTAACCTAAGGACATCACACACACCCATGCCCGAGGCAGGATTGGAACCTGCGACCTTAGCAGTCCCGCTGTTCCGGACTGCAGCGCCAGAACCGCACGGCCACCGCGGCCGGCCCTTGCGATCTTTAACTCTGGGTTTGGTGTACTCAAGTACTGAGTATTGTGCATGTGGTTGGATGAACAGTCATCATACAAGGCTTGTTGACACCCAGGTGAATACGACAATGCGCATAATATCTGGCGAATCAGATCTACTCCATTTTATTGGCTTCCACTGTTAACTGGTATAATGCCTGCTGATCTTCGCAGGTGTGCTGCCCTTATGAGGGAATTCCACAAGATCTCAAGGAATTCTAATCTACCTGTGCATAGCGACCTGCCACTTTTAAATCGAAAGAGACTGAAGTCACATCATCCAACTCTGTGCGATGCTCCTGAGATGGTTTCTAAGGATTTGAAACCCCTTGAAGAATGGAAAGGTCGGTGGGAAGCAGTGACTGATGAGCCCCTGCACGACATCTTCTGAGGTGCTAAACTTCCAAGTGGATTCGACCTACCACGTATAACGGATCTTTTACGTTGGGATAAATTTATTTTATTTTTTGTTAGATGTTTTCGTTAAATAGCTGAATAAATTGTAATTAGCAATAATTTAACTAAGCAGAGTAGAAAAGATAAAGTCAAAGAGATGTTCATTGGGCGGACATTGTCGTAATGTAACGTCATTGCGTTGTTCGGTTGTTAAAACAAGTCGTTTGTGTTCCGTTCCGCTGTTCGGTCGTGCGCGTACCTGAAAGGAATTAATTCGGGGACTAAAATAAACTTCCACATAACAGTTACGATTCGATGTTCCGACAAAAGGGGTTAACGTAAGTGTTAATTTGAATTGTGGGCGACAGGATTAGTTTTGACAGATACGTGAAAACGGACGTAACGAAAGTTGTTCGCGTATCATTCTTGAACGTGACTTTTTATTTAATTAACGATTGCGGGCTCATTAAAAGCTATTATCTCATGATTAGGATCAATCCCTCTTTCCTCCTAGATGGTGATCATTCATTAACATTTGCGTCATAAGAAAAAGGTTTATTAATAAAAGTGATGTTAAATGACAATTACGTGTTATTCCGTTCGTGTGGAACCGACGTAATGTCTCTGAAATGACATTGATATATAATTTGTGTTAAATACTGAACTGAGATAGGAAGTAAATGAAATTAGTGAACATTTGATACTGAGGTTATAGAAGCAGAAGCGCTTAAGGTTTCTCTTCTCTAAAATGGCAAAATAGGTTCGAACTTTAACTCAATAGTCGACATTATGTATTGCAAAGACATTAGCATTTCATACTTATTTTGACGACGCGCTGTTAAACAAAGGAACGGTTAGTCTCTGTACGAGTAATAAATCTGTAATCTGTAATCTAAAAACATAATTAATAACGGCGAACTCCTCTTTAACAAACTGTATTGCGTGTCGTCATCGGGTAATAACTGCTCAACCCTGGAGACTTGTGTGGGTAAATTAGAAGTCGGGCATATAAAACAAACTTAAAAATCCATTCAAGCTACAGTGGAGTCGGCACAACACGACGTGGGCAGTTATACACGCAAGACCTGGACTGTCATCAACAGAATCCGTACCAGCCATGGTCGATGCAGGGATGCTGTCTTTAAATGGAAGAAGCTGCCTAATCCAGCCTGCGACTGTGGGGTTCTATTCCAGACTGTTCACCACAATGTCAGTGAATGCAGGATTCGAGCCTATCACGGTGCTGAAGAGGACTTCTGCTAGCAACTCCAGATGCAGTGCGCTGGATTGAAGGACTGAATATTCAGTTGTAAAGCCAAACTTAAGTTTGGGTGTAAATATGTATATATGTTTACGTAATTTAATTTTATAAAATATCTGTGTTAGCCATATGCTAAATAAATAAATAAATCAGTGACTTTGTAACACTTATGTTTGACTTAATTGTGTTTGCTACATGTAGCTTCCATGTTTTCCTGCGTCTAATGTAATATCTGTGTTACTATGTTCTTTGGTTCAACATGTGTGTAAATAAGTCTTCTTATTTTCTGTAAAGTTATTTGACAATAATTTATTTGTAATTGCACATTTTTTATCTATGTAATAAAAATATATCAAAGTATTGTGTGTAAAATTGGTTCATGCATGTGGCACGTAGGTTTATATAGATGTATAACCTGAAGTTCCTCCACCAGGGAAAACTGTAAGCGGGAATGTAAGAAGGTGGTTTGCCGCGAAGTACCGCAAGAAGTGTTTGTGACATACACAGTCGGCGGTCAGCATTCATCCATTTAACACCTGATTTGCTAAATCAAGCAAGAATAACCGCAAGATTGAATTAATTATCCTTCTGATGGGGATATATATTGTCTGTTAAGTCTTGAGATTTGTTGGTTTGCTCTGAATTAATATACTTCAAAAGAATTAGTGGAAACAAAAAGTCATAATTAGATTGTTTGATTTTCATTCTTAATAGAATCTTTGCGTAGTGCTAAAGGTAACAGGCAGCTGTTGTGAATATAAGCAGGAGTTATAGGCCATTACAGTTTAAATTTTTTCGCTGTTATTATTTAATTAATAGGTTTTAATAGTGCTTTTCTTCACATTATTGTGTTTATGCGTGTATCCTTATTGTGTTTGTTTTAAGTGGTTGTCCTAAACCCAGTCAGTAGGTAGAGCAGTCTCTGAATCACTTCCCCTCCCCCGACACCCTGATCCGGTAGTTCAGTAATTCTCACACCGAACGTGTTTATGAAGTGCAACAACCATTCTAGAGATATTTCAGTTCTTGTAAATCTAACTGGCTACAACTTATTAAAAATGTAACAGATTAAGATTTCTCTTATGCTCTACAGAATGCTCCACCTGAAAACAAATAATAACCATGTTGGTTAGCATTGCAGTTCGACATTTATTTCTACTATACTGTCTTTCAATAGTAAAGTATTAAAGTCACCGCACATCTAGATTAGCTTGCGCCCTCCTTACAAACTGTTAGTGTGTAATGAACACTGTCTTTTTTGCTTTGGTACAGACGGTGCACGTTGGTGACAGATACTTCGTTGCTAAAACATTTTAAACTTTCGTGTGTGTTGCTCATGGTTAGCTGCCTGTCACAATTATTGCTAGATTATACTGTTAGTTTCAAGTTCAATTTACAAAGCAGATTTAAGACCCATGTAAAGCTACAACAGTAGTCAATTTTCTTCATTAACAGTGTATGTACTTGGACCCGCATTGCCTAATTACCCTCTTTTATTTAGGAGACATCAGTTTCACTTTACAACCACAATAGCACTGGCTCCATTCCAGATAAATTACACTACTGGCCATTAAAATTGCTACACCATGAAGATGACGTGCTACAGACGCGAAATTTAACCAAAAGGAAGAAGATGCTGTGATATGCAAATAATTAGCTTTTCAGAGCATTCACACAAGGTTGGCGACGGTGGCGACACCTACAACGTGCTGACATGAGGAAAGTTTCCATCCGATTTCTCATACACAAACAGCAGCTGACCGGCGTTGCCTGGTGAAACGTTGTTTTGATGCCTCGTGTAAGGAGGAGAAATGCGCACCATCACGTTTCCAACTTTGGTAAAGGTCGGATTGTAGCCTATCACAATTGCGGTTTATCGTATCGCGACATTGCTGCTCGCGTTCGTCGAGATTCAGTGACTGTAGCAGAATATGGAATCGGTGGGTTCAAAAAAATGTTCAAATGTGTGTGAAATCTTATGGGACTTAGCTGCTAACGTCATCAGTCCCTAAGATTACACACTACTTACTCTAAATTATCCTAAGGACAAACACACACACCCATGCCAGAGGGACGACTGGAACCTCCGCCGGGACCAGCTGCACAGTCCATGACTGCAGCGCCCCAGACCTCTCGGCTAACCCAGCGCGAATCGGTGGGTTCAGGAGGGTAACGGACTCGTATCACTAGCAGTCGAAATGACAGGCATCTTATCCGCATGGATGTATCGAATCGTGCAGCCACGTCTCGATCCCTGAGTCAACAGATGGGGACGTTTGCAAGACAACAACTATCTGGACGAACAGTTCGACAACGTTTCCAGCAGCATGGACTATCAGCTCGGAGACCATTGCTGCGGTTACCCTTGACGCTGCATCACAGACAGGAGCGCCTGCTATGGTGTACTCAACGACGAACCTGGGTGCACGAATGGCAAAACGTCATTTTTTCCGATGAATCCAGGTTCTGTTCACAGCATCATGATGGTCGCATCCGTGTTTGGCGACATCGCGGTGAACGCACATTGGAAGAGTGTATTCGTCATCGCCATACTGGCGTATCACGTGGCGTGATGGTATGGGGTGCCATTGGTTACACGTCTCGGTGACCTCTTGTTCGCATTGACGGTACTTTGAACAGTGGAGGTTACATTTCAGATGTGTCACGACCCGTGGCTCTAGCCTTCATTCGATTCCTGCGAAACCCTACATTTCAGCAGGATAATGCACGACCGCATGTTGCAGGTCCTGTACGGGCATTTCTGGATACAGAAAATGTTCGACTGCTGCCCTGGTAAGCACATTCTTCAGATCTCTCAGCAACTGAAAACGTCTGGTCAATGGTGGCCGAGCAACTGGCTTGTCAGAATACGCCAGTCACTACTACACTGGTCTCGCATTCGGGAGGACGACGGTTCAATCCCGCGTCCGGCCTTCCTGATTTAGGTTTTCCGTGATTTCCCTAAATCACTCCAGGCAAATGCCGGGATGGTTCCTCTGAAAGGGCACGGCCGACTTCCTTCCCAATCCTTCCCTAATCTGATGAGACCGATGACCACGCTGTCTGGTCTCCTTCCCCAAACCAACCAACCAAGCCAGTCACTACTCTTGATGAACTGAGGTATCGTGCTGGGCAGCTGTACCTGTACACGCCATCCAAGCTCTGATTGACTCAGTGCCCAGACATATCAAGGCCGTTATTACGGCCAGATGTGGTTGTTCTGGGTACTGATTTCTCTGGATCTGTGCATCCAAATAGCGTGAAAATATAATCACTTGCCAGTTCTAGCATAATATATGAGTCCAATGAACGCCCGTTTATCAACTGCATTTCTTCTTGGTGTAGCAATTTTAATGGCCAGTAGTGTAACTATTGCTTACTATCAATAAGTAATATACCTGATAACGTAAGGAAGTCCGATACCTTAACATCTGTACACGATTACGACCAACTCAAAATACTATATCGAGAGTAACGTTATTGGCATCTTGTCCTTGTTGTGGGAACAGCCAATAGTGTTATACCTGTCTTTTGTCTTAACAGGAGTAGCAATAGTCGGCAGAGTTATAACTTGGCCTGAAAAGTCCCTGACAGCAGAAACCATCAGTTTAAGAGGTGAGACTGAATCTTCTGTGATAATCCAAGGTAAATGTGTTTCCCCTATTTCTCGTTACACGGCTGGAAGGAGGAGACTAGCAGAGATTGTGGCACTCACGTTGAAGATGGCGTCGTAGTTGACGGGGTGGCCGCGTGCAGAGCCCCCTGCCGAGGCCGACGCCGAGGCGCCGGCGCTGGACGCGGCACCCGAGCGCGAGCCCACGGCTCCCTGATGGCTGGCGCTGTTGGAGCTGCCCTGGCTGTACGTGTACGTCTTCTTGGGGTAGTGCCGTCCCGCGCCCCCGTAGTTGCCGTAGCCTCCGTAGTTGCCGTAGCCTCCGTATTTCACCACCGTCACCCCTCCAGAGGCTGCACAGTCCAACACAACGAAATAAATTTTCAAGTGAGCCACTCGGTGGAAATACCATTGTGACAAATAATAAATATGTAGGACAAATAGAGGTGTAGGGTGGGGAGAGAGAGAACAGTGGTGGAGTGGGGATAGAGTTGAAGTGAGGATGAGGGGGGAGGTTGAGATAAACGTGCGTACCAATGATGAAAAAATGAAGGAGCGCGTGGGGAGGGCTAGCTGGTAGGAGATGGGAAAGGAGGGTTAAATTACGGGGTTTTTCAAAAGATAACAAAGTAGTTTTGAGGCTAGCGCATTGCTGGTTTCACTTATCATACAATTAAATACATCCAAGAAAAATTACCAGTTATTGATAGTTTGCAAAAACGCAGTATAAGATGTCGTGCCCACTTGAAACTTCGCTTTTCTCGGCCACACCCTCTACTGGAGTGCCACAATGCAATTAATTGTATAACAAATGTACTGATAGTACGCTATTCTCGACGTTACTTTGTTAACATTGAAAATCCTTATATTTCTCCCCACCCTTCCGACATCCACTTATTATGAGCCACTCTTCCCCCCTCCTATACACCCATGTATTTTTTAATGTTTGGTTTTTATCCTTCTCCTTTCTTCACTTAAAATGCATCTGTACAATACTGCATTCCTGAATACATACAGTGATATGTGCAAACCAATTAAGATACATAATACAATGCATAGATATTTCATGATTTCATGTAATTGAAATATGTGCGTGATAGTGTCCATGATGAACGATAAATAGTAGTGACCGTCCACAGTTAGACTGAATATATATATTTCACAGTAATGTCACCAATTTTGTATTAATAATAGCAAAGTTTATGCATGTATCTCTGAAGAACTTTGCAATTACATCTATTGGTAAATGATCAATGTAAGGTGATGACCACATAGTTTTAGGTAGTTGATTGTGTCACACGTTCTTATCAACAGTTTGAACTGAGGAGTCAGTTACGTGCTGTGTATTTCCCATCTGAATTTTGTTTCCATAAGCAATGAGATGAATACACTAAGCAGATTCAGAAGGATGTGGGTTGCAGTAGGTACTGGGAGATGAAGAAGCTTGCACAGGATAGAGTAGCAGTCTCAGGACTGAAGACCAGAACCACAAGAAGAAGCAATGACATCTCTTTCTATGGGCTGGAGATCCACATAAGGGCACAATGCATTTAATTGTAAGACAAATGTAACTGGCACTGCACTAACCTCATGGCTACTATGTTATCTTTTGAAAACCAATGTAATTTCCCCTTCTTTCCCACCACCTTGTCTCTTAGGACTCCCTTCGTTCTCCTTCATTCTGTTTCGTCATTGATACCCACTTTATCTCAACCTTTCCCATACCTCGTACTCAGCCTCACCCCCACGACAGGTCTGTTCTCTCTCCCCACCCCCCAACCACCCCCATCTTCGTCCCCAATTTTAACGATTTATTCTTATCTTCCTTCCCTTCATTCCATGCACACATACGCAGTGATTAATGCACACCTCTTGGCATAAATGTAACTTTTATCGTTAACTAATGAATTTTATATACTCCAAGTAGGTTCATAATGTTGTCTATCATAAACTGCATATAGCAGTTAATATTTACAATGAGGCTACGGTCGTATACAGTTTATAAGTAAATCAGTAACTCTGTACCTGCACTACGATATTTTACCCATGTACTTCCTATGAAGGACTGTGCTTTCACATCGATCTCTTAAAGAACAATATGAAGTAATTTTACTCATTTCATCACTACACTTCTTGCATTTGCAGCCTGTCAGAGGCTTTTGCAAGTAAATTTAAATGAGAGACGTATAATGAGTTTCGTATTTACTGTGTACGTAAATGGTGAGTTTTGTCACAATTTATCTCATCTATCGGTTTGTGATGTAACTCTAGTTAGTACTTTTTCTCTAAATGCAACACCCTCTATTGGTTTGTGTTTTAACTCCACTTACTACTGTTAGAATACAATTACTTGTAGGACAAATGTAATAGACAATTTGTTAGTTTTAAGATTACTTCTTAACTTTTTAAAATTTTTAAAAATTTATAAACACAATCGTGTAGGTAATCAGCAAACGTATCACTGCACCAGTGCCCTCCTGCCTCCGACTTTAATTAAGATCACGCAGCGTTATGATCCGTTTGCTCTTGGCTGTGGTACTCAACAGATAACGAGACAGAATATACTCGGTTTCAAGAGTATTTAGCATGAACATTTTTTTATATTTTTAAAATTTCGGAAGATATATCGATGAATTTTAGGAGATTCATTGTCACATTTATGTAACCATTACTTACTTATAATACCTTGTATATACTTATACGTAACCCTTGGAAAAGATGTAGTATCGAAATGCGTCAAGCAATTTTCATCCAGTAAAACGTGTAACTGAGACAAGCAAAGTTTCAGTGACTAATTACAGCACCAAGAAGGACTCAGCTGGTTGGCTCTGCATCAGAGGAAGGTGTAGAGCAAGGTAAGATACTTTTTTGCAGCATGCTGTGTTGATAACAGGAGAGCAAATTGTGTTAACCAGTTTTATGTAGAAAACAGCCAAAGTTCCAAGATATAGCTTTTGTATTTAATTGATGACAAGTTTTAGGTAACCTGAACCTATTTTCAAATCATCCTGTGGAAGGGAAAGTTAAAATCACAATTTATCTAATAACTTGCTACAAAAATGTAGTGGATATAACAAGATACAGAGCATGTCATACAGGATATTTATACCAAACGGACCAAATGCTATATTCGATAACAGCATTCAAACAATGTTATGATTGTACAGACATTTATATCAACGTCAAGTTTTTCAGTAAAGACTAGCAGGACAAACATACAACTGATAGTCTACTTCCTACACTTGCACAAGGAAACGACAGGTAGGGGGCGTTCCATAAGGATGCAGTGAATTTTATTACAATTACCAATCAACAAGGGCAAAAAATTAATACAATGGAAGTACAAGTCAACTACCACATTCCGTTTTTTTTTTTTTTAATTTTCCAGAAACAGCAAGAATTTTGAACGCTCTTTAAAATTTTTCCCGAAAACAGCAAGACATTTAAAAGCGAAGAACAGTAAACAACAGCAGCGCCACATACGGCGTACATAAACAAAAGTCGTATGCTATGGTGACTCATAACATCATTCGTTGTGAACCATAAATGCTGTGGAAAGAAACATAGTATGACATTGAAAAAAGCATTACCTTTCTAATTACTTCACACTCATAAATCACTTAACGAGAAGCAAACCTAACAGAATACACACCATTGAAAATATTTTTAATGACTTCCTAGGTAAAACAGAAATTAAAATGCTAGGTTGTGTCTTCCACTGTCCAAAATGCTATGTTTCATAAAGGTATACAACATGATATGTGTATTTTAACGAGTAGTGAAGCAGGGTGTCAGATGCGTAAAATACATAAAGGGTTAAAACCAAAGAGAAACATCCATCCCGGAGAGAGGCAAGAAATGAAGTACCTTCCGGGAAAAAATAAGTTGACGGGGATAGGGTACAATTTATTGGATAAACTGTAATTTTAACTTTCCATGTCACAGGATGATTTGAAAATGGATTCACATAACTCAGATCTAGTCACCACTTAAACAAAAAATTTGATCCTGAAATCTGGCTGTTTTGTACATCACACAGGGTAAGATACGCATCACCTTTCAGAGCTCATGATTGTATCAGCAATAGACATAAAATTATCATCTCGAAAATATGAAGTTACGTTGTTAATTTTTTGTCCGTTTACAAGAACTTGTCTGCAACCCTGGTACATATTGAGATACCTGCGCCACAGTGCTTTATCACACAGCTACAGAAGCCAAAACTAAGTGGCGACGTCGATGTACATGATGCAGTCTCGTGCTGCAATTCCTTTCCCGCATTTGAAGGGCAACAGTTCCTTCTGAGCTGGTCGAAGTGCCCCATGGAATGATACTGAGGTGTAGACACTTCAAGCTTGGTCAGACAAGTAAGAAAGATGAAGGGCGAAGTGGAGGACCACCCCTCTGTAAAGAAATGGGATTTGCAACAGATGTGGAGGCCGAAGTGCTCGAAGACATGTATATCAAAGTAGGGACGACTGTAGAAAGACAATCATGTCTCAGTTTTCAGCTGGGTTTCAATACTGTTTGCGCCATTCAGACAGCCAGCTGAACCGAGAAAGCCACAGAAATGTTGCAACTGGATCAGACCAGTGCGGATGACTTATTGATTATATGAATCGCCAAAGAAGAGCGCTGGATATTTCACTATGATCTCGAGATAAAGGAGAAAAGCAAAGCAGTGGAAATAGGTAGTTTCACAACTACCGAAAACGACGCAGAGGCAACCATTACCGGGCAATGAGTTGCTGAGTGTTTTTCGGAACTGCTATGGTGTGGAGTTGACAGATTATGCTGGTAAGAGGCAAACCATCACAGCGGTATAGTATCGAAAGCTGAAGATATTACGGAAGGCGTCACGGAAAGCTATCAACAGCTTCTCAACAACATCCGAGCTCATCCTCTTCATGACACAGTCACACATGCTATTTCTTTGGACTATCAAATTTTTACTCTTCCTCCCGTATTTTCCTGACATGCTATACAGTAACTTCCTCCTCTTTCTTCAGGTGAAGGAACCACTCAATGGCAAGCATTTCCAGAAAACTGACGACGTCTTGTTTCTGATGGGCATTTCCAAAAGGCAGACGTTTACAAAGAAGGTGAGCGTCATTGGGAAAAATACGAAGCATTGAAAGGTGAATTTAACGTCGTCACCAAAGTTAATGGTCGCCTTAAAAAGTTTATAGCTAATCGTAATTACATTAGTTAGTGTGATGAAAACACGTGCAGTGTAATTTTAAATGTTGTATAGTGGCACGTTTAAAATGCATCCAGTTTTCGTTGGTTTTCTGCTATCCAAATTTCACTAATATACAGGAAATGCTGAAAGACCAATTCGAAGACGACTGAATATAGACGACAGTTGCCCCGAGGAAGGCTACTCGCAAAGTACCCCTATTAACTGGAACATCTAGATCTATGGCCGAACTCTTCGCATACTGCTTCTGAATGTACCACGAGAAAAATTATGCTGACTGTAACGCGCATAAAGACATTTAAGCAGTCATTATTCCCGGAACATGTGGTGCAATGTCTCACAGTCGTTAGTACGACGGCGGGCTGTAAAGCAATGCTCCCGAATTTTTTATGTGAAAACTCTTAGTTATTATCTTCTACACCTTTGTTGTACATATCTGTACAGGGGACATGCAAAATAATATGAACACCTGTTATTACTAGGGAATGGTTTATTAGTAAGGGGTTGGACCCAAATTTGCTCGTAATACAGCTGCGATTCTTCTTGGAATATTGGCATATAATGATTGTACAGTCTCCAGTGGAATGTTATGCCACTCTTCGATCCAGAAACTCTTCTAACGCTGCAGCTCAGTTCCGTGCTCCTCATATCACGATTGTACTGTCCTAGCTGTATGAATGGGTGCATTGTCGTCCTGAAATATGGAATCATTGTTGCTGAACGACATTTGAATCATGGGGTGCACCTGATCTCTTAAAATGTTCATATAATCGTTGGCTGTAACACGCCCTTTGAGACTAATGATGGACGAACAGAATACCATGATATGGCTGCACACACTATCCCACTTCCACGCTTAACCGTCGGAATCAAGCAGACAGGACTGTAGGCTTCTTTTGGCATTCTCCAGACGTAAACCCGGTTCGATGTTGCAAATAACGAAAACGTCCACTGATCAGCCGTCCAGGATTTATGCTTCTTTGCGTTGGTTGTCGTCACTAATGGTTTTGGAATAGCAGCTCGTCCATGAATATTTGCTTTATGGAGTTATCGACAGAGAACCATTTCAACAGAGTGTTGTTGTTCCTGCACAGCTTGTTTAACTGCACGTTCAGATGGAAATGTGAACTTACAAGAACACGTGTTTCTCGAAACGTGCCGAAAACCCTGGTAAACACTCTACGATCAGGAATTCGACATGTCGGGAATCGCCGATGGTATTCTTCCATGGCCGTCCGTTGTGGCCGAGCTGTTTTAGGCGCTTCAGTCTGGAACCGCGCGACCGCTACGGTCGCAGGTTCGAATCCTGCCTCGGGCATGGATGTGTGTGATGTCCTTGGGTTAGTTAGGTTTAAAAGAGTTCTAAGTTGTAGGGGACTGATGACCTCAGATGTTAAGTCCCATAGTGCTCAGAGCCATTTATTCTTCCAAAGCAGCAGGTTCAAATGGCTCTGAGCACTATGGGACTCAACTGCTGTGGTCATAAGTCCCCTAGAACTTAGACCTACTTAAACGTAACTAACCTAAGGACAGCACACAACACCCAGCCATCACGAGGCAGAGAAAATCCCTGACCCCGCCGGGAATGGAACCCGGGAACCCGGGCGTGGGAAGCGAGAACGCTACCGCACGACCACGAGATGCGGGCAAAAGCAGCAGGAGCACTACCAGCGTAGAAGCAGTAACCGTACACCCTATCTGCACTGTCTTCATTAGTGTAAATGTGTGGCATTTTATACAGCTCGTGTACAAACACAGTTAACTGTTGCTTCTCTCTGGTACACACTCAGTTCCTCGCACTACTTTACTCGTAATATACCACGGAGAGCTGAGAGATAATGGTCTAATTTAATGGCAGAAAGACATCCCGAGCAAAGAAGTTGAAATCAACGAGGAAGGGTGGGCTGGAACAAAATGTTAAAGATTTTGGATTGGTAAGAAACACACGTGCGCGATACTACCACAGAAACAAATGTATATTAAATGTATTCTAAATTGTAAAGCTTTCGGAATAGGGCAATATGTTCATATAAAGTTTCTTGCTTCAGATGAGCGTTCCTGTCATATCCCTGAATATTGACGTTTCCTCCTGGGACACGCTTTTACAGGCTATCCGTATGTACTATATGAGAACTCTTTGTTTTAATACGAGTACAACAGAAGTTTGTACGCTGTTAGAATTTTACGTTATTTCCTCCTGTGTTCTATGTGAAATTGTGCAATTTTAAATAGAAATACAACCTGTTATATCTACTTCTTAGATTCTCGCACGCCCCTTGCACTCGCGCCGCGTTACTCAATTGTCACAAGACTGTTCGAGCAGGCTCGATACTGTATCAACCACTGTGGCATATCTCGAGCCAGTTTGACAGCAAATATAGTTTTGCCACACCTATGTGAGATCTGAATTTTTTCTGATTTTACCGTTGGACCATTTTGTGAGGCGTATGTGCTAGTAAGTGATATGTTGCTTGATTCTTTATTGAATACGAGCTCTTGGAATTTTTACAGTAGTCCACGCCTCTTTTTAATTTCATTTTGCCTTCTTACAAAATTTTGTATGATCCTGAACCACAGCTACGAGAAGTTAATCCAAGTTTATGATTGAGATTTGTTCAATATGTTATATTACAAGGTCACGAAAACGTTCCCAGAGACACTAAATGGAAAATATTATTATCTAGTACTAGTAATATACCATTTTCACGCCTTAGTTTCCCATCTTCTAAGTTCACTGCCAGGCCACTATGCACATGTCGTTCTGTTTTCGTGTCGTAACAGGGGCAGTTCTCTGCTTATGTTTTGGCGTTCTGTGTTCTCCACTCACGACAATTTTCCTCTTTTCTCTGCAGAGAACCTGCTCATTCCGTATTTTGTCACCCACTTAATTTACAACATTCTTTTGTAGCGCCGCACCTAGAAATGCTTCGATTCTCTTCTGTTCACTTTTCATTCGCAGTTCATGATACATTACCATTCAATGCTGTGATTCAAACGTGCAATCTCAGAAAATTCTTTCTCAGAAATAAGCCCATGTTTGATACTAATAGAATTCTTTTGGCCAGGAATTCCCTTTTTGCTTTTGTTACTCTGCTTCTTATGTCTTCCTTCCTTCGTCCATCATGGGTTATTTTGCTTCTAATGTAGCATATTTCCTTAACTTCGTCTGTTTAGTAATACCAGTTTTGAAACTTCCTGGCAGATTAAAACTGTGTGCCCGACCGAGACTCGACCTCGGGACTGAGATTGTACGGCCCCGAGTTCGAGTCTCGGTCGGGCACACAGTTTTAATCTGCCAGGAAGTTTCATATCAGCGCACACTCCGCTGCAAAGTGAAAATCTCATTCTGAATACCAGATCTGATGTTCAGTTTCTTGCTATTCTCTGCTACTTCTCGTTACTGTACTCATTAGAACGTTCATTCCATCCGACAGGTCCTGTACTTCTCCATCTCCTTCATTAAACGGTAGCAATATCATTAGCGAATCTTATTATAGATATCCTTTCACATTGAATTTTAATCCCAATAATGAAACTCGTTTATTTCCATTATTGCTTCTTTTTAATACGAGCACATCGTTCTAGATCGTCTAATCTTATTGTTTCCTCTTGGTTCTTGTATATATTTGATATTACCCTTCCTTCTCTGTAGTTTATTCATATTTTTGCACCATTTTACATTGTTGAAAGCTTTTTGCAGGTCGACAAGTGTCTTGATTTTTCTTCAGTCTTGCTGAGCGCAATGTCATGACTGCCTCTCTGGTGTCTCTACCTTTTCTTAAGCCAAACTGATCCGTAATTTTTTCCCTTTTTTCTGTATATATTATTCTTGTCAGCAACTTTGATGCATGTGATTTTAAGCTGATTGTGTGATAGTTCTCACAGTTGCAATTTGATGCTGTTGTGTGGATGATGTGTTTTCCCGAAAGTCTGCTGGTATGGCGGGAGTCCCATAGATTCTGCACAACAATATGAATAGTCATTTTGTTGTCACTTTTCCCAAAGGGATGGATGTTATCTATTCCTTCTGACTTGCATAATCATAAGTATTCCAAAGTTCTTTTAAATTTCGATTCTAATACTGGATCTTCCATCTACTTCATACCGACTGCAACTTCTTCTTCTGTCACGTCATCACACAATTCCAGACAAAACCTCCCCTTTTTAGAAGCCTTCAATGTACTCTTTCCAACCATCCACACTCTCCTCCACTTTTAACACTGTAATTTTCATTGAACCCTTAATTTTACCTTCCTTATTTCTAATTTTACCGAGGGTTGTTTTGGCTTTTTTATATGATATAGTCGGTTCTTCCGATGATTAACTATTTTTCTGTTTCTTCACATTTTTCATGTAGCCATTTCGCCTTGACTTCCCCTCACTTTCTGTTTACTTCATTTTTAAGTGATTTATATTGCAACATTCCCGTCTTTTCCTCAATATTTTTGTTCTTCCTTCTATTGTCGATCAACTTAAGTAGGTTACTTCTTCTGTCACCCGTTACCCAAGTTTTGTTAATAGTTACCTTCCTGGCATCTATGTTTGCCTTTCCACCATGTGTGACTGAACTTTTTAGAGATATTCGCTCCTCTTCAACTGCCTACTGTGGTGTTCCGTATAGCTTTGGCTCAAATGGCTCTGAGCACTATGGGGCTTATCATCTTAGGTCATCAGTCCCCTAGAACTTAGAACTACTTAAACGTAACTAACCTAAGGACATCATACATATCCATGCCCGAGGCAGGATTCGAACCTGCGACCGTAGCAGTCACGCTGTTCCGGACTGCAGCGCCTATAACCGGACGGCCACCACGGCCGGTCGTATCGCTTTGTGGACATCTTATAGCGAACTACAAACGCGTCTCATTCTTGCGCCTGAGTTCAGTATCCAACTTACTTCCACAATTATTCTTCCATACGATTCACTTAAACTTCAATCTAATCTTCATAATTACTAAACTGTGATATGAGTCCATGTCGTCTCCTTGGTACTCCTTCAAATCGATAATCTTATTTCGGAATCTTTGTCTAGCCATGCTGTAGTCCAGCTGAAATATCTACTCATGTATCCGGGACTTTTCGGTGTGTACCTCCCCCTCTTGCGATTTTTGAACAGAGGGTTCGCTTTTACTACTTGAAAGTTATTGCAGAATCTAATTAGTCATCTCTTCCATTGCTGCTACCAAGCCCATATTCTCCCTAAATTCTTTCTTCTACTCCTTTCGTTACAACTGGTTTCCAATCCTCATGGTCATCTTCTCACTTTACATACAGAATTATCCGCTCAATATCCTCTTATACTTCCCCTATCTCTTGATCTTCTGTTTTCGACTACGACGTGTATACCTGGTTTACTGTCGATTCTGATGAGAACACCCCAGTCACTAAACTGTTTACACTAACTCGTTCCCTGCCCTACTTTCCTGTTTACAATAAATCCTACTCATGTTATACCACTTTCTGCTGCTGTTGATACTACACTATAGTGGTTTGACCCGAAATCCTTGTGTTCGTTCCCCTGCCTTTTATCTAGATGAGGCTCAACATTTCCCTTTTCAGATTTTGTATCTTCTCTACCACTCTAAAACTTCTTACATTCCACTCCCCGACTTGTAGATTGTTACGTTTATTACATTTTTTCCTCACAGTCACCTCGTCTTGGCGGGTAACTCCCGGAGATCAGCATGGGGGACTAATTCGGAATCTTTGGCCAATGGAGAGATCATCGTGACACTTTTTCATTTACAGGACACATTTCCTGTGGGTACATTTTATTTGTCTTCAATGCAGTGCTTTCCATTGTCTACTGCATCGTCACACCTTTGATTGTAGCTGATTCAGCCGATTCTTTGGAGTTGTGTTCCACCACAAGGACAAGAGAGAGAGACGTGAACGTCTATCCACTCCTCCGACCTCTTTGATAAGGCCAGTGGCCGAACATGGATGGCTTCTTTTACCGGAAGTCTTCGGCCACCCTTGCTGATGATATTTATTCAAAATCTAAACAGTGGGCAGATTCGACTCCAGGGGCCAGGAAGTTTTAATCACTAGTAAAAAGATGCTGTCCCAAGGCCGGAGCACTCGGAACATACCCACGCTCAAAAGGATGGAGCATTTTATTCCATTATCGTTCCTGTTGCAAGAGTCGCGGTCGCAGTTCAAAGGATGAAAGCTACATAGCTCGTAGTCAGGCGTCGGAGGAACAATAGCGCTCTGAAAAAAGCGATGTGAGAATGTGGTCGGGCGCGGCCTTCGCAACGCGGCCTCGGCGTGGCCTGGCGTGCCCACACTGGAAAGAGCCTGCTCTGGCCGACCAGGAAGCCTGATTGGAGCTCCCGCGCACGCCGCACCCGCTGACAGCCGAATGCGTCAAGAGTGTTTTCCGTATTGTCCCCAGTGAAGAAAATACGAGCTTAGCGAATATCGGCCTAGCTATGTGACTGGATTAAGGGATTGAGAGTAGAGAGAACTTGACACATCGTTGTTAAAACAAAGAAATGGTTAGATGTTATAGTAACTTCAGGCGTCCCATGACTGCTATAGGACGGCTACCTCTGTCGATGTGTATAAGAAAACTTATCGACATGTCGGAAACTACGTGCAGCTGTTACATTATAACGCTATCACTTATAGAGAGGTCGCAACGCTAGGAAACTGTAGCGGAAAAACTATTAATGACTCCTTAAAAAAAGGAAAAAAACATAATGGTCTCCTTGGAGCGCTGTAGATGGATTAGAAGTGAAGTGACCCTCCACCGGTGGCGTACTTCATAGCAGTGAAATGGTATGTACATTGATGAGCCAAAACATTATGACCACTTGCTTAATAGCTTGTTTGTCGTCTTTGGAACGAAATATATCACTGAATCTGGGTGTCAGGGATCCGGCAGTTTGTTGGTAGGTTTGTGGGGATGTGTGGCATTATATTTCTACTCAAACTTCATGTAATTCGAGTAAATAACGGGCCGCTGATTTACGTACGCGGTGATGGCGCCGACAGCGACCCAAATGGAGCCATAGGATTTACATCAGGCGGACCTGGTCGCCGAGACACCAACGTGAATTCACTATAGTGCTCCTCAGACCGCGTTAGCACGGTTCTGGCTCTGAGACACGGATACTTGTATTGGTAAAGGATGACAACGTCGTGGGGGAAGACATCAAGCACGATGGGATACAGGTGGTTCGCAGCTGTCAGCGTGTCATCGATTACTACGAAGGTCCAATTCAAGCGCAGAAGAATGTCTCCCATAGCAAAATACTGCTCCCATCATCCTGCGTTCGTGAGGCACAGCACTCTTCGAGCCGCCGTTCACCTCGGTGACAGCGTTTGGGGAGACGACCATCAATCTAGTATGGCGAAAATGCGATTCTTCCGAAGAGCCGACACGTTTCCACTGATCGAAGGTCGAATATCCATGGTCCCGTGCCCACTGTAATCGTAATTGACAATACCGTTGGGTCAACATGTGATCACGTAGGGGTCGTCTGCAGCGGAGCTCCACGCTCAGCAATGTACGATGAGCGATGTGCTCCGAAACACATGTGCGTGCACCAGCATTGTGTTCTTTCGGCAGAGATGCCACACATCACCATCTGTCCTACGTTACGGAGCAGGCAAGCCTGCGAATCCCACGTTCTGTGAAGAGTCTTGGACGTCCAACCATTTAGTGCCTAGAGGAACTTCCATTATCCTTCTACCTCTTTCCGCAGGTGCTCACGTAGCACGTGAACACTCGACCAGCTTCACCGTTTCCGAGGCACTCGTTCTCAGGCTCTGAATAGTAATAATTTGCCCTTTGTCAAAGTCGTTTATTTCAATAGATTTTCTCATTTGCAGTCCGTATCATTGCTAGGATGATTCCCATCCGTGTCTGCTTCGCTTACATACATCTTGTACCGCGTCACGTGCCCGCAGCGCCACCAGGATCGATCCAACGTCTAACTGGGCAGTGGTCATAATGTTTTGGCTGATCGGTGTATGCTCAACAAACTGCACATGAGAGTTACTGTCAGAGAGGCATCGTGCATCACGAAGAGGTTACGCTGTCACAATAGCGAGAGCGTGCATTAAAGAGGAGTGGGACGATCTGTTACTTTCTAACTAATATATCCAGAAATTGGAACTCATGCCGAGGCTTACCGACATAATGGACGAATATGATCAGAAGGGGGGAGGGGGAATGATAAAGGCATCCGATGTACCCTCTTTACATTGTAAGCTGGCTTACTGAGTACTGATGTTAATGTGAATACAGAAAATTATTTTGTTATTTGAACTGTGTCCTCGTAAAGCAAATACAGTCTACAGTGATATATATATATATATATATATATATATATATATATATATATATATATATATATATATATATATAAACAAGTACGTGTGTGGAGAAGACGGACGAGTGGTGTAGCCCTTCAATGGAAATGTATAAACGGACTGAGCTCTGGTCATCTAGTTTATTCCTATACTATTGGTATGTCTTACAGCAGGTACTGAGGAAGCCTACGTTATCAGCAATGCACCAGAAAGTGGACGGGTAGACAAACACTTCAGATTTCTTGTGGATACAAAAATTACACTTACCACGTCAGTTTCTCCCTCCCTAACTCGAAAACAATTTGGACTTAGTACTTTTACCATCAGTGTAGCAAATAAAAAAAATGTTTTGACTACCAAAATCTGATAGGCGTTTTGCCTGTTGTTGTTGTTGTTGTTGTGGTATTCAGTCCTGAGACTGGTTTGATGCAGCTCTCCATGGTACTCTATCCTGTGCAAGCTTCTTCATCTCCCAGTACCTACTGCAACCTACATCCTTCTGAATCTGTTTAGTGTATTCATCTCTTGGTCTCCATCTTCGATTTTTACCCACCAAGCTGCACTCCAATACTAAATTGGTGATCCGTTGATACCTCAGAATATGACCCACCAACCGATCCCTCCTCCTAGTCAAATTGTGACACAAATTTCTCTTCCCTCCAATTCTATTCAATACCTCCTCATTAGTTATGTGGTCTACCCATCTAATCTTCAGCATTCTTCTGTAGCACCACATTTCCAAAGCTTCTATTTTCTTCTTGTCTAAACTATTTATCGTCCACGTTTCACTTCCATACATGGCTACACTCCATACAAATACCTGATATTTGAAATAATTTCCCGCATTGGAAACAATTCGTAGACTTGGTAAATGACAGCCCGTTCCGTCTGTAGAGTTCCACCTTGGAGTGTAGATTTCATGTCACTACAAGGAGACAGCACCCTTCATAGGACCGTACCTAGTGAGCCACTGTAGTCCGTCAACCAACTCTCAGTTTGAGAGTATTGCTTTTTTTAAGATCTTCTCTTTAATGAATCAGCATATACATTCTGTCTCCGTTGAATCCCATGCTTTGTTGCAAGGTTGTTGGGCTCATCTTTCATTTTACACCTGGATTTGTTCTTGATTTCATATTTTAGTATTAATTTGTTTAATAAGTGGATGTCTGGACGGACGGTGGTTTTTTAACAACTTCTTTAACAGGGAGTCCTTCCACAATAATCCGGATATTTCTGGTTGCAATTTCGTCTCCATTATTTCGTCTGAGAGTATTGCGATGTCATCTATTTCTTGCGCAAAGTAAATGGAAAGGTGCCCGACGATCACCATGTCACTGCCACCCGCCTACTTCTGTCTTGTTACTGTATGCGACACAAATAACGCAGATGTGAGACTGATTACAAAAGCGACTCTAATGTAGTTTCCTCCAAAAATGATAGATACGATTTACTTGTGAAGCTGTGAGAAAACACAAACTGTATCACCTCCTGTTGATTTTTTTACATACGAAATGTATTTTAAAGGTATAACGCTTATAGGATATACTAAAAATTTCAGTAAATAATTCCAACTAGGGTGCCTTTCGTCTTGTATAAAGTTGTCTAATGGTGAAAGTCGCATATAGATCGAATGAGGTGATCAGTAATGATAGTGTGTTTATTGCCTCGAAGGTGGCAGAAACACTGGGGGAAGTACTGTAAGACTGATGTAAACTAACGACGCTGTTTTATAGTCCACATTGGACTGCAACTTCAACTTCCCTGTCCATTGCTGTTAAGACATAAACGCTTTGAGGTAGAAGTTGGCTTCATATATTTGCGATAGATCATTTATCTATCGTCAAATGCTGAGATCATAATCACGACTGCGAGAGCAACAGCTGTTACTGTCAAAATCAGAAGAAAGGGATTGGGAAGTAGATATCTACCTGCAAATACTAAACTGCAGGTATACCACCACATTTACCTACACTGGCAATCTTGGACTGTCTTAACGAGACGATAGGGCTGACTCAACACCTCTTATCTACGCTGTTTCCATAAGCTCCCCTAATGAGGGATGAATACCAGACAGTTTCTTTTCAGAGTATGCTGATACAATAGCTCCATATTTAGCAATGATATTCAATCGCTCACTCGTCGAAAGAACCGTGCCTAAAGGCCGGAAAGTAGCACAAGTCACACCAATACCCAGAAAGGAAATAGCAGTAATAAGTTGAATGACAGACTCACATCACTAACCTTGATTTGCAGTAGGATTTTGGAACATATAGTGTGTGTGTACATTATGACTCATCTCAAAGAAAACGATTTGTTGACAAACAGCCAACGCAGATTAAGAAAATTCCTTTCTTGTGGAACACTACTAGCTCTTTATTTTGACGAAGTAATGAATTCTTTTGACACCGTTATCCACAAGCGACTTCATCGCGAGGAACTGGAGTAAAATGTGGCGTTCCCCAAAAAACTGTTATGGGCCACCTGCTGCTCCTCATCACAAAAACGATATGGGAGACAATCTGAGCAGCCACCTTACATTGTCTGTAGATGTGACTGTTATTTACGTCAAATAAAATAGTAAGATGATCGAAAAAAATTGCAAAACGATTTAGATAAGATATCTGTATGGTGGGAAAAATGGCAATTGATTCTAAATAATGAAAAGTGTGAAGTCATCTATACGTGCACTAAAATGAATCAGCTAAATTTCGGTCACACGATAAATCACAAAAATAAAAGGGCTGTCAGTTAAACCACATACTTAAGGATTACAATTAAGAATAACTTAAACTGGAACGATCACATAGACAACGCTACGGGGAAAGCAAACCAGAGAGCCACAATTTATTGGCAAAACACTTAGAAAATGCAACAGGGAGAAAGTTCAAAGAAGGGCAGCTCGTTTTGTACTATCGCGAAATAGGGGAGAGAGTACACCAGATATGATACTTGAATTGGGCTGGTAGTCATTAAAACATAGGCGTTTATAGTTGCGGCAAGATCTTTTCATGAAATTTCAATCAATAACTTTCTTCTCAGAGTGTGAAAATATTTTTTTGGCACCCACCCACGGAGAGGGAAATGATCATCATAATCGCGTAAGAGAAATGAGAGTTCGCACGGAAAGATTTAAGTGTTCGTTTTCCCCATGCGCTGTTCTAGAGTGGAACACTAGACAGATAGCTTGAAGGTGGTGCGGTGAACCCTCTGCCAGGTACTTAATTGTGAATTGCAGAGTAATCATGTAAATGTAGGTAACTACGTCCCATATGCTTTATGTACATGTTGTTCGTCGTTGACAGATTCTGTGGTTAGACCCTAACATTCTCTTGACCATGTACAAGGGCCTTGTCTGCTCTGTCATCGATTATAAATGTTCCGTGTATCACAGCGCTGATGGACGTGCAGTTCATAAACCTGACATGATACATTCCGATGCCTGCGCGTACGCCTTGGAACAAAGAGGTCGGCTCCGACAAACACCTTATTAGTAGAAATTGCTGAACCTCCATTGTATATTAGATGTTAGTACTTGGCAAGAAAATTTATTTAGCAAAAGTGATTAGCCCACTAATAATTATCCTCCCATGTGAAATGAGAGGTAATCTTCCACTCATAAGACCTACCTGAGAAAGGTACAAACTTTGCCTTCCACTATTGGCAGCTACGAAGTCCTATTTTGCTTTCCATTCCGATATCGGTTGAAAAATACCGAAAATCACTATTGTTTTGGCGCTATCATTTCCAGCTTCATCACTTACAATTATCTGTACAGGCCGCACTTTGTTCAGGTGTACACTAATATCTCTAGTCAAGAGACTTCAACAGTAAACGTGCGTTTGTTGTCCCTAAGCCGAAATATTTCAAGCAATTTCGTCTGGCTCCATACTGCTGAATTTTACATGGAAGCGATAGTCCTTCGAGAGGCTCACAAGTTTGCTTGTTACACGCGGTTCCAGAACCTGCTGATAGTGTCAGCGTGCCGCGCTGGGTAAACGCGCGGTCTTAGGCGCCTTGTCACTGTCCGCGCGGCTTCCCCCGTCAGAGGTTCGAGTCCTCCCTCGGGCATGGGTGGGTGTGTCGTCCTTAGCGTAGGTTAGTTTAAGTTAGATTAAGTAGTGTGTAAGCTTAGGGACCGATGACCTCGGCAGTTTGGTCCCGTAAGACCTTACCACAAATTTCCAATTTAGTGTCAGCGTAATGCAATCTACTGACAACCAAAAGCGGAGCAGTAAAATTAATATTGCCGTACTGGAAAGTATACGAGAATCATTTCTAAATTAACGAAGAGGTATGATTGTCTCCTGTCTGTGGTGCTCCGCGCTCAAGTAGAGTTGTTTCACAATGAAAAAAACCAGCCAACTGACGCAGGAAATCAGTGCATCTGAGAGCCCTACAATGAACGTCAGTCTACCATCATCCGATCACAAGTTACGGACGCGAGAACTGGTTGAGGAAGAAAATGATAAAGATTACGCCTTTCAGCCTGCCATAGAGGTCAATATTACGAAGCGATCCAACCAGTAATTAGAATCCCCCCCCCCCCCCCCCCCCCGGCATCGAACATTTAAGGCTAGCAGGAAGATGCTAACAGCCTTGGTACAAACCATAGTCAACTCCTTACCACTTACATCGGGTAGGCATCACGCGTAAGAATTTCTGCGACAGTCAGATTAATGAAGAAGCGTGTTTAGAGGACATGCTATTTACAGCAGATTCTTCGAAGCACAGTGAAACCGTTTACTGCAAAACCTTGTGAAGTGGAAGGCAATCCTTCCAACAAGTGCTATTGTTATACTGTACCATGAAGATCATCAAATATACAAAGCCCTTTTTGATTTATGCGATATATATAAGCTAGTGTTCTATTTGTGGCTACGTAATCACTCTGATCTCAAAGCGTATGCTTCTCAATTTGCGTTGAATTCTCTGATTCCTTAGCTATATTGCACCGACATGGAAATTGCTCGTAATTTAAAATCATCTTTCAAACTGTTTCTGTTGTGATTGCACTTTCTATACGATTTCATATTTGTATCAACCTGGAAGCAGTGTGCTTCAATAAACCCAAGCTAAATAAAAGAAATATAAGCAACTTAATATTACGACGGCATCATTCGTTGCTGGGTCTGCTAGACAGAATTCTGGGACGCTGACAAGCAGGTAACAGGTAGACCGCAGTCCCAGCAGTGTTGAATGCACTACAAAGTGTAGGTACAAGGACTTATTGTCGGTTTGAACGAAACACAGGAAATATTCTTCGTACGTAAATAACGTGTCGACCTAGTGTAACCACTCCATAGGGTCCAACTTATGGGTTTAACTAGCGACAAAATTCAGCTATGCATGCAAATATTATTACACAAGATAATAAATTTTTTAATGTGCTATACAACTTCTTATTTCACATGACATACTTTTCGGGTTACAAGTTCGGTTCTCACGTTACGCTACTGTCTTGAATGCGAAAGCATTGTCATGTGAAGTTAAGATTTCAGAGTAGTACGAATTTGTATGTTTACCTGAAGAATTATTTTAATGATATTTACTAAGATCTCAAATACAATTTTAATGTTTTTTACTAAGATCTCAAATACAATCAACCAGAATGTACACAAGCAGCCATTTGCAGTACCTACCGCCGCCACAAAATCTGCAGTTCCAGAAATCAGAGTACCAGATATTCAAAGCAGTTTATCTGTATCCCAAAGTCTGGAAGCTTGAGTAGCGGAGGACTCATTTACAGTAGATTGTGCGACGTAAAAATTGAACCATAAAGATAGGAGAAATCTGTTTCTAACATACCTGTCCAGGTCTAGTTAACGGATTCTCATTGCATATTTATTCTGTGAGAACGTGTCCGTACTGTCACATGGATATCTTGGAAACCGGTCAATTTTTAGGTGGTGGTGTTCTAAGGTATCGTGTTTCAAACACATACAGAGATCCATACATCGCTGGAGAACGTCTGTTAAGCCTCAAAATTAGTGAGATGAGGCGCTGCAACCAGTTGAACGTTTCCACAAGCGCAGCTGGCTTCAACTTCTCTTCATCAGTGATAAAGACTGACAACTCGCCCCTGCTCTACTTGTGATTTTTTATTTCTGGAAATATCCACAACGAGTACTGAACAGCAGCCTCTTTAGATCTGAATCGTGTAGATATAGCTAGTCTGCGTTGCATTGAAGAGGCGGACTACAGCCTCTCCACCACTACCAAGCACTCTTTCACAACTAAGCAGTGTTTCTCCTCTTGCGTCACGTCATACTGTGTGCGTCATATCGCTGTAGAGAAAGAAAACCGACTGCGGTTCACAATATCCTTTATTAAGTGTGTTCTTTTTGTTATGTAGATTATCATGTCTTGTTACTTATTTGTAAACGTGTATCTTCTATTAGAGTGCTTATTTTAACGCACTTTTTTGGGTACCGTTTTAGAGGCATATCTTTCTCCTAACTTTATCTGGTTGCGTTGCTCTTCAACAACCTGTTCAGAAAATTCTCTCTTCTTTCTGGGTTATGCCTAAATTTTGCATATTAGCGTAGTTATTTATTTCTTTACTGATGTTATTTTGATAGTAACACTTTAGGTCAGTCTGATTACGACTGAATAAAAGGAATTTTTCGTGCGATATGCGTATCGCCTTTATTATTTGAAAGGCATCATCAGTGTCAAATCTCATAATGCTGCTCTACTTTCGTTCTATTCCCAGTTGTAGAGCTGTTCTTATGCTTACTACCAGTCGAAATTTCATTTTTACAGCAATGATAAATGAACACCCATTTACTTTATTTATTGTTTTGGATACAAAACCGGAACAATAACACGTGTAGAGTAGCATGTACGAAATTTGCAGCAGATGTTGCTTTTAAAATAATAAAGGCGAAACGCGTGTGGCACGAAGAATTACTTTAATTATACGTCATTAGATGGATCAGAAGTGATAATCATCCAGATAATACTACATGCAACTGAGAGCGACAGAAGTTAAAAATTTAATCGCTAAAGTTTGCTACAAGCCAATACAGAATAGGGATATCACTAGATAGGTGTTAAATTTATTACATGCGTAGCAGAAACACCACTCGTACAAAATGGATATTTTGTGACACCCACCGAAGTTTAAAAAGATTTCATTTGCATCAAGGTGTTTTATTAGACATCCTTTTGATCTCCTCTCATTTTAACCGGGCTTCACAATTTACTGTAAGTGGTTTCTTATAGTTATCTTGTAACGTTACCCCGTACGTGCTTCATCGGGAAAAGGCATCGCAAATAGGCTTTGGACATTTCAGTTAATAAGTAAACGAATATTATCTTATTTGATCGCAGTAGTCATAATGCGCCGAACGTGAATTCCAAATAACACATTCAACGCGTATTTATTTGAGCTACAGTGACATTAAAGATACATAACACAATCAGTCCCTTTCTATAGAGCTCGTTTATTTCAAACCTGTCTCGTTAGCCGAGGGACTTCACTGTAGGACGATATCATTCGGTGAGGCAGTAGCTGCTTCGAATATAAATCAAGGAAGAAATTTTCATCCCAAGGGGATGAAGAGTGATTTACAGTTCAAGATTATTAGCCTGCGTTGGATACCAAACCGCTCCATAGTGTCTTCTAGAGTAAGCTTTCGGGAAACTGTTGATAGTGATTCAGCGATCCTATTTGCTGAGCATCGGAGACCCATTTGGTGCTATTGAAGATGATCACGTCGCTTGACGACATCAGGTTTCGCCCTATCGTTTCCTTTCACTCCATTACCATCTAACAACACGAACATAGTAGTACAGTCCATAACCATTAGTCATCGACAACCAAAACCACAACCTTATTGTTCCAAGATGTGTCTCGGAAGGTGTAATAAGACTAGCTCCATAATGACCTAGAGCAGACCAGTTGTGTCGAAACTCCGTATTCTACCCAACGCTCGCTAGATGTTTATAGGATGTTTACAATTAAGCTTTCGCTACTTGAGAGGGTCCCCAGGAAAAATGAGTGAGCCTAGGACAATTAATCTTCTGGGAACATATTTAACGACATGAAAAAGAGAAATAACGAATAAACCATTTAAAGAAACACATTTCAATTTCAAGAGGGTAGGGTAACGTCTGTTAATTGCGTACCACGTTTACGTTCGAGGTAGCAGACTTTGCTCAATGTGGCGACCATTTACACACACGACAGCCTGCTCTACTAAAAATGGTTCAAATGGCTCTGAGCACTATGGGACTCAACTGCTGAGGTCATTAGTCCCCTAGAACTTAGAACTAGTTAAACCTAACTAACCTAAGGACATCACAAACATCCATGCCCGAGGCAGGATTCGAACCTGCGACCGTAGCGGTCCTGCGGTTCCAGACTGCAGCGCCTTTAACCGCACGGCCACTTCGGCCGGCGCCTGCTCTACTCTTGCCCGACACGTCTCAGGTGAAATATTGGCTACGTCTCCTCTGTGCTCATCGTCAACCAAGTGTCCAGAACTCTCCGCCATGGTGACAGTAACTTCTTCAACAACTTGTGGCAAAATTGGCCATTGGCATCCCCCACGAGCAATTCCAAAATCGCCAGTTAATTCGAACTTCTGAATAACGTTCTTCAACCCAAATACTGAAAGAGAACCTCTCCGTACTCCTTTACTGCGTATATACTCAGGAAGGGCAGCAGACTATTTCTGTCGTTTTGATAAAACAGCTTTACAAGTAAAGCCCTGCCCTCCTTGTCCATGTTGACTGTCGGCAACTTCAATGGAAACTGATGCTTGTGTTTCATCCCTGTATCGTCGTACCAGTATCGGCACCTAACGACAAATCATGACACTAACACTACTAACAACGCAAATCGTGCAGCGCATACTCTGAACAACATTCCTATGATGTTGGGTACCCATTGTGTAAATAGTTTTCCATCTACACTTGTTTAAGAAGTGAAAGTTTAATTAGTATCATCCAGTAGGTCTCAATTGACTCCATTACAGTTTTATTTGTAGGTGAGAACCGATTGTAAAGTTATACAGCTACACATTTCTCTTCTTCCACATGTGCTAACAGAAATACACTTTCTATGTCTAGAACGAATGCTGCGAGGAAACGTAACTCTCTCTTAAAATGTGTTTCATTTGTGAAGCGCGTTTGAACGGTACTACTGTTTCTGCATCAATAAAATTTGGCATTTCTTGTCTATTACAAATGACTGCTGTAGTTCTGCAAAAGCAACTAAAATTTTAAAGTGTAATGCCACTCAGGATTTTATCTTGTGCAACATTTGTTCCATGAATTAATTCACTTTAAATGTCGAAGCACTTCACCAGACAAATAAAATCCATACAAAGAAAACGTTGCAAAATGTGCAGATCCACTGGTATTGCTCGAAATCAGAAGACAGCTTCCTAAGCATAGAACTTGAAATCAGATTAATGAATTTCTTCAGATTCTTTGACAATTTTGTGAAATCAAACAAAATTAAAACAATAATGATAGAAAAAATTAGTCATGTACCTGTTACATAGTAAATAATTTTTATTTTTCATGTTATTACTGAAGTGTACCTTTTCTGTGAAAGTAATATTTATGCTTTATGGCGACTTTTAACATTATTTTTCCCTGTCTATCTTATTACGGTTTTCTGCTAGCGATGATGGCCATCAGTGACTTTCGGCATATTATTCCCAAAAATGAAATATGCTTTTACATTGCTAGAACCTATCGGACAAGTAACTCTATACTAGTGAGATTACGAGGTCGATGCGACATTTCACGCGAAGTACATATAATTAAGATGTAAAATATAAAAACAACTGAGAATGGGAATTACTTCCCGAAACGCATAGCACACAGGACAAAGTAGACAAGTAATAAACTTGACTGCCAGCAGTGTATGTTATTTTGATGGCGGCAACACGTTAGCGTTAAGAAAACAATATGTATAAGTCAACATTACTCGCATTGATTGTGGTTCTAGGTGCCTTTCAGTACTCAATTATGAAACAGTGCAAGTGCCACCGCCAGTGAGATGTTCTTCCGTTGTTAGCCATGATGAGAAATTTCGCTGTTATTTGAAACTGAATAGATCAATCATAATTTTCATCGTCTTACAATATTTAATAAGTGTGTCACAGAATTGTTAATTATATTGACAGCCAATTTGCATACGGGAAGTGTCCATAAACGAAAAGAATACGTAAAACGCAATATGTGGGTGCTTATAGCACTAAGGATATTTGAAAACAATGTACAGTAATACTCAAAGACATTACTTAAGAGTGTTAAGCATATTCGATACTTTATGTTCTCCAATATTTACTTTTCAGTTTTCAGGTAAACAGTACCAATTTTTTTCTTAACGTATCTATGTAAATTGTTAGTAAAAATAGTTCTTTAAGTTGGTTCGTAACATTTAACACATTCTGAATTAACGTATCGTTCTATTTACAGGTATTTACAACAGATCCAATTAGTAGTATCTTATACTACCAAACATGCAACACAGGCAACACACATACAGAGATACAGTTTGTTTAAACAAAACAGAGTAAGAGTAGAGGGGAAAAGGGCGTACCGTCCTAATTTACAACAGCCTCTTATCGTCTACGAATGTACAAAAATATTCACTGCGCGAAAATCATGCACGTGTTCATTGGAAGAAAAATACCAAAGTGAAGGACACAGGAAGAGTGAAGTAGTGTTTTGACACTTGGTAAATAAATGTATGTATTTATCTATGATGTCCACACCCAGCCCGACAGTTTTCCCTACTAGCGCTAGCACACCTCTCAGCTTATCTCTCCAAGCGGCCGCTATTAATTATGTTACATCCTGTATGGAAATCTTACTGTCGTAGCGCCAGACGACGGTTTATGTCAGGTGTACCTTAAGTCGACTCTTGAGTCAGTGTAACGAGCATAGTTGTCAATACATGGCTAGTGTCATACTACAAAATCTGATCCTATGAGATGCGAAGATGTTCTTAGGACTCCGAATGTATTTCATATGGGTGGGCAATGTGTGGTCTACTCTAGGCGACTCTAGAAATGCCCATTTTGGAAGAATTAGCGTCAATGTTTAGACAGTCTTTTCAAATATGAAACTAATAACTGACCATGAACTGCATCTGTGTAATTGAGTTGTAAGGTTGTGTTTTTGTGAGGTACCATTAACAGTGACTTCACTGTAGTTCAAGCTTTACATGATTTATCAACGAACGTCCAGGTTTGTCAGGCGAACTATTCATGTTCATCTCTCCGACTTACAACCTATCTATCGTTTCTGTAAAGTGACATCTTAACATTGGTGGGATTATTTACAAGAAGTCGGAAAAATGATCACTTAAGTTCCATAGGACGCGATTGGGGAAAGTTTGGAAGTGTTTAATGTCGAAAGAATGACGACGTCCGTTGTTTTATATTTTTTTTTATTAAACTAGATTTAATGTAATTTTTTCTAACCAAGTCTCATATTTGAGTATGGTCATCATTTGGCAAGACATGTTACTGCATTAATACAGACTTTCAGGGAATTTTAGGAAGTCACATAGAAAACGTTTCACCATTGTTGTAATGGTTGGCCGAAGACTAATATCGAACACTTTCGGTTAATGTCGCAGGTACAATCTTCAAGGTGTTGACATAAAAGTGTAAGTGGTTAGAAGACCCAACATACGTAATATTTTATTTGAAACAGATATTCATGTTCCGCAGAGAGCTGTCGATTTCTCAAAACTATGCTGCATATAACGACCAGTGGGAGCGTTGTGCGTTGTGTGTAAGGAAATTATGAGATCTACAATTAAGTGTAGTATACTACAGTAAAGTGGAAAACAATCATGCGGGAAGTACAATTCAAGAACAGAAAGCCTAATTCCCATGCGGAGGGATAGGAACAAAGAGCGTGCTCTTCACTTGTCATGACCACAGATCCCAGGCCTGGCTACTTGCCCTGTTTATTGTTCAGCATCTGGTTCACGGCTTTCAGCACCGATGTCGGGATCTGAAAGAAAACAAAAGGAGTCAATGAGAGTCAATGCTATGATAGCGACCAGGTGAACGGGGCAAAAGAGGAACTTCGTTTGGCAGCTTAAAGTGAAATTAGTTTATTGTAAATTGATCTTAATGCACACACACACACACACACACACACACACACACACACACACACACACACATATATATATATATATATATATATATATATATATATATATATATATATATGATGTTACAAAAAGGTACGGCCAAACTTTCAGGAAACATTCCTCACACACAAAGAAAGAAAATATGTTATGTGGACATGTGTCCGGAAACGATTACTTTCCATGTTAGAGCTCATTTTATTACTTCTCTTCAAATCACATTAATCATGGAATGGAAACACACAGCAACAGAACGTACCAGCGTGACTTCAAACACTTTGTTACAGGAAATGTTCAAAATGTCCTCCGTTAGCGAGGATACATGCATCCACCCTCCGTCGCATGGAATCACTGATGCGCTGATGCAGCCCTGGAGAATGGCGTATTGTATCAGAGCCGTCCACAATACGAGCACGATGAGTCTCTACATTTAGTACCGGGGTTGCGTAGACAAGAGCTTTCAAATGTCCCCATAAATGAAAGTCAAGAGGATTGAGGTCAGGATAGCGTGGAGGCCATGGAATTGGTCCGCCTCTACCAATCCATCGGTCACCGAATCTGTTGTTGAGAAGCGTACGAACACTTCGACTGAAATGTGCAGAGCTCCATCGTGCATGAACCACATGTTGTGTCGTACTTGTAAAGGCACATGTTCTAGCAGCACAGGTAGAGTATCCCGTATGGAATCATGATAACGTGCTCCATTGAGGAAGAACATGGGGCCCAATCAAGACATCACCAACAATGCCTGCCCAAACGTTCACAGAAAATCTGTGTTGATGACGTGATTGCACAATTGCGTGCGGATTCTCGTCAGCCCACACATGTTGATTGTGAAAATTTACAATTTGATCACGTTGGAATGACGAAACTAAAATGAGCTCTAACATGGAAATTAAGCGTTTCCGGACACATGTCCACATAACATCTTTTCTTTATTTCCGTGTGAGGAATGTTTCCTGAAAGTTTGCCCGTAACTTTTTGTAACACCCTATATATATATATATATATATATATATATATATATATATATATATATATATATATATATATATATACACTCCTGGAAATGGAAAAAAGAACAGATTGACACCGGTGTGTCAGACCCACCATACTTGCTCCGGACACTGCGAGAGGGCTGTACAAGCAATGATCACACGCACGGCACAGCGGACACACCAGGAACCGCGGTGTTGGCCGTCGAATGGCGCTAGCTGCGCAGCATTTGTGCACCGCCGCCGTCAGTGTCAGCCAGTTTGCAGTGGCATACGGAACTCCATCGCAGTCTTTAACACTGGTAGCATGCCGCGACAGCGTGGACGTGAACCGTATGTGCAGTTGACGGACTTTGAGCGAGGGCGTATAGTGAGCATGCGGGAGGCTGGGTGGACGTACCGCCGAATTGCTCAACACGTGGGGCGTGAGGTCTCCACAGTACATCGATGTTGTCGCCAGTGGTCGGCGGAAGGTGCACGTGCCCGTCGACCTGGGACCGGACCGCAGCGACGCACGGATGCACGCCAAGACCGTAGGATCCTACGCAGTGCCGTAGGGGACCGCACCGCCACTTCCCAGCAAATTAGGGACACTGTTGCTCCTGGGGTATCGGCGAGGACCATTCGCAACCGTCTCCATGAAGCTGGGCTACGGTCCCGCACACCGTTAGGCCGTCTTCCGCTCACGCCCCAACATCGTGCAGCCCGCCTCCAGTGGTGTCGCGACAGGCGTGAATGGAGGGACGAATGGAGACGTGTCGTCTTCAGCGATGAGAGTCGCTTCTGCCTTGGTGCCAATGATGGTCGTATGCGTGTTTGGCGCCGTGCAGGTGAGCGCCACAATCAGGACTGCATACGACCGAGGCACACAGGGCCAACACCCGGCATCATGGTGTGGGGAGCGATCTCCTACACTGGCCGTACACCACTGGTGATCGTCGAGGGGACACTGAATAGTGCACGGTACATCCAAACCGTCATCGAACCCATCGTTCTACCATTCCTAGACCGGCAATGGGAACTTGCTGTTCCAACAGGACAATGCACGTCCGCATGTATCCCGTGCCACCCAACGTGCTCTAGAAGGTGTAAGTCAACTACCCTGGCCAGCAAGATCTCCGGATCTGTCCCCCATTGAGCATGTTTGGGACTGGATGAAGCGTCGTCTCACGCGGTCTGCACGTCCAGCACGAACGCTGGTCCAACTGAGGCGCCAGGTGGAAATGGCATGGCAAGCCGTTCCACAGGACTACATCCAGCATCTCTACGATCGTCTCCATGGGAGAATAGCAGCCTGCATTGCTGCGAAAGGTGGATATACACTGTACTAGTGCCGACATTGTGCATGCTCTGTTGCCTGTGTCTATGTGCCTGTGGTTCTGTCAGTGTGATCATGTGATGTATCTGACCCCAGGAATGTGTCAATAAAGTTTCCCCTTCCTGGGACAATGAATTCACGGTGTTCTTATTTCAATTTCCAGGAGTGTATATATATATATATATATATATATATATATATATATATATATATATATATACGCTCGCGATGACATTGATGTTTTTAGTTTTTAAACGTAATAACCTTCAGCTACAGTCAAATGACACTTAACAATTATTACAGTGATTATGCTAGTAATCTGAGTTCATTCTGGAACGGCTCGCTCATCAAGTTTGGAACATTTTTGTGACTAAACTGTCATTTCAACAACGTGCAAACAAACAATACGTTGGGGATATTCCTGTCGTATTACAGCTCCTCTGCTGTTTTGGTAGCGTTTAGGGAATTTACCTCATGTTACACGCATTTGAAATAATTTATTGAGGTCTAGAATACTGTGATCTCGTATACCGGGTGTTTATAATTAAACTTTCCCTATTTAACACGTTATAACATGGAAACTAATTACTGTACGAGTACCAAACATGGTAGCATTAATGTCCAGAGTTGGGATGCATGATTTCCATGCGTCACAGCTCCGCCGCCCAGTTCCAACTATGGCCACCAGGTGCCGTGATCAGTCACCGTGATTCATACTCTCTCACATCTGACAAGTCGCAGTGCACTTGTTGACGTGTGAACATGGGCTTGGATAAAAGGAGCGGGGTATTATTGGTAACGCTCTGTTATCAAAACAACAGTAATGCAGCACCTGCACTTCGAGAATATCGCCGGCTGAAAGGATTCCGAAAGGGTCCTCTTTCTCTACCTGCGGTGCGGAGCGTGATGAACTACAGGAAGAGGCCGACAACCGGTTGCACCACAGGTGGGTCATGAAATCGCTGTTGCTATGGCAGACAACGCTGCGCGCAATTCCCGATCGTCAGACAGTCTGCGTGCTGTGTCACGACAGTTGAACATCCCGTGGTCCACTGTACAGAAGGTGGTTCGAACCATTCTCAAATGGTACCGTACAAGAGCCATAAGCTTGCACCACAGGTCGCACAACGACATGTTGGCTTCGTTCTCCACTTTTTCGCAAGGGTTGAAGTTGAGAGGGCTGGCCGTGGACCATCCTATGGACAGACGAAGATCATGTTTCTCTGACGGGAAAAGTGAACACACAGAACTACCGAGTCTGGGCATCTTCACGTCAAGTCATTGTGCTTGAAGTTCCTCTTGTGGTGAACGTGTCACCATACGATGTGGCTTCATGGCTACGTTCATCATTGGCCCATTCTTTTTTGAACAGGTTGGCCCTCAAGGATCAAAGACGTGCAGTGTGACTGGCCAACATAACTGGGATATGCTTCGCCAGCATGTCATACCGGCCCTGAAGCGCAGCATATCAATAGAGGTAGTAGCATACCAACGGATATGCTTCGTTCTGTTGTGCAGATTGCAATCCAGCACTTTCAGTATCCTCTGGACACTGACGGGATCCATATTGAAACCCTCTTGTAGCAGTACTGGAACCGGTATGTAATGGTATGATGTACCGTAACAGCACATTAAAAGTGTTTCAATTGAAGTGATTCTACATTATTTCTCTTCCCCATGAACATTAAATTAACGCTACCATGTTTGGTCCTCGTACGGTAATTGGTTTCCACGTTGTAACTTGTTAAATAGTGAAAGTTTAATTATAACCACCCGGTGTATGAGTTATAAGCACACTGCACAAAAAAAAGTCTCCAGGAGATATACAAGACGCTAATACCGTCTAGCACTATCTGTAGCATATATAACGGCTTCAATTGGGCGAGTAAGGGACTTCACTTTCTTCACATATGCCATACACAACCATTCGTTGACGATTACATTTCGCAGAAGTATGAAATTGCGGGAATATTTATTGGTATGTGTCACCCACTGTGCCAGATAGTATCCGAGATTTTCGATGGCATTAAGATCGGGTGGTTTGGCGGGCCAGTCGACTGATCGTGAAATCAAGGACGTATGAGTACAGTTCTGTGAACACGGATGTTATCTTGGAACGCGAAAGTGCCGCCAGCATACTCATCACGAAGATGTACATGAATGGGCAACATTTGGTCACAGAGAATGATGAAATAAACATCGTGGTTCGTGTTCATGGTAACCTGAATGAGTGGGCAGAAGTCATGATGTGAGAACACCACTGTACCCTTCATATCCTGTGGACTAGACGATTCGCGACGCGTCTGACTACACTACCCGCTCCCAGTAAGCTACTGTATGTATCTGTGTTGCTTCTTGACCCCCATAAGACGTGCAGTTCATACGCTCCGATGGTTCAAATGGCTCTGAGCACTATGGGACTTAACTTCTGAGGTCATCAGTCCCCTAGAACTTAGAACTACGTAAACCTAACTAACCTAAGGACATCACACACATTCATGCCCGAGGCAGGATTTGAACCTGCGACCGTAGCGTCGCGCGGTTCCAGACTGTAGCGCCTAGAACCGCTCCGCCACTCCGGGCGGCACATATGCTCCTACGGGTAATTGCTTTTTGAGGGATACTCCACTATTTAAGTTTATTGCATGCAGTTTGCTTCTCAAGTTTCTTTCGGAAATTGGATGAGATGGACCAGAATTCACAGACAACAGAAATTCCCATTGGACTGAAGCCGATTGTCACTGATAAGGTTTGAAACCCGTCCCCAGTCGCTATCAGCTAACATCTTTTTACGACCACTGCTCTTACGCCGTGTTACATGGTCTCGAGTGGTAAACCATTCATTGTAAACACGTTGGACAGCCGATGTTGATACACCAACAAATCGAGCAACTTCGTTCTCGGTGTGTCGTATGGAAACGTCGGAACACGGTAGCTCCTTTCCACCATTGTGTTACTTTTACGCTGATAATCCAAATCATTATGACTGCCCACCGCAACGGTGGACGCCGCCTGGAGGCAAAACTATACTATCTGGGCAGACACGGACAGGGGATCACCATAACGAAGATATAGCCTGCAAATGGGGAAATTTATTGAGATAAGCGAGTTTGACAAAGGGCTGAATATTATTATTACGCAAAGCCTGCGAACGAGCCTCTCGGAAATAGCGAAGCTCTTCGAATGTTCACGTGCTACTGTCGTGAGCACCCACAGGAAGAGGTAGAATGACTGCACTGGGTGCTAAATGATGGGACGTTCACGAATCTTCACAAAATGTGGGTTTCGGAGGCTTGTCTGCTGTGTTAAGTAGGACAGATGGTATTCTGAGGCATCTCTGCCAAAAGGCACAATGCTGGTGCGTGAAATTCTAATACGCTTGCATGGGACATGCGGTAGTCATCGAAGACACGCTGACAGCAGGGTAACCACCTGCATCCCTTCATCCTTGACATATTCCCCGACGGCCATGTCATCGTTCAGCAGTATAACTGTCCGTCTCTCAGAGCCGGAACCGTGCTACAGTGATTTGAGGAGCATTGAAGTGATGCTGATGTCTCGGCGACGAAATTCGCCTGATGTAAATCCTTTGGAACCCATCTGGGTCGCCGGCTGGAGTGGCCGTGCCGTTCTAGGCGCTACAGTCTGGAGCCGAGCGACCGCTACGGTCGCAGGTTCGAATCCTGCCTCGGGCATGGATGTGTGTGATGTCCTTAGGTTAGTTAGGTTTAATTAGTTCTAAGTTCTAGGTGACTGATGACCTCAGAAATTAAGTCGCATAGTGCTCAGAGCCATTTGAACCATTTGAAACATCTGGGTCGCTAACGGGTACGATCACCCCGTTCGTAAATCAGTGGCCCGTTATGATGCGAATTACATGAACTGTGCGTAGACATCTAATGCCACCTACCTCCACAAACCTACCAACAAACTGTCGCATCCCTGATACACTTGACGCGAGAGGTCGCCTTAACCGCTTTGGTTATCCATCTACGACTCACGGCCAGACCAAAACTTCCATATGTCATCGTTACTACGTCATAACCTTTACTCGTACACACGTTATGTAATTACCTGGTATCGGCGGATTAATACGATACTGCGGTGCATACGGTGTTCCTACGTTCCCAGACAACACTGTGAATGAAGTCGCTCTATTTATTGGTGTACCAACACAGGTTGTTCAACGTGTATACAAGGATTGGTGTACCACTCGCGGCAGTGTAACACTGCGTAAAAACAGTTTGGATGTCCGAAGGAACATTGTATCGTTCTTTTTAACAACACAGGCACTATAATATTGTAATATTTTATCCCGTGAACCTAGATCTTAATGCGCAGATCTTACAAATTAAATTTCAAGGCCCAATGAGAAATACGTTGATAGTACTATTCGCGTAAAACTACAAGTTCTTTGCTGTTATGATCCTCTTCGGTAAGTAACTCATTCTTGCATCCACTAGTGTGAATTTCTTTATGGACGTCAAGAATATTGCTTTTATATATACACTCCTGGAAATGGAAAAAAGAACACATTGACACCGGTGTGTCAGACCCACCATACTTGCTCCGGACACTGCGAGAGGGCTGTACAAGCAATGATCACACGCACGGCACAGCGGACACACCAGGAACCGCGGTGTTGGCCGTCGAATGGCGCTAGCTGCGCAGCATTTGTGCACCGCCGCCGTCAGTGTCAGCCAGTTTGCCGTGGCATACGGAGCTCCATCGCAGTCTTTAACACTGGTAGCATGCCGCGACAGCGTGGACGTGAACCGTATGTGCAATTGACGGACTTTGAGCGAGGGCGTATAGTGGGCATGCGGGAGGCCGGGTGGACGTACCGCCGAATTGCTCAACACGTGGGGCGTGAGGTCTCCACAGTACATCGATGTTGTCGCCAGTGGTCGGCGGAAGGTGCACGTGCCCGTCGACCTGGGACCGGACCGCAGCGACGCACGGATGCACGCCAAGACCGTAGGATCCTACGCAGTGCCGTAGGGGACCGCACCGCCACTTCCCAGCAAATTAGGGACACTGTTGCTCCTGGGGTATCGGCGAGGACCATTCGCAACCGTCTCCATGAAGCTGGGCTACGGTCCCGCACACCGTTAGGCCGTCTTCCGCTCACGCCCCAACATCGTGCAGCCCGCCTCCAGTGGTGTCGCGACAGGCGTGAATGGAGGGACGAATGGAGACGTGTCTTCTTCAGCGATGAGAGTCGCTTCTGCCTTGGTGCCAATGATGGTCGTATGCGTGTTTGGCGCCGTGCAGGTGAGCGCCACAATCAGGACTGCATACGACCGAGGCACACAGGGCCAACACCCGGCATCATGGTGTGGGGAGCGATCTCCTACACTGGCCTTACACCACTGGTGATCGTCGAGGGGACACTGAATAGTGCACGGTACATCCAAACCGTCATCGAACCCATCGTTCTACCATTCCTAGACCGGCAATGGGAACTTGCTGTTCCAACAGGACAATGCACGTCCGCATGTATCCCGTGCCACCCAACGTGCTCTAGAAGATGTAAGTCAACTACCCTGGCCAGCAAGATCTCCGAATCTGTCCCCCATTGAGCATGTTTGGGACTGGATGAAGCGTCGTCTCACGCGGTCTGCACGTCCAGCACGAACGCTGGTCCAACTGAGGCGCCAGGTGGAAATGGCATGGCAAGCCGTTCCACAGGACTACATCCAGCATCTCTACAATCGTCTCCATGGGAGAATAGCAGCCTGCATTGCTGCGAAAGGTGGATATACACTGTACTAGTGCCGACATTGTGCATGCTCTGTTGCTTGTGTCTATGTGCCTGTGGTTCTGTCAGTGTGATCATGTGATGTATCTGACCCCAGGAATGTGTCAATAAAGTTTCCCCTTCCTGGGACAATGAATTCACGGTGTTCTTATTTCAATTTCCAGGAGTGTATTTGGGTCACAGTATAAAGAGTTGTCGACATCGTGATTATCACTGACTAAGTGACACTTGGGTCCTAAAATCGTCACAGATATCATAAAATTATCACCATATAATTTATTTGTTTGTTATTTTTCTCATCTCTCCCTAAAAAACTTCGTACTTGTTTACAAAACCAGTTATTATCAAAGGTTACATAATTCTCCGAAAATTTTCTCGTAAAATTTGCTATAGCGTCTTAAGGTCAATGGTTATTAATGATACTGCGATGACAACCATTTAATATTTTACTTGATGTACCTATGATGTACTACGAATACATTCTTCGTGATTGTTGTGTAATAGGTCTTAACAGGGAAACGGTAATACATAAGTGAAAATTGAAGTATCATGAAGGAATCATACATTTAAAGCAAATACTGCAAGTGAGTGACACACCATTCTGAAACAGAATATCAACAGGAAAACATTAGTATTTTATGACTAAACATTGTGAACTGAGGATCATTTACATACAAATATACTGTCTTAGCCGAAGCAACTTGTAGTCAACAGTTCGAGTCTCGGAACTTCGGAGTTACTTCTTTCAAAATCATATCGGCAAGATGAACACAACACATTTACTCAAATTCCGGGGACTGAGGTATGTAAGTGGTTTCATTAACATCAACAGTGGTCCAAACATCTACCAGTGCACTCTCACGGAAACTACCTGTTGTGTTATTAAGTATTACGTTAGCTCTCAGGATCTAATTTTCTTACGTCATTTCGTTCCTCGTACTTTCCCCTTCTTGTTAGCCGTTGTGTGAGAAGTTACAGGACTTGCGGGTGTGTTTGCGAGCATCGTTGGCAGGAATGCGGTATGTTGCTGGGAGATGTAGTGACTTAATACGCTTTGACGTCGTGATTGATAATGACTTGAAACACTATTTTAGAATGTATAAAGACTGGTTCAAGACTTGAAATAAAAAAGCTCTAGGTGCGATAATAATACGGAATTTTGAATTTTTTGTGTAATACGATATACATGCCAAGCCCAATAACGCATAAAAGGCTCAAAGTGGCACGAATGAAAATGTTGTACCAAATGCAATAGACAGATGGCATGTGGTTAAGCAGCCACTGCTGTTAAAGTATGTAAGGCTTCATGTTCCTTGCCGGCCGCGGTGGTCTAGCGGCTCTAGGCGCTCAGTCCGGAACCGCGTGACTGCTACGGTCGCAGGTTCGAATCCTGCCTCGGGCATGGATGTGTGTGATGTCCTTAGGTTAGTTAGGTTTAAGTAGTTCTAAGTTCTAGGGGACTGATGACCACAGATGTTAAGTCCCATAGTGCTCAGAGCCATTTTTTCATGTTCCTTGCGATTACTCCTCAGTGTTAAACTGGCGGAGGCAGCAGATGTTTGTAACAGTTTGAGTGAAAAGAAGCGGCGAATTAAAGGAGAAGGTTGTCTGGCAACAATGAGGAGAAAACTGAAAACTGGAAGAAATGAATACATAAGTTCAAATAATAAAGGTATTCTTGCGAAAGTTCATCCAGCACAGGACGTGAGTCTCATTACTGATCGCTAACCTATACCATAATTGGACAGACTGTTTATTTTTGAGTTACCAAATGTATTGTTCCAGAAGATTTCGAGGGTGTGATACAGAAATCAAGATAAATAAAGCCATTTAGCGTCAGTACCATGAATGCATCCGACTTCTTAGATATCAAGTAAGCAGCAGATTGTAATATAAGCAAAGCAAATCTAAACATATCCAATGTACAGTGACTAAGGTTAGATAGACACAGGCCTCGTGTAGTTAACAGCAGGAGAAGCTCAAATGAAATTGATGCCTGGGAAGGTATCCCTATTTTGAGAAAAGTGGTCGAGTATAGGACATCAGGAAAATTCAGCTACCTGCCCTGGATGTCTGTGAAGGAAAGGAAGAGAGATTTGATGGAAATCTTGCAGTACCTCACAAATAATGACTACATGGAGTTTTACGAAAGTAGAATAATGGTTTACTATCTTTTAGCTGAAGTATGGCATTTACAGCTTTTCATTGCATTTCCACGTCCAGTAAATTTTTCGTACTATTACAACACAACATTGTCATTCGCTTTTCTCATGATGACAGAGTGAAACTTTTCGACATGACACAAATTTGGTTGTGGTATCAGTGTGCCTTTTTTATTTTTGTTGTATTGGTACATGATGGGGAATAACATAAATCAATTGTTCTATTCGAACGCGCTGTATTTATATTGTTGAGGGTGATCTGCGTGGAGGACGTTGAGCCAAAGACGGCAACCACAGATGACAAGATCAATAAAGCACACAGTCTGGTACTAGACGATTGGCGGTAGAAATGGATGACATACTAGCTGACAGCACAGTCGTATCAGGGTACAGACAATGATGGATTGTACATGAATTTCTCAGCAATTTAAACCCTTTAATAAGGATTCAATTAACGTAGCCCTAGGACACTAAATGCGGAAAATGTTACATTGTTACTACAACACTGTAAATTTTACTACTTCGGTTTTTTGACAGTATTTCAAGTACATCACTTTAAGCCAAGAGCGGAACAAAATTCAAGGCAGCGAAGACCGTAATGAAATGCAAAAAGACCTGCAGAGAATCGACGATAAGTGCAGGGACAGACAGTTGACGGTGATAATAAATAAATGTAACGTATTTCGCAAAATTTGGCCAAGATATCCATTACACTTCAAATAAGCTATTGGCGATTATTCACTGGAAACAAAATAGCTAGTACTACCGATCTAATATGCTCAGCTCTTCTTGGCACATCAAACTAGTTGTAGGAAAAACAGATGCAAGGCTAAGATACTATGGAAGGCTGTTAAGGAAATGCAGTTGATCCACAAGAAAGACCACATAACGTAGTTGTAGGCTATGCTCTAAGACTCATAAGGAAATTCAGTTCATCCATGAAAGAAATGGTTTACAAAATCCTTATTATAGTGATTCTTGAGTAAGGATCATTATTCCTGAACCTGCGTCAGTCTGTATTAATAGAATAAAATTGGTTATCGAAAGAGTTTAATTGAGATTCTCAACCAATACCAGTGGCAGATGGTACAAGATGGGCGCGAATCTCGCAGAATTTTACCGTTGAAGGTCTAAGTTCGTACGTCCAAAGAATAGTTGAGCAACATGCTACTTCCCGTCACATATGACTCGTAAAAAGACCACAACGACAGACTCAGGGAATTTAGAGCTCATACGGAGGCTTACCGCTGCGCCATTCGCAACTGGAAAACAGATCGTGGGGGAAATGTAGTGGTATCACAAGTGTCATCAAACGTACACCATAAGGTGCAATAACTTGTGCAGAGTAAATGCAGATGTAAATGTGGAAAGAAAGAAAAGGGCAAAGTCGATATTAATGTTCCGAAAAGTTATGACCCGTATTTCCTGTAAATTAGAAAGATTCTTCAAACTGATTGTCTCCCAAAAGCAGCTACAGAAAGCACCAAAATTTCCTGTACCAATAGATTAAATTGGAAGACTTCAGGTACACGTTGAATGATGATGCTGGAAACTGTGATTTTTCCAGTTAAGATTGTCTCTGTTGATTCTCGGACTGCAGGTGTGCTCAGTGTTGTCAAGCCCTTGAAGGAAGCACTCGAATAACGAATTCACGGTATCCAGATGATGATGGCTGCAGTATGCTAATATTGATACACCTGACTGTCTGCACATGAAGTGCACATGGGCCCTGAAGATTGCGTACTGAAATGCCGAAACTGGTTGTCTAAATAATAAAAAAAAACATAACTTACAAAAACGTACGGCTTCTTGGTGAATTTTATTCGTAACAATTAAGATTGTGTTTGCACCGGCCTTGTGTTAATGGTTAATGAACAGCAAAACAAGAGTTGAACACGGGTAACGAAATGTAGACAAATTAAATCAAGAAATAGTGTTAAAATTACATTAGTAAACTGGGTGGTAAAGTAACTGCCAATGGCCGAGGTACAGAGGATGTAAGGCGCAGATTGGGAATGGCAAGCAGAGCATTTCCGGAAAAGAGAAATTCGTTAACATTCAACATAAATTAAGTGCAAATACTTCCTGAAGTATTTTCTTTGCACGGAAGTGAAACTTGAACAATAAGCAGTTTATCGTCGCTAAAGGTTAAAAAGTGACGCCATTGGATAAATGAATGAATGGAAATGAGGGATTTAGAGTGATGAATCACGTCATATTCCTTGGAAATCCGATTCAAGGGTTTGAGTATGCCGCGTGCTTGGCGAACTTTACCTGCCATCATGTTTAGTGCCAAATGTGAAATATGGGTGAGATAGCGTTACGATATGAGTGTGTTTTTCGTGGTTAGGGTGTGTTCCGCTTATTGCGCTTAAGGGAACTATAAAAGCGGAAAGCTATGAACGTAGGGAGGATACCTCCGTCTCAGTGCCTGTATCCACTATACCAAGGACCAATTACAAGAATGTAACCAGCAATAAATAAACTAAAAACAGTATTTTCATCCTTGATTTATTCCAGAGACATCCAATTTCGGTATTCCATTATGCCATCATCAGGTTCTCTATAGTAACATAGTGGCTGAGCTTGTATTACCAGACGAAATATCATCCAAAAGCGAACCATTATCCGTGCCAGCTTATCTAAAAAGCTATACACTCGTAAGAAATCCGAGCGCTCAGGTTGTTTACGAGTGTACAGTCGTGTTACACAATATGGCGCGGATACTGTTTCGCTTCTGCACGATATTTTGTCTGGTAATACAAGCTCAGCTACTGGATACAAGCAAGGTGCCCCCCCCCCCCCCCCCCGAAGATAACTCCGGTGATAAAATGTTGCTCCCTAGGAAATGCTTGCAGTTATCCTAACGGGAGAACCTTCCACCACCAGGACACAACAACAACAGCAATAGGTCAGCCATTATGTACCATAGAGGGCCTTATGGTGGTACAATGGAATGCTGAAACCGGATGCATCTGGAGTAAATCAGAGATGAAAATACTGCTATTGGTTTACTTATTGCTATTTATATCTGTGTTGGTTGTCGTAACTCATGGTAAGGATGAATGAAGTTACAGCTGTTGTGAGGCAGCAGGTCTAAAGGGTGGGGAAGGGCCTTACGGCTATCTTCTCAACCGAACCAGTTCATGCATCCAGCCCAGATGGGGTGGACTCACACCGCTAAGTTCTTCGTAAATCTTAATCTATTTTGTAATCACTGAAACAAAGTCAGTGAAATTTCATTTCATTTCCTCGTCCCTTTCTCGGCATTTAACTTTGTTTGTCGTATAGTGTATATGGCTTAAAGTTAAGACTTTGATTAATACAAATTGCTGCGCCGTAAACTTACGTTGAAAATATCATCGAACAGTGTCCTTCCAGGCTGCTGGTGGACTACCTTGCCGCCGCCTCCACCACCAGCAGCGCCAACACCGTAACCGCCAGCACCACCACTGCTGCTGCTGCTACTGCTGCTGCTACTACTGCTACTGCTGCTGCTGTAGCCGCCCCCGCCACTAACACCCCCGAGGCCGGCACCGGCAGCGGGGCCTCCGCCGCCCACGCCCGCTCCTGCGTGGAGCCCGCCGCCTGCCTTGTAAACGACGCCCCCGCCACCGCCCGCGGAAGCTCCGCCAGCTCCTCCAGCCGCGGCGCTGGGTCCGCCGCCGCCCACAGTCGCCCCGGAGTAGAGGCCGCCCCCGGCCCTGTAGCCCAGGCCGTCAGCAGCGGCGCCTCCCCCTAGCCCGGCCGCCGCGCTGGGTCCTCCGCCGCCCACCGTGGCGCCGGAGTACAGCGCTCCTCCTGACCTGTAGCTGCCGCCTCCGTTCGAGGCGCCGCCACCGAGTCCAGCGGCAGCGCTCGGTCCACCGCCGCCCACTGTCGCCCCTGCGTGCAGCCCACCACCTGCCGCTTGTGACGACCCGGAGGACGCACCGCCTCCCAGGCCGGCGGAGGCGCTCGGCCCGCCGGGAGTTCCAGCCCCCGCGTGGAGGCCTCCGGGTCCGATGCCGGCGCCTGCTGTGAAGCCACCGAAGGAAGCCGACACTCCACCAGCCCCCAGCGAGACAGATGGGCCCTGTGTTGCAACACAGTGACTGGTTTAACTTACGACAGAGGGAAGAGGAAGAGAGAGAGAGAGAGAGAGAGAGAGAGAAGAGGAGAGAGCGAGAGAGAGAGAGACACTGTCACCTATCTTCCCAAGAGAATGTGTGATGTAAAAACATGTGTGTGTTTGGAATATTTTGTAACCTGTAAAGTGTGTGTTTGTGTGTGTGTGTGTGTGTGTGTGTGTGTGTGTGTGTGTGTGTGGTGTGTACTGTATGAAATGTAGATTATTTTCATAGGTAGTGATAAAATAAGCCAGTATGTTATCCGCAAGAGAACATACACTGACGGAAAAAGAAATCGCGACGCCAAGAAGGGGTTCGCGATCTAAACTAAATTGGTAGACGTGTTCTTACATCTTAAAAATGATTTCACGTACGAGTGGAGCTAGTAGCGCCACTATGAGGACGAAACTCAGGTTTGACTTAAGTACACGTTGTCACAGGCGCGAACGGAACTTACCTTTGCGACTGGACGTGGTAAGTTGATGCGGATCAAAAATGCCTTTAAGACGACAAAGACTCCATTATTAGCAGCTCTCTGAGTCTGAACGAGATTCTGTAACACGGCTACCAGAAGCTCGACATTCCAATTACGATATTTTAGAAAGATTTGGCAGGAATGTGGGCACTGTACGTAATGGTTGGTAGCGGTAGTCACGCGAATGTACGGTCGCAAGAAGACCGGGCTCCGGATGCTCACTTGGCACTACCGAGAGGGAAGACTGTCGTGTTCCGCGTGTGGCTCTGTCGCATCGTAGAGCATTTTTATTTATTTATTTATTTGAGTAATTAGTTTTCTGACTAGTTTGATGGGGCTCGCCAAGAATTCCTTTCCTCCACCAACCCCTTCATCTCTGAGCAGCACTTGCAACCTACGTCCTCTATTATTTCCTGGTTTTATTCCAGTCTCTGTCTTCCTCTACAGATTTTGCCCTCTGCAGCTCCCTGTAATACCATGGAAGTCATTCCTTCATATCTTAACAGATGTCCTGTCATCCTGTCCCTTCTCCTTGTCAGACTTTTCCACATATTCCTTTCCTCTCCGATTCTGCGCAGAATCTTCTCATTCCTTACCTTTTCACTCCACCTAATTTTCAACATTCGTCTGTAGCACCACATCTCAAATGCTTAGATTCTCTTCTGTTTAGTTTTACTACTATATAATGCTATGCTCCAAACGTACATTCCCAGAACTTTCTTAATCAAATTAAGTCCTATGTTAGATACCAGTAGAGTTCTTTTGGCCAGGAATGGACTTTTTGCCAGTTCTAGTTTGCATTTTGATGTCCTGTCATTGGTTATTTTGCTGCCTAGCTAGCAGAATTCCTTAACTTCATGTACTTCGTGACCATCAATCCATTGCGCTCATTCCTGCTACTTCTCATTACTTTCGTCTTTCTTCGATTTACTCTCAATCCATATTTGTACTCATTAGACTGTTCATTCCATTCAGGAGATCCCGTAAGTCTTCTTCACTTTCACTCAGAATAGCAATGTCATAAGCGAATCGTATCATTCGCCTTAAATTTTGATTCTACTCCTGAACCTTTCTTTTATTTCCATCATTGACTGTTACATGCACAGATTAAACAATACGGGCGAAAGACTAAATCCCGCCTTATACACTATTTAATCCGAGCACTTCGTTCTTGGTTGTCCACTCTTACTATTCCTACATCTACATCTACATGACTACTCTGCAATTCACATTTAAGTGCTTGGCAGAGGGTTCGTCGAACCACAATCATACTATCTCTCTACCATTCCACTCCCGAACAGCGCGCGGGAAAAACGAACACCTAAACCTTTCTGTTCAAGCTCTGATTTCTCTTATTTTATTTTGATGATCATTCCTACCTATGTAGGTTGGGCTCAACAAAATATTTTCGCATTCGGAAGAGAAAGTTGGTGACTGAAATTTCGTAAACAGAGCCCGCCGCGACGAAAAACGTCTTTGCTGTAATGCCTTCCATCCCAATTCGCGTATCATATCTGCCACACTCTCTCCCCTACTACGTGATAATACAAAACGAGCTGCCCTTTTTTGCACCCTTTCGATGTCCTCCGTCAATCCCACCTGGTAAGGATCCCACACCGCGCAGCAATATTCTAACAGGTCGGCCGCGGTGGTCTCGCGGTTCTAGGCGCGCAGTCCGGAACCGCGCGACTGCTACGGTCGCAAGTTCGAATCCTGCCTCGGGCATGGGTGTGTGTGATGTCCTTAGGTTAGTAAGGTTTAAGTAGTTCTAAGTTCTAGGGGACTTATGACCTAAGATGTTGAGTCCCATAGTGCTCAGAGCCAATATTCTAACAGAGGACGAACGAGTGTAGTGTAAGCTGTCTCTTTAGTGGACTTGTTGCATCTTCTAAGTGTCCTGCCAATGAAACGCAACCTTTGGCTCACCTTCCCCACAATATTATCTATGTGGTCTTTCCAACTGAAGTTGTTCGTAATTTTAACACCCGGGTACTTAGTTGAATTGACAGCCTTGAGAATTGTACTATTTATCAAGTAATCGAATTCCAACGGATTTCTTTTGGAACTCATGTGGATCACCTCACACTTTTCGTTATTTAGCGTCAACTGTCACCTGCCACACCATACAGCAATCTTTTCTAAATCGCTTTGCAACTGATACTGGTCTTCGGATGACACACTCTTTACCCAATCTTTCCATTCATAGCGAATGTCTTCTTGGTTCTTGCACATATTGTATATTACCCGTCTCTCCCTGTAGCTTATCCCTATTGTAATCAGAATTTCGTACAACTTGTACCTTTTTACATTGTCGAACGCTTCTTCCATGTCGACAAATCCTATGAACGTGTCTTGATTTTTCCTTAATCCTGCGTCCATTATCGACTGCAATGTCAGACTTGCCTCTTTGGTGCCTTTACCTTTCCCAAAGACTAAGTGATAGTCACATAACACATCCTCAATTTTCTTTCTCATTCTTCCGTATATTATTCTCGTTAGCAACTTGGCTGCATGAGCTGTTAAGCTGATTGTGCGATATTTGTCGCACTTGTTAGATCGTACGTCGCGAGACACATACATTCTACACACCAAAGTGAATAGTCGTTTTGTTGCCACTTCCTCCTCATCGTTTTATAAATTCTGATGGAGTGTTATCCATCCCTTCTGCCATATTTGACATTAAGTGGCTGGCTCTGAGCACTATGGGACGTAACATCCCCTAGAACCTAGAACTACTTAAACCTAACTAACCTAAGGATATCACACAACACCCAGTCATCACGAGGCAGAGAAAATACCTGACCCCGCCGGGAATCGAACCCGGGAACCCGGGCGCGGGAAGCGAGAACGCTACCGCACGACTGACATTAAGTCCCCCAAAGCTCTTTTAAATACGGATTCTAACACTGGATCCCCCGTCTCTTCTAAATCGACTCCTGTTTCATCTTCTATCACATCATACAAATCCTTCCCCATGATAGAGACCTTCAGTTTACTCTTTCCATATATCTGCTCTCTCTTCTACGTTAACAGTGGAATTCCCGTTGCACTCTTAACGATACCACCCTTGCTTCTAATGTCACCGAAGGTTGATTCGACTTTCCTGTATGCTGAGTCAATCGTTCAGACATTCATTTATTTTTCGATTTGTTCACACTCTTCCTGCGCCCGTTTCGTCTTAGCTTCTCTACATTTCCTGTTTATTTCGTTTCTTAGCTTGTTATTCTGTATTACTGAATTACCCTGAACGTTTTTGTCCTTCTTTCATCGATCAGTTGAAGTATTTCTTCTGTTACCCCTGGTTTCTTGGCAGACAGCATATTTGTACCTATGTTTTACTTTCCAACTTCTGTGATTACCCTATTTAGAGACGTCTACTCCTCTTCAAATGAACTGCCACTGAACTATTCATTAGCGCACTATCTATAGCTTTAGAGAACTTCAAGCTTATCTCGTCGTTCCTTAGTACTTCCGTATCCCACCTCCTTGCGTATTGATTCTTCCTAATTTCTTAAAATTCAACCTACTCGTCATCGCTACTACAGTGCGATCTATGTCTATGTCTGCTTCTGGGTACACCTTACAGTCCAGTATCTGATTTTGGAATGTCTGTCTGACCATGATGTAATGTAATCTTCCCCTATCACCCTGCATTTTCCAAGTATACCTCCTCCTCTTGAGATTACTGAACAGAGTATTCGCTGTTACCAGCTGAAATTTATTACAGAACTCATCTTTCTCCTCTTTCATTCCTTAGCTGCAGCCCATACTTTCCTGTAACCGTTTCTTCTACTCCTTCCAATACAACACTATTCCAGTCTCTCCGTTAGGTTTTCCTCTGCCTTTACGTACTGTATTACCATTTCCCTATCCTGTACTTTCTCTATCTCTTCACTTCAGCTTGCGACGTCGCATCTATACCTGAACTGTCGTTGTTGGTGTTGGTTTGCTGTCGACTCTAATGAGAACAACCCTACCACTAAATTGTTCGCTATAACACACTCTTTGCCCAGTCTTTCCATTCATAGCGAATCCTACTGCCGTTATACCATTTTCTACTGCTGTTTATGTTACCCTATAGTCATCTGACTAGAAATCCTTGTCTTCTTTCCATTTCACTTTACTCACCACTATTATACCTAGTTCGAGCCTTTGTACTTCCCTTTCCAGATTTTCTAGCTTCTCTACCACATTCAAGCTTCTGGAATTCCATGCACTGACTCGTGTAACGTTATTTTTTCATTGGTTGTTCAATCTTTCTCTCATGGTCACTTTCCCCCTTGGCAGTTCCCTTTCGGAGATACGAATGAGGAGATATTCCGGAATCTTTTGCCAATGGAGAGATCATCATGACACTTTTCCACTTACAGGCAACATGTCCTGTGGATAGACGTTATGTGTCTTTAATGCAGTGGTTTCCATTGTCTTCTGTATCCTAACGCCGTTGATCATTGCTGATTTTTCCGTATTTAGGTTCAGTCTTCCACCCAAAGAAGCAGAGAGTGTCCTGAAGCTCTGTCCACTCCTGCGCTCTCTTTGACAAAGCTGTTGGCAGTATGAGGGTGACTTTTTATGCCGGAAGTCTTCGACCGCCAGTGCTGATTATTAATCAACATTATTTAAGCGGTGGCGGGTATCGAACCCGGTGCCGAGGATGGTTTGATTACTCTTCGAAGACACTACCTATAGAATACGGGTGAACAGCATACGTGCATATGTGGCAGTAATTTCAGCGGCAGTTATCACCCAGTGACCCAAGGCACTGTTACAAATCTTTTACTTCAAGGATAGCTCCGAGCCAGACGCCGTGTTTCGTGCATTCCACGGAACTTAAACCACCGCCATTTGCGACTTCCGTGGTGTCAAGTGAGAGCTCATTGGACGGCAGGTCGAAAGTCTGTTGTATTGTCTGAATAAAGCTGGTTCTGCCGCGGCGTCAGTGATGGCCATATGTTGGTTAGAGGAAGGCCAGTTAAGGTCCTGCAATCAGCCTGCCTGCAAGATAGACACAGTGCACATACAGATGGAGTTAAGGTTTCGAGTCTGATTTCGTATGACAGCAGAACCACTCTCTTGGTTACGCCACGCAAATTTGTACGTCAAGCTGGTGGTTGGACGTGTTCTGCTACCATAAAAAAAAAGTTCAAATGTGTGTGGAATCTTATGAGACTTAACTGCTAAGGTCATCAGTTCCTAAGCTTACACACTACTTAAGCTAAATTATCCTAAGGACAAACACACACCTATGCCCGAGGGAGGACTCGAACCTCCGCCGGGATGAGCCGCACAGTCTATGACTGCAGCGCCCAAGACCGCTTGGCTAATCCCGCGCGGCTGCCATTCACAAACAGAACTCCAAGGGTTGTTTCCAACAGTATAACGCTCGTCTATATACCGCTGTTGTAAACCAATATGCTCTACAGGGTGCTGACATATTGTCTTGGCCTGCCCGATCACCGAATCTGACTCCAATCAAGCTCATGTGGGACATCATCGGACGAGAACTCGACGGTCATCCACAACCAGCATTAACCGTCCCTATACTGACGGATCAGGTCCAAAGTCATGGAACTCCATCCCGCAAACTGACATCCAGCATACGTATAACTCAATGCATGCACGTTTGCTTGCTTCCATTCAACATTCTGGCAGCTACAACGGTTACTATTGTACTATAATTTCACATTTGCAATGGCTTATCTCTCACTTTAACCTGAGATCTTACAAAATTAATCACCTAAAATAGGTTACTTAGACAAACACATTCCCGAAATTTCATTACTCTACATCGATTATGGTTTTGTTTGCGACTTTTTTCCGTCAATGCAGTAAGTGAAGTGACCTGACGGTAAAAGGTATGGAAAATAGTAAAACAATACATTTGCATTAATTCAGATCAACATAAAGAAAAATGGACATACATATCGATATACAGTGTAAAAATCAGATAATTTTTGATATGTTTAGCTTTCCATGTACAGCGTCCAGAGGGCGATGTGGTCGTTAGAGACGGAGCGTATGTTAGGATTGTGAAGAGGAATGTCCCTAAGGAAAACTGAATCTGATCAGGAGGGAATTTGAACTGTCGTCCTCCCAGACGCGAATCCTGAATGATAATACTCACGGCAGAACCGCACTATGGATCGAATGGTAAACGCTAGTAGATTCATACTTCGGGCAGTTCTTCAGAATCGAATGAACAACACGAACGAAATTTTACGCTTTGCTATGTCTATGCGGCCGAGTATCCGCTCTTTCCTGCAATCCTCTTCTACCCGCCGATTCCACACACGTATAGCTTAGTAGATGCTATCCCGATTACCCATCGTGTAACGAATCTGCACCTATTGAGCTTGGCGCAATACCGGTCTCTCCTATCACACGAGATATTTAAGGGATTATCATCTCTGTATGTAAAGGGCAATGTCCTGACTGACTGCCTCATCATCGCCCAGCCCAAACCTCTAAGCACAGAAACTTGAAATTTGGGAAAGATATGGATCGTATAATGTAAGCGTCGTTTGAGAAGGGATTGTGCAAAACTTAAGCCCTAAGGAAGTTAAATAGAGGATGATTATTTTTTTGAAAAATACTGCATTAAGGCAATCTTGAAGTTAAGAACTACTAAAATCGGTATATGGTTTCTCGGTCAGAAATAAAAAAAATACTTATTCCAACAATTTTGGAAATTTAACCCTGTGGGAGTTAAATAATGAGTGAAAGCTTTTTTCGAAAGTATTTCAGTATTAAAGAACTACTAAAGTTTTTTGAAAGCAACATCTGTGAACATCGGTATTTACCAATAAAAAAAATACGTGTTTCAGGTGAAATAGGGAGTAAAATGTTTGTGAAAATATTTCACTGCGAAAGCATTTTTGAAGCTAAATCTTTCAACATTAGTGTTTGGCTTCTCGGTTAAAGATGAAAAAACACGTGTGTCACTGTTTTTGGAAATTCATCCCCTAAGGGATCCACTAAGGGATTCATCATCGCCCAGCCCAAACTGCTAAGGATAGAAACTCGAAGTTTGGAGAGGGTGTGGATCTTATACCGTAGGCAGCGTTTAAGAAGGGATTGTCCGAAATTCCGCTCCCAAGAGAGTGAAATAGGCTTTTTGAAAGTATGTTGCTATTAAGGGAATTTTGAACCTAGAACTACGAAAACTGGTGTTTCGTTTCTCAGTCAGAGACTAAAAAAAAATACTTGTTTCACGTTTTTTGGGAATTCAGCCACTAAGGGAGTAAAATAGTGAGTGAAAGCTTTTTGTAAATAAATGATTGCTAAAGAACTCCTAAAGGATTTTTAAGGCTACATCTATGACGACTAGTATTTGACTTGTCGGTCATAAATAAAAAAATTACACGTTTGTGTTTCTGGAAATTAAACTCGTAAGGGAGTGCAATAGGGGATGAAAATTTTTAAGAAACTATCGTTACGTTAAAAAATTTTAAAGCTAAACTTATGAAAATTTGTATTTCACTTTTCTGTTAGATATAATGAAATATTTGTTAGGGGATGGAACTTGCTATGGAAATATCTCCAGAAGAACGCAAAAGCTATGATAAACAAAAACCTTAGACTCCAGATAACAGAATCGCTTTTTGGTCAGAAGTACATTCGGGGAAGACCACGCTTATACGGCCTTAATCGACGTGAAAAGCTTGGAAGGTGTCGCAATTTGTGAACAACATAAAAATTCGATTAAATGAAAAATAAAAGAACTCTGCTGTCCGTGCAGTCTACGAGAGCGAAGCAGCGGGCGCCTAAGCTAGTCCCTCTACAATTTTAGTCACTTAATGCTTGTATCCTGTTTAGCACAGTATCCGAGACTGAATTAACTCGGGAGGTTTTTCCCTGGTACAGTATGTAGTGTATTTTCTATGAGAAACTGAGTAAACTAGACATGTTGATGTTTCAGAATGTTCTGTAAGCGGAGTCCAGAAAAAAGAATAAATGTACTGAGAGGAGAAAGGCCTTGTAATGAGATTTTCTCTTCAATGAAGATTTTTTTTTTTTAATTTCAAATTCTTGACATCAATCGACTATGTTGTTTGTCAGAACATTTTCGATCTCTGAAAAATAATTGTGTATTTACATTTTTGTTGTAACTGTCAATATCATTGGAGCCAATGCAGTATCTCAGTAGGAAGATGATAGAAGTCATTGACTACGTACTTTTCTGATGGTAAAGTCCTGGTATTATTGTAGAACCTCTTAGGGTTTTGAGGAAACATTGGTAAACGTAAATGTGGGTGACTAGACGGCGATTTGAGGCTCGTTCCTTCCGACCACGAATCCACCGCCATGACTAAATGTGAATTTCCGTCACTGTGAAAGAGAAATAACTTTTGCCATTCTTTCACATACTCTTCAACTCAGAGTAGCTCTTGCAACCTACGCCCTGAATTAGTTGTTGCATGTGTGGCAATCTTAGTCTTCCCCTACAGTTTTTACCTCCTATATCTCCCTTTATTAACCAGCAATGTCTTGAGACACAAACTGCCATTCTGTCCCTTCTTCTTGTCAGTGTTTTCATTGAGTACACTGTCTTCCTGATTCTGCGAGGAATCTATCTATCCCTTCTCTTAACAGTCCACCTAATTTTCAACAACCCTGTAGAGCACCACATCTCAAACGCTACGTTTCTCTTCTTGTCCTGTTACGCCACAATCCATTATTCATTACCATACAATGCCGTGCTATAAAAGCACATTTTCAAAATTTTCCTCAGATGAAGACCAAACCTGCAGAGCTCTCTTGCCCTGTCCTAATCTAATTCTTATGTCCTCCTTGCTTCGTTCGACATGTGTTAATTTTCTTCCTAAGTCACAGAATTCCTTAACTTAATCTATTTCGTAGTTCTCAGTTTTGCTATTAAACGTCACGCTATTCTTATTTCTGCTACTTATAATTACTTTTATCATTTTTCCGTTTGCTCTCAATCCACGTTGTGCTCATTAGACAGTTCCTACCATTCAGCACGTTCTGTCACTGAGGATAGCAATTTATCAGCGAATTTTATTATAGATATCTTTTCACCTTCAATTTTAACCCTACTCTTCAATCTTTTATTTACGTTATCGCTTCATCGACGTATAGACTGAACAGTATAGAGGTGAAAGATTACATCTCTACCTTAAACACGTCAATCTGAGAAGTTAGTCTTGGCCTGCCATTCTTATTGTTTCCTCTTGGTTGTTACATTATCCATCTTTTCCTGTAACTTACTCCTACCTATCTCAGAATTATTAATATATGCACCATTTTACATGATCAACAAATCAAATTCTGTTAACTTGTTCTATTGTTTCTTAACTCTTTCTTCTGTTACCAACTGTAACATCTGAACTGCTTCTCTTCTTTTCCATTTTTCTGCATATTATTCTTGTCAGCAATTTGGATGCATGAACCGTTTAGCTAATTGTGCCATAGTTCTCGTACATACCTGCCTTTCATATCTTCTCGCTCGTGCGGATGATATTTATCCGAATGTATGATGGTATGTCTCCAGTTTCAAAGTTCTACACACAAATACGAATCGACACTTGGCTGACACTTTACTCAATGATTTAGCAAATTACGAAGGAATATTACCTATCCCTTATGTCTTATTTGATCTAAAGTCTTCTAAAGCTCTATTTGATTTTGACACCGGCCCCCCAGGTATTCTATATCGACTCCAACTTCTTCCTAAATCACGTTATCAGACGAGTTCTTTCCGACGCAGGGACCTTCAGTTTAATACATGAGTTGGATGAAAATATGGAAACAGCAAAAAAGCATCACTTTAGCTTGCATGATGCGGTGTTGGAAAACCAATGGCATTCAAAACAGTTTGCAATCGTTTAGGAAAGGATAAATATAGGTCCAGAATGGTTTTCAAGGGATCCTCATACCATCCTCATTGCAAAATATTGGTACGCATCCTTCTCTCAAAAGTAAAGTACCGCTGTTTACTAATATTGAGATCTGGTAACTGTGGTGGACATGGGATATGTGACTATTCATTCTTGTGCTCCCAAAACCAGTTTTGAACAATGTCAGCTGTGTGAACAGAGGCTCTGACGTCTTGGAACACAGCATACCACTGGGAAACAGTCATTGTACTACGGGGTACACATGATCAGCCAAAATGATCGCACCATCACTGGCAGTAACGAAACCTTGCAGAGTAACCATGGGGCCCATGGAATACCTACACAGGGTTGCTAAAATCATTACCGAAACACCGCCATTTTAAATTCTCTGGGCGTAAACTCTGCCAGAAATTGAAAACTTTTTGAAACTAGACCTATCCGGCGAAATTACTGTCTTCTACTGCACCATAGTCCAGGTTTTATGGCTTCGGCACCACGTTTACCTGTCACGAGCATTTGCATCACTTATGCGTCGTTTAGGAATTCCATCTCGCCCTGAAATTCTCTGCTTATGGTGCTCCTTTTGTGTTGTTTTGGACCGGCCGGAGTGGCTGAGCGGTTCTAGGCGCTTCAGTCTGGAACCGCGCGATCGCTACGGTCGCAGGTTCGAATCCTGCCTCGGGCATGGATGTGTGTGATGTCCTTAGGTTCGTTAGGTTTAAGTAGTTCTAAGTTCTAGGGGACTGATGACCTCAGATGTTAAGTCCCATAGTGCTCCGAGCCATTTTGTTGTTTTGGTGCCGACAAGATTTGCAAGGGCGATATTCAGTTCTACGGCGACTTTATCCATTATCGTCCAAGTGTTTTTTGTCAGAATTCTCTTCAACAGCCGTCAGCCTAGATCACTCAATACAAACTTTCATGCACTATCTTCGACACGGTCCGTCTCGAAACACCAAATGCATGGACCCCCTTGGTTACGGAAGCGCCCACCATACGAGAACCAACAATTTTGCCATGTTGCAATTCACGTAGCTCCGACGTAATTCACCCACTACACAGAATACTATCCTGACCAAGATAGACACTTGCATAGGTGCCATTCGTGATCAAATACAACAGCACAACCTGCCGGCTTGGCTGCCATCTGCATTTATGTTCAAGCATGCTCTTCTCGATGTATTTCCATATTTTTCTCCAACTCCCACATTTCCACCTATTCTCTCTCTCATCTGCACTTCGCAGTGGCACTCCCATTGCACTCTTCACATTTACGTCCTGACTTTTAATTTCACCAACGGTTATTTTGATGTTTCTGTATGCAGAAATACCTGCCAAAGACCATATCTTTTTTCGAATTATTCAGGTTATTTATGCAACCATTTCACCTTGACTTCTTTGCATTTCCTATTTATTTTATTCCTAAACGATTTATATTTTTGTATTCCTGAAGTTTTCTGAACATTTTTGTTCTTCCTTCCTTTGTCGATAAAATTAAGTATTTCCGTTACCTAAGATTTATTCGCAGTGACGTTCCTCGTACCAATGTTTGTCTGTCTAAATTCTGTGACTGCCCTTTTTGATACGGCCAATCCTCTATAGCTGAACTGCCTACTGTGGTCATTATCACAGTATCTGCAGTCTCAGAGAACTTCAAACGTATCTCACCATTCCTCGGTACAACAAAAAAATTGTTCAAATGGCTCTGAGCACTATGGGACTCAACATCTGCTGTCATAAGTCCCCTAGAACTTAGAACTACTTAAACCTAACTAACCTAAGGACATCACACACATCCATGCCCGAGGCAGGATTCGAACCTGCGACCGTAGCAGTCGCGCGGTTCCTGACTGAGCGCCTAGAACCGCTAGACCACCACGGCCGGCCTCGGTACAACAGTATTCGCTTTCTTTCCACACTGATGCATCCAGACGAGTTTCTTAAACGTCAACCAATTTTCATCACTATTGAGATGTAATCCAAGTCTATATCGACTCCTGTGTACGCGTTAAAATCGGTGCCTGATTTCGGAATCTTTGTGTGATCAAGATGTATCGACTGGATTCTTTCTGTAACTCCAGGTGTTTCCCACTTTTTTCTTGCCATTTCTGAACAGTGTATTAGCTGTTACTAACTGAAATTCATTGCAGAACTCAATTACTGTCTCTCATTTCTACCACAAAGCCCATATTCTCCTGTAACTCTTTCATCTATTATTTCTTCTACTACCGCGTTCCAGTCTCTCCTTGATTATCACATTATCTCCTTTGACATAGTGAATTACCAGTTCGCCGGCCGTGGTGGCCAAGCGGTTAAAGGCGCTACAGTCTGGAACCGCGCGGCCGCTACGGTCGCAGGTTCGAATCCTGCCTCGGGCATGGATGTGTGTGATGTCCTTAGGTTAGTTAGGTTTAAGTAGTTCTTAGTTCTAGGGGACTGATGACCTTAGAAGTTAAGTCCCATAGTGCTCAGAGCCATTTGAACCATTTGAACCAATTACCAGTTCAGTATCCTCATACATGTTCTCTCTCTCTCTCTTCAGATTTTTCTGGTGATGTAGCCATTTATATCTGAACTGTTGTCGTTGGCTTTGGTTTTATGTTAATTCTGATGAAATTCTAGGCCAATTATTATCATTTGCTGACTATTTTGGTGAGAGTTATAGGCCACAGATTATCAGCGTTTCAGTTCACTATTTTTGTAATAATTACGTACAAAATTTGTCCAGATCGCATTGTGTTTATCATTCTTCGTGCGTTACGTCCAAAGCCATCACCAAAACATATCGATAAAGTGTACAAGGTGGTATCCAAAGTTCTCGAAATTTTAATTTTGCTCACAAATGGTTACTAGTACACATCTCAATTTAGTATTTCAAGTGGCTGTGATCAGAGTGGTTGGGTTAGTTGTCGATGAGTACGTTTCTATGAGTTTACGGTTTTGAGATGGCTGATCTGAAAGAGTAGTTTGTCTGTATAAAATTTTATTCTGGCCTGATAACAACAGAACCGCGCCAAAAATTGAAGCAAGCTTTTGAATACGGCACTTTAGGTTTGACACAAACTTTGACTGGTATAGGCGTTTCAGAAACTGAGGAACATCCACTGGTGATGAACATTCCTGCGGAGCATTTACTAGCATCCCAACAAAAAAAGGTTCATGAATTGAGGAATATGACTCTGCTATCGTAAACAGACAATCCAAGACCTCTATAACCCATGGGGGATAAGATGTGCTAACATGAAGGTATCCTGACAGAAAAATTGGATACAAGACGAATTGGGATGAAGACGATACAACTTTCGTGTAGGCAGACATTATCAGTAAAGGGGGCAGTGGTTTTCAAGTAATTTACTAAAGATTAAAAAAGAATATTGTATAACAAATTTTTACTACTTAGACCGCAATTTACTTTGGACAATTAAAACGCGATGACGAGATTCAGTTGTGTATAACAACCATATTCAGAGCGTTCAGGTCGCAAATGCAAGTAAATATGCATTGAACAATATTGATAGTAAACATCATGCAAAACATGCATTCATATTAAAAAGTTAGAATACTATGACATTATTGATGTTAAAAGCATAATCAAGTTTGAATCATGTTGTAGCTCGTAGTATTGCGTGATGCAGAAGAAGAAGGGGAGGGGGGGAGCAACGGTACAAATAAAATTAGACTCATCATTTGCAACAGGTGATACAGTGAGAAAGCTTCACACAACGCCAGCAAGAATTAAAATCTCTTCCCCTCCCTGGTTGAGTTTTGCATCGTAACATACAGAATAGCCTTCGTTGTTGACAGAAATTATAGATTGCAACAGTGGCTATTTTATATGTTAGATGGTTTACTCTCTTGTAAACAAGGGCGTGGAACAGTTTTAAATTCTTGTTGTTGTTGCGTAAAGTTTTTCACTGTATCACCTGTTATAAACCCATGTAATGAATGACTGATGAAATTTTACTTACGGCATCTCGCAAGATCATGGGCTACGACCAGGTTCGCCCTTAATGATGCTTTTAACATAACTATTGTCTTGGTCTGATCGTTTCTTAACGAGAATGCACGTTTTTAGATGATGTTCGCTAGCGGTACTGTTAAGTGCTTATTCAACTGCAGTTACGATTTGAACGATCTGAAGATGACATTTTTGGTAACATTTTTGGGAAACAGATCTCGTATACAGACAGCTGTATAAAATCAGTAAAAAAACACTGATTATGACGAAACGGGTCATTGTAATAAAAATAATCATCGCGATCTAGACTGTTTTTTCACTGAATTTATGTTCTGAAGATGGTTGTTATACACAACAGATAATACTCCTCATGTTTTAATTGTCTAATGTAAATTTCGGTATAGGCGGTACAAAGTTTTCTGTATAATTTTTTTTAACGTTAATGCGATACAAGCTTTCGTTGACGTTTACCACTGGTGAAGAAAGCTAGGTTTATGGTTATGATCCTGTAATTAAACAGCACTCCTCGCAATGGAAGAGTGCTTCTCCAGTCGACCTTCACGTGTGAAAGGTAATATTCAGCCTTCAATTTTCTTGTTTTTTTTTTTTTGTATTACGTCATGTTTTTATCATGAAGTGTTCGTCTCTTCTGGTCAGACGGTAAGTAAAGAATTATTTTACGATGTTCTGAAATTTTTGAGGGAGGAGATATGGAAGAAACAGGAATGACATATGATTGACTTGGTGCACCAGCATGACAATTCACGAGAGGATATTGCCTACTTTATGCAGGAGTTTTTCAGTAAAAACATGAAGATAGTTGTTCCTCTCCTCCCATACTTACCATTAGCTTTGTGTGACTTCTTTCTCTTCACCAAGAGCAAAAGTAAGTTGAAAGGAGGATATTTGACGACATGGAGCAAATTTAAACAGAATCACTGAGGGTAATAAATTCCCTAAAAAAGACAAATACCCGAATGCATTTGAAAGGGGCAGAAACGTTGGTGTCGGCATATTCACTCCTAAGGTGACTATTTTGAATGTTCTGATGCTGAATAGCGTTTAGGTACCACGTAAAAATTTTAATTAATACATTTCAAGAATTTCTGGATACCACTGACGTATAGGTTACGAAATACATTGTATCTATCCTAACATTTATATTTTTTACCTGGTGATAGCTGTGGCAGGAATGCATCAGAAGGGGTAACAAACGCATTGGGGTCTTGAGAAAGTCTGTGTGTGGATGTTAACTCTAATGGCCGATCTCTATAATGATTTCCTACCCTATGTAGTAATATTGGTGTCTCTCCACTCTCTCGGGGGTTACATTTTCTTGTAAATGATTGTTTGTTCTTCAAGGTTAGGAGTTCGCTTGGAACCGGTGATACAGACGCGACATCGGAGCAGCTGGTCTGAGGCTGGCAGACGAGAGGGCAGGCTCACGTCTGCCACGGAGAAACACTTGCTGTGAGCGCAACGCTGGAGAGCACCTGTCTCACGGTGGCCGGTGGCCTTTCCCGGGGGGCTCGTTACACGTAATGCGCTGATGAGCACGGAAGTGAAAGCCACATTAGCTCGCGGGATGAGTCAGCTGTTCTTAAGAAAATCTGCCTCCGCTAACAACACTAACCAACACATTGCATCATGACCAAGCCGGCCGGTGTGGCCAAGCGGCTCTAGGTGCTTCAGTCCGGAATCGCCCTGCTGCTACGGTCACAGGTTCGAATCCTGCCTCGGGCATGGATGTGTGTGATGCCGTTAGGTTATTTAGGTTTAAGTAGTTCTAAGTCTAGGGGACTGATGACCTCAGATGTTAAGTCCCATAGTGCTCAGAGCCATTTTACCATTTGAACCATCATAACCAACCAGGCGGCAGAGTTGTAAGGCATTTGGAGTCGCTTTCGGGAGGATAACTGTTCAAATTTGTATTTGATCATCAAGATTCGTATATTTGATGGTTTCCTTAAATCACATAACGCTAATTCCGGGGTGATCCCACGTCGAAACCTTCTCAGTAATGACATCGTCTCCGATGTGGCTTTAAATCTTATTATGGTTTCCTTCGTTATATTTGCCCGCCGGCATGCATGATGTCACTTTATATCATTTCTTCCTAAACCGTAAATCGAGTTCCGAGTGCCCATCGGGAGTGAATGTGATTTAAATATGTTGTGATTGTATATGTCCTTTTTAGCTGCAGAGAAAGAAAAGCACTGTTCAGGTAATACGGGTGATTATCTATGTTCTTATCTTCACGCAAATTTTGAATGTGGTAAGGAGAAGGAATGTTACTCACAACTTCTTTATAATCCTGGTAGCAATCATAAGAACCGACGGAAATTAAAAGCAAGAATTAATGTAGAAGGGGGAGAGACAGGTTTGGAGTGTATTCCCTACTTTATTCAATATCTACAACGAGCAAGATGAAAAGGAAATCATGAAGAAATCTGGAAAGGGAATTAAGATTCATGGAGAAGAAATAAAACCTTTGATGTTTGTTGATGACAATTTCGTCTGAAATGGCAAAGGTCTTGGAAGTTTAGTTGAAGAAGTTATCAATATTAATGGAAGTATAACAAGTGTAGTGGAATGTAGGTTAGGAAACGAGACTCTAAAAGCTGTAGATGCGTTTTGATATTTTGGTAGCAAAGTAGCTGATGATGGAGGAAATAAACAGGGTATAAACTGCAATATGGCAATAGCGAGGAAGGCATTTTCAAAAAAGAGCATCTCGTTAACTTCGAATACAAGTTTAGTATTAGGAACACTTTTTCTGAACTTCTTTTTATTGATTGTAACCTCTCACGAAAGTTAAACGTATAGGATAAACAGATCAGATAAATAGGGATTAGAAACTTTTGAAATGTGCACTACAGAGGCATAATGCAAATGGCATGGGTAGACCACATAAATAATGAAGTACTGACTCAGCTTGGGAGGAAAGAAACTTATAGCAGAAATTGACCAGAATAAGGGCGTTTATAGGATAAACTCCATGTTATCTACGAATAATTAATTTGGCCATGGAGGGAAGTGTAGGGGTAAACAGAGTAGATGGATACCAAGGCTTGAATGGAGTATGCAGTTTCAAATGTTTATAGGTTGCACAAGACAGAGTAATGGGGAGACACGTATCAAACCTCACAACATCCTCTCCGAAGAACAGTACTATGTTGGTAGGTTTTCCAAACAATTTCAAAACAGGTTCTTTCTTTGGACATTTATTATGTAGCACATCAATGCAGTTACGAAGAGATAAGAAGATATAATATGTAGAGGAAGAAAATCATTTATGAACATTTATAAGTTAACCAGACATAACTCTCGTTTTTGGTTTGTTTAAGCATACAATTACTGATTTCGTTGTCTATTTTCAATTGTAAAGTATACTTCTTGGTTAACAAAGCAAAGTGTAATCCGCCTTATCGGGCCATAAGTTACGAATAATCTTATGTAAGGCCACCGTCCAGTTGAACGTAGTGAGCGTTCTTAAATCACAGTGGAAATCATCCCAGAGAATGTCTGTGCGGCAGTCGCAAAAGCGTCCAGTTAACATCTTCAGTTTTTTTGAGGATCAGCAGCAGAAAGGAGTGACAGGGTGGCACAGAAGACGAAGTAACGTGACAGCAAAAAGTTAAAGGTGAGAAGGTCGATGAGGTAAGTAAGGGGGACACTGTTGCAGCGCTGTTTACGGTGTAGAACTGTCACCAGGCTGTTACGTAGCCTCTCCACCTTTGATGAAAGCCATGACAAACAATGATGTGCTGCGTAGGTGCCAGTCAGCTAAGTGGAACCAGCACAGTATGACAGATAACCGTGGGAACGTGATACGAAGGCGTAATGAAAAGTAACACCTCGGAATTTTATTCTGTTCTCAATGTCGGTTGAGGTATTACATGTAATGCTTATTACTCAGTAGATTTCCCGCTTCACTAACACAAGCTACAACCCTCTGATACTAGAAGGCTACGAATTTCACTGTGAAACACGGAGGTGTGTAAAATAATTATGTCGGTGTCGATATCCACGAAAAAGACAGACCGCCGCGCGTACGTCACAACACGTGACATTGCAGGTGTTACGAGTGCCAGCAGCCGTCTCCGGCAGGGAGCGACTAACGATTTCAGACGCGTCTAATGCATTCAAGCTCTCAACAGCACACGACAAAGTTAACACCTTTGATGGGTACATTTTCAACTACATGTCAATTTCCCGTGGGCCTCGCACGGAACCGACAGCTCCGAAGTGTGGCGGACAAGCCGTCGAGTGTGACATCACAAGTTCGTTGCGGGGACTGTATTTCTCTTGAGCTCCTGTTAGTGCGAGACAAACAGCGGTCTGTTATCGGGTCCCTGGCAGCAGAACAGCTCTCCACACATGAGCCAACTTCTCCTTCAGCTTGAAAATGTCACACCACAAACGGGCGCTGCAGTATCTGCAACAATACCCTGCTTTGGGTTCACCGCCGTCGATCATCCTACACACAGTCATGAGTTGTCCCCATGTTCATTTATTTCCAAACCTTAAAGAACACCTTCGAGGACTTCGCTTTGATAGTGATGAATCGGTGCAAGCAGTCTGGTCTCTCGTTTTGAGAAATGCGTTCGTCGCCTGGATGAGTACCTGACGGAAAAAATGTAGATATGGATAATAAAGATGTAGAATATTATAAACTTTGTTTTATTTAAAAAGCTTTTTGGAGTTTTCACATAAAAATTCGGAGGTGTTACTTTTGATCGCGCCTTCCTAGAATGGTGGCAAGGAGCTATCGTGAACGGTCATGTCCAGGAACACAAAGTAAATTTATTTGCCCGATTTGTTGGTGTATCAAGCAGTAGTGTACCATTCGCAACTACGTAACATGACTTAAGAACGATGTTCGCAAGAGTATTCTAGCTGCTAGCGACTGGAGACGGGTGTCACACCTCGACAACAGCAGACGGTTCCAAGTCCATCTGGAATTGCTACTGTCAGTGAATGCACGTGCATCTCAGTTTCCGACCCAATGTTGTGAAGGACTCTTTTTGTACTGCATTACTTGAAGTCCCGGTAATGACCATTGGTCATAGTCGCAAATCAAGTTGCACATCTAACGAACAAGGAAATCGGGTAGTAGTAGTGTGGTCCGACGAATCGCGATTTTGTCTCTTTTAGAATTATGAAAGGCGTTGAGTGCAGCGATAGTCAAACGAAGCGCTTGACCGCAGTGAGTGGAGAGTGTAGTTCAAGTCGGAAGTGTTTATGTAATGTGTGGCTGATGTTTATTTTACCGCGAGTTGGTTCCAGTCACTGAGGTTATCGTGAACATGGATCAGGAGGTTTATTTCAACGTTCTTGGTGAAGTAGTGCTCACATTTATTCTACATCTTCATGGTCATTATTACGTGGACACTCTTGTCTTCAAAGATGACAACAGGTGAGTTTAGAGAGCTGCACGCATACTACGTTTTTAGCATCGTACACTACCGATAGCACGCCAGGCAGTCAACGTCGCGAAGTTGCCAAAGAAAAAAAAAAAAAAGTCTCTGAGCACTATGGGACTTAACTTCTGAGGTCATCACTCCCCTAGTACTTAGAATTACTTAAACCTAACTAACCTAAGGACATCACACACATCCATGCCCGAGGCAGGATTCGAACCTGCACCCGTAGCGATCGCGCGGTTCCAGACTGTAACGCCTAGAACCGCTCGGCCACCCTGGCCGGCGCGAGGTTGCCAGTAATTCATGTGACCGCCCTGCCAAACTTGTGCCCAGATTAAGTCCATTATGTATTGACGCGGTGTCTCTTCCGGCTGAATGACTTTTCATCTGGTGTGCTGATACGAATGATAGCTCTGCTTTGTGCGAGCCAGTAAACAGTTACTGAGTTAGTTGTCTACTGCCAACTAACTTATCGCATATACAACGAAATGTAATGCAACAATTCTAGATGTAAAAGTTACTGCATCATTATGTCAGAAACATATTTCACAGAGTACAGGCCATTTAACTGTATTAAACCGTTTAGACAAGAAGGGAATAGAGGCTTTTGAAATGTGGTGCTGCAGAAGATTGGATCAAATGGCTCTGAGCACTATGGGACTTAACTACTGAGATCATCAGTCCCCTGGAACTTAGAACTACTTAAACCTAACTAACCTAAGTACATCACACACATCCATGCCCGAGGCAGGATTCGAACCTGCGACCGTAGTGGTCTCGCGGTTCCCGACTGTAGCGCCTAGAACCGCACGGCCTCTCCGGCCGGCTGCAGAAGATTGCTGGATATTAGATGGGTAGATCACGTAATGACGAGGTACTGAACAGAACTGGGGAGACAAGAAGTTTGTGGCACTACTTGACTAAAATAGGGGATCGGTTGATAGGACACATTCTGAGACGTCAGGAGATCTCCAGTTTAGTATTGGAGACAAGTGTGGTGGGGAGGGGTAAAAATCGTAAAGGCAGACCAAGAGATGAATACAGTATACAAAACCAGAAGGATGTAGGTTTCAGTATTTATTTGGAAATGAAGAGACTTGCACAAGATAGCGTAGTATGGACAGCTGCATCAAACAAGTCTTTAGACTGAAGACCGCAACAACAACAACAATGTTAAATACCCTTACATTGTACTTCTTGTTCAGTAATGACACAAGAGCATGCTAAAAGTAATGACCATAATTTTTTTCATGGGAAGACTCTTAGAGCTTTTTGAGTAAAACAAACGATACTAACGATCTACACCTTTATACTTCATGTCTCAAAATAGTCACCCTGACGATGGACACATTTCTCCAAACGAGAGACTGGTTCACTGATTTTTGACTTTGTTCACAGAGCCATAACCTCACCTCTCCTTGCAAAGCTTCATCACTATCAAAGTGAAGTGGTCGAAGGTTTTTTTAAGTTTTCGATACGAATGAAAATCGAATGGTGCCAAGTCGGAATTGTATGAAGGATGATCGGTGATAGTCAACCCAAGGTGTCGTATTGTTTCAGATGTCGCAAGGCTCGTGTGCGTTCTGGCATTGTCACACTGAAGGAGAGGGTGCTCCATGTGTGGTTGAACTCTTAGAAACTCGATTATAGCACGTTGTTTGTCACGCACCGACACAGTTACGTTACGCACCGCCCTCTTACATGCTACAATTCGGAGCCATCTAGCGGCAGAGGTATGCAAAAAATGGCTCTAAGCGCTATGGGACTTAACATCTGAGGTAATCAGTGCCCTAGACTTAGAACTACTTAAACCTGACTAACCTAAGGACATCACACACATCCATGCCCGAGGCAGGATTCGAACCTGCGACCGTAACAACAGTGCGGTTCCGGACTGAAGCGCCCAGAACAGTTCGCCCACAGCAGCAGGCCAGAGGTCTGCAGATATTTTCAGTAATGAATAAAGATGTCGAATGTTAATATCGTCAGTTTTATTTAAAAAGCTTTCCGAGTTTTCACATTAAAAATTCGGGGACAATACCTCTTAGCATGCTCTCGTATACCATCGCTCCAGGTAATTATCACAAAACACAGTTTACTAACAGAGAAACATAGCATTTTTGTTTAATGTACATGTACAATCAGTTCAAAATTGTAATAATATTTGTATCATGCCGTGCACAGTAGTTAGATAAGAGGTCAAATGTCAAGATCAGTAAGTAAATGTACAGGGTGGTCATAAACAGTCTGAAAACCTTGTAAGGTGAGTTGTGTTGAGAAATAATTGTTAAGAAAAATAATCGATATGTCACGCCGTTTCCGAGATTATTATCATTGAAGTTAGCCAATCAGGCTGTTGCTAGCAAATTCAAGCGTAGATGACAGCGCAAAAGACTGATTCGCCTTCGGCTCGGTTTCGATCCTTACGATCTCCTCAAATCTAATTCTTGTATTACCCTCTTGTTCAGTGTTAGGAAACCAAATGAAGATCGTCTGAAGACACTGTCTCTGGCGGGACCCTTGAGACTGCACGCGCAACAGCCTGATGGCTAACTTCAGTGCTAATTAATTCATAAACGACGCAACGTATCGAATTTGTTGAGTTCTCAGGATAACCTACTGTTACAAGCTTTTCAGATTGTTTCTGACCACCCTGTATATGGAAAAAGCGGATGATGAAATGAAGATAAAGTAAGGCCAGAAATATAGTGAGACAAACAGTACCATGAAGTGAATTCTCGGGTGTCATAGTGCACGCATAATTCCTGGAAAAATATGTAATGATTTGCACACGTTCTATCCTTGTAGTGTATTTTCATGATGAAGTTTTAAAGGTAGCGGCAACTGACAGTATGATCCATTCGACGACTAACGAAGTGAGTGAAACAAAACCTTATTTTTACCGCATATCTGCAACCGCCTTAAGAAAGGATGCCACGACTTCAAGCATAACTCGAGCTCCTCTGTCTTACAGAGCTTGCTTTTATTGCTGTTCAATAAACTCTTTTCTTATTGCTTTAAAATACTTTCGCTTAGTATTCTTACCAATGAAAATATTTCTACAGTCCATTAGGGCGTTCATATTAATACACTCCTGGAAATTGAAATAAGAACACCGTGAATTCATTGTCCCAGGAAGGGGAAACTTTATTGACACATTCCTGGGGTCAGATACATCACATGATCACACTGACAGAACCACAGGCACATAGACACAGGCAACAGAGCATGCACAATGTCGGCACTAGTACAGTGTATATCCACCTTTCGCAGCAATGCAGGCTGCTATTCTCCCATGGAGACGATCGTAGAGATGCTGGATGTAGTCCTGTGGAACGGCTTGCCATGCCATTTCCACCTGGCGCCTCAGTTGGACCAGCGTTCGTGCTGGACGTGCAGACCGCGTGAGACGACGCTTCATCCAGTCCCAAACATGCTCAATGGGGGACAGATCCGGAGATCTTGCTGGCCAGGGTAGTTGACTTACACCTTCTAGAGCACGTTGGGTGGCACGGGATACATGCGGACGTGCATTGTCCTGTTGGAACAGCAAGTTCCCTTGCCGGTCTAGGAATGGTAGAACGATGGGTTCGATGACGGTTTGGATGTACCGTGCACTATTCAGTGTCCCCTCGACGATCACCAGTGGTGTACGGCCAGTGTAGGAGATCGCTCCCCACACCATGATGCCGGGTGTTGGCCCTGTGTGCCTCGGTCGTATGCAGTCCTGATTGTGGCGCTCACCTGCACGGCGCCAAACACGCATACGACCATCATTGGCACCAAGGCAGAAGCGACTCTCATCGCTGAAGACGACACGTCTCCATTCGTCCCTCCATTCACGCCTGTCGCGACACCACTGGAGGCGGGCTGCACGATGTTGGGGTGTGAGCGGAAGACGGCCTAACGGTGTGCGGGACCGTAGCCCAGCTTCATGGAGACGGTTGCGAATGGTCCTCGCCGATACCCCAGGAGCAACAGTGTCCCTAATTTGCTGGGAAGTGGCGGTGCGGTCCCCTACGGCACTGCGTAGGATCCTACGGTCTTGGCGTGCATCCGTGCGTCGCTGCGGTCCGGTCCCAGGTCGACGGGCACGTGCACCTTCCGCCGACCACTGGCGACAACATCGATGTACTGTGGAGACCTCACGCCCCACGTGTTGAGCAATTCGGCGGTACGTCCACCCGGCCTCCCGCATGCCCACTATACGCCCTCGCTCAAAGTCCGTCAACTGCACATACGGTTCACGTCCACGCTGTCGCGGCATGCTACCAGTGTTAAAGACTGCGATGGAGCTCCGTATGCCACGGCAAACTGGCTGACACTGACGGCGGCGGTGCACAAATGCTGCGCAGCTAGCGCCATTCGACGGCCAACACCGCGGTTCCTGGTGTGTCCGCTGTGCCGTGCGTGTGATCATTGCTTGTACAGCCCTCTCGCAGTGTCCAGAGCAAGTATGGTGGGTCTGACACACCGGTGTCAATGTGTTCTTTTTTCCATTTCCAGGAGTGTATAAGACCTAAATATCATTGCAAGTTTTTTCGATATTCTGCTCAACGCAGCCGCGAGAGTGAATTATGTCAATGATCATACCAATTGCTCAACGATCACGTAACGAAGGGAATCGCATAAGATCAGAAAACAGGTTATGGGGGAAATGGAGCTACAAGTGCAGCAGTTATACTAATACAAGTGTGAGTTACGGTGATGCAGAGCGGAAATGTAGGTACTCACCCCTGGTATGCCAATAACAGCATCTTTGGCGGCTGCCGCCGTCACTAAAAGCAGCACTGTCGCGATTTTCGCCATGTTGGCTACTCGGTCAGTCTCTGTAACAAAATGCGAGCTTGGAGTCAAATATCTTGGTACTGTCAAACTCAGCGCAATATTTCAGTAACACATGGAACAGCTGGGTGAATCAAGTACCTGCTTGGCCTAAACATATGTTCGTTTGTCTGAAGCGAAAAAAAGTAAATAAACAGAAATTACGCCTTCACGAGAATTGAACGCAAGTGACATTTTTCTGGGAACCTGACCGTGTGGGAGTCTCCGGAATGATAGAACTGCTGAAGTGGTGAATTCTTCTTCACTTTTACTGGGGAGAGCAATGCCATCAGCGAATCTAATCATTGATAAGCTTCCACCGTGAATTTCCATGCAACTCTTGAACCTTTTTTTTTCCGTCCTTATTTCTTCGATGTATAGATTGGAGAGTAAGGGTGAAATAGACGCCCTTTTCTGTCCGAGCGCTTCGTCTTTGGTCTTCCATTATTATTCTTTTCCTCTTAGTTCTTGTACATGTTGCGTTTATCACCCGTATTTCCTTAGAGATTTTATCCATTTTTCTCATAATTTGTAACATCTTGCTATTTTTCTTCTAACGATTTTTCTTAGCCTTGCTTCCATTGTCAGTCGAACGTCAGAACTAACTTTCTTGTGCCTTTACTTTTCCGAAAGCCAGACTAATAGTCATCTAACAGATCCTCAATTTCTTTCCATTCTTCTGTATATTTTACTTTCAGCAATTTGGATGCATGAGCTATTAAGCTGTTTGTGCGATTTGTACTTACTATATTCAGCAATGTGTGGATGATATGTCTCCAGACTCATAGTTCCTACTCACCAGCTTGAATACTCGCAGGATTGCCGCTTATGTCAAGGATTAATGAAATTTAGAAGGAATATTATCTATCCCTTATGCCTTATTTGATTCTAGTAACTCACTTTCAACACTGACTTCGTCTTCATGACTTATCAGACTCCGGCCATACCATTTCCTGCTGCTGATGATATTCCACTACACTCGTCTGACCAGAAATCTTTGTTTCCCTTCCATTTCACTTCACTGACCTTCACTATGTCTCGACTGAGTCTGTGCATTTCCCTTTCAGGTTTCTTAGCGTCCCTACCAAACTCAAACTTCTGACATTCCACGCTCCAATTCATAGAACATCCTTTCGCTGGTTTTCCAGTCTTTTTCTCGTGGTCACCTCCCCCTTGGCAGCTCTCTCCTAGAATCCGTATAGGATACACATTATGTGTCTTTAATGCAATGTTTTCCATTGTCTTCAGCAGCCTCATGCCATTGATCATTGCTGATTCTTCTGCCTTTAGGGACAGTTTCCCATCCTAAGCGCGAGAGACTGCTCTGAGCCTCTTCCGCTCCTACGCCCTCTTAGACAAGGCCGTTGGCAAAACGGGGGTGACAAGCGGACGTCATCGGCAGCTACTGCTGATAATTTTCATTCATAATTTATGCTGTTGCTGGGTTCGTACCCTGAACCGATGACGTTTGGATTACTTGTCAAAGACGCTAGCCTTTTCTTGTTTCTAATGATGGTCGCTCAGTTGAGTTACAGTAAAAAATGTTCCATATCTACATGCTTATAACTATAGAAAAGTTTTATTTCTTACGTTACAGCAGTAAACAGTTGCTGGATAGGTACGAAGCTGTAACGAAAGTGAGAAATTTTTCTGTCATATATGTCTGTGTCATCAAGCTTGATCTCTGTTCCTCTCTTAGTAACAGACACCTATGTGAATACTTTGGCCGGCCGCGGTGGTCTAGCGGTTCTAGGCGCTCAGTCCGGAGCCGCACGACTGCTACGGTCGCAGGTTCGAATCCTGCCTCGGGCATGGATGTGTGTGATGTCCTTAGGTTAGTTAGGTTTAAGTAGTTCTAAGTTCTAGGGGACTGATGACCATAGATGTTAAGTCCCATAGTGCTCAGAGCCATTTGAACCATTTTTTTGAATACTTTGGCAATCTCTTTAACATCTAGGTTATGCTGTTTCAGTTTTGAGTTGATTGCGTTTTTAATTGTAGTGTTCATGACAAATTGTGGTGTTATCATATCTTGACGTGAGGCAACACATGTCTGCGTGTTTGGAGCCCATGTACTGTTCTTTATCGTAAGAGGAGAACAAATAGTACGAAAGGACGAATTACGATTATCAAAGACAATCTTCGCCGTCATAAACGGGCCCCAAATAACCTTGATACGATGGCCAGCCGACACTCAAGAGGATCTCAGTCAGTGTCTGATGGCACACTCCGAAATGCATTGGCGACAGATTACGGGAGACCGATTCTTACAAGCTCACGTCAAAATATCTAAAATAAAGAATTCAGGAACTCAAAAGTGCGCGGGCACTGCAACAGACCCATAGTGACACGAAAAAGATTAAGAATAAAACAAGAAAATTAAAGACAATTACTGGTTCTTCTTGCTCCAAAGCGCGGTATGAAATAACAATAACTAACATTCACAAGAAGGGGTAATAATAAATAAATCAGCTTTCACGACATGTGATTTATGGAAATAGTGTGGTGGTCAGCGATATGAACTTTATACCTATCGAATACGAGTCCAGTGCGTTAGCCACTGCACTTGGTCTTTCGGTGTACATGAAATAATTACGTATTTTGGTGTAGGAGATGCTGGTTATTGTTAGGGAAGGCGAGATATTTAACGTGTAGAACCGATGCCGTAGACTTTTCCGTATATAGGTAGTGCCGGATTAAGGTATTACCACACTGTGGTGATCAGTCGAGGCCCACGCAGCATCAACAGACAAATCCGACGCTCAGAAAAGCAGCGGAGAAAACCTCAGCATGGCGTTTCGCCGGTCCTTGGCCGTAGTGACGACAGTGTAGGAAGTGGCGAGTGAACGTCTTGAAATTGTACGAAGAAGAACGCCAAGGCGTTTGCGTGTGGGGGGAGGGGAGGGGGAAAAGGGGCGGGGGATCGGGGGATGTCGGGTTACGCGAGTCGAGCGGATGCGTGCTCACGCATGCGCGGTCACACGCAACTGTGTGTGTCTTGCAGCTGCAATTAACAAGCGCAATGGCGACGTGTTGCGAATGAGACTCCAGCCATTCTTTTGTCTTCCTTATATGACAGCGGCTGATCTCATCAGAACGACAACTCGCTGTACTTCTGGTGACCGCTTGATGGAGGCGAAATGAGGAAAGCTTCTGGATGAACCTTTAGTTATGGTAGTTCGATATTTCATTTTTGCCTCCCCCGCTTATGATTTGTCCCATATATGTGACGACTTGTCTGTAGTTTGTCCTGCATTGTATTTTGATTCAACAATGACCGAGTCTCGTGCCTGAAGCATCAGTTGACATCAACACGTATTGATGACATATGCTGCACTTCCATCTTCCAGAAGTGTGCAAGAATTCCGGACACATTTGCTGGAGCGCATCGCATGTAAGAACCTGAGCGTTCGTCTTCACTATTTTGCTATATCATGGCGGAGAAATGAATGGTTACCTTCTGCTCTATTTTGCTCTCTGTGTTTGCTGTACTTTTCCTTCTGTATAACCCACGGATACAGGAGATGTAGTGTCGTATGTTGCGCATCTCTGCTGCGAGTGATCGGATAGGTCGCGGAGTGACTAAGTGTCGGACTACAAGTCCAAAAGTTCAGTCCTTATTTGTTATAATGTTATTTTCTGCCACATGTTGCTTCTTTCATTTGCGACAATGCCCTGTCAGTATGTGAAAATGACAAATTGTACCGCTGAACAAGCTGGGTAAATCAATTCAGTGGTCAGAGAAAAATATGGGCTTAGCACCTTTAATACAAGCGTGCCTACTAAAACACTGTGATATCCAAAACAAAGGGCTAAGCAGATGTTAGTTTTTCTAAACGGGGAGAGACGTTATAATATTGAAATAATTTAGCGTTTGACAGAGTAATGATGGGAAACTAGCATCCCACATCTGCCCAATACTGAACTACGTGATCTCTCTAGTTGCACACTCTTCCTAGGGAACGTTTTAGCATGGCTTATTAAGTGCCAATTGGTAACGATGCCTTCCCCCATTTAGCTGTAAATCGGAGTGTATGCCGTAATTTTTCCCGCATTATACGAAAGTATCAACAATTGTCACAGAAAGATGTGAGGCATTTCTGATAATTAGTCTGGTTTAGCGGACTGTGGATAGGATGTTGTTCTTTTCTGCCCTGATTAATTTTCTGTAAAAGCTATTTGTCAACAACAAGTTATTTTAATAAGGCTCGAGCTTATTGCTTCAACATTTGAGAAGGTATTGCTAATGTCGTCTGCAGTCTGAGTCTCATGTGACGTTATTCTTAATGTCTGAGACAAACCGCTCATAACGCCAGCCTGTTTGAGTGAAAGTCCTTCTCAGAAGCATTTTCCTTCAGACATTATGGTTTCCAAGTAATACTGTTGCAACGAGGCCAGCCAACGTACAGTGTGAGTCACATTACACATCTCAGTTCTCAGAAGTTAGTAGTCTCTCCACACCTTAACAAACGCCTTAAAGTTTTTTTCCTAAGCACATTTAATAAGAGGAACAGGTTGCAATCCTCAGTAATCCATATCCTATGTACACATTGCCCTAAAAATTTGAAATCGTCAACGAATATTTTTCAGAAAATTTTTCTTAAAACAAAAACAAAAGTAATTGCTGGAAATGTCGATAACCACCGGTGCACATTTAGTCCCACACACGCACGTAGTAAGAGATCACTTTGACATATTTTCTAAATTACACTGATTTTCTAAACAAGTATTGTACCTCTATTAAAAGTAAGAAGAAAGATAAAAGGAATAGTGTTTGAACAGCCTCTTCTGAGCAAATCTACTGAAAAAGATCTTGGAGCTCAGTCATGGAAAGTATTATAATAACGAACTCATGGACGGGTTTTCACAACCCACCGTTATGAACAAAGAAAATGTAATGAGGCTGCCACAAGGCAAAACACTCATATAGATATTCATCTGAGCAGGAGACACAGCTGAAGTTTTGGGGTCTTCGAATATGATGTTAATACGACAAAAGTGGGACCAACGCCCGGAAACCATGGCAGAGAAGTATACAGGAAGAATTGATCCAAGTGGTTGAAATGACCAATGAACAAGAAGAAACATCTAAACCTGATTCTTCTGAGCCGCTTTAGGGACTGCTACCATATTCCTTTCGAATGTAGAGTGAATGGCAAGAAGTACTTAAAACTTGGTTCCATGTAGGCTATAATTCTTGTGTTTGTCAGGGGTACTGCTAACTTCGACTGCAAACATAAGTATCCGCTGTGTCAAAGGTTTTGTAATATGACTGGCTGATTCTACTTGAGAGCAAAGGAAACAAATACTACTGCGTTTATGTGCCGACTGTAAGTGAACTGACCGGGGCTATATAGAACAAGTCTGTTTTTATCGACGATAATCATTCCCCTTGCGTTATTTGGATAACGACAGTAGTACTTAACTCAGTAACATTGAATGGTAAGGTATTCGGTCTACAAGATGAACTGGAAAAATTTTAATCATAAGATGTCATCTTATCGTCCAGTCTAGATGTTATCATCCATCCAAAGGTCCGGGGCACGAGTAAAAACTTGATCAAAAGGCTGAGTTAGCCATGTGAGAACAGCCCTAAATCTCTAAACAGATTTCATTCTAAGTAGCCGGCCGGTTGGCCGAGCGGTTCTAGGCGCTACAGTCTGGAACCGAGCGACGGCTACGGTCGCAGGTTCGAATCCTGCCTCGGGCATGGATGTGTGTGATGTCCTTAGGTTAGTTAGGTTTAAGTGGTTCTAAGTTCTAGGGGACTGATGACCTCAGAAGTTAAGTCCCATAGTGCTCAGAGCCATTCTAAGTAGTACTAGTTGCTGACTATTAATATTTTCATTATATTCTAAGAATTATTTATCAGATCACAAAAATAAATTGTTTTATGCAGTTCCGAACGTTTTAGAAAGATTAGGATTCGCCCTCAATTTGCTCACTGTGTGAGATACCACAATCGTAGTACGTTTTTGTAGTGTACAAAAAGCTGTGTTCTAATTAGGATAACTATTTGTTAGTAGTCAGTTCAAAAGCTCGTTTCTTAAGAGTGATAACACACAGCCTACAAAACTGTCTAATATAATTGTATATAAGCCTAGATAAGAATGCAGCAGGCTCTTATGTATGCCACAACCACTCGACTCAAAATACTTCATCGAAACCAACTTCTGCATGTAAATCATCAGGATCAGGGGGAAGTATAGGCCACGTCTTCGGACAAAATGAATTTCTTCTTTTTCCTGACTTTATGAAACTCGTTAGCATTAAGTGTTGTAGGACAGTCTCAGTATGTGTAATGAAAAATTCTGAGCAAACATTACGTTGAAATTTAGCTGCAATAGGTAAACCAGAGTTAATTCCGGTTATAAAAGCATAAAACAATTTGCGTCCTGTAAAAACTACCAACTGTCAGCTGTATAACTTTTAGGGTTTCATGATATATGATGATATAACTATATACAGTTGCTATCGATCTAAATCTGAGAAGTGGAGGTAATGAGTACTTCAATGGGCAGTGTAATAAAAAACGGATGCCGACAAGTGTGAGTATTCCAATTCAGCTTATTAAGTCATGGCAAAATACTGACACGTATTATTTGCTGAAGAACGGAAAAAACTAGCAGAAGCCGGTCTCAGAGAAGATCAGTTTGGGTGGCGGAGAAATATAGGAACACGAGAGATATTAGAGAACAAACGACTTATTTTAGAAGGTACATAAAGAAAAGAAAACCTACGTAATTAACATTCGTAAATCTAGAAAAGGTTCATGACAATCTCGACTGGAACAGATTCTTTGAAACAGTATAGGTAGCAGAAATGATACACAGAGAGCGAAAAGAAACCAGATTGTAGATATAAGAATTGAAGAACATGAAAGGGAAACAATAGTTGAGGGTGGAGTATTACAAGATTTCAGCAGTTCTCAATGTTATTTAATATATACAATGATCGCGCAGTAAAGGAGTTAAAGGATTCAAGGAGAAATTTGAAAAGGTAATTAATGTGCAGGAAGAAGGAGTAACAGCTCTGAGGCTTGCCGAGGACTCAGCAATTCTGTCAGAGACGGTAAAGGTCTTGGAAGAGCAGTTAAACGGAATGGATGGAGTCTTGAACTTATCAGATGAATAGCAACAAAGCAGAGGTAGTGTTATGTAGTCGAATTAATTGAGATGATGTTGATAGAATTGATTCGTTTTGCTATCTGGGCAGCGAAATAACTGACGATAGCCGAAGAAGAGAGGATATAAAATGTGCACTGGTAAAAGCAAGTATAGCATTGCTAAAAAAGACAATGATAACATATAAAATGAATTTAAGGATTAGGAAGTTTTTCTAAAGCTATTAGTCTGGAGTGCAGGCTAATGCGGAAGTGAAAATATGATAAATATCCCAAAAAGTTCAGAAAAGAAGTGATTAGAAGCTTTAGGAATCTGACACTAGACTGCTGAAGATTAGATGGGTAGATCATGTAACTAATGAAGAGGCACTGAATTGAGTTCAATGGAAAAGAAATCATGAAGTCACAACACAAAACGAGGGGATCGGTTGATAAGACAGATTCTGATGCATCAAGGAATTGTCGGTTTGGTACCAGAAGAAAAATGTGGGGGCAAAGCTATAGAGGGGGATCAAGGCTCATCTACAGTAGTAACATGCAAACGAATGCATTTAGCAGAAGTTATGCAGAGATGATGAGACTTGTGCACGATATCCCAACGTGAACAGCTGCCTCAAATCGGTCTCCGGACTGAAGACCGAAACAAATGAAACAATAATATCTGAAACTATTTCCCCATAGAGTAATACGAATAATGTGAACTTCAACAACAGCGATGTAGGTTCTAACGTGTTACACTAATGTGATTTAAGAGAGACTACCGACACGATATTTGTCGTAAATCTTCCGATCTCTGACGTTTCAAAAGTAGGGAGGGAAAAAGCGAAGTATACAGGGTGGAGGAAAATTCCGCACTTAGCAGTCGGCATGCGATTCTTCAAACCATTTCAAGACGAAAGTGTATCTAGCAAAAGCTAGTGCCGCCAACAGTTTTAATAGAAATGCAGTTTAAGGAAACGAGGCTGTTTTAAAGCAGTAAGTGCGTGCAGCATGGCCAAAAACGGCTAGCATGAACTGTCCCATTAGATCAGTGAGACGAGGCAATGCCGTGACGAACGATATGTAGACTCGCCGACGTTTGAGGAGCATTGGCACTTGAACATTTCTTTTTTTTTTCAGTTAAAGCCTCAAACTTCATCCACTATACGCCTCTACAAAGCGATGTCTTGTGTATTTATTTCTATTACTGTTACCCTAATTCAAGCATTAAGACATAAAATAACGTAAACATACTGTTTCGTCTGTGACACAATTAAAGCCAATAGATGTTAATAATGGATACAGTAACATGGTATGTACCAAATGAGGTACAAAAAACACAACAGAAAGGCTACACTAGAACCCACATTCTGCTTGCCCAATAATTCCATTCTGTACTTTTGACATCCAGGCTTATCTTCATAGATCCGGTACATACACGTATGAGCGATGTTCACATTAGAGAAGATGTTCAAGGCGACCACCTTGAATTTGCAAGCACTTCGATACTCGCTGGATCATACTTTTCTGGACCCTTCACAACACACCTGCATCCACCATTGCCGAAATGGAATGCACGCGAGTTATTAGGTCGTGTACATCCATGGGTGGAGTACTAAGATCTTATTCCTTTAAGTGTGCCCACAAATAAAGGTGTAGTAGATTAACGTCACTGAGGACGTGGAAGGCAGAACATTGGGCCTCCACGATCAATCAATTTCCCAGGAAGCACCTCATTGAAACAGTTACGCACATAATTCTAAAGTGTCCCGGTGCATCCTCATGCTGAAAACACAGCTGTCGCCGAACCGAAAGTATAACGTTTTCAATGTGTCGGGAAAAATATTGTAAAGAAAGGTATGATACAGGGGGGCATCAACTTGTCCTGCAACAGGCAGAGGCCAAAAAGCACTCATTGCATGATTCCAGCTCGCAGTTTTATGCCAAAGCGTGCCTGAAAGCCACGTTCACAAGTAACATGTGTGTTGTGTTCCCACCAATAACGGCTGTTGTGGAGGTTGAAAATACCTTCACGAGACAAGCTAGATTCTTTAGTCTATATCATGTTATTTACAAAATTTCGTTATCTTCCACTTGGTGTAGAAGCCATTCACAAAGGTGTTCTTATTGAGTGCAGTCCTCTGGCCTCAGGTGTTAACGTGCCATTATATGGATGCTGTTCTTAATCGTGCAACACTTCCACAACCAGTGTTTGAGGTGTCTGAAACTGCCTTGTAACACCACAGGCACTTTGCTGAAGTTGTTGGTGAACTGTTTCAAGAATCATGTCCTCTGTTTGTGGAGTACGTCTAATTCTTGAACGACTTCTGTCCATTACTAGTGGCGAAGATTACCGGATTCCCAAAGGCGTGGCTCCATGCGATGGAAAACGTACTTATCGGAACAGCGCCTTTGAGGGTATCGTGCAGCACTCACATGAACAACAAGAGCGGCCTGGTTATCGGATGCACTCAGCACCAAAAGCATATGGACATAATCACCGTTTGTATACTCCATCGGGAAGCCGTCTTATATGAACCTGCCAGGACCGGTTATGGTTGCGCACTGCGCGGTTGATAGACACAGGGATGCAGTTTAATGGATCAGTCATGTGACAGGCTATTATTATTTGACAATAAACGACGAGAACTAGGGAACGGACGTCGTTTCCATAAACGTGTTTTTGAAGTACACCCAATCTGATTTTGCTAGATTTACTTACGTCTTGATCTGAATGAGGAATCGCATGCCAACCACCAGATATATAATTTTTTCTTCACCCAGTGTATGTAATACAGCTACGGTGTGTGAAGGGCTTTGGACGCAACAGCTGTAACCGCGTAACTACGGTGGAAGCTACATGTGGCTCCTTTATTTCTGCATTAGCTGCAAAGTATTCAAGTTTCCGTCTAACGACCGGTCATTGGTAGGTGTGATAACTAATAGCCGGGAAACGGCACTGATGGGGACAGTGGCACTCCGCGTGTTTTGCCGCACCCGGGACATCGTAATAAAATGACGAAACAGTTCAACAGTACGAGTCCCGTCGCACGTAGGCTTACTTCGAAAACCTCGTTAAGGGAGTAAGTTACATAATGGATAGCGGGATTCTAGGGAAGGAAGCTGAAGTACGTGAAATGTTTCCTATATTAATATTCATCTCGAATCGTGAAGCACTTGGCGTGGCTCACTTGCTACCAACGATTGTCCTAAGATTACTAAAAACAGGCAATCATGCAAAAGAAAAACCCTTACTGTCATATCTGAAATTGAAACGAACGGTTACAAGCAATTGATGGTTTTGAGCTAAATACTTTTTTACCACAGCTGCTTCTAATAAGACTATTGGCGATACTAAGCCCATCTGTGTTTGTGTATATGGCCTTCCTTCAACAAATGTTCAGCAAACTTGTTCAATCTGCAACTCTGTGCATTCTCAGTCAGTCTAGATACTACAGTCCTGCCCCGTTTGACTAATATACAAACAGACAGTGCAAGTGATTTTATCAACACCTCTGGTTGCAAGTGATCATTTACAGCTGAGAAAATCTCCATTCTTAAGCTTCACTTAATCCAATCAACTAGCCACACACCCCCAGGCCTCAGTCCGAATTCACATTCATATCCAAAAACTTGTATCACAATAGAATAGTCACGATGCCTTTCTTTGATTTTCCTTAGAAACTTTAAAAATTCTTCCGTACAACTTACACAGTTTACAGTTTCATTTTAGGTAATTTTGTTATATAGTACGGTTGATATTACTAACTCGTAAATTGTAATTTAGCATTGTAGTTTATCATTTTTGGTGTGTAATATGAGTGAAGGACGCTCAATTTGACCTGTCTCACCGAATATAATGGTGAAATATTCTGTGGGTGTTGATAGTACCTTTGTTACCTACACTCTAGCGTCTCTGGTGGACGCTGCTCTGGTTTTTTGGTCGATGACCTTATAAGCCAAAAACCACTTGGAAGTAAGAAAAAATATATTAGTAGAACAAGAACGCAATTAGTTTGCTTTTCAATCTAGAATATGAGATTGTTCTACCAAGAAGTGAGGGAAGAATCCTATAAAATATGACATTACTTTACTTTGGATATTGCTACGGCTGATGATTTTACTTGATCATCAGCAATACAGTCTTTCTCATACAGTATCTAGAGTGCCAAGGTATCACACTTTGCTAAATGTGGGTGATGGTGTCAAAGGACAGAAGGGTGACATATTTCTTGTTTACATTTGAAGCGCAGAACACGAATTCGCATCTTTTAGGAGTAGACAATGCTGGATAGGATAATAATTGGAAGGAGTTTTTCTATTTGAAAAGGCGTATTGCAGCTTTATCATTGTTTTCTACTTTATTTAAATAAATGTGTAGTTTGCAGTAGATTTAATTTCTAATAATGAAATAAAATATAGCTGAGTTTGCATAGAAATTCATGTATCGGACAACATGTACTGGTTCTTTTGTTCTACTAGTATGTACTTCTCATTTTCGTACCGTATAAACGAACATCTACACAGCGAAGGAATAACATCCTTTTGCAAGAAATTCGTAAAGGAAATCATTTAATAACAGAAGAACAAATTAAAAAAAAACTTATTCGCTGGAACAAATTCATATTTTCGGGCATTTTGGAATTTGAACTATCTGTGGGACGCATTTTCACTTTTCCCTCTCTTTTCAGTGTCTACTGACGAAGCATGATAATATAGTTTCTCAATTGGGTCGAGAATATTGATATTTTGACGATCTATATTTTGACTACGTACCTATGTGACGACGTGAGCTTAAGGAAAATTGACAGTGGCTAGTTAAGGAAAATTAAAATTAGTGCAGAATTTTTCGTATAAAAGAATTTATATCGACAAACCTAGCAATCTGAAGTTTCTGTATTCGCGGAAATTGTTTCAAACTGTAGGTGAAAATTACATTCATTATTGCAATTAGTACTATCGTTCTCGCTGTTCAGTGACAAATGAAAGTTAGGATTGTAATGAATGATGGTCAGATTTTGGGTAGGATTTTACGTTTCGTAGACACTCTACAGGATTTTATCTACATTTCAACCCGTAAAGTAATCTGCACATTATCTTTCTCTCCATTGCTTTTATTGCTTGCTATTTAATTTCCATTCTTCCGACTAAAGTAAGGAAAAAGTGTAGTACATCTCACTGTTTTCCAAAGGTTAATGCTCGCTATATCAACTACGTAGCTCAGTCTTCTACAGACATAGAGCAACACTATTTCAAGCAACGTTAGAAGCATTCGTTTTCTATTTGAGGGATAGCACGATTACGGCAGTAAATGTACTACTTTTAGAGCATTTCTTAAACTAGCCTCTCCATAAATACGTTAAGTAATAGTTTAAAGGATAGACAGAGAATAAACACGTCACAAAAACTAGAGTTATGTACAAGCTTTATAAATTTAAAACAAATTTTACATAATCTGCGGTTACCAGTATTACAAAATAATTTTAGCAGCCAAAGTTTTCTTCTTTCCAACAGAGGAAACATTTGATGAAGCTAAACAATTAGTAAAAATCTTGCATAGCTATAATTTCCCCTAATGTAATACATATGGCTCCAAAACCCACAAGTAATGACAGGGAGGGTTAAACATTTCTGAGTCCTTGTACTGTTTACAGGACTTATTTCACTTCCCATTGGGACTTTTAGTTTTTCTGCAGAAGCCTTAGCTATACGTGCAGCTCCACATTACTTGAAGAACATCGCAGTAAAAAACACTTTGATTTTAAGGAATTGTAAAAACTTGCTCCAATATATGTAGCCGCCACCCGTTCTCATTAAATGTGATTAGAAAATACACTAAGAAAAACGAAAATCTAGGGAAGAAGATAAAGTTTATATGGATCGAAGGACACGCTAACATTAAATGTGATGAATTAGTCGATGACTTGGAGAAAACAGACTCTAGAAATGGCGCATTTAAAAACATGTTATTACGGACATAAAAGTTGCGTTATATAGAAGAGCAAGACGCCAACGGCAAGACGAATATCAATCATCGATACGCAACAATAGGAAATGATAGAGACAAACATCGGAAAATGTTCGCTCGAAGTCCTCATTCCCTGGTTAAGGAAAATAACACTTCGCATGAGATTTGTTCACCAATCATTTTCCAGTCATCTTCACTAAATGCATACTCGAGAATGTTAATGTGATGTAGTAAGATATATCTATCACATTTTTTTAAATGTAAATTTCGTGCATCCAGCAAAGTGATTTCATGCAACAATTAATAGGGTCCCATCAACCCTCACCAAGTAATATAGCAGCTCTCTATCAAAATAATACATTTCTTTTAAAATAACTGTGGAACTTGTAAATAAATGTAATCTTACGATGTAAATCCCGAAACAAGTCCTAAAGAATTATGATATGGCTGTATCCTTTGAGCCCAAAAGCCAATAATTAAATAATACGCCAGTGTTTTCGAATTCTTTAAAGATTGTGAAAATTGATGAGTTTTTTTTTGTGCTACAATGTGTCGCTGTTGAATAGTCAACTGTCAAAGAGAGAAGTCAAGATACGTGAAAAAAAGGAGATATGTTTGTAGCATTGCACTTCCCTACAGTTCTAAGTAGACATATCAGTTCCATTCGCGTAAAGTTAATGACATACGTGCACCAACATGCCAGAGTAATGCATAGTACGTTCCATTAGATGCCGTTCTATACTTCGTAAATAAGTGGTTGGAGCTCGACAGATTTGTGTTTGCAACTCGAGACAAGTATGGCTCCTTTAGGTCTAGAGTATAATGTACCACATATAAAAGAAATAAGGCACTGCTACTACTCGAGGTATTATAATACACTCCACGGCCGTGACGTCCGCCGCTCCAGCAGCAGCCCTGTGCGGCACCTACCTGCTGTATGTAGTATCTGCCGTGTCCGCTAGAGGATGCGCCCGCGGTCGCAGGCGGCGAGCTACTGACTGAAGCTCGCGGCCGCCTCGCTATATCCCTGCGAGGCCAGCAGCAACCGGTGTGTTTACTTCTCATTGCCACGCGGCTAAGCCGCTCTCGTGACCGTCACGACCGAGCATAGAACGCAGAAGCGGAGGTTGGACTTTGCCACTGGTAACACTATACTGCACGGAGGTGACAAAGTCATGTGATAGACATATACAGTTGGCGGTAGTTTCGCGTACTCGAGGTGTAAAGGGCAGTGCACTGGCGGAGCGGTCATTTGTACTCGGGTGATTTTGTACACAGCTGATTCAGATGGAAAGGTTTCCGATCTGATTATGGTCACACTACGGGGATTAATAGACTTTGAACGCTGAATGGTAGCTGAAGCTATACGCATGGTATACTCCATTTCGTAAATTGTTAGCGAATTCATTATTCCGAGGTCAACAATGTCAAGAGTCTGCCGAGAATATTAAAATTCAGGCATTTTATCTCACCACAGACATCTCACTTACGACCGAGAGAAGCGGTGTTTGCGTAGATTTGAGCTAACATATAAGCAACACTGCATCAAATAACCGTAGAAATCAATATGGGACGTACGACGAACGCACCCGTGCAGCAAAATTTGGCGTTTATGGGCTATGGCAGCAGACGACTGACGTAAGTGCCTTTGCTATCGAAACGAAATCGCCTGCGGTGCCTCTCCTTGGCTCGTGACCATAGAGGTTGGACCCTAGACGACTGAAAACCCGCGACTTGGTAACGCGAGTCCTAATTTCAGTTGGTAAGAGCTGATGGTAGTGTTCGACTGCGGCGAAAACACCACGAAATGATGGAGCCAGGTAGTCAACAACGAAATGTGCAAGCTGGTGTTGGCTCCGTAATGGCGTGGGCCGTGTGTACATGGCATTGAGTCCTCTGGTCCAGTTGAACCGATCATTGACTGGAAATGCTTTCGTTAGGCTACTTGGAGGCCATTTGCAACAAACAACGATGGAATTTTTATTGGTAATAATGTGCCATGTACCGGGCCATAATTGTTCGCGATCGGTTTGGATAACATTCTGGACAATTCTAGCGAATGGTTTGGCCATCCACATCGCCCGACGTAATGCCATCGAGCATTTATGGGACATAATAGAGATGTCAGTTCGTGCCCAAAGTCCTGCACTGGCAACACTTTCGCAATTATGGCTGGCTACAGAGGCAGCATGGCTCAGTATTTTTGCAAGACACTTCCAACGACGTGTTGAGACAATGGCACGACGAAGTGCTGCACTATGTGAGGCAAGAGCAGGTCCGACACTGTATTAGAGGAGAGGTGTCCCATGACTCTTGTCGCCTCAGTGTATGTTTCATTCAAAGTAGTGTAAGATTCATCCGATTTCACTGATTTGAGGAGCTGTTAGCCGACGTTCAGTTTGGCTTTAGGAAAGGAGAGGCATCAGAGAGAGAGTTATGGCTCTGTGCTCGATAACAGAAGAAAGATGTAAGAAAAATCAAGCGCATTCGTGGATCTGTCGACTTAGATAAGACGTTCGTGAACGTAAAACTGTGTAAGATGGTTGAAATCTCCAGGAAAATAGGTGTAAGCCTTAGGGCGAGACAGGAAATATGCAATATGCGCAAGAACCAAGAGCAAGAAATACGAACGGAAGATCAAGAACGAAGATTTGGCTTAGAAAGGGTTTAAGACACAAATGTAGTCTTGCGCGTCTTCTGTTCAATCTACACATCGAAAAAGCAAAGACGGAAACAAAAGCAAATTCAAGAGTCGTACTGAAATTCAGGACGAAGCAATAACAATGATAACATTTGCTGATGTCATTTCTATCCTCAAGGGAAGAGAGGGTGAACTGCAAGACCCATTAAATGGTACGAACAGACTGATGAACACACGGGGAAATGATTGTAAAACCGAAGACAAACAAAAGTAATGAAGAATGGCACAAATGAGATTAGTGGTAAGCTTATCATCATAACTGGAGGCAACGAAGAAGACGAAATGAAGGAATTCTGTTACCTTGTAACATAGACGAAGAGGGCATTCTTGGCCAAAACAGGTCTACTAGTTTAAAAATTGGACTTAAACTGGGTTAGAAGTGTCTCAGGACGTACATTTGCTGCACAGCATTAAGTGAAAGTGATTTGTGGACTGTGGGGAAACTGTTAAAGAAGACAATCGAAACGTTTGAGATTTGGTGCTGCGGTCAAATGTTGAAAATTAGGTAACTGGTAACTTATTCAGAGTAATTCCTACAGAGCTATGCCGTCCATAGAAGGAAATAATACCGAGAACTTCCAGCACTGATTTCTAGATTCTAGTCGGTGTTGCGAAATAGTCGCCTAACAGGGAAGCTTAAAAAAGAAAAAAAACCTCTAGGAAATGTCTCTGCACTCATGCAACGATCTTTTGATGACATTAGGTGATGGTGCTTACAAAAGTGGTCAACAAAATGATATGGCTTAAAATCAACACAAGATATTTTATAAGGACTTCATATTTAGAATCAGAACCGAACGTGTCGTGTACTAACTTTTCTAATTGTTTACTGTTGTGTGCACCTAAGGAAGGTGTTCGATATGAAGATAGCAGGTAGCGAACTCTAGCCACAAATGGATGAGGCTAAATGGAAGTGACCTGCTGACACACTACCTACACACTCTCCAAAGGACAATATCTCTAACACAGAATCACTAGCAAGTGCACTAAAAATCATTTGTTGAAAGAATATACATCACAAAGTTGATATTCATCGTTTGCTTTGTGAGGATGTGTGGCACTGCTGAATCTAATCAGAATTAGCACATTAGATGCTTTATAGTAGTGATAGTTTGAGTGCAGGGAGCTGGGAAAAAATATTTTATTTCGTGAAGCCACTACTGCACGTACCAACTGCCGTGGAGCTTAAACTGTAAATACAAGGAATTAATCAGATGTCAAAGAACTAAGATATAATGTTTGTAAACCCGAAACCGACAATATATGAAAGAACTTTACGGTCTTGGACTGCTTTGAAAAGCCTGTTATGGAGATAAACTCACGTAGAAGGACGGCCTCTTAAGGCAAAGATAAAAATTAGCTTGCTGAAAATCTACGTACAATTCGTGTTATTGCTCAGTTGCTAAATGAAAAACTGACACCGACTCTCAGCAGCCTATCACTCTGGTCGCAGATTAAAAAATGTCTGTATTTGGTAATATCGGGAGTACTTCTCTCAACTAGCAATTGTCCGCCCCCGGTAGCTAAGTGGTCAACGCGACAGCATGTCAATCATAAGGGCCCGGGTTCGATTCCCGGCTGGTTCGGAAATTTCCTCCGCTCAGGGACTGGGTGTTGTGTTGTCCTAATCATCATTATTTCATTCCCATCGACGCGTAAGTCGCCGAAGTGTCTTGCAACAGGCGAACGGTCTACCCGACAGGAGACCCTAGTCACACGACATTTTAACTAGCAGTTAAACAATTATTACTGTTGAAAATAATGTGTTAAATCAGGATACAATATATTTCGTAAGACGCTCCCGTGAGATAACATTTTGAACCATGGCTGGGAGGCCGTTGTAAACATGTGTAATGGATGAAGCTGGAGTGCTGGAACATATCGCATAAATTTTCAACTGAGAAGAAGATGATTCCATTGCATATCCTCTTTTTATGTCGAAGTATTCTCGTATTACCAGCATCAGATGACTGGCTGTCGAGCATAGAAGAAAACTTAAAGGACAAATGGTTCAAATGGCTCTGAGCACTATGCGACTTAACTTCTGAGGTCATCAGTCGCCTAGAACTTAGAACTAATTAAACCTAACTAACCTAAGGACATCACACACATCCATGCCCGAGGCAGGATTCGAAACTGCGACCGTAGCGGTCGCTCGGTTCCAGACTGTAGCGCCTAGAACCCCACGGCCACTCCGGCCGGCTCTTAAAGGACAGAAAAGCGGAGATCGTCGGGATGATTAATTTGAAATTTACAGTTTGAGTCCTCCAGAAACGTTAAGAAAGGAAATGAGAAACTAAAAAAAAATTATTTGGTTTTTAGAGTTCATTGTCTGTCCTCTTGTTGAAGTCACCGCGATGTTTGCGAAAATATCGCTGTGCTAATATGTATCGTTGTATTATTTTACAGAGGATGAAGGTAAAATGATAACAGAAATGTATATGCTGTAGAATTTAGTCCTTAAACGTTAATTTTACATCTTCATTTCTTCAATAAAAATGAAAACAGCAGAGATAAAAGAATATTCTAATGAAGAACACCATAGTATACTAATGATTTTGCGGTTACGTCTGTGTGCAACTGAATTAATTGCGAAGAGTATTCAGTGGCCGGCCTTGGTGACCGAGAGGTTCTAGGTGCTTCAGTCGGGAACCGCGCGACTGCTACGGTCGCAGGTTCGAATCCTGCCTCGGGCATGGGTGTGTGTGATGTCCTTGGGTTTGTTAGGTATAAGTAGTTCTAAGTTCTAGGGGACTGATGACCTCAGATGTTAAGTCCTATAGTGCTCAGAGCCACTTGAACCAAGTATTCAGTGGTATAAAACACGCCCTCTGTCCAAAAATTCCAGAGACTGATTTTATTCCTAGCCCCTAAGCGATTTCAGCGCAGTAATTAGCCAGGCAACATGAGCTAACAACTCTAAGCAACAGATGTTCATTCTACTGGACGTGCGCCATAGTGTGTCAGAGCTGTTTTGTCGTGAATCGCAATGGAACAACGAATTGAACATCTCTAAATCAGGCTCTCGAGACATTCTCTAGCATGTTTTTATGAGTGGGAAAACTTGACTCCCGAACAAAAACGACGTGTGGATTCCTGCCGCCACTTAATCAAAGTGAAATACGCAGACAATTATTTTCTGCAAAAAACATCACGGTGTTATGAGTACGAAGCTACCACAAAAGACAAACTGCAATATTGGTTCTGATGACTCGCCACGACCGAAGAAGGCGTGACTTTGACGTGCGAGATGAATAACATCTCAAAGAAGGTCTTTTCTGACAGTTTCAGGTGGTTGTTTGAACATTCTGTGTGCTGTACGCACTGCTTGCAGTGTTTGTTGATGTTGCAGGTTGTACTAAATGGTCATTGCTTTTCCGATGGTGAAACTGATATAAATATCATTGTCGTCGTCAGCGATTTGAAATCCTTTGCAGGATAAAGGGCTTCTCTCTTCCAGCCATTTTTATGGTCCTCAGGTAAGCAGGAATCACTGTTGTTCCCGCACGTTTTCCAATGTTATTTGGCCACTTTCCATTAGGTCCTCGTCGCGGCTTTCATTGGTCAATCTTCTGTTCATTCGGGCATATGTATGTCTCACCCGTCTCCATTTCGATTAAGTACACTCAAGATTAATTTATCTATTTGATTATGTTCTCTGATGTGTTATTATTTGCTTTATAGTCCCTCCGCATAATTCCAAACTTGCGTGTATATATTACTCACCGCTCAGCTTTGCTACAATTTTTGCTTTAAACTCAACGTGTCAACACTATAACAGAACAATGAGAATGTACACTAAATGGGATGATTTGTTTTCATGTAGCTCGGAAATTTAGTTTTGTAAAGCGTATATACGAAAAGCACTTAAACTATTTTTTCTTACGTTTATTTTTCTAACTATTGAGTCGTCTTTTTACAAGTTAAAAATGTAACATTATCAATACGTTCTATGACTTAATTGTTAGCTCCTTTAGTTTTTTGTTCGAGGTGTTCCGTGCACGTTATTTTGGATTTATTACGGTTGATTTTTCACGCCTGCATTCAAATGTACTCTTATGTTCTTCTCTTCGTCCTTGTCTCGTACGTGGACTTCATATGACTGCCTGTCTTGGAAACCTTTGTTTCCTTGAAAAACGTTCAGATGGCCTGCAGAAGATGTAAATAACAAATTAATCAACTTGAAGCAAACAGTACATAAACAAAACGGAGATGGTTGCCATATGCTCTACTAGCACGTGTTGCTTTCCGCTAACCGTTTTCAAGGTCTTAGTTCCTTTGTCGGTGCTGAGATAATTTTTTTGTATGGGAGTCACCTGTCCGTCTCCTTTATAATTTCTCGATTCCCACTGTTCTGACTGACGTATACATATTCTTGAGTGTGCTAACGAATGTTGAAACAAAAGTTTGTTTCTCAGGACCTGTTGGTTCAGATTTCTTTGACTTAAAATTTTTCTCAAAATTTATTCATCTCAAAGTGATGATTCATAGACACTGTTCCGCTACATATTTTCGACCGCGACAGGCAAATTGTCGACAGCGCTATATCCACCTCTGCACACAGCTCGTTCCTTTCTCAGAGCTAAACCGAATATTTTTTCAGTGCTGATGGCGATAATTTTAGTCATTGTCTTGTACACTGCGGAAAGTAGGATCATGAGCGCATAGTTTTTTTGTCTCGGTTGTTCACTTCCTTTTGAAGTGGAACAGTTATACCCTTGTTTTAGCTTTGGTGCATCGTCTCCTTTCACAAAAATTCTGCAAACGATTTTCCAATTTCTGTTTGTATCACTTTGACTCCAACTTGGGCCATTTATATTCAAACACCATGAAGCCCAGCCTCCTTTCGTTTCCTTATACTCTGACTGGCATTACACATTTCATTTTGCACTAATTCTGAAATGTCATTATGTCCGTTTTGAACATATTTTTTTCTGATTCATCGCCTTAACTATTCAAAAACTTAAGGAAACCTTAAAAGAGATACTAAAATTTACTCTATATTGAGTTTCTGTGCCCTGTGCCTTCTGCTAACTTACCAGACGAAATTTGATGCCCACCATGCACAAGTTTCTGCTTTTTCCGTCTGCACACTTTTAGTTTTTCAGGTATTTCTCTTACCAAATTGTCGTTATATCTTTCACATTGGAAGACATTTAAGAAAAGTTTTTTTCTTTTTTTTGAGAGTATATAATAGGCTTACACGATGTAAATATGGGTACCAAAATATGACAGCATGTTTGATGCCAAACAATTATTAGAAATAAAAAAAGAATACGCTGAAGTTTTGTAAATTTTGTATGAGAGTCATAGACATTAAGTATTCCTGTTGCAGCAAGGAAGTGTTTAAGAAAACTACCTCTGCTAATAAAATTTAAGTTGGATTTTAATATCTTGAAATACGATGACTTATAAATGACGTTGGTCTGTGTGTGGCTGTGAAGACACTTTAATAAATCGCAGTCAAACAAACACTGTAAAATAAACAAAACTTTTAATGGGTCAAACATGTACACATTCGACTGTAATGAAACGGTATGAGAATGTTTATCTTCCCCAGGGGAGTACTTACCGTGTGCGCGTAGAGGCTTGCTTAATCACATGAAGCCGAGGGCTGCGCCAGCTCTGGTGGCAGAGTCTCCCTTGCTGGACAGGCTTCAGCTGATGAACTAGACGAAGGGCGTCCCACAACGCATCATCTCTCTCTTATGTCGGGCAACCTCCCTGAGTAATTATCCTTGTGTTGCGTGGAGTTCCCTGATGTCGACCGAATAGATCCCCAGTTCTCGTGGAATGGAGAACACTGAAAATAAATATTGAGGCGCTTGATCAGACCTCATACACACAAGCATCAGGGTTATCGTCGATAGAAGTAGCTTTTACGATTGGATTGGGCGATAGGCCAGTCCAAGAAGTGGAAACTGTTGCTGCAAAATTGGACAAGTTCGAAATTAAATTCTTGTCTTGGGGTCGGATGAGGAAACTTCTCAAAGAACATAATGAAAAGGAAGGCCCAATGGATTGCTAAACATAAATGGAGGAAGCTAAAACGTCTTGAACCTAAGACCTCCAAAGAAAGGATTGGCTCAGAGTGAAGGGGTAATCAGACTCCTTCTATCTCTAAGGCAGTAAACCAGAGATCAAGGGAGCAGTCTAATTCTCCCATCTCTCAGGATAAACGGATCCAGAAAAAACTGAAACAAGAAAAAGGGAAACAGAGCTATAGCACTGTAGCCTCGGTTTTCAGGATGGAGATTATCCAAGAGTGATATCCGCTGGTCAATGTAGCTTCGCGACAGGTGGTGCTTGCTTATGTGGCTCTCTTTAATAAGACTGGGGAGGATGCAAGTCCAGGACCCAAATTCAGGAGGTTCTATCTAGACAAGGGTGCTCTTATACTTGTGTGTGAAGGAACAGAAACTACAAAGCTGGATCAGGGACTAGCACGCAGAACATCGGGCTGTAATTCAAAAACAGAAACACTGCAAGCTAATGATGCCAAAACCATCTTTCGAAAGAAGCTGTGTAATCCTGAACTTGAACAGGAGACAAATCAAAATAATGATAGGCCTCATGACTGGCCATGGGAACTTTAAGAAACACCTACACTTGATGGATATAGAGAAGAAGAGTCTAGCGTAGATTATGTGATGGGGAGGATGAAACTGTACCAAACCTGATCTTCCAATGCGAAGCTAAGGACGTCAAAAGATACAGACTATTCGGGTTATTAAAGCCTGAAGAAATCGTGTGTAATAGGTAACTAGTAAACTGTATCCAACTATTTTTAAGGATATCTTTACTAGAATCACAGGGAGTGAAACTGCCAATAAATTTAGTTTTGGTGTGGGCAAAAGTGGGCTAAGACCACTGTTGGTTTTTCGTCCCTGCATTAATCAAATAAAGTAATATCAGCTTTATTTATCAAATTTCCAGAAATTCCGAATGAAGCAATAGTATAAAATCACACAAGCTCTTTTATGGCCTTCTGGCCTTTTGGATTGTAGAAATTAGGTCGTTGGACAAACTGTGGATTTACAATCTGCTGTTACATTCACTTGTTCTTACTGAATACAGGGCAATGAACGCAGATAGATTATTGTCCAGATGAGAAATCTTAAAAATTTGATAATGATAAGTTACATTGGTAACTTTTTGAGCAGTGTAGCACTATTCATAACAACGGTTATGACTTTAATCTAAATGGTACATAACTGAGGAAAATAATAAGAAATCTACATAATGATATGATACGAACTGTAATGTTTTATTACCGTATGATGTCATACACCTTACATATTAGTGAATTTGAAATCAACGACAATGGTCGAGTAGTGTTCTTTCTTCAGTTTTCAGAGTGGTACTATGTTGAACTTAAAAATATGCAGCTGATGTGGGATTCGGTGGGTTATACAAACGAACGAAATGTGGAACGTGGTTAGCGTCGGGGATATACGATTACTGAAGCAGTCTGCACTCATGCTTGCCAGATATACCCTCACACTGCCCCCACCTCTCTGATATTATAGGCCAGTTACTCTATGTGTAAAAAAGTGGAAAATTAAAAAAAAAAAGAAAAGAAAAAAAGGCAAGAAAGTAAAAAAAGTCAGGTTTTCAATACTACTCTGTGTCGAAGTGTTTAAGTAGAAATTGGCAGGAAATGCAAAACTAAGCAATTATCCAGTTGTTTGACTCTACAAGCTAGCAGGTACAGAGATACTGGTGCAGCTTCTGTAGTTGTCAGACTTACCCAAATGGCCATCCAAGATCGCGATCTGTTGGTACTAGGATAGTCCGAAGTGTCGTGTTGGTCCACGAAATCAAGATGGTGAACCAAGATGGCTACTGGGTTTTCTGCTGATGCCACATCCACTCCTACATTTATGTCCAGTCCTCTTAAATTTAAACAACCCACCTCGCCTTATGAAATCACAGCTTGCACATTTAAACAATTTACCCCACCTTTTTTACCTTAAGTTTGAAACCTAAGAGCTGACTTGCCCTATGTTTAAGGCCTTTGAGTTACGATAAAATAATTCTTACACCCCAAATTCTAACACGCTTTTGCTATGTGGTAGGAATGGATAGGAGTGGTTACGTCTTTATTTAAACAAATACTGCGCATGGAGGGCCACACTTGCTGCTCTCCAAGTCCCGAATCACGACACTCTTTGCTGGTGTTGGGTGACCAGCGACTATTGCTGACAGTGCCTCGCCTACTGCTTGACTGTTCCTGGTGCCGGGGCATCGCACACCCCGCCACCTCCAAAGAAGAGCATCGGTTCCGAGTCTCAAGTATAGGATCCAAGAACGCACCTGCCTGTTAAAAATTGCGGGAAAACCAAATGTCCAAGACAGTAGATCCAACTTTTCCCATTAGTATATCCTATGTAATGGTACTACACTCGTCCCCTCTCCCCCCCCCCCCCCCCCCCCACAATGCCTCTAAAATCACAGCGCCAAGCATCGGCAAAATGTGGGTTCCTTTCCAGCGTGGCATTTGTTAAAAAAAAAAAAGACCTAAAAATTCCTATCCTGGTCCTATTACACAGTACAAGTGAGGTGGCAGTTGGGGAAAAAGGGGGATTGTTTAAGCAAAGGGCAAATAGGCTTAGAGCAAGTCATGTCTTGGTTTCAAACTTAGAGTAACTGGGGTGAGATAAATTATTTTAACTTATGGAGGGGGTCTTGTATAAAATTAAGACAACCGGACTTAAACTTATGACACATACATACTTAAGATGTCCTACTTTGCCCAGGTCGCCATACTGGATCGCCATCTTAAGTTCTGACAATGCGGATCCACTATCTTGGATGTTCAAATAGTACGACAGTTGCCTGTTTTTGAAATTACAGCCAATTTATAATTAAGACATTTGGGCTCTGAGCTAAGACATCAGAGCAGTGGGGAAAAGCCTATGAGCCTTTAATTTCCCACAACATTTTAAGTTTCCTACCGTTTTATAAATAGGGCAATTGACATGGCTGCGTGAGGTGGAAATCTGGCAACAGTGGTAGATGGCATCATCACTGACATTATCAGAAATTTGGTAACGATGCAGACTGCACCAGTAAAGGTACAACCCCATTACTATTGTTAACGTAAACTGTGTATACCTAAAAAGAGAAAGGAGCGAAATGTGAATTGTAGCAGAAGTGGAGATATAAGGTTCTATACTGGTAATAGTGACTGACAACTCTGCCACCGGAAATGGGGGAACGCTTTGTGAACCTCTGCTAACAGTCTGGCTGGACACCACATCTGTAATGTTAGTATCAGATAAAATTACATACCTAGGAAACTTTCTGTTTTGAACATACATTTTTCTGAAAAGCATCATACTGTTATCACACTATTCTACAATGACTATTTGTCTCCGACACAGACATGCTGTGGAGCAGCACGGTAAATGTTTGAGTTTCTCGGTAAATACGACGGCTATGCTCACGTCAACTTGTACGCAGAAAGAGTTAATTCCCGGAAACACATATCTCCGTTGATGACTAAGGATCTGACATTCTCTTCAGTTGATATAATTAAATAATGTAGACTGTAAACGCTGCACATTAATCAGATATATCGATAAGTAAATTTCCTGGAGATAAAAAAATGCAGAAGACGTCTACAAACACGTCTTCTTAAATTTGTTTGGTAGGAACTATGCATTAGCAGACGTTAGAGGTCGGCAAACGTGTTTCTTTTACTTTTTTCCCATAAGTTTCCTGGCTAGGCACTTGCTCCCCCCGTCTTCTTCTACTGTGCTAGTATCTTCATCTCAGAATACTAAATGTTTTCGGTTAGGTGCCTCACGTCTCTTCTGCTTAACGGAAATCTGCACTGCACAGTGGTCGTCTTGGTGTGCACTGACATGCCGAAGAAATTCAAAGCTTATGGAATGAAAAGTTCATCATTTCATTTGATCTCGTAAGTATCTGAAAGTGAGGTGATAGAAATATAGGTACCCACTGATATGGCTGCTCGATGTTTTAATGCTTTCGATTGCCTTTAAATTAAGCTATCAATTTATATGAATCGTTACTTAAACATTTAATCAACATTTTAAATCGAGCGATCTATTCGACGTCCACTGTTAATTTCAATTCATACTTCGTTCTCTACATTTTTCAGAAAAATGCGGTTCCGAATATCCTCTCCCAACAACCTTCGCCAGAAAATGGATGGATATGCAACTCAGAGCTTTTCAGACAGCTTGTGAATTTCTTTACATTCAGCGAACTAATGACTGTTTCAACGAGGGGTAAGTTGAAGATCAGAATATGCCACGACCGCCTTGCAATTGTATCGACAGATTTTTTTTTGTGTTTTTGTTTTTGGCCATATCCTGCCTTCTATGCCAGATATATCAGGCAAGCAAAATACCTTCAGACTTCAAGAAGAATGTAATAATTTCCATTCCGAAGAAGGAAAGAGCTAACAGGTGTGAATATTACCGAACCATCCGTTTAATAAATCGTGGATGCAAATTTTGACACTAATAATTTACGGAATAACAGCAAAACTGATAAAGGTGACCTTGGGGAAGAACTGTATGGATTCCGGTGAAATACAGGGTGATTCAAAAAGAATACCACAACTTTAAAAATGTGTATTTAATGAAAGAAACATAATATAACCTTCTGTTATACATCATTACAAAGAGTATTTAAAAAGGTTTTTTTTCACTCAAAAACAAGTTCACAGATGTTCAATATGGCCCCCTCCAGACACTCGAGCAATATCAACCCGATACTCCAACTCGTTCCACACTCTCTGTAGCATATCAGGCGTAACAGTTTGGATAGCTGCTGTTATTTCTCGTTTCAAATCATCAATGGTGGCTGGGAGAGGTGGCCGAAACACCATATCCTTAACATACCCCCATAAGAAAAAATCGCAGGGGGTAAGATCAGGGCTTCTTGGAGGCCAGTGATGAAGTGCTCTGTCACGGGCTGCCTGGCGGCCGATCCATCGCCTCGGGTAGTTGACGTTCAGGTAGTTATGGACAGATAAGTGCCAATGTGGTGGCGCTCCATCCTGCTGAAATATGAATTGTTGTGCTTCTTGTTCGAGCTGAGGGAACAGCCAATTCTCTAACATCTCCAGATACTGTAGTCCAGTTACAGTAGCACCTTCGAAGAAAAAGGGACCAAAAACTTTATTGGCTGAAATGGCACAGAAAACGTTCACCTTAGGCGAGGCACGTTCATACTGAGTTGTTTCCCGCGGATTCTCAGTGCCCCATATACAGACATTGTGACGGTTGACTTTCCCGTTAGTGTGGAAAGTTGCTTCATCACTAAACATCTGTTGAGCGGTCGCCATCTTAGCATCAACTGACACTGACGCCTAGTCAACAGCGCCTCAAGCGAACAAATGTACAACTAAATGAAACTTTATAGCTCCATTAATTCGCCGACAGATAGTGCTTAGCTCTGCCTTTTGTCGTTGCAGAGTTTTAAATTCCTAAAGTTGTGGTATTCTTTTTGAATCACCCTGTATAAGAATTTGCAAGGTAATGCTTACCTTACGACTTGCATTAAAAGACAAACTCGCGAAGGTCAAACCTATGGTATAACATTTGTAGATTTAAGAGAACCTTTGGCGCGAGGGCCGTTCAATAAGTAATGCAACACACTATCTTTTCTGAAAGCAGGTTGGTTTTATTCAGGATTGCAGTATACAATTCCCTACTCTTTTGGCTAAAAAACCCTATTTTTCAACATAATTTCCGGCCTTATAACACATTACTGGGAAGGCCTTTATGCCCGCCTAGCACGACTCTACTGGTCGACGTCGAACCCAACGTCTTGCTGAATCAATAACCTCGTCATCATCTAAGTACTGATTCCCGTGGAGTGCATCCTTCATTGAGCCAACCAGATGGAAGTCGGAAGAAGCGAGATGCGGGCTGTGAGGTAGATGAGGAACCATTGATTACCTCAACTGGTGGACGAGTGTGTCAGCATTACGAAGAGAGACGTCCAGCTGAGGTGTCTGGTTGTGATACGTCGATCACCTCGAATGAGAGTGTCCGCACGGTCTAACACTGCTGGACCCAAACCTGTCTGCGGCCGACCGGCACGCCGGAGATCGAACATGTTTGCGCGACCATGTTGCGATGATGACAGACACCTCGCCCACCGACTCAGTTTACTCTTGTTCACCGCCAGGTCTCCGTGGATAATCTGCAAGCGCCTGTGAATAACTGCGATGGTCTGGTTTTCCGGCAAAAGAAACTATTTTCATGGAACGCATCTCCGCTACAAACGCCATTTGAAGGGCTGTATATATTGTGTCGCTACCTATCGCAACTTTACGAAAGCATAAGTGTTGAAGCAGGAATTTTCCACGATGTCCCACAGTAAATTCCGCATTTTTCAACCTAAACTGGCCGAGAAAAGAAATTGTTGCATTAGTTATTGATCCACATATGTAATACTGATTGGATTACTTTCTTTAAAATTCTAAAGGTAGCAGGACTAAAACTCAGGAAACAAAAACTTATCGGCAACTTGTAGGGAGACGATTCTGCAATTATAATAGTCAAAGAGCATGAAAGGGAAACAGTTGTTGAGAATGTGTGAGACACGAGTGTAGCCTCTTCCTGTCGTCATTCGGTCCACAAACTGAGCCAGCAGTAATGCAAGCCAACGAGAAATTCGGAAAGGAAATTAAATATCAGGGAGAAGAAACAAAAACTTTAGGGTTTGTCGACGGCTTTGTAATTATCACAGAGACAGCAAAGGACTTGAAAGAGCATTGAACGGAATGGATAGGGTCTTAAAAAGAGGCTGTAAGATTAACATTAACAACAGAAAAACAAGGTAACGTAATACAGTCGAATTTAATCGGGCAATGTTGAGGCAAGTACATCAAGAAATCAAAGATTAAAAGTAGTAGATGAATTTTTGCTATTTAAGCAGCAATTTAACTGACGATGGCCGAAGAAAAGAGGATAACAATACAGACAGGTCATTTCAGGAAAAGTATTTTGAAAAAGATAAATTTGTTAACATCGAATATAAGTGAAAGTGTTGGTAAGTTTTTCTGAATGTGTTTTCGGGAGGTAGCCTTGTACAGAAATGGAATGTGGGCGACAAGCAGTTCAGACAATGAGAAAACAAAAGTTTTTGTACTGTGGTGATACAGAGGAAAGTTTAAAAGTAGAGAATGAGGAGGTGAACTAGGGGTCGGTGGTAGGGGAAATTATGACATAACCCGACTAGAGGAAGTGATTGGTTGATAGAACTAATCTTGAGGCATCAAAGAATCGTCAGTTTGGTAATGAAAGTTGTGTGGGACACAAAAATGGTAGAGGAGGACCAAGACTTAAATACAACAAGCTGGCTGAAATGGAAGTAGGTTGCAGTAGTTATTTAGAGATGAAGAGACTTGCACAGCATAGACTAGCATCCAGAGCTGCATCAAAATAGTCTTCAGGCTGAAAAATACAGCAACATCTTCCTCTATTTTCTCTGTCCGTCCATATAATTCTCTAGTTTTCTGGTGCTGCTTCAATTGTTATTACGTTTCGCTAGGAAGGATATTTTGTCGATTTGTGAAGAAGAACTATATGTGGCTGATACGAAAGAGCAGGTGGGAGGATTCAGAGATATTTTGAAAAAGATTACAACTAACAAGTAATGCACACAGTGGTGACAAAGTCATGGGATTCTTCCTCATACCACGTCGGATCTCCTTTTGCTTGGAGTAGTGCAGCAGCTCGAAGTGGTATGGACTCACCAAGTCGTTAGAAGTCCCCTGCGGCACTATTCAGCCATGCCGCCTCTATATCCGTCCATAATTGCGTTGTTGTAGCCGGTGCACGATTTTGTTCACGAACTGACCTTCAGATTATGTCCCATAAATATTCTATTGGATTCATGTAGGGTGATCTGTGTGGCCAAAGCATTGGCTCGAACTGTCCAGGATGTTCTTCAAACCAATCACGAACAATTGTGGCCAGGTTACACGGCACTTATTCGGAAACTTGAAGTCCATGAATGGCTGCGAATGGTCTCCAAGAAGCCGAATGTATTTCCAATCAATGCTCCACGTAACCACAGCCGACACTGTTATGGAGCCACCAGCTTGCATAGAACCCTGTTGTCAAGTTGCGTCCATGGCTTCATTGGTTCTCCCCACGCTCAAACACTACCATCAGCTCTTAGCAACTGTAATCGGGACTTATCTGACCAGGCCACGGTTTTCCGGTCATTTGGGGTCCAACCGATATGACCACGAGGGCGATGTTATTTTGTTACTAAAGGCACTCGTGTCAGTCCTCTGCTGCCATAGCCCATTAACGCCAAATTTTGCGGATACGTTCGTCGCACGTCCTACATTGATTTCTGCCATTATTTCACGCAGTGTTGCTTGTCTGTTTGTACAACTCTACCCAAACGTCACTGCTCGCGGTGTAAGTGAAGGTCTCTTGGCCACTGCATTATCCGTGGTGAGAGGTAATGACTGAAATTTGATATTCTTCGCATGCTCTTGACTCTGTGGATCCCTGAATACTGAATTCTGTAACGATCTCCGAAATGGAATGTCCCATGCGTCTAGCTCCAACTACCATTCAGCTTAAAAATCTGTTAATTTCCGTCGTGCGGCCATGATCCTGTCGAAAATCTTTTCACATGAATCACCCGAGTACAGATGACAGCTCCGCCAGTGAATTACCCTTTTATATCTTGTGTACATGATACTGCCTCCAACTGTATGTGTGAATATAGCTATCGCATGTGTTCTGTCACCTCAGTGCGCAACATCAGAATAATTTAAAATTTTTAACAGTTTATTAGGTTGATCAAATTCCTAGTTTAATCTATCTCTTTTACAGCTTCTTCCATCACGTACGGGACTGGAATCCCGATTCAAAACTTAGGTGCGTCCATTAGTGCTTTACTCAATGGTAGAACAAATACGTATGTTATAAATGTCAGGAAGAACGTTTGCTGCAATTTCGTCTCTAATTTATTTTGCTATAGGCAGCCAATAAATTGCTGATTAAATTACAGTTGACGGTGTTCTTGAAATTTTTAACAGCTCAAAATTCGCTTGCAAACGGGTAGCAGATGAAGATTTGCAAACACATTCATATCCTATTTAGCGCCATATAGCATGGATCACAGAAGTGTCTCGTTCTACAATGAGGTGGAGAATTATCTTTTAGGTATGGAAGAGGGCAGTGAACCATACACGTGCCTAAGAATTCTCGTCTATTGGGACCTGTGCACTGCATGATACATCCGTTCGTAAATCGTATGGTTTTTCTACATTATTCGGGTTGTGCCATTTCGCTTTTGAGTTTCTCTTATCTTAGCAGACCCTCTTCTCTATTTTACGAAAAGTGTTGTAAAACTTGGAAACCTAATTCAGAAGATACATGATACAAAACTGTCCAAGTTCAGTCTCTATGTCGCTTTTCTCTATACCGACATGACTTCTTTAGGGCCACGTGTCCATTTTCAGATTTATATAAAATCTTTAAATTACGATTGGTTTAAATTACGAATGGTTTAAGATTTATGTTTACAAAAATGTTCAAATGTGTGTGAAATCCTATGAGACTTAACTGCTAAGGTCATCAGTCCCTAAGTTTACACACTACCTAACCTAAATTATCCTAAGGACAAACACACACATCCATGCCCGAGGGAGGATTCGAACCTCCGTAGGGACCAGCCGCAGAGATTTATGTTTAGAAAACCTCAAGTAAGTGGCTACAATGCAACAGCTGCATGCCATATGTTATAGTTATAGGGTAAGCTGCCGGATAGGGAACTGAAAGTTCACTGTCATAATTAGCCATACACCAGTCTCCTGCTGCTTTATAAAATTTTTTGATAATTCTAACTGGTGCAACACCTACAGCGCTGAAAAGCGCCCTCTATCTGTAGAGAGGACTGATGTAATTCATAAAAATGCTCCTAAGTATAGCATGAATAACTGATGTGGAATTCAAAAAAAATTATAAAACTTATACAAAACATTAAAAAAAATTTAATGATCCCAACTGGTGCAACAGACAAAGAGCACTTTTCATTGCGGAAAGTGTTGCACCAATGAGGTGTTTTTTTAAAAAGAATTAGTAAGCCACAGCTTGCTTGTGAATTGCTACTTAAGACAGTTAACTTTCTGTTCCATATCCGACAGCTCACTTTGTAACACATGCCATGTTGCTCAACTGCTATATTGTAATTTTGAAACTTTCCAAACATAAATCTTAAACTGTTTCTGATTTAAGCCAATTGAAATTTCAGTTCATTCTAACAGATTTGAAGAAAATAAAAACAAGCGATCTGCAGACTGAATTTGGACAGTTTTGTATAATTAACAAATTAATTTCTGATGACAAATACGACTGATTTTAGTTGACAGACGTACGATACTTTCGGTAGATAGATCTAACGTCTAGTTTCTAAAAGATATGGTGGCCTATGCCATACCTCGCTGGATCTCACAATTTCCTGCAGATGATAAAATTATTTATTCTGAGTTAGATATGTTTGATCTTTAACTACTGATAAAATCCCTGATCGAAACTAGCTCCGTTCTGAATATTCTTTTGGGTTAACCTAATATGTCTCTATGCAGTGCATTTTCTTCACGTTCCATATTAGTTCTTTATTTACACTTTTTTGTACTTTGACAGCTATAATAGCTTCCAAAACCAAGTGGAACCAGAAAACCACAGCTGAACTACGACGTTACGCACTTAAGGATTTATGCTAATGGTAACAACTCTTAGTTTATGATTGATGGATATGAAGAAACACAGAATATCAGGCTAACAATGCTTACACTTGTATGATAACCTCTATCAGACACTTATTTCTACAGAGTTTGTGCTGTACAGTAGTAATACAACATAAAAATTATGTTTGACCCATTCTAGATGGAAGGTGCGTTTGACAGGTTAGATAACAATCTGTACATGTAACTAAGTATTATTTAGGTGGTTTGACACTGTCAGGTAATGCACTACAATTGTTATTGTGATTGGAAAAACCCTATTACATTGAGTCAGGACACTCAGAGTGAAAGGCCGAGTGCATGGCTCCTGTCACGCGTTTGTTTGCAGTCACCTTGAAACACCTGGTTTCACGGAGACAATGGAAAAGATCTGATGGTGATAATTTGATTATAGTCGTCAGCATGTTTGCAGGGGCACGCAAATACAGGTCGAAGAAAGCCAAAAAACATGCGCTTTAAGACAGAAAAAGTAAGGATTACGTAAACTGGTCACAAATTCATATTCACACAGGTATCACCGAAAATTGCAAAATTGTAAACTTTGGTGGCTGATGGATAAATGTGTGACATTGAAGAGTAATTTCACCGCACAGCTATCAAGGATAGTAAATAGGGAACATGTCGGTACCAGAGTATAAAGTCTTTGGGAATTTCATTCCATGTACTCAGCTGAATAGCAGTTATGCGTCACAGCAAGCGCGTGAACAGTATACGCAGATGTCACCATAACGTGTAGTTGAGCTCAAAGAAGCCAGCTGGAGGAATCGGCGAATCAATCGACATTTGAATAGGATTGATACCACTACTCGACGATGCTGGCAGGAATGGGTGAATCGTGGCCGAACACAGCGTCAAGAAGGAAGTAGCCTGCCTAGACAGACGACAGAACGTGAGGACCGAACAGTCGTCTGAGAGGCACTCAGGGCCACGGATTATCCATCATCACCATCATCATTATCGATCCAGACGTGCAACTCGTGCTCCACTGAACACAAGGACTATTAATACGCGGCTCACAGAAAGGGGGCTGAGCTCTCGGCATTCCTCGGCAGTACCATTGATCTCTGTACACAAACGAGCTCGACTGCATTGGCATTCGGCATATTCAGCCTGTACTCTCATTGACTGGAGTAGAATTGCCTTCAGTCATAAGACCCGCTTCACTGAGCCCCGATGATCAGAGAAGACCTGTCTGGAAACTGTCGGGAAACGCCGCTGACTACAATGGGATACCAACCTGACTGTTGCCCACCATATGGCTCGACAACCAGGACATGGTTTGGGGCGCGATTTCAGTTCGTGGCAGGAACCATTTGGTTGTCATCTGTGCACCCTTACACCACGTCGACGGTACTCTATGCCCCGTTTTTTTGCCATCCTAGGCTTCCATTTCAACAAGACCGGTCCGCGCACGGTGAGAGTTTGTATTGTTGTCTTTATGCTTGCCAAACCTTACCTTGGCCATCGAGGTCGCCGGATCTCTTCTCAATTGAGAATGTTTGGAGAGTAATGGGCAGCAACGCCTCCTTCTCTCCCTCTCCCAACCCTCCCCACAAAACCGTAGGGGATTTTGACGATGTAACACGCCAGCTGCAAAGAATTTCTAATTTAATTTCTCAGGAGGACATCCAGAACTCTATCAGTAAATGCCTGCATAATGGCTAGAGGTGGACACGCGTTACTGATATGCTTACTTTGTGAAGCTCTCTCTCTTGAATAAATCATCCAATTTTTTCAGAAATTGTAACCATTTGTTTGTCTCTACAATGTACATCACATCTGTCGATTTGCGTCCTAATCGGATAATTTCTTTGTGGTGTTTTGCTTTTCTTTCTCTTTTTGATTTCGAGAGGCATATAGTTTTTGGGTGCCAAATTTGGTTTCGCCTAAATTTTCAGTGGATAATCTGATTTGTGACTACATATACTGCAAGAGCAATTGTAAAATATCCTGATACACGAACTTCGTGAAACATGTCTAAGATGCGCATCCTCTTCTATTTCCATCGCCATCCAAGTTTTACCAAAGACAAGATCAGAACACGCACTGATTTTAGAATTCTATGGAAAGATGGTACCAGCTATCCGAAGAACATTTGTTGAATGGTGTGGACGGTGTGCTAAGTCGACATGAAATAAGCCAATGAAAAGCTAAATTAGCAACTTGATTTTGTTGAAAATATTACCTAAAAATTTCATCTATTTCCTGTATGTGCCTTTACATTTAACCTTTTTGTATTTACATTCGGAATTCTCCTTTTTCATACATCAGCGAAAGATCTGCGTATTATTAAATGTTCCAGACAATATTTTGATAGAAAATGATTTCATCATATTTCATTTACGTTTCACATCGAATGATCAATATACAATATTTGGAACGTTTCGGACGTTTTCCTAGAATTTTCTAGTGAGTACTAAATCAGAACTCAGGATTTTACTGAGAGAGAGATAGACATTCTGATAATAGTTGAGACACAGTTCTACCTGATTTTTAAACATAGAATGTATATACTTTTGAGATCATTCCCTGGAGAACACAGTTTATGATCGTGTCCCTTCTTGTTCAAGGCAAGCCACTGTACTGTGCAAGACGGGTCACTTTCCGTGTTTTATATTATCTGGTTCACTTATTGCAAGGATATTTCTAGAGGTCACCAATTGTTCCTCGATATAAGGCTATCCCTTTCTCGTCAGGAAAATACGTAACTTCTATTACAAATTCATGCCAAACAAAATTTTTCCGCTTGGAAACTCGTCCACGCAATATTATCGTAGCTGTCCTACGAAGTAAGAGAAAAGCTCTGCGATAAACGTAACACTTGGCTACAATGGTTAACTGTGTTGGGTACAATATTAGAATGTACATAAAGGAGGCCATCCCGATAAATAATTATGAGGTATGCAAAGAATATCAAATATTATCTTGTTTGCTTTGTGTCATTAGCAGTTTGTATGAATCTGATTCAACAAAAAGCCACGTTGGGGAAGTAAAGATTATTGATAATTTTGAGACATAGTAAATGAGTAAGAGATGTCTACACACTTAATACGTAAAGTGATCAAACGATAGATTCTACAACTGAGAGAGCCCAAAAATGTCAAATAAGAGATCATTTTGTACAATATGATCCTTAATATGTATACGATATTGAAAGCTCCATATATATATATATATATATATATATATATATATATATATATATATATATATATATATATATATATATATTGTAAAGTTTATTGTTCAAGGTGTACGGATACGTGTAAAGTCTACGCGTTCAAGCAGACTATCTGCATATTCAGTAATGACACTTCACCGTTGAACGAAATGTTAAACTGGCAATACAGTGGAGAAACGTTGTTGACTGCCGAACAAGTTATCTGCGATTGGAACTGAAAATAAAATTATCTTGTATAAACTGTAGGCTACTCGCTCGAATAAACTATGCGTTCCAGAAAGCAAGCCAGTCGCCGCATTTATTCTGGACACTACTGTTTCATATTTGTTCACTCGTGTTTCGTATCTTAAATGTTTGGTATGTCCTCATTCGACATGCTTCATAAAAACCTTGATCGCGTGAGCAAGTGAAATAGAGTTCCGTTCGGTGTTGCAACCGGTTCATAAAATTTAGTGATCGGCAAAACAACATATGTAAATCTACCTTGTTCCAATGTTATCGAATGGAGTAATATTATTTTAATATTTCGGAAAATATATAGTCTTTCTTATTCTAGGTTGTACAGTCGTTTTAAACTTCTTGAAAGAAGTTGTTTGCCTACTATTTTTTTGAAATAAAACAATTTAATTCCATCCCCTTGGGCGTCATTAAGTGATTTGGTGGTAACAACAATAACACAAGTTATTAACAGCAGCAAGGAAGTAATAAAAAATAAATTACAAACAATATGATAATATAAAAATTATACCTCTTAGATTTATACATAACACAAAGAGATAGGTTATGTGCTTACATCACGTAATGGCAGCAGTGTTGAAAGAAATTAGCTCACTGCAAATGAAAAAGTATCGAGTGCGAAAACTACATAACAAACTGACTCACTTTCTTTCTGTGTTATGTAGTTCAACATGGAATCTGCAACACTTCAGTCAACATCATATAGCCACTGAAAATGACGATGGAGAATCTCTCGGTATGATTCTTACGTTTATCAGCAATATATTGTAGCACCTTATTTAACTCGCAGAAACCACAATAAAGTGAAGACAATAAACTTTTTACATGTTTATTCACATGCTGGCCCTGAAGCTCGAAGGAGCTTCATTTTTGATAACTGAAATTCGACATCGACTGAATTGGATTTCTTTCTGACCGACATCAGTAAAAGTTTAAGAGCAAATCACTTCACGTTACATGGTTGGTAGCTTTTCCAATGTTTTAATTTTAGGCACAAGATACCCAACCAATAACTTTTTTTTTTTAATTTACGAGGCCTTTCAGAAGCTTTGCTCCATCGTCAGGTGACAGATCCGGTGTTTAACAAAGCTGTTGCTCCTGAGAAACAACTATGTCGAAATATCTAGTGTGTTTCCACTTTATTATGTTGATTGAAGGGTGTTTCTGGTGGGTTAGTGAGAAGGAGCGAGGGAGCGAACTGCTACCTAATGATTGCGTAAAGCCTACGAAATGCTTCTTAAATAAAATAAAACTTAAAATTTACAAACTAGTTACGTTGTGTTTATATTTGTACTTAAATCTTATGCAGTGGATGTTGACTATTAGGCATCAAAATAGAACTTCAGGATTTATTTTACATCATAACAAAATGAATAAATGAAAGTTTCGTATGTACCTGATGAAACAAAAAAAGAAAAAAAAAAAGGTTCAAATGGCTCTGAGCACTATGGGACTTAACTTCTGAGGTCATCAGTCCCCTAGAACTTAGAACTACTTAAACCTAACTAACCTAAGGACATCACACACATCCATTCCCGAGGCAGGATTTGAACCTGCGACCGTAGCGGTGACGCGGTTCCAGACTGTAGCGCCTAGAACCGCTCGGCCAACCCGGCCGGCCCTGATGAAACATCTGAGAGGCACTAGAGGGGTTGTAAGGTCCACAGGAGGTGTCAGTGGAAAAGAACTGAACGGCGCAGGCCTGAGACCGGCTGCTGTGGGATTTCCAGGTGTCTCGTTTGCGGAAACGGCCGGCAGACACTTGCCGACCATCGAGCTGGGCACCAGGGCCTGCTGCGAACTGGTTCCCCGCGGCATCCCGTTACGGCTGCTGCTGCCGAGGACACCTGCTGTGGCCCACGGCGCTGCTCAACCCTCCTGAATGTTGCAGCAGCTGATCACTTCATTGATGATCGATCACTCACTGAGACCACATCTCCGAAATCATAAAATATCAGGTATTGCAAAATTAACACGAAAAGCAAACTGTTAACGTTCCTTTTTGACAGTACCTCCTATTCGATAAATTGATTCTTCTTTCAAAATTTGTTACATATTTAGTACGAAAGGGTGGTATATTCGCTTCTGTTATTAAAACTGTGAAGTTCGTTAGTCATGCATTACGACTGACAGAGGTAGGTGCTGAGTCAGCTGTCGCTCCTGGGGTGGGGGTTCGTAATAAGTTGCAGGCTCTCCCCCATCGCCAACAGAGTTTATTGTCACCCATACCGTTAGCGTGTGGCACATCCCTACGATTCAAATAATAATAAATATGTAATATGGATTTCCAGTTTGCTGGATAATTTGCAGGACAACGGCTTGACTTAGCCATAAAATAAAGAAACAGTCAAAGTTACAAAATTCACTTTCTCTTTAATAGATAACTAGTTTCGGGTTACCTCAACCCATTTTCAAAAAAAATGGTTCAAATGGCTCTGAGCACTATGCGACTTAACTTCTGAGGTCATCAGTCGCCTAGAACTTAGAACTAATTAAACCTAACTAACCTAAGGACATCACACACATCCATGCCCGAGGCAGGATTCGAACCTGCGACCATAGCGGTCGCTCGGCTCCAGACTGTAGCGCCCAGAACCGCACGGCCACTCTGGCCGGCCCCATTTTCAAATCATCCTGCGAAACGGAAGATGAAATTACGATTTATCCATTAAAATATAAAAAAAAATTATTGAGTAGAAATAACAAGATACAGAACATATTGTAACTGGATATATGTACCAGATAGACGAAGTATTATTTTTCGAAATAGCATATAAATCATGTCAAGATTATACATACACGTATACCGAAGTCTGTTGATCTTTGAACAGTGACTGAAAAAAACATATAACTGGTAGACTACTTCCTCCACTGCCATAAGGAATCCTCAGCTAGGGACACCCTATCAGGATGTAAGGAATGTCCTTACTAAAACTTTCAATCATCAATCCACGTCAACTGCCACACTTAAGTTCCTTCAAAACTTTTTAAAGGACAGCAGGGCCTAAAACCAACGGACAGTAAACAGCACCAACATCGTATCGGACGTATAGAAAAAAAAAAGTCCTATGGTTTAGCGACACATAGCGTTATTCGCTGGGAACCATAAAACAGTGTGAAAGAAATCAAAATAGTATGTATTGAAAAATCGTCATCACCTACCGAAATAGACATACCCGTAAAATACCAGAAACAGATCTAACACAATATAACAACTACTCGTATAAAAACCCTTTTAAATGACCCTTCGTAAGTAAGGACACAAATTAAACGCTAGGTTGTCCCATACGCTATCCCAAATGTTACGGCCCACAACGGCCCATAATAACTTGTTTTATCTACGTAATCAGACAGTAAAGTAGGGATATCAGATACCTAAAATATATGAAGGGAAAAGGCCAAAGGATAACAGCCATACCGGGGAGAGGCAAGGAACAACTCCCGGCCAGAAACGGGGGCGGGGTAGGGAGAGGGAGCTGGAAGGTCTGGGCGGAGAGGAAGTGCGGAAAATGGAAAGAGTCAAAACAGGATAATGCTAAAAGGGGATGACAAGAAGATACAGGACCATAGAATAAGCATTGTTGTCAACTACCCAAAATGTTAGGCAATAAAAATCTCAAGAGGAAGAGATAAACTTGGAAAACGTCGGGCGAAGGGGAGATTTCAGTCATATTGCATCATGATCAGACAGAGATTCCGAAATGAGATACTGGATTGTAAGGCGTACCCAGGAGCAGATATAGACTCAGATCACAATGTGGTAGTGGTGAAAGTAAGTCCCGGCCGATGTGGTCGAGCGGTTCTAGGCGCTTCAGTCTGGAGCCGCGCGACTGCTACGGTCGCAGATTCGAATCCTGCCTCGGGCATGGATGTGTGTGATGTCCTTAGGTTAGTTAGGTTTAAGTAGTTCTAAGTTCTAGGGGACTGATGACCTCAGATGTTAAGTTCCATAGTGCTCAAAGCCATTTGAGCCATTTTTGGAAGTAAGCTGAAGTTTAAGGGATTTGTCAGGAAGAATCAATACGCAAAGAAGTGGGATACGGAATTACTAAGGAGTCACGAGATACGCTTGAAGTTCTCTGAGGCTACAGATATGGCTATTGAGAACAGCCCAGTAGTAGTATAGTTGAACAGGAATAGACATCTCTAAAAAGGGCAATCACAGAAGTGGGAAAGAAAGACATAGGTAAAAAGAAGGAAATTGCAAAGAATCCATGGGTAACAGAAGAAACACTTCAGTTGATCGATGAAAGATGAAAGTACAAAAATATTCAGGAAAATTCAGGAGTACCGAAATACAAGTCGCTCAGGAATGAAATAAATAGGAAGTGCAGGGAAGCTACGACGAAATGGCTGCATGAAAAATGTAATGAAATTAAAATAAGAAATGATTGTCGGAAGGACTGACTCGGCATATAGAAAAGTCAAAACAGCCTTCGGTGAAATTAAAAGTAAGGGTAGTAATACTAAGAGTGCAACGGGAATTCTACTGTTAAATGCAGAAGAGAGAGCGGATAGGTTGAAAGAGTACACTGAAGGTCTCTATGAGGGGGAAGATTTGTCTGATGAGATAGAAAAAGGGACAGGAGTCGATTAAAAAGAGGTAGGGGATCCAGTATTAGAATCAAAAATTAAGTGAGCTTCGTAAGATCAGGTAAGGCAGAAGGAATACGTAACATTCCATCAGAATTTCTAAAAACATTGGAAAAAGTGGCAACGAAACGACTTTTAACGTTGGTGTGTAGAATGTACGAGTCTGGCGATACGCCATCTGACTTTTCGAAAAATGTCATCTATACAATTCCGAAGACTGCAAGAGCCGACAAGTGCAAGAACTACCGCTCTATCATCTTTACAGCTCATGTATCCAAGCTGCTTACGAGAATAATATACAGAAGAATGGTTAACCAAATTGAGGATGTGTTAGATGGTGATCATTCTGGCTTTAGGAAAGGTAAAAGCACGAGAGAAGCAATTCCGACGTTGAGGTTGATAATGGAAGTAAGACGAAAGAAAAATCAAGACGTATTCGTAAGGTTTTTCGACCTGGAAAAAGCATTCGGCAATGTAAAATGGTACAATATGTTCAAAATCGGAGAAAAATATGGCAAGGTGTGGGGAGAGACGGATTCCAATAACAGTGGACGACCAAGAACGGAGTGCTCGGATTAAAAAGTATGTAAGATAGGGATATTGTCTTTCGCCCCTTTTGTTCAGTCTGTACATCGAAGAAGCAATGATGGAACTTAAAGCGAGTTTCAGGAGTGGAATTAAAGTTAGAAGTGAAAGGGTATCAATGACACGATTCGCTGAAGACATTGCTATGCTGAGCGAAAGTGAAGAAGAATTACATGATTTGCTGAACGAAATGAACAATATAATGAGTACAGTATACGGAAGGAGAGTAAATCGAAGAATGACGAAAGTAATGAGAAGTAGCGAAATGAGAACAGAGTGAAACTGAACATCAGGACTGATGGTCAGGAGGTAGATGAGGTTAAGGAATTCTGCTACGTAGGCAACAAAATAACCAGTGACGGACGGAGCAAGGAGGACATTAAAAGTAGATTAGCACTGGCAAAAAGGGCATTCCTGGCGGAGAGAATTCTGCTAGTATCAAACGTAGGCCTTAACTTGAGCAATAAATTTCTGAGAATGTACATTTGGAGCGCAGCATTGTATGGTTTAGTGGAACATGGACTGTGGGAAAACCGAAACAGGAGAAAATTGAAGCATATGAGATGTGGTGCTACAGACGAATGTTGAGAACTAGGTGGACTGATAAGGTGAGGAATGAGGAGGTTCTGCGCAGAATCGGAGAGGAAAGGAAGATGTGGAAAACACTGATATGGAGAATGGACATCTGTTTAGACCTCAGGAAATGACTTCCATGGTAGTAGAGGAAGTTGTAGAGGGCCAAAATTGTAGAAGAAGACAGAGATCGGAACGGAATACGTAAGCAGATAACTGAGGCTATAGGTTGCAAGTGCTGCTGTGAGATGAAAGGTTTGGCACAGGACAGAAATTCGTTTGCAATCCACGAAAGCCGCACGAAGAGCCTGACAGAAATATAAAATAATCTAAAACTAACAGTAGCGAGAACAATCTTGTTAACAGTTGGAGAAATAATCCTTCATCATGCAGTTCGTTGCTTACGATTAATTAAAAACCATAGAAAATACTGGCCGGCCGGAGTGGCCGAACGGTTCTAGGCGCTACAGTCCGGAACCGCGCGACCACTACGGTCGCAGGTTCGAATCCTGCCTCGGGCATGGATGTATGTGATGCCCTTAGGTTAGTTAGGTTTAAGTAGTTCTAAGTTCTAGGGGCTGATGACCTCAGAAGTTAAGTCCCATATTGCTCCGAGCCATTTGATCCATAGAACATACTGAGGAATGTGACGGGAAATTATTCACGTTGTTTATTGCGGACAGTTGTTACATTAACCATATGTTAATAAAAAGGGCCCAGACTATTTTACTAACACTAAACCGAACTAAACGAAAACATTTTTAACATAATAACTTTGAACGTGTAGCAACCACAAGGCACCAAATGACTGTATAGTACAGTGGAATCGAAGGCTGATTTCGTCAATTAATGGATCAGCCATGAAGCCCCATCTGGAACGAAAGCTGATAATCAACCAAGAGTGATTGTAAGTTAAGAGATTACAGAAGTGAAGCATATCCAAAATACTGCTTATGGTGGGAGTGAGGGAAACGGGAGTGAGGGGATTTTGAGTGAGGGAGGGGAGGGGAGGGGGGAGATTATTGAGAAAGCCGAGACATAAACAAGGAAAAGGACAATCGACCGGGAATAAACTAGGATATATGCCACAAACTAAACGACGATTGAAGGATGGTGTATGGAAGGGGAGAGGAGAAGAGAGAGGATAATGGTTAAATTTGATTTCGTAGCACATATGTTTATAATATTGTCATGGTTTATACGCTATTTTGGAAAATACTATTTTATCCTGGTACGATACATTCTGTATCTCGTTACATGATCATAGTAACTTTCGTTACAGTTTGCAGGATAAATTGTAATTTTAACTTTCTGTCTCCCAGTATGATTTGAAAAAGAGTTCAAGTAACCCGAAACCAGTAATCAATTAAATAAAAAGTGAATCTTGCAAATTTGGTTGTTCCTGTATAGAACTGAAATAGTAGTTTTAATACATTAATAACTTGTTTATATCATTGCTTTCTCCACCATGAACCATGGACTTTGCCGTTGGGGGGGAGGCATGCGGGCCTCAGCGATACAGATAGCCGTACCGTAGGTGCAACCACAACGGAGGGGTATCTGTTGAGAGACCAGACAAATGTGTGGTTCCTGAAGAGTGCAGCAGCCTTTCAGTAGTTGCAGGGGCAACAGTCTGGATGATTGACTGATCTGGCCTTGTAACACTAACCAAAATGACCCTGCTGTTCTGATACTGCGAACGGCTGAAAGCAAGTGAAAACTACAGCCGTAATTTTTCCCGAGGGCATACAGCTTTACTGTATAATTAAATGATGATGGCGTCCTATTGGGTAAAATAGACACCCATTCGGATCCCCGGGCGGGGACTACTCAAGAGGACGTCGTTATCAGGAGAAAGAAAACTGGCGTTCTACGGATCGGAGCGTGGAATGTCAGATCTCTTAATCGGGCAGGTAGGTTAGAAAATTTAAAAAGGGAAATGGATAGTTTAAAGTTAGATATAGTGGGAATTATTGAAGTTCGGTGGCAGGAGGAACAATACTTTTGGTCAGTTGAATACAGGGTTATAAATACAAAATCAAATAGGGGTAATGCAGGAGTAGGTTTAATAATGAATAAAAAAATAGGAGTGTGGGTAAGCTACTACAAACAGCATAGTGAACGCATTATTGTGGCCAAGATAGACACGAAGCCCACGCCTACTAAAGTAGTACAAGTTTATATGCCAACTAGCTCTGCAGATGAGGAAGAAATTGATGAAATGTATGATGAGGTAAAAGAAATTATTCAGGTAGTGAAGGTAGACGAAAATTTAATAGTCATGTTTGACTGGAATTCGATAGTAGGAAAAAGAAGAAAAACAAACGTAGTAGGTGAATATGGACTGGGGCTAAGAAATGAAAGAGGAAGCCGCCTAGTAGAATTTTGCACAGAGCATAACTTAATCATAGCTGACACTTGGTTCAAGAATCATGAAAGAAGGTTGTATACACGGAAGAACCCTGGAGATACTAAAAGGTATCAGATACATTATATAATGGTAACACAGATATTTAGGAACCAGGTTTTAAATTGTAAGACATTTCCAGGGGCAGATGTGGATTCTGACCACAATCTATTGCTTATGACCTGTAGATTAAAGCTGAAGAAACTGCAAAAAAAAAAGGTGGACTTTAAGGAGATGGGACCTGGATAAACTGACTAAACCAGAGGTTGTACAGAGTTTCAGGGAGAGCATAAGGGAACAATTGACAGGAATTGGGGGAAATCAATACAGTAGAACAAGAATGGGTAGCTTTGAGGGATGAAGTAGTGAAGACAGCAGAGGATCAAGTAAGTAAAAAGACGAGGGCTTGTAGAAATCCTTGGGTGACAGAAGAAATACTGAATTTAATTGATCAAAGGAGAAAATATAAAAATGCAGTAAATGAAGCAGGCAAAAAGGAATACAAACGTCTCAAAAATTAGATCGACAGGAAGTGCAAAATGGCTAAGCAAGCATGGCTAGTGTACAAATGTAAGGATATAGAGGCTTATCTCACTAGGGGTAAGATAGATACTGCCTACAGGAAAATTAAAGAGAGCTTCAGAAAAAAGAGAACCATTTGTATGAATATCAAAAGCTCATGTGGAAACCCAGTTCTAAGCAAAGAATGGAAAGCAGAAAGGTGGAAGGAGTATATAGAGGGTCTATACAAGGGCGATGTACTTGAGGACAATATTATGGATATGGAAGAGGATGTAGATGAAGATGAAATAGGAGATACAATACTGTGTGAAGAGTTTGACAGAGCACTGAAAGACCTGAGTCGAAACAAGGCCCCGGGAGTAGACAAAATACCATTAGAACTACTGACAGCCTTGGGAGAACCATTCTTGACAAAACTCTACCATCTGGTGAGCAAGATGTATGAATCAGGCGAAATACCCTCAGAATTCAAGAAGAATATAATAATTCCAATCCCAAAGAAAGCAGGTGTTGACAAATGTAAAAATTACCGAACTATCAGTTTAATAGTCACAGCTGCAAAATACTAATGCGAATTCTTTACAGACGAATGGAAAAACTAGTAGAAGCCGACCTCGGGGAAGATCAGTTTGGATTCCGTAGAAATGTTGGAACACGTTAGGCAATACTGACCCTACGACTTATCTTAGAATCTAGATTAAGGAAAGGCAAATCTACGTTTCTAGCATTTGTAGACTTAGAGAAAGCTTTTGACAATGTTGACTGGAATACGCTCTTTCAAATTCTGAAGGTGGCAGGGGTAAAATACAGGGAGCGAAAGGGTATTTACAATTTGTACAGAAACCAGATGGCAGTTATAAGAGTCGAGGGACATGAAAGGGAAGCAGTGGTTGGGAAGGGAGTGAGACAGGGTTGTAGTCTCTCCTCGGTGTTATTCAATCTGTATATTGAGCAAGCAGTGAAGGAAACAAAAGAAAAATTCGGAGTAGGTATTAAAATCCTTGGAGAAGAAATTAAAACTTTAAGGTTCACCGATGACATTGTAATTCTGTCAGAGACAGCAAAGGACTCGGAAGAGCAGTTGAATGGAATGGATAGAGACTTGAAAGGAGGGTATAAGATGAACATCAACAAAAGCAAAACGAGGATAATGGAATGTAGTCGAATTAAGTCGGGTGATGCTGAGGGAATTAGATTAGGAAATTAGACACTTAAAGTAGTAAAGGAATTTTGCTATTTGGGGAGCAAAATAACTGATGATGGTCGAAGTAGAGCGGATATAAAATGTAGGCTGGCAATGGCAAGGAAAGCGTTTCTGAAGAATAGAAATTTCTTAACAGCGAGTATAGATTTAAGTGTCAGGAAGTCATTTCTGAAAGTATTTGTATGGAGTGTAGCCATGTATGGAAGTGAAACATGGACGATAAATAGTTTGGACAAGAAGGGAATAAAAGTTTTGAAATGTGGTGCTACAGAAGAATGCTGAAGATTAGATGGGTAGATCACACTTAAAGTAGTAAAGGAATTTTGCTATTTGGGGAGCAAAATAACTGATGATGGGCGAAGTAGAGCGGATATAAAATGTAGGCTGGCAATGGCAAGGAAAGCGTTTCTGAAGAATAGAAATTTCTTAACAGCGAGTATAGATTTAAGTGTCAGGAAGTATTGAGGAAGTATTGAATAGTATTGGGGAGAAGAGAAGTTTGTGGCACAACTTGACTAGAAGAAGGGATCGGTTGGTAGGACATGTGTTGAGGCATCAAGGGATCAGCAATTTAGTATTGGAGGGCAGCGTGGAGGGTAAAAATCGTAGAGGGAGACTAAGAGATGAATACACTAAGCAGATTCAGAAGGATGTAGGCTGCAGTAGGTACTGGGAGATGAAGAAGCTTGCACAGGATAGAGTAGCATGGAGAGCTGCATCAAACCAGTCTCAGGACTGAAGACCGCAACAACAACAAAGTAGTAAAGGAGTTTTGCTATTTGGGGAGCGAAATAACTGATGATGGTCGAAGTAGAGAGGATATAAAATGTAGACTGTCAATGGAAAGGAAAGCGTTTCTGAAAAAGAAAAGTTTGTTAACATCAAGTATAGATTTAAATGTCAGGAAGTCGTTTCTGAAAATATTTGTATGGAGTGTAGCCATGTGTGGAAGTGAAACGTGGACGATAAGTAGTTTAGACAAGAAGAGAATAGAAGCTTTCGGTATTTGGTGCTACAGAAGAATGCTGAAGATTAGATGGGCAGATCACATAACTAATGAGGAGGTATTGAATAGAACTGGGGACAAGAGGAGCTTGTGGCACAACATGAATAGAAGAAGGGATCGGTTGGTAGGACATATTCTGAGATATCGAGGGATCACAAATTTAGTATTGGAGGGCAGGGTGGAGGGTAAAAATCGTAGAGGGAGACCAAGAGATGAATACACTAAGCAGATTCAGAAGGATGTAGGCTGCAGTAGGTACGGGGAGATGAAGAAGCTTGCACAGGATAGAGTAGCATGGAGAGGTGCATCAAACCAGTCTCAGGACTGAAGACCACAACAATAACAGTATGTCGTTTAACCTAGCTTCCAAGAAATTGAAATTTAGGGAAGTACATCAATTGAAAAGAATTTGTCCAAAATTTTGAGAAGAATATATATCTCATACTGTAATTAATTTAATGATTTCCAGTAACCGGAAATTAGTAATCAATTAAATAAAAAGTGAATCTTGCAAATTTGGTTGTTTCTGTATTGAACTGAAGTAGGTAGTAGTTTTAATACAGTAATAATTTGTTTTTATCATTGCTTAGTATGTCGTTTAACCTAATTTCCAAGAAATTGAAATTCAGAGAAATATATCAATAGAAAAGAATTTGTCCGAGATTTTGAGAAGTATATATGGTATACTGTAAGTAATTTAATGACTTCCAGTAACCTTAAACTAGTAATCAGTTAAACAAAAAGTGAAATTTGCAAATTTGCTTGTTGCTGTATCGAACTGAAGTAGGTAGTAGTTTTAATACATTAATAATTTGTTTTTATCATTGCTTAGTATGTCGTTTAACCTAACTTCGAAGAAACTGAAATTCAGCGAAACAGATCAATTGAAAAGAATTTGTCCGAAATTTGCAGACTAAGAGCACACGACGTGTTTCGGACGCTTTGCACCATCGTCAGAGGACAGTTATGATGTTTAACTAAGCTGCATTACTTCTGGGAAACCAACAATTTCTGAACATGTGTTTTTAATTTTTCAATATGAAGAACGCCTTTGGTAGATTAGCTTGTCAGTATGACTATGACTGCAGAATGCTTTTGATACGTTACTTTGGCAAAATGATTGCAGAATGCTTTTGGTAGATTAGTAAGAGAGAATATTTTAGAACTCATATTTTGGAAAGTCAGTCTTTCTGTTACTTTTTTCTTTGTGGAAGATATTTCTCTCTCTCTCTCTCTCTCTCTATACACTCCTGGAAATTGAATTAAGAACACCGTGAATTCATTGTCCCAGGAAGGGGAAACTTTATTGACACATTCCTGGGGTCAGATACATCACATGATCACACTGACAGAACCACAGGCACATAGACACAGGCAACAGAGCATGCACAATGTCGGCACTAGTACAGTGTATATCCACCTTTCGCAGCAATGCAGGCTGCTATTCTCCCATGGAGACGATCGTAGAGATGCTGGATGTAGTCCTGTGGAAAGGCTTGCCATGCCATTTCCACCTGGCGCCTCAGTTGGACCAGCGTTCGTGCTGGACGTGCAGACCGCGTGAGACGACGCTTCATCCAGTCCCAAACATGCTCAATGGGGGACAGATCCGGAGATCTTGCTGGCCAGGGTAGTTGACTTACACCTTCTAGAGCACGTTGGGTGGCACGGGATACATGCGGACGTGCATTGTCCTGTTGGAACAGCAAGTTCCCTTGCCGGTCTAGGAATGGTAGAACGATGGGTTCGATGACGGTTTGGATGTACCGTGCACTATTCAGTGTCCCCTCGACGATCACCAGTGGTGTACGGCCAGTGTAGGAGATCGCTCCCCACACCATGATGCCGGGTGTTGGCCCTGTGTGCCTCGGTCGTATGCAGTCCTGATTGTGGCGCTCACCTGCACGGCGCCAAACACGCATACGACCATCATTGGCACCAAGGCAGAAGCGACTCTCATCGCTGAAGACGACACGTCTCCATTCGTCCCTCCATTCACGCCTGTCGCGACACCACTGGAGGCGGGCTGCACGATGTTGGGGCGTGAGCGGAAGACGGCCTAACGGTGTGCGGGACCGTAGCCCAGCTTCATGGAGACGGTTGCGAATGGTCCTCGCCGATACCCCAGGAGCAACAGTGTCCCTAATTTGCTGGGAAGTGGCGGTGCGGTCCCCTCCGGCACTGCGTAGGATCCTACGGTCTTGGCGTGCATCCGTGCGTCGCTGCGGTCCGGTGCCAGGTCGACGGGCACGTGCACCTTCCGCCGACCACTGGCGACAACATCGATGTACTGTGGAGACCTCACGCCCCCACGTGTTGAGCAATTCGGCGGTACGTCCACCCGGCCTCCCGCATGCCCACTATACGCCCTCGCTCAAAGTCCGTCAACTGCACATACGGTTCACGTCCACGCTGTCGCGGCATGCTACCAGTGTTAAAGACTGCGATGGAGCTCCGTATGCCACGGCAAACTGGCTGACACTGACGGCGGCGGTGCACAAATGCTGCGCAGCTAGCGCCATTCGACGGCCAACACCGCGGTTCCTGGTGTGTCCGCTGTGCCGTGCGTGTGATCATTGCTTGTACAGCCCTCTCGCAGTGTGCGGAGCAAGTATGGTGGGTCTGACACACCGGTGTCAATGTGTTCTTTTTTCCATTTCCAGGAGTATATATATATATATATATATATATATATATATATATATATATATATATATTGCCTCACTCAACTCTCTGCAGTTTGCCTGTTCCGCCTTTGGACTCACGAACCGTGTCAGTCAGACTTCTTGTGGGCAGCAGGTATGGTCAGCCTACGGACGGAGACTCTATCCTGGCTGGAATGTTCATATAACGAGGGCGTGCTTTAATGCCTATAAATTCTTTATGTGCAAAATTCTTAAAGCTTCTTATATAACATTATTAACACCCTACATCTATATTCTTCACTCTATATTTTTATTCCTCAACATACTCACCCTCACGAAGAACACATTTCACCCAACGATAGACCAGTTTGTTAATTCTGTCACTGTTGCATATACGATTGTGTTGACGGAGCCAAAACCTTACACCGCTTCATCACTATCAAAGTGAAGTCCTCGAAAGTGTTCTTTGTGTTATGAAAACAGATGAATACCACACGGGGTGAAGTCGAGACTACTGTACGGAGGATGGTGGATACAGTGAATCAAAGGCAAAGATTGTTGCAGAAGTAGCACCGCTCGTGTGTGGTCTAGCATTGTCATGTTGAAGGAGAGAATGCTTCTTGTGTGGTCTATCTCTTCGAAACACTTCTGTGGTTAGAAACTCGATTCCAGCACTCTATTTCTCATTTACCGACATTGACGCGTAACACACTGCCATGTCACGCGCTACAATTCCGAGCCTCTAGCGGTAGAGGGTTGCAACTTGCGTCAGCGAAGTGCTAAGATCGACCCTGTAATATGCATGACGTGTTAAACCTCAACCGATATTTAGAACAGAATAAAAAATTCTGAGGCATTACTTTTTGTACTTTACTCTCTTCAAGGCAGCTAAGAAATCCGGAGAGTATTATACGGAAAAATATAAACGCTTTTAGATGAGATGTGCCTTTTGGATTTGTGCCTAGATACAGAGGTTACGAGATACACTGATTCTATGTGAAGTAACGCACTACTAATTTATGTTCTGAGACTGTGGTCAGTTGCGTTTAGTGTTTGCTGTTGATGAAGCTGCTTACTCTGTATACTAAAGCGTAATTTACATCAACATAGTGACAACTGTGTAACACATTCATCATGTCTACAATACGAGCAACGCAGGGAACTACATCTTGAAGAGAGTCTGCTGGTGACGGACACACAGAGTACCTCACGCCTCCCGCACAATAACAAATGCATAGACGTTAAGTCGAGAGGTTGTGTTAGTCAAGACGCATGTATACTATTGCCTTCTCAGCAACTTCGAAAAATAGATTTGTACGCTTTCCCTAACAAGATAGGACGGCCGTGTCTTATTAGAGTCACAAAAAATTCTCTAGCAGCTTGAACTTCACCAAGAACTCTACCAACACTTGAAATAGGAATACTACATTTTTCCTTTTGGACGGTGGTTAGCATTCTATTAGAGCCAACCGGAATATTACAGTGTTCCCTGCGGAGCGTGGTTAGCATTCTATCAGACTCGTCCGTATAGCTTTGCACAATATTGAGCAAGTACCACTCATGGTTGTTGATAGCTTTTCTAGGTTTCTGAGTTAATCATGCTCTCGGAAGTCAGACCTAGGTGAAATTTCCTGTAAGAATCACTCGCAAAAGTCCACGCTGGATTGGTGTAACGCTGTTTCGTAAGACTCTTTACTGATGGAGTTCGAAGTATATGTGGATCGTGAGACGGAAATTGGAAATTTGTGGTAAGATCTTATGGGACCAGACTGCTGAGGCCCTCTGTCCCTAAGCTTACGCACTACTTAATCTAACTTAAACTAACTTACGCTAAGGACAACAGGCACACCCATGCCCGAGGGAGGACTTGAACCTCCGACGGAGGGAACCGCGCGAACCATGTTAAGACGTCCTTGACCGCGCGGCTACACCGCGCGGCCGTGAGATGGAGGTAATATTGCTTTCTACTGGTTGTAACATGGTCACTGCAAACGTAACATTTTACACGTCAGTATGATCTCAGCGATTTCGTTTTATTCTGTCGATGAAGTGCTTCAAACGAGACATGACACAGTAGCGTCCTCGAGGAAAATTACACTGTCTGCAGAAATTCGGCTACTAGCAGTTGCTTCCTTACTCCCAGTATAAGGGATATATGACAGTACGCTTGGGCACAGAACACTCAGCAAGTGGGAAAATTTCTGTGTATGCACTGCCCACTAGAACAAATACTGTTGTAAAGTTGTGACTACTTATACTGAGTGATAAAAGTCATAAAATACTTCCTAATATCGTGTCAGACCTCCTTTTGTCCGGTGTAATCCAGTAACTGGACGTGGCATTGACTCAACAGGTCGTTGGAAGTCCGCTGCAGAAATACTGAGCCATGCTGTCTCTATAGCCGTCCATAACTGCGAAAGAGTTGCTGGTGCAAAAATGACAGATGGGATTCGTGCCGGGCGATCTGCGTGGCCAAAGTATTCGCTTGAATTGTCTAGAATGTTTCTCAGACCAATCGAGATAGTTGTGCCCGGGGGTATGGCGCATTGTCATCCGTAAAAATTCGATCGTTGCTTGGAAACATGAACTTCATCAATGGCTGCAAATGGCCTCCAACTAGCCGAAAATAATTTTCAGTCAATGATGTGTTCAGTAGGATTAAAGGACCCAGTTCATTCCATGTAAACACAGTCCACACCATTGTGGGACCACCACCAGCTTGCACAGTTCCTTGTTGACAAGTTGGGTCCATGGCTTCTTGGGGTATGAACCCTATCATCAGCTATTACCAACTGAAATCGGGACTCATCTGATCAGGCTACAGTTCTCCAGTCGTCTGGGGTCCAGCCGATATGGTTACGACCACAGGACAGTCTCTACAGGCGATGTCGTGCTGTTAGCAAAGGCACTCACGCCGGTCGTCTGCTTCCATAGCCCACTGACACCAAATTTCACCGCACTGTCTTAACGGACATGTTCGTAGTACGTCTCTCATCTATTTCTGCTGTTATTTTAAGTTATGTTGTTTATCCGTTCGCTGTGACAGCTGTACGTAACGTCGCTGCTCTCTGTCGTTAAGAGAAGGCCGTCTGTCGACTATTGCGTTGTCCGTGGTGAGAGGTAATGCCCGAAGTTTGGTATTCTCGGCACACTCTTGACACTGTGGATCTTGGACTACTGAATTCCTTAACGATATCCGAAATGAAATGTCCTGTTGCATCTAGCTCCAACTACCATTCAACGTTCAAAGTCTTTTAATTCCAGTCGTGCGCCCATAATCATGTCGGAAACCTTTCCACATGAATCATCAGAGTGCAAATGCCAATTCATTGCCCATTAACAGCTTGTGAACGCGATACTGCCACCATTTGTATATGTGCATATCGGTATCCCACGACATATGTAGCGCCAGTGCACGTCGCAATATACTGTTAGCATGCATACGTCTTTCAGATGAAATAGTTTTAAAGAAATCGGGTGTGGTTTTCTAAACAACTAACTACACATTTTTCAGTGCCTTTCTGTAGAAAAGTGTACTATGTCACAAAGTTTAATAAACCGCTGAATGATGTCTGCTCAACAAGTGAACAAAAGAAATTTTGTTAAGGGTGCAGAACCTGAGTTAACAGTAAAGTATAACCGTTGTGCTAACGTAGAAGGCACGAGCGGATAATCATCAGAACGATTCGACATTCGGTCCGACATCTCTTCCACGACAGTTGCTAACAATAAAACTGCGTGGAACGGAGACAGAGGTACTGAAAATGGACTTAAATAAGTACACTCCTGGAAACTGAAATAAGAACACCGTGAATTCATTGTCCCAGGAAGGGGAAACTTTATTGACACATTCCTGGGGTCAGATACATCACATGATCACACTGACAGAACCACAGGCACATAGACACAGGCAACAGAGCATGCACAATGTCGGCACTAGTACAGTGTATATCCACCTTTCGCAGCAATGCAGGCTGCTATTCTCCCATGGAGACGATCGTAGAGATGCTGGATGTAGTCCTGTGGAACGGCTTGCCATGCCATTTCCACCTGGCGCCTCAGTTGGACCAGCGTTCGTGCTGGACGTGCAGACCGCGTGAGACGACGCTTCATCCAGTCCCAAACATGCTCAATGGGGGACAGATCCGGAGATCTTGCTGGCCAGGGTAGTTGACTTACACCTTCTAGAGCACGTTGGGTGGCACGGGATACATGCGGACGTGCATTGTCCTGTTGGAACAGCAAGTTCCCTTGCCGGTCTAGGAATGGTAGAACGATGGGTTCGATGACGGTTTGGATGTACCGTGCACTATTCAGTGTCCCCTCGACGATCACCAGTGGTGTACGGCCAGTGTAGGAGATCGCTCCCCACACCATGATGCCGGGTGTTGGCCCTGTGTGCCTCGGTCGTATGCAGTCCTGATTGTGGCGCTCACCTGCACGGCGCCAAACACGCATACGACCATCATTGGCACCAAGGCAGAAGCGACTCTCATCGCTGAAGACGACACGTCTCCATTCGTCCCTCCATTCACGCCTGTCGCGACACCACTGGAGGCGGGCTGCACGATGTTGGGGCGTGAGCGGAAGACGGCCTAACGGTGTGCGGGACCGTAGCCCAGCTTCATGGAGACGGTTGCGAATGGTCCTCGCCGATACCCCAGGAGCAACAGTGTCCCTAATTTGCTGGGAAGTGGCGGTGCGGTCCCCTCCGGCACTGCGTAGGATCCTACGGTCTTGGCGTGCATCCGTGCGTCGCTGCGGTCCGGTGCCAGGTCGACGGGCACGTGCACCTTCCGCCGACCACTGGCGACAACATCGATGTACTGTGGAGACCTCACGCCCCACGTGTTGAGCAATTCGGCGGTACGTCCACCCGGCCTCCCGCATGCCCACTATACGCCCTCGCTCAAAGTCCGTCAACTGCACATACGGTTCATGTCCACGCTGTCGCGGCATGCTACCAGTGTTAAAGACTGCGATGGAGCTCCGTATGCCACGGCAAACTGGCTGACACTGACGGCGGCGGTGCACAAATGCTGCGCAGCTAGCGCCATTCGACGGCCAACACCGCGGTTCCTGGTGTGTCCGCTGTGCCGTGCGTGTGATCATTGCTTGTACAGCCCTCTCGCAGTGTCCGGAGTAAGTATGGTGGGTCTGACACACCGGTGTCAATGTGTTCTTTTTTCCATTTCCAGGAGTGTACAATTTAGATTCAGAAAAAAGGTAAAGATATTAGGCCTCTAAATGTATATGTGTATACTGCAAACCATTGTGAAGTGCGTGGCAGATTGTACTTTTTCACATTCCATTCATTTTGGAGCGTAGGAAGAGTGATTACTTAAATGCTTCTGTGCGTGATGTAATTAGTCAGTTCTCCTCTTCGTGATCCCTGTAGAAGCGATACGTAGAGGTTGTAATATATTCCCAGATTCATCACTTAACGTTAGTTGTACAAACTTTGTAAGTAGACTTTCATGGGATAGTTTGCGGCTATCTTGAAGCACGTGCCAAATCAGTTCTTTCTGTTTTTTCAAGACCCACTCCCGTGGGTCAAACAAATCTGTGACCTTTTCGTGCTGTCCCCCAAGGTATCCGTTCAGTAGCCACTATTCCCATTCGGTTCCATGGAGACTCACGCAAAATTGTTAATCCACACCTACAAACTTTTTTGTAATGAACATTGTGTTTCACGGCATTTTAATTATTACGTAATGTCAGTTTCGTACTATTACCTTATATATATATATATATATATATATATATATATATATATATATATATATATATATATACCTTAGTCTTAAAGTAACATTTTACGTAAATCACGAACGTTGTACTTCTAACTTATCACGCCAGATGGTGGGTATTATGTTCTTTAAAAACCTGTTTTATACCTCATTTCATTTTATTCATATATTATTCTTTTTCATGGTCTTTTTCTCTTTTATCTGTCCTGCACTCTGACAACTTATTATCGATCTGTTTTATGTTTTGTAAGTTTGTTTTTTTAAAAACAATACGCCAATGTATTTTATATGTTTCCTTCCCCCTTCGTCTGCTATGTGTTTTACGTACATTTTAAATTTGAATTACTTCATGATTCACAAATGCACAAGAGTTATTTAGTGTTAATATCTCGCAAAACCAGTAATATTAAGTCTTCACGTGACACATGTCACATAGAGGGCGTTCCAAGACCTGTCACACCGAGGTCTGCTGAACAAGTGCATGTAAACAGCGGCCTCAGTTTATGTGATCGATCTAAGCTTGTTGACACCAGTGCCTACTAATTTAAATTGTATATTACAGGTATGTTCTTACCAACTGTTAGGTGCATATGCAGATGTAGTTGTGATTTTCCCTTTTATACTCTCTGATCGTTATGTGAAAAATTTTAACTCCTAGCACTGAGGATGGTCACTAAGTGACCGAAAATCGATTTTGCGGTTAATAAAACAAAAAAAAAAATTCGACCAATGCTGTCTGTCCTTCCAAGTATATCCATTATCTGGTCGTGGTGCACAGGACACTCCATGGAGTCGCCAATCAATAATATTTTTCACACAGGCCCCATTAGGCGTGGAGGCCACCGTTCTTGCTTCAGACTGTGAGGAGAAACCTGTGACAATGAAAAGACGAATTCCCATGAACTTAAGATTAGATAGCTGCTAGCCAACATACACTGCATGATGTTTGTATCACCCAGGTGCAGCGTCGCAAAATTTGTTGGAAGCAGCATAGATCACGCATAATTTAAGGTATTTATCATTGCTGAAATGTTTAACAGTGGAAACTTAAACTATGTAAAGACAGTGTTTCGCTGCGTTAGTCGTGCGAGAAAATGCATGTCATCAGTTGATGTGCAGTGGCATTAAGAGCTCTGTCCAAATGCCAATATGGTTGTTTGAGTTAGTCTTCTAGGTTCCTAGGTTCCTAAATTAACGTCAAGCGAATGTAACAATCTTCCTAGTGTAAGGCTGCAGCAGTTTCTTTAGACCGCCATCCCCGCCCCCTTCCCCCCTCCACCCCCCCCCCCCCCGTGCCTCGCCGAAAAAATTACTGCTCCCCCTATTTGCAAGTACACAAATTATTGTCCTTTGTTTTATCACCCAGACATGTTTCGTCACAGTTATGTCATCTTCAGGGTTTTCTTTTCATTACTTTTCTTTTGATTTACATTGCGTGTGTTCTGTGGCTGCCAAACAAAATCAGCCACAGGTCTAAATTAGTACACCATTTGATCGTTGTAGTATTTTGCTAGTCCTTAACTGTGGCAAGTTTGTTTTGATGTACCAAACATGTTTTTGTGTAGCGGAGCTGTTCGTTTGTAAATACTACGTCGTGTTATGTTTCTGTGGCTTGGACACACGTTTCACTGCACAAATTTGCGCCTCCGAATTACACAGGCATTCAATATCGTATTTATCGGCCGAAACCGGGCAAGCGACTTTCAAGTATGTCTTCCCTGTAAGGGAATATACGTAACGGATGCACGAGTGCAAGATGTACACACGTCGTTGACGACATGTGAAGGTTTGGGTCTAGCTATGAGTCGTGCTCTGGTAGTCAAATGGAAAGGCGACCGCTCGCTATAGGCGGGAAGTCCGGCTTCGAGTCCTCGTCCGGCACACATTTTCACTGTAGTTACTCCATCATACAGCTGCTAGTAGTTCGTATTCGCAATTGCGAATATATTTCAGCTATTTTTTAAAAAGATAGGTACAGTCATTTTGTATTTAAAAACTTGAACCTGAATCTATTAGCATCTTTTGAAATATAGGGTAGGCATCCTGAGTAATCAGTAACTTTACGTTACGGATTACAAATGATGTAATATGTATAAGTGCAGATATATTTCTACATGGCTCCTTTATATGTACACACATCACTGTGGTGGTTTTTTACCTATCTGTAGAACAGTCATGCCACATACTTTACAGTCTGACGTTTTCTGCAAGGTTGCAAGTGCTCCACTAAGTGTACACCGCCTGTCAGCGTAGACTAATCATTTTGCATCCACATGTCCACACTTCAGCACCGGACCTGCTGTCCTGGGGAAAATACGCTTGCTACAGGCAGTTGGAAGTACTAACCTACCTAAAAACATACTTGTAATGGCTATAATTACTATTCTGCGAATGATGTAGATACAGATGTAACGTGGTTCAGTACACTGCCTTCAGTCACTAACAGAAATATTTGCACGTTTGCCCATTAAACCCTGTGCAATTATACCTCAGGAGGTGTCAGGGTACATCCGCATTACGTTCAGTTGCAACAAAGGAAGTACATTATTGTTTAGATTAATATTAGTATTCTTATACAGAAGCGCAGTTGCAGTTTTTATGTGCATTCCAGAATAATTTAATTAGTAAAAAATTTTGGGAATTTGTGGTTAGGTCTTATGAGACCAAACTGCTGAGGCCATCGGTCGCTAACCTTACACACCACTTAATCTAACTTAAAACTAACTTACGCTAAGGACAACACATACACCCATGCCCGAAGGAGGACTCGAACCTCCGACGTGCGGAGCAGCGTGGACCGTGACAGGGCGACTCAGACCGCTCGGCTAACCCGCGCGGTCTAATTAATTAGTCATAGACGACGTAACAGTCGAGAGCAGGAAGAACATGGCTTGTGGTAGCAGTGCTTTCGATCCCGGCCAAACTCTGGGGGACCGCAGACCGCACATGTCTCCTTGTCTCCAAGGCTATGCAGCCACTGTGTTCTTCGTCTGCTAAACCATCTAGGGTGTACCGCGAGTATTTAGAAGTGGAAAAAGTCAAAATGCCATAAGAAACAAGAAAAATGTGTTGATGTCAGGGGTCATCAAGGGATATCTTTGCTTCTAACAGCGGACAGACGCGCCCCAGAGTAGCAAATTAAGCGCCTGTTCAATGCTGAACGAAACAACAACCAGCGAGCGTCCGTGCATTCAGAACCATCTCCTGGCTACGGCATACAGATCCAAACGTGTCATATGTGTGTAGCTGGTCATCAAACGTCACAGGGCAGAAAGATTTGACGGGTGCAAGGATAATGCCACTGGATGTTCGAAGTATGGGAATAGTTCTCCTGGACTGATCAATCGCTTTACATACTAGTACAAACCAACGGCAGAACACGAATACATCGAAACAACTTGAGGCCATAGCTTCCGCTTTGTTCACGCAGTTGTGGATGTCTTCTTACGTGGGTAATGTTTAGAAGGGATGGAATAAATCTCTGAAATTTCCGTCATAATGTCTCCCCGCAAAAGATACAGTAATCTAGTACGATAAAAACTTTCACGTTGAGGGCGTCATTAATGTGTAAAATATTTGCTAATGTTTCGTCCCCATCTGCAAGTGACATCTTAGGAGAGATAAAATTGGTAATAAAATTGGTAACTTCACGTGTGAAGGTGTCTTCAGAAGATGGGGCGAAACGTTAGTAAAGACAGACCGTGAATGCCTTCAGTCCATTGCAGTAACCTAGGATCAGATCATGTGCATCCATTTGCTCGTCTACAGATGCTCATAACTCGCAAGTGGCTTGCAACACGTAAAAGACAATATGCAATGCACCACACCGTCGCTCTCGTCAGAACTCTTAACAGCCTGCTCTACTTACTGAAGCAGAGAACGGAAAATATATATATGCATATTCCTTCTGTGAACGGGAACGCGTTATACACATCCTGGTGTCACTAGCGTCCATCTAGAAAAGATCACCTGAAGATGCCTAAATAAGGGGAAACGCGTAGTTGAAAAAGAAAAAAACTAAAATTACAACCAAGACTGTTTTGAAATTGATTAGCCAAACATTATGACCACGACCTACTGTCTGTATAAACCCGTCCAGGCGATAACAGCGTCATCTGGCGCGGAATGGCTGCTAGTCAGACGCACACACCATGCTCGTAGTGTCTTGTGAGTGTACTGTCCGTGTGTAGACTGGGGAAGGCACGCGATCTGTCTGAATTTGACCGATGGCACATTATGATGTCGTGGAGGCTTGCCCCGAACCTTTCGGGAATTGCTCGACTTGTCGGGTACTCGAGGAGTGTTGCGGTGTCTTCAACATGTGAAACCACGTCCAGACCTCGTTGAGTTGGGTTGATTTTTGAGGGGAGGAGACCAAACTGCGAGGACATCGGTCTCATCGGATTAGGGAAGGATGGGGAAGAAAGTCGGACGTGCTGTTTCAAAGGAACCATCCAGGCATTTGCCTGAAACGATTTAGGGAAATCATGGAAAACCTAAATCAGGATGGTCGGATGCGGTATTGAACCGTCGTACTCCCGAATGCGAGTCCAATTTACTAACCCCTGCGCCACCTCGCTCGGTCCAGACGTGGGCAACGCCCCCCTTACCGACGTCGGATGTTGTAGGCTAGGCAGACTGGTATAACAGAACAGGCGGCGAACTGTGGAGGAACTAACATTAGACTTTAATGCTGAGCAGAGCACATATGTGTCTCAACACCCAGTGAATTGAACACTCCTAAAGATGAGCTTCCGCAGTCGACGTGCGATGCAGGTGCCAATGTTAACACCACGACATCGGCAACTACGATTCAAATGGGCTCGTGCCCATCGGCACTGGACGTTGGCGCAGTGGCAGAGAGTTGCTTGGTCTGATGAATCCCAATACCTTCTTCAACATGCCGATGAGAGGGCGCGAATCCGTCGCCTTCCAGGGGAACAGTTCCCTGACACCTGTACTGTGGGACGGAGACGAGCTGGCGGCGGCTCCATTACGTTCTGAGGAATATTCAGGCTTCCATGCGTCCAGTGGAACTCGTGCAAGACACCATGATGGCCAAGTAATGTTGTAAATTGGTTGCAGACCACGTGCACCCCTTCATGATGATCATGTTTCCCGATGGCAGTGGTATTTTTCAACAAAATAACGCGCCATGTTAAAATGTCAGGAGTGTGATGGAATGGTTCGAGAAAAACAGTAGTGATAAGTTCCTCTTGATGTGCTGACCCCCAAACTTGCCAGATGTCAACCCGATCGAAAACATCTGAGATGTGACTGAACGTGACGGCAGAGCTCATCGCTCTCTTCCCCGGAATTTGCGGGTATCAAGTGACTTGTATGTGCAAGTGTGGTGCCAACTCCCTTCAGGGACCTACCAGGGCCTCATTGCTTACACGCCAGTTCACATCACTGCTGTTATCCGTGCCAAAGGTGGTCATAATGTTCTAGTTGCTCAATGTATATTTTCTTTGAAAACTAGAAATGTTTAATACGAGGCCTTTAACGATTTGTATTTAATTGATTGCTAAAGGAACTGTGTCTATACAACTAGGTTGATTTAAACTGCGTCCCCTTCCCATATGCGGAAATACTACCCGTCACTTACAGTCAAGTTAGTACCATTGCGGCCGTTGGCAAAATATCAAGATCTCAGCATCCAAAAACGCAGCATTTTATTTTGATCTGGATGAACTTCTACTATTACATTTCGAAAGCATCTAATAATTATATACGACTTAAGTTTCAGGAATATTTTTTTCTTTAATCATCATCCATCTGGCTGTTTTGATGCAGTCCGTCACGAATTTCTCTCCTGTGCCGCACTTTCTTAATCTCAGAGTAGCACCGACACTGAAGTTCCTCAACTATTTGTAGGATATTTTCCAATTTCTGTCTTACCCTAGAGCTTTTGCGCTCTACAGCTCCCTCTTGTCTTGACACGCGTCCTGTCATCCTGTCCCTTCTTGTTGTCAATATTTTTCAAATGTTCCTCTCCTCATCGATTCTGCTAAGAAGCTCCAATTTCTTATTTTATCAGTCCACTAATTTTCCGACTCTTTCTACAACAACACGTTTCAAACGTTTAGATTCTACAGTCCATGATTCATGTCTTGGTAACTTCGTCTGTCTTGCGTTATTTTGCTCTCAAATCGGCAGAATTCCTTCAATTCGTCTACTTCATGATCTAGAGTTTTGATAATTTATAGCTAATCTCATTTCTCTTATTTCTCATCGCTTTCTTCTTTCTCAGTTTTACTCTCAATCCATAGTGTGTGTTCGTTAGGCTCTTCATTCCATTCAAATGATCCTGCATTTCTTTCGTCACTTTCACTGAGGATATCGACGTCATCAGCGAATCTTATGATTGATATTATTCTACCCTAAATTTTAATTACACTGTTCAACCTTTCTTTTATTTTCGTCACTGTTTATTCGATTGAACAATAAGGAAGAAAGACTGCATCCCTGTCTTACATCCATTTCAATCCGGTCTCTACAGTCTTGGTTCTCCATTCTTATTTTTCCCTCTTTGTTTATGTATACATAGTAAATGGTACCTGGCACCTATTTCCCTAAGAATTTCAACTATTTCAAATTGTGTAACGCATTTATAGGTACACAAATCCTACGAATGTTTCTTGAAGTTGCTGAGTTCTTTCTTGCATTATCACATACAACGTCATAAGTGCTTCTTGGTGCCGTTACTTTTCCCAAACTCAAGCTTTTGCTCTGTCAGGCTCTCAATTTTATCACAAATCACCGAATATATATTTGCCAATTAGGAAATATCAGAAAAGAGACTTGAAGAGTGAGACAAGCCGAATCATCATTACTAGCTTCAGGCACTGGGTCTTTGGACATACTGCGGCTCCTTCTGGTAGTGCTACGTTTGACTCACAGGAAATGCCCAGCAGCAGGGGTACCACCTCCCTGACTCTGAGGCAGCAGGTGTTGTTTTCAGCAGTTTATCCGTCAGCTAGTTTGTCATCGCTTCACCTGGAGGGAACTCAATTTCCTACAGAAGACAATACCCAAGGGTTTACGGGCTTTTGAGACGTAGGTCCCATTCCGGTTCCAGTAAGGCGATTGACCTATGCTTTCTTCAGGGAGTGTTGTTTCTCTCAATGGCACTTTTTTGCTGTGGAGGAAAAGTGTCATCAATACTCTGTCTGTTTAGATGCTACCCGAGAAGAATTATTCCTCTCCTGTGGCGATGTCTTCAGCTGAGGGTAAGACTTTGACCTGACGTCATCAGTTAGTTGCATTCTAATCTCTGTCGTCCTCTACCGTTTTTACCGTCTACTGCTCCCTCTAGAACGACAGAGGTTATTCCTCGATGTGTTAACACTTCCTACTATCCAGTCCCTTCTCCTTTCCAGAGATTTCCACATTTCCTTTCTTCACCGGTTCCGCGGAGGACTTCTGCATTTCTTATCAGTCCACTTACCTTACAGCATCCTTCCATAGCACCACACACAAAACGATTCCGTTCTTTTCCGGTTTGTCCTACAACCCATGATTCACTTCCGCACGATGCCCTGCTCCACACGTACATTCTCAGAAGTTTCACCGAGAACTGAAGGTTCTTATTTGATAATAGCAGCTGTCTTATAGACAGGAATAACCCTCCGTCTGTGCTAGTCGGTTTGTTATGTCCTCCTTGCTTCGTACGTCAAACGTTGTTTCGTCGTATACCAAACGTACATTCTCAGAAATTTCATCCTCAGTTTAAGGCCGCTGTTTGGTAACAGTAGCCCTCTTTTAGTCAGGAATGCAATCTTCGTATGCCCTCCTTACTCAGAACGCCAAGCGTTAGTTTGCTTCCTAGTTAAGAAATTTTCGTATCATCTACCACAGTGTCCACAATTTTGACACTAAGTTCATCGGTAATATCATTTCTGATTATCCTCATTATTTTCGCCTTTCTTGCGTTTACTCTCAACCCTCTGGGTGTGCTGTTCATTCTATTCAACAGGTCCTACATAATCTTCGCTTTCATTGAGGATAGCAACGCCATCAGTGAATTTCCATATTTGCTTCTACGTTGTGTGGACTGAGCAGTAGAGGCGAAAGACGGCATCCATGTCTTACACAATTTTTAACCCGTGCACTTCGTTCTTGCTCTTCCATTCATATTTCACCCCTCTTGGTTCTTGTACACATTGTACACCACTCATCTTTCGTTATAGCTTACACCTATTTGCTGAGAATTTTGAACATCTTACATTTTGAATTGCGAAACGCTTTTTCTATGTCGGCAAATTTTATCTAGGCGTCTTCACTATTTTTGAGTTTTTCTTCCTTGTCAAGCACAACGTCAGAACTCGCTGTTTGACGCTTTTACCTTTCCTAGAGCCAAACTGATCGCCATCTAACTGATGACCCAATTTTGTTTTCAATTCTTCCGTTTATTATTCTTGTCATCAACTTGGATGCATGACTTGTTAAGCGGGTTATTCGATGACTGTCACACTTACCTTGCTATCGTATGGGTTGTATGTATGATATGATTCCGAGAGTGTGGTGGTATGTTGTATGGCTGATGTATTTCCGAGAGTGTGGTGGTATGTCGTCATTGCCATTTCCCCTAAAGACTTTAGAAATTCCAAAGGAATGTAAAGTTCCCTGCCTTTTTCTTTCGAGAGTCTTCCGAAGATTTGTCAAACTCTGATATTGGATCTCTTATGTCTTTTATATCGACCCCCACTTCTCCCTCTGTCACATCATCAGACATTTCCTCAACCTCGTAGAGGCCTTTTAAATCTTCACGGATAACGCATGTGTAGATTAGAAGACAATCTAAATCTTCTCACTATAAAATGTTCGTAAATGCTAGTGCTCCGTTTCCGATATCGAAGCAAATTTATTTTCTTTCATTTCAGCGGAATCTGTGTTTTTAAACCGTTATCCCGGAACCCTGTACCCGTTGCACATTGCCTATCTAACGGCTTCCAGGTGCAACAGAATTTTATTCTCAGTATTTCGCCGCATTCTCGACCGAATTTAAAAATTTAAAATATTGTTATAATCCTCTCATTAAGAGGTATAATCTTATATTAAAAGTTTAACACAATAAGAGGAGTATAACAGTTAGAAACTGTGTGTTTTCCTTAAGGCAGCGTAACTGACGGCGCGCAAATAACCAGATTGTATTCATCCACTACTTGACAAGGAGAACATTTAGAGACTTCCAACAAATTTCACACACAATTTCAAACAATGAAGATATTTCTTCCCGCTGACACACCCGACTAAATAAAGAAAAAATCCTACATCACACATTACATTTTCGCTTTTCATGCTGTCAAACTTGAGCACAAGACATGAGGTTTCAATTAATTTCTTCTTTCCTGCTGACGCTATACGGAACTCTGTTTACAGGCAACAAGCGCAAGTGCCACTGAAAAATGGTTCTAAGCACTATGGGACTTAACATCTGAGGTCATCAGTCCCCTAGACTTAGAAACTACTTAAACCTAACTAACCTAAGGACATCACATACATCCATGCCCGAGGCAAGATTCGAACTTGCGACCGTATCAGTGGCGCGGTTCCAGACTGAAGCGCCTAGAACTGCTCGTCCACAGCCGCCGGCGCCATTGAATGTACCTGCAAAATTGCGTTATTGTAAACGAAGAGCTCAGAGGTTGTTGTGTCATAAACATTTAAATGCTCTAAACGACGTGCAGTACAACTTCATGATGCGGCAGAACCATTCAATTTTTTTTCTTCACTAGTACTAACTCTATTCGCTACCCGTTTTGCAGACAGTATCTAAATATATTATTCAATGAACGTGCAAAATTATATCATTGTACGATACGTAGTTAAGGAGATGTGACGTTCTAAACATTTATGTGCTTGAAAAAGTAGCTGCTGCTTAAAATGGAACGTAAATTACCCACACTATATTCATGCAATGTTTGATAATTAGAACACTTAGCGACTTCCAACAAACTATGAGCAGAATTTCAGACCTTTCCTAAATTTATTTCGCTTACTTACGCAAAGTCAAATATGTAACATTTCAACTCATTTATAAAGTTATCAGATGTTTGAAGCTGTTTTGTGCATGGGAGTTTAATTCCCTACAGATTCGGGCTTTCCAGGTATAAGGGGAAAAGAAAAGAAGTTGAAGATAATTCCCATTTATTATTCAGTCTCAGTTGTACATTTTTAATTCGACGGCATGTTTGAATCACTCAGGACTATCTTCAGATCCAAAACAAAGTAAAACTAAATATGTAGAGGCAAAGGTGGAAAAATGGGCCCCTGCTGGTATTATGGGCCCCCTACATATTTGGAAGTACAGGCCATGAATTCTAGCGGAGAGCACATGAGCTACTAGAACTAGTTGCCAAACTTCGCTGTAGAGTGTGCAGACGTAGTAGCTGTCATGGTTTGTGAGTAGTTGTGCTGTGAATTTTTTCGCTGTCATCAAAAGTTTGAAAGGTTAGTGTTTATTTGAATAAAACTCAAATTTCTAACATGTTATTACTAAAACTAAGGTAAGGTACGTATTTGGCTTGTTGATGGGATGCCGTTTTACATTAATTAACGACGGTTGCGAACCAAACTAACCGTAGGCAAAATCGTTTTTCCCAAGATGTCGAGGGTGGATATATGGGCGCCTTTTGCTGCTGGTATTATGGGCCCCGTAAAAACAATCAGATTTTATGGGACCATTTACAAATATTGCTACTCTTTATGTTTCAGATGCCTCGAAGACATCTTGTACCACCAAAAAAATCGAAACGGCAATCGTGAGACAAAGCAAATATGTCAAATGCTATTGTAGCTATTAAAGAGAAAAAAATGGGGTTGAAAAAAGCGGTTAAAGTGTACTCTGTCCCTCGTTCTACGCTCCAAAGGCTTTCACGAATCGATAAACCGGTCGAAGAAATAGTTTATATTAAACTGGGCCGTCCACCGGTTTTACCACAGGGACTTTAGGACGAACTGGTTAAATATCCTCTCATTATGGAATCCAAATTCTACAGCCTTACCAGAAATGACGTCAGGCGCTTGGCCTACCAGCTTTGCACAAGAAATAAAATCCCTCATCCATTTGTAAAGGGCGAAGTTTCTGGTCGAACTTGGTTTGACCATTTTATGTCACGGCACAAAAATATTCTGTCTATTTTGAAGCCATCCGCAACTTCCATTTCACGTGCTAATGAGTTTAATAAACAAGCTGTCGACAATTTCTTCAGTTTACTTGAAGCTGCGTTCAGTAACTACAAATATCCTGCAGACAGAGTTTTTAATGTAGACGAATCAAAAAATGGCTCTGAGCACTATGGGACTTAACTGCTGAGGTCACCAGTCCCCTAGAACTTAGAACTACTTAAACCTATCTAACCTAAGGACATCACACACATCCATGCCCGAGGCAGGATTCGAACATGCGACCGTAGCGGTCGCGCGGTTCCAGACTGTAGCGCCTAGAACCGCTCGACCACTCCAGCCGGCAGACGAGTCAGATCTTAGTGTCGTTCAAAGAAAAATTTCTCGTGCCATCGGCCTGAGGGGAAAAAGGCAAGTTGGTGCATTATCTGCAGCTGAAAGAGCATCACTTGTAACGAGTAAAAAGATGCTTATGTGTGTGACTATTGTGAATAGACTAGGCGTAGGCTGTGAAAATCATCCCACCAGTAGACTAATTAACAATGTTCAGAGTGAATCTTTCTTTCATTATACACAAAAATTAAATAAAATTGTTTTTTCAAATTTTTGTTTCTTTTTATTTCAAACTACCTTGGGGCCCATATTACCAGCACAAATTCTTGACGCAACAAAATACAGACTATCAGGAAAAATAAAATTTTGTTTTAACTATTAAAAAGTTGTGCCAAAACATGTCGTAACCATTTGCAGGACATACTAGAGAAATGCTTTATGTTAATTTCAGGTGATTATACTAAAAATAAAAGGTGTTATATAAAAAAAGCAAAGTGGGGGCCCATTTATCCACCTTTACCTCTACCGTTTAATATTTTTCAATAAGGAGAAAGAAGAATTGTTAATATATGTAGAATTTACCTAGGTAGTTGCTTCAGCAACCAGTACTGTCTACTCAGAACATCATCATATCAGAGAGTGTGGAGGTATCTGTCGGAAGTACGGGAGAGGGGGAGGAGGAACAAGAAAATGAGGAGGAGGGGAAGGGGAAAATAGAGTGAGTGCAGCCGGCCGAAGTGGCCGTGCGGTTAAAGGCGCTGCAGTCTGGAACCGCAAGACCGCTACGGTCGCAGGTTTGAATCCTGCCTCGGGCATGGATGTTTGTGATGTCCTTAGGTTCGTTAGGTTTAACTAGTTCTAAGTTCTAGGGGACTAATAACCTCAGCAGTTGAGTCCCATAGTGCTCAGAGCCATTTTAAATAAAAAAAAAAAAAACAGAGTGAGTGCGACTTGGGGAGAACAAAGGCAGAAGGGAGGTTGGAGTGGGGATGTCATGAATTTAAAAAGAGGAGGCTTGGGGCTTGCTAAAATTATGCTTCCACCTCCCCCTTCCTCGCTCCCCCTCCACCCCCCCCCCCACACACAAACACACACACACACACACTCAAAAACGGATATGTCGGCTACAGCGATTTATACTTCATTCCAAAGGTCCTTTTGTGAGACAATAGAAGAATAGGGGAGGAAATGGGGCACAGCATATTCGACGTAACTAGTTCGGTATTTTTCTAAGTTGATTTAGGCATACCGTGTAAAATTTACGGGGGTAGGACATCTAACGGGCCGACTTGGAGCAGGAGAGGCATCACAGGACATTTTGATTTCCATTGTCTATACTTTCACAAATAAATTCATAAAACTTTGTCAACATGGCCAGAAAGGATTCAGGATTCACATTCATAGCCGTGGAAGTTCAAAAACATAACAAAATAATTTTTTTTACATGTAACATTTCATCATTTTTTTTACTTACTATTGGCTGCATTTGTTCTATAGGTACACTTTTCTTCATAAGTAAGAGAGATTCTTCGATGAATTCTGCACAGCATACAAACCATACTTACAGGTGTATGAAACGCTAGAATTTGTGTAGTTTATGAAAAAATGAATGAGCTGTTACATTTTAAACTTCATATTTAGAAAAAACTCAAATCTTATGGTTAATTATCTCAATTTTTGCCACAGATTTTAATAGATTTGGAAAATTATAGTGTTTCGTTAGAAACCAGCTCGCCTTCCACAGTATTTATGGAACTCTCTTTGATGGAATGGAAAATTCGTGGAGGAGTCTACCGAGTCACGATCTCGCCACGGTGCGATTGCGTTTCACGCTGACGAGTCGTTTTCCACGGAACGGAGTGCGCTGTGTGTTGAGAGTCGAGTGACGCAGCGAATTTACACGTCAAGAGGCGCGAGGTGGTACCCAGTGCTGGGCGGGTCCACCGCATCCGGGACGCACGCTCGGTTCGTTCTGCTCTCTCTGGATGCTTCTCTTACAAGTCCTACCAAGCCCTAAGCGTGCAGATTCACGTTAAATATTACGGCACTTAGCTGTTATAGAAGACACCGTCGTGCGAGAGAAATGGCGTCTGTAATAACGCAGCTAAATTATGCACTCTGAGACAACTTAAGGAATATTTCAAGGACACGTACTTTATGACAGCCGAAATATCAACACTTTCTCTGTAAATTAAGATGTCCGGGAGAAATTCGTGAAGTGCACACACAGATCAGCCAAAACATTGCGACCATTGCACACCGCGAGGCAGGATGCTCCCAGGTACAGTCGAGGGAAGAGGACATGGTAAGGAAAGTATATATAATCGGAAATGGCTCGTGATTCTAGTGACAAAATAGACAAATTCACTGACTTAAGCAACCCTGAGAAAGAGCAGAAGATATTGGCCCGAAGACAGGGAAATGAAAGTCTAATAGACATGGGGGACTGAATTCGGTTGTATGGGAAGGAGTAGAAGAAAGGGACATGGGATAATATGAACTTGGTATTAGGAATGAGAGAGGAGAAAGACAGAGTTATGAAAGAAAGTTCAGGTGGCAATAGCGAATACTCTGTTCAAGAATCACAAGAGGAGGAGGTATACTTGGAAAAGTCAGGGAGATACGGGAAGATTTCAGTTAGATTAACTCATAGTCACGCAGAGATGATGAAATCAGATATTAGATTGTAAGGCGTACCGGGGCAGATATAGACTCAGACGAGTGATGAAGAGTAGCCTGAAACTTAAGTGCCCACTCAGGACGAATCAGTGCGCGGAAAAGTGGCATACAGAAGTAATAAGGAATGAAGAGATATGCTTGAAGTTCTATAAAGCTGTAGATACTGCGGCGTTGGGTAGCTCAGTAGGCAGTTCAGTTGAAGACGAATGGGCATCCTAAAAAAGAGCAAGCGCTGAAGTTGGAGAGAAAAACGTAAGTAAAAGGAAGGTAATTGCGAAGAAAACAGGCTAAGAGAAGAAACACTTTAGTTGATGTACAAAACAAGGAAGTACAAAAATGTTCAGGGAAATTAAGAAATACAGAAATAGTATTCGCTTTTTGTTGTGGTTTTCAGTCCGAAACCTAACTTAATGCAACTCTCCAAGCTGCCCTATCCTGTGCAAGCCTCTTCGTCTCCGAATAACTACTGCAACCCATTTCCTTCTGAATGTGCTTACTGTATTCATCTCTTGGTCGAGACTTTTAGCTCCCACACTTCTCGTCAGTAAAGTCTCTTAGGAATGAATTAAAGAGGAAGTGTAGGAAAGATAAGGCGAAATGACTACATGAAAAATGTGAAGAAATCGAAAAAGAAATGATTGTCGGAAGGACTGACTCAGCATACAGAAAATTCAAAACAACCTTCGGTGAAATTAAAAGCGAGTGCTGTAATATTAAGAGTACAAAGGAAGTTCCAACGTTGAATGCAGAACAGAGGGTGGGTATATGGAAAGAGTACACTGAAGGCCTCTAAGACGCGGAGGACTTATCTGACGACGTAATAGAAGAAGAAACATGAGTCGATAGGGAAGAGATAGGGGATATAGTATTTAAAAGTGCTTGGAAGACTTAAATAAGACACATGGGATTTTTATCATTCCATCTGAGTTTTTAAAAATTATTGGTGAAGTGTCAACAAAACGATTATTTACGTTGGTGTGTAGAATGTATGTCAATGACGATATTCCATTAGACTTCCGGAAAACATCATCCACACAATTCACAAGGCTGCAAGTGCCAACAAGTGCTAGAATTATCGCACACTTAGCTTGAGAGCTCATGCATCGAAGTTGCTGACAAAAATGGTAGTAACACTGAAGCAAAATCAAGACACCTTCATAGGATTTGTCGACCTGGAGAAAGCGTTTCGACATTGTAAAATGGTACAAGATTTCGAAATTCTGAGAGCAACAGGAAAAAGCTATAGGGACATATGGGTAATATACAGTAAGTATAAAATCCGTGAATAAACAATAAGAATGAAAGACCAAGAACGAAGTGCAAGGATTAAAAAAGGTGTAAGAGAATGACGTAATCTCTTGCCCCTGCTGTTCATTCTATACGTCGAAGAAGCAATGACGGATATAAAAGAAAGGTTCAAGAGTGGATTAAAGTTCAAGTTGAAAGGCTATCAATGTTAAGATTCGTTGATGACATCGCTATTCTCATTGAAAGAGAAGAAGAATTGTAGGATCTGTTGAATGGAAGGAACAGCATAATGAGTACAGATGTGGACTGAGAGTGAATCGAAGGAAGACGAAAGTAATGAGAAGTAGTAGAAAACAGAACAATGAGAAACTGAACATCATATCTGGTGATCACGAAGTAGATGAAACTTCATTATTTGAATATTTGAATAAGTGTGGATGTACTTAAAAGAAAAAAAAAGAAAAAAAGAAAAACCTGACTTCAAACAATTAATTCAAAAGAATGGCCCTGGCTAAAAAGAAATCCTAACAATAACCTATACATTTCATTAAGCACTTACCTCACAAAAATCTTCATTACGGTAACTACTGCAATACAGTGAGCGTCAATACTGCCAGCTAAATAAAAGACTCTAACTACTAAAGGCACTAACTACTAATAGGCATCTGGTTAGCAAAGGAAAGATTTTGTTGCAAACCAAATAATGTATTGTTTTTACCTTAATAATGAGACATCCACTTAAGACACGAATATAAATTGTCGTTGACATCTAGTACTAAGGTATATAGTCACGAATAATATTCAGTCTCCAAGTCGATCATGTACAGTCGTTAGCCAACGCTAACACTTCAGACCTCTACCCTCCATCAATGCTAACTTCTAACATCTAACATCCATCACTGCTGGCTGTTCACCTCCAACGGCCCAAAAGTACTTCATTCACTGCTGGCGACTAACTTCCAACTGCCCAACAGTACTGGCGATTAACTCCCAACAACTGGCCATTAAAATTGCTACACCAAGAAGAAATGCAGATGATAAACGGGTATTCATTGGACAAATATATTATACTGGAACTGACATGTGATTACATTTTCACGCAATTTGGGTGCACAGATCCTGAGAAATCAGTACCCAGAACAACCACCTCTGCCCGTAATAACGGCCTTGATACGCCTGTGCATTGAGTCAAACAGAACTTGGATGGCGTGTACATGTGCAGCTGCCCATGCAGCTTCAACACGATACCACAGTTCATCAAGAGTAGTGACTGGAGCATTGTGACGAGCCAGTTGCTCGGCCATCATTGACAAGACGTTTTCAATTAGTGAAAGATCTGGAGAATGTGCTGGCCAGGGCAGCAGTCGAACATTTTCTGTATCCAGAAATGCCCGTACAGGACCTGCAACATCGGGTCGTTCATTATCCTGCTGAAATGTAGGGTTTCGCAGGGATCGAATGAAGGGTAGAGCCACGGGTCGTAACACATCTGAAATGTAACGTCCACTGTTCAAAGTGCAGTCAATGCCAACAAGAGGTGACCGAGACTTGTAACCAATGGCACCCCATACCATCACGCCGGGTGATATGACAGTATGGCGATGACGAATACACGCTTCCAATGTGCGTTCACCGTGATGTTGCCAAACACGAATGCGACCATCATGATGCTGTAAACAGCACCTGGATTCATCCGAAAAAATGACGTTTTGCCATTTGTGCACCCAGGTACGTCGTTGAGCACACCATCGCAGGCTCTCCTGTCTGTGATGCAGCGTCAAGGGCAACCGAGCTGATAGTCCATGCTGCTGCAAACGCCGCAGAACTATTCGTGCAGATGGTTGTTGTCTTGCAAACGTCCTCAACTGTTGACTCAGGGATCCGTTACACCCACGTGGATAAGATGCCTGTCATCTCGACTGCTAGTGATACGAGGCCTTTGGGATCCAGCACGGCGTTCCGTATTACCTCCTGAATCCACCGATTCGATATTCTGCTAACGGTCGTTGGATCTCGACCAACGCGAGCAGCAGTGTCGCGATACGATAAACCGCAATCGCGATAGGCTACAATCCAACCTTTATCAAAGTCGGAAACGTGATGGGATGCATTTCTCCTCCTTACACGAGGCATCACAACAACGTTTCACAAGGCAACGCCCGTCAACTGCTGTTTGTGTATGAGAAATCGGTTGGAAACTTTCCTCTTGTCAGGACGTTGTAGGTGTCGCCACCGTCGCCATCCTTCTGTGAATGCTCTGAAAAGCTAATCATTTGCATATCACAGCATCTTCTTCCTGTCGACTAAATTTCGCGTCTGTAGCACGTCATGCCGGCCGGAGTGGCCAAGTGGTTCTAGGCGCTTCAGTCAGGTACCGCGCTACCGCTACGGTCGCAGGGTCGAATCCTGCCTCGGGCATGGGTGTGTGTGATGTCCTTAGGTTAGTTAGGTGTAAGTAGTTCTATGTTCTAGGGGACTGATGACCTCAGAAGTTAAGTCTCATAGTGCTCAGAGCCATTTGAACCATTTTTTGTAGCACGTCATCTTCTTGGTGTAGCAATTTTAATGGCCAGTAGTGTAAATCAGGATGGCCGGACGCGGTTTTGAACCGTCGTCCTCCCAAATGCGAGTCCATTGTACTCCTCGCTCGGTGGAATATATGGAAAACACTGACAAAAAAGGGACAGGGTGATGGAGCACTTGTTAAGAAGTCAAGTAACCTAGGTCTGTGTACCTAACAATTACGTGCAACCGGTTGGCTGTATAATCCTGTTTTGAAACTAGCATCGGTTGCTGAGTAACTACCGTGTTTAACTGTAAAAAGAAACTGGAACACACGTGGGA